>NC_137776.1:9981525-11308192 GCF_963455305.1 Plecotus auritus
ACCTCTCATAGACACCGTCTATTTATCATTGTGTTTCCACAGAAGTTGCTCCCACCACCCCTCACTGCCTGGAACACCTCCAGCTCTCCCTGCCTCTGATCCACACGGGACTCGGCTGCAGCATCCTGGCTGGTCGCCCCCAGCCTGCCCAGGGAAATGGCAGGAATCATGTCCAGATTGAGGTCTCAGTGAAACACGGACCCAGGGCTAAGCAGAAACAGAAAACAGAAAAGGCAACTCCTTGCTTTCAGTTTCTCTCCTCCAGCCATCGCCACCTCTCACCTGCTGCCCTGGGCTGTTTCCAGCCTCCCTCCCCCACCAGCTCCTGCTCCTGCCTCCACCCTCCCAGGCCAACCTTGGACCCAGGCTTATCTTCATGGCACATGGGCTGCTGTGCTCAGCCTTGGGTCAGGGTCTTGTTTATTGTTTCCCTTGCGCTGGCTTCATGAGCGCTGGGAAACTCAGCACAGCAGCCACTGAATGTCACACCCACGGAAGCCGCACATCAGATGATTCTGAACTAGCATCTGACTCCAAAAACAACTGCTTCTGGTGCTTTGCGGTGATAGCTGCAAGGTTGGTTTCTTAGAGTGCAGGTTCAGAAGGCCCATTGCGTGTAACAACCCTCTCCCACGCTGCAGGGGACATCAGCAATGATCGGGGTGACTCAAATGGCCTCCGGGTTGCCACCACCCACTGCTGGTGAGGCAGGAGGACCAGCGGGGCCGCTGTGCTGGTCTGAGGGCAACCCAGCCCTCACTTTCCCTTTGCTGCGCTCTGGTCATGGAGGGCCCCTTTGACAAATGCCTTGGGTTTCCCCAGAAAGAACTTCTACAAGTCCTAGCCGGTTTGGCTCAGTGGATAGAGCGTCAGCCTGCAGACTGAGGAGTCCTGGGTTCAATTCCGATCAGGGCACATGCCCAGGCTATGGGCTTGATCCTGCAGTAGGGGGCGTGCAAGAGGCAGCCGATCAATGAGTGTCTCATTATTTCTCTCTCTCCCTCTCCCTTCCTCTCTGAAATCAATAAAAAATATATTTTTAAAAAAATAAAGAACATCTACAGACTTCAATCACTCTTCCTCTCTTCCCTTCCAACTCCCCCACCCTAGGCAAGGCCAGCAGGGATCCGAGCAGGACCCCCTTGGTGTCTGGGAGGAGGCGGAGGTTTGAGCCTGTCCCAAGCAAATCAGTCTCTCCTGTGCTTCTGCCAGGAGAGCCACTTACCTGCCCCCTTCCCAGCGTCTCCTCTCCTGCCCGCAACCTGGACCCCGTCCTCGGCCCTTGTCCAGGCCCAGTGGCCTTGCAGCATTTCATGTCCCAGAATCACTCCCACATCCCCTTTCACTCACCGTCTAATCTCCTGACAGTAGCTATGAGGACATCACTGGCCTGTTTGACTTTTCCCCACTCTCCCTGGCTCTGCCTATTTCTAGAAGCTTCTGAACTCATCTTTATTCTACCTGTTCATCTCATCAGAGGAAGCCCCACCTGTTATCTTTGCTTCCTAAGGAGCCCAGGATGGAATCTGCAGCCCACTCCACTCACAGGCGGAATGTTCAGGACCCTCGCCCAAGGTTTTCTGACACACAGCTATTTCTTTTAATTCTCAAAACACATGTATTCGGTTTTAAATAACAAATACATGTGCTAGCGCCTTGGAAGAGGAGGTTCTGTGCTGACACCCAGCAAACAGTCATTTGCATAAACTCCACAGAAGGTTGGGAATGCCCACACCCATCTCTTCTCCACCTGCGTCGGACTTGCTGTTCTTGATAAATATTAAAATGTAGCACAGTAATTGGCAGGTGCAGCTATAAGCTAATGAGCTTGACTGGTAAGTTCAACCTACTACCAGGAAGAAATCAAGATGTAATTAACCAAACAGCATGTAAAAGCAGTGGCTAAGCCTCCCCAAACAGAGCTTTGGGTGCAAATCCCATCTCTACTTGTTGCAAGGAAAGAAAACGGCTTAATGACAACCACATCTCATACTTGAAGAGAGCACGCCAAGCAGCCATCCCCTTGAGTTCAGAACATTCCCACAGTGGCCTTGAGCTTGGGAAAAGGAGGATTAAACTGCCCAAATGGGCCGTGTGTCTTTCAACAGTTTCACTGCCACTCGGTGACTTGGAAACCTAACCCTAACTTTACACAGATAATTCCTTCAGAAGTTTACCCACACCCAAAATTGTGGTTGAAAGTAACCATTAAGCTCTTTAAGACAATGACTACTTCAGGTATTCGGTGTGTTTTTTCAAATTTATATACAGGGTAGGAAAAAAGAAGGGTTACAATCATGAGTACATGAAACACAGAGTTTATTCTTGTATTATTATTAACTACTAGTGACCCGGTGCAGGAAATTCATGCACATTAAAAGGGGATTAATTAGAGGAAATAATTTAACATTGCTATTTGCCCTTTCTCTATAATAGAAGTGTCAGAGATGAAAGAAAATTAGTAAAATATATATGAAAACCTTCCTCCTATCAGAGTCTGGGGCACACCACGGGACCCAGAGTCAAGTCCCCGCCCACCCACATGCACCTCAAAATAGTATGAGACCCAGACCAGCAGCCCCCGCCCCCCCCCCAACATTGGGCTAGATCCAGACCCAGCCAGTCCCATTCTTGTCAAGCCCTGCCGGGCAGGGGGTGTAGCCTCAGGTCCCCTGGCCCGGTGCCAGGATGGAGGGTGTGGCCTGAGGTCCCCCAGCACAGACTGGGGCAGGGGGCATGCCTTGAGGTCCTCCATCAAGCCCTGCCAGGTGGGGGACACGGCCTGAGATCCCCTGTCAAGCCCCGCTGGGTGGGGGGCACGGCCTGAGGTCCCCTGGCATGGCACTGTGGCGGGAAAGGGGGGTAGCCTGGGGTCACCCTAGACCAGCACCAGGACGGGAAGTGCACCTTGAGGTCCCTGGTCAAACCCCACTGGGTGGGGGGTGCGGCCTGAAGTCTCCTGACAAGCCCCTCCAGGTGGGGGGTGAGGCCTGAGGTCCCCCATCCTGGCACTGGGGTGGGGGAGCAGCCTGAGGTCCCCTATCCCAGCACCAGGACGGAAAGCGCACCTTGAGGTCCCCTGTCAAGCCCTGCCAGGTGGGGGGTGGGGCGTAGTCTGAAGTCCCTTGTCAAGCCCTGCCGGGTGGGGGGGCACAGCCTGAGGTCCCCTGTCAAGCCCCACGGGGGCGGGAGAAGTTGTAGCCTCAGGTCCCTGCTGATTGCTCATTAAGGCTCCTTATGGGAACTTGGCCTCAGCCATCTTTGTGATGGAGTGATGGTCAATTAGCATATTCCCTCTTTATTATATAGGATTGTATTATTTTCCACATGAGCAACTGTAAACCTACATTTGCCTCACCCTGTATATGTGTATTTATTAACCAGCCCAAAGTTGCCTAACTCTGATCTGTCCTTTAGTCACACCCATCTTCCAGAATGTTCTTATCTACCCCTCACAAAATTTACCTGACTAGAATTCTACTTGCTCAAGACATTTTCCCTTCTGCTCTTGAGAAAAGATAACCTGAGATTATGTATTAATGAGTAGCACCTACCTGGTAAAATAAACATTTTAATGAAGGATTCCTGAATATCCGTGTTTCCCAGTTTCAGGAACCTGTGACACCACTCAGCGCCCCATAGGACACCTGCTTAGATAAGGGGACCTCTTTATACTGGACCACATTCATAGACGGCTATTTAGTATACCTGCTTTCAAAGAGAAGTTAAAATATATATGTAGCCAATATTTTGTCCCAATGAAAATAACTTTATTGCTTTTTTTGTGATTATATAAATAATATATGCTAATAGTTATTGTTTAAAAAACTTAATATATTAATATAATTTTCTATATTTCTCTATGTATATGTACATGTCTATATAACTTTACACCCTTGGGATCTCTTTGTAATTGCTTCACTTAGTTGTAGACACACTTTAGAAGGCTTTTCCTTTGTCATTTTGCTTTGTTTTGGTGGGGGAGGGAATATTGCCTTCCCCACCCCCAGGTAACCAATGTATGGTGTGCATCCTTCCATTTCTTTCCCCATGTTCATATATGCATAAGTAAACATTCATACATATACATGGAGTTTCAGTGTACAGTATCTTAATGTCTATCTTAATATCTTTGCTTAAGAATGTCCCTCTCACCCTGGCCAGTTGGTTGAGTGCCATCCCATGCACCAAGAGGTGGATGGTTTGATTCCCAGTCTGAGCACATGCCTGGGTTTCCAGCTCCATCCCCAGTGGAGGGTGTATGCAGGAGGCAGCCAACAGATCCATGTCTCTCTCTCTCATTGGTGCTTCTCTTTCTCCCTCTCCCTTCTCCTCTCTCTGGGATCAATGGAAACATATTTTAAAAAAAAATGTTCCTCTCATCTACCACTTACTAACATTGTTCACCAAATTGAAATCAACTTAGTATTAATTTGGGTGAAAACGTAGTAGTTTCAAGAGAACTGTAATGAGATAGGGGGTTGGGGGTGGAATTGTAAAGCCTGTCTGTCTCCCCTGGACTCCATTTAACACATTCTCTCTCTAGACACCTCAGTCATCTCCTCTGAATCAAGAAAGATAAAACCCACCGCCGGTCAGGCTTTACCAGGCTTCTACTGTGGGACTGACCGATGATGTCATCAAGCATTGGGACCACAAACAAGGGACTTGCTGTTGGAAGGTCTGAGTTTGCATACTGGTTCTGTACACTTAATGTCTACGTGACCCTGACAAGTGTCCAAGTCTCATCTCAGTTTTCTCATCTGCAAAACGGGAATCTGTATATATAAAACCCTAAGTGATCAGTCGCCGGTTGACCAGTTGCTATGATGCGCACTGACCACCAGAGGACAGATGCTCAACGCAGGAGCTTCTGAGCAACAGCAACTTTGCAGAGTGCCCTCTCGCACTCCAGGACCCCTCGGGGGATGTTGGACTGCCGGTTTCGGCCCAATCCCCGCAAGCCAGCCCAAGGGACCTCACCTACTAGTGTACCCCGCTCACTCCACAGACGCCCTTTGAGCCCTGGTGCTGCCCCAGGTGTGGCCGGCTGGGGAGGGACTGCGGGAGGTTGGCTCCAGGGCATGTCCGGCCCATCTTGCCCAGTAATGCCCCGCTGGCCTCCTTTCAATGTGCACGAATCTGTGCACTGGGCCTCTCGTATTATAATAAATCTCACAGAATTGTCATGAGGACTAAACAAGATAATACTAAACAAATAAATGTGAAAGCATTTTTAAGTTATAAAGTGTATTAGACAATGTGGGAAATATAAAGTACAAAGTAATTCTTACGTAAGGGACTAAGTTTTATACAAATTGGTAAGGTTAACACAGGGTGTTTCAGTCCTGGGGCAGTCGGTGGTTAAAGGGTAGGGCCATATACTCTCATGACCAACGCCAGTAATTCCTCTCTTTCCAAGGCCAGATAAGAGATGTGCCCCACATAGACTGTACCAGCTTCGTCCTATTGGTAGAGTAACACCCTCCCATCTCCTGATCCATGAAAGACTCAAAGGGGAGGCCCTTAACACCTGTAAACATGTTACTACACATATACTCAGACCTATCACTTTCACTGCTAGGAATTTTTTAACAGCTTTACTGAGATATAATTCACAAATCATAAAATTCACCCATTTAAAGTGTACAATTTGATTGTTTGTAGTATACTCATAAACTTGTACAACCTCACTACAGTCTAATCTTAGAACATTTTTATCACGCCCGCCCCCCCCCAACCCGCAAAAAAAAACCTAAATCCACCATCACTTTTAGGAATTTAACCGATGGACATACAAAAAATTTCTTTTTGCCAAAATATATATGCAAAGATGTTTACTGTGGGAAGATATTTATATAAGAATGAAAAAAAAAAAAAACCCACACAAGGTGTTCCTTATTTGGGACTTTTAATAAAGTGCATTGCATCTATATGATGGACTACTATGCAGATATTAAAATGAATGAGGTCTACTATATCTATATATGATGGCATGGGAAAATGTTAGAAACTGCATAGTTCTATGTGAAATAGGTCACAGGAGCTCTAGACTAGATAAAACCCTATGGAATTCTAGCAACATGTGGCAAGGCAGGACTGCCAGATATGCTGCAGGCCTGTGAAGATAACCTATGCTCTCCTTCTACCTCCTCCAAAAGTTTACAAGAACGGCTAGGTATCTATTTCCGATCCTAGAAATAAGAGTATAAGTGGTAGAAGAATTTCCTTTCCAATGATTCTGACCGTTTGAAATTCTGGGATTATCAGGTGGCAGAAACTTGGGAACGTGTCCCCTTGTACAGTTTCAGAACCGCACAGGGAAAAGGCCATACTGATGCGTCCCAATTCTCTTTCAGTGGTTTGCTTCTTTAAGGTATGCATTTTGCAATTAAGATATGTATAGGTTACAAGAACCCCTTGACCCAGCACACCACACCATTCTCCCCCAGTTCCCTCCTCCTCCTCACCCAGCACCACACCAAGTTAGGCCATAAAACAGAGTAGAGTGGAAGGAACCTCATTGGAGATTTGGGATTATCGACTTGTCCTGTAGCCCCTGCCTTTTGCCCTGGGGGCATTGTATCTATTCTCTGAGAGTTCTCCACCTCTTGGGACTCTTCATTCATATGTGCCATTAGACAGGGCTTCATTACCTGTCTCAGGTGTTGGGCTTCTCCCATAGCCCAGCATATAATGAAACAAATAACTAAATGATATAGTTGCTACCTGCCAACCAGGAAAAAGGTGACATCCAGATAATGGGTAAGATCTAGATTAGTGGAGGCTTTCCATAACAACACAAAATGAGGTTTATAGAAAGACATTAAATAATAACTAAGACTTAAAAATCAAAATGTTGAGCAAAACTGATGTATAGTTATATGAGTGTGAGAGATGTAAACATATATTGAGCAAACAAATAACTAGATAGGCCCTACTTTACTTTTTCTATGTTTGAAATGACTGCAGGCATAAACCACATAAGGTCCAGAGTGCTCATAGTTCCTGGGATTTTAATTCTGTCTGAAACTAAAAATACACAAGTATTGTGCTGGGTATTTTGGCACATAATCTTTCTAAATCACTTATCTATATATATAAAAGGCTAAGTGACTGTCTGACCATCCAACCATCCGACTGGCCAGTACATGTGACGCACACTGACCAGCAGGGGGCAGACACTCAACGCAGGAGCTGCCAAGCTGCAGTGACTTGGCAGCAGCAGTTCTTGGGTGACACACCCCAGAACCAGAGAGGAGGAAGCTCGATTCCTCACAGGGCCGCACAATTCCACCTTCAGCCATGGGTTATGTTGCACTATCGGCCCCAAATCTGGTTACTGCACACTTGCATTTGCATTCCACACCCTGTACAACAGCAACTTTGCAGAGTGCCCTCTCGCACTCCGGGACCCCTATCTATCTATCTTATATAATAAAAGGGTAATATGCAAATCGACCAAACAGCGGAACGACCAGTGGCTATGATGTGCACTGACCACCAGGGGGCAGACGCTCAGTGCAGGAGCTGCTCCCTGGTGGTCAGTGAGCTCCCACAGCAGGAGCACCACTCAGCCAGAAGCCAGACTGACAGCTGCAAGCTCAGCGGTGGTGGCCAGAGCCTCTCCCGCCTCCGCAGCAGTGCTAAGGATGTCCGGACTGTGAAGGGCACAGGCCAGGCTGAGGGACACCACCACCTCAGCGCCCCCTCACCCCCAGTGCACGAATGTTGTGCACCAGACCTTTAGTATATTGGTAAGATTCTGGCATGGGAATAGATTTAAAGACATAACTCAATACTGCATGATTCCAGGAAAAGTCACTTGGTACAAATGATAAGCACATTTTAAATGCTGAACAGTAAGAACCTTTTGCTAAAAAAAAAAAAATAGGTTGATCATAATCAAACATAGAGGTTGCAATTCTGTCAAGCTTGTGGCCTGGTATAACTAATTTTCTATAAATATTTCTCTCTTTACCGTAACCAGCCTGGCTAGAGAGCGGACACGAGTCCTAAGTAGGGGCGATGGGGGATTGAGAAAATGAAAGAGACAGACACAGACACAGTAGGGAAAGCTGGGACCGGGTGGGACAGCTGTCCTCTGATGGAGAGACAGTGACCCAGAGCCGGTGCAGCGCGTTTATTATATACAGCATAATTCCAGGAAGTTTTACTAAAGTTTAAAAGAAAGGAAATTAAGAGAAATCATGGTTAAAGATCAAGCTATAATTTTTCATTCTTGTGGCTTCTTTGTAATCGTCACTCCTGGCTAAGCCCGGATAATTGCATCCATTTCTTGTGCCTGGCTGAACCTAGATAATGAAACCTACCCCCTGGCACCTGAGCTAAGGGTCAGACTGACAACATACCTGCCTCTGGCACGGTACGTTTCCAGGACGTGGCTCTGCCAACGCCACTGGACTCAGCTGACAACACTGTAAGAAACGCTCAATGTGCCTTCCCAGGTGCTCTCTACACTTTTCAACACTCCTATGGAAGCCTCATCAGACTTACTCACCAACCCAACATGTTGGCTAATGTGTACTACGAATTAGATCCTATCTCAAATTCCACTCCCAAAGCAATAGCATCACTGAATGCTACAGCTGTTTCTATGACCACTGGAGTCTTTGGAATGCAGCTGCCTTTTAGGGCGGTACTTCTCCAACTAGAGAAGTTGCTTGCTGTTCAAAGCTCCATGCTGCTTTTGTCTTACGAAATGTACTGCATCTTCATATTTCATTCCACCTTCGATTAACACTGGGGCAACAAGCACCGGCGCTCTTGCAAGGCCTGCAAAACAAGGTGTGGCAATACAGCCACCAGGTTCTGCAGGAAACTTACTTTTTACCAGACTTAACCAGTCACCAACAATGTGGGTGGATGGTGCTGCACCATCATCAAAAGGCCAGTCAAAGACATGGATGCCTTCTTTCTCCACAAGAGTAGTGTCCTAAGTTGCTTCACATACTCTTATGATTGTGCTAACTCCATTCTTCTTAAATTCCGCTATGAATTTGTTTGAGGTCACAGTGGTTGAATTGTGTGTAATAAGAAATCTCATGTCCTTTTTTTTTCATGTATTCATGTGTTTTTATTGAACACATCTGAATTATTCACATTGTCATAGATCCTGAACTCATAAGCATGGACCATGCACAGGCTGGCAGCAAGCCAGGAAGCCACTCTGCAAGCAAACAGATACTCTGCATAAGGAGAAAAGTCATAACACAACATTTAATGTCCAACCTGAGTCATCTCAGAATGTTATATATATTGACTTCTTAATTCATATAGTATCAGGAACTCAACTGCTTGGTTGGTGACGGGGTTGACCTGGTTTCAGGAGGAATATTCCTGAAATAATTAAGGAAAGGGGGGCTCAATCTTTCTTCTTGGTTGCTTGCTCCTCCCCAGCACCTTCATCTTTCTTCTCATCCTCAGCTTCTTGGGCATCTTCTCCTTCACCTTCACCTCCTTCTTCTTCCTCCTTTGCACCCTCAAATTCTTCCTTGGCACTTTCTTCCTCTTCCTCTCCTTCCTCTTCATCAGCCACTTCCTTCTCCTTCTCCTCCTCTTCAGATTCTCCTTCAGAGGGGGTTCATCCTTAGCTTCCTCGGCTTTTGCAGCCTCAATGGTCTCCTCCACCTCGATCTGCTCCTCCTGGACGTGGCTGGTGTATTACGAAGGGAAGGAGCGAGCGGACATCAAGTAGGAGCTAGTCTGTAACCACTGTAGGCAGATCGATTAAAGATCTGGGAACTCTGGGAGTAGCCGCTGGCTATGCTTCCCACGCTGGTGAAACTGAACTGGGTCTCCTCACCTTCCAAGAGTTTCCTGTGAGCTGCAATGTCAATGTCCAAAGCCATCTTCACACTGAGGAGGTCCTGGTATTCTTTTAAATATCATGCCATTTCACTCTTTGTAGTTCTCAACTCATTTTCTAATTTGTTGATTGTGTCCTCCATAGCACTAACGTGGGAGTTCTGCTTATCCTCCAACTCTCGCAGCTGCTATCCCAGAGCTTCGTTCATGCCCTAGCATGCTTTGATCTCCAGGGTCTTGGCCTTTCAGACACCTCATCCTTGGCAGCGCACACCCCGTAGGTGTTCTTGGCAGTGCTCTTGGTCAGCATGGTGAAGCAGCTCTTGTACCATTCTTCTGCATTCTGCATGTTCTTGGCAGCCAGCTTCTCATACTGGGCGCAGATGTCCTTGAGCGCGGCAGAGAGATCGGACTTGGAGAACATGTCCATCTCCATGGAGATCTGAGCGTACTGGATCTGCTCCTGCAGCTAGGCAATCTCCTCTTTGTGCACCTTCTTCAGAAAGGCGATTTAGTCCATCAGGCTGTTGATGTGCTTTTCGAGCTCAGCTCCAGCGAGAGCCTCCTCGTCTGCACCTTTGCACGCCTCCATCAGCCAGCCCTCTGCGTCATCATGGTTCAGCACCTCTTCCTGGTAGCATGCCCGCAGGTTGCTCCCAGTCCCTTCCAAGCCCTAGTGCCTGCTAACTGCCCACTGCCCTCTCCTCGCCAGGGACCAGGCGCTGTGGGCCAGGGAACAGGCATCCCATTTTCATTAAAATGTTCAACCCCGGCCTGCTCCACCAGTGTCCCGGGGCAGACAGTCATCCCAGAGACACTGGCCATACCCCCCTGCCCGGATCCCTGATAGAGCCTGGACCCTGCCGGCGGTGTCAGGCACTGCCCGCCCGGCCTGCCCGATTCCCGATGGAGGCCTGGACCCCAGGGGCGGCATCAGGGGCTGCCAGCCCAGCCTGCCCAGTTATCAATGGCGGCCTCGACCCTGCGGGCGGCATCAGGGGCTGCCAGCCCGGCCTGCCCAGTTACCGATTGCAGCCTGGACCCCGCGGGAGGCGTCACGCGCTGCCCGCCCAGCCTGCCTGGTTACCGATCATGGCCTTGATCGAAATATCATGTTCTTGTATGTGACTTCCACATGAGCTGGGCAGTTCATGCGAGCCATGATCATTTAGTTAAGAAACACTCAATAGGGTGATGAAAGAATTTAAAAATTGAATACAGACATGATGCAAAGAAACTGAGCCCACTTCATTGTACCCCACGGGAAATTATCGGTGCTTTGAGTGACGCTGGGAGTAATGGGAAATGAGATGACCTCCTAACAAGCACCAGCAGTTCCTCCATCAGGTAATACTGAGGCCCTCCCCTCCTCCCCATCCAGGCCTGAACTCTTGTAAAATGCTCCGCAGATTCCAGTCAACACTTCTATGGCCAGGGGAACCACTCCTCTGGGGGCTTCTTGGTGGCGTAGTAATGGATTGCTACAGGCCACCCGTCTGCATAGAGGGCGTGCTGTGCCTGGCAATAATCTCCACTGCCCTTCAGAAACTCCATAAATGTGTGACCAAGAACACCACAGAAAGAACCATGTTTACTCACTGAAGGTTGTGGCCTCGTCATACAACCGGTCCTGACAGCGGTGGTGGAGGCAGCGCAGGGCAGGGGGAGGCATGGGGTGGGGGGTGGGGGGTGGCGGCTTTGCAGAAGGTGGCAGGGGCACCAGACTCTCCCATTGAGAAACAGAGTATGGAAGGAGAAGTGGAAGAAATGAATGCAAAGGAGCGAAGAAATAAAGATGAGACCCAGTAGGGGTCGGCAAACTTTTTCTGTAAGAGACCCAGAGAGTAAATATTTTAAGGCTTTGCAGACCATAAGATCTCGGCTGCGACCACTCAGCCTGCTGTTGCAGCTGGAAACCAGCCAGAATCAACATCTAAATGAATGTTTGTGGCTGGGTTCCAATAAATCTTTAAGGACACTGGGAAAAGTTTCATGAGTTTCAATAGTATCCTATCTAACAAAGGGGGAATATGCTAATTGACCATTACTCCATCACAAAGATGGCTGCACCCACAGCTGAGGCCAAGTTCCCATCAGGAGCCTTAACGAGCAATCAGCCGGGACCTGAGGCTATGCCAGGGGTGGGCAAACTTTTTGACTCGAGGGCCACAATGGGTTCTTAAACTGGACCGGAGGGCTGGAACAAAAGCATGGATGGAGTGTTTGTGTGAACTAATATAAATTCAAAGTAAAGGAGCGGAGGGGAGAGCAAGAGAACCAGATAGAACAGCTGGATCCAGCCCGCAGGCCGTAGTTTGCCCAAGGCTGGATGCCCTCCCCGTCCCAGCAGGGCTTGACAGGGGACCTCAAGGTGCGCTTCCTGTCCTGGTGCTGGGCTAGGGGACCTCAGGCTGCTCCTCCCGCCCCAGCGCCAAGGCCAGGCCGGGGGACCTCAGGCTGTGCCCCCCACCAGGTGTCCCTTGACAGGGAACTTCAGGCCATGCCCCCCACCTCAGCACCGGGCCAGGTGACCTGACGCTGGCCCCCCTGCCTGGCTGGGCTTGACAGGGGACCTCAGGCCATGCCCCCCACCCAGCGGGGCTTGATGGGGGACCTCAGGCTGTGTCCCCCACCTGATGGGGCTTGATGGAGGACCTCAAGGCACGCCCCCTGCTCCGATCTGGGCTGGGGGACCTCAGGCCACGCCCCCCATCCTGGCGCCGGGCCAGGGGACCTGAGGCTACACCCCCTGCCCGGCAGGGCTTGACAAGAGTGGGACTGGCTGGGTCTGGATCTAGCCCAATGTTGGGGGGGGGGGGCGGGGGCTGCTGGTCTGGGTCTCATACGATTTTGAGGTGCATGTGGGTGGGCCGGGACTTGACTCTGGGTCCCGTGGTGTGCCCCAGACTCTGATAGGAGGAAGGTTTTCATATATATTTTACTAATTTTCCTTCATCTCTGACACTTCTATTATAGAGAAAGGGCAAATAGCAATGTTAAATTATTTCCTCTAATTAATCCCCTTTTAATGTGCACGAATTTCATGCACTGGGTCACTAGTAGTATTATATTGACTGATGGTTTGGTTTAAAAATAACAATAGCCTATTTAAAACTCTATTTTTAAAATATATATATATATATTTTTTATTGATTTCAGAGAGGAAGGAAGAGGGAGAGAGAGATAGAGACATCAATGATGAGGATCACTGATGGGCTGCCTCCTGCACGCCCACACTGGGGATTGAGCCCACAACCCCAGCATGTGCCCTGATTGGGAATCGAACCATGACCTCCTGATTCATAGGTCGATCCTCAACCACTGAGCCACGCCAGCCTGGCAAAACTCGATTTTTATTTATTAGTCCCTGGCTTTCAACAAATTTCCCTTGCAAGCCATTCTGGGCTTCAAAGGGGACGGGCAATGACTTGGCTCACTCCTGGCAAAGGAGGAGACAGGTGCTGCCAAGAGCCCTTAGAAGTGCTTGCGGGCAGGGCCGGCAGGCAGCCCTGGTTGGTGCTCCTGTCTTCCAGCATGTGGCTATAAATCACCCGCTGACGCTTGTGCTTTTCCAAGACCTGTAGGCATCTAGGTGTTTGCTCTCACCGACCTGCTCTATCAGAAGGAAAGCCTCCTACTGTGGTGGAGGCATTGTTTTCTGGCACGATGCCTTCTCTCCCCAGTTCTGATGAGCTGATTTTCTTTGTGAATGGAAGAAAGGTAAGTTTACACAATAAATTAATATGAACTTTTGCACACCAGAGGCAAAAGCCAAGCTCATTTCTTTTCACCACGATGCCACTCCTTAACTAAACTCTGCCTTCTGTCTTTTTCAAGTGATACTAGTATGTACTGGTCTGAACTTGAGCATGGGTCATTCATTCAAGGTTTAGTGCAAAATTATGAAAGCATGGGGGCTTTTGCTTGCCTTAACTTTTCTTTTGGACAGTAAGGAGCTCCCGTTTGTATTTGTTGGATTACAATGGGAGTGAATTCTGACCCAGGTTATGAAAAACTATATTAGTTCTACTCGAGTTCACCGATGTTATTTCAACAGTAGGCATATGTGACATTAAGGATGCTAATAGCAAAGAATGATTTTGTTTTGCCTTCATACATCCACTCAGGCTGGTCAATTAGCCCAGAAACTGAAGCAGCTCTGCTGAGCCATGGGACAGAGAGGCGGCTGTGTCCACTGGGGAAGAGGTGGGGCGACTCAAATGCTCAGTTGTCCTCAGGCCTGTACTTGAATGAGCAAAATGAATCAGTAAAATGTTTGAGGTGCTTTGAGACAATTAGGTGGAAAAAAACTTATAAAGTATTAAAATAGAAAATTGTTTCCAAAAGTCATTTGGTGTTTATGATTTTGCTTCCCAAGCCTCAGATGTACTGCATTACTGATGTTCTTCCCTAAAAGAGGGGACACAACTTTAATCATGGCAAAAATTCTTGGGAGTGTTGGCTGTCAAATAGCAGGGAAACATTTTTAGGAAACCCATGAACTAAAGAACACAAAGTGAAAGAGAAAGAAAAGAACAAAGAAAAAATCTGGGTTTAGTAATACTGCTTACCAATTAGTCAGGATCTTGCATGACCTGAAGCCAACTGGCATGTCAGAAGAATAATTGCTGAGTGGACAATTCACAGGAATTCAAAAGCTAAGAACTTTTCTGAGTGCAAGGAAAACGGGGCTTTGTTGCTTTGCTGTTGCTGGTAAATAAAACCATTTATCCTTTAATAACACATTAGAATGATTATTCCCTCTCCAGGTCTCCCAATCTTTTGAATTCATAGCTGATATTTTGGTATTTTTCCCTTTCTCCATTTTACAAATTTCTAAGACAAGTTGTAGATGGCAAATAAAAGGGGGGAAATATATGCAACTCTTTGAAGAGATCGGGTTTGCTGTTATTTTTGTGGTTGGTCTTCTTCCCTTTAGACCCAGGAGCGCAGAGTTGAGCGAAGCACATTCCTCCACCAATCGCACATCCTCATTACAGCCTGGACAAGGCTTTTCTTCTGCTTTATATTGTTTTATTTTTTCTTTTTCTTTCTTATTTTCTCTTTATTTCCTTCTCCCAGATGCATCCACTCTTGTTCATATAACATACATCCTTGTCATATACTTTCAATATAGTCATTTAGAAAGATAGATGTATCCTTGAAATATATGCAGCTGACCCTTGAACAATACAGGTTTGAACTGCGTTGGTCCACTTATATGTGGTTGTGTGTGTGTGTGTTTTTTTTTTCAATAAATACTTTCAATGTATTTTCCTTATGATTTTCTTAATCACATTTTCTCTAGCTTACTTTGTTGTAAGAATACAATATAAATATATATGTATATATAACATACAAACTATGTGTTAATTGACTGCTTATGTTATTGGGAAGGCTTCCAGTAAACAGTAGTCTATTAATAGTTAAGTTTTGGGGGAGTCAGAAGTTATACATGAATTTTCAACTGTGCAGGGGGATCAGCCCCCCTAATCCCACATTGTTCAAGGTTCAACTGTACAGTGTTTGACTTTGCATGCATGTGCTTATATTCTTAAGTTACCCAAGTGAAATTGTGATTTACTTTACAAGACTTATACATCCCCTTCTATTTCTTTTGTGACTCACTGCTGTTTTTGAGATATATCCATGTTGCTCTTTGAACAACTGGCTCATTATTTCTGCATGTAGAGTTCTCCGGGCTGTGTACACCCTTCACTCTGCTTATGCAGTCCCCCAGTGATAGACACATGGGGTGCTTCCAATTCCCCACTACATGCAGTGAACCCCCGACCGTGTATTTCCTTACCAACACTGGCAAGAAAATCTCTAAGTGAGATTATGGCATGCCAATGTCTCAGGTCCTGCCAGGCGGCTTTCCAGAATCCAGCACAAGTTACATTTTCCCATAGTTGATTGCATGACAAGTGCTGCCTTCTTATCAATTTGCAAATCTATGATGTACCAACACTTGATACAATCAGACTTGCTAAAGTGTGCTAAGCTGATGGGTGTAAAATATTCTCTCATTGCAGTTCTCCCTTGCTTATCTCTGGATATTGGTAAAGTTGCTCATTTTTTCATATACATAGTAAAAAGAAATCATTTCCTAAGTGTCTTTAAAGTACCAGAAGAAACAGATGGTACGAGTACAATTTTGTGAGTGCAACAAAATTATGGTATGACCAGAATTTTTCATATGATTACTGAAATATTTATTTATTTTCTAAATATATTTTTATTGATTTCAGAGAGGAAGGGAGAGGGAAAGAGAGAGAGAGAAACTTCAATGATGAGAGAAAATCATTGATTGGCTGCTTCCTGCACTCCCCCTACTGGGGATTGAGCCTACAACCCAGGCATGTGCCCTGACCGGAATGGAACCGTGACCTTCTGGTTCATAGGTCGATACTCAACCACCGAGCCACTATGGCAGGGCTGAAATATTTATTTTAAGTGACTGGGAGTGCTATATATGTGAGATGTCAGAATTGCAGTTAGCATCCTTTCATTACATTCCCCAAAGTCTAACCTTGTTTTCTCCTTCATTTGGGCCTTGATCCTTCCTTGTCATAACAGGTGCTGAGCTTATCTCTGGCTCTTCAGATCCTCCGAGGACACGGAAGGAAACTTGGAAATACGAGGCATTTATTAAAAATAATGTGGTTTGTTGTTTTTTTCCTGGGGTGATAAAAATACTCACACTTTTAGAAGAATAATGTCCTCTTTTTTGTTGTTGCTCAGTGCTACTCTTCCAGGCGACTCTCTCTTCAGTTCTCTCTAATATTGCCAGACTGTACCCAGCCAGGGAGCTGCTTGGGCAGGGAGGGCAGACAGCTTTCATCGCATGTGTCAGCTGTGATCTATTGGTGGCAACAGCCTGGCATGCAACCTGAGAGACAGAGCAGCGATTGATGCTCCCTTCTGCTCTTCCCTCACCTGCTGGCACCTGCATTTCACTGAGGAGGGATGGAGAAGACAGGGCTGTCTCCCTTAAACCCACTCCCTTCTGATCTTATGACTCCCTTAGAAAATCTTCTGCAGCTAACCTGTTTTGTGGCTTCCTATAGCCACTAGCTATCTTGATCAATTTTGGAACCTGTGTATCCATTTCCCTAGATAACTCTAAGGAAAAACAATCCAGAATTTACACTTGTCATATGTGTTACAAAATTCAGAGGCGTTAAGATAATGCTCCATCATTTTTTCAAAATTCTGGTTCCAAGTATTGTGTTTCCTTTGCTGTTGTTTTGTCTTTGGACGCCATCACCCATCAAAAACATGCCCCTAAACAACAGGTAGAATTGCCACGCTTTCTGGTGTTCTCTTCCTGAAGCCCTCCTCTCGCTCCACAATGTAGGTCGTGGAGAAGAGCGCCGATCCTGAAATGAACCTGCTGTTCTACCTGCGGAAAGTCCGTATCCTTACATTTCGCTGTAATCCGTCTGGATTGGGTGGTAAACAGTGAACACGCTAAGACTTCTGAAGAAAGCTGCCCTGTATTTGTTCTGGGTCAATAACCTGGTGTCCAATGTGTAGCGTCTAGTTGGAGTTCAGAGAATGCATCCAGAAGTGATATATGTGTACTTTATTTGTTGTATTTTTCACCTGAGCAAATAACCAAAAGACCCCTCCAGGGAACCACGAGGGTCCACTGGGAATAGCTTTGGGAAATAACTTCATGTCTTTTGAGGCCCATGGTCACCGGGATGGCGGCTTCATGTTCAGGCGTGTGAAGGTGAACACGCTTGGCCAATTGCTCAGGGCAGCATGTCCCTGACAATGGTTTCCCACCAGCACATGTCCCTGACTTGTCACGTATGCCTTTTCATAAACCTTATTGAAGAAAACAAGGTTTTATAAACATTTCAAAATTCCCAAGTCTAGCTAATGCCCTCCCAGATTTCCACCTGGATCTGGAGCTTCCTTCACCTCTCACTCCTCCGAGACCTCCAGGAGAGCTTCGATAAAGATTCAAAAAGCATTTCTTGGTTTTGGGTGCAACTATAAATGGGTAGCACGAGGGCGTGATTCTGGCCCTATATCTGTCTTTTTGCCTCCCAACATACACACCCTAATACATGACTTTATTTCTCCCTGTTCTTCCCTTGCCAAGTTTATCTAATAAATTATGTGTGCTGGATGCCACCTGGTCTATGGAACCCCTTGCAATATAGTTTCCTACCCCATCATTTTACTCCTCTCGTCAATATATCTGCCCCTATTCCACTCACTATTCCAGGAACTGTACAGGTGACTGGACTATCACCGGGCAGCTGGGATGGACGGGGTGACTCGGTGGGAGGCTGTGACCTTGGGAAGGAGTGAAATAGTGAAAGAAAGATGGGGATGGCTCCCCTATATTTGATTTCTTGTGTGACTGGGTCCCATTCTGGCAATGACACCTGAGTCAGGCCCCATGTCAGCAGCAAATTGGTGTTTTGTGGGAGCCTGAAGTTTTTAAAATATTGGAGACCTGCCTTCAGGGAAAAAATATAAAATTAGCAATGTAAATTAGGTACAGGGTCCTGGGAGGGGCCATGGGGGTCCGGTGAAAAGTGCAGTAGGCCAGTGCTGGTGTATGCACATGGGGGACTCGCTCTGACAGAAAATCCAATATTTGTGAATCACCCACTTGAGGAACAAGTTAAAAATAAGACTCTGGCCCAGTGGGTGTGGCTCAGTGGTTGAGCATCTACCCAGGAGTCAAGAGGTCACCTGTAGATTCCCCGTCAGGGCACATGCCCATTTGGGGGCTCAATCCCCAGTAAGCGGGCGGGGTGTGCAGGAGGCAGCTGATCAATGATTTTCATCACTGATGTTTCTTTTTCTCTCTCCCTCTCCCTTCCTCTCTGTCTAAAAATCAATAAAAACATATTTTGAAAATAATAAGCCTCTGACTCCATCCCAGAACTGTTGACTCTGTAATCAGAGGTTGGGGCCTGGACGTCTCAGGTGAGCCACACTTACTTAGAACGACTTCTTTATGCCTTTAGGCACCAAGAAGAATGAGCAGAGGAGGACACTGGGGAGATGGGAAATGGGAGGCTGGGGCAATTCTGCCTAGAGCGGCTTCCGGCCATGTTTCCTTGGGAATCCATGCATGTTCAGCTTGCTCCTAATATAGATGAATTTCTTCATTTAGGAGGTCTAGAGAAAGCACAGAGAAGTCTGTAGTGAATTTAGAAGTGCTATAAAGGGAAGTGGTAGGGTGACACTGGGTAACTATGAGGTGGCAGAGCCCTTGAGGGAAATTTTGGACTATTGTTTGCTTTTGTGTGTTTGTTTTCCAGCTACAAGCCCAGTTCCTGGAATAATGAGTGGAATAGGGGATGACATATTGGCTAGAGGGAAATCATACAATAATTAATAAATAATGATACAAGAATAAACTCTGTGTTTCATGTACTCACCACTGTAGGCCTGCTTTTGCCCACCCCTGTATTTTATCTGGCAACCTACTTAAATGATGAGCTTGAGGATGAACTGACAAAATATGGAAGGAACTGTTTGAGGCAGGCACCTCTGGTGGGGGTGGAAGAAGGAAGCATCAAACTAGTTGTTTAGTGACCAAAGGACAAAGCAGCTAGTTGCACCAACTTTTGGCTTTTTCATTCAAGGCAATGTTAACCCGTGCATCACAAAGCTGTTTCACTCCGGGGTGTACTGACCCAACCCAGTATTACATCTCTTTGTGCAGCCGTCTCTAAGATGAAGTTAGTCTCCACCTCTACCCAAGCCAAGTATGATCTCCACCCATGAAATCCTTTTTAAACCTCAACCAGAAAAGCTCCCAAGCCAATTCCAGCAGATTCTTACAGAACAGAAAGCAGGGAGTTTACATAGGTTGTTTGTTCTCCCTCTGTGGAAATATGCAAATGCTTTACAGAGGAAAAGTGCACAGTGGTAGTTGACATGACTAGCTCAGGAACCATGGTTATTAAATTAATAGTCCCAATCCCATAAGAAGGTAAAAAGCATTACATTGCTGAGTCAGAGAAAGGCAAGTTTCCCAGGAGGATTTTTCTAAGTTTTGCACACATGCCACCTTCACAGCAATAACATAAACTGAGTCCAGAGTCCATTGTCCACAACTCTGGATTTAACAGGCTTTTTCCGTCCTCATTTGGATGCAACCCCTGATCTAACAGGCACGAGGCTCTCTGTAGTCTTCACGTACCCCATGTAGTGGGACTATCCAGATGGTCGCTGCAGAAATGGTAATGTGTTGAGTTGCAAAGTGTTGCCCTAGTCCCTTCGGGAGTGCCATCTTATTATCTCCCAAAATATGAAAAAATTTGCATTTAGAAATGCATCTGAAAAAGAAAGAAAATTTCTTCTCACCTTTACCAATGAGCTCCTTTACATGCAAAAGTGGAACTCTGAGCAAGGAACTCAAGAGAACATGTTAACTGTCAGCATCCGAGGAAAAGGAGTGTAAAAAGCAAAGGGGCCCAGCCTGTGTGGCTCAGTGGTTGAGTGTTGACCCACGAACCAGGAGGTTATGGTTTGATTCCCAGTCAGGGCACATGCCCGGGTTTCAGGCTCAATCTCCAGTAGAGGGCGTGCAGGAGGATCGATAATTTTCTGTCATCATTGACGCTTCTATCTCTGTCTCTCTGGTATCAATAAAAACAGATTTTAAAAATAAAAGCAAAGGGGCCTGGGCCCCTCTTTTCCTTGACTCGCTTCTTTCCAGTCCACCTCACAGGCACCAAGTACGGCTGTGGGAGTGGAGGCTGTGGCGCCTGCACTGTCATGGTGTCAAGATATGACCCCAAGACCAAGAAGATCCGGTATCCTTTGTGTTGGCCAGGGCCATGCTTGGGCACATCCGGGAAGGTTGTGGAGCCTCCCACTTTGCTGTCCATATTCACTCCTCTCCTCTCCCCAGGTGTCTATGGCACTCACACAGCTCTGGGCCTGCTCTCCCTGCAGCTTCCTAAGTTCCAGATCTTTCCCATGGACTTTCTTCCCATCAGATTATATTTAATTGGGCTAGTGTGCAACCAGAGCATTTGTATTTTTAAAAGCTTTGCAGGGCTGGGAATCACTGGGCTTACCTAACCCATGGTGGTTTATATAAGTCAATATATCATCTTATGATCAGTAAGACATTTCTTTCCCTAGAATGAGGGGAAAAAATAGAGAATTGAGGGTCTCTGGGAGGCCCTACAAAAAACACTTTCTTATTCTATTTATCCATTTCTTTTTCATATCCTACACCAGCCACATGTAAGTCCTTTTTGAACACTTCCAGAAATTTATGGTTTTATATATAGAGTTCTCTGTATTCTCACAGATATACAGTCTCCTGATTCTCCCGGACCGACATTACTCCCTGAATAATGTTACCCACTCGCTGTGATTCCCAGGTGTTCTCTTTACACAATTCTATCACAGTCATTATCCAGTCACCGCATGCCTGGTGCCCATCTGTTCTCTGTATGGGGCTGCCGTCACCACGGTAGAAGGTATAGGAAGCATCAAAACCAGGATTCACCCCGTGCAGGTAAGAGTGTATTCTGATTGGGACCAGGTGTTGGTATAGGTATCCCACATAGTCCCATGTACTCTAAATAGGTCACCAACTGTCAAATCCTTTGTGTTTTTAAATTCGCATTTTGTTAGATTCCATGCTTCGTAGCTAGGGATCTTTTCAAAGATTGGTGTATAAGCCAAGATTTCTTCATTAATTTCAATATATCTTACTTAGCTTCTCAGCCCCATCTTTGCCCTAAACTAAGACAAGGACAGTTCAGTCTTATGAGAAAAGAAAATGAGATAGAAAAGCAGAAGTTTATAGAAGATAACTGGTTGTCTACCACATTCAAAATACTGAACTCTGAATGAGAGGCTAATTGTGTGTACAAATACTCCCCACACTCACCAAATGTCTCAGGAGAAACGAGCACCCAGGTGGCAATAAAACACAGCTAAAATGACAACGTGTTTACCAAAGTTTGCAGGACTTTTTGAAGAAATGGCGATGCTATTTGTATATACTAGCATAGAGACTGCTGCAGAAGTTGTTTTAAGAGCAGTGTATAGAAAGAAAATTATAAATAGCCATATTTTCCCTTGACATTCTTTCCCTTCGAAAACTATGCTTGGAGCATAGAGGCTAAGAGTGTCCTCTGACAGTATGTTACCATTGATGGGTATTTGGTTATAGTGCCTGTCCTTCAACGATAACCTTAATGACTTTTTGACCTTATTAAGATCCTATCTCATACCTGACTCATCACCTTAACAGTTACGGAAGCACCTCATGCTGCAGCCTATCAGATTTCTTTCTCTCCAGTCACCTTTCAAAATCACACTTGACATTCAATATTACATTAGTTTCAGGTGTAAAACATAGTGGTTTGACATTAATGTAACTTATGAAGTGATCCCCCTGGGAAGTCTCGTACCAGCTGGCACCATACAGTTATTATAATATTATTGACTATATTCCCTATGATGTACTTTACATCCCCATGACTATTCTGTATCTGCCAGTTTGTGCTTCTTGACTCCTTCCCCTTTTTCACCCAGTCCCCCAACCCCTCCCTCCCATCTGGCAATCATCAGTTTGTTCTCTGTGTCCATTAGTCAACTTCCGTTTTGTTCTTTAGATTTCACATGTAAGTGAGATCATATGGTATTTGTCTTTCTCTGTCTGACTTATTTCACTTACATCATATTCTCTACTTTCATCTGTTGTCCAAATGGTAAGATTTTATTTTTTTAAGGCCAAGTAATATTTCACTGTATATATGTACCACGGCTTTAAAAAAAAATTAAATCTTTATTGTTGATATTATTACAGATGTCCTTCTTTTTCCGCCCTTGTCCCCCTCAACCTGGTTCCCACCTGCCACAGGCATTCACCATCCTATTGTCTGTGTCCACAGGTAATGCATATATGTATATAAGATCTTTGTTTAATCACTTCCTGCCCCCCCACCACTCCTTTTCCCTCTGAGAATCGTCTGTCTGTTCCATTTTCATGCCTCTGATTCTATTTTATTCACCAGGTTATTCTGTTCATTAGATTTCTTATTCATTTATTTTGATTTTTAGATTCAATTGTTGATAGGTAAGTATTTGTTGCCATTTTGTTGTTCATATTTTTTTATCTTTTTCTTTTTCTTCTTCTTCCTCTTCTTAAAGAATACCCTTCAACATGTCATATAATACTGGTTTGATGGTGATGAACTCCTTTAGTTTTTTCTTGTCTGTGAAGCTCTTTATCTGACCTTCAATTTTAAATGATAGCTTTGCTGGGTAGAGTAATCTTGGTTGTAGGTTCTTGCTGTTCATCACTCTGAATATTTCTTGCCACTCCCTCTGGCTTGCCTAGTTTCTTTTGTGAAATCAGCTGACAGTCATATGGACATTCCCTTGTAGGTAACTAACTGTTTTTCTCTTGCTGCTTTTAAAATTCTCTCTTTTTCTTTGGCCCTTGGCATTTTAATTATGATGTGTCTTGGTGTGGTCCTCTTTGGGTTCTTCTTGTCTGGTACTCTCTGTGTTTCCTGGACTTGTAAGTCTATTTCTTTCACCAGGTAGGGGAAGTTTTCTGTCATTATTTCTTCAAGTAGGTTTTCAATAACTTGCTCTCTCTTCTTCTGGCACCCCCATAATGTGAATATTAGTACACCTGAAGTTGTCCCAGAAGCTCCTTACATTATCTTCATATTTTTGGATTCTTTTTTCTTTTTGTTCTTCTGGTTGGGTGTTTTTTTGCTTCCTCATATTTCAAATCGTTGATTTGATTCTCAGACTCCTCTACGCTACTGTTGAATCCCTGTATATTATTCTTTATTTCAATCAGTGTATGCTTAATTTCTGACTGGTCCTTTTCCATTTTTTTTTATTTTTTTATTTTTATTTTTTTTTTTGGCATTCTCATTAAGATTCTTGAAAGTCTCACTAAGTCCCTTGGAGGTTTCTAGAAGATTCTTGCGTAACCTTAAAACCATGGTTTTGAACTCTATATCCAGTAGTTTGCTTTCTTCCATTTCTTTCATTTGTGACATCTTTCTTTGTCTCCACATTTTGGCTGTTTCCCTGTGTTTGTTTCTATGTATTGGGTAGAGCTGCTATGTCTCCTTGAGTTGGTAGAGTGGCCGTGAGTAGTAGGTGTTCTATAGGGCCCAGTAACTCAGCCTCCCCAGTCACCTGAGCTGGGAGATCTAGGTGCAGTTTTGTTGTAGTTGAGACGTGATTGCTATTGGTGTCACTGGGAGGAATTGACCTCCAGGCCAACTGGCTGTGAGGTCCAACTGCAACTGCAATGGGAGAGTTGCTGTGCAGGAGATACCCCTATAGAGCAGGACTTGCTGCAGTGGGGTTTTGGTGCTCACTGAATATGCCCCTTGACTGTGTCGCTTATGGATGTGTAGAGCTGTAATCTGGTATAGGCTGACACTGAACACTGGGTATACTGGCTCTTGGGTCTCCAAGGAGGTGCAAAGTCAGCTACTACCTGGGCCACCCAGCAGGAGCTACAGAGAGATCTGCAGATTCCTCCTCTTTGTATCAGGTTTGGAAGTGCCCAGATGAGGTCCAGCTGTGAAGCAAGGCAGGCTGGAGCTGGTGCCAGGTTTTGGGCCTTTTATTTATAGGTTTGGGGCTTCCTGACTCAGCTGCAGCTTGTTTGAAATTTTAACCAGAGCAAGGACAGCCCATTCATATGCAAAAGCTGCTGCTGGCAGCTTGAGTGGGGTTGTAAATTGGATGAGGCAGGGTCTTAGGGAATCACCAAGGTGAAGCAAACAGAAATAGCTGCCAGTCAGTCCTGACCCAGAGGTCCTAGCGTAGGAACAACGATCCCTGCAGCACCTCCATATGGGAGAAAGCCGTTCTGAGTTCCTGTCCTGATACCAGACAATCCAGTTCCTCCTGGTATGTGTCTGTGTTCCCCAGAGCCTCACTCTGGTGCTGGAGCTCAGATGAAGCAAGACCTTGTTAGTTCAGTTTTTGGTGCTGGCCTTTTATGAGGATCAGCTGGGTCTCCAGCAGCCTCTGTGTCACTGAGCCCTAATCCACACTGGTTATTACAGCCCAAAGTTCTTACTGCCCAGACTGGTGTGGGGCTGGGACCCCTTGCTCCTCTAAGCAGACTCTGCAAAGATGATTAAAAAAGCGGCCCATGTGGGTGCCAGACCAGCTCATTCTGTGCCTCCGCACCTCCTACCAGTCTCAGTGTGCTTTCTTCTTTAGTTCTCTAGTTGTAGGACTTCCGTTCAGCCAGCTTTCCAGTGGTTCTGGATAATAGTTGTTCTGTATTTTAGTTGTAATTTTGATGTGGTTGTGGGAGGCGGTGAGTACAGGCGTTTACCTAAGGCCACTATCTTCCTACTTTGCATATATTGATTCTGTACCACAACTTTTTATCCACTAGTCCATTGATGGACACTTACGTTGTTTCCATATCTTGGCTATTGTAAATATTGCTGCAATGAACATAGGGCTGCATATATTTTTTCAAATTAGCATGCCATGTTAACAAATGCAGTCTTCATTTCAGTAATTGTATTTTTAACTGATTCTTTTTTTTATGTTTTCTGATTGTCATTCTTACATTTCTTCTCTCTTTGTTGAAGTTCTCACTAAATTCATCCACTCTTCCCCTACGTTCATAGAATATCCTTATAAGCAGTCTTTTAAACTCTGCATCTGGTAGATTACTTGTCTCCATTTGCTGAGCTCTTTTTCTGAAGTTTTGTTCCATTCTTACATTTGGGACATTTTTCTTTGTTTCCCCAGCCATGTTGGCTGATTCTCTGTGTTTGTTTCTGTTTTAGGTGAATCTGTTACATCTTCTGGTCTTGGCACAGTTGCCTTATATAATAGGTGTCTAGTAGGGCCCAGTGAAGCATTCTCCTTCATCACCCGAGTGGGTTGTCTGTGCCCTCCTATTATAGTGGAGCTTTCACTGCTGTGGCAATGTCAGTGAGACAAATTGACCCCAGGCTAACTGGCTGTGAGGAATGTCTGTGACTACAGCAGACAAGCTGTTTTTCAGGGGTTAATTCCATGGAGTGGTTTTGCTTTAGCAATGTTCTGGTGCCTGTGCTGGCCATCCTCTGGGTCTGTTGTTTGTGTGGTTAATTGGTTGGTGTTCTGGTGTGGTCTAAAACCGGGTAGGATGGTTCTGGGACCTCTTGGGAGGATCTCTGGTGCAGACCAAGTCACTTGCTATGCCTGGCCCAAGGCCACCAGGTAGAAGCTACAAAGTGATCTGCAGATGGTTGCCACCTGTGCTGGACTTGGAGGTGCCTGGAAGAGGCCAGCTGCCACTTGGGCCAGCGGTATGAGGCATGCTGGGCCAGATGCTACTTGTCTAGAGTTCGTGTGTCTCTAAGATATTTTAGGTAAGTCCACAGGGTAGGCCGAGACCTGTCACTTTAAAGAGGTTTCAGGCTTGTACATAGTTGGTTAGGGCAGGTTCTTAATGAATCACTAGGGTGGGGTGAACAGTGTTAGTCAAATTAATTGGAGAATCAGATTTGGCACTGCCTGCACCAGCAGGCCGGGCAGGAAAAGGGCTCAACATAGGAACAATGGTGTCCACCAGATGGCTCTGTGGGAGGAGAGCTCAACCAAGGAACAATGGTGTGCACTCCAGTATTTCTGTCCAAGAGAGAGCCGCCCCTCCAGCCCTCACCTGAAGCCAGATGATTCAGGTGCCCTTATGTCCCTGGCATTTTTCAAGCTGCTGTCCCTTTGCTGGAACTTGGGACAAATGTTTGTGGGTAAGTAAATCTGTGCTCAGGCACTTTAAGAAGATGCCTGGGTCTCCAGCACTTCTTTGTCTCACTCAGACAGAACCCTTGCTGATTTTCACAGCCAAGTATTGTAAAGACTCCTTTTCCTGGCAACTGGTACTCTGGATATGAGGCTGGGATCCCTTGCTCCCTCCACAGCCAAGGTACCCCACCCTGTTCTTAACCATCATAGGTGGGTGTGGGATCAGCCTGTTTTGTGTCTTTGCCTCTCCTACCAGTCACTATGTGGCCTCTTCTTTAAATCCTTAGTTGTAGGAATTCCATTCAGCTAGTCTTCAGGTGGTTTTCAGTGATGGTTGGTTTATAATTTGATTGTAATTTTGATGTGGTCATGGGAGAAGCAGAGCACAGCATTTACCAATCTACCATCTTGACCAGAAGTCTCTCTCAAATATTGATAGTACATATGCTAGATTTGTTCAGTAGTGCCCTGGAATAGGCTCATACTGGCTTGTGAGAGCTGATCGTTAAACTTTCAGGAATTTTGTGAGCCATTTTTTAAACACAGCCATTATTAACAATGAAACTATACAAACTTAAAATTAAATAAGTAATGACAAAAAAAGTTAATAAATATCATCATTCATCATCTGCTAATTATTTTACTACATTTACTCTTGTTTATACCCTTAAGATTATTTGTCTATTATATCTACTTGGTGGAAATGCCATAGAATGCTATGCCACTGTACATCTCTCCCCAGATCCGCATTCAAGGACATCACATTGGAAGCCTGACACCAGCCCTATTGGAAATATTTGCACAACTGAAATTGGTAGAAACTACAAATCAGGGCTTTTTTCCCCAGAGACCCAGTTGTTAAGATTGACCACCACATTTACAGCCAGTTTATATGCCACATCTGAAACCACACAGCCACATTTCCCTTTAGCATTAGAACAATATCTGTCCTTTTTTTTTAATGATTTCATATGCCATTGTTGCATTAACATAATTATATTTTTTCAATTACACTTGATATTCAATAATATATTAGTTTCAGGTGTACAGCATAGTGGTTAGACATTTATTTAACTTCCAAGGTTCCCCCCAAGATGATGGAGTAAGTAAATATTATGCTTGACTTCTCCCCAATAAATCTAGTACCCACCTAATACCATATATAGTTATTAAAATATTATCAAATATCTGTCCTTCAAGTTTAGCCATAGTTGAACTATGTGGCTTTCACCTCAGGGGGCGTGCTGTTTGAAAAATGTTGAGCCAGCTGGTTGAACACCATGCAAGAGACACATGGGACAGAGTCACACAGAGGGACCCAGCGTCATGTCTCCCATCTACATCTTCATGGCATAGATTCTTTGTATAGAATGGATGAAGTAAATTGTTATTCCTCACTCTCTTTTATTTCCTGTCCAGGATAAGGAACCCAAAGGCTTAATGCATAAATAATGTACCCTTTCCTCCCAGGAAAGACTTGCCAAGTGCCATGGCACACAGTGTGGCTTCTGCAGCCCAGGGATGGCGATGTCCATCTACACGCTGCTGAGGAACCACCCAGAGCCGACCCCTGAGCAAATAATGGAAGCTCTTGGAGGTGAGCCTTCTTGGCCTTCTGCAGGCAAGACCAAAGATAGGAATAGACCAAGTAACTAGAGAAGGAGGTCTCCGCCATGGAGAGAAGTTGTGGCACAGCTTTGGGCTTCCTCTTTACTACCTCTCTTCACCCAAGTCCTTTCCAGAAAGTGCTGCCTTCATTTTGTCAGTAGAGAGGCCAAGAATTGGGGCTATATTGGTTTAATCACAAAACGTTCTCCCTTCATAGAGCCCATTGTCCTTCTGCAAAGCCATTCAGATGGGCTGTCTATAACACTTTCAATAGAATCTTTCCTAAAAGTGGAAATCTGGGCAGTATGGAAGAACAAGATTTTGTTGTTTATTTTTAAATTAATCTGTTAGGATCATTCATGAATTCTACTTACTTATATTAATTTTACAAAGAGAATAGGCTTTCAGATACTTTACAGTTTTATGTTCTGGTTGGGTTTATTATAAGTTCAAAGAGGTCATAGATAGCAATTACTTATTATAATAAGTTTGGTGATGAATTCAATTTTCTTTTTTAAAAAATATATTTTATTGATTTTTACAGAGAGGAAGGGAGAGGGATAGAGAGTCAGAAACATCGGTGAGAGAGAAACATTGATCAGCTGCCTCCTGCACACTCCCTAATGGGCATGTGACTGCAACCAAGGTACATGCCCTTGACTGGAATCGAACCTGGGACCCTTCAGTCCACAGGCCAACGCTCTATCCACTGAGCCAAACTGGTTAGGGCATGAATTTAATTTTCTATAACAAATAGCTGTCAAGTTTAAGTGAACAAACTCAATTTTTCTACAAAAAAATAGAGCATGTCATGTTATCAAATGTAGTCTTCTGTAACAAACATACCTAGTTTCAAAGTAACTGGTCACTAGTTTTTAGGAGAAAGCTGTAGGAGCAAATCTCTGAATATTATAAGAAAGCTTTTGGTCCCTTTCAATAAAAAGACCTAGACAGAAATTCAGTTTTATGATGAAAAGATGTAGACTAAAACAAAGTAAAAATTCAACATAAATTTTATGGTAACTGATATGGAAATATCCTCTAATAGTTTTTCTTGACTCTCAACAACTTCTTTACTCAAAATTTCTCAGTTTCTCACTAAGTACTAAAACTTTGGCCTATGGTTTCAATTATAGTTTTAACTAAACCTGAACAGATTTGAACAATAGATAATCTTTGTTCAATGAAATAACCCACACTAATGAGGTATATAGAATTTTGAAAAATCAGATATATTGTGATTTTTCTTGTTTTTTTTTTGTGTGTGTGTGTTTTTTAAATATACACAGTCTTATAGCAATGGAGTATTTCCTCCCAGATTCTGTGCCTGTAATTCACCTAGCGACCACTATGAGACTATGTTGTAAAGTCTGGTACAAGATCTACTTTTGAAGAACATCTCTGTTCCAAAGAGCAATTTTGCTGGTTTGGGAAGCAAAAAAAAAAAAAAAAAGAAAGAAAGAAAGAAAGAAAGAAAGAAAGAAAGAAAGAAAGAAAGAAAGAAAGATAAATAATTTAATTACTATTAAAACTTTCCACTGAAAACATGAAACACAAATATGCAATATATTTCTATATCATTTGCTAAAAATTGATCTCTTCTTAATCAGGTAATTTGTGTCGCTGTACTGGATACCGACCAATTATAGAAAGTGGAAATACTTTCTGCGTGGTAAGCTAAAATAAAGAATATGTATAGAAATTTTTTCAACCGATTTAATTGTTTCTTAATCTATATTTCATTTTCTTCAATAGAGTTTGCATCTATTGAAAAGCAAAATTATTAAAAGCTCAGTATATCCTCTATGCCATGTCTATAAGCTTTGAAGGAACATGTGTGAAAGAGAATTAGCGAGCAGGAAGGGAAGACTCAGAGGAGGCTTAAGAAGAATAAGCCTGGAAAGACATGATGGGAATGAGTGCATGGAGTTGCAGTAACTGGACAGCACAGTATCCTATGATCCTAAAGAGGAGACATACTTTTGACAGACAAGGTCTCAGGTGTTTTTCCAGCACCCATTTTTTGTGGCAAAAAAATTAATTATATGTAATTTTGATTGACCAAAACAACTCAAGGTATACAAGTTAATTCCAAATTCTAAATTTTTTTTAAAGAAACTACTTTTAGGCCAGTAATGAAGAATTCAAAAAGCTTTTACAAACTACAGGCTAGTTTATTTTAAATCCTGAGTAAAATACTATTTAAATATGAATTGCCAATATTCCACCATTTTTGACCCATGAAAACAACAACTTCATGATTCAACCCAATACTATGGAATTATTTTCCGGGAGGTGAAATCTATATAATGATAGGTATTGTTGTCTCACTCACTCTGGGTCCCCACATTCAGACATTTACAGTTAGTTCCTTTATTGTGCATAGCGTTGTCACAAAATCCAAATCCCTTCTCAACTCTGCAGGAAATGACTTCCCTCGAGACTTGAGTAAAAATATAAGCCACCACTTTCACTCTTCCTAGTGTCAAAAACTGTGCATACCTACCACATATTTAATCTAACAAACCTCTTTGGAACGTGTTTTATTTTCCTAATTTAACAAACTCAACCCAGCTAGTATGTGCTAAAGCAGGAGCTAGAACCCAGGTCTCCTTTTCTCCATGTATGAAGTCACACTAGTGGCCTGTAACGGCCATAGACGTAGGCCCTGTCTGTACATGACAAGGGCAGACAGGAATGAAATGATCCACCTGCGAGTTGCAGTCCCTGACCAGTGGACTCAGGCCCAAAACACTCCTTTGGTTCTGCACGAAAGGTCCTGAAAATTAAGGTCAAATGGTCTGAGACTTAAATTATCCAAATAATCAGAATAGCTATGCTAACATGCATATAAACTTGGGTTTTCAGTTTCTTTAGATATGTATGTAGCAGGTCTTCAAGGCAGTCTGCCTTCCCACACCTTCATTAAAGATCCACGCTGTCTGACCCTTACACGGAAAAAGAGCCGTTTGTTTCGTTTTGTTTTAAGTTACCACCTTACAACTACACTCCATTTACCTCGCTTTTAGTGGGAAACCTTAACTGCTGACCAAGCATTCCTCTAACTCTCTTCATCCTCCCCCGAGACTCGAGAGAGACCATTAACAAGACCCTACCATGAGCGTAGTGCGCGTTCCTGCCATTTCTCTAGCTGTTCAGTGATTGAACACCTTGTTCCCCACCCCAGCCCATTACCGAGTCCTTGAGACAAGGACACACTGTATGACCTCCTCCTGTGGGGCCTGGTACTCAGGTTAGAATTTAAAGTATCAACCAATGATTTTGTTTTAAACTGCATTCCTTCCGAAGGCATCAACTGTCTGTCAGATGAAAGGATCGGGAAAATGTTGCATGGATCAAGAAGAAAGGTCTTTTAAGAATGGACAGGAAAAAGTAAGTATTGATGTTCTGCTGCAGTTGGGTTTGACTGGAAAAATACCCACGTAGATCCAAATGTATTCACATTTTCTACTCTTTTCAGTAAATTCAGGGCATAAACAGTCTTCAAAAGTCCCCCAAATGGGCAGGCCCCTGACTTTCGTGAGGCCAGTCACCACAAAAGGCTGTCCTCCGTCAGAAGCATTGCAACTTTCTGTGCTAATCTGGGTTTACACACCCTCTCACCCCCAATCAGGCGACGTAAGCAGTGGTGCCTCTTTATGCTCATGGCAAATAGGTATCTGCAAATACCACTCGAGACCCAGCACAGAAGCTTAAAACCCAATTCCTGACACCCAAAGAGCCAGCCCGGAGCTCAGTAAAGCTGCCAGGGGCTCGGTCACGGTCCTCCGAAGGTGGGGAGAATCCTACTGGGGACACCCTGGGCTCTGGCACCCAGCTTTTGTGTCTGAGGTGTCAGGGGGTCAGGCCCTAACTCTGAAGTCCCACAGTTAGAGACTCCTGTGCATCTCCCAGTAACTCTGAAGTTCCACTTGTATTTATTTTGTTTTGTCGAGATATGTACCAAACTGTATAATGAAGACGAATTCCAGCCCTTGGATCCATCCCAGGAACCTATATTCCCTCCTGAACTGATAGTAAGACACTTTACTTTTGTTATTTCATAACCTAATGTGGTATAAGCCTTCTGTATTATCCGGTAATTTGTGGCATTACCGAGCTTTAGACATTAGAAGTTGGAATTGTGCCCACTATAATAACCCCTTCTCAAGAACTTGTTCAGCTCCACTGTAAATAATTTGAAGCAGATAGTTTAGACGGAGGCATGGGGCTGCCAGGACCTCAGAGGTGTTTTGGTCCCACCCCCTCCATTGAAGGGTCTGAGCTCAGAGCTGGTAGGTTATGTACCCAATGTCACACAGCTACTCTGTGAGATACGTTTAAGGCATTTTGTACAACTGGTAAAGTAAGATTCAAATGATACTTATTATGATGGAATTAAATTATTCTTACAATTAACCTCTGTGATTTCACCTCAGGTGGGAGAGAGAGAGAGATAATATAAACAGTGCGATAGGCCGGTCATTCTATTCCGTGACTATGCCCTGGAGAGAGTATGAGATGAGGGATATGATTCTACTGGCTTCTCAGAGTCTCAGTCCCTGCACACCCTTCAGAGTGTGAGAACTTGGATACGCCTAGTATTTTGCGATTATATGCATACATGTTGATGTAGATATACATGTGTATAAATACCGAGTTATAAAAAACATCCACATATACTATACCTGTTGGATGATTTAAGGGATGTTTTTCAAGGGTAACTTTGCCTATAAGCAATTTTTATCCTAAAAAAAAAAACACACCTAATCCCAAAGATGAGGCCCCTCTGAGTCACTCTTGGGACAGAAGCCAGGCCCTTTAGATACTCATCATACCATGCGGCCTCCTCTTCACACACTTACTTCGAAACAACGTCTGCTCTACTCTATATGTAGGCATTGACGGGCAGACACCTATTCTGATGTTTAATGCAATGGTGCCCACACAAAACTTACAAATCTAGTCTCAAACAAAGCCACCCTTTCCTGTTCCCTAGAAGTTAGGTCTCATCAGAAAACTAAAATGGCCAGCGGGCCGTTTGGACACCCAGAGCAGTGTATATCCTCACGGCATGCCGCCAGCAGCCTCACCTGAAGGTCTGTGGGCTTTGCTTCTCTGCAGAGGATGGCGGAAGATCCAAGCAAGAGAAGGCTGATGTTTCAAGGTGAAAGGACCACCTGGATGACCCCTGTGACCCTCAATGACCTCCTGGAGCTGAAAGCCAATTACCCCAAGGCCCCCCTTGTCATGGGGAACACCACAGTGGGTGGGTGTTTTAAAGTATGTTCTTGAGGTAACCCAAACACCCGTGTCTCTTTAAACTCCTCATAAATGCAGTTCATCTTTACTAATGGATGCCTCTGCTTTTAGAATGCTTTGTTGCTTTCTTTTGCAAATGTCATTTTTGCCACCATTTTCCCTCTTGATTATCTGTAAGCAACATCTAGTAGCACCCATTGACTTCCTTGCCTGATTGCTTTAAATGCTTTTCTCCTTAAGGCCCCGGCATTAAATTCAAAGATGAATTCCATCCAGTTTTCATATCTCCATTTGGGCTTCCAGAACTGTATTTTGTGGACAGCACAGACAATGGTATGCACCTTCTTTTTCAAATAAGATGTAATGATTGGCGGTTGGTGGACTGTTCATTATATACAATGGGCTGATTTGAGCACTTCATAGAATATCTGACCTCATTTATTCATTCAGAAATGTTTACTGAGCATCTACTCTGTGTTTCTGTGAGCTTTTTCAAACTAACCCACTCCACTCAGCTGTGTCACTGAGGACTGCATTGTCATAGGAGCCGTAATGGCGGGAAGATGCCACGTAGTTCAGCCAGGTATGGGAAGACTGACTGAATAAGAAGACTTAAGACATTGGCTGGCCGGTAGGAAAGCATCTTGCTAGACATTCTTATTTTCTTTTTTTTCCTTCACACAAGGATATGTTTTTATTTTATTTGTTAAATATTTTTATATGTTTTTATTGATTTCAGAGAGAGAAAGGGAGAGGGAGATATAGAAACATCAGTGAGACAGGATCATTAATTAGCTGCCTTCTGCATGCCCCCTACTGGAGATCGAGCCTGCAACGCGAGCATGCAAATCAAACCTTGATCTCCTGGTTCATAGATTGACACTCAACATCTGAGCCACACTGCCGGGCTGTTTTTATTTATTTTAGAGAGAGAGAGAGAGAGAGAAACACATGCCCGGACAGGGGATCTAACCCAAAACTCAGCTATGTGCCCTGCCCAGGATTCAAACCCACAACCTGTTGTTGTACGGGATAATGCTCTAACCAACTGAGCCCACTAGACATTACTTTCTGATTCACAAATTTATTTAAGGCTCATCTACACCCACACATATTCACACACACACATACACACACACAATCTGGACTACAAAATTTGAACGTTTAGCTGTGAACAATAACCTTATTTATTTTACATTCTTTTCACAATTTAACAAGTGCTTTCATATCTCGTTTCTCTTTATCCTCACAACAACCCTGGGAGGTATACATAGCAGGTAGCCTTGGCATCTCTGTTCTCCTAAAGGATTTGTAGAGTTAAAGGGCTGAAGTAACTTCCCAACTTCGCACAGCTATCACTTGGTTAAGTCAGGACTAAATCCCATCTCTTCTTACTCTTAGTCAAGTATTCCTTCTACATGCTGCACCAAATAAGGCTGTCTGAGAAACATATCCCACCATCCATTACGGAAACTCAGCATCTGAATGGAGAACACGTTATAGGAGCTAAAAATGCTACGTAAAATAGGGTTCTCCCCAGTGAGTAAACAGCAATCAAATGGAAAATTGACTGCTTCCCTTCTGACCTGCTAATATGAAGTCAGTCTGTCCATTAATTCTTTTCACCTTTTACACTCCCAGGAAGAGGTGGATCAGGGGGGAACCAGGCTGGTAGAGGAGAGGGTGGGAAAAAAAGTTGTGGAAGTACTTTGTGAGGGGGGAGGTGCAAGGGTTGGGGAGGTAGAGCCTGCAGAATTGAAACCAATGTTTCTCAATCTCTTTATTGCTGCCTCTCAAAGGGGCAATAAAAATTTTTTCTCTAATCATCCCTCCATGAAATCTAAAACCACAGAGAGACAATGTATCTTTTTATGTACAGTACTAGAGGCCTGGTGCATGAAATTCGTGCACGAGGGGGGGTGTCCCTCAGCCTGGCCTATATCCTCTCCAATCTGGGACCCCTCCGGGGATGTCTGACTGCCGGTTTAGGCCCAATTGGGCCTAAACCGGCAGTCGGACATCCCTCTCGCAATTTGGGACTGCTGGCTCCTAACTGCTCACCTGCTTGCCTGCCTGATCGCCCCTAACCACTCTGTCTGCCAGCCTCCTTGCCCCCAACTGCCCCCTTCCTGCTGGCCTTCTCGCCCCCAACTGCCCCCCTTGCCAGCCTGATTGCCCCCAATTGCCCCCCCTGCTAGCCTGCTCACCCCCAACTGCCCCCCCTGTCTGCCTGATTACCCCCCAACTGCCCTCCCCTCCTGGCCTTATCACTCCTAACCACCTCTGCTCCAGCCCCGCCACCATGGCTTTTTCTGGAAGGATGTCTGGAAGGTCTCCCGGAAGGTCTCCCAGTCTAATTAGCATATTATCCTTTTATTAGTATAGATGTCTATCAGAGCTTTATACATAAAAAGAAAAAGGTTTTTCACCCCCTTGGGTGCAGTATTGCCCCCTTAAGAACACCTAACCCAGATGGCATCACTACTCAAAGCATGCCCTGTGAGTTCACCTGCATGAAACCAGCCCGAGGCACAGATGGGTGTCTATTCTCATTCTGATAAGGGAACAGTAGGAAGCAAAGGATCTGGAAGGAAGACAAGTGGGCAACGCAAACGTGCAGGTCAATTCCCACTTGGGCTTACTGAGCTTTTTAAAAATCTTATGAAGTCTTGGCTGCAAATTTTATATTTGATCAATACATTCCGGAAAACACTAAATTGGAAATAAACTAATAAATTTCAAATATCTGTGATGGACATATATTAGCGTATATGGCATATATGACTGTATTCATGACTGAGAAAAAGAATTTGGTACCTAATATTTGGGAATAATGCAGATTGCCAGAAATAATCTTGATCTTCGGTTTATGTCATTCTAAGTCAACGTGAAAAGAGAAGATCTATTTGAAAGGTGGCTTCCATGCAGCCCAAGTATCTCTTTACTTTAAGGTTTCCTGCCAGTGGTTTACTTTCAGGGGTGACCATCGGTGCGGGCTACAGCCTCGCCCAGCTGAAGGATGCCTTACGTTTTATTGTTTCGGAGCATCCAAAGGAGAAGACTGAGACCTTCCGTGCCCTCCTGACGCATCTGAGGACACTTGCCGGAGTCCAGATCCGGAGTATGGCGGTACGTTCTCCAGTATCATAGGAAATAAGCCATAGGTACAGACAGCCACACAGTTCTGTTCAGTTGAGCAAACATTACTCTGAAGAGGAAACACAACCAGTCAGTGTTGAATAAATCTCTGCAACATGAGTGTGAGTGTGTGTGTGTGCGTGTGTGAGCATGTGTGTGTGTGTGCCCACAGTGAGAGGGGTCACATTGTGTGCATGTGTGTGCCCACAGTGAGAAGCAGCATATTATATAACAAGATTATGCTCCTGGAATCTGAAGGTGCCCAAATTCTAATCTCGGCCTGTCACCCGTGAGTGGCATGATCCTGGAGAAACCACTTTAAGCCACTGTTTCTCCATTGTAAAAGTTAAGCACAGCCGGCGTGGCTCAGTGGTTGAGCGCCAACCTATGAACCAGGAGGTCACAGTTCAGTTCCTGGTCAGAGCACATGCCCAGATTTCGGGCTTGATCCCCAGTAGGAGGCATGCAGAAGGCAGCTGATCAATGATTCTTTTTCATCATTGATGTTTCTATCTCTCTCTCTCTCCCTCCCTTCCTCTCTGAAATTAAAAATAAAAACTAAGGTTCAACCCAATGGACTGTCTCTAAAATCCTGCCTGGTTCTAACAGTCTGTGAAAGGTGTCTTATCCAAGGTTTAGTAAACAAGAGCCTGCCTTTCTGAAATACTCTTTTATGGATGGTTCTCCTCATAGAGCTTTGCAATGAGGTCAGTTTCCAAACATGGGTATCCCAAATGTCAATTCTTGGACATCCCCCAGTTATCTAGCTTACAAGGTTTCCTTGTTATCTAAGATTTAAGAGAAAATTGGTTCAAATCACTACCCATTTCACACATGGTGAGTAGTTCAGTGGGGCTGGGAGGGGGGCACATTTTTCCTAGTTGTCTCTGGCTCCATTTCTGTTGATTCTCAAAATCCGCCATATGTTTTCACCATAGGCATCTTCTATTTCTTTTTCTGGACCATGTTTTCCTCTCATCATCTTGCCTCCTCAGCTCCCTTCAGATGTCCTCATTACTGATGGTTTGGGCGAGAGGGAAGAACTCTATTGCACAGCAGCACCGCACACATTTAGAAAATGAGTCCATTTCCCGGTTCTTTAGTTTCCTCCACCTTCCCCTGTGTTACAGAACGCTCACTCTAGGCTCAGTTCCCAAAGAGAGCTGTCTCCTTGTTACACATGGGGAAGGAATATTTTCTCAGGCAATGAGTTTGAATGGAGTCAGGGGTGGGAATCTTGCCCCGTATGTTGCCCGAATCTACTTCACTGTCCCAAAGCTCTGCCAGATCTTTCTATGAAGCCAAGAAGAAAATTAAAAGCTAACACAAGATCCCTGCATGCGTAATTGCTTATCTGTTAAATAACTAAGTGTAACTAAAAAAATAATAATAATAATGTCACCTTTATTTATTTAGACTTTAGGAGGACATGTGGTGAGCAGGCCGAATTTTTCTGACCTAAATCCAATTTTAGCAGCAGGAAATGCTACCATCAATCTGATATCTAAAGGTAAGAGACCAACATTTAAGCATTCTGTTTTATAATTATCACTGTCAGGTAGCTCCTTCCATGAACTATGACGTGGGAACCCAAGCATATCCAACTTTGACTTACCAAATACATATAGGTGATAGCTACATTCCCTCAAACATAGGGATGAAGCTGAGATCAATTATCCTGTTCTCTAGATATTCTATATCTCATAGATAAGTTACTGCACCAGATAATTTTTCTTAGCTGTTTGGTCACATTCATGCACAGTCCAAAAGCAGATATCAAAAAATGTCTGAGGTACATCTCAAGTTTTATGGCATATTCAATTTCAGAGTTTCATGACGGTGGAATTTTTCTTCTAGGACTTTTCATTTTAAATGAAATCAACTTTGTGGGGCACATGACTCATTACTTCTCTCTTTATTCACAACCAGTTTAATCCTTGCCAAGGGAAAAGATTGTACTTAAGGAAATAAAAGCAATGCATATTATTCATAGAACTATTGTTGTAACCCTTTCTTTGATTAAAATCACATTTAAAAAATATGGTGGATCAAATAAGAAAGCAGGGCAAACTGCTTAAAGAAAAGAAGCTATATCTGAGGCACCCCACCTTGCCACTAGTCCCGCCTCGAGCACTTTGGACAGGTCATCTAACCTCTCCAGACCTCGGGACCTCAGGTTTCCCATACATGAAATACATTCTACCCATTTCCCACTTGTGAAACCGGGTTGTTTCCATATAGTCTTTTCAGCTTATCTGGTGCAACCCTTTCATTCCGATGATGAGGAGCCAGAAGCTCCAAAGGTTCTGTGACTTGCCTAAGGTGACACAGTATGGAACCTGGAGCTAGAACCCACATCGTCTGGCCCCCAGCCTGCACACTCTCTCTTTTCACCCGATACATCACCTCTGCCCCTGGTTGGGTATTCTCCAATTGGACACATATATTCTAATCAAGGTCATTTCTCTTATAGAAGGAGAACGGCAGATTCCTTTAGACGGCCATTTCCTTGAGAGATTGCCTGAAGCGGACCTTAAGTCGGAAGAGATTGTGTTATCTGTTTATATTCCCCACTCTACACGGGTAAGGACTCCTGACCCGCTGCCCACCCAGAGGCACCCTGCTCACCCTGAACCCTGTGCAGGAGCCACAGACAGACTCCTGGGGATGGTGCCATCTCCTTTTCCAACCAGCAGCTGCAGGGAGACGATTGGGCTCCACTCAGGAAGGGCCAGATTCTCAATGACCATTTCATTTGCTTTCTTATCAGGCCCATCTTGGGCTTTTGTGGACCTTAGGCATTTTTGCCTTTCTGGGTTTCTTTGTTCATAAAAAATAAAATAAAACCAATGATCATCCTATATAATAAAAGCATAATATGCTAATTAGACCAGATGACCTTCCAGACAACCTCCCGGATGAAGCTGGGGCTGCAAGGGAAGCCAGTGCTGGCTGCCGGGGGAAGGAAGGCCTACTCTTGCACGAATTTCGTGCATCAGGCCTCTAGTGTTATTACAAAGATGAATATAACCCAGTGTTATATATTCATTGTTATTGTATTCATTTTTTCTTTTGTTTTTTAAAGAAATTAAAAGAAAAACATTTCTGTGGGCCTTCTCTCTGCGAAAAGGAGTGCCTTTTGTGTGAGCAGCTGAATTTTTTTTGTTTCAGATAAGTACACATTTTAGCCAAGACTGAGGCAAACTATCACCAATATCACCTCCCATAAGTTCCTGGTGAACTGAAAGTTCATTATCATAAAGTACTTCCAAGTCAACCAACATTTTTTAACCAAATGCTTTAAATAAAATTTAAAGCCAGGCATGGGGCTACATCCAGGGAATACCACGCCGATGTATAAAACACAGTGTCCTGTCTTCCAAGATCTCTAAATCTCAGAGAAAGGACTTGAGATAGGAAACAGGAAATGAGTGGACAAAAAGCTGGAGGGGTTCCTGTGATGGGGAGAGCCCTTCCCTGGTGTTGTTTAAAAGGGAAGGAAAGCATAGGTCAGTGGAGAGAAGGGGCTGGTCATTCCAGGTGGGAGAACAGCATGAGGATGGGGGTTGGGGTGAATGGCAGCTGGAGGAACCCCATGAAATGAGACTGGATGGGAGCTGGAGCCCCATATTTATTGCTTCATCAAAGAGTTTGTGCATGTTCTAGCAGACAACCCCCTCAAAAGACTTTCAAGCAAGGTAAACTCTTAATGAAAGAGTTTATATTGCTCTGAGAGACACTTCACCTCTTAATCCTCCCCCTCATCCCTTGAGGCACCATCTGATCAAACCCAACCTTCTCATTTTAAAGAAAATTAAGACCCAATTTAAGTCATTTGCCCGAAACCAAGAGCGGTGATTTGGAGTTGAAAGTAGATTAGCATAGATTCTGAAGCCAGACAGCTTGGGTTTGAACCCCAGCTCTGCCACTTACTGTGTGACCTTGTGTAAGTTACTTAACCTCTCAGTTTTCTCATCAGTAAATTGGAAATGAGTACAGCTACTGTGAGGATTACATATTAACATATGTAAAACACACTGGCCAGTGCTCATATACCGTCAGTACTAGAATTAATAACAGTGAAAATTCCAGTCCATTCCCAGGGTCCTTTTTATTATTAATAATCACCTAAGTGCCTTGTTCGTCACACAGTAGAGACAAGCATGAACCTTTCTGAGTGTTTCTATTTATTTTTTCTTCATTGAGTAAGGTATTACATATGTGTCCTTATCCCGCCAGTGGCACTTTGTGTCGGGACTGCGGCTAACCCAACACCAGGAGAATGCCATTGCCATTGTCAATGCCGGGATGAGTGTGAAGTTTGAAGATGGCACAGACACAATCAAGGACCTTAAGATATTCTATGGGCGTGTTGGCCCCACTGTAGTCTCTGCAAACCAAACCTGCAAGCAGCTCATCGGGAGGTAGGTCACAGCACATCTGGAACATAGAACCCAGGCCTTCCTATTTTAATATTTTAATGAAAATAGCAGTTAGAGATTTTTTTCTGATTATAAAATATAGCTATATATTTGTTTAAAAAATTTTAATTGCTGTAAAAAAAGGATAAGGAAAATAAAAGTCACCCCAAACCAACATATTTCAAGGTACAGTAATTCTTTTATTGTTGTTTCTGTATTAAGATTACTGCACAAATTAATAAAAGTAGGTATAACCTTCAAATTTTCACTTTTACTTAACCTAGAAAGTAAGTAAACATTTCTAATATTGTGTCCTAAGATATCTAAAAATTTCTTTAAACCACATAAAGAAGATGAAATATTCCAAAAGGTTAAATGGCCTTTCTCTCATCACTCTCAATACAGAGAACAGATTGATGGTTGCACCTGGTGGGGTGGGGGGGGGGGAAGGAGGGCACAAATGGAAGAAGGGGTTAAAAGTACAAACTTCCAGCTATAAAATGAATAATTCACGGGAATTTAGTGTATAGCATAGTGCCTATCCTATATATTAAAAGCCTAATATGCTAAGTGTCTGGTTGTCCGGTCATCCATTCAACCAATCAAAGCATAATATGCTAATGATATGCTAAGGCTGCTCAACTACTCTCTATGATGTGCACTGACCACCAGGAGGCAGACGCTCTGACTGGTAGGTTAGCTTGCTGCTGGGGTCTGGATGATTGGGACTGAGTGAGATGGGCCAGACATATCCTAGAGCCCTCTTGCAGTCCCCACCCAGCTGGCCAACCTCCCAAGTCCCTCTCTGGCCCCTATCGTGCACCCGTGTGGTCCCTCGGCCTGGCCTGCACCCTCTTGCAATCTGGGATCCCTCAGGGGAAGTCGGAGAGCTGGTTTCAGCCTGATCCCACAGGCCAGGCCGAGGGACCCCAGGAATTCATGCACTGGGCCTCTAGTAGTTAATAATACTGTATTATGTACTTAAAAGTTGTTAAGAGAGTAGATCTTAAAAATTCCTGTCACACTCTGGCTGGGTGGCTTGGTTGGTTGAAGCGTCATCCCATACACCAAAAGGTTGTGGCTCAATTCCCGGACAGGGTACATACCTAAGTTATGGGTTTGATCCCCAGTCGGGGCACATTCAGGAGGCAAAGATTGATGTTTCTCCCTCACATTGATGTTTCTCTCACTGCATCAGATTCTACATGTAGCAGATGAAATATTTAAGGACATTTTGTGTTGACTTCAAAGATGGATACAGATTGCTCTCCATCTTCCCTTGTTCTATCAGTTTAGTGCATCTTTGCCTCTTCTGTGAAATATTTGCATTCTTTCCTACTAGGCAATGGGATGACCAAATGCTGAGCGATGCGTGCCGGTTGGTCCTGGATGAGATTTACATTCCGCCAGGAGCTAAGGGTGGCATGGTAGAATATAAGCGAACCCTCATCATCAGCTTACTCTTCAAATTCTACCTCAAAGTGAGGCGAGGACTGAATGAAATGGTAAATGACTTCTCTGAGTCTCTGGGTCCTTTGACATTCTGAGTGGGAGTCTGCACATGAAAGGGCTTTCCCTGCCTGGTTTTGATATCCATCAAGGGTTCTGAGTATGAGGCCCTCCTCGCCCTTCTTTGTTCCTCTCCTTCTGTTCTCCCTCACTATTGGGCTGAGAAGGGGATAATCTTGGTATTCTATTTGCCCTATAATTTGTATAACTAATACTAATATGCATGCAAGTTGACCTTCAGTCACAAAAAAACATTCAGTAAGTAAATCATAACATCTTTCCTTATTTTAAGAAAAAAAAATTAATAATCCAACTTTAATATTTAGAAAATGTGAATAAGCCAGAAAAAAAGAAAAAATCATTTGTAATCCTATCATCATAGATAGCCAATATTAATATTTTGGTATGTATCCTTCTAAAACCTTCTTTATAGATGTGTATGTATATATATCACATAGAACTGGTTGCTTATTTCAGTTTGTAATATAAACATCTCTCAATGTCATTAAATATTTTTCAGTGACATTATGACATAAGTTTGCATGTCATGTTTATGGAAAGATGTACCATTATTTGATCTATTTCTTATTTTTAGACATTTAGATTGTTTCTAATTTTTTATTAACTATGGTTTTTCTTTTCTAGCCTAGTTTAAAATGACTTCCATAGCACTTTCTCAAAATATGGCCCATAACTGTCCTCTTAATAACTCATGAACTGACTCAAAAATGGCAGATAAATTACTATACCCACATTTTTTTTATGCCTGAGAATTTTACTCTCTTAGTTCAGCTAGCCCTTTTTATTATTATTTTATTAACATTATTTATTATTAGTATTATAGTTTTATTATGTTTTATTATATATCCTATTATCCTATATAATAAAAGGGTAATATGCAAATTGACCCTAATGGCGGAACGACCAGAAAGACCACTCGAACAGTCACTATGAGGCGCACTGACAACCTCTCGGTCCCTTCCCCTGGCCGGCCAGCAGGCTCTGATCACCCGATGACAAACGGGGATCTGGGGGTGGGTGGTGGGGGACGTGGGTGACGCCAGGCCAAGGCCTCCGCCAGTCGCCCCAAACACAAAGGGCAACCTGCAGCATGGGCAGAGCTAGCAAGCGGGCAGGAACCGCCAATCTCTTTAGTACTCACCCCGCCCCTCCTCACCCCCATCGGCAGGCTCCGATCAGCTGATGGTGAATGGGGAACTGGGAGTGTGTGGCTGTGAGGGAAGATTGCAGAGCAGGCCTAGGAACCGTACCCACGCATGAATTTTGTGCACCAGGCCTCTAGTGTGTTACATAATATCTTCAGTATATTAATATCTAATCAGTATATATCTACTATATTATTGCATATAACCTATTAAATATATATTTTATTTTATATCTATTACATAGTATCATATATTCTCTAAAATATTACATGTTTTATTATGTTATATATTCTATCATTATAGAAGAATTCAAAATGCAGAGAAGCAAAATTTTAAAAAATCAACTCTAATCCAGTAATCCTACAATTAACATATGAATACATACTTTTATATTTTTAAATTGAAAAAATGGGATCATGCTGTACACAATTTTTTTCACTTAATTGTGTTACATGAGCATTTTTCAATGTCAATAAGTACACTTCTACAAAATTATTTTTAATGACTGTAGAATATTGTATCTTATAGATATACCATAATTTGTGTAGCCATTTTCTTGTTTTTGGGAGTTTAGTTTAATTCTAGTTTCTTCACTAGCACAAATAGTCTGTAATTGGACATCCTTGTAGATAACTCACAAGTCATCTTTGCCTACTCCCTCAGTTGTTTCAGGAGGCTGGCTTGGATTTGAAAGCACAGATCCATTTAGAAGTATGTACATACTTCCACTCGTTCAAAAAGGAGACCTGGTCATGAAGGGAAATCTTCACTTCCTGGAAATAACATTCACATAAGTAGATGTAGTTATTCTTCAAATAACTGCTGACAGTCTAGGGAACTTGAAGCTCAGGGTTCTCCCCACAGAACTGGCATCTAATATCTGAAATATTTCTACATGTTTTTCCAAGCTAGTCACTCAGATTGTAAAATTAAATGTCAAATAATCTTATTTTTAGGATCCCCAGAAGTTTCCTGATATCCCAGAAAATTTCATGAGTGCTCTAGACAATTTCCCCATAGGAACACCCCAAGGACTTCAGATGTTCCAGGTTGGTGGGTAGGGTTTCTGTTTTCTAATAGGTTTATTCATTCAGATGTATGCATTACACATGTATGTCTCCCTTTTCAATAGCCATTTTTTGTGTTACATGTAAAGACAAAGTCTACTGAAACCAGCTGATGTGACCCATAGTCACCCACACACAACTTACTTTTATGTTTTTAGCTTTTATGTTTTTACTCAAGACTACACAAGGAATTTGATTTTGAATCTCTCTTCTTCACTATTTCCAGCTGTCTTACTTAAAATTTCCTCCTTTTCTTGGCCACTGTTGGTCCTTTTTTAAAAACATCACTCAACATTTACTGCTTCTAGAAAGTCCTCCCTGCTTAATTAGAGCCACCTTGAATCTTCCATGAAACTGTTTTCCTTACACCAAGCATATCAAACTCAAAGGCTAACATTGGCCACATAAACAAGGTTTATAAGTTTATATGGGCCGCAAAAAAACAAAAGCTTCAATTTTCATGGAAACGTAAGTTTATTTCGATAGAGACACACTGCATACAAAGGGCTGAAATAAATGAGTAATCGTTAACATAAAATAATAGAACATTTTAATAAAAATTAATATTTTTTCTTGAATATTAACTTACCAGACACTAAATAACTGCAAATTAATAAGCATAATGCAAATAAACCTATTTTTCTTGTTCTCTGAAAGCGAAATATTTCCTGTTGTGCACACCAAACAAGTCAGTCCAAGACTAATGACGTGGCAATCAGCTGCTAAAATATTCGCCGCTAGTATTAGTGGAGAGAAATGGTGCGCCTGCATGTAAGGGAAATGAATGCAACACAATTATAGTAATTAGTCATTAGCAAACGTTGTAGTTCGTCATTAATAATTATGTATAACAGGATATTATAAAAATTAAGTTACAAAATTTTTATTAACACATGTCTTACATACTGTTATATTATCTGGGCCACAAAAATATTCTTGTGAGCCACATTTGGCCTGCAGTTCGCGAGTTTGACATGCTTGCCTTACACCATATTAGCTGTGTAAATTATTCTTTATTATTCTATGAAATTGATCACATTATTTTAATGTATGTGTTCTGATTCCTCAGCAAGGTTGTAGAATCCTTGAGGGCAGGAACAATGTCATCTTGTGTGTGGGGGGGGCCGGGGGCGCGCGCGGAGGTGGTTAGAGCCTGTAACCAAGAATATATCCCTTACCATAACACTCAATGGATATTAACTCTGACTCATAGCTAGAGATACCCAGTTGCCCGTAGTTTTTCTTGACTTGTAAGTAATCCAAATATAACAGACCCAATTTGCAGTGCATGAGAATGTCTGGCAATAAAATAACAGGCTTTTTTCATGAACAGTGTGTGAATCCCCACCAACCTCCTCAAGATCCAGTCGGCCACCCCATGATGCACCAGTCAGCCATTAAACATGCCACTGGGGAAGCCGTGTATGTTGATGACATGCCCCCCGTCGCCCAAGAACTCTTTCTGGCGGTAGTTACCAGCACCAGAGCTCATGCAAAGATCATGTAAGGAAATAAAAGCTGTCCTTATAAAAGTTACTGAAATGCACTAATAATTTTATACTTAAACTGAGAGCTTACTGTATATGTAAGTCAATTAAAAGTATTTCCTCTTCTGGATGGGAATCATTCATTTTTAAAGCATAGTTATGGAAAAAGTGTATGGCCAGGAGTCAGAATACCAATGTAGAGAATTGCCCATGATGTAGTTATGAAGTCCATTGCACTTTTTCCCCGTGTTGGCGGAGTCATGTACTAGTATAGTGTACCCTGAACTTACCCTTGCAACTTTCATGTGTACTTTTACACGTTCTCTCCTAGAGCAATTGATGTTTCAGAAGCCCTGGCACTTCCCGGTGTTGTTGATGTGATAACAGCAGAGGATGTTCCGGGAGATAATAACCATAAGGGAGAGATTCTCTATGCACAGAACGAGGTGTGTGATTTGTATGTGGCTTAGGATTCAAATACTTTGTGGAAAATGCCATGTCACAAAGACTTTCAGAGAACCAAGGACTCCACCTCATTTTGAATTGGGGACTCCTTTGAGATTCTCATAAAAACCATAAGCACTCTCAAGGAAGATTTCTAAAAAAAAAATTCATACAAGTCCCAGGAGCAATATCAAAAAATTCATACAAGTCCCAGAAGCAATAAAAGCATTGGCCATTAAGAGAACCAACAGAACTTCAGGAATTTCAGGACGGCTGGATCCCCGTGCGTGATTTCGGAACAGTGGGGAATGCAGCTGAAGACGGTCCTAGGCCAGACATAATCAAGTTCAGCATCCAATTTTGAACCCCCTAAGTCCCACTCAAGCCACTGTTTTAAATGCATTCTCATAGGCAGGAAGGAACCTTTCTTGTGTTCACAAGAACCCAGGGGGTAAATGTAAGAACCTGGGAACAGTAAATCCTTTTTAGTGATTCTATGTTTCAACTAATTACATCCAACATGTGACTTTTCTGCAGGTTATTTGCGTGGGTCAGATCGTCTGTACCGTGGCTGCTGATACCTATGCTCATGCGAAAGAGGCCGCTAAGAAAGTGAAGATCACTTATGAAGACATAGAACCTCAGATTATCACAATAGAGGTATTCCAGCTGCTTTGTATCTTTAAGAATGATGCAGCCGTGGGCAAACTACGGCCCGCGGGCTGGATCCGGCCCGTTCGGCTGTTCTATCCGGCCCGCGGAGCTGAAAGAGCAGAGGGTTCTCTTGCTCTCCCCTCCGCTCCTTTACTTTGAATTTATATTAGTTCACACAAACACTCCATCCATGCTTTTGTTCCGGCCCTCCGGTCCAGTTTAAGAACCCACTGTGGCCCTCGAGTCAAAAAGTTTGCCCACCCCTGGTAGGGTGATGTACTTTTGGCAGAATCCAACCCTTCCAGTCACAAACAGTATAACTTGGGCTTCATCTATGCTTTCTTCAGTGTCATCTCCAACCTGGGACATGATACTGAGAATTCTCCTGCCTGGAGCCCCGTTCCTTCCTGTGTCCATGACTCCTCGAGTGGCCTCTTGCCAATGCCTGCCCTGAGAATATAGACAAGCAACACCAGAGGAAGGTCCTTACAGCTTCACATACGAAACGAAACCCTGAGAAAGTGCAGAGCACTGACGCTCAGAGCAGGTTACCACTGACTGAGTGACAGCTTGGGTCCTCTCAAACTCCGTGCCTACGTCCTCCTTTAAGCACAGGTTCTGGAGATAGAATACTCAGATTCAGATTCTGACTCTGCCATTTAACAGGCTGTGAAATGGAAGCTTTGACATGTTCCTTAAATGCATCGTATCTCCGCTTCCTCATCTGTGAAATGGGAACTATGAAAGTTCCTACATCAAAAGATCATCATGAAGTTTAAATGAGAGAATCCAAATAAAGGGCTTTAAAAAAGCACCTGGGACATAGGGTGCTTTGAACATGTGTTAGCTGTGATTTTATTTTAGTTGTGGTTATTAATAAGGTCAAGAACATGTTCATGATGCTTATTTCCCTGGTGCCCAGCCAAGCACTACACCCATAGTAGGTACTCAATAAATGTGTGTGATGGAGAGATAGATGGGTAAGCAATATGAAACCCGGCCAAGTAGGGTACAGTTTTCATCATCCTCTTTGATTCTCCCCTGTTTTTCCAAACAAATGCCAAGTTCAAGTATTTTCCAGTTATCTTTTAAATGCCTCTTAAATGTGCTCCTTTTTTCTATTTTCACTTACACCCCTTCCCACCCTCCAGCCCAGTCCTCACCACCTTATTGTCAGATTTACTACAATAACCATCTTATCTCAAAATATCTACCTACCATGTTAATTTTCTAAGCCACAAAGTTCACCAGATCACTTTTCCTTACAAAAACAAAAACAAACAAACAAAAAAACCCCACAATGTCCCCTTCGATAAGGTTCTTAGTATAAAACTCAAGGTCTTTCATAGTCCCACCTCACTCCATCTTTCAAGTTCATCCAACTACTTATCTGTCTATCTGTTTATTTTTAGAGAGAAAGAGGAAGGGAGAGAGAGAGAAAACAAACAAAGAGACATTGGTTTGTTGTTGCGCTTATTTATGCATTCATTGGTTGATTCTTGTATGTGCCCTGAATGGGGATCGAGCCCGAAACCAACTCTCTAAACCAACTGAGCTACCTGGCCATGGCAGAACTGCTTCTTTTTTTAAGAAATATGTTTTTATTGATTTTAGAGAGAGAGGAAGGGAGAGAGAGAGAGAGAGAAACATCGATTAGTTGCCTTTTGCGCACTCCCTACTGGAGATTGAGCCCGCAACCCGGGCATGTGCTCTGACGGGGAATCAAACCGGTAACCTATCAGTGCACTGGACAACACTCAACCAACTGAGCCACACTGACCAGGACTCAGCTGCTTCTTGATAGAAAACTCCCCAGCCAATCTAGCCTTGTTCTCATTTTGGCCCCTCAGCTGGGTTTTAACCTCAATTGCTTTATGAGGTGCTCTTGACTTCAAATGATTTTCAATCTCTTCCCTGACTGTCCTAATCCTATCCAATTCAGCACCTGAGGTCACCTACACAGGCCATCCCTGAGCATCCCCAGCCCCAGCAGGCTCCTCCTCTGGGCCTCTCTTTGATCTATTATCTGCCCCCTCATCACAAAGTTGGCCCCTAACACCAAACTGCCGATTGTCAGCAAACCAGAGGGTAGGATTGATTCAACCCCGGCCTGCTCCACCAGTGTCCCGGGGCAGACAGTGATCCCAGAGACACTGGCCATACTCCCCTGTCCGGATCCCTGATAGTGACCTGGACCCTGCAGGCGGTGTCAGGCGCTGCCCCCCTACCCCCTCCCCCTCCCGGTTACAGATCACAGCCTCGACCCTGCGGTGGCGACAGGCACTGCCTGCCTGGCCTGCCCGGTACCCCATAGTGGACTGGACCCCGCAGGCAGCGTCAGGCGCAGCCCACCCAGCCTGCCCGGTTACTGATCATGGCCTGGACCGCCCGGGAGGTGTCAGGTGCTGCCAGCCCAGCCTGCCTGGTTACCGATCGTGGCCTTGATGGAAATATCATGTTCTTGTATGTGACTTCCACATGAGCTGGGCAGTTCATGCGAGCCATGATCATTTAGTTAAGAAACACTCAATAGGGTGATGAAAGAATTTAAAAATTGAATACAGACATGATGCAAAGAAACTGAGCCCACTTCATTGTACCCCACTGGAAACTATCGGTGCTTTGAGTGACGCTGGGAGTAATGGGAAATGAGATGACCTCCTAACAAGCACCAGCAGTTCCTCGATCCGGTAATACTGAGGCCCTCCCCTCCTCCCCATCCAGGCCTGAACTCTTGTAAAATGCTCCGCAGATTCCAGTCAACACTTCTATGGCCAGGGGAACCACTCCTCTGGGGGCTTCTTGGTGGCGTAGTAATGGATTGCTGCAGGCCACCCGTCTGCATAGAGGGCGTGCTGTGCCTGGCAATAATCTCCACTGCCCTTCAGAAACTGCATAAACGTGTGACCAAGAACACCACAGAAAGAACCATGTTTACTCACTGAAGGTTGTGGCCTCGTCATACAACCGGTCCTGACAGCGGTGGTGGAGGCAGCCGCAGGGCAGGGGGAGGCAGGGGGCGGAGGGGGGGGTGGCTTTGCAGAAGGCGGCAGGGGCACCAGACTCTCCCATTGAGAAACAGAGTATGGAAGGAGAAGCGGGGGAAATGAATGCAAAGGAGCGAAGAAGTAAGGATGAGATCCAGTAGGGGTCGGCAAACTTTTTCTGTACGAGACCCAGAGAGTAAATTTTTTTTTTCTCAAATTTTTATTAAGGTATTATATATGTATATATCTTACCATTGCCCCCCACCCCCACCCCACTCCCATACCTGCCCTCACCCCCCAATTTTTTGCATCCGTTGGTTACTCTTATATGCATGCATACAAGTCCTTCAGTTGATCTCTTATTTCCCCCACCTCTCCCTAACCTTACCGCTGTAATTAGACACTCTGTTTGATGCTTTACTGCCTCTGTAACTATCTTTTGGTTCATCAGTTTATAATGTTTTTCATTATCCCTAAATGAGTGAGATCATGTGGTATTTTTCTTTCATTGACTGGCTTATTTCACTTAGCATAATGTTCTCTAATTCCATCCAGGTGCCTACAAATGGTAGTAATTCCTTCTTTTTTATGGCAGCATAGTATTCCATTGTGTAGATGTACCATAGTTTTCTGATCCAGTCATCTGCTGACGGGCACCTAGGCTGTTTCCAAATCTTAGCTATTGTAAATTGTGCTGCTATGAACATAGGGGTGCATATATCCTTTCTGATTGGTGTTTCTGGTTTCTTAGGATATATTCCTAAAAGTGGGATTACTGGGTCAAATGGGAGTTCCATTTTCAGTTTTTTGAGGAAACTCCATACTGTTCTCCACAGTGGCTGCACCAGTCTGCATTCCCACCAGCAGTGCACGAGGGTTCCTTTTTCTCCGCATCCTCGCCAGCACTTGTCGTTTGTTGATTTGTTGATGATAGCCATTCTGACAGGTGTGAGATGGTATCGCATTGTCGTTTTGATTTGCATCTCTCGGATAATAAGTGACTTTGAGCATGTTTTCATGTGTCTCTTGGCCTTCCTTCTGTCTTCTTTCGAAAAGATTCTATTTAGGTCCATTGCCCATTTTTTTATTGGATCATTTATCTTCCTTTTATTAAGTTGTATAAGCTGCCTGTAGATGTTGGAAATTAAACCTTTATCAGTGATACCATTTGCAAATATGTTCTCCCATACAGTGGGGTTTCTTGTTGTTTTGTTGATGGTTTCTTTTGCTGTGCAAAAGCTTTTTATTTTGATGTAGTCCCATTTGTTTATTTTCTCTTTGGCTTCCATTGCCCTAGGGGCAGTATCACTGAAAAAGTTTTTTTGGCATATGTCTGAGATTTTGCTGCCTGTGGATTCCTCTAGTATTTTTATGGTTTCCCGTCTTATATTTAAGTCCTGTATCCATTTTGAGTTTATTTTTGTGTATGGTGTAAGTTGGTGATCTAGTTTCATTTTTTTGCATGTATCTGTCCAATTTTCCCAACACCATTTATTGAAGAGACTGTCTTGACTCCATTGTATGCTCATGCCTCCTTTGTCAAATATTAATTGCGCATATTGGTTTGGGTCGATATCTGGATTCTCTATTCTATTCCATTGATCTATATGTCTGTTCTTGTGCCAGTACCAGGCTGTTTTGAGGACAGTGGCTTTGTAATACAGCTTGAAATCTGGTATTGAGATCCCTCCTACTTTATTCTTCTTTCTCAGGATTGCTGTGGCTATTCGGGGTCTTTTTTATTCCAGATGAATTTTTGGAGAGTTCTTTCTAGGTCTGTGAAATATGCTGTTGGTATTTTAATGGGGAGTGCATTGAATCTATAGATTGCTTTGGGTAGTATGGACATTTTGATGATGTTGATTCTACCAATCCATGAACATGGTATGTTCTTCCATCTGTTTACATCTTCCTCTATCTCTTTTTTCAGTGTCCTGTAGTTTTCCGCATATAGGTCTTTTACCTCCTTGGTTAGGTTTATTCCTAAGTATCTTAATTTTTTTGGTGCGATGGAAAATGGGATTGCTTTTTTAGTCTCTCTTTCTGTAAGTTCACTGTTGGTGTATAGAAATGCCATAGATTTCTTGGCGTTAATTTTGTATCCTGCTACCTTGCCGAATTCATTTATTAAGTCTGTTAGTTTTTTGATGGAGTCTTTCGGGTTTTTTATGTACAATATCATGTCATCTGCAAATAAGGACAGCTTTACTTCTTCTTTTCCAATTTGGATGCCTTTTATTTCTTCTTCTTGTCTAATTGCAATGGCTAATACTTCCAGTACTATGTCAAACAGGAGTGGTGAGAGTGGGCATCCCTGTCTTGTTCCTGTTCTTAGGGGAAATGGTTTTAGTTTTTGCCCATTGAGTATGATGTTAGCTGTGGGTTTATCATATATAGCTTTTATTATGTTGAGGTATGATCCTTCTATTCCCACCTTGTTGAGAGTTTTTATCAAGAAAGGGTGTTGGATTTTGTCAAATGCTTTTTCTGCATCAATTGATATGACTATGTGATTTTTATCTTTCAATTTGTTTATGTGATGTATCACATTTATTGATTTTCGGATATTGAACCATCCTTGCATTCCTGGGATAAACCCTACTTGGTCATGGTGTATGATCTTTCTGATGTACTGCTGGATCCGATTTGCTAGAATTTTGTTGAGGATTTTGGCATCTACATTCATGAGGGATATTGGCCTGTAATTCTCTTTCATTGTGTTGTCTTTATCTGGTTTTGGTATTAGGGTGATGCTGGCTTCATAGAAGGAGCTTGGAAGTGTTCCTTCCTCTTGAATTTTTTGGAATAGTCTGAGGAGGATAGGTTTTAGTTCTTCCTTGAATGTTTGGTAAAACTCTCCTGTGAAGCCGTCTGGCCCCGGGCTTTTGTTTGCCGGAAGCTCTTTGATGACTGCTTCAATTTCTTCCATAGTTACTGGCATATTGAGCTGTTTAGATTCTTCCTGATTGAGTTTTGGAAGGTTATATTTTTCTAGGAATATGTCCATTTCCTCCAGGTTGTCCAGTTTGTTGGAATAGAGTTGTTCGTAGTATTTTTTAACAATCCTTTGTATTTCGGCAGGATCTGTTGTTATTTCACCTCTTTCATTTCTGATTTTATTTATTTGGGTCCTCTCTCTTTGCTTCTTGGTGAGCCTGGCTAGAGGTTCATCAATCTTGTTTATCCTTTCAAAGAACCAGCTCTTGGTTTTGTTGATCTTTTGTATTGTTTCTTTGGTCTCTATGTCGTTTATCTGTGCTCTGATCTTTATTATTTCCTTCCTTCTGCTTACACTGGGCTGTTCTTGTTGCTCTTTCTCTAACTCTTTGAGTTGTTGGGTTAGGTAATTTATTACCCCTGTTTCTTGTTTTTTGCAGTAGGCTTGTAGAGCTATGAACTTCCCTCTCAAGACTGCTTTCGCTGTGTCCCATAGATTTTGGATTGTAGTGTTTTCATTGTCATTTGTTGTCATGATGTTTTTTATTTCTTCTTTGATCTCTCTGGTAACCCAGTTATGGTTTAATAGCATGCTGTTTAGTCTCCATGTGTTTGATTTCTTTGGGTTGTTTTTATTGTAGTTGATTTCCAGTTTTATGCCACTGTGGTCTGAGAAGATGCTTGATATGATTTCTATCTTCTTGAATTTGAAGAGACTTTGCCTATGTCCCAACATATGGTCTATCTTTGAAAATGACCCATGTGCACTTGAGAAGAATGTATATTCTGTGGCTTTGGGGTGAAATGTTCTGAAGATGTCAATTAATTCCATCTGGTCTAGTGAGTCATATAGGATTGATGTTTCTTTGCTGATTTTTTGTTTAGAGGATTTGTCCAATGGTGATAGTGGGGTATGGAAGTCTCCTACTATGATTGTATTGCTGTCAATCTCTCCCTTGATATCCTCCAGGAGTTTTTTTATGTATTTGGGTGCTCCTGTATTGGGTGCATATATGTTTACCAGAGTTATTTCTTCTTGTTGGATTGCTCCCTTTAGTATTATGAAGTGGCCTTCCTTATCTCTTGTTATGTCCTTCAGTTTGAGATCTAATTTGTCAGATATAAGTATTGCTACCCCAGCTTTTTTTTCAGTTCCATTTGCCTGGAAAACCTTTTTCCATCCCTTCACCCTCAGTCTGTGTGCGTCTTTTTTTCTGAGGTGGGTTTCTTGTAGACAGCAGATATATGGGTCATGTTTTCTTATCCAATCCATTACCCTATGTCTTTTGATTGGGCCATTTAATCCGTTTACATTTAAAGTTATTATTGATAGGTACTTATTTGTCGCCATTCCTATTCTTTACACCTGTGTTCCTTCTTCGCTTCCTATTTCTTTTTTTTTTTACAGCAGACCCTTTAGCATTTCTTGCATTGCTGGTTTGGTGGTAATAAATTCCCTTAGTCCTTTTTTGTCTGTGAAGCTCCTGATTTCACCTTCAATTTTGATTGATAGCCTTGCTGGGTACAGTATTCTTGGATTCAGACCCTTCCTTTGCATGACTTTGTATATTTCATTCCATTCCCTTCTGGCCTGATGAGTTTCTGTTGAGAAATCAGTTGCTAGTCTGATGGGGGTTCCTTTGTATGTAACTTTCTGTCTCTCTCTGGACGCTTTTAAGATTCTTACTTTGTCGTTGGTGTTTGCCAATTTAATTATAATGTACCTTGGCGTCGGTCTTTTGGGGTTCATTTTGCTTGGGACTCTGTGAGCTTCTTGGATTTGTGTGGGTTTTTTCTTCTCTATATCAGGGAAATTTTCTGTCATTATTTCTTCAAAGAGGTTTTCTATTCCTTGCTCAGCTTCCTTTCCTTCTGGAACCCCTATTATGCGGATGTTGTTTTGTTTCGTGTTGTCCCAAAGTTCCCTTAGGCTCTCCTCCTGCCTTTTAATTTTTTTTTCTAGAAGTTGCTCTACTTGGGTATTTTTTCCCATCTTGTCTTCTAGCTCACTGATGCGGTCCTCTGCTTCTTCTAGTCTACTCTTGATGCTTTCTATTGAGTTCTTTACAGCAGCGATGTCATTTTTCATTTCTTCTTGGTTCTTCTTCATTTCCTCTTGGTTCTTGCTCATATTGTCGAATTTGTCTTCCATTCTTTTCAGCCACCTTATGACCATTTCTCTGAATTCTTTTTCTGGAAGATTGCTTGCTTCCATTTCGTTTACTTCCTTTTCTGGTGATGCCTGCTTTTCTTTCATATGCGGGCTGTGTCTTTGTCTCCCCATGGTCTCTCTTCTCTGGGTGTCTGGATATGTAGTTCTCTCTCTCCTGCGTCGATTTAAAGGCACAAAATACAGCACTACCAGGTACAACACACAAGGCACTGAACAGAAATGTATTCACGATATTAATAACCTCCAATAAAGGTGACCACTAGAGAAAGGCAAATTAGGGGATAGTAGAGAAAGAAGAAGAGGAAAAAGAAAGAAAGAAGAAGAAAAAAAAGGGGTGTCAAAATGAAATTGGGAAAAGGGAAAAAAAGAAGAAAAAAAAGTAAGAGAGACAAGAAAGAGACTAAGACAGAAAGGGAAACAGACTATATATATTGGGGATAAAACTCCAATAGAACAATCACTTATCCCAGCAAATGCCAGCAACAAGTACCTGGGGATTAATACAAACTACAACACCAACTAATATTGAGTGAGGCAAGGGAAAACAGAAGCACTAAACAAACAAAAAAATAAACTAAAGAAGAATAAGCAAAACAATCTCACAGAAAAGCATAAAAATTCGATATAATCTACATTCAAACGAACAACAACAAAAGGACAGAGAGAAAAACAATTTTTTGGATAGTTAAGACAGCAAAGAGAGAGGTGTGTATGGACTTGGAGCAGGGGATTGGAGATTAGATATATAAGTAGGGTGAAATTTTAACAGGGGGTAAACAGAAAGAATAGGGAAAATCTAAAGCAGGAAAGGGGTAAGATAAACAGGACACCGAAAAGGGAAAAGTGAGGAAGAGAGTGATGGCATAAAGGTAGAGTTGAGATAGAGTAAAATGATGCTAAAGGAAAGATAAAAATAGAATGTAGAACATTAATCCCAAAACAAAATGAAGAGAAAATAAAATGACACTTAAAAAAAAAAAAGATAAAATAGCAGTAGTAATAATACGGATTGAAAATAAAAATGTAATAATTAAAAAGGTAAAATCAAGTGAGGAAAAAAAATTAGTTTCTTGAGTAAAAGATGCAAAAAATGAAAATAAAAAAATAAAAATAAAATGTGGAGTAGTGAAGGTCATTCACTTCCTCTGTTGTTCTGTTTGGCACGCCTGTTTCTCAGTCCGGACAGTATTGCAGTTCCCTGCGTTCCACTTCTCTTCAGTGATGTAAGCCAGTCCTGATTTTAAGCAGGCGGTGTGTCTTAATTCGTATTCCTTTATTTTTGATTACACAAGAGTCAATTTGTGATTCAGCCCCTGGGTGGCAGTGTTTCTGGATTGACTTCCGGGTTTATCTATGGCCTCTCTAGGGAGTGTTAGAGCCTTCTTTCCCTGTGGCACTCACTACCGGTTTGTGGGAGTGACTGCCTCAGAGCTGGCTCTCGGATGGTCACTCCCCGCTCCGATCTCCAGGTTCCAGAAAAACAACTTTCCCCTGCAGTCTCCCAGGGTGTCCCCAACTGGGTGAACCTATGAATTGGGCTTAGTAATCAGAAGCAAGAATTTCAAGAGGAAAAAGCCCAAGTGTGCGCACTCCGTGGCTGCGCGTAAGTCTAGCACACCCCTGAAATTCTTAGTGTGTCCCTGCACTTCAGATCAAAATGGGTTGCTTTTTAGAGTGCCCTTCTGTTAGCAGCTCTGAGGTCCCCCTTCCACATTCACAGATCACGCCAGCCCCAGCAGCCACCGATTTTTCTAGGCACAGACTTCCCTGGTCCTCCAGCTCCCGCAAAACGCGCATTCCTCTCTCGCGCTGGGACCAGAGACCTCACCTTATCCTAGGCGAAATCTGACCTTTCCGTGGTGGAGTGTAGAGCTCCTCTGAACCCGTGTGTTTGCGCCAATTGGGGAGCGTTGTTCTGGGGCTCGCAGCTGTTCCGTGGGTGCCGCAGTTGTGGATTCACAGGCTTCCAATAAGCTCCACTTTCCGGTTCCAGATGGCGGCGACTCTGCGTCCAAGCCTGCAGCTCCGGGAGGGGACCCAGCCGCAGTGGGAGCTGCTAGGTCAGGGGAACCCCGTCTAGCAGTCTCCCACCTTCTTCTGGAGTTCAGCTGTCCCCCAACTTTCCAACAAACACTCCTAGTGCAAACCTCAGCTGTTCTTTCTTTCTACTCCGGGACAAGGCTCGGAACACGTCTGTCTATCCCGCCGCCATTTTTTCTCTCCGAGAGTAAATATTTTAAGGCTTTGCAGACCATAAGATCTCGGCTGCGACCACTCAGCCTGCTGTTGCAGATGGAAACCAGCCAGAATCAACATCTAAATGAATGTTTGTGGCTGGGTTCCAATAAATCTTTAAGGACACTGGGAAAAGTTTCATGAGTTTCAGTAGTATCCTATCTAATAAAGAGGGAATGTGCTAATTGACCATCACTCCATCACAAAGATGGCTGCACCCACAGCTGAGGCCAAGTTCCCATCAGGAGCCTTAACGAGCAATCAGCAGGGACCTGAGGTCTATGCCCTCCCCCTGCCTGTGGAGCTTGACAGGGGACCTCAGGCTGCGCCCCCCTCCCTGGAGTCAGGCTGGGGGACCTCAGGCCGCACCCCCCACCCAACGGGGCTTGACAGGGGTCCTCAGGCCATGTCCCCCACCTGGTGGGGCTTGATGGAGGACCTCAAGGCACGCCCCCTGCTCCGGTCTGGGCTGGGGGACCTCAGGCCACGCCCCCCATCCTGGCGCCTGGCCAGGAGACCTGAGGCTATGTCCCCTGCCTGGCAGGGCTTGACAAGGGGGGGATTGGCCAGGTCAGAATCTAGCCCAATGGGGGGGGGGGCGGGGGCTGCCGGGTTTGGGTCTCTTGCGATTTTGAGGTGCATGTGGGTTGGTGGGGACTTGACTCTGGGTCCCGTGGTGTGCCCCAGACTCTGACAGGAGGAAGGTTTTCATATACATTTTACTAATTTTCTTTCATCTCTGACACTTCTGTTATAGAGAAAGGGCAAATAGCAATGTTAAATTATTTTCTCTAATTAATCCCCTTTTAATGTGCACGAATTTCATGCACTGGGTCACTAGTAGTATTATATTGACTGATGGTTTGGTTTAAAAATAACAATAGCCTATTTAAAACTCTATATTTAAAAAAATATATATATTTATATATAAATATATATATATATATATATATATATATTATTATTATTATTGATTTCAGAGAGGAAGGAAGAGGGAGAGAGAGATAGAGACATCAATGATGAGGATCACTGATGGGCTGCCTCCTGCACGCCCACACTGGGGATTGAGCCCACAACCCCAGCATGTGCCCTGATTGGGAATCGAACCATGACCTCCTGATTCATAGGTCGATCCTCAACCACTGAGCCACGCCAGCCTGGCAAAACTCGATTTTTATTTATTAGTCCCTGGCTTTCAACAAATTTCCCTTGCAAGCCATTCTGGGCTTCAAAGGGGACGGGCAATGACTTGGCTCACTCCTGGCAAAGGAGGAGACAGGTGCTGGCAGGAGCCCTTTGAAGTGCTTGCGGGCAGGGCTGGCAGGCAGCCCTGGTTGGTGCTCCTGTCTCCCAGCATGCAGCTATAAATCACCCGCTGATGCTTGGGCTTTTCCAAGATCTGTAGGCATCTAGGTGTTTGCTCTCACCGACCTGCTCTATCAGAAGGAAAGCCTCCTACTGTGGTGGAGGCATTGTTTTCTGGCACGATGCCTTCTCTCCCCAGTTCTGATGAGCTGATTTTCTTTGTGAATGGAAGAAAGGTAAGTTTACACAATAAATTAATATGAACTTTTGCACACCAGAGGCAAAAGCCAAGCTCATTTCTTTTCACCACGATGCCACTCCTTAACTAAACTCTGCCTTCTGTCTTTTTCAAGTGATACTAGTATGTACTGGTCTGAACTTGAGCATGGGTCATTCATTCAAGGTTTAGTGCAAAATTATGAAAGCATGGGGGCTTTTGCTTGCCTTAACTTTTCTTTTGGACAGTAAGGAGCTCCCGTTTGTATTTGTTGGATTACAATGGGAGTGAATTCTGACCCAGGTTATGAAAAACTATATTAGCTCTACTCGAGTTCACCGATGTTATTTCAACAGAAGGCATATGTGACATTAAGGATGCTAACAGCAAAGAATGATTTTGTTTTGCCTTCATACATCCACTCAGGCTGGTCAATTAGCCCAGAAACTGAAGCAGCTCTGCTGAGCCATGGGACAGGGAGGCGGCTGTGTCCACTGGGGAAGAGGTGCGGCAACTCAAATGCTCAGTTGTCCTCAGGCCTGTACTTGAATGAGCAAAATGAATAAGTAAAATGTTTGAGGTGCTTTGAGACAATTAGGAGGAAAAAAACTTACAAAACATTAAAATAGAAAATTGTTTCGAAGTCATTTGGTGTTTATGATTTTGCTTCCCAAGCCTCAGATGTACTGCATTACTGATGTTCTTCCCTAAAAGAGGGGACACAACTTTAATCATGGCAAAAATTCTTGGGAGTGTTGGCTGTCAAATAGCAGGGAAACATTTTTAGGAAACCCATGAACTAAAGAACAAAAAGTGAAAGAGAAAGAAAAGAACAAAGAAAAAATCTGGGTTTAGTAATACTGCTTACCAATTGGTCAGGATCTTGCATGACCTGAAGCCAACTGGCATGTCAGAAGAATAATTGCTGAGTGGACAATTCACAGGAATTCAAAAGCTAAGAACTTTTCTGAGTGCAAGGAAAACGGGGCTTTGTTGCTTTGCTGTTGCTGGTAAATAAAACCATTTATCCTTTAATAACACATTAGAATGATTATTCCCTCTGCAGGTCTCCCAATCTTTTGAATTCATAGCTGATATTTTAGTATTTTTCCCTTTCTCCATTTTTCAAATTTCTAAGACAAGTTGTAGATGGAAAATAAAAGGGGGGAAATATATGCAACTCTTTGAAGAGATCGGGTTTGCTGTTATTTTTGTGGTTGGTCTTCTTCCCTTTAGACCCAGGAGCGCAGAGTTGAGCGAAGCACATTCCTCCACCAATGGCAGATCCTCATTACAGCCTGGACAAGGCTTTTCTTCTGCTTTATATTGTTTTATTTTTTCTTTTTCTTTCTTATTTTCTCTTTATTTCCTTCTCCCAGATGCATCCACTCTTGTGCATATACCATACATCCTTGTCATATACTTTCAATATAGTCATTTAGAAAGATAGATGTATCCTTGAAATATATGCAGCTGACCCTTGAACAATACAGGTTTGAACTGCGCTGGTCCACTTATATGTGGTTGTGTGTGTGTGTGTTTTTCAATAAATACTTTCAATGTATTTTCCTTATGATTTTCTTAATCACATTTTCTCTAGCTTACTTTGTTATAAGAATACAATATAAATATATATGTATCTATAACATACAAACTATGTGTTAATTCCTTATGTTATTGGGAAGGCTTGCAGTCAACAGTAGTCTATTAATAGTTAAGTTTTGGGGGAGTCAGAAAGTTATACATGAATTTTCAACTGTGCAGGGGAATCAGCCCCCCTAATCCCACATTGTTCAAGGTTCAACTGTACAGTGTTTGACTTTGCATGCGTGTGCTTATATTCTTAAGTTACCCAAGTGAAATTGTGGTTTACTTTACAAGACTTATACATCCCCTTCTATTTCTTTTGTGACTCACTGCTGTTTTTGAGACCTATCCATGTTGCTCTTTGAACAACTGGCTCATTATTTCTGCCTGTAGAGTTCTCCGGGCCGTGTACACCCTTCACTCTGCCTATGCAGTCCCCCATTGATAGACACACGGGATGCTTCCAAGTCCCCACTGCATGCAGTGAACCCCCGACCGTGTATTTCCTTACCAACACTGGCAAGAAAATCTCTAAGTGAGATTATGGCATGCCAATGTCTCAGGTCCTGCCAGGTGGCTTTCCGGAATCCAGCACAAGTTACATTTTCCCATAATTGATTGCATGACAAGTGCTTCCTTCTTATCAATTTGCAAATCTATGATGTACCAACACTTGATACAATCAGACTTGCTAAAGTGTGCTAAGCTGATGGGTGTAAAATAATCTCTCATTGCAGTTCTCCCTTGCTTATCTCTGGATATTGGTAAAGTTGCTCATTTTTTCATATACATAGTAAAAAGAAATCATTTCCTAAGTGTCTTTAAAGTACCAGAGGAAAAAGAAGGTATGAGTACAATTTTGTGAGTGCAACTTATGGTATGATCAGAATTTTTCATATGATTACTGAAATATTTATTTATTTTCTAAATATATTTTTATTGATTTCAGACAGGAAGGGAGAGGGGGAGAGAGAGAGAGAGAAAGAGAGAGAGAGATAGGGAGAAACTTCAATGATGAGAGAAAATCATTGATAAGCTGCTTCCTGCAATCCCCCTACTGGGGATTGAGCCTACAACCCAGGCATGTGCCCTGACCGGAATGGAACCGTGACCTTCTGGTTCATAGGTCGATACTCAACCACTGAGCCACTATGGCAGGGCTGAAATATTTATTTTAAATGACTGGGAGTGCTATATATGTGAGATGTCAGAATTGCAGTTAGCATCCTTTCATTACGTTCCCCAAAGTCTAACCTTGTTTTCTCCTTCTTCATTTGGGCCTTGATCCTTCCATGTCATAACGGGTGCTGAGCTTATCTCTGGCTCTTCAGATCCTCCGAGGATGCGGAAGGAAACTTGGAAATATGAGGCATTTATTAAAAATAATGTGGTTTGTTGTTTTTTTCCTGGGGTGATAAAAATGCACACACTTTTAGAAGAATAATGTCCTCTTTTTTGTTGTTGCTCAGTGCTACTCTTCCAGGCGACTTTCTCTTCAGTTCTCTCTAATCTTGCCTGACTGTACCCAGCCAGGGAGCTGCTTAGGCAGGGAGGGCAGACAGCTTTCATCGCATGTGTCAGCTGTGATCTATTGGCGGCAACAGCCTGGCATGCAACCTGAGAGACAGAGCAGCGATTGATGCTCCCTTCTGCTCTTCCCTCACCTGCTGGCACCTGCATTTCACTGAGGAGGGATGGAGAAGACAGGGGTGTCTCCCTTAAACCTACTCCCTTCTGATCTTATGACTCCCTTAGAAAATCTGCAGCTAACCTGTTTTGTGGCTTCCTGTAGCCACTAGCTATCTTGATCAATTTTGGAACCTGTGTATCCATTTCCCTAGATAACTCTAAGGAAAAACAATCCAGAATTTACACTTGTCATATGTGTTACAAAATTCAGAGGCGTTAAGAAAATGCTCCATCATTTTTTCAAAATTCTGGTTCCAAGTATTGTGTTTCCTTTGCTGTTGTTTTGTCATTGGACGTTATCACCTATCAAAAACATGCCCCTAAACAACAGGTAGAATTGCCACGCGTTCTGGTGTTCTCTTCCTGAAGCCCTCCTCTCGCTCCACAATGTAGGTCGTGGAGAAGAGCGCCGATCCTGAAATGAACCTGCTGTTCTACCTGCGGAAAGTCCGTATCCTTATGTTTCGCTGTAATCCGTCTGGATTGGGTGGTAAACAGTGAACACGCTAAGACTTCTGAAGAAAGCTGCCCTGTATTTGTTCTGGGTCAATAACCTGGTTTCCAATGTGTAGCGTCTAGTTGGAGTTCAGAGAATGCATCTAGAAGTGATATATGTGTACTTTATTGGTTGTATTTTTCACCTGAGCACATAACCAAAAGACCCGTCCAGGGAACCACGAGGGTCCACTGGGAATAGCTTTGGGAAATAACTTCATGACTTTTGGGGCCCATGGTCACCGGGATGGCAGCTTCATGTTCAGGCGTGTGAAGGTGAACACGCCTGGCCAATTGCTCAGGGCAGCATGTCCCTGACAATGGTTTCCCACCAGCACATTTCCCTGACTTGTCGCGTATGCCTTTTCATAAACCTTATTGAAGAAAACAAGGTTTTATAAACATTTCAAAATTCCCAAGTCTAGCTAATGCCCTCCCAGATTTCCACCTGGATCTGGAGCTTCCTTCACCTCTCACTCCTCCGAGACCTCCAGGAGAGCTTCGATAAAGATTCAAAAAGCATTTCTTGGTTTTGGGTGCAACTATAAATGGGTAGCACGAGGGCGTGATTCTGGCCCTATATCTGTCTTTTTGCCTCCCAACATACACACCCCAATACATGACTTTATTTCTCCCTGTTCTTCCCTTGCCAAGTTTATCTAATAAATTATGTGTGCTGGATGCCACCTGGTCTATGGAACCCCTTGCAATATAGTTTCCTACCCCATCATTTTACTCCTCTCGTCAATATATCTGCCCCTATTCCACTCACTATTCCAGGAACTGTACAGGTGACTGGACTATCACCGGGCAGCTGGGATGGACGGGGTGACTCGGTGGGAGGCTGTGACCTTGGGAAGGAGTGAAATAGTGAAAGAAAGATGGGGATGGCTCCCCTATATTTGATTTCTTGTGTGACTGGGTTCCATCCTGGCAATGAAACCTGAGTCAGGCCCCATGTCAGCAGCAAATTGGTGTTTTGTGGGAGCCTGAAGTTTTTATAATATTGGAGACCTGCCTTCAGGGAAAAAATATAAAATTAGCAATGTAAATTAGGTACAGGGCCCTGGGAGGGGCCATGGGGGTCCGGTGAAAAGTGCAGTAGGCCAGTGCTGGTGTATGCACATGGGGGACTCGCTCTGACAGAAAATCCAATATTTGTGAATCACCCACTTGAGGAACAAGTTAAAAATAAGACTCTGGCCCAGTGGGTGTGGCTCAGTGGTTGAGCATCTACCCAGGAGTCAAGAGGTCACCTGTAGATTCCCCGTCAGGGCACATGCCCATTTGGGGGCTCAATCCCCAGTAAGGGGGCGGGGTGTGCAGGAGGCAGCTGATCAATGATTTTCATCACTGATGTTTCTTTTTCTCTCTCCCTCTCCCTTCCTCTCTGTCTAAAAATCAATACAAACATATTTTGAAAATAATAAGCCTCTGACTCCATCCCAGAACTGTTGACTCTGTAATCAGAGGTTGGGGCCTGGACGTCTCAGGTGAGCCACACTTACTTAGAACGACTTCTTTATGCCTTTAGGCACCAAGAAGAATGAGCAGAGGAGGACACTGGGGAGATGGGAAATGGGAGGCTGGGGCAATTCTGCCTAGAGCGGCTTCCGGCCATGTTTCCTTGGGAATCCATGCATGTTCAGCTTGCTCCTAATATAGATGAATTTCTTCATTTAGGAGGTCTAGAGAAAGCACAGAGAAGTCTGTAGTGAATTTAGAAGTGCTATAAAGGGAAGTGGTAGGGTGACACTGGGTAACTATGAGGTGGCAGAGCCCTTGAGGGAAATTTTGGACTATTGTTTGCTTTTGTGTGTTTGTTTTCCAGCTACAAGCCCAGTTCCTGGAATAATGAGTGGAATAGGGGATGACATATTGGCTAGAGGAAAATCATACAATAATTAATAAATAATGATACAAGAATAAACTCTGTGTTTCATGTACTCACCACTGTAGGCCTGCTTTTGCCCACCCCCTGTATTTTATCTGGCAACCTACTTAAATGATGAGCTTTAGGATGAACTGACAAAATATGGAAGGAACTGTTTGAGGCAGGCACCTCTGGTGGGGGTGGAAGAAGGAAGCATCAAACTAGTTGTTTGGAGACCAAAGGACAAAGCAGCTAGTTGCACCAACTTTTGGCTTTTTCATTCAAGGCAATGTTAACCCGTGCATCACAAAGCTGTTTCATTCGGGGGTATACTGACCCAACCCAGCATTACATCTCTTTGTGCAGCCGTCTCTAAGATGAAGTTAGTCTCCACCTCTACCCAAGCCAAGTATGATCTCCACCCATGAAATCCTTTTTAAACCTCAACCAGAAAAGCTCCCAAGCCAATTCCAGCAGATTCTTACAGAACAGAAAGCAGGGAGTTTACATAGGTTGTTTGTTCTCCCTCTGTGGAAATATGCAAATGCTTTACAGAGGAAAAGTGCACAGTGGTAGTTGACATGACTAGCTCAGGAACCATGGTTATTAAATTAATAGTCCCAATCCCATAAGAAGGTAAAAAGCATTACATTGCTGAGTCAGAGAAAGGCAAGTTTCCCAGGAGGATTTTTCTAAGTTTTGCACACACACCACCTCCACAGCAATAACGTAACCTGAGTCCAGAGTCCATTGTCCACAACTCTGGATTTAACAGGCTTTTTCCGTCCTCATTTGGATGCAACCCTGATCTAACAGGCACAAGGCTCTCTGTAGTCTTCACGTACCCCATGTAGTGGGACCATCCAGATGGTCGCTGCAGAAATGGTAATGTGTTGAGTTGCAAAGTGTTGCCCTAGTCCCTTCGGGAGTGCCATCTTATTATCTCCCAAAATATGAAAAAATTTGCATTTAGAAATGCATCTGAAAAAGAAAGAAAATTTCTTCTCACCTTTACCAATGAGCTCCTTTACATGCAAAAGTGGAACTCTGAGCAAGGAACTCAAGAGAACATGTTAACTGTCAGCATCCGAGGAAAAGAGGTGTAAAAAGCAAAGGGGCCCAGCCTGTGTGGCTCAGTGGTTGAGTGTTGACCCACGAACCAGGAGGTTATGGTTTGATTCCCAGTCAGGGCACATGCCCGGGTTTCAGGCTCAATCTCCAGTAGAGGGCGTGCAGGAGGATCGATAATTTTCTGTCATCATTGACGCTTCTATCTCTGTCTCTCTGGTATCAATAAAAACAGATTTTAAAAATAAAAGCAAAGGGGCCTGGGCCCCTCTTTTCCTTGACTCGCTTCTTTCCAGTCCACCTCACAGGCACCAAGTACGGCTGTGGGAGTGGAGGCTGTGGCGCCTGCACTGTCATGGTGTCAAGATATGACCCCAAGACCAAGAAGATCCGGTATCCTTTGTGTTGGCCAGGGCCATGCTTGGGCACATCCGGGAAGGTTGTGGAGCCTCCCACTTTGCTGTCCATATTCACTCCTCTCCTCTCCCCAGGTGTCTATGGCACTCACACAGCTCTGGGCCTGCTCTCCCTGCAGCTTCCTAAGTTCCAGATCTTTCCCATGGACTTTCTTCCCATCAGATTATATTTAATTGGGCTAGTGTGCAACCAGAGTATTTGTATTTTTAAAAGCTTTGCAGGGCTGGGAATCACTGGGTTTAACTAACCCATGGTGGTTTATATAAGTCAATATATCATCTTATGATCAATAAGACATTTCTTTCCCTAGAATGAGGGGAAAAAATAGAAAATTGAGGGTCTCTGGGAGGCCCTACACAAAACACTTTCTTATTCTATTTTTCCATTTCTTTTTCATATCCTACACCAGCCACATGTAAGTCCTTTTTGAACGCTTCCAGAAATTTATGGTTTTATATATAGAGTTCTCTGTATTCTCACGGATATAGTCTCGTGATTCTCCTGGACCGACATTACTCCCTGAATTATGTTACCCGCTCCCTGTGATTCCCAGGTGTTCTCTTTACACAATTCTATCACAGTCATTATCCAGTCACCGCATGCCTGGTGCCCATCTGTTCTCTGTATGGGGCTGCTGTCACCACGGTAGAAGGTATAGGAAGCATCAAAACCAGGATTCACCCCGTGCAGGTAAGAGTGTATTCTGATTGGGACCAGGTGTTGGTATAGGTATCCCACATAGTCCCATGTACTCTAAATAGGTCACCAACTGTCAAATCCTTTGTGTTTTTAAATTCACATTTTGTTAGATTCCATGCTTCGTAGCTAGGGATCTTTTCAAAGATTGGTGTATAAACCAAGATTTCTTCATTAATTTTAATATATCTTACTTAGCTTCTCAGCCCCATCTTTGTCCTAAACTAAAACAAGGACAGTTCAGTCTTATGAGAAAAGAAAATGAGATAGAAAAGCAGAAGTTTATAGAAGATAACTGGTTGTCTACCACATTCAAAATACTGAACTCTGAATGAGAGGCTAATTGTGTGTACAAATACTCCCCACACTCACCAAATGTCTCAGGAGAAACTGAGCACCCAGGTGGCAATAAAACAGCTAAAATGACAACGTGTTTACCAAAGTTTGCAGGACTTTTTGAAGAAATGGCGATGCTGTTTGTATATACTAGCATAGGGACTGCTGCAGAAGTTGTTTTAAGAACAGTGTATAGAAAGAAAATTATAAATAGCCATATTTTCCCTTGACATTCTTTCCCTTCAAAAACTGTGCTTGGAGCATAGAGGCTAAGAGCATCCTCTGACAGTATGTTACCATTGATGGGTATTTGTTTATAGTGCCTGTCCTTCAAACATAACCTTAATGACTTTTTGACCTTATTAAGATCTTACCTCATACCTGACTCATCACCTTAACAGTTACAGAAGCACCTCATGCTGCAGCCTATCAGATTTCTTTCTCTCCAGTCACCTTTCAAAATCACACTTGACATTCAATATTACATTAGTTTCAGGTGTAAAACATAGTGGTTTGACATTAATGTAACTTATGAAGTGATCCCCCTGGGAAGTCTCGTACCAGCTGGCACCATACAGTTATTATAATATTATTGACTATATTCCCTGTGATGTACTTTACATCCCCATGACTATTCTGTATCTGCCAGTTTGTGCTTCTTGACTCCTTCCCCTTTTTCACCCAGTCCCCCAACCCCTCCCTCCCATCTGGCAATCATCAGTTTGTTTTCTGTGTCCATTAGTCAACTTCCGTTTTGTTCTTTAGATTTCATATGTAAGTGAGATCATATGGTATTTGTCTTTCTCTGTCTGACTTATTTCACTTACATCATACTCTCTACGTTCATCTGTTGTCCAAATGGTAAGATTTTATTTTTTTAAGGCCAAGTAATATTTCACTGTATATATGTACCATGGCTTTAAAAAAAAATTAAATCTTTATTGTTGATATTATTACAGATGTCCTTCTTTTTCCGCCCTTGTCCCCCTCAACCTGGCTCCCACCTGCCACAGGCCTTCACCATCCTATTGTCTGTGTCCATAGGTAATGCATATATGTATATAAGATCTTTGTTTAATCACTTCCTGCCCCCCCCCGCCCCCCGCCACCACTCCTCTTCCCTCTGAGAATCATCTGTCTGTTCCATTTTCTTTCTTTTTTTTTTTTTCAAAATTTTATTAAGGTATTATATGTGTACATATCTTACCATTAACCCCCCCCACCCCACTCCAATACATGCCCTCAACCCCCAATGTTTTGCATCCGTTGGTTACTCTTATATGCATGTATACAAGTCCTTCGGTTGATCTCTTATTTCCCCCACCTCTCCCTAACCTTACCGCTGTAATTAGGCAGTCTGTTTGATGCTTTACTGCCTCTGTAACTATCTTTTTGTTCATCAGTTTATAATGTTTTTCATTATCCCCAAATGAGTGAGATCATGTGGTATTTTTCTTTCATTGACTGGCTTATTTCACTTAGCATAATGTTCTCTAATTCCATCCAGGTGTCTACAAATGGTAGTAATTCCTTCTTTTTTATGGCAGCATAGTATTCCATTGTGTAGATGTACCATAGTTTTCTGATCCAGTCATCTGTTGACGGGCACCTAGGCTGTTTCCAAATCTTAGCTATTGTAAATTGTGCTGCTATGAACATAGGGGTGCATATATCCTTTCTGATTGGTATTTCTGGTTTCTTAGGATATATTCCTAAAAGTGGGATTACTGGGTCAAATGGGAGTTCCATTTTCAGTTTTTTGAGGAAACTCCATACTGTTCTCCACAGTGGCTGCACCAGTCTGCATTCCCACCAGCAGTGCACGAGGGTTCCTTTTTCTCCGCATCCTCGCCAGCACTTGTCGTTTGTTGATTTGTTGATGATAGCCATTCTGACAGGTGTGAGATGGTAACGCATTGTCGTGTTGATTTGCATCTCTCGGATAATTAGTGACTTTGAGCATGTTTTCATGTGTCTCTTGGCCTTCCTTCTGTCTTCTTTCGAAAAGATTCTATTTAGGTCCGTTGCCCATTTTTTTATTGGATCATTTATCTTCCTTTTATTAAGTTGTATAAGCTGCCTGAAGATGTTGGAAATTAAACCTTTATCAGTGATACCATTTGCAAATATGTTCTCCCATACAGTGGGGTTTCTTGTTGTTTTGTTGATGGTTTCTTTTGCTGTGCAAAAGCTTTTTATTTTGATGTAGTCCCATTTGTTTATTTTCTCTTTGGCTTCCATTGCCCTAGGGGCAGTATCAGTGAAAAAGTTCTTTTGGCATATGTCTGAGATTTTGCTGCCTGTGGATTCCTCTAGTATTTTTATGGTTTCCAGTCTTATATTTAAGTCCTGTATCCATTTTGAGTTTATTTTTGTGTATGGTGTAAGTTGGTGATCTAGTTTCATTTTTTTGCATGTATCTGTCCAATTTTCCCAACACCATTTATTGAAGAGACTGTCTTGACTCCATTGTATGCTCATGCCTCCTTTGTCAAATATTAATTGCGCATAGTGGTGTGGGTCGATATCTGGATTCTCTATTCTATTCCATTGATCTATATGTCTGTTCTTGTGCCAGTACCAGGCTGTTTTGAGGACAGTGGCTTTGTAATACAGCTTGAAATCTGATATTGAGATCCCTCCTAGTTTATTCTTCTTTCGCAGGATTGCTGTGGCTATTCGGGGTCTTTTTTTATTCCAGATGAATTTTTGGAGAGTTCTTTCTAGGTCTGTGAAATATGCTGTTGGTATTTTAATGGGGAGTGCATTGAATCTATAGATTGCTTTGGGTAGTATGGACATTTTGATGATGTTGATTCTACCAATCCATGAACATGGTATGTTCTTCCATCTGTTTACATCTTCCTCTATCTCTTTTTTCAGTGTCCTGTAGTTTTCCGCATATAGGTCCTTTACCTCCTTGGTTAGGTTTATTCCTAAGTATCTTAATTTTTTTGGTGCGATGGAAAATGGGATTGCTTTTTTAGTCTCTCTTTCTGTAAGTTCACTGTTGGTGTATAGAAATGCCATAGATTTCTTGGCGTTAATTTTGTATCCTGCTACCTTGCCGAATTCATTTATTAAGTCTGTTAGTTTTTTGATGGAGTCTTTCGGGTTTTTTATGTACAATATCATGTCATCTGCAAATAAGGACAGCTTTACTTCTTCTTTTCCAATTTGGATGCCTTTTATTTCTTCTTCTTGTCTAATTGCAATGGCTAATACTTCCAGTACTATGTCAAACAGGAGTGGTGAGAGTGGGCATCCTTGTCTTGTTCCTGTTCTTAGGGGAAATGGTTTTAGTTTTTGCCCATTGAGTATGATGTTAGCTGTGGGTTTATCATATATAGCTTTTATTATGTTGAGGTATGATCCTTCTATTCCCACCTTGTTGAGAGTTTTTATCAAGAAAGGGTGTTGGATTTTGTCAAATGCTTTTTCTGCATCAATTGATATGACTATGTGATTTTTATCTCTCAATTTGTTTATGTGATGTATCACATTTATTGATTTTCGGATATTGAACCATCCTTGCATTCCTGGGATAAACCCTACTTGGTCATGGTGTATGATCTTTCTGATGTACTGCTGGATCCGATTTGCTAGAATTTTGTTGAGGATTTTGGCATCTACATTCATGAGGGATATTGGCCTGTAATACTCCTTCATTGTGTTGTCTTTATCTGGTTTTGGTATTAGGGTGATGCTGGCTTCATAGAAGGTGCTTGGAAGTGTTCCTTCCTCTTGAATTTTTTGGAATAGTCTGAGGAGGATAGGTTTTAGTTCTTCCTTGAATGTTTGGTAAAACTCTCCTGTGAAGCCGTCTGGCCCCGGGCTTTTGTTTGCCGGAAGCTCTTTGATGACTGCTTCAATTTCTTCCATAGTTACTGGCATATTGAGCTGTTTAGATTCTTCTTGATTGACTTTAGGTTATATTTTTCTAGGAATATGTCCATTTCCTCCAGGTTGTCCAGTTTGTTGGAATAGAGTTGTTCGTAATATTTTTTAACAATCCTTTGTATTTCAGCAGGATCTGTTGTTATTTCACCTCTTTCATTTCTGATTTTATTTGGGTCCTCTCTCTTTGCTTCTTGGTGAGCCTGGCTAGAGGTTCATCAATCTTGTTTATCCTTTCAAAGAACCAGCTCTTGGTTTTGTTGATCTTTTGTATTGTTTCTTTGGTCTCTATGTCGTTTATCTCTGCTCTGATCTTATTATTTCCTTCCTTCTGCTTACACTGGGCTTTTCTTGTTGCTCTTTTTCTAATTCTTTGAGTTGTTGGGTTAGGTAATTTATTAACATTGTTTCTTGTTTTTTGCAGTAGGCTTGTAGAGCTATGAACTTCCCTCTCAAGACTGCTTTCAGTGTGTCCCATAGATTTTGGATTGTAATGTTTTCATTGTCATTTGTTGCCATGATGTTTTTTATTTCTTCTTTGATCTCTCTGGTAACCCAGTCATGGTTTAATAGCATGCTGTTTAGTCTCCATGTGTTTGATTTCCTTGGGGTGTTTTTATTGTAGTTGATTTCCAGTTTTATGCCACTGTGGTCTGAGAAGATGCTTGATATGATTTCTATCTTCTTGAATTTGAAGAGACTTTGCCTATGTCCCAACATATGGTCTATCTTTGAAAATGACCCATGTGCACTTGAGAAGAATGTATATTCTGTGGCTTTGGGGTGATATGTTCTGAAGATGTCAATTAATTCCATCTGGTCTAGTGAGTCATTTAGGATTGATGTTTCTTTGCTGATTTTTTGTTTAGAGGATTTGTCCAATGGTGATAGTGGGGTATTAAAGTCTCCTACTATGATTGTATTGCTGTCAATCTCTCCCTTGATATCCTCCAGGAGTTTTTTTATGTATTTGGGTGCTCCTGTATTGGGTGCATATATGTTTACCAGAGTTATTTCTTCTTGTTGGATTGCTCCCTTTAGTATTATGAAGTGGCCTTCCTTATCTCTTGTTATGTCCTTCAGTTTGAGATCTAATTTGTCAGATATAAGTATTGCTACCCCAGCTTTTTTTTCAGTTCCATTTGCCTGAAAAACCTTTTTCCATCCCTTCACCCTCAGTCTGTGTGCGTCTTTTTTTCTGAGGTGGGTTTCTTGTAGACAGCAGATGTATGGGTCATGTTTTCTTATCCAATCCATTACCCTATGTCTTTTGATTGGGGCATTTAATCCGTTTACATTTAAAGTTATTATTGATAGGTACTTATTTGTCGCCATTCCTATTCTTTACACCTGTGTTCCTTCTTTCCTTCCTATTTCTTTTCTTTTTTTTTTTTTTTACAGCAGACCCTTTAGCATTTCTTGCATTGCTGGTTTGGTGGTGATAAATTCCCTTAGTCCTTTTTTGTCTGTGAAGCTCCTGATTTCACCTTCAATTTTGATTGATAGCCTTGCTGGGTACAGTATTCTTGGATTCAGACCCTTCCTTTGCATGACTTTGTATATTTCATTCCATTCCCTTCTGGCCTGATGAGTTTCTGTTGAGAAATCAGTTGCTACTCTGATGGGGATTCCTTTGTATGTAACTTTCTGTCTCTCTCTTGCTGCTTTTAAGATTCTTACTTTGTCGTTGGTGTTTGCCAATTTAATTATAATGTGCCTTGGCATCGGTCTTTTGGGGTTCATTTTGCTTGGGACACTGTGAGCTTCTTGGATTTGTGTGGGTTTTTTCTTCTCTATATCAGGGAAATTTTCTGTCATTATTTCTTCAAAGAGGTTTTCTATTCCTTGCTCAGCTTCCTTTCCTTCTGGAACCCCTATTATGCGGATGTTGTTTTGTTTCGTGTTGTCCCAAAGTTCCCTTAGGCTCTCCTCCTGCCTTTTAATTTTTTTTTCTAGAAGTTGCTCTACTTGGGAATTTTTTCCCATCTTGTCTTCTAGCTCACTGATGCGGTCCTCTGCTTCTTCTAGTCTACTCTTGATGCTTTCTATTGAGTTCTTTACAGCGGCGATGTCATTTTTCATTTCTTCTTGGTTCTTCTTCATTTCCTCTTGGTTCTTGCTCATATTGTCGAATTTGTCTTCCATTCTTTTCAGCCACCTTATGACCATTTCTCTGAATTCTTTTTCTGGAAGGTTGCTTGCCTCCATTTCATTTACTTCCTCTTCTGGTGATGCCTGCTTTTCTTTCATATGCGGGCTGTGTCTTTGTCTCCCCATGATGTCTCTTCTCTGGGTGTCTGGTTATGTAGTTCTCTCTCTCCTGCGTTGATTTAAAGGCACAAAATACAACACTACCAGGTACAACACACAAGGCACTGAACAGAAATGTATTCACAATATTAATAACCTCCAATAAAGGTGACCACTAGAGAAAGGCAAATTAGGGGATAGGAGAGAAAGAAGAAGAGGAAAAAGAAAGAAAGAAGAAGAAGAAGAAAGGAGTGTCAAAATGAAATTGGGAAAAGGGAAAAAAAGAAGAAAAAAAAAGTAAGAGAGACAAGAAAGAGACTAAGAGAGAAAGGGAAACAGACTATATATATTGGGGATAAAACTCCAATAGAACAATCACTTATCCCAGCAAATGCCAGCAACAAGTACCTGGGGATTAATACAAACTACAACACCAACTAATATTGAGTGAGGCAAGGGAAAACAGAAGCACTAAACAAACAAAATAAATAAACAAAAGAAGAATAAGCAAAACAATCTCACAAAAAAGCATAAAAATTCGATATAATCTACATTAAGTGAACAACAACAAAAGGACAGAGAGAAAAACAATTTTTTGGATAGTTAAGACAGTGAAGAGAGAGGTGTGTATGGACTTGGAGCAGGGGAATGGAGATTAGATATATAAGTAGGGTGAAATTTTAAAAGGGGGTAAACAGAAAGAATAGGGAAAATCTAAAGCAGGAAAGGGGTAAGATAAACAGGACACCGGAAAGGGAAAAGTGAGGAAGAGAGTGATGGCATAAAGGTAGAGTTGAGATAGAGTAAAATGATGCTAAAGGAAAGATAAAAATAGAATGTAGAACATTAATCCCAAAACAAAATGAAGAGAAAATAAAAATGACACTTAAAAAAAAAAAAAAGATAAAATAGCAGTAGTAATAATACGGATTGAAAATAAGAATGTAATAATTAAAAAGGTAAAATCAAGTGAGGAAAAAAGAAAAAAAATAGTTTCTTGAGTAAAAGATGCAAAAAATGAAAATAAAAAAGAAAAATAAAATGTGGAGTAGTGAAGGTCATTCACTTCCTCTGTTGTTCTGTTTGGCACGCCTGTTTCTCAGTCCGGACAGTATTGCAGTTCCCTGCGTTCCACTGCTCTTCAGTGATGTAAGCCAGTCCTGATTTTAAGCAGGCGGTGTGTCTTAATTTCTCGTGTTCTTTTATTTTTGATTACACAAGAGTCAATTTGTGATTCAGCCCCTGGGTGGCAGTGTTTCTGGATTGACTTCCGGGTCTATCTATGGCCTCTCTAGGCAGTGTTAGAGCCTTCTTTCCCTGTGGCACTCACTACCGGTTTGTGGGAGTGGGCTGCCTCAGAGCTGGCTCTCCGATGGTCACTCCCCGCTCCAATCCCCAGGTTCCAGAAAAACAACTTTCCCCTGCAGTCTCCCAGGGTGTCTCCAACTGGGTGATCCTATGTATTGGGCTTAGTAATCAGAAGCAAGAATTTCAAGAGGAAAAAGCCCAAGTGTGCGCACTCCGTGGCTGCGCGTAAGTCTAGCACACCCCTGAAATTCTTAGGGTGTCCCTGCACTTCAGATCAAAATGGGTTGCTTTTTAGAGAGCCCTTCTGTTAGCAGCTCTGAGGACCCCCTTCCACATTCACAGATCGCGCCAGCCCCAACAGCCACGGATTTTTCTAGGCACAGACTTCCCTGGTCCTCCAGCTCCCGCAAAACGCGCGTTCCTCTCTCGCGCTGGGACCAGAGACCTCACCTTATCCCAGGCGAAATCTGACCTTTCCGTGGTGGAGTGTAGAGCTCCTCTGAACCCCTGTGTTTGCGCCAATTGGGGAGCGTTGTTCTGGGGCTTGCAGCTGTTTCATGGGTGCCGCAGCTGTGGATTCTCAGGCTTCCGATAAGCTCCACTTTCTGGTTCCAGATGGCGGAGGCTCCGCGTCCAAGCCCTCAGCTCCGGGAGGGGACCCAGCCGCAGTGGGAGCTGCCAGGTCAGGGGAACCCCGTCTAGCAGTCTCCCACTTTCTTCTGGAGTTCAGCTGTCCCCCAACTTGCCAACAAACACTCCTAGTGCGACCCTCAGCTGTTCTTTCTTTCTGCTCCGGGACTAGGCTCGGAACACGTCTGTCTATTCCGCCGCCATTTTTCTCTCTCTGTCTGTTCCATTTTCATGCCTCTGATTCTATTTTATTCACCAGGTTATTCTGTTCATTAGATTTCTTATTCATTTATTTTGATTTTTAGATTCAATTGTTGATAGGTATTTGTTGCCATTTTGTTGTTCATATTTTTTATCTTTTTCTTTTTCTTCTTCTTCCTCTTCTTAAAGACTACCCTTCAACATTTCATATAATACTGGTTTGATAGTGATGAACTCCTTTAGCTTTTTTTTGTCTGTGAAGCTCTTTATCTGACCTTCAATTTTAAATGATAGCTTTGCTGGGTAGAGTAATCTTGGTTGTAGGTTCTTGCTATTCATCACTTTGAATATTTCTTGCCACTCCCATCTGGCCTGCATAGTTTCTGTTCAGAAATCAGCTGACAGTCATATGGACATTCCCTTGTAGGTAACTAACTGCTTTTTTCTTGCTGCTTTTAAAATTCTCTCTTTTTCTTTAGCCCTTGGCATTTTAATTATGATGTGTCTTGGTGTGGTCCTCTTTGGGTTCCTCTTGTCTGGTACTCTCTGTGCTTCCTGGACTTGTAATTCTATTTCTTTCACCAAGTAGGGGAAGTTTTCTGTCATTATTCCTTCAAGTAGGTTTTCAATAACTTTCTCTCTCTCTTCTTCTGGCACCCCCATAATGTGAATATTAGTACAATTGAATTTGTCCCAGAAGCTCCTTACATTATCTTTATATTTTTGGATTCTTTTTTCTTTTTGTTCTTCTGGTTGGGTGTTTTTTTTGCTTCCTCATATTTCAAATCGTTGATTTGATTTTCAGACTGCTCTACGCTACTGTTGAATCCCTGTATATTATTCTTTATTTCAATCAGTGTATGCTTAATTTCTGACTGGTCCTTTCCTTTTTTTTTTTTTTTTTTTGGCATTCTCATTAAGATCCTTGAAAGTCTCACTAAGTCCCTTGGAGGTTTCTAGAAGATCCTTGAGTAACCTTATAACCATGGTTTTGAACTCTATATCCAGTAGTTTGTTTCTTCCATTTCTTTCATTTGTGACATCTTTCTTTGTCTCCACATTTTGGCTGTTTTCCTGTGTTTGTTTCTATGTATTGGGTAGAGCTGCTATGTCTCTTTGAGTTGGTAGAGTGGCCTTGTGTAGTAGGTGTTCTATAGGGCCCAGTGACTCAGCCTCCCCAGTCACCTGAGCTGGGAGCTCTAGGTGCAGTTTTGTTGTACTTGAGACTTGATTGCTATTGGTGTCACTAGGAGGAATTGACCTCCAGGCCAACTGGCTGTGAGGACCAACTGCAACTGCAATGGGAGAGTTGCTGTGCAGGAGACACCGCTGTGGAGCAGGACTTGCTGCAGTGGAGTATTGGTGCTCACTGAGTCTGCCCCTTGAGTGTGTTGCTTATAGATGTGTAGAGTTGTAATCTGGTATAGGCTGACACTGACCACTGGGTACACTGGCTCTTGGGTCTCCAAGGAGGTGCCAAGTCAGCCAATGCCTGGGGCCACCCAGCAGGAGCTACAGAGAGATCTGCAGATTTCTCCTCTTTGTATCAGGTTTGGAAGTGCTCAGATGAGGCCCAGCTGTGAAGCAAGGCAGGCTGGTGCTGGTGCCAGGTTTTGGGCCTTTTATTTATAGATTTGGGGCTTTCTGACCCAGCTGCAGCTTGTTTGAAATTTTAACCAGAGCAAGGACAGGCCATTCATATGCAAAAGCTGCTGCTGGCAGCTTGAGTGGGGTTGTAAATTAGATGAGGCAGGGTCTTAGGGAATCACCAAGGTGGAGCAAACAGAAATGGCTGCCAGTCAGTCCTGACCCAGATGTCCTAGCGTAGGAACAATGATCCCTGCAGCACCTCCATATGGAAGAAAGCCTTTCTGAGTTCCTGTCCTGATACCAGACAATCCAGTTCCTCCTGGTATGTGTCTGTCTTCCCCAAAGCCTCACCCTGGTGCTGGAGCTCAGATGAAGCAAGACCTTGTTAGTTCAGTTTGTGGTGCTGGCCTTTTATGAGGATCAGCTGGGTCTCCAGCAGCCTCTGTGTCACTGAGCCCCAATCCACACTGGTTTTTACAGCCCAAAGTTCTTACTGCCCAGACTGGTGTGGGGCTGGGACCCCTTGCTCCTCTAAGCAGACTCTGCAAAGATGATTAAAAAAGCGGCCCATGTGGGTGCCAGACCAGCTCATTCTGTGCCTCCGCACCTCCTACCAGTCTCAGTGTGCTTTCTTCTTTAGTTCTCTAGTTGTAGGACTTCCGTTCAGCCAGCTTTCCAGTGGTTCTGGATAATAGTTGTTCTGTATTTTAGTTGTAATTTTGATGTGGTTGTGGGAGGCGGTGAGTACAGGCGTTTACCTAAGGCCACTATCTTCCTACTTTGCATATATTGATTCTGTACCACAACTTTTTATCCACTAGTCCATTGATGGACACTTACGTTGTTTCCATATCTTGGCTATTGTAAATATTGCTGCAATGAACATAGGGCTGCATATATTTTTTCAAATTAGCATGCCATGTTAACAAATGCAGTCTTCATTTCAGTAATTGTATTTTTAACTGATTCTTTTTTTTATGTTTTCTGATTGTCATTCTTACATTTCTTCTCTCTTTGTTGAAGTTCTCACTAAATTCATCCACTCTTCCCCTACGTTCATAGAATATCCTTATAAGCAGTCTTTTAAACTCTGCATCTGGTAGATTACTTGTCTCCATTTGCTGAGCTCTTTTTCTGAAGTTTTGTTCCATTCTTACATTTGGGACATTTTTCTTTGTTTCCCCAGCCATGTTGGCTGATTCTCTGTGTTTGTTTCTGTTTTAGGTGAATCTGTTACATCTTCTGGTCTTGGCACAGTTGCCTTATATAATAGGTGTCTAGTAGGGCCCAGTGAAGCATTCTCCTTCATCACCCGAGTGGGTTGTCTGTGCCCTCCTATTATAGTGGAGCTTTCACTGCTGTGGCAATGTCAGTGAGACAAATTGACCCCAGGCTAACTGGCTGTTTTTGAATGTCTGTGACTACAGCAGACAAGCTGTTTTTCAGGGGTTAATTCCATGGAGTGGTTTTGCTTTAGCAATGTTCTGGTGCCTGTGCTGGCCATCCTTTCAGTCTGTTGTTTGTGTGGCTAATTGGTTGGTGTTCTGGTGTGGTCTAAAACCGGGTAGGATGGTTCTGGGACCTCTTGGGAGGATCTCTGGTGCAGACCAAGTCACTTGCTATGCCTGGCCCAAGGCCACCAGGTAGAAGCTACAAAGTGATCTGCAGATGGTTGCCACCTGTGCTGGACTTGGAGGTGCCTGGAAGAGGCCAGCTGCCACTTGGGCCAGCGGTATGAGGCATGCTGGGCCAGATGCTACTTGTCTAGAGTTCGTGTGTCTCTAAGATATTTTAGGTAAGTCCACAGGGTAGGCCGAGACCTGTCACTTTAAAGAGGTTTCAGGCTTGTGCATAGTTGGTTAGGGCAGGTTCTTAATGAATCACTAGGGTGGGGTGAACAGTGTTAGTCAAATTAATTGGAGAATCAGATTTGGCACTGCCTGCACCAGCAGGCCGGGCAGGAAAAGGGCTCAACATAGGAACAATGGTGTCCACCAGATGGCTCTGTGGGAGGAGAGCTCAACCAAGGAACAATGGTGTGCACTCCAGTATTTCTGTCCAAGAGAGAGCCGCCCCTCCAGCCCTCACCTGAAGCCAGATGATTCAGGTGCCCTTATGTCCCTGGCATTTTTCAAGCTGCTGTCCCTTTGCTGGAACTTGGGACAAATGTTTGTGGGTAAGTAAATCTGTGCTCAGGCACTTTAAGAAGATGCCTGGGTCTCCAGCACTTCTTTGTCTCACTCAGACAGAACCCTTGCTGATTTTCACAGCCAAGTATTGTAAAGACTCCTTTTCCTGGCAACTGGTACTCTGGATATGAGGCTGGGATCCCTTGCTCCCTCCACAGCCAAGGTACCCCACCCTGTTCTTAACCATCATAGGTGGGTGTGGGATCAGCCTGTTTTGTGTCTTTGCCTCTCCTACCAGTCACTATGTGGCCTCTTCTTTAAATCCTTAGTTGTAGGAATTCCATTCAGCTAGTCTTCAGGTGGTTTTCAGTGATGGTTGGTTTATAATTTGATTCTAATTTTGATGTGGTCATGGGAGAAGCAGAGCACAGCATTTACCTCTCTACCATCTTGACCAGAAGTCTCTCTCAAATATTGATAGTACATATGCTAGATTTGTTCAGTAGTGCCCTGGAATAGGCTCATACTGGCTTGTGAGAGCTGATCGTTAAACTTTCAGGAATTTTGTGAGCCATTTTTTAAACACAGCCATTATTAACAATGAAACTATACAAACTTAAAATTAAATAAGTAATGACAAAAAAAGTTAATAAATATCATCATTCATCATCTGCTAATTATTTTACTACATTTACTCTTGTTTATACCCTTAAGATTATTTGTCTATTATATCTACTTGGTGGAAATGCCATAGAATGCTATGCCACTGTATATCTCTCCCCAGATCCGCATTCAAGGACATCACATTGGAAGCCTGACACCAGCCCTATTGGAAATATTTGCACAACTGAAATTGGTAGAAACTACAAATCAGGGCTTTTTTCCCCAGAGACCCAGTTGTTAAGATTGACCACCACATTTACAGCCAGTTTATATGCCACATCTGAAACCACACAGCCACATTTCCCTTTAGCATTAGAACAATGTCTGTCCTTTTTTTTTAATGGTTACATATGCCATTGTTGCATTAACATAATTATATTTTTTCAATTACACTTGATATTCAATAATATATTAGTTTCAGGTGTACAGCATAGTGGTTAGACATTTATTTAACTTCCAAGGTTCCCCCCAAGATGATGGAGTAAGTAAATATTATGCTTGACTTCTCCCCAATAAATCTAGTACCCACCTAATACCATATATAGTTATTAAAATATTATCAAATATCTGTCCTTCAAGTTTAGCCATAGTTGAACTATGTGGCTTTCACCTCAGGGGGCGTGCTGTTTGAAAAATGTTGAGCCAGCTGGTTGAACACCATGCAAGAGACACATGGGACAGAGTCACACAGAGGGACCCAGCGTCATGTCTCCCATCTACATCTTCATGGCATAGATTCTTTGTATAGAATGGATGAAGTAAATTGTTATTCCTCACTCTCTTTTATTTCCTGTCCAGGATAAGGAACCCAAAGGCTTAATGCATAAATAATGTACCCTTTCCTCCCAGGAAAGACTTGCCAAGTGCCATGGCACACAGTGTGGCTTCTGCAGCCCAGGGATGGCGATGTCCATCTACACGCTGCTGAGGAACCACCCAGAGCCGACCCCTGAGCAAATAATGGAAGCTCTTGGAGGTGAGCCTTCTTGGCCTTCTGCAGGCAAGACCAAAGATAGGAATAGACCAAGTAACTAGAGAAGGAGGTCTCCGCCATGGAGAGAAGTTGTGGCACAGCTTTGGGCTTCCTCTTTACTACCTCTCTTCACCCAAGTCCTTTCCAGAAAGTGCTGCCTTCATTTTGTCAGTAGAGAGGCCAAGAATTGGGGCTATATTGGTTTAATCACAAAACGTTCTCCCTTCATAGAGCCCATTGTCCTTCTGCAAAGCCATTCAGATGGGCTGTCTATAACACTTTCAATAGAATCTTTCCTAAAAGTGGAAATCTGGGCAGTATGGAAGAACAAGATTTTGTTGTTTATTTTTAAATTAATCTGTTAGGATCATTCATGAATTCTACTTACTTATATTAATTTTACAAAGAGAATAGGCTTTCAGATACTTTACAGTTTTATGTTCTGGTTGGGTTTATTATAAGGTCAAAGAGGTCATAGATAGCAATTACTTATTATAATAAGTTTGGTGATGAATTCAATTTTCTTTTTTAAAAAATATATTTTATTGATTTTTACAGAGAGGAAGGGAGAGGGATAGAGAGTCAGAAACATCGGTGAGAGAGAAACATTGATCAGCTGCCTCCTGCACACTCCCTAATGGGCATGTGACTGCAACCAAGGTACATGCCCTTGACTGGAATCGAACCTGGGACCCTTCAGTCCACAGGCCAACGCTCTATCCACTGAGCCAAACTGGTTAGGGCATGAATTTAATTTTCTATAACAAATAGCTGTCAAGTTTAAGTGAACAAACTCAATTTTTCTACAAAAAAATAGAGCATGTCATGCTATCAAATGTAGTCTTCTGTAACAAACATACCTAGTTTCAAAGTAACTGGTCACTAGTTTTTAGGAGAAAGCTGTAGGAGCAAATCTCTGAATATTATAAGAAAGCTCTTGGTCCCTTTCAATAAAAAGACCTAGACAGAAATTCAGTTTTATGATGAAAAGATGTAGACTAAAACAAAGTAAAAATTCAACATAAATTTTATGGTAACTGATATGGAAATATCCTCTAATAGTTTTTCTTGTCTCTCAACAACTTCTTTACTCAAAATTTGTCAGTTTCTCACTAAGTACTAAAACTTTGGCCTATGGTTTCAATTATAGTTTTAACTAAACCTGAACAGATTTGAACAATAGATAATCTTTGTTCAATGAAATAACCCACACTAATGAGGTATATAGAATTTTGAAAAATCAGATATATTGTGATTTTTCTTATTTTTTTTGTGTGTGTTTTTTTTAAATATACACAGTCTTATAGCAATGGAGTATTTCCTCCCAGATTCTATGCCTGTAATTCACCTAGCGACCACTATGAGACTATGTTGTAAAGTCTGGTACAAGATCTACTTTTGAAGAACATCTCTGTTCCAAAGAGCAATTTTGCTGGTTTGGGAAGCAAAAAAAAAAAAAAAAAAAAAAAAAAGAAAGAAAGAAAGAAAAATAAATAATTTAATTACTATTAAAACTTTCCACTGAAAACATGAAACACAAATATGCAATGTATTTCTATATCATTTGCTAAAAATTGATCTCTTCTTAATCAGGTAATTTGTGTCGCTGTACTGGATACCGACCAATTATAGAAAGTGGAAATACTTTCTGCGTGGTAAGCTAAAATAAAGAATATGTATAGAAATTTTTTCAACCGATTTAATTGTTTCTTAATCTATATTTCATTTTCTTCAATAGAGTTTGCATCTATTGAAAAGCAAAATTATTAAAAGCTCAGTATATCCTCTATGCCATGTCTATAAGCTTTGAAGGAACATGTGTGAAAGAGAATTAGCGAGCAGGAAGGGAAGACTCAGAGGAGGCTTAAGAAGAATAAGCCTGGAAAGACATGATGGGAATGAGTGCATGGAGTTGCAGTAACTGGACAGCACAGTATCCTATGATCCTAAAGAGGAGACATACTTTTGACAGACAAGGTCTCAGGTGTTTTTCCAGCACCCATTTTTTGTGGCAAAAAAATTAATTATATGTAATTTTGATTGACCAAAACAACTCAAGGTATACAAGTTAATTCCAAATTCTAAATTTTTTTTAAAGAAACTACTTTTAGGCCAGTAATGAAGAATTAAAAAGCTTTTACAAACTACAGGCTAGTTTATTTTAAATCCTGAGTAAAATACTATTTAAATATGAATTGCCAATATTCCACCATTTTTGACCCATGAAAACAACAACTTCATGATTCAACCCAATACTATGGAATTATTTTCCGGGAGGTCAAATCTATATAATGATAGGTATTGTTGTCTCACTCACTCTGGGTCCCCACATTCAGACATTTACAGTTAGTTCCTTTATTGTGCATAGCGTTGTCACAAAATCCAAATCCCTTCTCAACTCTGCAGGAAATGACTTCCCTCGAGACTTGAGTAAAAATATAAGCCACCACTTTCACTCTTCCTAGTGTCAAAAACTGTGCATACCTACCACATATTTAATCTAACAAACCTCTTTGGAACGTGTTTTATTTTCCTAATTTAACAAACTCAACCCAGCTAGTATGTGCTAAAGCAGGAGCTAGAACCCAGGTCTCCTTGTCTCCATGTATGAAGTCACACTAGTGGCCTGTAACGGCCATAGACGTAGGCCCTGTCTGTACATGACAAGGGCAGACAGGAATGAAATGATCCACCTGCGAGTTGCAGTCCCTGACCAGTGGACTCAGGCCCAAAACACTCCTTTGGTTCTGCACGAAAGGTCCTGAAAATTAAGGTCAAATGGTCTGAGACTTAAATTAGCCAAATAATCAGAATAGCTACGCTAACATGCAAATAAACTTGGGTTTTCAGTTTCTTTAGATATGTATGTAGCAGGTCTTCAAGGCAGTCTGCCTTCCCACACCTTCATTAAAGATCCACGCTGTCTGACCCTTACACGGAAAAAGAGCCGTTTGTTTTGTTTTGTTTTAAGTTACCACCTTACAAATACACTCCATTTACCTCGCTTTTAGTGGGAAACCTTAACTGCTGACCAAGCATTCCTCTAACTCTCTTCATCCTCCCCCGAGACTCGAGAGAGACCATTAACAAGACCCTATCATGAGCGTGGTGCATGTTCCTGCCATTTCTCTAGCTGTTCAGTGATTGAACACCTTGTTCCCCACCCCAGCCCATTACCGAGTCCTTGAGACAAGGACACACTGTATGACCTCCTCCTGTGGGGCCTGGTACTCAGGTTAGAATTTAAAGTATCAACCAATGATTTTGTTTTAAACTGCATTCCTTCCGAAGGCATCAACTGTCTGTCAGATGAAAGGATCGGGAAAATGTTGCATGGATCAAGAAGAAAGGTCTTTTGAGAATGGACAGGAAAAAGTAAGTATTGATGTTCTGCTGCAGTTGGGTTTGACTGGAAAAATACCCACGTAGATCCAGATGTATTCACATTTTCTACTCTTTTCAGTAAATTCAGGGCATAAACAGTCTTCAAAAGTCCCCCAAATGGGCAGGCCCCTGACTTTCGTGAGGCCAGTCACCACAAAAGGCTGTCCTCCGTCAGAAGCATTGCAACTTTCTGTGCTAATCTGGGTTTACACACCCCCTCACCCCCAATCAGGTGACGTAAGCAGTGGTGCCTCTTTATGCTCATGGCAAATAGGTATCTGCAAATACCACTCAAGACCCAGCACAGAAGCTTAAAACCCAATTCCTGACACCCAAAGAGCCAGCCCGGAGCTCAGTAAAGCTGCCAGGGGCTCGGTCACGGTCCTCCGAAGGTGGGGAGAATCCTACTGGGGACACCCTGGGCTCTGGCACCCAGCTTTTGTGTCTGAGGTGTCAGGGGGTCAGGCCCTAACTCTGAAGTCCCACAGTTAGAGACTCCTGTGCATCTCCCAGTAACTCTGAAGTTCCACTTGTATTTATTTTGTTTTGTCGAGATATGTACCAAACTGTATAATGAAGACGAATTCCAGCCCTTGGATCCATCCCAGGAACCTATATTCCCTCCTGAACTGATAGTAAGACACTTTACTTTTGTTATTTCATAACCTAATGTGGTATAAGCCTTCTGTATTATCCGGTAATTTGTGGCATTACCGAGCTTTAGACATTAGAAGTTGGAATTGTGCCCACTATAATAACCCCTTCTCAGGAACTTGTTCAGCTCCACTGTAAATAATTTGAAGCAGATAGTTTAGACGGAGGCATGGGGCTGCCAGGACCTCAGAGGTGTTTTGGTCCCACCCCCTCCGTTGAAGGGTCTGAGCTCAGAGCTGGTAGGTTATGTACCCAATGTCACACAGCTACTCTGTGAGATACGTTTAAGGCATTTTGTACAACTGGTAAAGTAAGATTCAAATGATACTTATTATGATGGAATTAAATTATTCTTACAATTAACCTCTGTGATTTCACCTCAGCTGGGAGAGAGAGAGAGATAATATAAACAGTGCGATAGGCCCGTCATTCTATTCCGTGACTATGCCCTGGAGAGAGTATGAGATGAGGGATATGATTCTACTGGCTTCTCAGAGTCTCAGTCCCTGCACACCCTTCAGAGTGTGAGAACTTGGATACGCCTAGTATTTTGCGATTATATGCATACATGTTGATGTAGATACACATGTGTATAAATACCGAGTTATAAAAAAACATCCACATATACTATACCTGTTGGATGATTTAAGGGATGTTTTTCAAGGGTAACTTTGCCTATAAGCAATTTTTATCCTAAAAAAAAAAAAAAAAACACATCTAATCCCAAAGATGAGGCCCCTCTGAGTCACTCTTGGGACAGAACTAGAGCGAGAAGCCGGGTCCTTTAGATACTCACCATACCATGCGGCCTCCTCTTCACACACTTACTTCGAAACAACGTCTGCTCTACTCTATATGTAGGCATTGACGGGCAGACACCTATTCTGATGTTTAATGCAATGGTGCCCACACAAAACTTACAAATCTAGTCTCAAACAAAGCCACCCTTTCCTGTTCCCTAGAAGTTAGGTCTCATCAGAAAACTAAAATGGCCAGCGGGCCGTTTGGACACCCAGAGCAGTGTATATCCTCACGGCATGCCGCCAGCAGCCTCACCTGAAGGTCTGTGGGCTTTGCTTCTCTGCAGAGGATGGCGGAAGATCCAAGCAAGAGAAGGCTGATGTTTCAAGGTGAAAGGACCACCTGGATGACCCCTGTGACCCTCAATGACCTCCTGGAGCTGAAAGCCAATTACCCCAAGGCCCCCCTTGTCATGGGGAACACCACAGTGGGTGGGTGTTTTAAAGTATGTTCTTGAGGTAACCCAAACACCCGTGTCTCTTTAAACTCCTCATAAATGCAGTTCATCTTTACTAATGGATGCCTCTGCTTTTAGAATGCTTTGTTGCTTTCTTTTGCAAATGTCATTTTTGCCACCATTTTCCCTCTTGATTATCTGTAAGCAACATCTAGTAGCACCCATTGACTTCCTTGCCTGATTGCTTTAAATGCTTTTCTCCTTAAGGCCCCGGCATTAAATTCAAAGATGAATTCCATCCAGTTTTCATATCTCCATTTGGGCTTCCAGAACTGTATTTTGTGGACAGCACAGACAATGGTATGCACCTTCTTTTTCAAATAAGATGTAATGATTGGCGGTTGGTGGACTGTTCATTATATACAATGGGCTGATTTGAGCACTTCATAGAATATCTGACCTCATTTATTCATTCAGAAATGTTTACTGAGCATCTACTCTGTGTTTCTGTGAGCTTTTTCAAACTAACCCACTCCACTCAGCTGTGTCACTGAGGACTGCATTGTCATAGGAGCCGTAATGGCGGGAAGATGCCACGTAGTTCAGCCAGGTATGGGAAGACTGACTGAATAAGAAGACTTAAGACATTGGCTGGCCGGTAGGAAAGCATCTTGCTAGACATTCTTATTTTCTTTTTTTTCCTTCACACAAGGATATGTTTTTATTTTATTTGTTAAATATTTTTATATGTTTTTATTGATTTCAGAGAGAGAAAGGGAGAGGGAGATATAGAAACATCAGTGAGACAGGATCATTAATTAGCTGCCTTCTGCATGCCCCCTACTGGAGATCGAGCCTGCAACGCGAGCATGCAAATCAAACCTTGATCTCCTGGTTCATAGATTGACACTCAACATCTGAGCCACACTGCCGGGCTGTTTTTATTTATTTTAGAGAGAGAGAGAGAGAGAGAAACACATGCCCGGACAGGGGATCTAACCCAAAACTCAGCTATGTGCCCTGCCCAGGATTCAAACCCACAACCTGTTGTTGTACGGGATAATGCTCTAACCAACTGAGCCCACTAGACATTACTTTCTGATTCACAAATTTATTTAAGGCTCATCTACACCCACACATATTCACACACACACATACACACACACAATCTGGACTACAAAATTTGAACGTTTAGCTGTGAACAATAACCTTATTTATTTTACATTCTTTTCACAATTTAACAAGTGCTTTCATATCTCGTTTCTCTTTATCCTCACAACAACCCTGGGAGGTATACATAGCAGGTAGCCTTGGCATCTCTGTTCTCCTAAAGGATTTGTAGAGTTAAAGGGCTGAAGTAACTTCCCAACTTCGCACAGCTATCACTTGGTTAAGTCAGGACTAAATCCCATCTCTTCTTACTCTTAGTCAAGTATTCCTTCTACATGCTGCACCAAATAAGGCTGTCTGAGAAACATATCCCACCATCCATTACGGAAACTCAGCATGTGAATGGAGAACACGTTATAGGAGCTAAAAATGCTACGTAAAATAGGGTTCTCCCCAGTGAGTAAACAGCAATCAAATGGAAAATTGACTGCTTCCCTTCTGACCTGCTAATATGAAGTCAGTCTGTCCATTAATTCTTTTCACCTTTTACACTCCCAGGAAGAGGTGGATCAGGGGGGAACCAGGCTGGTAGAGGAGAGGGTGGGAAAAAAAGTTGTGGAAGTACTTTGTGAGGGGGGAGGTGCAAGGGTTGGGGAGGTAGAGCCTGCAGAATTGAAACCAATGTTTCTCAATCTCTTTATTGCTGCCTCTCAAAGGGGCAATAAAAATTTTTTCTCTAATCATCCCTCCATGAAATCTAAAACCACAGAGAGACAATGTATCTTTTTATGTACAGTACTAGAGGCCTGGTGCATGAAATTCGTGCACGAGGGGGGGTGTCCCTCAGCCTGGCCTATATCCTCTCCAATCTGGGACCCCTCCGGGGATGTCTGACTGCCGGTTTAGGCCCAATTGGGCCTAAACCGGCAGTCGGACATCCCTCTCGCAATTTGGGACTGCTGGCTCCTAACTGCTCACCTGCTTGCCTGCCTGATCGCCCCTAACCACTCTGTCTGCCAGCCTCCTTGCCCCCAACTGCCCCCTTCCTGCTGGCCTTCTCGCCCCCAACTGCCCCCCTTGCCAGCCTGATTGCCCCCAATTGCCCCCCCTGCTAGCCTGCTCACCCCCAACTGCCCCCCCTGTCTGCCTGATTACCCCCCAACTGCCCTCCCCTCCTGGCCTTATCACTCCTAACCACCTCTGCTCCAGCCCCGCCACCATGGCTTTTTCTGGAAGGATGTCTGGAAGGTCTCCCGGAAGGTCTCCCAGTCTAATTAGCATATTATCCTTTTATTAGTATAGATGTCTATCAGAGCTTTATACATAAAAAGAAAAAGGTTTTTCACCCCCTTGGGTGCAGTATTGCCCCCTTAAGAACACCTAAACCAGATGGCATCACTACTCAAAGCATGCCCTGTGAGTTCACCTGCATGAAACCAGCCCGAGGCACAGATGGGTGTCTATTCTCATTCTGATAAGGGAACAGTAGGAAGCAAAGGATCTGGAAGGAAGACAAGTGGGCAACGCAAACGTGCAGGTCAATTCCCACTTGGGCTTACTGAGCTTTTTAAAAATCTTATGAAGTCTTGGCTGCAAATTTTATATTTGATCAATACATTCCGGAAAACACTAAATTGGAAATAAACTAATAAATTTCAAATATCTGTGATGGACATATATTAGCGTATATGGCATATATGACTGTATTCATGACTGAGAAAAAGAATTTGGTACCTAATATTTGGGAATAATGCAGATTGCCAGAAATAATCTTGATCTTCGGTTTATGTCATTCTAAGTCAACGTGAAAAGAGAAGATCTATTTGAAAGGTGGCTTCCATGCAGCCCAAGTATCTCTTTACTTTAAGGTTTCCTGCCAGTGGTTTACTTTCAGGGGTGACCATCGGTGCGGGCTACAGCCTCGCCCAGCTGAAGGATGCCTTACGTTTTATTGTTTCGGAGCATCCAAAGGAGAAGACTGAGACCTTCCGTGCCCTCCTGACGCATCTGAGGACACTTGCCGGAGTCCAGATCCGGAGTATGGCGGTACGTTCTCCAGTATCATAGGAAATAAGCCATAGGTACAGACAGCCACACAGTTCTGTTCAGTTGAGCAAACATTACTCTGAAGAGGAAACACAACCAGTCAGTGTTGAATAAATCTCTGCAACATGAGTGTGAGTGTGTGTGTGTGCGTGTGTGAGCATGTGTGTGTGTGTGCCCACAGTGAGAGGGGTCACATTGTGTGCATGTGTGTGCCCACAGTGAGAAGCAGCATATTATATAACAAGATTATGCTCCTGGAATCTGAAGGTGCCCAAATTCTAATCTCGGCCTGTCACCCGTGAGTGGCATGATCCTGGAGAAACCACTTTAAGCCACTGTTTCTCCATTGTAAAAGTTAAGCACAGCCGGCGTGGCTCAGTGGTTGAGCGCCAACCTATGAACCAGGAGGTCACAGTTCAGTTCCTGGTCAGAGCACATGCCCAGATTTCGGGCTTGATCCCCAGTAGGAGGCATGCAGAAGGCAGCTGATCAATGATTCTTTTTCATCATTGATGTTTCTATCTCTCTCTCTCTCCCTCCCTTCCTCTCTGAAATTAAAAATAAAAACTAAGGTTCAACCCAATGGACTGTCTCTAAAATCCTGCCTGGTTCTAACAGTCTGTGAAAGGTGTCTTATCCAAGGTTTAGTAAACAAGAGCCTGCCTTTCTGAAATACTCTTTTATGGATGGTTCTCCTCATAGAGCTTTGCAATGAGGTCAGTTTCCAAACATGGGTATCCCAAATGTCAATTCTTGGACATCCCCCAGTTATCTAGCTTACAAGGTTTCCTTGTTATCTAAGATTTAAGAGAAAATTGGTTCAAATCACTACCCATTTCACACATGGTGAGTAGTTCAGTGGGGCTGGGAGGGGGGCACATTTTTCCTAGTTGTCTCTGGCTCCATTTCTGTTGATTCTCAAAATCCGCCATATGTTTTCACCATAGGCATCTTCTATTTCTTTTTCTGGACCATGTTTTCCTCTCATCATCTTGCCTCCTCAGCTCCCTTCAGATGTCCTCATTACTGATGGTTTGGGCGAGAGGGAAGAACTCTATTGCACAGCAGCACCGCACACATTTAGAAAATGAGTCCATTTCCCGGTTCTTTAGTTTCCTCCACCTTCCCCTGTGTTACAGAACGCTCACTCTAGGCTCAGTTCCCAAAGAGAGCTGTCTCCTCGTTACACATGGGGAAGGAATATTTTCTCAGGCAATGAGTTTGAATGGAGTCAGGGGTGGGAATCTTGCCCCGTATGTTGCCCGAATCTACTTCACTGTCCCAAAGCTCTGCCAGATCTTTCTATGAAGCCAAGAAGAAAATTAAAAGCTAACACAAGATCCCTGCATGCATAATTGCTTATCTGTTAAATAACTAAGTGTAACTAAAAAAATAATAATAATAATGTCACCTTTATTTATTTAGACTTTAGGAGGACATGTGGTGAGCAGGCCGAATTTTTCTGACCTAAATCCAATTTTAGCAGCAGGAAATGCTACCATCAATCTGATATCTAAAGGTAAGAGACCAACATTTAAGCATTCTGTTTTATAATTATCACTGTCAGGTAGCTCCTTCCATGAACTATGACGTGGGAACCCAAGCATATCCAACTTTGACTTACCAAATACATATAGGTGATAGCTACATTCCCTCAAACATAGGGATGAAGCTGAGATCAATTATCCTGTTCTCTAGATATTCTATATCTCATAGATAAGTTACTGCACCAGATAATTTTTCTTAGCTGTTTGGTCACATTCATGCACAGTCCAAAAGCAGATATCAAAAAATGTCTGAGGTACATCTCAAGTTTTATGGCATATTCAATTTCAGAGTTTCATGACGGTGGAATTTTTCTTCTAGGACTTTTCATTTTAAATGAAATCAACTTTGTGGGGCACATGACTCATTACTTCTCTCTTTATTCACAACCAGTTTAATCCTTGCCAAGGGAAAAGATTGTACTTAAGGAAATAAAAGCAATGCATATTATTCATAGAACTATTGTTGTAACCCTTTCTTTGATTAAAATCACATTTAAAAAATATGGTGGATCAAATAAGAAAGCAGGGCAAACTGCTTAAAGAAAAGAAGCTATATCTGAGGCACCCCACCTTGCCACTAGTCCCGCCTCGAGCACTTTGGACAGGTCATCTAACCTCTCCAGACCTCGGGACCTCAGGTTTCCCATACATGAAATACATTCTACCCATTTCCCACTTGTGAAACCGGGTTGTTTCCATATAGTCTTTTCAGCTTATCTGGTGCAACCCTTTCATTCCGACGATGAGGAGCCAGAAGCTCCAAAGGTTCTGTGACTTGCCTAAGGTGACACAGTATGGAACCTGGAGCTAGAACCCACATCGTCTGGCCCCCAGCCTGCACACTCTCTCTTTTCACCCGATACATCACCTCTGCCCCTGGCTGGATATTCTCCAATTGGACACATATATTCTAATCAAGGTCATTTCTCTTATAGAAGGAGAACGGCAGATTCCTTTAGACGGCCATTTCCTTGAGAGATTGCCTGAAGCGGACCTTAAGTCGGAAGAGATTGTGTTATCTGTTTATATTCCCCACTCTACACGGGTAAGGACTCCTGACCCGCTGCCCACCCAGAGGCACCCTGCTCACCCTGAACCCTGTGCAGGAGCCACAGACAGACTCCCGGGGATGGTGCCATCTCCTTTTCCAACCAGCAGCTGCAGGGAGACGATTGGGCTCCACTCAGGAAGGGCCAGATTCTCAATGACCATTTCATTTGCTTTCTTATCAGGCCCATCTTGGGCTTTTGTGGACCTTAGGCATTTTTGCCTTTCTGGGTTTCTTTGTTCATAAAAAATAAAATAAAACCAATGATCATCCTATATAATAAAAGCATAATATGCTAATTAGACCAGATGACCTTCCAGACAACCTCCCGGATGAAGCTGGGGCTGCAAGGGAAGCCAGTGCTGGCTGCCGGGGGAAGGAAGGCCTACTCTTGCACGAATTTCGTGCATCAGGCCTCTAGTGTTATTACAAAGATGAATATAACCCAGTGTTATATATTCATTGTTATTGTATTCATTTTTTCTTTTGTTTTTTAAAGAAATTAAAAGAAAAACATTTCTGTGGGCCTTCTCTCTGCGAAAAGGAGTGCCTTTTGTGTGAGCAGCTGAATTTTTTTTGTTTCAGATAAGTACACATTTTAGCCAAGACTGAGGCAAACTATCACCAATATCACCTCCCATAAGTTCCTGGTGAACTGAAAGTTCATTATCATAAAGTACTTCCAAGTCAACCAACATTTGTTAACCAAATGCTTTAAATAAAATTTAAAGCCAGGCATGGGGCTACATCCAGGGAATACCACGCCGATGTATAAAACACAGTGTCCTGTCTTCCAAGATCTCTAAATCTCAGAGAAAGGACTTGAGATAGGAAACAGGAAATGAGTGGACAAAAAGCTGGAGGGGTTCCTCTGATGGGGAGAGCCCTTCCCTGGTGTTGTTTAAAAGGGAAGGAAAGCATAGGTCAGTGGAGAAAAGGGGCTGGTCATTCCAGGTGGGAGAACAGCATGAGGATGGGGGTTGGGGTGAATGGCAGCTGGAGGAACCCCATGAAATGAGACTGGATGGGAGCTGGAGCCCCATATTTATTGCTTCATCAAAGAGTTTGTGCATGTTCTAGCAGACAACCCCCTCAAAAGACTTTCAAGCAAGGTAAACTCTCTTTCATTAAGAGTTTACCTTGCTTGAAAGTCTTTTGAGGGGGTTGTCTGCTAGAACATGCACAAACTCTTTGATTAAGAGTTTACCTTGCTCTGAGAGACACTTCACCTCTTAATCCTCCCCCTCATCCCTTGAGGCACCATCTGATCAAACCCAACCTTCTCATTTTAAAGAAAATTAAGACCCAGTTTAAGTCATTTGCCCGAAGCCAAGAGCGGTGATTTGGAGTTGAAAGTAGATTAGCATAGATTCTGAAGCCAGACGGCTTGGGTTTGAACCCCAGCTCTGCCACTTACTGTGTGACCTTAACCTCTCAGTTTTCTCATCAGTAAATTGGAAATGAGTACAGCTACTGTGAGGATTACATATTAACATATGTAAAACACACTGGCCAGTGCTCACATACCGTCAGCACTAGAGTTAATAACAGTGAAAATTCCAGTCCATTCCCAGGGTCCGTTTTATTATTAATAATCACCTAAGTGCCTTGTTTGTCACACAGTAGAGACAAGCATGAACCTTTCTGAGTGTTTCTATTTATTTTTTCTTTATTGAGTAAGGTATTACATATGTGTCCTTATCCCGCCAGTGGCACTTTGTGTCGGGACTGCGGCTAGCCCAACGCCAGGAGAATGCCTTTGCCATTGTCAATGCCGGGATGAGTGTGAAGTTTGAAGATGGCACAGACACAATCAAGGACCTTAAAATATTCTATGGGCGTGTTGGCCCCACTGTAGTCTCTGCAAACCAAACCTGCAAGCAGCTCATCGGGAGGTAGGTCACAGCACATCTGGAACATAGAACCCAGGCCTTCCTATTTTAATATTTTAATGAAAATAGCAGTTAGAGTTTTTTTTCTGATTATAAAATATAGCTATATATTTGTTTTAAAAATTTAATTGCTGCAAAAAAAAAAGGATAAGAAATGAAAGTCACCCCAAACCAACATATTTCAAGGTACAGTAATTCTTTTATTGTCGTTTCTGTAATAAGATTACTGCACAAATTAATAAAAGTAGGTATAACCTTCAAATTTTTACTTTTACTTAACCTAGAAAGTAAGTAAACATTTCTAATATTGTGTCCTAAGATATCTAAAAATTTCTTTAAACCACATAAAGAAGATGAAATATTCCAAAAGGTTAAATGGCCTTTCTCTCATCACTCTCAATACAGAGAACAGATTGATGGTTGCACCTGGTGGGGTGGGGGGTGGGGGGAAGGAGGGCACAAATGGAAGAAGGGGGTAAAAAGTACAAACTTCCAGCTATAAAATGAATAATTCATGGGAATTTAGTGTATAGCATAGTGCCTATCCTATATATTAAAAGCCTAATATGCTAAGTGTCTGGTTGTCCGGTCATCCATTCAACCAATCAAAGCATAATATGCTAATGATATGCTAAGGCTGCTCAACTACTCTCTATGATGTGCACTGACCACCAGGAGGCAGACGCTCTGACTGGTAGGTTAGCTTGCTGCTGGAATCTGGATGATTGGGACTGAGTGAGATGGGCCAGACATATCCTAGAGCCCTCTTGCAGTCCCCACCCAGCTGGCCAACCTCCCAAGTCCCTCTCTGGCCCCTATCGTGCACCTGTGTGGTCCCTCTGCCTGGCCTGCACCCTCTCGCAATCTGGGATCCCTCAGGGGAAGTCGGAGAGCTGGTTTCAGCCTGATCCCACAGGCCAGGTCGAGGGACCCCAGGAATTCATGCACTGGGCCTCTAGTAGTTAATAATACTGTATTATGTATTTAAAAGTTGTTAAGAGAGTAGATCTTAAAAATTCCTGTCACACTCTGGCTGGGTGGCTTGGTTGGTTGAAGCGTCATCCCATACACCAAAAGGTTGTGGCTCAATTCCCGGACAGGGTACATACCTAAGTTATGGGTTTGATCCCCAGTCGGGGCACATTCAGGAGGCAAAGATTGATGTTTCTCCCTCACATTGATGTTTCTCTCACTGCATCAGATTCTACATGTAGCAGATGAAATATTTAAGGACATTTTGTGTTGACTTCAAAGATGGATACAGATTGCTCTCCATCTTCCCTTGTTCTATCAGTTTAGTGCATCTTTGCCTCTTCTGTGAAATATTTGCATTCTTTCCTACTAGGCAATGGGATGACCAAATGCTGAGCGATGCGTGCCGGTTGGTCCTGGATGAGATTTACATTCCGCCAGGAGCTAAGGGTGGCATGGTAGAATATAAGCGAACCCTCATCATCAGCTTACTTTTCAAATTCTACCTCAAAGTGAGGCGAGGACTGAATGAAATGGTAAATGACTTCTCTGAGTCTCTGGGTCCTTTGACATTCTGAGTGGGAGTCTGCACATGAAAGGGCTTTCCCTGCCTGGTTTTTTTTGTTGTTGTTGTTGTTTTTTTACTTTTTATTTATTTATTTATTTTTTAAATAAATCTTTATTCAGATTATTACAATTATTTCTCCTTTTTCCCCCCATAGCTCCCCTCCACCCATTTCCCACCCCACCTTCTGCCCTTACCTCCCCCCCACTGTCCTCATCCATAGGTGTATGATTTTTGTCCATTCTCTTCATGAACCCCCCATACCCCTTTCCCCCTGAGAATTATCAGTCCACTCCCTTTCTATGCCCCTGATTCTATTATATTCACCAGATTATTCTGTTCCTCAGGTTTTTAATTCACTTGATTTTTAGGTTCGCTTGTTGATAGATATGTATTTGTTGTTCATAATTTTTCTCTTTACTTTTTTCTTCTTCCTCTTCTTTAAGAATACCTTTCAGCATTTCATATAATACTGGTTTGGTGGTGATGAACTCCTTCAGCTTTTTCTTATCTGTGAAGCTCTTTATCTGCCCTTCAATTCTGAATGCTAGCTTTGCTGGGTAGAGTAATCTTGGTTGTAGGTTCTTGCTATTCATCACATTGAAAATTTCTTGCCACTCCCGTCTGGCCTGCATAGTTTCTGTTGAGAAGTCAGCTGACAGTCGTATGGGTGCTCCCTTGTAGGTAACTAACTGTTTTTCTCTTGCTGCTTTTAATATCCTCTGTTTGTCTTTTGCTCTTGGCATTTTAATTATGATGTGTCTTGGTGTGGTCCTCTTTGGATTCCTTTTGTTTGGGGTTCTGTGGGCTTCCTGGACTTGTAAGTCTATTTCTTTCACCAGGTGGGGGAAGTTTTCGGTCATTATTTCTTCAAATAGGTTTTCAGTATCTTTCTCTCTCTCTTCTTCTGGCACCCCCATAATTCTGATGTTGGTACGCTTGAAGTTGTCCCAGAGTCTTCTTACATTATCTTCAACTTTTTGGATTTTTTTTTTTGCTTTTTGCTTTTTCGGTTGAGTGTTTTTTGCTTCTTTGTATTTCAATTCTTTGACTTGATTCTTGTGTTCCTCTATTCTGTTTCTGGGTCTCTGTATAATATTTTTTATTTCAGTCAGTGTATGTTTAATTTCTAGTTGGTCCTTTTTCATATCTTCGAGGGTCTCGTTATATTTATCGGCCTTTCCTAGGATATTCTTAAAAAGTCTCATAACCGTGGTTTTGAATCCTATATCCAGTCGTTTGTTTTCCTCCATTTCTTTTGTTTGTGATCTGATTCTTTGACCCCGCATTTTCACTGCTTCCCTGAGTTGGTAAGGTAGATATTTGTGCTAGGTTTCCAATATGGCCCAGTGGGTCTGCTTCCCCAGTTAACCTGAGGTGGACACTCTTGGTGTACCCCTTTGTGGTCTGTGTGTACAGCCTTGTTGTAATTAAGTCTTTATTGTTGTTGGTATCACTGGGAAGAATTGACCTCCGGGCCAGTTGGCTGTAAGGATCAGCTGTGTCTATGCTGGGAGAAGTTCGGTGCTGGAGACAGCCTTATAGGATTAGACTTGCCAAATTGCAATAGCCTCTGTGCTCAGCTTGGATGGGGTGGAGTCTCAGTCTTGGCTTCCTGTCAGCCTTGCCCTTGCGCGCATGTGTGCTTTCAGTCCTCCGCCTTCCCCAGCTCAAGTCTCCGCCTGAGAGTCCAGACTCCCCCCACAAGAGCGTGGGTCCCCAGGGGCTCGCCTGGAACTGGGGTTCACTGCAGTCAGAACTGGGGTTCAGTGCAGTCAGGATCCTCTGACTCCCTTCCACTAGGGAAAGCCTGTGGCAACCTCCGCAGCCTTTGTGCGCACTGGCCCGCGTGCGCCTTCAGACTTCTGCCTTTCCCAGCTCGAGTCTCCGCCCGAGAGTCCAGACTCCCCCCGTAAGAGCGTGGGTCCCCAGGGGTTCGCCCGGAACTGGGGTTCAGTGCAGTCAGAACTGGGGTTCAGTGCGGTCGGAGGCTTCCTTCTCCCTTCCGCCAGAGAAAGTCAGCCAGGCTCTCAGCCGCCCTTCCTCTCTGCGCGCACAAAGCCCCTTTGCCGTACCTCCAATTCTCTGTGAGCTTTTCTCTCTCCTTCTAGTTGTAGAATTTTCACTCAGCCAGCTTTCCTGTGGTTCTGGATGGTGTCCGTTCTGTCTTTTAGTTGTAGTTTTGAAATTGTTGTGCGAGGCAGCAGTTTAGGTGTTTACCTATGCCGCCATCTTGGTTTCTCCCCCTGCCTGGTTTTGATATCCATCAAGGGTACTGAGTATGGGGCCCTCCTCGCCCTTCTTTGTTCCTCTCCTTCTGTTCTCCTTCACTATTGGGCTGAGAAGGGGATAATCTTGGTATTCTATTTGCCCTATAATTTGTATAACTAATACTAATATGCATGCAAGTTGACCTTCAGTCACAAAAAAACCTTCAGTAAGTAAATCATAACATCTTTCCTTATTTTAAGAAAAAAAAAATTAATAATCCAACTTTAATATTTAGAAAATGTGAATAAGCCAGAAAAGAGGAAAAAATCATTTGTAATCCTATCACCATAGATAACCACTATTAATATTTTGGTATGTATCCTCCTAAAACCTTCTTTATAGATGTGTATGTATATATGTCACATAGAACTGGTTGCTTATTTCAGTTTGTAATCTAAACTTCTCTCAATGTCATTAAATATTTTTCAGTGACATTATGACATAAGTTTGCATGTCATGTTTATGGAAAGATGTCACATCATTTGGTCTATTCCTTATTTTTAGATATTTAGATTGTTTCTAATTTTTTATTAACTATGTTTTTTCTTTTCTAGCCTAGTTTGAAATGACTTCCATAGCAGTTTCTCAAAATATGGCCCATAACTGTCCTCTTAATAACTCATGAACTCACTCAAAAATGGCAGATAAATTACTATACCCACATTTTTTTTATGCCTGAGAATTTTACTCTCTTAGTTCAGCTAGCCCTTTTTATTATTTTATTAACATTATTTATTATTAGTATTATAGTTCTATTATGTTTTATTATATATCCTATTATCCTATATAATAAAAGGGTAATATGCAAATTGACCCTAACAGCGGAACGACCAGAAAGACCGCTCGACCAGTCACTATGAGGCGCACTGACCACCTCTCGGTCCATTTCCCTGGCCGGCCAGCAGGCTCTGATCACCTGATGACAAACGGGGAACTGGGGGTGGGTGGTGGGGGACGTGGGTGACGCCAGGCCAAGGCCTCCGCCAGTTGCCCCAAACACAAACGGCAACCTGCAGCATGGGCAGAGCTGGCAAGCGGGCAGGAACGGCCAATCTCTTTAGTACTCCCCCCGCCCCTCCTCACCCCCATCGGCAGGCTCCGATCAGCTGATGGCGAATGGGGAACTGGGAGTGTGTGGCAGTGAGGGAAGATTGCAGAGCAGGCCTAGGAACCGTACCGTACCCACGCATGAATTTTGTGCACCAGGCCTCTAGTGTGTTACATAATATCTTCAGTATATATCTAATATATTATTGCATATAACCTACTAAATATATATTTTATTTTATATCTATTACATATTATCATATAGTCTCTAAATATTACATGTTTTATTATGTTATATATTCTATCATTATAGAAGAATTCAAAATGCAGAGAAGCAAAATTTTAAAAAATCAACTCTAATCCAGTAATCCTACAATTAACATATGAATACATACTTTTATATTTTTAAATTGAAAAAATGGGATCATGCTGTACACAATTTTTTTTCACTTAATTGTGTTACATGAGCATTTTTCAGTGTCAATAAGTACACTTCTATGAAATTATTTTTAATGACTGTAGAATATTGTATCTTATAGATATACCATAATTTGTGTAGCCATGTCCTTGTTTTTGGGAGTTTAGTTTAATTCTAGTTTCTTCACTAGCACAAATAGTCTGTAATTGGACATCCTTGTAGATAACTCACAAGTCATCTTTGCCTACTCCCTCAGTTGTTTCAGGAGGCTGGCTTGGATTTGAAAGCACAGATCCATTTAGAAGTATATACATACTTCCACTCGTTCAAAAAGGAGACCTGGTCATGAAGGGAAATCTTCACTTCCTGGAAATAACATTCACATAAGTAGATGTAGTTATTCTTCAAATAACTGCTGACAGTCTAGGGAACTTGAAGCTCAGGGTTCTCCCCACAGAACTGGCATCTAATATCTGAAATATTTCTACATGTTTTTCCAAGCTAGTCACTCAAATTGTAAAATTAAATGTCAAATAATCTTATTTTTAGGATCCCCAGAAGTTTCCTGATATCCCAGAAAATTTCATGAGTGCTCTAGACAATTTCCCCATAGGAACACCCCAAGGACTTCAGATGTTCCAGGTTGGTGGGTAGGGTTTCTGTTTTCTAATAGGGTTATTCATTCAGATGTATGCATTACACATGTATTTCCCCCTTTTCAATAGCCATATTTTGTGTTACATGTAAAGACAAAGTCTACTGAAACCAGCTGATGTGACCCATTGTCACCCACACACAACTTACTTTTATGTTTTTAGCTTTTATGTTTTTACTCAAGACTACACAAGGAATTTGATTTTGAATCTCTCTTCTTCACTATTTCCAGCTATCTTACTTAAAACTTCCTCCTTTTCTTGGCCACTGTTGGTCCTTTTTTTTAAAACATCACTCAACATTTACTGCTTCTAGAAAGTCCTCCCTGCTTAATTAGAGCCACCTTGAATCTCCCAGGAAACTGTTTTCCTTACACCAAGCATATCAAACTCAAAGGCTAACACGGGCCACATAAACAAGGTTTATAAGTTTATATGGGCCGCAAACAAACAAAAGCTTCAATTTTCATGGAAACGTAAGTTTATTTCGATAGAGACACACTGCATACAAAGGGCTGAAATAAATGAGTAATCGTTAACATAAAATAATAGAACATTTTAATAAAAATTAATATTTTTTCTTGAATATTAACTTACCAGACACTGAATAACTGCAAATTAATAAGCATAATGCAAATAAACCTATTTTTCTTGTTCTCTGAAAGCGAAATATTTCCTGTTGTGCACACCAAACAAGTCAGTCCAAGACTAATGACGTGGCAATCAGCTGCTAAAATATTCGCCGCTAGTATTAGTGGAGAGAAATGGTGCGCCTGCATGTAAGGGAAATGAATGCAACACAATTATAGTAATCAGTCATTAGCAAACGTTGTAGTTCGTCATTAATAATTATGTATAACAGGATATTATAAAAATTAAGTTACAAAATTTTTATTAAAACATATCTTACATACTGTTATATTATCTGGGCCGCAAAAATATTCTTGTGGGCCACATGTGGCCTGCAGTTCACGAGTTTGACATGCTTGCCTTACACCATATTAGCTGTGTAAATTATTCTTTATTATTCTATGAAATTGATCACATTATTTTAATGTATGTGTTCTGATTCCTCAGCAAGGTTGTAGAATCCTTGAGGGCAGGAACAATGTCATCTTGTGTGTGGCGGGGGTGGGGGGGCGCGCGGAGGTGGTTAGAGCCTGTAACCAAGAATATATCCCTTACCATAACACTCAATGGATATTAACTCTGACTCATAGCTAGAGATACCCAGTTGCCCGTAGTTTTTCTTGACTTGTAAGTAATCCAAATATAACAGACCCAATTTGCAGTGCATGAGAATGTCTGGCAATAAAATAACAGGCTTTTTTCATGAACAGTGTGTGAATCCCCACCAACCTCCTCAAGATCCAGTCGGCCACCCCATGATGCACCAGTCAGCCATTAAACATGCCACTGGGGAAGCCGTGTATGTTGATGACATGCCCCCCGTCGCCCAAGAACTCTTTCTGGCGGTAGTTACCAGCACCAGAGCTCATGCAAAGATCATGTAAGGAAATAAAAGCTGTCCTTATAAAAGTTACTGAAATGCACTAATAATTTTATACTTAAACTGAGAGCTTACTGTATATGTAAGTCAATTAAAAGTATTTCCTCTTCTGGATGGGAATCATTCATTTTTAAAGCATAGTTATGAAAAAGTGTATGGCCAGGAGTCAGAATACCAACGAAGAGAATTGCCCATGATGTAGTTATGAAGTCCATTGCACTTTTTCCCCGTGTTGGCGGAGTCATGTACTAGTATAGTGTACCCTGAACTTACCCTTGCAACTTTAATGTGTACTTTTACACATTCTCTCCTAGAGCAATTGATGTTTCAGAAGCCCTGGCACTTCCCGGTGTTGTTGATGTGATAACAGCAGAGGATGTTCCGGGAGATAATAACCATAAGGGAGAGATTCTCTATGCACAGAACGAGGTGTGTGATTTGTATGTGGCTTAGGATTCAAATACTTTGTGGAAAATGCCATGTCACAAAGACTTTCAGAGAACCAAGGACTCCACCTCATTTTGAATTGGGGACTCCTTTGAGATTCTCATAAAAACCATAAGCACTCTCAAGGAAGATTTCTAAAAAAAAATTCATACAAGTCCCAGAAGCAATATCAAAAAATTCATACAAGTCCCAGAAGCATCGGCCATTAAGAGAACCAAGAGAACTTCAGGAATTTCAGGACGGCTGGATCCCCGTGCGTGATTTCGGAACAGTGGGGAATGCAGCTGAAGACGGTCCTAGGCCAGACATAATCAAGTTCTGCATCCAATTTTGAACCCCCTAAGTCCCACTCAAGCCACTGTTTTAAATGTATTCTCATAGGCAGGAAGGAACCTTTCTTGTGTTCACAAGAACCCAGGGGGTAAATGTAAGAACCTGGGAACAGTAAATCCTTTTTAGTGATTCTATGTTTCAACTAATTACATCCAACATGTGACTTTTCTGCAGGTTATTTGCGTGGGTCAGATCGTCTGTACCGTGGCTGCTGATACCTATGCTCATGCGAAAGAGGCCGCTAAGAAAGTGAAGATCACTTATGAAGACATAGAACCTCAGATTATCACAATAGAGGTATTCGAGCTGCTTTGTATCTTTAAGAATGACGCAGCCGTGGGCAAACTACGGCCCGCGGGCTGGATCCGGCCCGTTCGGCTGTTCTATCCGGCCCGCGGAGCTGAAAGAGCAGAGGGTTCTCTTGCTCTCCCCTCCGCTCCTTTACTTTGAATTTATATTAGTTCACACAAACACTCCATCCATGCTTTTGTTCTGGCCCTCCGGTCCAGTTTAAGAACCCACTGTGGCCCTCGAGTCAAAAAGTTTGCCCACCCCTGGTAGGGTGATGTACTTTTGGCAGAATCCAACCCTTCCAGTCACAAACAGTATAACTTGGGCTTCATCTATGCTTTCTTCAGTGTCATCTCCAACCTGGGACATGATACTGAGAATTCTCCTGCCTGGAGCCCCGTTCCTTCCTGTGTCCATGACTCCTCGAGTGGCCTCTTGCCAATGCCTGCCCTGAGAATATAGACAAGCAACACCAGAGGAAGGTCCTTACAGCTTCACATACGAAACGAAACCCTGAGAAAGTGCAGAGCACTGACGCTCAGAGCAGGTTACCACTGACTGAGTGACAGCTTGGGTCCTCTCAAACTCTGTGCCTACGTCCTCCTTTAAGCACAGGTTCTGGAGATAGAATACTCAGATTCAGATTCTGACTCTGCCATTTAACAGGCTGTGAAATGGAAGCTTTGACAAGTTCCTTAAATGCATCGTATCTCCGCTTCCTCATCTGTGAAATGGGAACTATGAAAGTTCCTACATCAAAAGATCATCATGAAGTTTAAATGAGAGAATCCAAATAAAGGGCTTTAAAAAAGCACCTGGGACATAGGGTGCTTTGAACATGTGTTAGCTGTGATTTTATTTTAGTTGTGGTTATTAATAAGGTCAAGAACATGTTCATGATGCTTATTTCCCTGGTGCCCAGCCAAGCACTACACCCATAGTAGGTACTCAATAAATGTGTGTGATGGAGAGATAGATGCATAAGCAATATGAAACCCGGCCAAGTAGGGTACAGTTTTCATCATCCTCTTTGATTCTCCCCTGTTTTTCCAAACAGATGCCAAGTTCAAGTATTTTCCAGTTATCTTTTAAATGCCTCTTAAATGTGCTCCTTTTTTCTATTTTCACTTACACCCCTTCCCACCCTCCAGCCCAGTCCTCACCACCTTATTGTCAGATTTACTACAATAACCATCTTATCTCAAAATATCTACCTACCATGTTAATTTTCTAAGCCACAAAGTTCACCAGATCACTTTTCCTTACAAAAACAAAAACAAACAAACAAAAAAACCCCACAATGTCCCCTTCGATAAGGTTCTTAGTATAAAACTCAAGGTCTTTCATAGTCCCACCTCACTCCATCTTTCAAGCTCATCCAACTACTTATCTGTCTATCTGTTTATTTTTAGAGAGAAAGAGGAAGGGAGAGAGAGAGAAAACAAACAAAGAGACATTGGTTTGTTGTTGCGCTTATTTATGCATTCATTGGTTGATTCTTGTATGTGCCCTGAATGGGGATCGAGCCCGAAACCAACTCTCTAAACCAACTGAGCTACCTGGCCATGGCAGAACTGCTTCTTTTTTTAAGAAATATGTTTTTATTGATTTTAGAGAGAGAGGAAGGGAGAGAGAGAGAGAGAGAAACATCGATTAGTTGCCTGTTGCGCACTCCCTACTGGAGATTGAGCCCGCAACCCGGGCATGTGCTCTGACGGGGAATCAAACCGGTAACCTATCAGTGCACTGGACAACACTCAACCAACTGAGCCACACTGACCAGGACTCAGCTGCTTCTTGATAGAAAGCTCCCCAGCCAATCTAGCCTTGTTCTCATTTTGGCCCCTCAGCTGGGTTTTAACCTCAATTTCTTTATGAGGTGCTCTTGACTTCAAATGATTTTCAATCTCTTCCCTGACTGTCCTAATCCTATCCAATTCAGCACCTGAGGTCACCTACACAGGCCATCCCTGAGCATCCCCAGCCCCAGCAGGCTCCTCCTCTGGGCCTCTCTTTGATCTGTTATCTGCCCCCTCATCACAAAGTTGGCCCCTAACACCAAACTGCCTATTGTCAGCAAACCAGAGGGTAGGATTGTGTTTTATATATCCTTGTTCCCCCCAGCTCTTCCTCCCAGCGCTGAACAGAACTAAGTAGTCACCATGCCTGCGATCCATTGTAACCCAATTTCTGTGACTCTCCAAATTGCTCAGCTTGACTTGGGGTGTAAAGATCTGATAGAATAGGAGCATGGGATTTTGCTGAGGTTTGATTGGCTTATTAGAATGTAAAAACATAAATGAAAACAAGAATCTTATTTTTTGTTTCTTTGTCCCCTGCAGCAAGCCCTAGAGCACAATTCATTTCTTTCTGTTGAGAAGAAAATTGAGCAAGGAAATGTAGAGCAAGCCTTTAAACATGTTGATCAAATCATTGAAGGTAAGTGGTCTTGGCCAGAAAAGTGAAGCTTCTGAAGACAAAGACTAAATCAGCCCATTGGCTTGAGAAATACTGAAATTCTAAGGCAGAGCTTCTCAACCCTAATGGGATACTTAAACTGCAATTTAAAATGCACAAATAAGGCCCAGCCAGTGTTGCTCAGTGGTTGAGCGTCGACCAGGAGGTTATGGTTCAATTTCCAGTCAGAGCACATGCCCCGGTTGAAGGCTCAATCCCCAGTGTGGTGTGTGCAGGAGGCAGCCCTTCAATGATTCTCTCATCATTGATGTTTCTATCCCTCTCTCCCTCTGCCTTCCTCTCTGAAATCAATAAAAATATATTCAAAATAAAATAAATAAAATGCACAAATAATTTTACAGTCTGATGAAATTTTACATATGCAGCAATCTGTGTAAATACTACCCACATCGAGATACAGAACATTTCCGGTGCCCCAGAAAGCTTCCTTGTGCCCCCCTCCTCCAGGTCTTTTCTAACTGTGGTCACTGTAGATGAGTTTACCTGTCTGGCACTTGATATAAACGGAAACTAGAGTGTAACTTTTTCTGTGTTTACTTCTTATCATCAGCGTTATGTATGGGAGATTCACCCGTGTTGTTGCATAGATCAGTAGTTCTTTTTCATTGTTTGGGGGCATTCTGTTGTATAGATACTCCACAATTTATGTTTCCATTCTACTGTTCATGGACAGTTCAGTTGGTTTCAACTAGGGATTATTATGAATGATGTTTCTAAACACACTATTGTGGTCCAAAAGGGGGTGCCATAACCAATGTAACCAAAAGTAACCTCACAGGGTGATCTGATCATAAATTCCTAACATGGTGAGTAGTTACACCCCAGGCATATAACTTCCTTAGTAAAAAGTGTTATCTTTGCCTTAAACAGCTTTATCCTTTGTTTCTGTGCATCCAGATAAACACAAGCTATGACAATACCATGCTAAGCATATTACATGTATTATATTATTTAATAATGACAAAAACCCTGAGAAATGAGTATTGTAAAACCTATTTTAAGCTCCTAAGTATTTACTGCTTATTATTTAATATTCAAGCAGAACAACTCTGAGAAGGAACATATATTGGTAGCTCCATTTTACAGATGAAGAAACTGAGACTTAGGAAAGTTAGGTAATTGACTGAGATCTCATATTCAGTTTATAATAGAATCAGGACTGGAGCCCAAGACTAGATGACCCAAAGGCCCTTGCTCTTAATCACAATAATATATTTCCTTTTCATTTTTATACTCACCCTAAGAGCAACGGAGTCACAAGGTGCTAGCTCTTTGTCACTTAGGATTTTAGCCATATGGGAGTTCAAAATTTTAGCACAAATGGAAAATTTGAAATATTAAGGGAATTTGGAATTTGGGCAGAAATGACTAAGAATTTCAGAGTATGCCAACATAGAGAAATGGTGTAGTTAGAGTGTGGATCCTAGAGTCAGATTGCCTGGGCTTGAATCCAAGCTCTGTTTTTTACCAGCTGTGTAGCCTTGGGCAGCTTCCTTAACTTTTCCATATCTCAGTTTCCTAATAATACCTGCCTCATAGGATTGGTATGATGATTAAATGAATTCATTATCTGTAATTTACTATGCCTGAGAACAATACTTAGCATAATGTAAAAATTATGTCGTTGTTTGAATTTAGATTAAAATCAGTATATGGTATGCTAAAATCAAGGGTTTGGGGGAGAGCTTTTTGGGAGGGCTCACATTCTATTGTCCCAAGAAATAATTTCAAGAAATTCTTTGACTCCTGGAAAAGCAATTCACTTATTTTAACTACACAGGAGTCTTTTGGCTAGTTTTAAAGTAAATTTTAAACTAGAGCCAAATGCCTCTCTTGGCACAGCCTACAAAAGGATAAGGATGTTTTAACCAAGCCAAAAATCTAAGATAAACCTGTAAGAACAGGCTGTAAAACTGATGGGAACACGTCTGCCATTTTATTTATTTATTTACTAGAGGCCCCATGCACGAAACTCATTGCAAGGGGCTCCAAGGGGCTCCCTCACAGCAGCAGCCCCAGCTTCATCTGGAAGGATGTCCAGTCTAATTAGCACATTACACTTTTATTATTATAGATTTAGTTACTTATTTATTTATTTTAAAATATATTTTTATTGATTTTGAGGAAGGGAGAGGGAGAGATAGAATCATCAATGATGAGAGAGACTCATTGATCAGCTGCCTCCTGCACACACCCCTACTGGAGATCAAGCCTGCGACCTGGGCATGTGCCCTTGATTGGAATCAAACCTGGGACCCTTCAGTCCACAGGCCGATGCTCTATCCACTGGGCCAAACCAGCTAGAGCCAGTTCTACCACTTTAAAACTTTGTGTCCCTTGGCAAGCTACTCTAAATGTTACCTAATTGAGGTGTATATTATTATGACCCACACTTTACAGATAAAGAACTGAGGCTTTAACAACATGGCCAAACTCACTGAGCAAAGAGATGACAGGGACTGGATATGTGTTCAGGCTCATCTGTGCACTCAAGTCCAACACATCATGGATCTCACCACCCATGACTAGACAGATGAGGAAACCGAGCCCAAGAGAAGGGGACTGAATTACCCATGGTCACCCAGCTGGCTGGGCACAGTGAAGATCAATGAGGAAAAGTGGTTTAACCAAATGATATAAAGTCCAATTCTCCATAAGCCGAAGCAACTTGCCCTTTATAAACCAAACCCCACTGAGAGCCTCCAATGAGGGACTTTCAGGCAAACATTGTCCTGTGTTCATGCTTCACAGGTGAGATCCACGTGGAAGGACAGGAACATTTTTACATGGAAACACAAACTATCCTGGCTATCCCAAAAGAAGAAGATAAAGAAATGGTGTTACACATTGGAACACAGTTTCCCACCAATGTGCAGGTAACGGGATATTTTTTGAAATTGAGACTCCAGATGACTGTGGTGTGAGGCCCATACCACCAGGCATTCCTTTTTGGAGAAGTTTACGTTGTTCCCACTCCCCGCCTCAAACTCCCTGCACACTTGACACTGGCTAACGTCCGTAATGGAGGAAGTGGGCAAATATTTCCCTAAATGGGCAGACCTTTTAAAGAGATCAGAAATGTTTTCTCCCTTCCAATATACAGGGCAAAGTTTCTTTTTCCCTTATGGCAAGTGATGGTGTAAAATTTAATCGTAGTAATTACATTTCCCTCTGTGGATCTATTGCATTGCTTCTCTATCTGAATTGGTAGTACATGTGCATTTAAATTTTCTTCGTGGTTGATGGGTGTTGGTTCTCTCTCTATACATGTTTTTGCATCTTCGTGTTGCACATATACATTGATCGCATTTCCAAGACATTTCCCCAGCACTGTAGCGTGTGAATTCCAGTCCTGCTCTAGTGGCTGAGTTATAAAGCATTGCTACCCGCCCCCACCCCCACCCCCAAGCAAGCAAAGAAAATCCCCTGACATTCCCTTCTGAAATGAAGAGTTGTAGGTCCTAGAACAGTGCTAGGCACAGGGGAATCTATATATATAAAGAGCCAGGGGCCATCACATCTGAAACAACCAAACGGATGACTGAACAGGCTGAGTGAGGCGACAAAGCTGGCAGGGGAGTTAGTGAGGGACAACCAAATGACTGAGCAGCAGGCTGTGTGGGGCGACCAGGCTGGCAGGGGGGGCCGTGAGGGGTGACCAAGCCAGCAGGGGGGGCAGTTGGGAGAGACCAGGCCAGCAGGGGGGCAGTAAGGGGCAATCAGGTCAGCAGGCAGAGGCAGTTAGGGGTGATCAGGCTGGTAGGGAGGCCAGTTAGGGGCGATCAGGCAGCAGGCAAGTGAGCAGTTAGGAGCCAACAGTCCTGGATTGTGAGAGAGATGTCCCAGATTGTAGAGGGTGCAGGCTGGGCTGAGGGGACACCACCCCCCCATGCATGAATTTAATACACCGGGCCTCTAGTACTTAAATAAGGACACTGAGAGGAATAATTACAAGCATCCCTGAAGGAAAAAGCTGGGGGATTCCTGGTAGAGCACAGTGAGTTGGTATCTTGAGGTCTTAAAGGGGTGGGTAGGCTCAATGGGAGAAGGAAGCTACCAAATGCCATTTGAGGCGAAATGAGGGCAGTTGGGGGTGAAATCAGGCTGGCAGGGCGATCAGACCGAGCTGGGGTGTGCTACAGCATCCAGAAGCGCACATGTGGGACTGGGCAGAGGAGTGTGGAGATAATGTGCTTTGCCCCTAAGCAGCTACATGACCTCCTATAAGTCACTGGGCATATCTTTTTCTGTAAATTGAGGAAGGTGACAAAGATGACCTCTGAGGTGTCTTTTCATAGACAGTATGTGTCTCTGGGCTCTGAATGGATAATGTATATGTCCTAAGGTCACTATTAATATTATTATTTTTTACATTTTTTAAATTGATTTCAGAGAGGAAGGGAAAGGGAGAGAGATAGAAACATCAATGATGAGAATCATCGATTGGCTGCCTCCTGCACAGCCCCCATTAGGGATCGAGCCTGCAATCTGGGCATGTGTTCTTGACTGGAATCAAACCTGGGACCCTTCAATCCACAGGCCAATGCTCTATCCACTGAGCCACACCAGCTAGGGCGGTCACCATTAATATCTACCTGGGATACAGTGAGTTGGCTCCATGACAGCAGGCATTTCCCAGGGCACTAGTACTCACAGCTCACCTCCCAGAACCTGGGGCAGTATCAAAAGAAGGCTCAGCAAGGACTTGGATGGACATTTCTCCAAGAAAGTCTATGAATGACTAATAAGCACGTGAAAGAATGTTCAGCATCATTAGTAGGAAATTCAATTAAAAACCACAGCAATACCACGTCACACCCACTAGAACAGCTATAATCAAAAGGACAGACAGTAGCAAGTGTTAGTGTTGAGGTAGGAAATTAGAACCTTCACCCACTGCTGGTGGCCATGAGAAACAGCACTTTGGAAAACAGCTTGGCAGTCTCTCAGGATGTTAAAAATAGGGTGACCATATAACCCAGCAGTTCCACGACTAGGTATCTACCCAGAGAAATGAAAACACATGTCCACACAAAAACTTATACATGGATGTTCATAGCAGCATTTTCACAGTAGGCAAACATAGAAACAATGCCATAGCCCAACAACTAATAAATGGATAAAATATGTGATATATCAATACAATCCTATATAATAAAGAGGTAATATGCAAATTGACCATCACACCCTTGCACAGATGGCCATCCTCATGTGATCACAAGATGGCCTCCACAAGATGGCTGGCAGGGGAGGGCAGTTGGGGGCGACCAGGCTGGCAGGGGAGGGCAGTTAGGGGCGACCAGGTTTGCAGGGGAGGGCAGTTAGGGGCAACCAGGCCGGCAGGGGAGGGCAGTTGGTTAGAGAATCGTTCTGTATACTAAAAAGGTTGCCAGTTCAATTCCGATTTTGGCACATGTGGGAGGCACCTGATCGATGTTTCTCTCTCTCATCAGTTTTTCTCTCTCTTTCTCTTTCTTCCTCTTTCTCTAAAATCAATAAAAGCATATCCTTGGGTGAAAATTTAAAAAAAAAAGAATGGAGTACTGGTACATGCTACAACATGGATGAACCTTGGAAATATAATGTTAAGCAAAAGAAGCCCATCACAAAAGGCCACCATTGTATTATTCCACGTATATGAAATGTTCTAAACAGGCAAATCTGTAGAGACAGAAAGCAGATTAGTATTTGCCTAGTGGTGGGGCATTAGAGGGAGTTGAGGTTAGGGGGAGCTCAGAAGTGGCTGCTTAATAGATACAAGGTTTCTTTGGGATACTTAAAATATTCTAGAATTGGATAGTGATGATGGTTTCACAGTTCTGTAAATGCTGTATTAGCTGAAGTACTGATAGTCTTTTACTATGCAGAGGGGAAGTACATGGATGAGGAAATAGCCTATTAAATTGCACTTTGTGACTTTGGGGGCTTATCTCTTGCAGGAATTTGTAGCTGCAGCACTTAACATCCCAGAGAATAGAGTCACCTGCCACATGAAAAGAACAGGAGGAGCATTTGGGGGGAAAGCGACCAAGCCCTCCCTGCTGGGAGCTGTCAGTGCTGTGGCTGCCAACAAGTAAGAGTCATGGTGCCAGCTATTAATGTCAGAAGTCCTAGCAGGACAGGTGCCACCCACGTCCTTCCAGCCCTGCATCCACCCCAGGGTTCACTCCATTGGTCACAGTCTGTCACTTCCAAGGGGTGTGGTTAGCATGAGGGTGAAGGGACACTGCTCTACCCACGCTCCAACCATCAGGGTCACCATAGGCAAGGCGCCTCAGTGTCCTCCCTGGTAAAGTGGAGAAAGTAATATCTACCTGGTTCACAAGATAGTTGTGTGGAATAAATGCAATCACTATAGATGTTGACTGGTGCCCAGACATAACTGTGTATTACTTCTTCATGAACTGCATTGACTTTCAATCTTTAAAATGTTTGTTTTATCTTTTTAATATATTTTATTCATTTTTTTTACAGAGAGGAAGGGAGAGGGATAGAGAGTTAGAAACATCAATGAGAGAGAAACATCCATCAGCTGCCTCCTGCACACTCCCTACTGGGTATGTGCCCGCAACCAAGGTACATGCCCTTGACCAGAATCGAACCTGGGACCCTTGAGTCCACAGGCTGACACTCTATCCACTGAACCGAACAGGCTAGGGTTATTTTAACAATTTAAAACAAACATTTTGCCCTAACCCAGTGGTCGGCAAACTCATTAGTCAACAGAGCCAAATATCTACAGTACAACGATTGAAATTTCTTTTGAGAGCCAAATTTTTTAAACTTAAACCTCTTCTAACGCCACTTCTTCAAAATAGACTTGCCCAGGCCGTGGTATTTTGTGGAAGAGCCACACTCAAGGGGCCAAAGAGCCGCATGTGGCTCGCGAGCCGCAGTTTGCCAACCACTGCCCTAATCGGTTTGGCTCAGTGGATAGAGCGTCAGCCTATAGACTGAAGGGTCCTGGGTTCAATTCTGATCAAGGGCACGTACCTCGGTTGCAGGCTTTTCTCTGGCCCCACTGTCACCTATTCTCAGGTGAGAATTTTAAAATAAATAAATAAATAAATAAATAGTTAAAATAAATCAAGCTAAGGTGGCTGAATGGAGGGCGGGTCAAAGCCCCAGCCTTACAAGGGACACATTTTGTGATGAAACACACAGGGTCAGCTGCTGCCTGGGAATGTTCACTTAACCTCGACATCATCCAGGTGGAATAACCAGACACATTAAGAGCAGGAATAGCCATGACTTTTTGCAAACCTCTTACGTACCAGAGTTCAATAAGTATGTTCAGGACAAACGTAACTTATCCCAGGCTATCGCTGCGGAAAGAAACACTATGAGCATCATAGTTCACTGGCACTTTCCAACCACAGCAAAGCCTGTCCTGTGAGCAGAGGTGCAGGCACGGGGAGCATCCCCTCCGAAGCCAGCGGGGTCCTCCACGGGCACTTTCTGATGGGGAGTCTGCATGCAAGGGGGACAGAACTCAAAGGAGTATTGATTGGTTCTCAGTCCTTACAGCCTCAGCATTCCCCTTTGGCAAGTGTTTTAATGCCCCTTTTAATATCCAACGTGAACATCATCATACTATAACCTACTAATTCACACAATTGCAAAATCCTCATACAATGCCTTAATGTCATATAAAAAAGAAATAAAAACAAAGTAACATAACTAAATAATGTATTATTTCAACATCAAAATTCTCAGACATGACTAAATCAGGATAACATTCATAGGGGTTTTTATGTTTGTGTTTGTTTTGTTACGTTTTAATGTCCCCACAAACTTCCAGAATGTTGTTTAAGGTATGTTACTACCCCCATGGAAAACCACTAAGTTAGGTTATGTCCAGTCCCCTTTTGCCAGCTCCATGTTTCTACACCTTTATGAAGCACCCAGCGTATTAACAGAGTCACTTCCTATAGGACTGGCCGCCCAATCCGGTTTGTTCTAGAACGTGGTGATGACATGCTGATAACTGCTGGCCGCCACCCACTCCTCGGAAAATACAAAGTGAGTAAGACCAAAAATTTTAGGAGACTGCTGAAAATATTGTCCAGGGTCAACCAATCCATCATAAAACAACTACCAAATTCCATACCGACTGTAGGGGTGTTTGGGTGCTACCCAAAACCAATCAGAACTTTCTGTTGGGATCCCACGGTCTCCCTGGGCACCATCCTCAGTGTTCCTCTGATGACTGTCACATCAAATCATGTTCATAAGCTGAGTATGGACTGACAAGTGCGGTTGGATGTGTTTGTTTGTGTACAGCAGGATCTGGTTGTAAAGAACTGCTGAGAAAATGGTTTTGTCATATCACTTTGCAGATTGGATTCATGAACAACGGTGTGATCAAAGCTGCTGACGTTGAATATTATATCAATGGTGGATGCACCCTGGATGAGTCTGAGTTGGTAAATAAGGGCTATGCCCTCCCCGTAGGTTACCCATTGAGTTGGGTGTGCTACACTTTATTTGCATGGATATTTGTCATACAAATTAGACAAAATTCTGTGAAGGGTTTGTGTTAGAGATAGAATTTGGATAACTGATTTTGAATGTTTGACAGATGTGAAGTTTGGTTTTGTTTTCATTCAGGTGATAGAGTTCGTCGTGCTGAAATCTGAAAATGCGTATCATATTCCTAACTACCGGTGCCGGGGAAGGCCTTGCAAAACAAACTTGCCATCCAACACTGCCTTTCGGGGATTTGGCTTTCCCCAGGTTTCAGTGGTAGTTGAAGCTTACATAACTGCTGTGGCATCTCAATGTAACTTACTCCCTGAAGAGGTAGGTAATCAGTCAGAATCCCCTTACAAATCTCTGCCATCAATGGTTCAAATATATATTGAGCACCTACAGACAGCATTACATTAGCTTGTAAGATTCAATGAAAGTAGATAGTTTATGTATCAATAAGCTTTTACTGTGCAACACGTCAATCAAAACTTAGTGGATTAAGCCCTGGCTCAGTGGTTGGCAAACTCATTAGTCAACAGAGCCAGATATCAACAGTACAATGATTGAAATTCCTTTCGAGAGCCAAATTTTTTAAACTTAAACTTCTTTAACGCCACTTCTTCAAAATAGACTCGCCCAGGCCGTGGTATTTTGTGGAAGAGCCACAGTCAAGGGGCCAAAGAGCCGAATGTGGCTCGTGAGCCGCAGTTTGCCGACTACTGCCCTAGCTGGTTTGGCTCAGTGGATAGAGTGTCCACCTGCAGACTGAAGGGTCCCAGGTTTGATTCCAGCCAAGGGCACATGCCCGGGTTGCAGGCTCGATCCCCAGTGGGTGGCATGCAAGAAGCAGCCAATCAATGATTCTCTCATCATTGATGTTTCTATCTCTTGCTTCCTCTCTGAAATCAATAAATTTATATATATATATTTTTTTTTTTTTTAAAAAAAGAAACTTAGTGGATTAAGACAACAAATAGTATTTCTTCTGATTCTGTGGGTCAGCTGCTAGGTAGCTCTTCTGGTCTGGCTCAGCTTAACTGGAGTTTTATGGTCCAAGACAGATTCACTTCCATATCTGGTGGTTATTGACTGATTAGTCTAAGTGATGTCGCAGCTGGGAAGGCTGGTCTCTGCTCCACAGGGTCTCTCAGCCTCCAGGAGGTTAGCCCAGATTAGTTCTCATCGTGGTTCATAGATTTTCCAGGAGAAGTAAGACCATGACAAGCCCAAATGCAAGCACTTTTCAAGTCTCTGCCTGCATTACATACGTGTTGTCCCGCTGTCCAAAGCTAGTCACATGGCCAATCCCAGAGTCAGTGTGAAACCACCCAAGGGCATGGCTAGGGAGATTGGCATCATTCCAGCCATTTGTGCAAACATCCTACCATAGTTCAGATTTTAAGGAGCTAATCTGAGAACAGTTAAGAATAAAGAAACATTGTGTAGAAGTAAAAGAATTTTGAGTCAGGAGAAATTTGTCTCACCACTAACGAAACTTGTCACAGGACTTATAATACACCTACTGTTTCTCAGGATTATTGCAAAGTTGTTGAGATCATACACTTAGTCTACAGCCTGGAAGATATGATGTGTTCAACAGTAGTTTCTATTGTTATTATCATTATGTTTATATGTTTACATTTACACTTACATATTTATATCCATTTAAATAGTTGTTTCTTTTTTTTAGAAAGACTTTCTTCATGTCAGGTATATAACAAAAACACATGTTTCACAAATGGAATAGCATGTATGCTTGAAATGCTTTTTTCTTGTCTTTCAGGTTAAAGAAATAAATATGTATAAGAGGATTAGCAAAACAGCCTATAAGCAGACATTTAATCCAGAGCCCTTGCGAAGATGCTGGAAAGAGTGTCTGGAGAAATCTTCATTTTATGCTAGGAAAAGAAATGCTGACGAATTTAACAAAAATAATTATTGGAAGAAAAGGGGGCTTGCTGTGGTCCCCATGAAATATACCATTGCCCCCGCTGAGGGCTACTACAGTCAGGTGAGGTTGGGAGAAATGAGTCTTGAGGTATGGGGTCAAATTTCAAGTCCATGTAAGAATTGGAGGGAACAAGAAGATCCCTTTCCCTCTTTCCTAACTTCTCAGTGACAGCAGTAGGGTCATTTGAAGACAGAGCTTTCAAAACACTGAAAACAGACAGAGGTGCTCCATTCTCACAGAAACCCAGAGTCACCATACTGGGCTCCATGACTACACAGGGTCACCATACTGGGCTTCATGGTTACATGGAGTCATCATACTGAGGCTCTATGACTACCCAGAGTCACCATACTGGGCTCCGTGACTACACAGGGTCACCATACTGGGCTCTATGACTACTGTGCCTTCTTTTCAGTTTTACCTTAAACAGTTTTTTGTGAGGTTCTATTTCTAATTTCTTTTTTACTTGTTTCTATCCCCATCAATCTCTGAAATATCCCCATAACCAAACCCACACAAAGAAAAGAACACAGGTCCCTGCATGGTTTCAATGAAGGGTGCCCAACCCATTCTGTCCACTCCCCTCCTCAGAGTCCATTCACAAGGTAGGAAGCAAAATGAGAAGGAGGGATGGGAGCAGATGATCAATCCTTCTCCCCAGGGAATATTTCTGAAGCCAGAATAACACACAGACCATCTTTGAAGGGAAAAATTCAGTGGACTCTCAACAGTTGCTTAAATTATCTATTTTAATGTTATTTAACTGTGTATGACGACAAAGAATAAGCTTCTTATAGTTCTGATGCCTGTATAAAACACAAGTGAATTTGGGAATTAAATGAAAGTAGTACTGTAAATGCCAGTAATATTCAAAATAGTTACATTAACTTAACATGGTGGGTGATGTTGCTTTTCCAAAACTAAATCCTCACGCAGTTCTGGCTGCTGCTGCATTTTAAGTCGTTTTGCAGTCTTAATCCTAAATGTCTGTGTAGGGTGTGATGACTCACCATCTCACCTCTTGTCTCTAATATGCCCCATCAATTACAGTTGTCCTGCTTGGTACTTATACAATCATCAACATAAAATCTAACACGGACTCTGAAAGCATGTGGCAATACCGTTGAATATGGTCATCATTACTCTTGTTAGATGGTCATGAAGTGAAAATACAAAGTTTAAAAGTTCCTGTAGAGACCTTGATAGTCCTGATACTACAGTCTCAAACCAGGAGACTGGCGTAGCTAAATTAGTTGAATATATACTATATACATATATTTTTTTTCAACTTACCTGAGGATTTGGATGGATTTTTTAAAATTGATTTTAGAGAAAGGAAGGGAAGAGAGAAAGAAACATTAATTAGTTGCTTCCTGTACTTGCCCTGACCAGGAATTTAACCTGCAATCTCTTTGGTGTACAAGATCATGCTTCAACCAACTAAGCCTCTCAGCCAGGGCTAAATTAGTTGATGTTTTGAATTTGTAGTGGAGGGTCACAGGCATCAACGTGGGGATAGAGGTCCCAAGGCGAGAGATGCAGGGTTCTGGGCCATGTGCATGAGCATATGGTGGGAATTGCTAAAGAAAAATTCTAATGACTTGCAGAACAACCTGATATAGCCCAGCCTCCTCCTTCCCTCCCTTCTCAGTCCGGTTTCTGGAGCCACATGTCCAGCCCCACAGAAGGACAACAGCATTTAGCCTGAAGGAGGCAGCACAGCATGGGTGTGGAGGATGCTGGGCTCAAGTTAGAAGTTGTGGGTTCCATTCCTGACCTTACCACAAACTAGGCACCAGGTTTGGCCAATCCTCTCCTTGTTTAGGCTTCTATTCCTTCACATGAAAAGTGGAAATTATGGACTAAACCTATAGATCCCAAATCTGACCAATCATCAAAATCACCTGGGAGCTTGAAAAAACAAGGCGGGGAGGAATCTGGCTTCCACCTCCAGCCTTCAATTGAATTGAAATTTCCTGAATGGGGCCACACCCCTCCCCACCATCATTCTCAAGGTCAGCAGCATCTGGAAGCTATTAAAACATCTCAAGGGTCTTCCAGTTCCCCTAGTAGCCAGTGGAAGCTTTGCTGGGAAATGGACTTATACTGGTTCCATTTGCTTTAAAATCAATTTTTATGTTCAAGGGGAAAGAATAATAAAATATTGTACAGGTGGTGCTTTGGAGAGGTTGCTTCCAAGGCAGCCACACAGGCCTCCAACAGGCCCGCAGAGGGTGGGCGTGGGGATGAGCTGCCATTCGTTGCTCACAGCAAGCATGTCAAACTCAAAGGCTAACACAGGCCAAATAAGCAAGGTTTAAGTGTATGTGGGCCGCAAAAAAACAAAAGCTTCAATTTTCATAGGTTTGTTTCGATAGAGACATGCTGAATGCAAAGGGCTAAAATAAATGAGTAATCATTAACATAAAATAATAGAACATTTTAATAAAAATTAATATTTTTCTTGAATATTAACTTACCAGACACTGGATAACTGGACAAATTAATAAGCATAATGCAAATAAGCCTATTTTTCTTGTTCTCCAAAAGCAAAATATTTCTTGTTGCTCACACCAAACAAGTCAGTCCAAGACTAATGACATGGCAATCGGCTGCTAAAATATTTGCTGCTAGTATTAGTGGAGAGAAATGGTGCGCCTGTGCGGAAGGCGCAGAAGGAAAATGAATGCAACACGATTATAGTAATCAGTCATTAGCGAACATAGTTCATTATTAATAATTATGTATAACAGGATATTGTAAAAATTAAATTATGAAATTTTTATTAAAATGTTTCTTACATACCGTTATATTGGCTGGGCCACAAAAATATTTATTGTGGGCCACTTGGGGCCTGTCGGCCGCAAGTTTGACATGCTTGCTCTACAGGGGTGGTTTCTAAGTTTGGAGGGTGCTAAAGGGGTTGTCTGTAGCCACCAATAATAGCTTTCTTCTCCAGTATGAGAGATTGACTCAGTGAAGCAAACCATTCATCTGGCAACCTCAGCTAAACGTGGGCAACATTTGGTTTTTCCAACTGGTTTTATAATTATTCCCCGTCAGGCCGCCGCTCTCGTCCACATCTACACTGATGGCTCTGTCTTGGTGTTTCATGGTGGCTGTGAAATTGGACAAGGCCTCTACACCAAAATGATCCAGGTGAGATAAGCATCCATTTTTCCACTGTGGAAGAGTATCACACCGGACAGTCAGCTTCTTGTTGAGCAGGAGAAATGACATCACACTAAATGCACAGGTCAATTATAGCATTCATTTTGACATCAGGAACACATGAATGCAGGAGACTGATGGAAGTGGGTATTGGAATTGAGAAAATATGTTATATTATTCTTCCTGCATACTAAAGAACCAAGTCCCATCAGGTCTTCTGAAAAATGTGATTCCAGTTTTCAAAGATAAAATATTTTTCGGCTTTATGGCAAATGCTCAAAGCTACATTGTGTTCATGCAAATCTTCATTAGAAATGAATGTGCTTAATAGAATGAGAAATTATGTTCTTATTATTCACAATCTACTTAGCAACACCAATGCTGGGTCATTATGTGTGCTAATTCAAAGCAATCTTCCTAATACTGTTGTTGAAAGAGCAAGAGATTATTTGCAACAGGAAATTTTCTCTTTTTAAAATATTAAATAAGGATTTGTTGAATATGAAATTTGAATAAACATTGTGAGTAGCCTGGTCAGTGTGACTAGGTGGTTGAGCATCCACCCAGGAACCAGGAGGTCTCAGTTCAATTCCCAGTTGGGGCACATGCCCAGGTTTCAGGTTAGATTCCCAGTAGGGGGAGAAAGGGAGCAGTCAATCGACGATTCTCTCTCATCATTGATGTTTCTATCTCTTTCTTCCTCTCCCTTCCTCTCTCTGAAATCAATTTTAAAAAACATATAAAAACAATGTGAGTGGGAGGGGACAAAGCTTTTATCTTTTTAAAAAATATTTTTTTTATTGATTTCAGAAAGGAAAGGAGAGGGAGAGATAGGAACATCAATGATGAGAATCATTGATCGACTGCCCCCTACTGGGGTTGAAGCCTGCAACCCAGGCATGAGCCCTGACTGAGAATTGAACCAGGGACCCTTCATTCCGCAGGTGGATGCTCTATCCACTGAGCCAAACCGACTAGGGCCAAAGCTTTTCTCTTAATGAGAAACAGAAGGTATTTTCTTTAAGGAAATACTATTACTGAATAGTGTGCTTAGAATTAGAAAATCACAAAAATCCACAGAGCCTTCTTTGAACATACCTTGCTTCTTTAAAACAAAACCCTTCTTTATACCTACAAAATGTCCGTGGGACAAACACAGTCTGCTAAATGTAGGTAAGCCACGAGGAGAAGATGAAGGTAAAACAATAAGACGGAGACCTCAGTCTGGCCTGTGTGAGTCCTACTGAACTGATGTCTTAGAATGACCATATGCCACATGGCTTCTATGAAACTGGTATAAAAGAAAGCACATGGTATGGATCTTTTACAGTGTCATTGAAAACCTTCAAACTCAGAATCTACATGTACCAAGACCTAAGATGCTATCTTACATGTTTATCCCAAAAGGATTGCCAGAATTTATACTCGGTTCAAAAAAAGATTAGCCCGGCTGGCATCGCTCAGTGGCTACGCATCGACCTATGAACCAGGAGGTCACAGGCACATGCCTGGGGTGGCAGGCTCGATCCCCAGTGCAGGGCATGCAGGAGGCAATCAATCAGTGATTCACTCTCATCATTGATGTTTCTATCTCTCTCTCCCTCTCCCTTCCTCTCTGACATCAATAAAAAGGAATTTAAAAGCTTTAAATTTGGGGGGAGGGAGGCTTAGAGTCAATGATATCAATAGTGGTTTTCATTTGCTTCTGGCAGGTTGCTAGCCGTGAACTGAACATCCCCGTCTCGTATATCCACCTGTCGGAGACAAGCACAGTCACGGTGCCCAATGCCTCCTTCACAGCAGCGTCCATGGGGACAGACATCAACGGGAGAGCGGTGCAGGTGACCTTTCTTTCATTTCTCAGTCACCCAGTGACAGTTCTGGAAACAACCTTGCCCCACCCCCTCTCTTATGGGAACTGAAATTGAAGCCTAGAAAGGTCAAGCCGCTGGTTTTAGGCGCTCCGCTAAGAGGCTGAGAGACTTCGAGTGGTTGAAGCTTCCTCTGTGGGCCTCTTCTTCCCTCCCCTTGAGGGAAATCTGCCTGTAATTTTTCTAATCAACCTAAGATCATTAAGAACTCATCAATCACTTTTATTTGCATAAACCATCGCATTCAATAATTAAAATGTTCAGTCCAAAATTCCAAAATATACTTCCAATTGCAGTGTCTCTGCTACTTAACAGCTTGGGCCTGCAGGTAGAAAGGGGGTGGGGCTGGCCTCTCTGATTTCCCTCCCTGCACCCCCGCCCCCCATAAGCTTCCTAGCCTACAGTTCAGACCCTTATAAAGTCTAAGAAAGAGAAGGCACAGAGGAAAGAGGCAGAACACTCTAGGCTGGCATTGGTGTGACCTGGCCTTGTTACACCTGACTCCTTCCCTGGTGGATGCCAGGGTGAGCTCCTTAGAGAGTCCCTTCTGAACAACGATAACAAGGGCAGTGCCTCTCCTATGGCTTTAGCCACTTGTGACCTGTTCCAGCCTCAACCTAAGCCCCAGACCTCCTCCAGCCTCTTTCTGCTGAGGCACCTCATCCCTTGCAGGAAGCCCTTACAGATGGGGTCCTTTTAAAAAGTGGCGATTAGAGGGTGCCAGGAGTCAGGAGGAGGGGCAAGTGGGGAATTATTGCTTCGTGGTTATAGAGTTTCTGTTTGGAGTGATGAAAAAATATTGAAAATAGTAGTGATAGTTGCACGCACCAAAAAAAAAAAAAATATATATATATATATATATATATATATATATATATCCTATATAATAAAGAGGTAATATGCAAATTGACCATCACTCCAACACACAAGATGGCCGCCCCCATGTGGACACAAGATGGCCTCCACAAGATGGCCGGCAGGGGAGGGCAGTTGTGGGCGATCAGGCCAGCAGGGGAGGGCAGGTGAGAGGGACCAGGCGTGAAAGGCAGGGCAGTTGGGGGTGACCAGGCCTGCAAAGGAGAGCAGTTAGGGATGACCAGGTCGGCAGGGGAGGGCAGTTGGGGGCGACCAGGCCAGCAGGGGAGGGCAGTTAGGGACGACCAGGTCGGCAGGGGAGGGCAGTTGGGGGTGACCGGGCTGGCAGGGGAGGGCAGTTGGGGGCAACCGGGCTGGCAGGGGTGTGGTTAGAATGTGATCAGGCTGGCAGGCAGAAGTGGTTAGGGGCAATCAGGCAGGCAGGCAGCCGAGCAATTGGGAGCCAGCAGTCCTAGATTGTGAGAAGGATGTCTGACTGCCTGTTTAGGCCCAATCCCTGTGAGATCGGGCCTAAACCGGCAGTCAGACATCCCCTGAGGAGTCCAGACATCCCCTGAGGAGTCCAGATTGGAGAGCGTGCAGGCTGGGCAGAGGGACACCCACCCCCAGTGCACGAATTTCATGCAACGGGCCTCTAGTATATATATATATATATATATATATATATATATATATATATATATATGAATAAGATTATTTTAAAGTCCATGGATAAAGTTCAGCTGAAAACAGAAACCTTCTTCTAGGACTATGTAAATATTGCCAGGCACATTTGAGACAAAATAAAGTTCTTTATCTGAAGTCTAAAAATCTAGGAAGTCTCAGAAGGGAGCCTTTCCACACACTGGCTTCCATAGTCTAGTTTGGGCAGAGCTGTGTCCAGAAAATGCGGAGAGCTAGAAGGAAAGGAGTGACAACTTGTCACCTGGTCGCCCTTCAGACCGCCTGCAGCTCTTCAACGGGCTCCCTGGTAGGTTGATTACCAAGCGTTTCAGAGGCTCACTAAGGGTCGCGAGGCTCCAGGTTCTCTGTCAGCGATCACTTTAGACTTTCAGAGGGAACATATGGCGAAAGCTGAGGCCTCGTTGGCTGCAAAGACAACAGTGGCTCCAACCTTGATGTAAATAGACTGCCTGTCCGTGAGGAAGGTGAATCTGTTCAGAACCCCAGAATCCTTTTTAAATCCCAAGTCATTTCTATGGGAGTAAAGTGTAGGAAATGGCTAGAGAAGAAAAATGACTTGTAGAAAAAATCTTGAATAAATCCAAGTTAAATGCAAGACTTAATGGATTAAGTAAATCAATAAGCATTAGTACATTGATGGCTACCGAAATAGAGATAAGCTACCTATTAAATACCACAAAGCAACGAAAGCAGTAAGTAGGGAAAACTAATTCCATTTTGGTTTTGTCTTCATCATGTTTTCTTAAACTGGAATGGTTAAATATAGAGAATTCAATAAAATAGAAAAAATTTACCCCAGGCAGCACCCACACCACAGGTTCCACCCTGACGCATGTCCCTTTGAAGGCCATGCAGGGAGGCGGAGTACAGCATCTCCCCCAGAAATGGCCCGGGACTTCCCAGGGCTGCTGCGGGCTGCCTTTCACCCAGAGGCTCGTGTGCAGCAGTAGACATGGATCTGCAGGCCCCCAACTCTAGAGGGCACGCATCAAGCCCGTTGAGTGGCTGTGGAGTGTCTCTCGCTGGGTTTGCGATGGAGAAAGCCCTTCCTGCCACTCCATCCTGAGAAGATGGAGATCCCAGCACACCAACCTGCTGCAGTGCAATCCTGTCCCTCACTCCACCCTTCCAGCCTCTTCAGCTCCAACCCTTTGATACCACTGATGAGGCGGGTGAGGAACAGTCTGTGGCCACTTTCTCTGCAAGACCTGCTTAGGAGGGAGAGCACCCCCATTTGGATTAAGGGGCTATTTGTCAGCTATTGCGCCAGTCTCGTCCTTTTGAGTCCTTAGCCTAAAATTAGTCAGATAATGAATAATAAAGTATTAGGTAATAATAAATAAAGAAAATAGAATAAAAAGAAGGAAACATAATGGCAAGTGTCATGAATCGAAATAAAGGAAGTTATGGAAAGAGAGAGTGCAAGTGTCAGGGCGACCTTGGGCAGCCAGGAAACCAGGCTAGGCACTGGCTGGTGACCCTTGAGCCTGGGCTGAAGGCAGCAGGGACAGGAGCCCTCCGTGTAGGGACTTGGAGCAGAAGGAGCTCACTTATTGTGCTTGAGGAGCTGCAAGGGTCAGCATGGTTGGAGCAGAGGGAGCCAAGGGGAGGGAGGTGGATGAAAATGTTAGGTCACTGGGGTGAGGTTGGGGTATAAATACTCATTGTTAAAACTGGGAAAGTGGTCTGAGAGGAAATATTGTACTATTCTCTCCACTTTGTGTATATTGAAATCTTCTCTAATGCAAAGAAAGCCAGAAAACTTTGTATCTGGCGCTTTGAGCTCCAATAGGGGCAGATGACTCTACTAAGAAATATATGGTGATCTTCTTAACCAAACCACCTCACAACCATCTCCAAGTCATCCAAAATCTGCATATTCTTTCTTGTCCACTGAACATCATCCATCTGTTTGGACTGAGCCAGGAAACTCCACTTAGCAGAGAATAGTCCTATGTGCATGCAATCTTCTTACTAAGCCTGTGGCCTGATCATGGTGGGAAGGCACGCAGCAGTCAACTTTTTTGTACTATGCTTAGTGGGGCCTGTGTTGGGGATGGAGTGTTCACCTGTCCCTTCGGGAAGGGGGCTTACTTGATTTCCTATTTTTGTATAAGTTAGGATACATTTGGTCATATGTGTGTTCAGCATTAATCTTATTTATCTCAAATGCCAGTTCATCAAATCTGTTAATAAACATACTACAAAAATGTGTATACATTAAAAAAAAAAAGAAAGAAATATATGGTGAAAAAACTCTCCACACACAAAAAGGAATTCAGATGTCACAAAAGAATGACAAACGGTCTCTGCTATACCTCACTCTGTTCAAGGGAAAACTTACCTTAGCGGAGCATTAGACTGTTGGGCATAAAGTTATGCGCAAGAATGTATGGTCAGGTCACAAGAGGAAGGCCATCTGATATTTGAACAGGCAGGAACTGTGTGACTTGGGTTTGCCTTGGGTGTATTACTCTTTTGGAAGGCATGCATTTGTAATGAAGTCAGTGATTGAAGACTGAATGAACCAGCAAAGATAGATTTATGAATGCAGGGATCTCCTGAATGCATAAGAAGCCAGAGACCATTTCCCAGAGAAGGGAAACAGAAAGAACAGAACAGAAGGAACAGAAACCAATAGAGGGCCTGAGGGGTATTCTGAGTCTGAGAAGAATACGTTAAAGGCACATGTGAAAGCAGATTTGTTTTCAAATTAAGAGAGGAAGCCAAAGCCCAGCCCATGTGGTTCAGTGGTTGAGCACTGATCTGTGAACTAGAGCAAGTATGTCAAACTCGCAGCCGGCGAAGTACATGTCCTGTAGCAAGTTGAGACTTTTTCCACCTTCCAAGCAGCAGTTCAGCTTCAGGAAAACATTATCCATCAACTAAATTAATGTCATTTCACATTTCATTGGTATATACTAGTAGATTAGTCTGCACACTTTGTCATTTTGGTTTTTGCTTTGTAGTCATAAAAGAGCTATAACCCTAAGGCGGCTCTACCTAGCTTTATGTTAGCATGTATTTAAACAACATGATAATCCTATCTAATTGACCGTAACTCCGCTACACCCACAAGCCATGCCCACCAGCCATGCCCACCAGCCAATCAGGAGGGAATATGCAAATAAACCCAACCAAGATGGCTTGCAGCCACAGAGAGCAAGAGGGAGGCTTGGGTTTCCCTGGCAATGGAGGAAGCCAAGCTTTCCACCTGCCCTTGCCAGCCCAGGCCTCCACTCAATGCTACAAAGTTTCAATTGTAGAAGATAAATAAATCCCAGATACCAGGGCCTCAGCTTGGGTCGCCAGGGGGCATGGCCAGCCTGCAAGCCACCACAGGCCCCTCGCCCAGGCCACCCCACACACCAAGGGAACCCCCACCCTGATCCGGGACACCCTTCAAGGCAAACCAGCTGGCCCCCATGTGGGAACCCCTTTCACGTCCCGCGTGTTTCAGGGTTCCAGTTCAGGGTTCAGGTTCTGGAGAAGGCCGCACACAAATGAAAAGAGACTTGGAAAAGTATTAATTTGGGAAAATGGGGGGCCAGGCGGGAGCCCACCTCTAGTGGGAGGACTACCGCTAGGCTCTGGCCTTGCTATCCCTTTTATTGAGGCTATGGGATACACCCATTACCCTTAAGCAGCTTTGGGAAACACCCATAGCCCTTAAGCAGGTAATAAGTGCATTATCATATCAGTAAGGATTTACATGATTACAAGATGGGGAAGTTTCCTCAGTTACCATTGTCTCAATTAGATAGGGAGTGGTTGGCTCTGACCTTTCAGAGCTTCAAGGTTGACCAGCCTCTTTCTATTAGTGAGACAATGATTGGTTTCCAGCACCCCCACACATGCACCAGGCCTCTATCCTATCTAATAAAAGAGTAATATGCAGATTGACCATCACTCCAACACACAAGATGGCTGCCTCCATGTGGTCAAAGATCCTGCCCCCATGTGGACACAAGATGGCCACCACAAGATGGCCAGCAGGGGAGGGCAGTTGGGAGGGACCAGGCCTGCAAGGGAGGGCAGTTGGGGGCAATCAATCCTGCTGGGGAGGGCAGTTAGGGGTGACCTGACCGGCAGAGGAGGGAAGTTGGGGGTGACTGGGTCTGCAGGGAAGGGCAGTTGGGGGGGACCCAGGCCTCCAGGGGAGAGCAGTTGGGGGGTACCAGGCCTGCAGGGGAGGGCAGTTAGGGGCAACCAGGCTGGCAGGGGAGCAGTTAGGCATCAATCAGGCTGGCAGGGGAGTGGTTAGGGGGTATTCAGGCTGGCAGGCCGAAGTGGTTAGGGGCAATCAGGAAAGCAAGCAGGCAAGCAGTTGGGAGCCAGCAGTCCAGGAGGGGTCCCAGATTGGAGAGGGTGCAGGCTGGGCTGAGGGACACCATCCCCCCTCCATGCACAAATTTCGTGCACCGGGCCTCTAGTAAAAAATAATTTTAACACTGCAGGATCCACAAGAATATTTGTTTCTTTCAAAGGGGTTCCATACATTGTTCAAGTTTGAGAAATTCCGCCTGAAGGACTAGGAAGCAGTTTACAAACTGGCATCTACGTTTGAATTGATTTAAATATTGAATATTTTGCTACTCCCTGTGCCTTTCATTTCCCATGTCATTTCAAATACTTATTTTTTTAAATTTCTTTATTAATTAAGTTATTACATATGTGTCCTTATTCCCCCATTGCCCCCCTACCCCCCACTCATGCCCTCACCCCCCTGGTGTCTGTGTCCATTGGTTATGCTTATATGCATGCATACAAGTCCTTTGGTTGATCTCTCTCCCTTACCCCCACCCTCCCCTACCTTCCCTCTGAGGTTTGATGGTCTGATCGATGTTTCTCTGTCTCTGGACCTGTTTTTGTTCATCAGTTTATGTTGTTCATTATATTCCATAAATGAGTGAGATCATGTGATATTTATCTTTCTCTGCCTGGCTTATACTTATTTATAGAATGCTTGCCAAATTCTCATGGCCCGTCTCCAGCCAGTCATCAGGAAAAACCCGGAGGGAAGCTGGAAGGACTGGGTGAGTGGTCTGCCTTATCCTGCCAGAGAAGGCAAATGCATCCGGATAGGTAGGTAAAGCCCTCAGCACGTGGCTGGTTGGTGGTGCCCACGCAAGAAGCAAAGCATTTACTAGCACTCGCTTCTGCTTTTCTGAGAGTCAGAGGGAGTCTGTGTCCATCCCGTGGCTTCACTGAAGAGCCTCGTTTCTCCCCGGGTGACAGCGGCCTAGCTCTGCCGTGGAACACACGTGGCGCGGCGCCCTGCGCTGTCACTGCCCCTCTGGGCGCAGGCTCCGTCCAGCCTCAGGGCCTGGGTTTCCCCCTAGAGCAATGGAGATCACAGCAGCAATCTCTATTAGCAAAAGGTTACTCTGTTTTTAATAATAATTATTACAATTCTCATCATTATTATTATTTCCAGCTCTACCCAGTTTACTCTGGCAGGGAAGGTGATGTAATATACTGAGACAGCCAATCAAATTACATGGAAAAAAGCTGGGTAAAAATACATACACACATACTACATAGATACATACATGCACACAGAGACACTTATGTACACATGTGTTTGTATATGTGTATGTACAGATACACCTACCTGTGTATATGCCTATTGCATATGAATAAGGTCTAGTCTCTCCCTCTCTCTAATTTAAAACGCCAAAAAGGATGACAAAATAATAAACTTTACACTGTGCGGCTCTACAGGGTCCCAGGGCGCAGCTCGAGCTGCCATAGGCAGCACCCTTGGGAAGCACGGCCTGTGCGTATACGCAGCCTCAGTCTCGCTCGGGGTGAAGGCGCACAGGGTGCTGCACACAGAGGAGGCAAGCCCAGCACGGAATTTCACTGCTGTCCCCGCACTTACATTTCTTTGTGTCAATCATCCCTTTCAGATTGCGAAAGCCTACGAAGAAACCATCAGCCTGTCCACTACAGGATATTACAAGTAAAGGATGCTTTTACGTTGGTTTAGATGACACTTAGTCAGGGATGGCGTGGGCTCCTCATGAACAGATACCTGCTAATTGCTGGTGCTCAGCTGTGCCTGGTGTCAGCCCTTCAGTCGTGGGCCGGGGGATGTGGGAGGAGAGCTCGGGGAGGCCAGGGACCCTTGGCGCCTCAGCGGTTTCTCAGCCAGAAGGGACACCCCTGTGACCTAGCACAGTAGCTGCATGGTGGAAAGTAGGGCTCAGACACCAATGGGCCTTCTTCCTGTGTCTGGGCTGGGACCCTTGGAGGAGGAGGAGAAGGTCAGAGAGGCCTTCGGTGCTGGGGTGAGAGCTCTGTTCATCTCCAGGACCCAGAGCGCCACCCAGGATCAGACCACAAGGGGGGAAGGAGCCTTTCTTTCCCTCGGGTTTCTCTTCGCAGAGGCTACCAGACCTATATGGACTGGGAGAAGGAGGAAGGGGAGCCTTTCCCATATTTTGTTTATGGAGCAACCTGTTCTGAGGTGGAAGTCGACTGTCTGACTGGGGCTCACAAGGTAGAGAGGGGGGTGGGTGTTCCCCACCTTCACAGAGTGTTTCTATGGACACATTTTCTATGTGTGGATAATAATCACCCTGACCCTGCCCGTGGGGAACCGGGGACCAGTAGATAGTTGTAGTGAAGATCTATCTACACTAATAAAAGAGAAACATGCAAATTGACCATCACTCTGCTACACCCACCACCCAATCAGAACGAGTATGCAAATTAACCCAACTAAGATGGCGGCCGCCACGGAGCTGGAGCAAGCAGGAGGCTTGGGTTGCCCTCAGCGACGGAGGAAGCCAAGCTTCCCGTCCACCCTGGTCTGCCCTGGCCTCTGCTCAAAGCTACAAAGTTTCAATTATAGAAGATAAAATAAATCCTAGATACCTGCTTCCAGCTGGCCCTGGCCTATGCTTGGACTGCTGGGGGGCGTGGCTGGCATGCAAACCACCACAGGCCCCTCGCCCAGGCCGCCCCATGCCCCAAGGGAACCCCCACCCTGATCCGGGACACGCTTCAGGGCAAACCAGCCGGCCACCACCCGTGCACCTATCTAATAAAAGAGTAATATGCAAATTGACTGTCACTCCAACACACAAGATGGCTCCCCCCATGTGGACACAAGATGGCCACCACAAGATGACCAGCAGTGGAGGGCAGTTGGGAGGGACCAGGCCTGCAAGGGAGAGCAGTTGGGGGCGATCAAGCCTGCAGGGGAGGGCAGTTAGGGGTGACGAGGCTGGCAGAGGAGGGAAGTTGAGGGCAACCAAGCCTGCAGGGAAGGGCAGTTGGGGGGGGAGGGGAACCCAGACCTGCAGGGGAGGGCAGTTGGGGTGGACCAGGCATGCAGGGGAAGGAAGTTGGGGCTAACCAGGCCTGCAGGGGAAGGAAGTTGGGGGCGACTGGGCCTGCAGGGAAGGGCAGTTGGGGAGGACCCAGGCCTGCAGGGGAGGGCAGTTGGGGGGGACCAGGTCTGCAGTGTAGGGCAGTTGTGGGGGGGACCCAAGCCTGCAGGGGAGAGCAGTTGGGGGGAACCAGGCCTGCAAGGGAGGGCAGTTGGGGGTGACTGGGCTGGCAGGGGAGGGCAGTTAGGGGTGACAGGGTCAGCAGGGGAGGGCAGTTGGGGGGGACCAGGCCTGCAGGGGAGGGCAGTTAGAGGGGACCAGGCCAGCAGGGGAAGGCAGTTAAGGGTGACCAGGCTGGCAGGGGAGGGCAGTTAGGGGCAATCGGGCTGGCAGGGGAGCTGTTAGGCATCAATCAGGCTGGCAGGGGAGTGGTTAGGGGGTGATCAGGCTGGCAGGCAGAAGTGTTTAGGGGCAATCAGGAAGGCAGGCAGGTAAGCAGTTGGGAGTCAGCAGTCCTAGATTGTGAGAAGGATGTCCCAGATTGGAGAGGGTGCAGGCTGGGCTGAGGGACACCCCCCCACCACCCCCATGCATGAATTTCGTGCACTGGGCCTCTAGTTTTTAAATAATCTTTTCCATTCTGCATGTTCTCTTGGCACAGCTCCTTAGGACGGACATCTTCATGGACGCCGCTTTCAGCATAAACCCAGCCCTGGACATCGGGCAGGTGCGTGGCACCAGACCGCCCCGTGGGGTCTTTGGGTCAATTCCATTCAGAACGTTATTTCCCAGAGTTCTCCAAATGCTTATACCTACTACAAGTACTCTGCAATATATGTCATATATTGCACACACACAAATAGATTAAAAAAATTGAAAGAAAATTCAAGTAAAAGTTAGCAGTGGTTGTCTTTATGTGGCAGAAATATGTGTGATTTATCCTGCTTTATAATTCTCCATGCCTTCTAATTTTTATTCAACAAATATTAATGTTTATAACTAGGGGATATTATATAAGTGCATAATAATAAAGCCCCATTCATATTCATATACACATTGAATTTAAGTAGACTGAACAATTTAGAGAAATATAAGGGGAAAAGAAATGCTTAAAAACAATTTCTCTCTGGCTGAATTTCTGATTTATATCTCACAAGTAAGTAAATTAACACACCCAAAATCTTTTTAAGCTTTAAGTTAAAGCCTTTCCTGCTGTTGGTGTAGCTTTGCTTCCCCCCTGTAGCCTTGTTACTCAAAGTGGGGCCAACAGGCCAGCCACATCAGTGCACCCCCAACCTGCCAACCAGGCCCCAGTTTAGACCTGAGTAGCTGGACAGGTTGAGCATTTGGCTTCAAATCCAATAGACAGACATGTGGTTTCATCTGCCAACAGCTTCCTGCCTTCCTGACTCCTAAGGAGCTGGCTGACTGAGATTGGCCAATGGGCTGAGGGGCAATTTAATTGGTCCCTCAGTGTTTCTCAAAGTGCGGCCTCTGACTCAGCAACGAAAGCACCTACCATGTTTATTGGAAATGTGGGTCCCTGTGCCCACCCAGACCTACTTCTCCATCAAAAATTTGCTGGGTGGGGATGTGTAATCTGCCCATTTAACCTGCACCTGAAATTCATCCTAAGTCTGTAAAGTTTGACACCCACAGCTGGCCTCAGGCCCCACCTCTCCTTCGCCTTCCTATCTGCTCCTACCAGCTTGTTCCTGCCTCTTTATTGCTTAAGCAAAGGCCAAAAGGGAAATGTTATGATCAGAAAAACCATACATTTGTCCCATTGGGAAAGGAAAGAAAAAACCAGAAATGTGTTAGACTGGAACTCTTGGACTTTAATCTTTTCCTTTAGGGGCAAGCATTTGGAAATATCCAAATTTAGCATTTAAATTTGTTTACTTTATTCTGTAATTTTAAATTTAAATAAATGCAACATGTAACTCTCCTTCAATTTTTTAACCTTGAGGCAGATATCCCCTTTAAAGGGGACTGTAAACCCTTTTTCCTCAAAGCATAGTAGTTTGTAAGTAGAACTCAAATGGCTTTTAATAAAACATATTTAATTTAATTAAAATATTCTTTCAACCCACCTTGTTTAAGTCTGATCTACTCTCCATCATAATTTATAAAAGGAAGCAAAAAAATCCAGATAGTATAATAAATATAGTGCCCCAGTTCCATTTACATTTACTTCGTTCACATTCCTTTAACGTTAGCTTCTTTTTCATATAATTCAATGAACATTTTTTGAGAATGTATGTACCAGGCACTATGCTAAGAACAGAACACAAGAAGGCCAAACCTCATAATGCTTGTAAACCAGTGAGAGACCGAGTGGAGAGAGAGAGAGAGAGAGAGAGAGAGAGAGAGAGAGAGAGAGGAGAGAAATAGGAGTTTGCCAAGTGGACAAGCTGAGGTGGGGAGCAGTAAAGAGAGAAACTGCCCTTACCAAGAATTGGAGGGTTGAATGAATCTGGTGGGCTTGGAGAATCCCCCAGAACTTGACGAGTGCTGAGTCCCTGGAATGTGAGGTACCTGGGCAAGAAGAGATAATGCTGGGGCCAGGCAGGATGGCAAGCAGCAGATGCTGAAAGACCCTTTGTAAGTTCACTGCAATGCTTTCAAGAATGACTTACTATGGTTCAGAGCTCCATTTGCAATCACATTGGGATGTATTTTCAACCAACATCATATGCTTATAAACTGTGACATTTTTGCCTGTAGATTGAAGGAGCATTTATCCAAGGCATGGGATTATATACCATAGAGGAACTGAAATACTCCCCAGAAGGTGTGCTTTATTCTCGGGGTCCTGATGACTACAAAATCCCCACCGTCACAGAAATACCAGAAGAGTTCTATGTTACTTTGGTGCGGTCCCGAAATCCCATAGCCATTTACTCATCCAAGGTAAGAACTCAACACCTCTATTCGTTTGCCAGCGCTGCCATAACAAAATACCAGTTGGGGTGGCTTAAGCAACAGAGATATATTCACTCACAGTTCTGGAGGCTGGAAGTGTGAGATCAAGGCTTAATTTATTCGGAGATTTCTCTTTGGCTTGCAGATGTCCATTCTCATTGTGTCCTCACATGATCATCTTTCTATATGGCACATATATCGGATCTCTCTCTCTCTCTCTCTCTCTCTCTCTCTCGTCCTAATTTCTTTTTCTTAAAAGCACACCCTAAAGACCTCATTTTAACTAAATTACCTCTCTAAAGACCTTATCTCCAATTACAGTCACATATTGAGTACTAGCGGTTAGGACTTCAACATGTAAATTGGAGAGGAGCACCGTTCAGCCCATAATAACCTGCTCCTTCAAGAAATAATGAAACAGTCTGCTGAATTTGCTTTCTTCTTGGAATTGCAGGTCCCAGAGGGAAATGGGGGAGGGGAGAGCAAACTCATGGCAGAGTGTATTCACTGCCTTCAGAACCCCAAGTGGAGTCTTCATTCTTGAGAGAGATCATGAAATATATTTAAATAAAACAAGAAGTCAAACATCTTGGTTCATGAGGCTAAGTGCCACTGGGAGGTAAAGCTGAAGTTGTAGGCCAATTTCCCCAGCCCAGAGCCTTCTTTTCTGCACCCTTCCCACATGTCCTCCAGACTCAGTTCTTTCTTCCTCACAATGCCTCTGCCCACCCTCTCCCCAAGTCAGAAAGGGCTTTCAAACAAGTTTCTCACTGAGGGTGATTTGTCTGAGTTATTAATAGCCACTGATATAAGAGGTGTTGACACACATGCTCCACGCAGTGGGGTCTAACTGACCCATGTAGCCTTGCAGCAAAGATTGTCCAACACATGTACAAAAGCACACCTTCTCCAACTTAAGTGCCATCCTGAGCCCACATCTGGCCAGACTCATGGCAACTTCAACCTCGGGTTTTCAGGAAACTACCTCTGTTTCTCAGGAGTAGGTCAGAGTTGGGAGGAAGATGAGACTTTCTATATGAATAGGCCCTCTATCCACTTCTGCACCAGACTTGGCCAGGGATATCTCTAAAGACTGTCCTGACACAACCCTGCCTCTTGGGGTCTAGCCCCTCCCTGCCAGTTGTGCTCCAAATAGGGCACAGGACCTCTCAGCTCTCGCCCCTCCTCCTCACCTCACAGGAAGCCCCTTCTTTTGCCAGTTCCACCTTTTCCTCCACATTTGCCTCAGAGTAAAAACCACAGCCTGGGGTAGTCTTTATCTGCTTTGGGCCCTTTGTCCCATCTCTCTACTAAGGCCCTGGACACAGACCAAGGACCAGACTCCTTTGAAGAAAGGAAAAAGAGTACAAGAAGCAAAGGAGGATTATTCAAAATATAATGCCCTCACACTGTTCATTCAAAATCATCCAGCACTCGCCAGGGAAGTGAGCACAAAGAGAATTTCAACGTCCACTCTTCAGAGGCAACACCTCACTTTCTTTCAAGCTCAGCTACAAAGATTGTGGTTCTTTTGCTGAGGGTTTGAATTAAACACAAATGGCTTAGAGCCGCAAGCCACATGCGGCTCTTTGGCCCCTTGAGTGTGGCTCTTCCACAAAATACCACAGCCTGGGCGAGTCTATTTTGAAGAAGTGGCGTTAGAAGAAGTTTAAGTTTAAAAAATTTGGCTCCCAAAAGAAATGTCAATCGTTGTACTGTTGATATTTGGCTCTGTTGACTAATGAGTTTGCCAATCACTGGCCTAGAGCAGCAATTTTCAGCCACAACACACCGGGTGGAAATCTCTGGTCTAGAGGCCAAATTAAAGTACTCTAGAGGGCACCAAGGGCTCCTGGTCTTCTTGACCTGGGCAGGAAAACAGGTGTTTTTAGCTGCCCTGCTACCCTGATGTCCTGGGGCATTTTCATTGACTACACCCCACACACCAATCGGCATGGGGGTATGGGTTCTGGCAATTCAGATGCACCCCACTCTGAGGGTTATAAAGCCAGAGGAAATGCGTGTGCATGAGAGTGTGCGAGTGCTTGTGTGTGTGTCCACACCAACTAGTAATCCTGAAGGAGCCATGCCTTCCTGACGGCCTTCTGCCCTCCTTCTCAGGGATTGGGTGAGGCTGGAATGTTCATGGGAACCTCCGTGTTCTTCGCCATATACGATGCAGTGGCTGCTGCCCGAAGAGAGAGGGGGTTGGCCAACACCTTCACCCTAAACAGCCCAGCGACGCCTGAGGAGATTCGGATGGCTTGTGTGGATCAGTTCACTGACATGGTAAGGGTGGCGAGGAGAGGCCCCTGCTGGGATCCCTTTTCCATGGCTTTCAGGGTCTCAGTATGAATTTGGTATCTGTTACGAATTCTAGGGCTGGTTAGTCTTTTCCAATGGAAATTCTCTTTTTTCCTCCACTTGCTGCTCCCTAGATGCTCCAAAGCAGCTGCCTGCAAAGTGAGTGAACCTCTTAAAATGATGTTTCATTGTTTCCAGACCCAAAGAAAAGCACACTCAATTGAGTCAGTGCTGATAGCAAATGGTATATATTTTCCTTTGTTTCCAGGAGGTTTTTATTTCTTCCTTGATTTCAAAAAAAAGGGGGGGGGAGGGGGACATCTGTAATACTTTCAACAATAAAGATAAATTTTTTAAAAATAGCAAATGGGCATGGTAGGTTATTTCTTTAAACATTTGGTCAGAATGCAGTTGATGTGGTATTTGAATTGCCTCAATAACCAAATTAGATTAAATAGATATCTGATCTGGTCAATTATTCGGAAAGTATCTTTCAAGCAAACTAATAAAAAAATTTTAATGAAAACATCAAGTCACTGGGCACATGTTAAAAGAACACAGTTTCATTTTTCAGCTGCTGAAAATACATCTAGAACTATCAGAGACTATTTCTGTAGTCAACTGCTTACTGCAGCCCTAAATGAGTCTGGTATAACATTAGACTGCAGTTTAGGCCTTTGACATTACAGGGCTTCTGGCTTTAAGATGCATTTTATCCCCAAACATTATGAGAATGAGGAGATTTATGACTCAAGGTTTGAAAGAAATGTGAACATTATAAGATTTTGGTGAGAATAAAATGGATACTGACTTGTTCTTTTTTTAAAAAACAAACAATTTTTCTTCTGAATTACAACATTTTTCATATAACAAACAGAAAAGAAATTTCTTTTTCTGAAACAAAAGGAAGTTCTGGAGCCCAGGGCAGTCCAGTGATGCCATCAGGACCCAGGCTGCTTCCCTGGTCCTGCTTCCCCCACACCCTCCGGGTCCTGAGAGGGGGCTTTTGGTCTCCTGGTCACGGATGCTGGCTGCTCCCCAGGAGTCATGACTGTGCTCCAGGCATGGTAGCGGGACAGAGACAAAGGCTAGGTGGACACGCCAGCAGAATTCAGACCTCTTTTTTATTTTTGCAGCTCTGAATTTCAGCTATTATTTTACTGCAGTGATTTTCAGATTCTCTTCTTTGACCCATTTAATACGTCTTTTGTTTTTTGTTTTTCAATTACAGTTGACATTCAGTATTATATTAGTTTCAGGTGTACAGTACAGTACAGTGGTTAGACATTTATATAACTTATGAAGTGATCCCCCCATACCTCTCAAATCCAACTGATGCCATACATCAGTTATTACAATATTATTGACTATACTCCCTATATTGTACTTGACACCACCATAACTATTTTGTAACTGCCAATTTATACTTCTTAATCCCTTCACCTTTTCACCCAGCCCCCAAGCCTCCTTCCACCTGACAGTCATCAGTTTGTTCTCTGTTTCTGTTTTGTTTGTTCAGTATAACAACATTGTATTAGTAACCATTTACCTTTATTTTATCTTTTTCAGATTCCCAGAGATGATCCTTCAACATTTACACCTTGGTCCATCCATGTTTCTTAATTTTATCTTTTCTTTAGAAAATGAAAGAGTTTATGATTGCCCTTAAAATTCTTAAAGCAGAGCAATATATAAGGTATTTCCCAAATGTCAATGATAATTTCAGCTTTTTTATTTTTTAATCCTCACCCGAGGATATGTTTTGTTGATTTTTAGAGAGAGGGGGAAGGGATAGAGAGAGAGAAGCATCGATGTGAGAAACATCAAACAGTTTCCTCCCATACCTGCCCCAACTTGGAATTGAACCCACAACCTTTTTGATGTATGGGACAATGCTTCAACCAGCTTAGCCACCTGACCAGGGCAATTTTAGCATTTTTTAATTACTCTCCATAGTTTTGGTCCCTGCATGATCATGTTTTAGGATGCAAATTTTCACTAAAAGGTATAATAAAGAATCAAAATTCTTCTTTTCATTTGCGTTATCCTGAAGATCTACAGCATCATGGGGGTTTTGTCTTAGTCCATGTCTTATCTTAATAGAATACCATAGACTAGGTGATTTATTTTAAAAAAAACACACACAAACACACACACACACACACACACACACACACACACACACACACACATATTTATTTCTCACCGTTCTAAAGACCAGGAAGTCCAAGATCAAGGTGCCAGCAGATTTGGTGTCTGATGAGCCCCTACTTCCTGGTTCACAGACTGCTTTCTTCTCACTGTGTCCTGGAAGGGACACAGGAGCTCTCTGGGGTCTCCTTTATAAGGGTGCTAATCCCATAGAAGAGGGTTTTGTCCTCATTAGCTAGTCACCTCCCAAAGGTCCCACTTCCTAATACCATCACCTTGGGGGTTAGGCGTTAACATATGAATTTGGGGAGGACACAAACATTCAGTCCGCAGCATTCCATGCCTACCCCACCACCACCAAATTCATGTTCTCCTATGCAGGCAAATTGCTCTCCAACTGTGAACCTGTGATATCAGACATGTTACGTGTTTCCGAAATGCATGGTGGGACAGGCATAAGATACATGGTCCCATTCCCAAGGAGAAATGGGAGGGAGGAAAGGGATGGCAGGCCCCACGGATGTTCCAGTTCTGAAGGCTTGAAAATACTCCCCTTTGGCCGGATGGTCTACCCTCCAGGCCTGGTCCTCATACTCACCCAGACTCAGGGCAGGAAGGAGTTAGGTGACTCATGTGGCACTCCTGACCTATGCACACCAATGTCCAACGTTCTCCATCCCCAGTCACACCCCGAAGGACCAACCTCTTCTCCAGATTCCAAGCACTGGAGAGGACCCCCACACACACAGCCCGAGGCCTCACTGGTCCCCAGCTTCCCATAAGCCCAGCTGCCACCTGGCTCAGCAGACTGAACGGTTGGAGCTGGGAGGGGTGGGGAGAGGCCTCGTAGTAGACAAGGTTGAGAATGGAGGGTCTGGGCCATGGGCATTTAATGACCCATCAAGGGTCCTAAAAGTGCCCCACTCACTCCTGTTCTACTCACCTGTGCTCCATCTTCAGCTTTTGAAGAGTTCACAGCAGAGAGCAGCACAACCAGGGACACGGGAGCATGGCCAGTACTTTTCCACTAACATCAGCAAGCAGGATTTGTTACTGTAGTTTTTTTTCCAGAAATAGGTTTGTTTGTTTTGGTTCGGGGGAGGGCAGTGTCATTTCCAATATTAATTCCGTCATTGGGTAAAAGGGTTCTTTGATGTAACTAATTCATGAGACCTTTCTTACAATAAATACACAAACCTCTGAATCCTTTAAATGGATTATTATTCACCCACTAGAATAATCCATTTAAAGTGAAGAAATTCAGTCTTGCCTTTTCATTAAAGAAAAAAAAAATCAGTGGTTGTTTTTTTCCATTGTCTGAAATAAGATTGGAGAGGAACCCTTGGCAGAGACAGCAGCCTGCCTTCGCGCTGCGGTCAGCTCTTGCTTCACTCTGCACTGAGTGATTTTTAGACCCAGTTGGTTCCCAGAGCCCTGGGGTGTCTGAAGGAGAGAAAACCACAGGACTTCAGGCCTCACCCCCAGCCCACTCAACTAACCTTCCTGTTGAATTTGTTCACACCGAGTAAGGTTTCATGCAAACAAAAGTTTCCCTGGTTGAAACAAGTTTGAAAACACTCTTGATAAATCGTTCAAGGTCAGTTTTCATTTCCCAGAAATTAACATATCTGGTTCCCTTAATCCGGAGCGCTTTCATACTTAATAACTCTAATACCATAATCTGACTTAGAGCCCTGAGGCTGTTCTACATTACCCACTTGCATTTTCTGTTGGCTCTGGAGGATTCCTTCCTACAAATATTGGGACACACCATGATCTGTGGTTTTGGTCGGCAGCATCCCTACGCCTGTATAAATGGCAAGCGTGTGCTCTGTATGTTCACTGCTTCCCTCTTTTAAGAGGCAGAGTGAGATGGTGAGGAGATTGTGGATCCTTAAAAACAATGCCTGTATCACTTCTCCCCGAAGTGCAAGCAGCCATAAGAAGGGCGCTTGCCTCCACTCTCTCCTTCCCCGCCTGCCCCGCCTCCATTCCCAATTCTCACAGAATCAACTCCTACTCATCTTTCAGGCCTAGTGGTTCCTTCCTCAGGCCTTCCCTGATACCTTTCCCCAACAAAGCTCCTCTCCCTGTTCTGTGCTCTCACAATGGTAAATATTCAATCTCAGGTTAATTTTCTCTCTCTTATTAACCATCAACTCCTTGGAGGAAGAACACTTGTTGATCTTGTTTTTCACTGTGCCTCTACCACTTAGCCTCCTGCCTGGTGCAAGCTGGATGCCCAGTATCTACTGGGTAAATGAGTGAGTGAATGAATGGTGCCTTCTTCATTTAAAGTATTTTTAGATAATCAGTCAAGCATTTATTAACCCCTGCGAAGAACAAGCTGTCGTTCATGCTGGCCATTGTGGGGGATACAAGTAGCTCTGCTAACCTCCAGGAGCATAGTACCCAATTGGGAAAATGAGACACAAACATTGAAAAGATAACCAACTATTAGTGGCAGATAAGAGACTAGTTTCCTGGTTCCTGGCTTATTAAAATGAAAAGTAAAGAAGTGATTGTTTGAATTTGCAAGTGGTTTTTGTTTTTTTTTGTTTTTTGAATTAAAAAGAGGATAGAAGGGAGGTTTGATGCTGCTTTTTGATGGTAGGTTAAAAGGGAGGAGAGAGGGAGGGCGGGCAATCACAGCAGGACAGGAACAGGCCTGTTACCTTTGCAGACACAGAAGGGCCTCTTCAGTCACTCAACAAATACTTATTGGGCATGTGCTCTGTGGTGGGCACCATTCTAGGCCCAGGGATACAGTGACGTCCCTGCTTACATTCTAGTAGAGAAGGCAAATGAGGTGAACAAAACTCCACGTCTGGTCGTGAGGAGAGCTCTGGAGAAAATGAAATGGGTGGTAGAAGAGAGCATGACGGAGGTGCGACTTCTGACAGGGTGATCAAGGAAGAGCTCAGACCCAAATAAGAAGAAGGCACCAGCCATGCCAAAGTCTGAGAAAACAGAAGTCAAGGCAGAATATATAACTTGCACCAAGGCCTTGGGACAGGAAAGAAATGAGCACCTTCAGGAAGCAGGGAAAAGGCCAGTGTGGCCGAGATTATGAACAAGAGAGACAGTGGTTGAAGATGCGCTCACAGAAAGGGGTAGGGCCAGTCCCGAGGGGCCTCCATGGAAAGCTTATGGGGTTTTGTTAGGTGTGTTGGGAGGCCAGTGGAAGGTTTCAAGGAGAAGAATAGTTGAGGCAGAAGAATGATGAGAAGAGTAGTAGTTTTTGAAGAGCAAAAGGGCCTAGCAGGGGTGGGCAAACTTTTTGACTCGAGGGCCACAATGGGTTCTTAAACTGGACCGGAGGGCCGGAACAAAAGCATGGATGGAGTGTTTGTGTGAACTAATATAAATTCAAAGTAAAGGAGCAGAGGGGAGAGCAAGAGAACCGGATAGAACAGCAGGATCCGGCCCGTGGGCCATAGTTTGCCCACAGCTGGCCTAAAGCCAGAAAGAGGGACAGATCTTGGAAGGCTTTACACACTGGGCCTAGGAATTTGGTCCTCATGTTCCAGGCCTCAGAGAGTTACTGGGCTATTTGTAGCAGAAGTAGCATGATTAAAAAAATCTGACCTGAGGCCCTACCTTATTCACATTGTCATCTCCAACTTCTCTCATACCCGTTGTGGATTTATTCAGCAACTGTATAACACATGGGAAACACCCCCCCACACACACAAACACGTGCACATGTGCGTAAACACTCATCTCCACAGGTGCACGAAGATGGGAAGGCCTTGGACCTAGACACTGAATTACAAAGAAAGTTGGCAGCTTCCAAGTGCGTTTGGTTAGGAATGTTTCTGGACTAGCTCTGCAGTGGGAAGGATTCTGAAGCCACATCTTGACCAAGTGGGAAGGAGGATCTTCCTTAGTTAGCCAGATCAAGAGGACGCCAGATATTTGTTGTCTCTGGCCTGAGGCACTGTCACACAGTGAGTTCGCCTTAAGACAAAGGGTTAACTCGAACCATGGCATGCCAGGGCTCCACACACTCATGAAGGAAGTGGGCTGGGGGACAGGGAGGTCTTGCCTCCTCTCCTGAAACTACTTGAGCAGCTACCTGCATCACCCACATGTGAGGCCAAGTCCTGGGCATTGCTTCAGTTGAAAGAATATGAATTGCTTGATTTTAGCTCCAGACATGTAACTGGAGATATTCAGAAAGATCAAAATGATATTGTTCTTTTGATCAAGGAATCTGTCTATACACTCACAAGTGTTTAAATCCAGGAGACCTTGGTTATAGTTCCCACTTTGCCACTTATGTTCTGCATGGTCCTGAGCTACTGATCTTACCTATCTGAGCCTCTGTTTTACTTATCTGTAAAGTGGTTGCCTTGACTACATCACTATTTTCCCGTGGACCAATCCTGTGGGTGGGGAGGAAGTAGGAAGGATAAAGAGGGGCTGGGTGGACGCAGCACCCCACACCTCCACTTTAGGGCACAGGCTGGAATTGTCCATATGACTTCCTACAAGGAGACATTTCTGCAATTAGAATGAGATCAGAGGAGGGAAAAGCGGGAGGTCCACTTCTCTCTCTTTGAGAAGAAGGAACCCATCCAGGGGCTGAGGCAGTGTACAAAGTGGGTTTAAGCTTAAATGGTTGTGTATGGTTTTCACACTGAGGCCCTCCAACCTCAGAGTAAGCAAGAAGAGTTGTGGGCCATGCACAGAGCAAGCTTTGAAGCCAGGATTGGTGGGAGGCAGAGTGAGGCACAAGGTAAGAGGCGGGACCACACAGGTGCTCTAGACTTAAAAGGCCACGAAGCCAAGGAGTCTGCTCTCTGGACTCCAACTGCCAGCTTCCACACAAGGAAGGATTTCAGTGCTTGGACCTGAATCCTTTGTGCTCAGTCCCGTGGCTGGTGCCAAAGAGCATACCCACCTAGAATTGTAAGGTGAAACCTGTTTACAGTTGGGATGCTTGGCCTGTCGCAATCCGATGAGTTGGTTTTCTTTGTGAACGGGAGGAAGGTAAGTGTTGGGTGTTACGACCAGGGCTTGAGACAGCAGGAAACTACTAGCTGGAGGGGAGCCTTTGTGGCCCATTTGGGTTGAGACCCCTCCAGACAGGGACAAGAAGCCAGGGACTGCAACCCATACTAATTTGGCCTGTTCCCCACTCAGTCATGGCTCTGCCTCTGGGATGTGGGGCGACAGTAAAGCTTTGGGGTTAATCGCATGTGCCTCGGTATCAGTCTTGGTTCCAATCCAGCTCTGCCATTTACTGTATAAACTTATGCAAGTTACTTCTCCTCCCTGGGCCCGGGAGTACCCTTCTCAGAAGCCACTTCCTGCGGCGGTTGTCAAGATTAAAAGAGAGGTGTTTCTTTCACTGATCAGGACTCCCCTCGAACTTGTAAATCACTGAGCACTGAGCCAGATACACTGGAAGCACTTGATCTAGTAGCATATGTTGATCCTCAAACTCAGGAGGAGAAACAGAGCTTCCTTTATTTTTCTCTTTATCTATTTAATTTCTGTTGCATCTCTATTATACAGAATTAAAATGTAATTGCAGTCCATATTGGGTCCCTTCCTTCCCTGGGCTGTGGCTAAGTTCCAGGAGGAACCTATATGACAAGGAGAGAGGGTCTCTCTTTGTCATTCTCCCTGGCATCCCTCCCTCCAGTCCTCACCATCCATCCACACAGTCAACGCTCAGTACCCAGGCCCCCTCCACTCCTGAGTCCCTCTCTGATCCTTAATGGGACCATTAAGCCACCTCCCAAGGCAGGTGACTTCTCTTGGGTCTCACTACCTGTCCTTTAGGGCCCCTCAGCTCTCTAGTCCCATAAACCTAATTGGGATTTGGCCATGTTCACCAACTGCCCAACCCAGGGCTTGGATCAAGAAAGGAGACAGAACATAGAATCTCTAAGTTCTCATCATTTCCCTTCTAACTCTCCATCCTGTATCCAATCTCCAGCCAGCAACCACCAGACATTCTTCCAAAACTATTACTTATGAGCTGAGTCCTTACTCGCTTGTTCCTCTGCCCTAGACTTCAGAGGCTCCTTCCTCTATTTTCTGTTCCACATCCTCTGTGAGTCATGAGCCCCAAACGAAGTGGCTGCAACTAGAACAGGGAATAAGTTGAGAGTTGAAGAAAATATAGATGTGTATGGTGGGGGTTGGAGTCAGCTAGATAACAAAAACATTATCCAACCACATTCTCAGTAGATATTTTTGAAGGACCTGGGGTGGAAGGAAAGTGCAGAGGAGGGCTTCTTCTTTTGTTGACCAGGAGCCCCCTAGAGCTCCAGAAAGCAGGTGAATTTTATTTTATTTTAGAGATAGATAGATAGATAGATAGATAGATAGATAGATAGATAGATAGAGACATAGACATAGACATAGACATTTTGGTTGATTTCAGAGAGGAAGGGAGAGGGAGAGGGAAACAGAAACATCAATGATGAGAGAGAATCATTGATCGGCCGCCTCCTGCATGCTCCCCACTGGGCACTGGGCCTGCAACCCAGGCATGTGCCCTTGACCCTTCAGTCCACAGGCCAGTACTCTGTCCACTGAGCCAAACCAGCTAAGGCACGAAAGCAGGTGAATTGTAATATCTCCACTTGGAGGCATCTTCCTGTGCTGTTTTTATTCCTGGAGGTCTACACTAGGTCATGTTTTTCTTCCAGGGAGAAGGGAAGATCCTAACATGATTAGCTGAATCTGTCTTTCCTCTGATGCAAGAGAATGGCTGGGGGTGTTTGTAGGACAGTCAAAGGAAATATCCCCAAATAAGCAAATGAGAGAGAAGCACCAAACAAGGTTCCTCCATGGCTTTTAGGGATAAATCCCCCACTTTTTAAGTGAGAGAGGGAGAGATGCTCGGGTTCCACCAAAGCCACTTGGGGTCCTGAGCTGGGGCCACAAGACTCACCATCACCACTCACCACACTGGCATGCCCTGGGGCCTCTCCTGATGACAGCAGCCCTCTCTGCCACCCCTTCCTGCCACCAACTCTTAAGATCCCTGATGTTTCTAAATGGACTCCCCACTAGAAGTGTCTCAGAGGAACCGGAATAGAAACTCTTCCTACCCAGCTTTCTTCCCTCCAGGATCCTTCATTAAACACACACACACACACACACACACACACACACACACACACACGAATGCATATATATACATACATATACGCACATACACAACATCCAAGTCTCTCCCAGGTTAAAATATTTCAAGAGTAGAAAAGACTTGGTTGGAAAATTCCACAAAAATAGATAGTGGATCGAACAGGGAGAACACTGCCCTAGGGCCCCTTGCACAGCAGCGTTTCCAGCTCTCATCACCTCACAGAGCATAGTCGCCACACTTGCTTGGTGAGTCTCCTGCTCTGTAAATGTACCTGAAGGTCGTTGGCCATCAGAGCACTAAAAAGCAGGGGCAGAGGAAATCAGGCTTAATATTTTAGCCCAATCCCTGAATCCAGCTGGCCACGACAGACGTTCCACTGGGTCATTGATTCAGTCCCCGTAATAATCTCTTTTCTGGTTTCAACGCAGGTGATAGAGAGAAATGCGGACCCAGAAGTCACTCTGCTGACCTTCCTACGAAAGAACTGGATCCTTTTGACCAAAGTCTTGGCTGTGTCTGTGTTTGCCTTAGAAGTCAGGCCTGCTCTGATTATGAGAACTAACCAAACTCTCCATCCCCAAACAGTCAGCCCTTGGCCCTTGCTGTTTCTTTGCTTTGGCAATGGTTTTAAGGATATTACGTTAACTGGGCTATTTACAGAGGATGAAGTTTCCCCAGAGTTTCTCATGTCTTGATCTCACAGCATTGAAATAGAAGCTAAGCTATTTACTTCAGCACTAATTACTCCTTTAAGGGCCTTCCAGTCCTGGGAGGGCAGTTATGTAATAGAGGCTTGTGTTTCATGTGCCCTGCCCTGGAAAGAAACCAAGTTTTCCAGATTCAGGAAGAACGTGTGTCATAGAAAAAGATCAACGTCTGTTTCCTTACAGCAGATTTTCCCTCACCATTTTATATTCTGAAATTTAGGTCATCATCATGGCAAACATATTTTAACGGATAAGTCTGATGGGTCACTCAGGGATGCCAAAAAAAAGACAAGTTGCAAATTGAGGGAATCGGCCCCTAAACTAGTGTTGGTTAAAGCTCACCTGGATTTAATTAGTTGTCAATGTTTGAAAATTAGGAAATCCCATGGTTTTAAATAACAAGATTTTTAGCTTCTCATGAAAAATGGGAAGCTAGTCATTCCTGTGTGGCTACAGTCTGGCTTAGAAGTAAGTAGGGACTGTCCCCAGGATGCTATAGAAAGTGGGACCTGAGTTCTCCAGGTACACCCAGCCCACTCCACTGGTTCACACGATTTCCCTGATAATCATTTAAGGTTATGATAATTTAAATGAATAAGCCCTATGGCTTTAAAAAAAAATAAAAGTCAGTGATTCCAAACTCTTTTTACCCAGTCTAGTTAAGTATACCCAATCCCCTAAATTTTGTGGAAATGGACCATAATTAGGGAGAATGCTGACAAAAGAGAGGGAGCAGAGGCCAAGCCTAAACCTGGACTTGAACCTGGACCAAGCAGGAGCAGGACATTCAAGGTGGTTTATGAAAATAAGGGTGGGGGTCTTCTCCAAATGCTCAGTCACTGGCATTCAAATGCAATACAAACTACTGGGCAAAAACTAGTGATACATTGACCTGCTCACAATAAGTTCTCTCCCAATTACGAGATTAGAACCCAGAAGAGTACCCATAATGAAATAGACTTTTTCAAAGGGATTTTTGCCGGGGTTCTTGTTCCAGCATTACAAAGGGTTCAGCAATCTGGGGAAAGGCTGTGCATAGATTAAGTAGGAGTCCAGAGACGGAAGATAATTTTGAAAGGCATTGGGGATCAGAGGAGCTTCAGCTAAAGGAGCTAAAGACTCCCCTTGTCTCAGGACCCTTGATTTTTATTGACACAATTTGTCCTAAGGCAAGGTGGAGATAATACACTTCAAAGGGTAGGGTACAGAAGCACTGTCAGATTGGGGAATAGCCTACAGCTGTTCAGGTGTTTGGCCAACAGGAGGCAATAACATGTAGATTGATATGCCCTGAGCTGTCTGGCAGCAGACAATCATCCTATTCAAGTTCGGGGGAAGTGCCCTTTAGCCACTCCAACAGGTAATTATATATGTGATTCAGCCCTTGTTAAGCCCCCAAGTTTCATCAACCTTTTGATAAAACTCTTGTAATTATGACATGCTGGAATTGGCTCCCGGCACTTTTACTTTTTATATCCACTATCCTCTAAGCTGCTTATGATAAGCATGTGAAGATAACGTGGGTATCACTTTCCCTCTTTGCAAATGAGAAAACAGGCAGGGAGAGGTTAGTAGAATGTGTCGCACAGCTGACACGGTATGGAGTGGTCCTTACTGAGACCTGGAGGCGAGTGCCTTCTCAGACGTGCATCCCCGTCTTTCCTTGCTAGCGACACCCTAGGAAGGCAACTATAATGGAGGCCACAGGCCCACCTGGGCATCTTTTCCTTGACCACCTCCCTCCAGTAGGCCTCACAGGAACCAAGTACGCCTGCGGCAGAGGAGGCTGCGGCGCCTGTACCGTGATGGTGTCTAAGTGTGAACCTGTGTCCAAGAAGATAAGGTATCCTGCCCAGAAACCCAGGGCTAAGGGAGGGTTTGTTTCTTTGCCAAGCTTGTACATTCTCATCTCACAGCTAAGGAAGATCTCCAAGGACCTCCCAGTCTCGTGATTTCACTATCTCTGGATCTTAGACCCTTCCAAAATCTGATAACAGCTGTGAACTGTCTTCTCAGAAAATGCATTAATTAATAACATTTTGCACAACTTTCCAGAAGATCATGGACCTCCCACAGCCCATCTGTGCATCCCAAGTTAAGAAACCCCAATTTAGACCAACCACTCATTTTACAGATGAGGAAACTAAGGCTCAACAATATGTAGTGACTTGTTTAAGGTCATGCAACTAGTAAATCATAAAACAAGGACTTGAACCCACCCTTTTTGGCTGACACTAATGCCCTTCCTACTGTTGGGCTGGACCAACCCATAATTCCATCCTTAAATTAAGGACTAGATTCCAGAACTTCAGCTGTTCCCAAATCCACTGGCCCAAGAAGTGCCTTCAGAACAAAACCATCCAACATTGTTGAGCGACCTTATACAGGGAAGTTAAAATTAACAAGCAAAAAAATTCATGAATATGGGTAAAAGGCATAGATGAGCCTTTTGCCTGTTATGGGGTCAATGTCCTAAGGAATACCTATTGAAGTCCAATACTACTCCTGGTGACACAAGTCCATTCCCATTGAGTCCAGACCCAGGTAGTCTGTCTGGGCTTGGAAAGTTTTCTGAAGTTCGGAATGCCCATCTTTCCCTAGAGGATCCCCACTTCTTGAAGATAGCACTGAGTCAGCAGAGGGGACTCTAAATTCTTCCACCTGTCCCCCCATCCAGTTCCCCATCTCCCAGGATGAATGATAGGCCTGGGGGGTGGGGGGGTCCTGCTGCCCTTCTTGGTCCCCAAGTTCCCCAGGAAGCAGGACCATGTTATTCCATTTGATTTTCCTTGTACTTCTCATTCAAAGACACTTCTCCGTCACCGCATGCCTGGTGCCCATCTGCTCTCTCTATGGAGCTGCTGTCACCACTGTGGAAGGTGTGGGAAGCATCAAAACCAAGCTTCACCCTGTGCAGGTAAGAGCATATGTTAACATTCTCACTTCTTGATCTTTTTAATGCTGAATTGACTGTGCTTCCTGGGGCTTCTAGGAGAATTCTTCTCACTCTGGGAATGGAGGCTGCATGCTGCTAATTCCCATGAGGAAGATCTGGGCATTGGAGCTTGAGAAATGATTACAGTGATAGAAAATGGCTTCTGAGTCACTTCTTCCTGGAGCAGAGTAGGAGAGGGGACACTGGCCACCTCTGATGGAGGGGAGAAGTGCACTGCTGAGGGAATGAGCTCTACTACCCTGACAAGGGAGATGCAGGATGTGGAGCCTGGTGAGAGGTGGTGGCAACAGGAAGGCAGGGCCTGTGACAAATGTGTCCTTGCAGGAGAGGATTGCCAAGAGCCATGGCACTCAGTGTGGGTTCTGCACCCCTGGGATGGTGATGTCCATGTACACACTGCTCAGGAACCACCCGCAGCCCTCAGAGGAGCAGCTCATGGAAGCCCTGGGAGGTAGGTTTGACACGGAGAATACTCACCACCCCCAAGGCCAGGTGGGAAGTGTGCCTCAAGCTGCTCCACCCCATCTACAATGTCACCCCAGCCCCACTCAAGTACCCCCTTGGTTGTTTCTAAAGTAGCTGCAATTCACCCCAGAAAGAAGAATGGGTTTGTTGTAACTTTCCAAAGAAACCAGTAAAAATAAAGCCTACTGATACTCACGCCCCTTATTTTATCAGGTAATCTGTGCCGCTGTACTGGGTACCGGCCAATTCTCGAGAGTGGAAAGACCTTCTGCATGGTGAGTAGGGACCATGGGGACACCTTACAGAGTAAGAATGACACTGACCACTGGTCAAGGCTGGGAACTTAGGAGCTGACTTTTTAAAACCATCTAAACAGACTATAAAGGAGAAAAGTGGGTTAAGCTCCAGCTGACTCAAGGGAGTTTTAGCTATTTGTTGAGGACAAGGTAAATGTTACACCTCCTTTGATGTCCCATGTCACACCACAGAGGGAAACCAGGTGATCTAAGCAGACATCTCCCATGATAGTTAAGCAAAGCATTAGAGCAGGACAGGTAGGAGGGCTGTAGTGAGCCCAAAGAGACAGGCAAAGGCATGGAGTTGGCTTTAGGGAGGCCAGCTTTATTCCAAGAATCCAGACCAGCTGAGAGTGTGAGCAAATAAAGAAGTCAAATATGCAGAGCAGAATCCAAAATTCACCCCAGGCACAGAAGCACAGGGAGCTTCCTCAACAAAATGAGGATACCTCACTGGGCTGCTGTGAAGATCGGGTGAGAAATCATGGCCAAGCGTGTAGCAAAGTCTTGCTTGGCACTTAAAGGAGCTCAACAAATAGTTAATACTGTTATTGCTGACACTGTGAATAGAGATTGACGCGGAGACCAGCCAGGCACACCTGATGGCCCTCTCCTAAGGGCAGGATCGATGTGGGCAGTACCACCCTTCGACCCAAGCAAGGAGGACCCCACACTTTGAAGGGCCTCTCACTGGTCCTCCTTCAGCCACTCTCAGGAAGCCATGGGTCCAAGGTGACTTGTTCACCTGAAGCCTTCACCTCTTTTCTAGACCATGATCCAGGTATGGTCTTGACCCCATTCCCAGGCCTGACACAGCCGCTTCCCAAGTTCACCTCCCTAGAGCAGATCATAGCAGCCAGTGTGTGCACCTAGGCTGAAGGATGGCCAACGACTGGTGTTTTTGGAGAGAATAAACAGAGTGTGGGAGAAAACCAAGATGGCGGCATAGGTAAACACCTAAACTGCTGCCTCGCACAACAATTTCAAAACTACAACTAAAAGACAGAACGGACACCATCCAGAACCACAGGAAAGCTGACTGAGTGAAAATTCTACAACTAGAAGGATAGAGAAAAGCTCACAGAGAATTGGAGGTACGGCAAAGGGTCTTTGTGCGCGCGGAGAGGAAGGGCGGCTGAGAGCCTGGCTGACTTTCTCTGGCGGAAGGGGGAAGGGAGCCCCCGACCGCACTGAACCCCAGTTCTGACTGCACTGAACCCCTGTTCCGGGCGAGCCCCTGGGGACCCACGCTCTTGTGGGGGGAGTCTGGACTCTCAGGCGGACACTCGGGAGCCGGGGAAGGCGGAGGACTGAAAGTCCTCTCGCGCCAGTGCGCACAAAGCCTGCGGAGGCTGCCACAGGCTTTCCCTAGCGGAAGGGAGTGAGAGGCTCCTGACGGCACTGAACCTCAGTTCTGACTGAAGTGAGCCCCAGTTCTGACTGCAGTGAACCCCAGTTCCAGGCGAGCCCCTGGGGACCCACGCTCTTGTGGGGGGAGTCTGGACTCTCGGGCGGAGACTCAGGAGCCGGGGAAGGCGGAGGACTGAAAGTCCGCTCGCGCCAGTGCGCACAAAGGCTGCGGAGGCTGCCACAGGCTTTCCCTAGCGGAAGGGAGTGAGAGGCTCCTGACGGCACTGAACCTCAGTTCTGACTGAAGTGAGCCCCCGTTCTGACTGCAGTGAACCCCGGTTCCAGGCGAGCCCCTGGGGACCCACACTCTTGTGGGGGGAGTCTGGACTCTCGGGCGGAGAATCGGGAGCCGGGAAGGCAGAGGACTGAAGGCACACACATGCTAGCAAGGGCAAGGCTGATGGGAAGCCAAGACTGAGACCCCACCCCATCCAAGCTGAGCACAGAGGCTATTGCAATTTGGCAAGTCTAATCCTATTAGGCTGTCTCCAGCACCGAACTTCTCCCAGCATAGACACAGCTGATCCTTACAGCCAACTGGCCTGGAGGTCAATTCTTCCCAGTAATACCAACAATAAAGACTTAATTACAACAAGGCTGTACACACAGTCCACAAAGGTGTGCACCAAGAGTGTCCACCTCAGGTTAACTGGGGAGGCAGACCCACTGGGCCAAATTGGAAACCTAGCACACAAATCTACCAACTCAGGGAAGCAGTGAAAATGCGGCGTCTAAGAATCAGATCACAAACAAAAGAAATGGAGGAAAACAAACGACTGGATATAGAATTCAAAACCACGGTTATAAGGCTTTTCAAGAATATCCTAGAAAAGGCCGATAAATATAACGAGACCCTCGAAGAGATGAAAAAGGACCAACTAGAAATTAAACATACACTGACTGAAATAAAAAATATTATACAGAGACCCAAAAACAGACAAGAGGAACACAAAAATCAAGTCAAAGAATTGAAATACAAAGAAGCAAAAAACACTCAACCGAAAAAGCAAAAAGCAAAAAAAAAAATCCAAAAAGTTGAAGATAATGTAAGAAGACTCTGGGACAACTTCAAGCATACCAACATCAGAATTATGGGGGTGCCAGAAGAAGAGAGAGAGCAAGATACTGAAAACCTATTTGAAGAAATAATGACCGAAAACTTCCCCCACCTGGTGAAAGAAATAGACTTACAAGTCCAGGAAGCCCACAGAACCCCAAACAAAAGGAATCCAAAGAGGACTACACCAAGACACATCATAATTAAAATGCCAAGAGCAAAAGACAAAGAGAGAATATTAAAAGCAGCAAGAGAAAAACAGTTAGTTACCTACAAGGGAGCACCCATACGACTGTCAGCTGACTTTTCAATAGAAACTATGCAGGCCAGACGGGAGTGGCAAGAAATTTTCAATGTGATGAATAGCAAGAACCTACAACCAAGATTACTCTACCCAGCAAAGCTATCATTCAGAATTGAAGGGCAGATAAAGAGTTTCACAGACAAGAAAAAGCTAAAGGAGTTCATCACCACCAAACCAGTATTATATGAAATGCTGAAAGGTATTCTTAAAGAAGAGGAAGAAGAAAAAAGGAAAGATAAAAATTATGAACAACAAATACATATCTATCAACAAGTGAACCTAAAGATCAAGTGAATTAAAAACCTGAGGAACAGAATAATCTGGTGAATATAATAGAATCAGGGGCATAGAAAGGGAGTGGACTGATAATTCTCAGGGGGAAAGGGGTATGGGGGGGGGTTCATAAAGAGACTGGACAAAAATCATACACCTATGGATGAGGACAGTGGGGGGTAGGTAAGAGCAGAAGGTGGGGTGGGAAATGGGTGGAGGGGAGCTATGGGGGAAAAAAGGAGAAATAATTGTAATAATCTGAATAAAGATTTATTTAAAAAAAATAAAAAAATAAAATAAAATAAAAAATAAATAAAAAATAAACAGAGTGTGGACAGTCAGGCTGGGTGCTCACACGGTGTTTGAGGCCCCTCGCTGCAGAACCAAGCCAGGCTGGGCAGAGAAGGGTGCAGGGGCCTCTGTTTGTTCTCTTGCTGCTGCAGCTCCACAAACAGTAGATGTGGGCCTGGAAGTATGTCCCAGTCCCCAGAGCCAGGCCAGTCCCCTTTGCACACCCGTCCTAGACTTTTGCCACATGGAGAGCCAAAGATGACAAGCTGAGAAAATCAATAGCTTGTAAACTCATCAAACTGCTGGTGTAAATGGAAAAGCACTTGTGAAACACAAATATAGTAAAGCAGGTTAAAGGAAACCTCTCTCCCTGTGGGGATAAAGGCAAAAGTGTAGTCAGAGACCTACCCTGCAGCCAGCAGGTCCCAGAAACTTTAAGGGGTGAAAGGAATGGAGCCCTAGTGGGGCTACATGAGGTTCCTAGCTAATAGGCCAGGAAGACTGGCTTGTTCTGGGAGCTCTCAGAGGACTGAGTAAATGAGGGAGCATTGTGAACAGAATCAGGAAGCTGGCAGCCTGAGGCAGCTGAGCAGAAACAGAGAACTGGGGTATCTGGAAGTATTTCCTTAAATACTTAGGGAAAATTATTTAAGGAAGAGGATACAAGAGGTGAGTTAGGGGAAAATGGGAAATAAGGAGCTGGCAAATGGAAACCTGCTTTGAAATTCATTGACTGTCCATTTATTCCCAGTGAGCCCCATGCAGATCCCAAATGTCCGGTTATCAAAGTGATTTTCTTTATCTATCCTTCTTCATGTTTTCTTTTATTTTTTTTAAGGTCCTTATATAAATGATAGCATTCAATGTTGTTGAGTCTTATATATGCTAGAGAATGGATAGTTATTGCCCTGAAAGACATCTTATCGATTAATTCTAGCACTAAGGTTTCATCTAAGAAAAAATTCAGAGATGTACACAAAATTGTACAAGCAATAGACAGAAATGTTTATTATAATGTTATTTATAATTAGAAAATGTAGGCAAAACCTAAGTGTACAGCAATAGCAAATTTTACAAGTATAAATCCAGAGATGGATTATTATACAAAAATTATATTTTAAAGCCATTTTAATGACATGGAAAATTACTCTAAATGAACAAATACGTAAGTAAATAAACAAAACAATAGGCAAAAAAATGAACAAAAAGGCAAAATAAAAAGTATATTGTATTAAAATATAGTACCATTATATATTATGTAAAAATATTGCCAGTGAAATAGGGTAATATTAGTTTATTTCTTTTATGCTTTTCCATAGTCTATATTATTGTTTCATACTATAACTAGAGGCCCGGTGCACAGATTCATGCACCAGTGGGGTCCCTCGGCCTGGCCTGCAGGGATTGGGCCAAAACCGGCTCTCCCACATCCCCTGAGAGGTCCTGGATTGTAAGAGGGCGGTTCTTGGGTGATGCACCCCAGAATCAGGCTCCCTCCTCTCTGGTTCCGGGTGCATCACCCGAGAACCACAGCTGCCAAGTCACCACAGCTCAGCAAGCTCCTACATTGAGTGTCTTCCTCCTGGTGGTCAGTGCGTGTCATAGCTACCGATCGAAGCGTCTGCCCCCTGGTGGTCATTGTGTGTCATAGCTACTGGTCAGATGGTCAGACAGTTGGATAGTCACTTAGACTTTTTTAGATATAGATTAGATACTTGGTATGTCTTATATATAAGTTTAATATATTCCATATGTATCATTTTACTTTAAAAATAAAGTAGAAAGAATAAAGATCTTGTGATGATCCCTTTTTTCAATAGAAATTACCAAAAGTGACGAAAAACGTTGTTTCATTTAAATTGCCAAACCTCTCAAGACACACGCCCATTTACCTATAAAAGAAAGTTTCTCATCTCAAGGCATTTCACCTTCCTAGGAGTCGAATGGCTGTCAGCAGAAGGGAGCAGGAAAATGCTGCTTGGATCGGGGAGAAAATGATTCATCCTCACTCGGCAGGAGCAGCAACGTGAGTCCCTGTGTTCAATTTGTCCCCTCCCTGAGAGCACTGCCCCACACAGGCCCAGTGTTGACACTGTGCTCATTAGTTCTGACGCTCATTCTCTGCTTTCCCAAATGTCCCAAGTGCCTGCACAGATAAAGCACTTGTTATTTGGGAGGCATGTTAGGGGGTGATTCAAAGTCTGTGATCTGACCTTTCTCTTGGCTCTCGGGGAGCCTAAAACTAAACAAAAGCCCGCTCAGGTCAGAGAAGACCGGCCCCAGCCATGACCTCAATGATGAGTCCCACTGGGGGGAAGTGGGTCTCTGTGCCTGGCCCTTGGCTTGCAGTGGTCCTCTATCGCTGTGTCCCCTCCTTTGTATGGAGGGCACTGCAGCCTCGGGGGAAGGGGAAGGAGCCCAGGAACTCGTGGTGAGTTCACCGCCCCAGGGCTGGAAGGCCAGCCTGAGACGCTGGCTTTGCTTTCTCAGAGACACTGGTTTCCAAATAGACTCACTGCCAAGTTCTTAAATGAATTATTTAGAGAAGCCAGAATACAGGACAGAGCTGGCTCCTGTAGATGAGGAAATCCAAGAGAACAGAGTCGGCCTCAGAGGAAACCGAGTCCCTCGGAACTTATTCCCAATTTTGGCCTCCCACTCTTCCTACATTTTGGTCTGAAGAAGGCGTGCAATGAACAGAAGGGTGTTGCAAAGGAAAGTGGCTGCACCCCGTCCCCAACCCCATAAGCATTTCACAGAGAATTAGTGCCTTGCGGGGATCAGTACATTCGAAAGTCTGATTCTCAATCTGGTGGCCTTGGAAATTCAACCCGGGCTCTGGAAGCCACCTGACTTACTGTAACCAACTCAAAAAGAACATGGTGGGCCCTGATATTCCTTTATAAAGAGAAACACAAATATGAAGTAGACCTTATGATCACTGAACCCCATGTCCCTTCCCTGCAGAAAGCACACACAGGAAGCCACAATTGAGAAGTTTGCTTGGTGAGCTTGGGTGAAGAGCAGTTGAATCATCTTAAGGGTCACATTATAGAAGACCCCCTCTTCCACCAGGGTAGACCAGACGTCTGCCCAGACCCGCTCTTCTCTGGGAGCTGTTAATATCTTCCACTGGGTACCTGTTAGGTCTTGGCCCAGCACCTGTGAGGGGGAACTTTTAATTCCTCATTATGTTTGTTTTACACTTTAATTCTCAGATGCAGTCTTATTGCTAGGTTTTAGAGATACACCACATCATTGCTCCTAGGTACTGCCCACACTTCTAATCCCAACTAACACAAAAACTGATCCTTCAGATGCTGGCCTGTAATGCTTCAATCCAGGGTCCTACTCAGAACCTTTACAAGGAACAATGGCATGTTTTCTTCCTAGATCCTGAGAAGACCTCAGAGACAGAAAAAAAATGGACAGTGTGAGATAAATGTCAGGCCATTTTACCTAAGTGTCACAATTACCCTTCAAAATATGCATTATTTCCATTTAGCCTTTACAAGGAAGAACCTTTCCATAGGGAGGGTCGGAGTCATGGCAGAGCTGAGAATGAACCCAGAGCTGTGTGCCCCCAACTTCTCTCCATGCTCTACTCTCTTACTCAGACCTCTAGCCCTGCACCCACAATGCTTCCCCAATTCCCCTCACCTCCACGGGAATGTTTTCTGGGAATAAGTGTTTCCAAAGCTGAAATATTTTTTATTTAGAGAAGATTACAGTTTGGGTAACTTTTCTTTTTTTTTAATTTAATAAATCTTTATTGTTCAGATTATTACAATTGTTTCTCCTTTTTCCCCCCATAGCTCCCCTCCACCCTCTTCCCACCCCACCCTCTGCCCTTACCTCCCCCGCACTGTCCTCATCCATAGGTATACGATTTTTGTCCAGTCTCTTCCTGTATCCCCCATACCCCTTTCCCCCTGAGAATTATCAGTCCACTCCCTTTCTATGCCCCTGATTCTATTATATTCACCAGTTTATTCTGTTCCTCAGATTTTTTATTCACTTGATTTTTAGGTTCACTTGTTGATAGATATGTATTTGTTGTTCATAATTTTTATCTCTACTTTTTCTTCTTCCTCTTCTTAAAGAATACCTTTCAGCATTTCATATAATACTGATTTGGTGGTGATGAACTCCTTTAGCTTTTTCTTATCTGTGAAGCTCTTTATCTGACCTTCCATTCTGAATGATAACTTTGCTGGGTAGAGTAATCTTGGTTGTAAGTTCTTGCTGTTCATCACTTTGAATATTTCTTGCCACTCCTGTCTGGCCTGCATAGTTTCTGTTGAGAAATCAGCTGACAATCGTATGGGTGCTCCCTTGTAGGTAATTAACTGTTTTTCTCTTGCTGCTTTTAATATTCTCTCTTTGTCTTTTGCTCTTGGCATTTTAATTATGATGTGTCTTGGTGTGGTTCTCTTTGGATTCCTTTTGTTTGGGGTTCTCTGCGCTTCCTGAACTTGTAAGTCTATTTCTTTCACCAGGTGGGGGAAGTTTTCAGTCATTATTTCTTCAAATAGGTTTTCAGTATCTTGCTCTCTTCTTCTGGCACCCCCATAATTCAGATGTTGGTATGCTTGAAGTTGTCCCAGAGGCTTCTTACACTATCTTCAACTTTTAGATTCTTTTTTCTTTTTGCTTTTCCAGTTGAGTGTTTTTTGCTTCTTTGTATTTCAAATCTTTGACTTGATTCTTGCGTTCCTCTAGTCTGCTGTTGGGTCTCTGTATAATATTTTTTATTTCAGTCTGTGTATGTTTAATTTCTAGTTGGTCCTTTTTCATATCTTCGAGGGTCTCACTAAATTTATAGGCCTTTTCTAGGATATTCTTGAAAAGCCTTATAACCGTGGTTTTGAATTCTATATCCAGTCATTTGTTTTCCTCCATTTCTTTCGTTTGTGATCTGTTTCTTTGTCTCCGCATTTTTGTTGCTTCCCTGAGTTTGTAGGGTAGCTTTGTGTGCTAAGTCCTATATGGCCCAGTGGGTCGGCCTCCCCAGTTAACCTGAGGTGGACACGCTTGGTGCACCCTTTTGTGGACTGTGTGTACAGCCTTGTTGTAGTTAAATCTTGATTGTTGTTGGTATCACTGGGAGGAATTGACCTCCAGGCCATTTGGCTGTGAGGATCAGCTGTCTGGGTAACTTTTCATTGTGGTTTTGTTTCCTAATTGTTAAGATGGAGATGATAACTTACCTTCTTTGCACAGTTGTTGGGAGGATTAAATAAATGACTAACATGTAAAGCACTTGGGAAAAAGCATTCCATAAATGTTAACTGTTGTTGTTAAAATTAGTGAGTGTGCGTGTGTGTTTACACAGGGGCATGTAGGTGTAATTTTTTCTTAAGCTACAGGACTTCTCGGAGCTTTTAGCATTTCGAATCCTGACTTGACAGATGGGAGGATAGTGGTTTGAATCCCAAACTTACTTAACCTCTGATAATTTTTCATAGACTCTGTTGATGTTCCACAGGGTACTATTTGAAGTATCTCATAGAATACCCTTTTCTTCAGTATCATACTAGTGGTAAATCAATACTTCTCTCAAAATTCTTAACACAAATTGGTTTGAACCATTTCCCATAAGAAGAGAAGGAAAATTATTTCTAAGTTCATGTTGCCTGATTAATGTAAATCATTGGGGTGCTGTTCCCAGTCTAGCTGGGCTGACTGAGCCCTCTTCTTCTGCCCTTTATAAAGATTTCCACAGAGTTATTTGCGAAAGACGAGTTCCAGCCTTTGGACCCTACCCAGGAGCTCATATTCCCCCCAGAACTCTTGGTAAGATGAACTGGATGTTTTATGTGTCGTTTAAATATCACTGGTTACAAACTCAGTTGCTCAAACTACCCTTTTCTTCCTGTGAAATTTGTCAAATCATGGAAATGTTTGATCAGATCAACATGCTTGTCCCTGCTCAGCTCACCAAGCCCTGCTATTGCCCTCAATACACTCCCCAAAGCCTCAGCTGAGACTATTTTTTAAGTGACATCATCGTATGTGTCCCTGTTGACTGTCCCAAGCCATACAGCTTTGCCCAACCTCTAACTTGGTCTTTCTGGCCACTCCAGTAGTTAACCCTAAGGAGCACTTTCAGCCACCCACCCCCTCTCCTCACCCTCTAGCAGCATCTCCATCTGTCCTCTCGGCATCCAGTGGTGCAGTTCTACAGAATACCTCATTCTGAAGGGGTGCTGGTGTATTTATCCATGCATGTAACAGCTATTTATCCTTCAGCCATGTGCCAGGCACTGCTCTAGGTACTGAGTGTGCAGCAGGGAACAAAACTACACAAAGACCTGCAGGAGTCTGTGATCTGGTGGGAGAGACAGACAATTAGCAAGATAAGGGATACAAGTGAGAAGGAAGAAAAATAAAACAGAAAAGAGGAATAGGATGCAAGGGGTTGCAATTTTAAATACTCAGTGAATGGATTCGCTGAGAGGTAACATTTGAAGACAGTCCTAAAGGAAGGAGGAGCCAGCCACGAAGATACATGGGGGACGAGCAAACCAAACAGTGGGCACAGCAAGTGCAAAGGTGTGAAAGATGGGCCAGTGCCCCTCCTGATGAAGGGACAGAGCAGGGACCAGTGTGGCTGGGGGCCGAGGGGCGGGGGGGGGGGAGGGGGCAGGGGCACAGACCATACCCAACCTATGGGTTTTACTCCCTGTGAGATGAGAAGCTATCAGGGAGGCTGGACAGAGGAGGGTTATCTCCTATCAATATTGTCACGGGATGTGAGGTCATGCTGGCTGCTGGGATGGGTGTAGCCTGCGGAGGGGCAAGGGGAGAGAAGCAGGGAGCACAGTCAGGGTGCTGATGGGGGTGCTGGACCAGCTGCCAGGGTGCAGGTGGTGAACAGCAAGTGGAGTCTGGAGATACTTTGGAAGAAGAACAGACAAGATTTGCTGGTGGATGTGATGTGGGTGTGGGACAGAGAGAGGAGACAAGGCTGACTCGAGGCTTTGGGCAATGGAAGGTGGCCATTTATGGGGAAGGAGATCTCTGGAGGAGCAGAGCATTCTTCCTTTGGGGGGATTCTTTTTGGGCGTTGGAAGAGGATGAAATATGAGGATCTTGGTGCGAACATGTTGAATTTGAGATGCCTATTACACATCTAAGAGCAGACATTAAGTACTCCTTCAGGTACGGATTTTGGAGGAAAAGTCCAGGCTGAATATATTAACTTAAGAGCATTAGTATAGTTATGATTTTTAAGGCCACGATACTAAATTATGTTAAAGTAATCTACCTGAAGGGTCAATGTCAGGTGCAGTTCATATTGTCATTTGTCTCTGAAGAGCTACATAAAAACCGTGTTAAGCTAAAGGAGTAAATATCTAGTGATGGAAATTCAGGCATTAGCCAACAGGTGTCGGGAGTGTTTTTTTGGTTGAGTGGACCTTGGGACTCCTGGAATCTCTCTAGACTCGCAGGGGTCCTCAGACTTTTTAAACAGGGGGCCAGCTCACTGTCCCTCAGACTGTTGGAGGGCCGGACTATAGTTTAAAAAAAAAAAACTATGAACAAATTCCTATGCGCACTGCGGGCCCGGGACGAGTCGGCTGCTAAGCAGGACAGGCAGCGGCACCCGGCGGGCCGGATAAATGTCCTCGGCGGGCCGCATGTGGCCCGTGGGCCGTAGTTTGAGGACCCCTGCGTCTAGAGAAACATGCCTCCACCCGGGATCTTGCCTAACCCAGGAAGACAGGTGTGCACACACTTGTCATTTGCACGTAGAGACTGGCAGAGAACCCAGAAGAAAGAACCCTGACCTTTCGTGGAGAAAGGGTTACCTGGATCTCCCCTGGGACCCTCAAGGATCTCCTGGAGCTGAAAGTGAAGCACCCGGAAGCGCCTCTCGTCGTGGGCAACACCTCACTGGGTGAGCAAGTGCAATGGTTCTCATGCCGCCATTAATGCCAAGCTGCACTTACACCCCTACTCTGCTCTCATCTCCAGGCACTGCCTTTTTAGGAGAAAAGCCTCATCCTTTAAAATAAAAATACTGTATGTTAATTTATTACAAAATATATAATGACATTATATATAAATAATATACTTACATATGATTATTCATATCTATAATAATAAAAGCATAATATGCTAATTAGACCGGACATCCTTCTGGACGACCTTCCAGACGAAGCCCGGGTCCCAGGTGCCAGAGGGAAGCAGTTGCCAGCAGCCGGGAGAAGGAAGGCCTACTCTTGCAAGAATTTTCGTGCATCAGGCCTCTAGTATAATATAATATGTTTGTATTATACTTTTATATTATTGCTATAATATATATAATTCATATATGTATAATTTATATATAATTACTAGAGGCCCAATGCACGAAATTCATGCAAGAGTAGGCCTTCCTTCCCCCGGCTGCCGGCACTGGCTTCCCTCAGGCATCCGGGACCCGGGCTTCCCTCCTCCAGCCGCCAGCAGGCACCCAGGACCAAGGCTGGCTTCCCCTGGGCCGCCTGCAGGTACCCGGGACCCAGGCTGGCTTTCCTCCGGCCCCAGCTTCATCAGGAAGGACGTCCAAATGACGTCCAGAAGATGTCTGGTCTAATTAGCATATTACCCTTTTATTATTATATATCATATCATATCATATCATATCATATCATAATGGTCTCCAAAGTTGAAGACTCTAGGAGTATTCAGGGTAACCCCTTGAGGTGTGGGAGGGAAAGTATTACAGGTTTGAGGGTTGTTGTTTTTTTACCATTTACTCTATCTTGTTCTTTTTTATATTATTTTTGCAAATAGTAGATATAGTAGAATTTTATTCAGTATGTATGGGTATATTAACAATGTGCAGCCAGTTATCATCCACACCCAGTCTAAGAACGAGAACTTGACCACGAACTTTGAAGGCCCTGTGGGCCCTCCCTAACTCAACCCCTCCCCTTCCCCTGCCCTCCATCCTCCCTTCCCCTCCTTCCCCTCCCCTCCCTTTCCCTCCCTTCCCCTCCCCTCCCTTTTCCTTCCCTTCCCTTCCCTCCTCTCCCCTCCCCTCCCCTCCCCTCCCCTTCCCTTCCCTTTCCTTCCCTTCTTCTCCGAGGCACTCATCAGCCAGAATGTGGGGCTGGTCAGTCCCTTCCATGTTTTTACAGGTTTACCACATAAACTTCAATCCCTAAGCAAGACATCATTTAGTTTTATGTACTTTTTGAACTTGACATAATTACATTGACACGGTATTATGCTTCTGCAGTTTGCTTTGTTCATTGCACATTCTTGAGCTGAGATTCGCCCACATGGTTGCGTGTAACTGTGCTAGATTTCATGGTATGACTGTGACACAATTGACTCATCCATTCTATTGTTGAAGAACATGGAGTGCTTTCCAACAATAGCTTTGAATATTACAGATATTCTAATATATGTCTCCTGGTGCCCACATGCAAGAGTTTTCTAAAAACCTCTCATCCATTTTACTTCCCATTTTTATATAACCATGCAGTGAGTGTATAAATAAAAACATATACTGGGAGCATATGTGCTATAAATTTACTTGGCTGGGTATATGCCACTGCTTTCACATCTATATACATGTATGGTCAATTTTTAAATTAGTATCTGAACATTTTTATGAAAAACATCCAATGCCCCAAAAAAGGCATTTTCTCTTTCCTAACTCTCTCTATAATATATATATATATATTTACTTTTCAGGACCTGCAATGAAATCTCAAGGACATGTTCACCCAATTCTCCTCTCTCCTGCTAGGATTTCAGAGCTGAGTATGGTGTCTACAACAAGTGAGGGTGAGTTCCTGGTGTTCTTATAAAACATCAGTGATCCAATCCCTGCACTAAACTTCCACTTGCCAAATAGTTTGGAAACTCCTCATATACTTGTCTTGTCTGGCCTATTTCCAACTCTTCATCCTTTTTCTGATGTGCTGTACATCCCACCATGACGCTTTGCTATCAAAATCTTAGCACAGAATATGAGGTATTCAGATAACATCATTCAATACCTTGTAGTCCCCTGCAGGACTCTTGCCCGTTAGATGGTGACCTAGAGACAATACATTTGCAGTGTCACTTGGATGGGAAGACAGCAAGAGAGAACGGCTGTTACCCATCAGTTGACTGAATGGTCAATTCCAGGGACTGAGGATATTTGCAGGGTGAAAGCAGGAGAGAAATGTTGTCTGGCACTCAAATACTATTTTGTCTCCTGGGGACAATGGCAAGAGGCCAAGTGGGACAAAGTGGGAACACCTAGGCAAGCGCCCTGGTCACTTACAACATCCGTAAGAGCCCACTATGTGCAGATATCATCAGGCAAGGTGGCTCTCACAGCATAGAAGGAAACATGCAAGACGTTACCCTCAAGATGCAAAGTTCCTTTGACAAAAGGAACTTTATTTTACTCTTTTCTGCATCCCCCAGAGGTTCTAGCCTATAAGTAGATGCATATGAATACTGTACATGCATATAAGTGCTTAGTCATTGACTTACTGGGGGAAAAACACACACAAATGAATGAATGAGTTGGTCAGGAACTTGAATTTGGGATGCAGAGGAAATGATAACTTCCTGAACTTCAGCAACAAGGAGGTTGGCTGAACTGAAAGCAGGCCATGGTGTGTTTGTGGGGGTCAGTGGTGGGCATTGGAGGGGACCTGCCTTGGCTGTATCACTTCCATCCAGGAGGCCTAGCTTCCTGGCTTTTAACCATCGTCAGCCAAGCTTAGACTGTGCTGCAGACCAGCAAGCCCGCCTTCCCTAGCTTCACCCCAACCATGTGCAAGGGAAGGGACCCTTCCTGGTTTTGCTCAGCACCAGGGCTTCCCAGCTTCGGCCTTCGACTACTCAGGCAGCACACCTGCATGCCACTCAGAAAAGGAGATGAAGAGAACCATCTGCCACCCTGAAGCTGGGTTTGTTTTTTTCCGGATATTGATTTTAAGCTGCTTATTAAGAAACCAGACTCAGAGGGAACCTTTGACCCGCCCCCTTTCCTGCCCAAGAGATTCAGACAGAGAAACCTGCTTCAGGAAGGAGAGCTTAGGAGGTCACGCTGGCCTGAATTAACTGTGGTAAATAGAGGTCTTCAGACAGGGGCCTGGTAGCCAGATACCCGCTGTGTCTATTTTTTTTTCTGAGTCGCCTAGCAAGAATTCTCCTGCCATGTGTGTTCAGCTCTCCCTTAACCACCAGTAAATCGCCCATGCTCATTTCTGAAATCTAACACCTCATTCTCCCCCTTTTCTCCTTTGTCCACATGTCTTATATACCCAACTAGAGGCCCGGTGCACAAAATTCATGCACAAGGGGGGTGTCCCTCAGCCCAGCCTGCACCCTCTCCAATCTGGGACCCCTTGAGGGATGTACGACTGCCTGTTTAGGCCCGATCTTACTGGGACTGCTGGCTCCCAACTGCTTACCTGCCTGCCTTCCTGATTGCCCCTAACCACTCCCCTGCCAGCCTGTTTGATGCCTAACTGCTCCCCTGCCAGCCTGATTGCCCCTAACTGCCCTCCCCTGCAGGCCTGGTCACCCCTAACTGCCCTCCCTTGCAGGCCTGGTGCCTCCCAACTGCCCTTCCCTACTGGCCATCTTGTGGTGGCCATCTTGTGTCTACATGGGGGCAGCCATATTGTGTATTGGAGTGATGGTCAGTTTGCATATTACTCTTTTATTAGATAGGATAGAGGCCTGGTGCACGGGTGGGGGCCAACTGGTTTGCCCTGAAGGGTGTCCCGGATCAGGGTAGGGGTTCCCTTGGGGTGTGGGGTGGCCTGGGCAAGGGGCCTGTGGTGGTTTGCAGGCTGGCCACGCCCCCCGGCCACCCAAGCGGAGGCCCTGGAATCTGGGATTTATTTATCTTCTATAATTGAAACTTTGTAGCCTTGAATGGAGCCAAACCTCCTGCTTGCTCTGTGGCAGCAGCCATTTTTTGGGGGGATTCATTTATCTTCTATAATTGAAACTTTGTAGCCTTAAGTGGAGGCCTGGGCCAGCCAGGGTATGTGGAAAGCTTGGCTTCCTCCATTGCCAGGGAAACCCAAGCCTCCTGCTTGCTCCATGGCCGCAGCCATCTTGGTTGGGTTAATTTGCATACTCGCTCCTAATTGGCTGGTGGGCGTGGCTTGTGGGTGTAGCTGAGTGGTGGTTAATTTGCATATTACTCTTTTATTAGATAGTATGGAGCCTCGCCATCTTTGGAAAGTTTTGCCTATGTGAATTCTCCATATGCATATATTAAAACTTGATTTTTCTCCTGTTAAACTGTTAATTTAATTATTAGCCCAGCCTAGGGAAAGTTAGAAGATGGGAGGAAAAGTATTCATTTTTTTTTTTGCTCTTACAGAGAGTGGAGGAAGAGAAAATAGTAAAACGGGTGGGTTGGGAGTTTAGACAACTAGTTTAAGCACAAGGTTCAGATGGAAAGCCCTTCCCTAATCTTCACCCCAGGCACCCACATTTTCCAAACTGCTCTTTAGCACCACAACCCTGACCTCAAACAGATCTTAGAATAAGTACCTGGAAATCAGCTGCTGTTTGAAAAAGGGGAAAGCTTTTCCGAATCCTTCCTATCACTGAGCCCCTTATACCTGCCCCTGAGGGGGTTCTTCAGGGCAAAACTCGCAATCCTCCGTGTAACTCCAGGCCCTCATGTGATAGATGAGGAAGCCGAGAAGCAAAGGGACCATGCACTTGACCAAGGTCTCTAAACCGGCTGGTGGCCAAGCCACAGGTCTCCCGCTTCCAAATCAGAGCTCCTTTGTTACTGCCATTCTCCGTCCCCCAGGCCCACCCCCAGGCCTGTGAGATTGGCTATTGGAACGGACCACTCAGTTTGGATTCTGCCGGTAAATTAGAGCCAGATTCTGCAATCTGAGGAAACAAATCCGTGCCTTCCTGGGGCCTCTTAAAATTAAAGTGTGAGTGCCCTCTAGTGGCCTCCAGCGATGTTTCCCAGGATTCTCAATCTTTTCCTAAGACCCAAGAGTGAAGGCTGGTGGGGCAGGGTAGTCTGGAGCCACATGTGCCCCCCACCCCACCAGCACCCCGGAAAATAAATTCCTGTGGTGGCATATGTTTGTTCAAATGCTGCATGCTAACCTATATCATGTGCATGTTTAGCTCACTATACCTTTTCCCCTCAAAGTCTTTAGCACAGTAAGTGCTCCAGAAAGTCACCGCATCTTTATCCCACAGACGCAGGAACTCCGAGAAGCATGAGTTAAAACAAAACCCACATCCTGAGACTCAATCCAAGTTAAAGTTCTTCAACTGCACTGAAATACAAGCTAGATTTTGTGACCAAAGGTGGCATACAACATGAATAAAGGACAGTGAAGAGAATTCTCTCCATATAGTGGTGTCTTGCTTAGCACCAAGTAGAGGGTGATGTGAGCAATGGAAATGGCCAAACTAAAGTCCCTGCGGATTGTCTGGCCCTGAAATGCCATCAGGTGTATCCCCCTTAATTACAAAACATCTTTCTATAGCTTCACTGCGGTTACTCAGGAGGAGGTCATGGAAAGTTCTAGTAGGTCTGCTGCCTGCTAGTTGTTCCTATCCTTCCTTCTCTCTAGCTTCCAGTCCCTTGCATCTGTTTGAACAAGAATGTAGACCAGCCCTCGCTGGTTTGGCTCAGTTTATTGAACGTCGGCCTGCAGACCGAAGGGTCCTGGGCTCTATTCCAGTCAAGGGCACATGCCCTGGTTGCCGGCTTGATCCCCAGTAGGGGGCATGCAGAGGGGGCCAATCAGTGATTCTCATCATTGATGTTTCTCTCTCTCTCCCCCCCCGCTTCCTCTCTGAAATCAGTAAAAATATATTTAAAAAAAAAAGAATATAGCCCAACTCAGGTGTTCTAACCTGGCTGCACTCTGAGGAGAAGTACCTCGGAGCCTTTGAGAAAGCCCAAGGCCCAGAGATTCTACTAAGTCGCTCTGGGAAGGGGCATCTGTGCTGTTTTCGAGATCCCGGTGATTCTCTGTGCAGCCAGCGTGGAGAGCCGTGTGCTAGACGAACACTCAGGCTCTGGCGTCATGATGACAATTCAGCGGCTCCTCCCAGGTCCCCTGTAAAAACCACTTGCTGCCCTAACCGGTTTGGCTCAGTGGGCAGAGCGTCAGCCTGCGGGCTGAAGGGTCCCAGGTTCGATTCCGGTCCAGGGCATGTACTTTGGTTGCAGGCACATCCCCAGTGGGGGGTGTGCAGGAGGCAGCTGATCGATGTTTCTCTCTCATCGATGTTTCTAACTCTCTATCCCTCTCCCTTCCTCTCTGTAAAAAAATCAATAAAATATATTTTTTAAAAATGACTTGCTTTCCAGGACTGACCATAGGCGCCTGCTGCAGCCTGGCCCAGGTGAAGGACATCTTGGCTGAGAGGGTGTCGGAGCTCCCGGAGGAGAAAACGCAGACCTACCGAGCCCTCCTGAAGCACCTGAAGAGCCTGGCCGGCCAGCAGATCCGGAACATGGCGGTATGTCCTCCGGCCCAACCATCGGGCGCAGGCACCCAGGTCTCAGTCCCACCGAAATGCTGAAACCGGCATGGGCAGAACCTGTATGCACCAGGGTCTCAGCAGGCACGATAAATAAACGTGTCATAGTTCACAAACATTACTTAATAACAGCTGTCAAGGAGGATTCTAAGTCAGGTTGAACCCAACAGCCTAGTTGCACTGTGGGTAGGAAAAGGACTTCGTGGTTTTCCTGATTGTATGAGAAAACTGTCAAAGAACCCAATTTCGCCTAAGGCTGCATTACCGGAAGCATGGGGCCTAAAAGAAGGAGGACAGCCTTCTCCGCTCCAGGCGGTTAGACCACAGCTGGAGTGCCATGCTCAGCCCTGGGAAACACAGTTTACGGTCGGGTTGTTTATGAGAAAGCAGGAAAGACATGGTTAGGTTTTCAAAACATGCGTGCTCCCTCTCCTACATACCCCAAATGTGTGTTAGAGACCCTTGGGGTACAGAGAATTGGGGAAGGAGCACCTGTTTCCTTTGAAAAAGCTCTTCCAGTGATTTCAAAATCCCCGACAAGAACCCCGACGCCCTGGAGCCTGGCAAGGCGATGGTGCAGGAGAGAGGGGGGCTGGCCACCTCTTCGGGAAGAGGACGGTGGGGGTGGGACAGTCAGAGGGACCGTGCGAGCTGCCTTCAAATATTTATCGGCTCCAGAGGGCGATGGATTCACTTCTTATGATCAAAGGGATGGAAGTATGACCGACAGGAGGCCGATTTCAACTCAGTGGAAGCGAAAACTTTAAAATCAAGTTGTCCACAGAGGAACTGGGGTTCCCTGTCCTCACCAGTGTTACCGCCCAAACCACAGCAACACGGGTGGTCACCGTGGACTCCGTCACTAGGAGGGGCGGAGGGTATTGAGGTGAATGGCCAGTCATTGCTCCCCCAAGTTCTGAGACACTACAGGCTCAACCCACTCTGAGTGGGGTCTCCCCAAAGGAGGAAGGAGGCACCCCCTCTCAATGGTATGGGTGCCCAGCACCTTGGCATGCTCACGTGAATTCTGCCATGAGGCCAAGGCTGGGTGGGCGGTGGGGGGTTCAGAACGGGCCGCTGAGCCTCGCTGCTGGGGTTTGAATCCCACTCCGGCCCCCTCTAGCTGGGAGACCTCGGTCAGGCGTCACAATTTCTCTGCACCCAGGGTCTTCATCCGTAGAATGACTCTGTGGAAACGACATCGATCTCACAGGACTGCTGTGAGGATGCGTGAATGTGTGTGAAAAGGAGGACAGCAGGTGGGACCCACCAAAAGCCGCGGGAGTGTGGGTTACCATCCCTGCCTCTCGGGCGCCTGGCCTGCCAGGCAGTGTGACCTGAGTGCCCCTGGCCCTTTCGCATAGGCAGGTGCCTGCGGGCAGAGGGCGTGAGGGTGGACTGGCCCGGGCTGTAACTCTCTCCCCTCAGTCCTTAGGGGGACATATCATGAGCCGGCACTGCTCTTCGGATCTGAACCCAATCCTGGTGGTGGGCAACGCTACCCTCAATCTGATATCCGCAGGTGAGCTACCCCAGAACGCTCCGAACGGCACCTAAGGGTTCCCTGTCCTTTCTTAAAGGGCCCTCTTTACGTCGGAGCCCGTGTCTCTGGCTCTTGGTGCCCCGCGGGAAGCGCAGGCTCCCGCAGGAAGGCACGTGGGTGGGGAGGCTAGAGCTTCCTTCTGGCACTGCCCCACAAGCACAGACTCCCGCCCTGGAACCCAGCCTGTCTGATTTCCAAATGGGTGCACTCCCCTCTTCCCCCTCAGGCCGGCTCCCCAGGGCCTCTAGCTCCTGCTCCCCATCCCTTCTCCCCTCCTTCATGCACAGCCCATCACACCCCCACTCCGGCCGTCCACCCCACTCAGCCCATCCACTATTTACCCCGCCGTGGGCTGACACAGGCCCGGGCGCTGGGGGTCAGGGGGAGCAATCACAGCTGCCCCGTGTGAACTTCACGGCTGAGTCCGACCAGGAGTTCTATCCCAGGCCCATCCCTGATCGGTGGGAGCCCAGAGGGTAGGGAGAGCCGTGGGGGCAGGAGAACAGCTCTCCTGTCCCCATCAGCTTTGCATGGGGCCCGCGGAGGGGCTTCACCCCTTTGGCTGAGTCCTCCGGCCTGTGGTCCAGGACGACCCCAGTTGACCCCCAAAGACCAGGAGAGAAGAGACAAGACTCTGGGGCGTCAGGATAGAAAGGGCAGCTGGGCCCGCAGCAGCCACCAGCCGCAGGAGTGGAGGGTAACTGGCGTGTCCTCCTGGGCTGTTGCTTGGTCGTTACCCCGGCTTCAGGTCTCTGTCCTCCCCGCTCTGCGAAGCACCCGCCCCGGAGCACAGCCCCCCTCCAGAAGGCCAGGACGTGGGCTCGCTGATCAGCCCCAGGAGGGCCAGCGGTCAGGGGGGATCCCTGGGAGCTCCCGCCTCCTCTCCACGCCTGTTCCAGTCGGCAGGGTGCTGCTTGTGCCAGGAACGGGACCCCGTCAGGGTCTCAGGCTGTGGAGTGATCTCCTCCATGCACCTCCTGTGGCTCCACAAACCCCCTTTTATTTTATTTTTTTATTTTTTTTAAATATATTTTATTGATTTTTTACAGAGAGGAAGGGAGAGGGATAGAGAGTTAGAAACATCGATGAGAGAGAAACATCAATCAGCTGCCTCCTGCACACTCCCCACTGGGCATGTGCCCGCAACCAAGGTACATGCCCTTGACCGGAATCGAACCCGGGACCCCCGAGTCCTCAGGCCAATGCTCCATCCACTGAACCAAACCGGCTAGGGCCACAAACCCCCTTTTAAAGCTTGAGGGGACCGTTCAGTGATAGCGATGGGGCTGGAAGGAGGTTTTGTGCATTAAGAGCGTAGGTGTCGGGCTTAGGAGCCCAGAACAGCAGCAAGAACAAAAGGCAAACCCCAGGGTTGGAGCTCTGTTCACAAACCCTGTCCCAGCATCAGGTGCGCCCTTCCCTTGACCGCAGAGTTGACAGAGTTGGTTTAATTAACCGGCCTCTGCTGAACAGTGCAACCCCCACAGGCCCGGCAGGGGGGAGACTGGCTCCCACAGCTCCTGTGCGATGGGGTGGATGTCCTGCAGCTGCCACCACACCCACATTCCCCCCATCCCCCCCCCCGTTCCCCCACCCCCATTGGAGGGACAGGGGAGTCCTGACTGTCACACGCTCTGCCCCTCGTCACTTGGTGCTGAGCGGGGTGCCCTCCTCTCTGCCGCTGCTCCTTGTTGCCTCTGCAAAATGTCATTTCCCTCAACAGGAGGCGCCCGGCAGGTCCCGCTAAGCGAGCACTTTCCTGGTGGGTTGGCAAGTGCAGACCTCAAGCCCGAGGAGGTTTTGGCATCTGTGCATGTCCCTCACTCCCAGAAGGTACGGCTGCCTGCCGCTGCTGGGAGCTGCTTTCCTGCGGGAGTCATGATTCCTGCTCCCTGGACGCAGCCCCAGGCCAGGGCAGCCCGGGGGGGTGGAGGGTGTTGTTGCAGCTGTGGGGTGCGGCTGCTGAGGCTGCGGTCGGCCTGCTTCCTCCTGCTCTCTGACCCACTCCGGAGGGGAGCCTCCCTGGCTGGGGAGTGAGCGTCTCTGCGGGACCCACAGGGACATGGAGGCTGGGCCGGGCCTCCACCTCCCCGCTCCAGCCAACCCCACGGTTCAGAGAAGGTGAGGCCTCCAGACACCCGCCCACTCAGCATCCCTGGGGGTGATGCGGCCACCCCCCAGCTATGCGGGGGCCTCTGTCCTCACTCTCTGTCCCCTGTGCCTCTCCCCAAAACTGTCTGAATCCCAGAGGACAGTCTTCCCAGAGAAGGCAAAACCACACACACACACATTCACACTCACACTCACACTCACACACACTTACACACATTCACACTCACACATATACACTCACACATACACTCACACACAGTCACACACACACACTCACATACATTCACACACACTCACACACTCACACACACACACAACACACTCACACACACACAACACACACACACATTCACACTCACTCACACACACTCACTCACACTCACACATACACTCACACACAGTCACACACTCACACATACACTCACACACAGTCACACACACACTCACACATACATTCACACACACTCACACACACACACACTCACACACACAACACACTCACACACACATTCACACTCACACACAGTCACTCACTCACACATACACTCACACATACACTCACACACAGTCACACACACTCACACACTCACACATACATTTACACACACTCACACACTCATTCACACACTCACTCACTCACACAGAACACACTCTCACACACACAACACACTCACACACATTCACACTCACACACACATTCACACTCACACTCACTCACACACTCACACACACACTCACTCACACACACACTCACACACACAACACACTCTCACACACACATTCACACTCACACACACACTCACTCACACACTGACACATACACTCACACACAGTCACACACTCACTCACGCACATACACTCACACACACTCACATACTCACACACACAACACTCTCACACACACTCACATCCAGTCACACACACTCACACACACAACACACTCTTACACACACACTCACACACATTCACACCCACCCACACTCACGTACACACTCATATGCACACACACACACTCTCTCACACACACTGATCAAAAGCTGGGTTGTGCAGGAAGTCTTGGAGTAAGGCATGCTGTCAGCCATGCATGCCCTCCATTCATGTTTCCTGTGGAGTGAGCACTCTGAAGTGTGTTCCGGTCTAATGAGCCTCTGTGTAAAGGCCCAGGCAGAAGACCTCACAGAAGAACACGGCGCCCTCGGGGCCACACAGCTGGAAACACACTGGGGACTCAGGCCACCTGCTGTGCCCCACGTCAGCGCCAGGGGTCCCGGTGCCGAGGGGCCCCGGGGCAGCATCGCCTCCTGACTTGCCCCTGACACAGGTCCCCCAGCCCACCGCTGGGAAGTTCATGCCGCCGCTCCTGAGCCGTCACAGCGGAACGGGATGGTTCCTGCAAACCAAGGAACGCGGCCGGGCCCTTTTGCACGTTGGGCAGATCCCATGGGAAAGCACTGGTGCGGAGCCCGACCCACAGGGGGCTGAGCTTCGGCCTGTGAGCGAGGAGGCCGCGGTCCCTTTCCCGGTCAGGGCACATGTCCGGGTTGTGGGCTCGGTCTCCATTGGGGGGCATAGGAGGCAGCCGATCCCTGATTCTCTCCCATCATTGGTGCTTCTGTCTCTCCCTCCCTCCCTCTCTGAAACCATATATATTTATTTATATATATATATATATATATATATATATATATATATATATATATATATTTATATTTATATTTATATTTATATTTATATTTATATTTATATTTATATTTATATTTATATTTATATTTATATTTATATTTATATATTAAAAGCAAAGCAAAGCACTGGTGCTGGGAGGGCCCTCCATCCTCGCAGGGGACACGGGGCCTGAAGACTCCGGAGAAGGGCACCTGGAAAGATGACACATGGAAAGTGGCCAGCCGTTCTGTCCTGGCCTCAGAGGAAAGGGGTGCAGTGACCCCATTCCTGGAGGAGACCGGGCATGGGGGGGCGGGGGGGTTGCCGAGGACACTCCTCGGTTTGAACGAGAAGGCAGCCAAGTCACCCTCAAACGGTGCCTGCCGAGCTCCTTTGTGTGCTTCCCGCTGGGGCCAAGAGATTAATCAGTGGCGCCGAGAAGCAGAAACCGTGCTCTGAGGCTGACACCGAGCAGCTCCCGATGGCCATGGCGTTTGCCTCCACAGGGGGAGGTGGTGGCGGCCTTCCGACAGGCGCAGTGCCAGCACAACGCCTGGGCCCACCTGAACGCTGGCATGCGGGTCCTCCTCAAGGGGGGCACCGACACCATCGAGGACCTGAGCATCGCCTTCGGGGGGCTCGGGGTGGCCACCATCAGCGCCCGCCAGTCCTGCCAGCAGCTCCGAGGGAGGTAAGCAGTGAGCCCCGCGCCCAGGGGTGGATGGACGTCAAAAAAAAAAGGGGGGAAATTTGGCTCAGGCTAGTGTTGGTAAAGCCTGGGAAATGGAAACTCCTGTGTGTGGAAGCACTGCCTGTTCTTTCCATGGTTTTGCTAAATGAATCGGGCCTTTCTTGACGATGATTAAGTGGGTGGCACTTTTTGGGAGAGGAATACAACTAAAGTGGCGAGGACTCCTCCAGCCCAGGCTCTTGTGACACCAGGACTCCAGCAAACGCACACCCGGCAGCGTCCGCGTGGCACCTGCACCCCTCTGCCCGGGGGCCAGCTGTCTCTTCCTCGGTGAAAGCCACGTCCCAGTCTGAGTCTTGTCCAGTTCACCATGGAACTGGCCCTCGTGGCCTATTTATTTAATGCCAGGTACAGCCTGCTGTGACCCTCGGCCCACTCCTTGCCTCGGTGTTCCTGAAGGGCTTGGTTAGGTGGTTTCTAGACTCCCTGCCAACTCAGTAAAGCCCTGGCCAGTTTTCTCAGTGGTTTGAGCATTGGCCCACACACTGAAGCGTTGCCGGTTCCATTCCAGGTCAAGGGCATGTACCTGGGTTGCAGGTTGGATCCCTGGCCAGACTGAGGTGCCTGCAGGAGGCAACCAATTGATGTGTCTCTCTCACTTCGATGTTTCTCTCTTCCTCTCCCCTTCTTCTTCTTCTTCTTCTTCTTCTTCTTCTTCTTCTTCTCCTCCTCCTCCTCCTCCTCCTCCTCCTCCTCCTCCTCCTTCTTCTTCTTCTCCTTTCTGTCTCCCTCCCTTCTACTGTCTCTAAAAAAATCAATGGAAAAAGTATCCCCAGCCTAGCCAGTGTGGCTCAATGGTTGACCATCGACCTATGAACCAGAACTAGATGGTCACAGTTCGATTCCCAGTCAGGGCACATGCCAGGGTTGCAGGCTCAATCCCCACCCCCCGCTCAAGTATGGGACCTGCAGGAGGCAGCCAATTGATGATCCTCTCTCATCATTGATATTTCAATCTCTCTGTCCCTCTCCCTTCCTCTCTGAAGTGTATATCTTACCTAATAAAAGAGAAGCATGCAAATTAACCATCACTCCGCTACACCCACAGCCAATCAGAGTGAGTATGCAAATTAACCCAACAAAGATGGAGGTTAATTTGCATATGCAGGGCGCAGCGGCTTGAAGCCTGCTATGAGGGGAAGGGGGGCGGTGGAGGAAGCTACTGGAGTGGTGCTTCAGACAGAATCGAGGACTTGCTGACTCCAGGCGGCCGGGGAGTGGGGACGTGCTGGCTCCCGGGCGGCCCAGGGTGGCTGAGAGTGAAGCCAGGGGAAGGAAGGCCTATATTTGCACGAATATCGTGCAACGGGCCTCTAATATATATATATATATATATATATATATATATATATATATATATATACACACACACACATATATATCCATCCATCCATCCCCAGGTGAGGATTAATTTAAAAAAATAATAAAATAAATAAATAAATAAATCCTATATAATAAAAGGGTAATATGCAAATTGTCCCCTTGACCAGGAGTTCGACCAGGGGGCAAGGCCAGCCCACCAACCACCCTCAGCCAGTCCCCCCAGCTGGCCAGACCCCGCCCATTCAGGAATTCATGCACTGGGCCTCTAGTAAATAAGTAAAAAGGACTCCGGAGTCTCTAAATGACCATCAAGCAACATTGTCAGGCACCCTGACTGGTCCCCTGCTGCCTCCATCCCACCAGGCACTGGAACGAGCTGATGCTGGACGAGGCCTGCCGGCTGCTCCTGGACGAAGTCTCCCTCCCAGGCTGGGCTCCGGGGGGGATGGTGGAGTTCAAGAGGACTCTGGTGGTCAGCTTCCTCTTCAAGTTCTACCTGGAAGTGCTGCAGACACTGAAGCCGCTGGCAGAGCGGCCCTCTGCGCCTGTAAGTGCTCACACTTGCCCGGCTCCTCGCAGCCTTTAGCTCCCTCCCAACTTGCCCACCACTTCTGCACACTGTCCTGTGGGCGGCCTGGGCCATGGCCTGCGCCTGTTCTGGGTCACAGCCAGTCAGTTCCCAGCCATCCCGCCTCCCAGATTCCGGGGGCTCCAGGCGCCAGACTGTCTTCAAGCCACAGATGTTTACCGCGTGCCCTGCGCAGTGAAACATTATGGTGGCCCTGCCTCGGTGTGCAATTATTTTTCTTTCAATATCACTTTGGAAAGTATAATCACACGTAATGAAATGCACCTGTTTAAATTCAGTGAGTTTTGACCAATGTGTAAACCCACAGAGCCACCACCTCAAACAACATACAGGGCATTTCCATTTCCCCAAAATGTACCCTTCTGTCCCCTTACTGTCAACCCTCCCACCCATGCCCCCAGGCAACCAAATTCCAACTTCAATATGGAGTGTAAAATAAAATTTTATTTTTCTAAAATACTAAAATGTATTTACATGCTAATATTGAAGTAGCTTCTTGCTAGATTTTTCTGATTGTAAATTTCTGGAGTAATTAAACAAAACAAAACATTGTCTCCCTCCCTCCCTTCCTCCCTCTCTCTTCTCCTGACTATGATCACAACTCTCTCCCTACCTTGTACCCCCTGACCCCCAACTCCCCCCAGCAGCTCAGCGTTCCTAAAGTGTCTGATTCTCATTTACTCAGATGAAGACCCTCACCAGCCACATTCCCCAGGAATTTAATTTCTGAATTAAGACACTTGATGTGTTTAGTGACATACAGAGGGCCTCCCATTTTACTTCTCTCCCAGAAAGCCGAGTAGCTGAGAAAAGCAATAGGCTATGGGCTCTCGTGTGTACAGTGAACTCCAGCTCCTTCTGGGATGGCTTACCTGGCCCCCGTTTTCTGGCTTCTCCCTCTGCAGGGGCTCATGACAGGCCTCTCTTCCTTCTCAGGGTCACCTGAGGATCCGCTTCAAACCAGTTGGTCCAGTTCCTCCTTACAGGGAGAGAGAGGGAGGGCAAGAAGCTTTCATCCAAAGTAAAACCCTGTAGGCGATGGGGATCTGGGTTATCCACCCTACACTGACCGGGCAGTTTTGTGGGTACTGTGGCCAAGTCGTTTTTGCATAAACCAAGGCCCAGCTTAAACTCAGACTAATCAGTTTATCGGGATTGTTTTGAATCTTCGCCCAGGACGGCCTTCGATATCCTGAAGTCTCAGACCCATTCCTAAGTGCGCTGGAAGATTTCTCGGTCACAGTGCCCCAGGGAGTCCAACAGTACCAGGTCAGTGAGTTTAATTTAACGGAAACTTAGACACCAAGAGATAAGCGGTAGCTGTGCGAACAAGCAAGCCGTTCAGAGTGGCAATTTCAGTCCTGACGCTGTGTTTTTGCTGCACACTGGCCCTTTGATTTGTCCGGGGCTGAACCGACCCGGAGCAGTTTGACCATCTAATAACTGACGATCTCTTCAAACTATCCCATGATGTCCTTTGGGCATTGGTTTGAAGAGCCGCTCAGCCTGGTGTGGGGGAAGGACAGCACAGGAGAGGAGCAAGGTTCAGCCTCCAGCCCTGATTGCAAAACCTTTCATCTCGTCAGCAAGTAACTGAGCCCTCCCTCCTCGCAGGACAGCTTGGAAAATGTCTACAATTATCTAGAGCACAACCCCTCCTCCAACCCCGTCTCCACACACCACACACAGATCTTAGTCCCAGAGCGAACATTCGCGCCATTGCCTTACACGCCCAGGGACGTTTCTACGCCCCTTGGAGGGCAGCCAAGGCACTTAGTCTGGATCTGGGTGGGCTCCACGGACATTTGCTACCCCCTCCCCCACCAGAGGTCCTGCTTTGGGCGTAGATTTTGTTCCCTCACCCTCAGGAATTACATCACTTTAGCCTTCATCACCATGATCCCTTTACATGTGAACAGGTTGATTACTGGGGAAGTCAGAGAGCAGGACAAGGAGACAGACCCCTGAATTCCAGAAGAAAGGGGTACAGGGGTGCTGCTTAGAAGAAGAAGATGCCAAAATGAGAAACGGGGGTGCCCCTTCACCTATTTCACAATTTTGCCAAAAAGTTGGCCCAGCCTAAGGTATTGCCACATAACTGAAAGGAACATTTCCCAGTGTAGTTACATCATGAAATTGTCATGCTCTTTGTCGGACCTACTCCAGGGTTTGTTGCCCAAGGGTGACTGTGTGTTCTCAGTCCTGAATCAGACGTGTTCCAGGCCACTTCTGAAGGTTGAGCTTTTCCAGGGCAACTCTTGTCTTTTTCTGTAGAGTGTGGATTCTCGCCAACCCCTCCAAGACCCAGTGGGACGTCCCATCATGCACCTATCAGGTCTCAAACATGCCACAGGTGAAGCCATATTTTGTGATGACATCCCCAAAGTGGAAAAAGAACTTTTCATGGCCTTGGTGACCAGTACCAGAGCCCATGCAAAAATTATGTAAGTAAGTGAAAAGCTTTCAAAAAGCCTTTTAAACACACATGATGAGTTTTAGTGACACCCAGGGAGCCTTCCCATTTTACTGCTCTCCCAGAAGAGCCAAGGAACTGAGGATTTCCTCGGAAGAATGTGGCAATTCTTCTGCAATGTCCTAAACCCAAAGGACCTAAAATAGAGAGAGTAAAAAAAAGATCACACACAAAAAAGGAAAAAGAAAAGGTCACACACACAAGAGAGAGAGAGAGAGAGAGAGAGAGAGAGAGAAAGAAAAGGTCACTAGCCCCCGGAGGAGGAAGGGAGAGTATCTGGAAATGAGCGCCATGGAAGAGAAGACAAAAATTGTAGCTGTGGGTTTCTTGATTCCTTTGTAACCTCACAGTGCCCCAGCTCCCTGCTGAAGCCCCAGGCAGGGCTCAAAGGAATAAGTAGAGCTGATATTCAACTGGTGATAAAATACTGAAATACTTCATTACTAAATGGTAAATGGCCATGTCCTAAGCTTCCTAAGGACGCCCCTTGCAACAGGCACACTGGCCCATCTGACAGCTCCCCTCCCAGCAGCTAAAATGTTACCCCCGGCCCAGCAGAGGGCCTCCTGATCAGGGCCTAAGCTGGACCAGTTGTTACATATTTTTATTTCCAACCAGGCTCTATCCCTCCTTCAGGTTTGGGACCCTCAAAGCTTGCTGATTTCTACCTCTTAAATATTTCCCTTTTTCAGATCAATTGATTCGTCCAAGGCCCTTGAACTACCTGGGGTGGTTGATGTGATAACAGCTGAAGACATTCCAGGCACCAATGGTACTGAAGATGAGAAATTGTTGGCTGTAGATGAGGTATAGAATATGCCTTTCCATGAGTTGTGTAGATAATCACCAAGGCACCCCCTCCAGCCAACTTTCCATGGCCTCCCAGCCCTCTCTGCCAATGGGGGTAGAGGTGCCAGTTCTCCCAGCTTCTTTCTATCCCTAACATCTTTATTCAGACAGGCCTACACTTCTGGAGTCAGGAAATCTATAATAATAAAAGCATTATATACAAATCAACCGAATGGCCGAACGGCCTTCCAGACGACCTTCCAGACGAACCTGGGACTGCGAGGGCTGAGGCAGCCAGGGCTGCAAGAGCCTACCCTTGCACGAATTTTGTGCATAGGGCCTTCTAGTAACATAATAAAAAGTAACGTCATTATAGAAAAAGAACTCCTAGTTTTCCCACTGCGTGCTCTTGAGTCAATTTATCCTCATCTGGAAAATGCAGGAACTGACCTGTGTCAGGATAGAATAGAAAAGTGTAGAAAGGAGAGTACAAAAAACACAGCCACTCCCTGTTATTTACACTGAACTCCTTCTTTTCCTGGATCAGCCCCACCCCTCCACCTTCCACTTACCTCACACACTCCAGTTTAAAAAAGTTGCTCTTGCCATCTTTGACCTTTAGCCAATTCAACAATCATTCACTGAGTTCTTGTGTCTGGAGCCAGACTACTTTGGTTCATGTCCCAGCTCTACCACTCACTCACTGTGTGTCCTTGGGTGGCATCAGCTGTAAGATGAGAATAGTCATAGCACCCACCTCACTGTGTTGTTGTGAAATTTAAATGAGTTAATACATGTGAAGTGTTTACAACAGTGCTTGGTACATGAAGGATCTCAGTGTCAGCTGTTATTGCCACATCTCAATGACTGTTTCTCCCATAGCCTTGGCATGAATCACTGTTCTTTTGGTTGAACTCCAGATAAAGTTGGCTGTCACTTAGGACCTGTATTATCTACTAGGGCTGACATACAAAATACCACAGACTGAGTGGCTTCCAAAAACAGAAATTTATTTTCTCACAGTTGTGGAGGCTGAAAGTCTATGCTTAAGGTGTTGGCAGGTTTGTTTCTCCTGAGGCCTCTCTTTCTGGCTTGCGATGGTCATCTTCTCCCAGCATCCTCACATGGCCTTTTGTCTGTGTGTGAGCCTCCCTGGCTTCTCCTCCTCTTCTTGTAAAGACATCAGTCCTATTGGTTTAGAGCTCCACCTTATGACCTCATTTAACCTTAATTATCTCTTTAAAGGCCCTATCTCCCATACACTCATATTGAGGGGTTAGGGCTTCAACACATGAATGGGGGTAAAGTGCCATGTTCTACAAAAAATACTTTCCTTATCTTCAAACTCTAAAATGACACCACAAAGGCAATACATGTGAACCTAACTTGACAGGACAGAGCAGATTCAGGTCACAGCCAATTTCACATTCACTCTGGAGCTTACATTCATTGAGTAAAATGGCCAATGGAAACATCTGTATTATTTAAATTATTTTTTAATTCAAAAATATTTTCATGTGTTAACCAAGCACATACAGTTGAATGTGACTTCAAGGCGGTTATCATTTCTCAATGATGACAACGAAGATGCCACTGGTAAAGTTGAGCTTAAACCTACTCCTACCCAGAATTTTCTACCTGCTTCATGCATGTACTTTCCACAGGTACTTTGCGTGGGTCAAATCATCTGTGCTGTGGCTGCAGAGACAGATGTACAGGCAAAACGTGCAATTAAAGAGATAAAGATCACCTACGAAGATCTGGAGCCCGTAATCTTCACCATCGAAGTAAGCTGACTGGTCTCTCCCGTAAGGTTATAGATTAAAAGTACTTTATCATCCTTAGCAAGAAAGTCAATGGCTTTAAAGCTATTGGAGAGTAAGAATGCAGAAGACAGGTGCCTTCTGAAGTATGGAAAACGACCTTGGGTCTGACAGTAAGGCTAGGATCAGCTATCAGTAGGTCAATTCACAGAACCTCAGAATGGCTCCCAGTCTTCTTGTGTGAGTTCGTTCATGTTATTATCAGAAAGAAAACAAAGAACTAGAGAAGCCCTGTGAGATATGTCAAATCTCAAAGAAATGAACAAACTTCCTACAATGTCTATTGGGCTTTCTTGCCCAGAAATGCGTTAGGACTTGAGTCTTCTCCCTCAACACGGCCTTTTCTTTCAGATCTCTGAGTTAGAGGTTCTTGTACATGAGCTACCTAAGTCTCACACCAGTGCTTTTCTTCAGGGAAAAGGTAAAAAGGGAATGCCCAGAACCTCGCCCAGACTGCATTTAGGCCTATCATCTGTTCCCTAGAGATCCACATTGAAAATGAAAAATGAGTAGTGATCATCCTGGACCATCAGAGTGCCTCCAGATTGCAATTCTTAATGTTTCTCTAACTCTTGTTGGTTTCCTCTGCAATCTAGAAGACATTCTCTCCAACATCCCATCTCTGCCGCAAGCCCACTACTCTAGTACTTCCCTGCCTGCAGGACTCCTTTGATGTGTCCTAGCAGATTGCAATTTGGGGAGTTTACTGGCTTTTTATTAAGAAAAACACTGCCAGTGGAAGAAGCATACAAAAAAATTGGCTTTGTGTTTTTTTCCTGTCACTTAGGATGCCATAAAACACAACTCATTCCTATGCCCTGAAAAGAAACTTGAACAAGGAAACATTGAGGAGGCATTTGAAAAAGTTGATCAAGTTATTGAAGGTAAGAGACTCAGGATATTTGATGGGATCTTTGGGGGATTCTACTCTGAAGTAGACATTGAGGGCCTGTGATTTCCTCTTGGTGCTTTGCCAAATTTCTCTTAGATCTCTTCTTTCCAAAGTGTGTGTGTCTGTGTTGGTTTTAAGTGTGGGAGGGGTAGGGAGCAGCAGAATAAATAGAAGAAAAACTCCTAAGATTTTGAAGTGTCAAGGGCAGAGTGAGGAACAGAACCAGACACGTTCAACTTGTTATCCAGAACTGTAATCTCTGAAACAGATTGCTCTCAGTTGACACAGGACAAATGCCTGACCCATCAGTTCCTCAATCAGGACAAATCCAGGCTGGCCAGTCCACCACATCTTACTTGCTTTTGAATTCCCCAATATGACCATTTCCAACCAGTGTGCACCTTCAGGAATTTCCCTGTGTTTGCACCTAACAGGAGAGGTCCATGTTGGAGGACAGGAACACTTTTACATGGAAACACAAAGAGTGCTTGTTATTCCAAAGACAGAGGACAACGAACTGGACATCTATGTGTCAACACAGGATCCAACCCACGTGCAGGTGAGGACCAGGGCCGCCCCCACCTCTGCAACTTCCTGTCTATCATGGCCTTCAACCCCCACTGCCTCAGAGTTGGCAGGCATTTACTCAGAATACAAGCATTGGACATCAATGGAGAGCTAAGACCCCAGGACCCCTTTTTTTCCTGGTCTTGTGAAGTCACTTTAGATTTAGAGAGAACATTCAATGGCAGTATGCTTAAATGAACTCTGTGCTTGGATGACAACACTAAGTTATATCTGTACTTGATTTTTCTCTAAGATAATTATTACAGTTAACCTGTGGAGTAAACACCTCACTTTATAGCACATTTTCATTTCCCCAGCCATAAAGTACTCGAAGTTTTAGCTGCAAATACTTCTTCTTCTTCGGGAGGTTGCTGGAGTTTGCTGTTTCTCACCTTGTTGGGACATTGAGTTTAGGCATTTGTCTTGGAGTTCAGCTTCTGACAGGAACCCAGGACGGTTTCTTCTGACAGTTTCCCTTCTGGAAAATGCCATTTTTCTGCTGGAAAGGCTGTGTTCTGTGGCAATGACCCATGTTTATGACCTCAATGGGGCTACACAAGACACAGATTGTCAGTCTTTTTTTTTTTTTTTTACACAGTAGATGTCGATGGATTTTGCAGTGATGTTGTGTTTCAGGAAATCAAAGTCTTCTTTACCATTTCATTCTTGTAAAACTTTCCCAATATCTAACTTTTACAGAAAACAGTGTCTTCTACTTTAAACATCCCAATCAACAGGATCACCTGTCATGTAAAACGAGTGGGTGGAGGTTTTGGCGGGAAAGTAGGAAAATCAGCTGTGTTCGGAGCTATTGCAGCTGTGGGTGCCATCAAGTAAGTGCATTTGGGGATACAGAAGGGTGTAAAATGTCAGAGCTGAGAGCCGATCAGTGGCCTGAGAGGCACTTGGCTGTTGTCATAACCACCTGCCATCCTTGGGCAACTCAGCCTCCTGTCTCTTTTTCTTTTTAATTGTAGATATAATACCCACCCTCCTGGAGTTATTAGAAAAGTCATATGTAGATAGACGTATGCTAATTTCCTATGAAGAGGAAAAGTGGTATCAGTAGCTGAACACCTCCAGGGCCAGGGTTGTCCTGACCCTGAGCTTCAGAAAAGGTGATCCATTTAAAAGTGGGGCAAGTAACTGCCCAAGTAGAGTGCCAAGTGGGAGAATGCTCCCTCACTTTTCCTTCCTACTCTCAGCTGCAGGCAGGGGGGGTGAGGGAAGAGAGACCCCCACCATTTGCCTCCTCCCTGCACCTGGGGAGAGCTGGCCTTTCAATGTGTGCTCAGAGGACAGATGACATCCTCAAAGAGAGCTCCCAGGCTCACCTCCATGGACAGCTCTCTGTTCGTGCTGTGCATGGTGTTGGCTTTTCTAGTCCTTGGTTTTGTTTTGGTTTTGGTTTTTTATTTTGGTTTTGGGTTGTTGTTTTTTTTTGTACTTTGTCAGAGCTCCAATCAGCCTGTAAATGTCCTTTAGCAGCTTCTGTATAGTTCAGAGCTAGGAACCAAGACATTTAGTGTCTCCTTCCATGATGAGAGATAGGAAAAAGCAGGATCTGAATCTCATCTCCAATTCTTTTCATAATGAACCTCTCTCTATTCACATCCACCAGGGACCCAGCAAGGAAGAATCAATTTGTTGTATTCCCACCAGGCTTTGTGCTGTTAAGATTTCCCAAGCATAATTGCACATTAGAATCATCTTGGGAACATTTAAATCCAATTGCCTAGGATGCCCCATACTGGCCCAACCATTATTATATATTTTTTTAAACTTTCCTCCCTGGTTGGGTGGTTCAGTTGGTTGCAGCACTGTCCCATACACCAAAAGGTTGTGAGTTAAATTCCTGGTCATGGCACATACTCAGGTTACAGGTTTAATCCCATAGGTCAGGGTGCATATGGGAGGCAAGCCATTGATATTTCTCTCTCTCTCTCTCTCTCTCTCTCTCTCTCTCTCTCTCTCTCTCATCAATAAAAGCATTTTTAAAGCCTTTCCAGTGGTTCTACTGTGCAGCCAAGTGTGGGAAACACCATCTTGTTTTTTCTTCTTCTTCTTTTTTTTTATTTTATTTATTTTATTTTTTTAATAAATCTTTATCAGATTATTATAATTGTTTCTCCTTTTTCCCCCCATAGCTCCCCTCCACCCAGTTCCCACCCCACCTTCTGCCCTTACCTCCCCCCACTGTCCTCATCCATAGGTGTATGATTTTTGTCCAGTTTCTTCATGAACCCCCCATACCCCTTTCCCCCTGAGAATGATCAGTCCACTCGAGAAACACCATCTTAAACAACCTTGCCTTAGCACACTCCTGCCTTGTGTTAAGTGGTCCCCAGAGGAATGCCCTCAAATTGCTAGTAATAAGAGTCTCCTCAGGTCATAGAAATTTCTGCCTCCCTATCCCAGACCCACAGAATCAAAACCACCAGGAAATGAACCCAGAAACTGAACATTTAACTGATGCTCCAGTGGTCCTCACCATTAAAAAAGACCAGGAAACCCTACACTAGAATTATGGTTTTCAACATGTACCTAAAGACACCTGCATCAAAATTGCTGAGGGAAATGCAGATTCCAGGGCCCCTCCCCAACCTATTGCTAAAGTGCTAAGGCTCAGGAATCTGCATTTCACCAGCACTCCAGAGGACTCTTCTGCACTCCAAAGTCCCGGAGTCTCTGCCCCTGAGACACAGAAAGGCTGAAGCTCCTAGCTCCCCAGGGGCCCAGCTTGGCCAACATCATTGCAGTCCCGGTGAAAATAAAGATCCGAATCCTGACACATCCTAAGACAAGTGTTGGCCTTTGCTTGAAGTTGTGTTGTTAAGTTTGCATTTATCTGTTCACACTCTCCTTTGTTACTAGTGGTGAGGATATGCAAAAATGACTGGATGTGGATGATTGTCAAATTTAAAGCCATAACAACACAAGTGAACTGCCATGTGACATTAATCACTTTAGCTAGATCTGAATTATAGACCACGGAGACAATAGTAATTTAGTTGTACATTAGATCAATGCTTCACACAGTGTATGCACTCAATGAATGTATATGGAATGGATGGATGATTAAATGAATGATTGGACAAAATGGATTGGAGAGCAGGTAGAGGATGGATGGGTAGAAAGGTAGATAGATGGATGGGTGGGTAGGTAGTTAAACAAGGGGATGAATAAATAGGTGGATGGATACTAGGTGAGTAGATGGTAGATAGATGGGTGGGATGCAGAATCTGACTAAGATTTGTTGTCCTTAGAACTGGTCACCCTGTTCGTCTTGTTCTTGATCGTGAAGATGACATGTTAATAACTGGGGGAAGACACCCATTATTTGGAAAATATAAAGTGAGTATTAAAGATGAAATTATTGAAATACTTCATTCTCTTCTATTGTTTTGATTTTGTTGAAGTCTAAAAACAATTATCTTAGCATCTAAAATATTCAATGAGGATGCTGTGTATCTGAATACTCATAACATTTTTGTGAGGAATTTTTAATAAATCGAGTGTAGAATTATGAAATTGAATAATAAAAATACATGATTAAAAATGCTAATGTTTCCTCAGTGACAAAAACCTGGAAGAAGCTACAAATATTGTTATACTAAACTTCACTCTACAAGTGTTTCCACTAAGTGGTTATGAAAATGTCATTAAAATTATTTGAAAATAGGAAAAAATAATCCACTAACAAGTGAAATAATTTTAAATTGTTTCAAACCACATTCATTGCATTTTTATGCAACTGTAGCATAAACACTATTAAAAATACTTGTTGACATCAATACTACTTTTCAAATTTGTGCCTGAGTTCTTTGGACAGTTCTAATGGAATATTTCCCTATCAAATATGCTTTATTTGGCAATTGCTCATAGCATGCATACAGTTAAATTTCATATCTAATTTTGTCATTACCTGAGATTACTAAATTGTTATATTTCTTTGGCATTACTAAAACCATGGCTTTTCACAATTTTATCTCTTCCATTGGCATTAGTAATTTATATAATTAGAGAGAAATAAACCATAGTTGGCAATTAAACTTTGTATTGGCCTTCAAATGCACAGAAATTAATACAGATATTATTATCTTCTAGTACCAAGAGCAATGTAGAGACACATTCTGGGATTGTGGCAATTAGTATTATGGTAATTGCTGAGTTCTTTGGTTTTAGCCTAGATTATAAATCAGGATTTATTTATATTAGTTGTGAGACTATTTTAGTACTAGTACCTATTAAGAGGATTCTAGACAACAAATGTTTTGGTATTTATAATAATATAAAACATGATATAAAAGAGGGGAATCATTAGACTATTTTAAAGATCCAAATTTTATTTTATTTTTAAAGAAATATAATTGTACTTCCAACATAATAATATGTGTGTATATGTATACATGTATGTACATATCCTCATTAAACAAAGGTTTGCTTGTTTACTTGGAACTACTTGTAAATTAGTAGAGCAGATACTTATGTGTGATAGGTTCTTCCAAAATTTTTTGAAAGTTTATATTAAACAGCTGAAGAATTCTCTCTGCTATCTTTGCTTGGCAATGCTTTCTTCAGGAAAAGTTAAAGGTACGCTGCAGCCTAGCCTTTGTCAAAATTGCCATAAATTCTGAATTGGTGGATTTTCCCACAGGTCCTAACTGCTCTGGTTTATTATCCAACACCTCTCTTGGAGTAGATGATAATAACCATATAGCTGTATGGTTTCATCAGTTGTATTTGTCCGCGTCTTCAGAAGACAGAGACCAGAGCCAGTCTTTTTGGTAGAACTACAGCAGGGAGTGGGAATTTTTCTTTTCAATCTGGGCTCTACAGACAGACTGGTCCCGTGGTGGGAGAGGCGACTTCAGAGGAACGCCAGGTGCCTCTGAGTCCCAGGAAGCACAGCAGCACGAGCTCGCATTTGTTAAGGCCGTAAGCCATTGCAAAGCGCTCCACAGCTCGGCACAAGGAGAGCCGTCACGCCAGGGAGCATTTCCAGCCCTGGCTTCCAATGCTTTCCTGCAACGAGATGCACTGCCATTCATTCCATCACCCTCTGAAATTCCAGAGACTTGTCCACGGGGCGGAAACCACAGGCTAAATTAGAAGGAATGCCAGTAAAAAGTGAAGGAGAATCTTCCAAGAATAAGGAAGAAGAGGGTAGCAATTACATGTCTGGAGATGGGCAAGAACTTTAGAATTTCATAATGACGGTGAAGCCAGAAAATTGCGGGTTGGAAAGAAAGGGCTCAGCGAAATTCAGGTCAGAGGAGGCCTATCACCCAGGTGCTGAAAGCCAAGGGACCAGCCAGGTGGGGACACCCAGAGCAAACGGGAGCAGAGTCTGCCTTCAGCCCTGCCTAACGGTGGAGCTGGGCTGTGGCTCCAAGTTGGCATGTACATTAATCATGTAAATGTCCATCATTTGCTGACAGGTGGGATTCATGAACAACGGGCGGATCAAAGCTCTAGACATTGAGTGCTTCATTAACGGAGGGTGCACACTGGACGACTCGGAGCAGGTGCGTGCATCAGACACCAGCGACCTTGGTCCTGAATAGAACACAGAACTTCTAGATGAGTCTTTACTGAACACGCTTCCTCAAGTACTTACCAGGTTCCACAGCAGCTCGACTTTTAGAGAAAAGAAGAAAATGTTCTCCAGTATATGTGAATATCTTCTATTACTTTAGGTAACAGAATTCCTCGTACTGAAGCTGGAAAATGCGTATAAAATCCGAAACCTCAGGTTCCGGGGCCGTGCCTGTATGACCAACTTACCATCCAACACGGCCTTTCGCGGATACGGCTTCCCACAAGGAACCCTGGTAACAGAATCTTGCATCACAGCTGTGGCAGCCAAATGTGGCCTTCTGCCAGAAAAGGTAAGGTTGCAATCAAGGTCACAGCCAAGATTGCTGAAGAATCAGATGAGACGGGAACCAGCTACCTAGGGAAATACCCTAGAACTACTCAAATTAGCTCTGGCTCAAAATTCAAAATATATTCAGTGCTACCTAAAAGAATTCACCTCCATCCTCTTATCTTCCACCCTTCTTGTACAAAGATTTCTCTTTTTCCTTCTTTTTAAAACTTGTGCAAAGATAATTACTCTTTTTAACCTTTAAACCTCACTGAAGTCATTAGAGTAAACAGTGAACGTACCCTTTTTTATCCCTCCATCCCTATTGGTTAAGGGTAACCATGGTCAGCATTTCCATATTTATAGTTCTAGCCCTTTCTCTATGGGTATCCATCCATCTGTATTCATACAGAGATACATCAGCATTGCTATGTGTTTATACATGCACATATACAGTTACTTACCAAAATGGGGCCCTAATAAATACATTATTCTGCACTCTGCTTTTTTCTACTTGACAATAGGCCATGGCCATCTTCCTGTGGCAACAGAATGACCTACTTCCTTCTTTTTCAAGACTGAATAGTGCTATGTAACACGGATGTACCGTCATTTGCTTAGCCATTCCACTATCGGTGCACGTTCAGCTTGTTACCCATCTTTGGCTATTCAAATGCTGTTGCAATACACGTCTTGGTACAGATGTCTCAGGGGGATATCTTTGCCCTCCTAGGTAGAGGGTAAATTTACAGAAGTGAAATTGCCAGTGCACTTGAAAACTCTTGAGAGAGACCGCCAAAAGAATGCTCTCCAAAAACATTATTTTGAGCAATATCCTAGAAGGCGCACAGTATATACAACATGCTAGTCAGACAGGGGCAGCTCCTGGCAGTTGAGGTCAGTGTTGATAACACTTTCTGCTCTTCATATACTCCATCAGACCCCAGCCTACTTTTTACATTTCAATCTCGTTTCCTCAATATATGTTGTAGTCAGTTTCTGACTTACCATAACTATCGATTCCATTTTCCACCCACTTCAGGTTAGGGAGAAAAACATGTACAAAACTGTGGCTAAAACCATCTACAAACAAGCCTTCAGCCCCGAGAACCTGATACGATGTTGGAACGAATGTCTGGACAAGTCTTCCTTTGGCAGCAGAAGAAAGCAAGTGGAAGCGTTTAATAAGAAGAATTACTGGAAGAAGAAAGGACTTGCCATTGTCCCCATGAAGTTTTCAGTCGGCTTTGGTGCCAGTAGCTACCATCAGGTAAGGTCCTAGCTGTATAAATCACCCTGGTGGCAGACACACTCCTGGCCCGATCAGCTTGTGCTGACTTTGCCAGAGTGTCACATTTCCCAGGGCGCGGAGCCCCCCTCCTGAGCAGCACCCCTCTGCAAGCACTTGCTCCACAGTACAGTAGAGAAGTGCCTCCATGGCAGACAGTGGCATCGGCAAGCGTGAGACCTGCAGCAGGGGGACTGCCAAGATGGAGTCCTGACTGCCCCACTGAACCCCTATTCAGAAAGGGAGCAGGAGCCCCCAGGGCCTGCGGTGCTGTGCTTTCTAAGCTCAAGGGTCACAAACCTGGGCAGGAATGGGGCTGTTCCTGGCCCCAGACCCCATAGCATTGCTTGGTGCGCCCTAAGTCTTAGGCAAGGAAGTCATTCTACGTTGCCCTGACCAGCTATTTGTTTCAAGCCACCTCTCCCAGGAACCTGACAATTCTGATGGGGAAATGGGGGTGGGGCCCCAAATCCTCCCAGGTGGATTTGCAAAAGGAAGAGGCAAGTCATTCAGAGGCCCTCTCCAGAAGGGAGGAGGAAGGGCAGCATATAGGTGAGTCCATTACATAGCATGCGGCCTGGTACTGAGTCTTCCCAGCAAGCCCAGGGAGCCACATACAGGAAAGCTGTTTAGAAAACTGGGAAAGACTGTTGCCTCCCAGGATTGTCCATCAAAAGCAGAAACGTCTTACACACATTATGTCTAAATATAAATCTAAAAATGCAGTAGATCTCCCTTGTGTGTATACCATTGAAAACATTCTCTTTTTTTTATTGTTTGAAGTATTACAGATAGTAGTACATAAGTCTCCTTTTTTTTCCCCATTGACCTCCCCCCGGCCTCCCCTACCCCCCAGTACATGCCTTTACCTGCCCCCCCCCCCCGCCAGTGTCTTATATCCATTGGTTATGCTTATATGCATGCATACAAGTCCTTCGGTTGATCTCTTACAGCCCCCCCGCAACCTCCCTTGCCTTCCCGCTGTAGTTTGACAGTCTGTTCAATGCTTCTTTGCCTCTGTATCTATATTTTCCCCATTTCTTTCCTTTAAAAAATCTTGCCTCTGCAGACTAGAAATAAACATATAATAACAAAAAATGAAAACATTCTGCTACTTACACCCAACTATTGGCAGCCAATACACACATACACACACACACACACACACACACACACACACACACACACTACAGAAGCTTCCCTGTCAAAGAAAATCTTTCTTAGGTAATAAACCAAGTGCCCCAAATCCCTGATCAACTTGAATCAGGCAGACCCGAGAAATCCTTGGCCCTGCCACTTACTGGCCGTGTGATATTTAACCTCTCTGAGCCTCTGCTTCCTCAGTTATAAACTGAGAATAATAATCCTCTCTCTCAGGATTGATGAGGATTCAATGAGATAATGACTGTACAGCATCGGCAGGGTTCCCGGAACACCGTGTAGTTATCAGGGCAGCCCACCCCTACCCCCACCCCCGGGAGATCTGACACCCCTCTCAGGGCTGCAGCTCCTCTGGTGTAGGATGAGCCTCCCTGACTCCTGGTCACAGTCCTGTTCCGATCTGATGTGCCCATTCTATAAAGAGGTGCATGAACGTTAATTGTCTGCAAGCCCGACTGAATCAACAGCTATGGCATAAGAGATCCTGGATATCACACGTGTGGATTTTCCTCTGATGCCAAATGTGTCCTTTCTACACCAATTCTCCAACACCAGCTGGGTGTCCAACAATTCACTTCCATTCTGACACTAGCTACCCACACTGAGTGCATAGGTCAAAGGCCGAGTCCCACAAGACCGCCCCAATTTCAGATGCCAGCACAATAGGGTGCTCAGGCTACCGGCACTTCGGCCCAGCCAACTACAAATTTGGGGGTTTCCTCTACCCACCCCCTCAGGTTTGATAATTCACTAGATCAACTCACAGAATTCAGGAAAGCACTTTACTTATGATTACTGTGAATTTATTCTAAGTGATACAACCCCAAAACAGACGAATGGGAGAGGAGGCGTGAGGCTGTCGAGTGCTCTCCCTCCACCATGCGGCCCACCTGCTCATGGATGTGTTCTCCGACCCGGAAGCTCCCAGAAATGTCATTACCTGGATACACTTGATTAAATCATCAGCCATCGGGATTGAAATCAATCTTTAGTCTCACACCTCCCTGGAGGTCAGGGAGTGGGGCTGAAAGATGTGACTCTCCCAGTGGATGGTTTTTCTGGCAACCATCCTGCCTCCCCAACCCCAGCTAGATAGGTTGCCCCCAAGAGTCATCTCATTAGCATACAAAGCACAGTAAATTCCATGGGTTTTAGGAACTGTGTCAAAAACCAGGGGCAAAGACCACATATTTGTTTGTATTATACCACAGCTCCCCTCACCTTTATGGCTGCCCTCACCTAAACCACGGCCTAATTTCTGCCAACTTCTCATTTCACCACAAAAAAATGCTTTAAGTCAAGCAAAGTGTCTCTTTGCAAGACCTCCAACTTCCCCACAGAGTTCCAAATTGATGTGCTCAAGGCACACCAGGCTAGGAGCTGAGGCGTGTTATTCCAGGTCAGCTGATGACTCATAAAGCTTAACACCTACTCCCTAAACCAGGCAGGAGTAGATGTCCCCACGGGGGATCAGGAGGCCACGCTGAAGAAATACTATTATTAGAACCTACAAGCTTTGATGCCTGGAATCCCTCCAAGCCGTCAGGGGCCCAGGCATCTCCAGACAGAATAGACAGAAGTCCTACTTCCTCCTCCTCCTTCTCCTCCCCCTCCCGTTCCCTCTTCTCAAAGGAAAAATACCACATCGCCATTCATCCAGTTTAACAAACATTTTTTTAGTGTCTCTGTGATTCAGATCTACTCAGAGTTCCCTTCAGGACACAAAGATGAAAAAGACTAGGTGCCCCTCCTCGCTGAGACTCCCTGTCACCTCCTGTATTCGTTTCCTGTGGCTTCAATAACAAAGTACCGCAAACTGAGTGGCTTCAAACAACACAAGTATTCTCTCACGGTTTAGGAGGCTAAACGTTCAAAATCCAGGTGTTGGCAGTGCTATGCTCCTTCGGGAGGCCCCAGGGAAGAAGCCTGCTGTACCTCATGTCAACTAATTGCATCTGCAAAGACTACTTCCAAATAAGGCTGCTTTCTGATGTCCTGACCTGGGACAGGGATTTACAGGGGACGCTACTCAACTCAGTACACCCCTGTAACCGTAGGTGCAGAGAAGGGGGTAACGGATCCTTCCCAGAAAGGAATGAGGAGTATTCGCAGAAGTTCTAACAGAATAGAGACCACGGGTGTGGGGGGTGTTGAAGGCTGGAGAGCAAGCCAGGGAGAGAACATCGTATGCAAGAGCACAGGTCAGGAAGGAACAGGGGCAATGCCAGGCTTAGGGGCAAGGTAGAAAAAGACAGGGATGAAGTGGGAAAGCACCAGAGCCCGAATCCCAAAGGGCCTCACATAATAACAAGGAGCAGTGCAGGTCTCTCCCTTGCAGGCAGACAATGGGGAGTTTCTGCCCACCTTGCCCAAGGGACAAACTGTTCCCCCTTTCATGATTCCATTCTGTGCCACTATGTTCCCTGGCTCTGCAGAAGCAGCTGGGTCTGTCCTCCCAGGTCTCCAGGGCCCCCATGGCACACCATTTATCTCACAACTCATTCTGCATTCTCATGACCTGCTTTCCAGCCTGGCCCCCCACTGCACTGAGAGCTACCTGAGGAAGAAGCACATCTTATTCATCATTATCTATCTAGAGCAAGCACATGACACGTGCATGTACTTACAAATGTTTAATTCGCCAGTTGAGTGGTTTGCCAGAGATTTTAAGCGGGGGAGTGACTTTCAAACAGTAGCAACCCCAAGGGGCTCCTACTAAAACCAGGTTCCTCACTAAGACTGTCTTTCCAGGTGACTTTTGCACAAAACAGAGCTAGGCCTCAGAACCCCACCAGGAGAGCTTGCCTCTGACCCTCCCCACTCCGCGAGACTGGAGTTTCACTACCCCGTGTCTTCTACTGAACCTCACTAAACTGGCCCTGAGCTGTCTTCGGGGTTGGTTGTTTTTCTAGGCAGCGGCACTGGTTCATATCTACACAGACGGGTCTGTATTGGTCACACACGGAGGCAACGAACTGGGACAAGGTATTCACACCAAAATGCTACAGGTAAGATCAATAAAATGAAGTCATTAATCTCATTCATTGTTGATATGACTGACATTTGGCCCTAATTTTAGGGTAAGGGACAACTCCCTGAGCTCAAACCCTAAGATCTTGACTATTTAGTTGAAAAACTTCTTACATATCAAATAAAATGGCTGTGGTGGTGGAAATCACACACACACACACACACACACACACACGCAAATACTCCTGAAGCGTGGCCAGGGCCCATGGATGGAGGTGGTGAGCCCCTGGAGCGTTGCAGTGGGTGTGCCATGCAGGCTTACATAGTGTAGGAGTTTCTCACTTTTCCTATTGGAGACCAGCGTGTATAATTTTTAAAGTTTGGACAACAATATTACGATATTATTTTGACAAGTAAGGATGAGTATGTCATCAATATCCTTCTCCTATCATCTTTAAAGAATACTTTAACACGCACATACCTACATACAAAATTGAAAGATGTGACCCCAAGAGAAAAAATTAAATCTTTAAATACATTTAACTGAATGACAAATACATTAGATTGTTATAGTGCATATCTGCAGCTTTTGACTATCCCTCCCCTTAGCTACTTTGGAATACACCTCCCACATTCCATGTAGTTCTGAAGGACTCCTCACTTCTGGTGGCTTTCTGCCCCATCCCCCTCCCGTTACTGGTACAAGGTGCATGTGCCAGGATGCTTCCAAAAAAAAAAAGTCAATAGTCAAAACATCAGAGTTTTAAGTAAAGAAACGTGTATTGATCAAAAAGGCCCAGCTCAAGAAGATGAAGGTACCTTACAGCTTCTGGAAATCTGGCTTTTTTTTTTCTTTTCCTTTTTTTTTCTTCTTCTTCTGCAAATGCATCTTAAGAGAGCCCAGAATTCAGGCATCTTTTTTGTCATCAAGGGAAGGGAGGAGAGGTGAGGCAAGAAGTGCGTGAGGGCCATGGACAGTGAGGCCCTGACAGGGTTCCAAGGAAGAGCTGCAATTTCTAAGTCTTGTTCCCAGTTGGTGGCTGGTCTGTTGACACCCACTGATCTGAGTGTGGTCTGGAGGCTCCTTGAAATCCTCCCTTTCGAAACCATATTGTATTCTCTCCCTTATTATTATTACTACCTATCAGGTTGTCAAGACAGGAAGTCACAATGTAATTCAACACCCCCCCCCTTCTGCCTCTGGTGATACTGGCTGGCCGGGTGGCTACCTGTCATGATATCGTCCAGCCCAGCAGTTGTCTGTCCTGATGTTGTCCCGCCCTGTAGCCGCATGTCACAAGATTTAGGCTTTAAAGGATATCACGAACATATTAAAAATAGTCATTTTTACTAAGAAAAATGATGACCCAAATCTTCACAGAACTCCTTGCTGAACTTGAAAATATGTCTTTTTCTCATAGGTGGCCAGCCGTGAATTAAAAATACCCATGTCTTATATGCACATCTGTGAGACAAGTACAGCCACGGTGCCTAATACAATTGCTACAGCTGCCTCCATCGGTTCCGATGTCAATGGCAGAGCCGTGCAGGTGCTTCCTGCTGTCTGTCTGTCTGTCTGTCTGTCTGTCTGTCTTTCCTCGGGTACTTTTACCACATCTCCAGTTTTCTTAGCTGGATACAGGCACACGTGACTGGCTTCAGAGAAGCCGTCTGTGTCACTAAACTCAGGCTCAGGATAACCAAAGTGTCAGAGAGTGTGTTAGTTGGAGCAGGCTAAATGGAGGTGACAGACCCAGAACATAATGGCTAAAACATAACAAAGTCCCTTTCTTGTACACTGAAGACTCAGGGGGAGTGTTGGCTCATTCAAGCACCCAGACTGATGGCAATTCCTCCATCTCCAACATGTGACTTTCAAGGCTGCCCTGAGCGTCATCATCCAATGAGCCAGGGAGGGAGAGCATGGAAGCCAGACCTGGCAGCGATGCCAGTCACTTCCACTCGCCATCCATTAGCGGAAGCGGTCTCAGGCCACAGCTCACTGCAGGGGAGGTGGGAGAAGGCGGAGCAGTGGGAAACCACATACATGCCCAGCAACCATGGAAGAAGGGGAGCCGGTGCTCTGGTGCAGAGGCAGTCTCTGTCCCTCGGAGACGCAGAAAGAGGAAATCTGGGAACCAATTACTGCAGAGCTGTGTGCGTTTCCCCTGGCACCAATAAGGCCTCGTGGGCCGGGAGGCAGACGGAACTCCAGCCAGGTAGACAGGGTACAATTAAAGCGTCTACATCAGTGGAGCCCTACCAGAGTACTCATCCTTTTTGTTTGTACTGTTTTCTAACGGGTGTTTAATGTTTACTTTTTCCGAATAGAACCATGACTTCACGTTCCTTCATTCCAATATCTGGTTGCCTGTCCTTTTGCCATGTCTCTGTTATACACGGTCCACTTTCTCTACTAGAATGTTGTGGGAAGGCATGTTCCCTCACCCCCAGGACACTGCACTTAAGCTACCAAGACGAACCACTTTTAAATCCATTTTATCTTTGTGAGGACACCCTTAGGGGCTCAAAAACCAGAGATTTTTACTCAGAACAAATGTGTGGGAAACCTCAAATTCATGAGATCCAGTTTGGGGTAGAATCAAACACAAGCTAGGAATAGCTCAGTGTGTATGGGAGTTGTCAGCCCAAACTTAGCGTTAATTCATCTAGGACAACGATTTTCAACTGCTGAGCCGCAAGTTTTCTAAAAACATGAAATACCTGACCTCTTTTATCTTAGCTTGTCAAATTAAAAAAATGACAACACAACAATAGCCATCCGGTGTGAATGAATCAAAATTATACCTATTGTTTTTGTCATTTCAGAAAAAAAATTGGAGGTATACTGCAGAATTTTAGTAATTAGTGTATGTGTGCCATGAGATAAAATAGGTTGAAAATCACTGTTCTAGGATATTGAGTTTTAGATTTCAGTTTGGAGTATCAGAAACTTTGTAGATCAGGTTATTATAAAAAACAAACTTAACTATTTTTTCACTTCACACCCAAAGCAAAGGCCGCCATTGCAATACTTTGATGTGGATGGGTGATCAGGCAGAGGGATGGACAGAGAGTTGAATAATGTTTCAGACCCAGACGGATATTGGCATGTCATTGTTGGAGATTGGAAAAGACAAATTTGATTGGAAATAAGATGTTTTGTTTCATTTATTTTAATGGCTAGAAGATACAAAAGAAGGTACAAGTCAAAAATGTAGAAAAAGAGAAGAAAGAATTAAGCACGTGAATATATTTAGAAAGGGGACCTGAGAGGAGAAGTTCAGCTGAGCCTATGTTCTCACAGGAAGTGAAGCAGGAAGGGAAAGGCCCTCCAGTAACGGATGCTCCTCTCAAGGTCAGGGGCTGTGTTGTTATCGTCTCTGTGTCCCCAGTGTGCCGTATCAGGCACTCCATAAGTATTCACTGACCTAGTCAATTATCCACTTATATTCTTCCACGCAAGTCCTAACCATTGGGCTCTTCTCTAATGGGAATGCCCTTCTTTACTCCTCCAAGAACGCTTGTCAGATCCTTCTGAAACGCCTTGAGCCCGTCATTCAGAAAAATCCAGAAGGTTCCTGGGAAGACTGGGTAAGTGTTCCATTCCATTACTACAAATGAGGAAACCCACACCAGTGCCCAGAGCACCTGGCAGCACACAGCTGAAGCTCGTAGAGACAGTTCTTCTGAGAGTGGCTTTATACCTAAGGGCAAGAGCCCCAAAGGCTGAGACGGCTGTCCCGTGATGTTTACCAGGTACGTATGGAGAGAGCACACGGGGAACAGCATCCCTGAGAAGAGGAATGGAAGTGTAGGAAGAGTACCCAGAAGGCCTGACCCAGACTGAGCCTTCCTCAGACACACAGGCACACACACACACACACACACACACACACACACACACACACACCAGGTGTGGAAGGTGTGGAGTATTGTTATTGAATAAGTCTCAAGAGAAATGGTTTGTTTCATCCAACTTTACAATACCCTATATACTATTTCTTTAGCACAATTATCTCATATTTGCACATACACTACTAAAGTGCTGACACTTAGATATGTAAACTAAGCCTGTACATCATGGATGGGCAGCAGGATTCCATTTTATTTCTTTAATTCAGACCTCTGAACTCAAATCAGAAGGAAATTGTTAGTGTACCAGCTGAGAGAAAATATATATATATATAGTGATGAGTTAGTCCTTTTATTGGTAACAAAGCACCAACAATGATCGTATGTCAATTTTGACACATGTTTTTATTTTGAATATTTTTATTTTCACCTGTTAGATGGTGTATGTATTTTATTTGAACTAATTATGCTCATCCTGCAGATAGAAGCTGCTTTTGAAAAAAGAATCAGTCTTTCAGCCACGGGATACTACAGGTAAAGATTACAATGGTAACGTCTTGACTTAGCCAAGAAAATGGGAGGCAACCACGCACTCAGGGCCTCCGTCCCTCGTTTGTAAAACAAGTTTTCATCGTGTGATCTCTGAGATCCCTTCTGGGCCCCAAATTCTACGACTTCACATAGGTCTTTGAGCTATGTCCAAAGCAATATTAAGTAACAAAAATGCCCCAACTGGGTACCAAAAAAAAGTTAAACATGACTTATAACATCTAATCATTATTTACTTTTCTTTATTGTGGAAAAAACAGAATAATAATATTCTTTAGTGTGAATAGAAAAAAGAAGTAACTTGCACATCAAGTTTACAAATCTTCCTCCCAATACCATAAAAATCTTTCTGTGCAGAAGCCCTTGGTAGACGGGGCAGATGGGTGGGAGGTCACCAGTCATTATTTGTGCAGGACCCCTCAGAGGAGGCCCTCAGAAAATGCGGTTGATTGAAGGAAGCACAGAGAGGAGAGCTGATTGTCAAATTCTGGAAGTGTATGACATTAGTGTAACAATCTAATGAAGCAAACCACCAAATGAGAGAGAGAGAGAGAGAGAGAGAAAGAGAGAGAGAGAGAGAGAGAGAGAGAGATCTCGTTAAGAAAGAAAAAGGGAGGGAATAGCCATGCCCAATGCCCTGTACACTGTGAGTTCTAAATTCCTGAGTTTAGTGACCAAGAAGAGAGCGAATCAGCCTCCAGCTGGGTACTTTTCCATTATAAATCAACACATTGAATTGCTGGCCCTCTTTTTACCAGCGAGGGGGACCCTCTGGCAATGCCGATAAAATCAGCTGAGGTTCTCAACGTGCAGAGCTAAAGCACAAGCCTACGCCATCAAAATACGACCCGGGCGAGCCGAACCTAACCGGTCTGTTGGCTTCTCTGCGTTTCTGACCTCCTGACTGCAGCACCGAGTGTCCGCTCTAAAGTGGAGGTGACGATTCCCGTTGCCACAACCAGAAAGGTTGGAAACACAGGCTGCAGCTCAAATGAGTTGAAAAGGGCAGTGCACACACGCGCACACACACACACACACACACACACATGCAGGCACACACATGCACACCCCAAGGTAAAGGGCTTTATTTCTTCCATCAGGGGCTACAAGGCCTTCATGGACTGGGAGAAGGGGGAGGGAGACCCGTTCCCTTACTACGTCTATGGCGCAGCCTGCTCGGAGGTGGAAATCGACTGTCTGACAGGAGCTCACAAGGTAATGTAACTTTCTCCGTGTTGCGTTCGCACAAGGACAAAATTGCATTGCACGTTAACAGCCCTGAGCTCTCTGTGTAATACTTGTATACAGTAGGGACAAGATTCTTTCAGTCCCGTGGGAACGTCTAGAGATCCAGCTTTATCCAGGATTTGCACTTAAAAAGAAGTAGTCGAGAGGCATTGCTCATGACAGCCTGAAATGCATTGTTTCTTATTCTAATTCAGACATCAAAATCACTTTCCAAAGTTTTTTGGGGGGAAAGGAGGCGGGTGTTCTGTTTCTAAAGGAAGATCAAGTTATCTAATCTGAAGGAATAGGTAATTTAGCAAATTGTCCTGAGTAAGCATTTTGAAAGCACACAGCAATTGTGATACTGTTTCTTCAGGGTGGGTTACCCCAAGGTGCTAGGACCTCTGAAGAAACAGATTGGGGTTGGGAGAGGAGGGGAGGGCTGTGAAAATAACTTGGTGTTTGCCGTTTCATTGAGTCAAAGCCGTGAATGCCAAAGACCGTCTTCGGCCATTGACAGTCCCCCCACTAGATTTAAAGAGTTAGCAGATGTCTTACCTCCTCTACTGTTGATGGCGTTCACTGCCATCTTAATTAACTAGCAGGAATTTGGGAACCGTTGGGGACCATTTGCATAAAACTTCAAATAATACTTTTAATTCAAGTATTCACACTGAGGTCATTTTAACTTTTGACAGAAAATCAGAACAGACGTTGTCATGGATGCGTGTTGCAGCCTAAATCCAGCCATTGATATCGGGCAGGTAGGTCCTGGCCCACTTAACGGGGTGCCGCTTCCTAGGAGCCACGGTGGGGTAGGTAAAGGCCTTCTGAGGAGCACACAGTATCACAGAGCCCGGCATCTCCCCCTTCAGGTCGAAGGCGCGTTTATTCAGGGCATGGGCCTTTACACCACCGAGGAGCTGAAATATTCCCCGGAAGGTGTCCTGTACTCGCGAGGCCCCGATGAGTACAAAATTCCAAACATCACGGACGTGCCAGAGGAGTTCAATGTCTCCTTGTTGCCGGCATCTCAAACTCCGCTAACCATCTATTCCTCCAAGGTAAGCACCCGAACCTGCCACTGTGCAGGGTGCGGGATCAGGCAGCATGATAAACGAGAGCAGGTGGACAAAATAAAAAATAAATGTCGCCCTAACCGGTGTGGCTCAGTGGATAGAGCGTCGGCCTGCGGACTGAAAGGTCCCGGGTTCGATTCCGGTCAAGGGCATGTACCTTGGTTGCGGGCACATTCCCAGTAGGGGGTGTGCAGGAGGCAGCTGATTGATGTTCCTCTCTCATCGATGTTTCTAGCTCTCTCTCCCTCTCTCTTCCTCTCTGTAAAAAAATCAATAAAATATATATTAAAAGTAAATCAATAAATAAAAAATAAATGTCAAACCTTATCAAGGCCAAATCAAGACAGACTGTTAGAATTTGGAGATGAATCACCTCGAGAAAAGGGAAATTCGGGGAGGATGAATGATCCACCCGATGGCCATCCTGGCCAAGGATTTGATTTATAAAATCCTCTTTCAGGGAGAACTCTAATATTCAGCCAAAAGCTTTGATTGGATAGAATAACATTTTCACTTAACAACCGGAAGACTAACATATTAAATGGGAATGAGGGCACAATGCTACTGAAATCTTAAAAAGCAGCGGCAGCCGAAACCGGTTTGGCTCAGTGGATAGAGCATCGGCCTCCGGACTGAAGGGTCCCAGGTTCAATTCCGGTCGAGGGCATGTACCTTGGTTGGGGGCACATCCCCAGTAGGGGGTGTGCAGGAGGCAGCTGATCAATGTTTCTCTCTCATCGATGTTTCTAGCTCTCTATCCCTCTCCTCTCTCTTCCTCTCTGTAAAAAATTAATAAAATATATATTTTAAAAAAAAAAAAAAAAGCAGCGGCAGCGTGAACAGCACCTGGACCAGGCCTCAGGAAACCTGGGTTCCTGGCCGAGCCCAACTCTCTGTGATATGAGACCAATCACTCACGCAGCTCCGAGGGGCTCAGGGCCTCAGGCCTACCCAGAAACAATCTAAAGCAATGTTTCTCAATGGGGCAGGAAGGGGGGGGGGGTTGCCCCTCAGGGAACATTTGGCAATGCCGTTTCTGGCTGTCACGACTATGGAGGAAGATGCTGCTTCTAGTGGGCAGAGGGCCAGGGATGCTGCTAAACAGCCTTCAATGCACAAGACAGCCGTCCACAGCAAAGAATCATCAGGCCCCAATGTCAGCTGTGTCAGGAAGCCAAGACACCAACCCTCAGCAATTGCTAAAGTCGTGAAATTGCAAGTTAAAATGAAGGTCGGCGTGTGTTTGCATTGCTGTATGCAGGTTACAGGAGAGCCACCCTCGCAGCTGAAACTCCCTTGAGGTTTGAGATGCAGTGTTAAAATTTTCTTTAAACTCTTCTAGGAGACTTCTTATGAGAGGTGGCAAATTAGTACCAAAATCAGTAAGTACACAAGTCCACGTCAATCTGCTGGACTCGCATCATTTCCAGAATAGGTCCCTCTTGCCGCCCAGGAGCTTTCTTGGGACCTGTGGTGCTTGCGGGGGGGGGGGGGGGGGGGGGGGGCGGGGGCAATTTTGAAAGGAAGGCCAATCAACAGGCCTGTGATTCTCTTTGGGCTGGAAATCGTCATCAAAAAGGATGCTCAGAGCCCACAGAGAGCAGCTCTCAGGGCAAGCAGGACCCTGGGGTTCCTGTGGTTGTGGCCAGCCCCCCGCAGGCAGACCTGCAGGGCAGGTTTGCACATGTGCCGGGAAGTGTGCTAAGAGCGGGGACCCACCAGGTACCAGGTGCTGTGCTTTTGTGCTACCTGAATGTCACAACACCCTGTAAGCTAGGTGTCAGTGCCTGCATCTCACTGGTAAAGGGAAAGGGACTCAGAGAGATCATCTCACCCAGAGAAACACAGGGAGTGAGGGCCAGGATTCAGATTCAGGTTCTCTAGCTCAGGGGTTGCAAATGGGGGCCATTGGCCAAATCTAGCCTGCAAATGTGTTTGCTTAGTCCTACACAGTGCTTTTTAAAGTCATGAAATTTTATTTATTTTTTTAATATATTTTTATTGATTTCAGAGAGGAAGGGGGAGAGAGAGAGAGAAACATCAATGATGATTGGCTGCCTCCTGCACACCCTACACAGGGCATCGAGCTCGCAACCCGGGCATGTGCTCTGATCGGGAATCTAACCGTGACCTCCCAGTTCATGGGTCGACACTTAACCACTGAACCACACTGGCTGGACAAGTCAGGGAATTTTACATGAAAATACAAATACCTAAATTCTCTTGAAAAATTGGATGATCTGATCGTTTGGGCTACATTTCTGGAAGGCAGCCATTAGCTAGAACTGAAGAACAGCTGCCTTTTAGACAGGACATGGGTGTCTCTATTTCCCCATAATCCCCCCTGACTTCTATCTACGTATAGTTCAGTGTAGAAGCTTCTAAAATAAATGTGCTCTCTTGCAGGGCCTGGGGGAGTCCGGGATGTTCCTGGGGTCGTCTGTATTCTTTGCCATCACTGATGCTGTGGCCGCCGCACGCAGAGAGAGAGACATAGCCGACGACTTCACAGTGAAGAGCCCAGCAACCCCGGAATGGGTCCGGATGGCCTGTGCAGACCGGTTCACAGAGATGGTAGGAGCGGTCGTTTACTTTCCTGATAGGGCACTTTTCCTTTCCTCCTTCTCACACCTCTTAGGTAAACGTGTAATCTAATCTGTATCTGACCGAATTATAAGATGAAAGTGAAAATCAGTCACAATCCCACTAACCAGAAATCACCATCTCACACACACACACACACACACACACACACACACACACACACATGTTCAACCATCTTTCTTTTGGATAAATTATTTACACACGGATACACAATCTTACACTGCTCTAGGATCTGTCACCAGTCTGACCACCCTCCCTCCACCCATCTTTTAATTCATCTATGTTTACATGTAAAATAGACCTTATTTATACAAAATCAGGGCATCCCTGGCATGAATATGTGAATAGGTCTGAACAGTGTAATTGGAAGTGACTCGGCGAGCCTTCACTCCCACCTGGATTGAGAAGATACTTTTTCCCATGAAAGATCACTCAAAAAGTAGTTGTTTAAACCCAAAAAGAAAATAACTGACCCAACGCATGTATCCCACAAACTCCTCATCTTTATTTACAGCCGCTGGCATAGGTTTTGGAGACAAGGGCAGGGCCAAATGTCTAGCTTCGCAATGACAAGCCCCTTGTTACTGAGGCTGCTTAGACCATGTCGAGCGCGACCATTTACCCCTCATCTTATCCTGACCCGCAATATTCCTCGCAGTCCACTGACCTCGTATTTATTTGAAACAATGAGAATATTAATCCTTCAAGTCCTTGAAGAGCCTTCGGAGGTTCAAGAGTGCCTCTACTCTGGCCTCCAGACCCCACCCTCGGCTGGACACCAGCAAGAGGGTGACCAGAAGCCGCCTTAAGTGGGTCTCCTGAGGGAGGCAGAAAGGAAGCCCTAACTGTTGTTTTTATTTATAGAGAGAGAGAGACTTAGAGAGGAAGGGAGAGGAAGAGAGAGATAGAAACATCAATGATGAGAGAGAATCATTGATGGGCTGCCTCCTGCACGCCCCCTACTGGGGATGGAGTCCTCAACCTGGGTATGTGCCCCGACTGGGAATCGAACCCTGACCTCCTGGTTCATAGGTCGACGCTCAACCCCTGAGCAACACTGGCTGGGCTGACTCTTGGTTTAACAAAGGACCAGAAACACACAAAATACAGATGCTTCTGCTACTTCCTGTCACGGGAAATGGCAATACTCCATCCAGGTAGTAACACAAACCAGAAACCTAGGAGCTGGCCTGACATTTCTCCCTTTCTCTCTCAGTAGCCAGTCCTTCACCATGTCCTGCTCATTTCAACCCCTAGCAACCTCCTGCATCACTCTGTTCCTGCATCCAACCACTCTTAAACAAACGTTGGTTGAGTAACGAATAGGTGCCAGGCATGCTGGGTGCTGGGAATGAAAGAGATCTGTCTCTGCTTACTCTCTAGAGACTCTTAAGTCCAACCCCCATCTCTCTAGTCAGGGTCAGAGCAGCCTCCTAACAGTCTCCCGACACCCACGGCAGCCAGAGGTTTGTGGTGTGACAGATATGATCATGTCACTCCAGCCACACCTGAAGTGAAAAGGTCCCCATTGCTCTTGGGTTAAAGTTAAAACCATTTTATTTTCCCTGCCACGTCCAGAAACCTGTAAAATCCAGTGTGGCAGACCCCTGCCCCTCACCTCTCCAGCCACACATGGTCCCCACCCTGCCTTCTCTCGCCTCCCAGCCACACTCACCTCTTCAATCTGTTCCTTGTATCAAGGACAGAGGCCTCTGCCATGCTCCTCCCTCTGCTGGGAACCATCTTCTTCATTTTTTCATTTTTTTTAAAAATATTTTTTTATTGGTTTCAGAGTGGAAGGGAGAAGGAGAGAGAGAGAGAGAAACATAAATGATGAGAGAGAATCATTGATCGGCTGCTTCCTGCACGCCCCCTGTTGGGGATCGAGCCCGAAACCCAGGCATGTGCCCTTGACCGGAGTTGAACCCAGGACCCTTCAGTCTGCAGGCCAACACTCTATCCACTGAGCCAAACCAGCCAGGGCTGGGAACCATCTTCTTTCGTTTCCTCACCTCGCTAACCCCTACTCACCTTTCATATTTTAATCATACTCAAGAAATGAATTGGGTACTTTGTGCTGGCATAGTGTGAGGTAGCAGGAGTGTCCTGGTGAACCGGACGCAGGTCCCAGCTCTCAAGGAGTTAACGGTGAAGCAGAGGAGAAAGTCAAACACTGCTGACAGTTGTAAGTGCTCGGCTGACTCCGGGTTATCCCTGTGCGTCAATGGAGCAAACTTTTCTAACTGAGCCCTAACCGTTTCTTAAAGTCAAAACAGTTACGGGTGTGGCTCCAACTTTAATCATTCATCGTGTAATCATTCATTCCTCTAACACCTGTTCAGCCCCTTCCATGTGCACCACTGGGGAACTAAAGAAACAGTGAACCAGCCAATCTTCGCCCGCAGGGAGTTTACCTTTTACTGGGGAAACCAGACAGTAAACAAACACAATATAATGTCGGGTGAGGCAAAATAGAGGAGTAAGGGGCTAGAATGCCTGGAGAGAGTTATTATGGAATATTTTTATAGAGGTTATTGGGAAGTTTTCTCTGGGTGTTCACACTGAAGCTGAGGCCTCAATGAAGAGAAGGGGCAAACACAGAGCTGGTGATGGCGTGTTCAAGGCAGAGAACAGCTAGTGCAAAGGCCCTGGGGCAGTTGTAATGGATTTAAAGTCGGCTGGGACTGAGTAGCCCTCAAAAATAAAACATCTTCTTAAGCCTCTGATCTTGCTTCTCAGATGGAAAAACGTGTAGCTGAAAGGCTCTAATTGTTCTCTCTCACTGGCAGAGAGATAAAAGAAACCGAAATCTGTGGCTGCACCCCTTATCTTCACATCAGCAGGGTGAAACCTGGACAGTCCTTCCAGTCCACAGATTTCCTGGCATCTCCCCTCTGTCACCATCCAGCTCTGTTCTCCAGATCTTTAGAAATTATGTTCGCTCACACAGCAGGCCTCCTGACGTTCTTACAGCCTGGCCCCCTTACCGACCGGTCTCCTTAAGGCATCTTGGAACACATCTGAGCCTGCATCAGAATTTACATTTGACCTAGCTACAACATGGTTCATAAGTTGAAATATATAATGATTCTCACTGCCATACAATATTGTGCTATACCCCCAAAAAAAGTTTTAAAGAAAGATAGACATTAACATGCTTTGCATTTGGCCTTTGAATGCTGTTGTCAAAACACTGTTTGATCTGCCCAGCCAGGGTGGCTCAGTGGTTGAGTGTTGACCTAGGAACCGGGAGGTCACGGTTCAATTCCCAGTCAGGGCACACGCCTGGGTTGTGAGCTCGATCCCCAGGAGGCAGCCGATCAAGGATTCTCTCTCATCATTCAAGTCTCTCTCTCTCTCTCTCTCTTTCTCCCTCCCTCCCTCCCTCCCTCCCTTCATCTCTGAAATCAATAAAAATACAATTTTTAAAAAACACAGCTTGTTCTGATAGGTGAGAAGATGAGAGGGTCAGAATGTCTGTGACTAGAACATGAGCACTGGAAAGTCCTCTTTTAATAAGCTCCTTATGACCGCAAGGTAAATAACAGCCTATTCCTTAAATAGAAATGACTGTTGGACAGTACTTTTCCTCTTGGATTAACTAACATACGCATTTAAATGCACGTAAAAGCCCTGTGTAAATACAAGTCACTGTACATATTAGAGGTAAGGTCTCCATCAAGTGCTCCTCCCTGTCAATGACCTTCTTCCACATGCGCCCTCCCCAAGGCGTGAGGAGTGTCCACATTCCACCAGGTGGACCTGGCCAGGGCAGAAAACATAGCTCAAGACGAGCAGCCACATTTTCATGGATACTTAGCTTCAAGCTTCAGCAAAGAGCAGACGTTAGTAAGAAGGCCGGAGCATTTTTTCTTAAAAGTGCCACCTGTTTACTTCGGTACCGGCAGCGCTTCCTGCCAGATGTGGATGATGCTGACCCGGGGCAGGCAGCCTGCTCCCTGTGCTCCCCCTGCCCCATGCACAGCAGCCCCCCCGCCCCCCCCATGAACAGCCGCCACCCCCCGCCCCCCCCGCCCCTCCCGCCCCATGCACAGCTGCCCCCCCCTGCCCCATGCACAGCCACACACCCCTCCGCCCCATGCACAGCCGCCCCCCCTCGCCCCCCCAGGCACAGCCTCGCATTCTCTGAGGGAGAGGTGAGCAGCCTGTCCCACGGGACTGCGTCCCATTTCCTGTGGTTCTGGGACCAACCCCAACGCACGTGGAAAGGCACAGTCTCCGGGCTGCTCTGCTGAGAGCTACGGCACGGGTGACGGGCAGGGCCTGCCAGCGGCACAAACACGCCGGCCACGTGGACTCCGGGAGACGAATGACTCAGGGGCCACTCAGCAGAGACACCCACGGTGCCTCCCTTCCTGGGCGTGCTGCGCCCACGCCCGATCCGGTGCGACGTCCAGTGCGATGTGCACACTCACTCACACACACACACACACACACACACACTCACTCACACACACACTCACTCACACACTCACTCACACACTCACACACACTCACTCACACACACACTCACTCACACACACACTCACACACACACTCACTCACACACACACACACTCACACACTCACACACTCACACACACTCACACACTCACACACTCACACACACACACACACTCACACACACACTCACACACACACTCACACACACACACACTCACACACTCACACACACACTCTCACACACACACACTCACACACACACACACACACACTCACACACACTCACACACACACACACACACACACACGCTCTTTGCACTCTCCCCCTTCCTCTCACGCTGTCTTGGAGGAGGTCACTGGTGCTCTAACTGGCTGTGAAACTGGGGCCCCGTGGAGCATGCCTGTCCCAGGAGGCAGGGACTGACTCTGTTCGCCTCCATGCTCGGATCCAACTCTTCCCTGCAGGGGCCTTTCTTACCAGATACTTACAAGTGGGTGGCTTATCAGATACTGTCATTAAATGTATATGTTTGTGTCTAAAAACTGTCCCACCTGGTCCCTGGAAGGTTACTCCGTTAGGCAGAGAATCAGAAGAAGAGCAGAGAGGAGGGAAGCACTGGGAAGCAGGCAAAGCTGAGTTCCCTCCGATTCAGAGAGGGAGTGAGTAAGGCAGAAGGCGGGACAGAAAGAGGTCTTATCTCGGAGGGAACAGGGTCACAGGCACTGCTTTAACTCAGGCATCTCAGCTCTCCCTTTCCTGACGTTTACTCTCTCTGATCACTCCATGGCCTCGCCTATAAAATGGCGGGAGAGGTGTGTGGAGAGAATAATTATAACGACTTCACAGGGTTGTTGTAAGGTTTAAGTAAGATAATATGTGAAAAGCATTTAGCAGTTGACCATACATAAGAAGTGGTCAATATACGTTGATGATGCTGCTGCTGATGATGCTGATGCTGATGATGGAGTCTGAAGTCCCCAAGAGCACCATCAGTTTCAGAGACCTGCTAGATGGACTCACAGAACTTCGGATGCTGCTCTAGTCCTGGTTTTGGTTTCTTCCAGTGAGAGGATGCAGATTAGCGCCAGCCAAGGGGAAGGCAGATAGGGGAGACCGTGGGAGCTTCCAGCCTCTCCCAGGGGAGCTACACAGACAGCACTGCTCTCTCCCAGCAACAAGGTGGGAGAAGGGACACAAAGTGTCGACAACCTGGGATGCTCACCTGAGATGTGGCATTCTGGGTTCTTCCTAGGGAGCAGTGACATAGCATAGGTCACCTGCATCGCTGACCTGAGTTACTCAGTGTCCAGCCCTTCCAGAGGTCAGGTGATACCCCACGGCCCGACGCCTCGGGTAAGCAAAGACACTCTAATCAGGCAGATCCTTCAAGGGTTTGTGTAGGTGTTATCTCCCAGGAGCTGGTCAAGGGCTCTCTCTTTGGAATGTGCAAAGGTTGGCAACCCAAGCCTGCTGAGTTAATCCTTCACTACACGATAATAACGATGAAGATGAGGAGGAGGAATTGTGGATTGATGGCAGCTACCACTGACACTAGGCCTTGACACCAACGAGACCGGATACAGACACATCTCAGAAGCTGAGATTTAACTAAGAGTGGACTCCGTCTTGATGGCCATTGTGAACATATTGCCTTCATTCTAGTTATCAAGAACCAACCATGCCGAAACCGGTTTGGCTCAGTGGATAGAGCATCAGCCTTCGGACTGAAGGGTCCCGGGTTCGATTCCGGTCAAGGGCATATACCTTGGTTGCGGGCACATCCCCAGTGGGAGGTGTGCAGGAGGCAGCTGATCGATGTTTCTCTCTCATCGATGTTTCTAGCTCTCTATCCCTCTCCCTTCCTCTCTGTGAAATATCAATGGAATATATTTTTTAAAAAAATAAAAAGAACCAACCAGGGAGGAGGAGGAGGAGGGAGGAAGGGGTCGATGGCACCAAGCAAGAGAGAAGATAAGGGGCAAGGTCGCCGAAGGCCAAGAAAGAGCAGCTTAAGTCCCAGGTCTGGGTCTCTGAAACCAAAAAGAAAAAGGAAGTTATGTCCTCATTCAAGGAGCTAGGGAGGAAGTAAGACCCAAGAAGGCCGAGGTAGCAAGATCATGAGTATTGATCTGGGTCCCAAAGCAAAGCGGACTCCCGGAACCCAGGTCTGGTGGAAAGAACAGGAAGCAGGTTTTGGAAGAGACTAAACATTGCCATCACCTTTAGCAGGAGAGTTGACCTGAATCGACCTCAGACTAGACTGCGGAGCTTTGTCCAGCGTCCAGCCTGCCCAGCGCAAGTGGAACGAGCTGATTGTAGATAAGATACCCATCATAGCAGCTAAGCAGAGAATCGGGGACGTCTCTTTGAGAAGGGCAAACCTAGCCCTCCATTTATATTTCATTACAGGTTAAGAGCAAACAGTAAGAATAGAATTTGTTACGTTATCCTGATAGGAGTGGGGTGGTTGTTTTGGTTTTTTGTTTGTTTTGTGGGTGTGTGGGGGTTTTTTTAACTTCTTTTTGTACTTTTGTTAAATAAATATTAGGAGAAAAGCTTTTTGGAACCCTCATAACTTTTCATTATTTATAGGAGGCTTGTGGTTTTACACCTGTGTAACTAAAAGTCAACTCTTTGGACCAAAAAAAAAAAAAAATGTAACAACAGCAGAGGCAAGGAATGTAATTTCTGCTTTTTTGGCTAAACTTAAGGGAGAGCATTCCCAGCAGAGGAAACAGGAATTGAGGACCACAAGAAGGAAGGACTCACAAGTCAGGTTCTTGGGGCTTGAAGGCCAGGGTAGGGAAATGTGCCTGGGTTTTCACTGGCAAGGGTTCTGGACAGAAACCATCTGGCTGGAGGTACAGACGGAGCTGCTCTCAAATCATGGCACAGGCGTCCTGGTCCCTAGGCTCCAACACAAACAACTCTCAGCCCATCCTCTCCTCTTCCCACCCTCCCTAACCCCGCAAATGTGTTCATAGGATATGTAATTCTCTGGGAGATTCACATCTTGGAAGCAAAAAGGAGCGCTAACTAATACAGAGTGCCTTACTTCGCAACGCCAAGTGCAGCAGATAGCACAATGCCAGACCCCACTGTCTCTTCAGAGTTGACCCTAGAGAGGAAGGGTATTCCCCAGGAAAATCCTGCCTCCTCCCCTCAGAAAAATGTCCCCAACCCTACAGATTTGATATGATTTTCCTGGTGAAATATTGCAATGGTATTATGATAATTAAGTTTCGAATTTGCTTTCTTTCTTAGATCCCAAGAGATGACCCTAAGACATTTAGACCTTGGTCTATCCCTATAGCATAACACTGCTGTCATTTCTCTAAAAGGTAAGATCAATAAGCTGAAAGATAATTGCTCAGAAAGAAAAACTGATCCAGTCCTTTGTGTTGTATGGAAATTTATGATGACACAAGTGTGTAAGTCAAGCTTCTTTTTTTTTATGTGTTTAAAATATGTTTTTATTGATTTCAGAGCGAGGAAAGGAGAGGGAGAGAGAGAGAAGCATTGATTTGTTGTTCCATTGATTTATGCATCCATTGGTTGATATTTGTACTAGTGTATGCCCTGACTGGGGATAGGACCTGCCAACGTGCTGTATCGGGACCATGCTCCAACCAACGGAACTGCCCGGCCAGGGCTCCTTCAGCTTCTTATTTTATAAAGGAAGATGTGGGGGCTACAGGAGAATAAATAACTACTTCGATGTATTTATTCATAGCCATAAAGCTTACCAGTCCAATTTTTCAACCATTTATTGTTCTCTCACACAAAGTCGAGGGATTTACACCGTTTTATAATTATTCTCTTTTCTTTTTCTTTTTTTTTTTTCAGGTGCTTCAGTTTTCTACAAATGAGAAGATGCCTTGTGAATCCTAACGGGACTCTACACTGATATTCTTATACTGATGGGAAGAAGAAAAAAATGACACAAAACTTAGAAACATTATTCAAGTCTGATTACCTTAACAAGATGAATCGTTATTTACAAATCATTAGCTTAGACTTTCTAGCCTGCAGGCCACCAGACCTCCACAGCAATCGAGTTTAATGCCAAGTTGTTTCTGACAATATCATGTCACTATTGCTGTAAAAGCAACTTTTTCCTTTGTGTCCATCCAGGATAATCGGACTGTAATACAGGCTACAATCCTAGAATGAAAGACACTTCTCAGTAGATATGCTTGTGATTACTTGTCCTGGGGATGTGTTTGATTCAGTGGCCACAGGTAGGGACACCACAGAGTTCTACAAGGCTTGATTTTATTTTGTTTTTACTGGGGATTAGCTATGGGTCTGTGTACGTGCATTTGACAACAAAGCCGTTGTGTTTTCCTCATTGTAGATGAGCTATTCAACTGCTTGATATTCTTTTGGAATTTGGAGGGCAAAAGCATTGTAAAAATCATTTTTAATGTGGTATCATAAAATCCTCTTACTTCTTAAATCTGTTTATAAAAAAACACCTGATCTGGTATTAGAGTTTCAGAAAAACTTCATTGCTCAATTTCCCATATATTGAAGTGGGTAACACAGAGCAAAAAAATTCTAAATTGTAATCACTCCTATGCTGAAGATGAAAACATGCAGGGTCCACCAAATTTTATTCCTCAGTTTTAGAGGCCTTCAGAGAAGGAGAAACCAGCAAATTAATTATTCCGTATTTGACCAGAACGTCAGGGAGCAAACTGACACTGTCAACCAGAATTCATAGGATCAGGCTCACCAAGCCTCCCACTACAGTGACTCCTTGAAGTGAATGAAGGATAGGCCGAGCTGAGAGTGTGTGGTGATTGGTGAGAGAAGGTAAACATTAGACATGCCTTACGGCCTGGAGGAGGTTGAAGGTCATGCCTTATAGCCTGGAGGAGGTTGAAGATCACGGGAGGCGCACTGGGCCCATGTGATTGAAGGGACTGGGATACAGCTGTTCACAGGCCCGCTCGCTGACTTTGGAGGCTCTACGAGGACACAGGAGTCCAAAGGAGAAAGTGGGGCAGGAGCACAAAGAGAAAGGAGGCAGGAGCAGAGGGGTCATGGACAGGACAAAGTTTACAAACGGTTTTTGAACACATGAGCAGAAGAGTTGGGGAACTTAGTGGGAGCAGTCAGGGTGAAATAAGTTGAAATAAAAAGATGTTTTAGCCTGGCCGTGGTGGCTCAGTTGGTTGAGCATCATCCCATGCACCCAAGTTCACTGGTTTTATTCCCGGCCAGGGCACATACCTCCAATTTATGGGTTCGATCCCCGGTCGGGGCATGTAGGAGGCAATCGGTGTTTATCTCTCATTCCCTCTTTCTCTAAAATAAATAAAAACATATTTTAAAAAGATTTCTTTCTCTTTTTTTTAATCTTTATTGTTCAGATTATTACAGTTATTCTTCTTTTTCCCCCCATAGCTCCCCTCCACCCCACCCCATGCCCTTACCCCCCCACCACTGTCCTGATCAATAGGTGTATGATTTTTGTCCAGTCTCTTCCCACACCCCCAACACCCCTTTCCCCCTGAGGATTGTCAGTCCACTCCCTCTCTATGCCCCTGATTCTATTATATTCACCAGTTTATTCTGTTCATCAGATTTTTTATTCACTTGATTTTTAGATTCACTTGTTGATAGATATGTATTTGTTGTTCATAACTTTTATCTTTACCTTTTTCTTCTTCTTCCTCTTCTTAAAGAATACCTTTCAGCATTTCATATAATACTGGTTTGGTGGTGATGAAATCCTTTAGCTTTTTCTTATCTGTGAAGCTCTTTATCTGACCTTCAATTCTGAATGATAGCTTTGCTGGGTAGAGTAATCTTCATTGTAGGTTCTTGCTATTCATCACTTTGAATATTTCTTGCCACTCCCGTCTGGCCTGCATAGTTTCTGTTGAGAAATCAGCTGACAATCATATGGGTGCTCCCTTGTAGGTAACTAACTGTTTTTCTCTTGCTGCTTTTAATATCCTCTGTTTGTCTTTTGCTCTTGGCATTTTAATTATGATGTGTCTTGGTGTGGTCCTCTTTGGATTCCTTTTGTTTGGGGTTCTCTGCACTTCCTGGACTTGTAAGTCTATTTTTTTCACCAGGTGGGGGAAGTTTTCTGTCATTATTTCTTCAAATAGGTTTTCAGTATCTTGCTCTCTCTCTTCTTCTGGCACCCCCATAATTCGGATGTTGGTACGCTTGAAGTTGTCCCAGAGGCTCCTTACACTATCTTCATATTTTTGGATTCTTCTTGCTTTTTGCTTTTCCATTTGGCTGTTTTTTGCTTCTTTGTATTTCAGATCTTTGACTTGATTCTTGCAATCCTCTAGTCTGCTGTTGGATCTCTGTATATTATTTTTTATTTCAGTCAGTGTATGCTTAATTTCTAGTTGGTCCTTTTTCATATCCTCAAGGGTCTCACTAAATTTATCAGCCTTTTCTAGAAAATTCTTGAAAAACCTTATAAACGTGGTTTTGAACTCTATATCCAGTAGTTTGCTTTCCTCCATTTCTTTCATTTGTGACCTGTTTGTCACCGAATTTTGGCTGCTTCCCTGAGTGATAGAGTGGCTTTGTGTGCTAGGTGTCCTATTGGGCCCAGTGGCTCAGCATCCCCAAATACCTGAGGTGGACACTCTTGGTGCACCCCTTTGTGGGCTGTGTGCACAGTCTTGTTGTAGTTAAGCCTTGATTGTTGTTGGTATCACTGGGAGGAATTGACCTTCAGGTCAATTGGCTGTGAGGATCAGCTGTGTCTATGATGGGAGAACATCTGTGCTGGAGACACCCTTATGAGGCAAGACTTGCTTCAGTGGGGCTTTGGTGCTCACTGAGTCTGCCCCCCTGAGTGTGTCCCTTACAGATCTGAGGAGTTGTAATCTGGATGGTCCCACTCTGACCCCTGGGTACATTGGTTCTTGGATCTTTAAGGAGGTGCTAATTTAGCCTCTGCCTGAGGCCACCCAGCAGGAGATACAGAGAGATCTGCAGATTCCTCTTCTTTGTTTGGGTTTTGGAGGTGCCCAGATTGGGCCCAGCTGTGAAGCAATGCAAGTTGCTGTGGGGCCTTGGGCCTTCTTTTGGATGTTCTGGGTCTCTCTGACTCAGCTGCAGTTTGTAAGTTTAGATTTCAAAGGACCAGGCCATTCATATGCAAAAGCCTCTGCACACAGCTTGGATGGGGCAGTCTCAGGGCTGAGCAACCAGCAATGGCTTCCCATCAGCCCTGCCCTAAGAGGCCCCCCAGGTCTCAGTGTCCCTCGGTAATCGCTGCAAGCACCTCTGAGAGAAAGCCGCCCTCGAGTTCCACCCGCTGCCAGACAGTCCAGTTGCTCCTTTTATGAGTCTTGCCCAGAACTGGAGTTCAGAGCAATCAGGAGCTTGTGTCTCCCTGCGGATTGAAAAAGCCAGCCACGTACTCAGTTGCCAGCTCGCGCCTCTGTAACCCTGCACTTTACTTCCGCAGCTCCTCTGAGTCTCAGTGTGCTTTTCTCTTCCCTTCCAGTTGTAGAATTTCCACTCAGCCAGCCTTCCTGTGGTTCTGGATGATGTCCATTTTGTCTTTTAATTGTAGTTTTGAAGTGGTTGTGCCAGGCAGCAAGTTCAGGTGTTTACCTATGCCGCTATCTTGGTTTCTCCTCCAAGATTTCTTTCCTTTTTTAAAGATGTTTTAAAAGCGTAAGTGAAGCCTGGGCCAGCGTGCTCAGTGGGTTGGAACACTTTGGCCCACACAGCTACTACAGAGCGAGCGAGCACAGGAGGGAACGCGCAATCAAAGGCACACTACCAGGACAGCTCTTTGTTACGATCTGGTTCTACTTTGGACTTGGGAGAGAGCAGGCTTTCTTTCAGACTAACCAATCTCTTTCCTAATCTCCTGTGGGCTTGTGTTGCATCCTCCTCCATCCCCTCCAATCTTTCCCCCAGCTTTTCCAGGCTAGACTCCACCCCTTTAAGTTGCCACATGCACCAGCAAAGGAATTGCCACTGCTGTTTTTATTCCTCCCTTGGTAATCACAGCTAATGACTGGTAGCTGATTCTTCCTGCCCACTTCCGGAATAAAGTCCCCTGGGTGGAGAATGCACCGTCCCCTGGAAAGCCTGTGAATGCATGGCTTCCTAGTGAATCAGGTTTAATGCCCAATTCCATTTGCTCCCTTCTTAACTACCTACTTATGCTAACAGTACATGCACATGTGTGTACGAGTGTGTGTGTGTGTGTATACACATATATATATGTGTATACACACACACACACACACACACACACACACACACATATATATATATGATATTTAAGCCAGGTTCATAGGTGTTCTACAATCCTTTATCCAAAACATAGGAATATAAATACTTTTCCCAGATCATTTTCCAAGGGAAGCAATGTGCTTTTCAAAATAGATCCTTGAGCCCTAGCCGGTTTGGCTCAGTGGATAGAGCGTCGGCCTGCGGACTGAAGGATCCCAGGTTCGATTCCGGTCAAGGGCATGTACCTCTGTTGAGGGGACATCCCCAGTGGGGGGTGTGCAGGAGGCAGCTGATTGGATGTTTCTCTCTCATCGATGTTTCTAACTCTCTATCCCTCTCCCTTCCTCTCTGTAAAAAATCAATAAAATATATTAAAAACAACAACAACAAACAAACAAAAAAACAAAATAGATCCTTGGCATCTTCCTAGTTACTGGAATAAAGACCTATTGCTACTTGCCCTTGAAAAGGAAACATTTATCTATTTCCACCACCAAAGTTAAAAATAGTAACAAGTTCACATGCAGCACCTAGCACCTTTCATCTAAATAGGTTAAAATTTGCCTGGCCAGCGTGGCTCAGTGGTTGAGCATCGACCTATGAAACAGGAGGTCACGGTTCGATTCCCAGTCAGGGCACATGCCCGAGTTGTTTGCGGGCTCAATCCCCAGTGTGGGGCATGCAGGAGGCAGCCAATCAGTGATTCTCATCATTGATGTTTCAATCTCTCTCCCTTCCTCTCTGAAATCAATAAATATATATATTTTAAAAAGCAAATAAGTAGGTTGAAATTTTACATCCAGAAGTTCCATGGGGAACTTGCAGCAATGGCAAAGTGAAGAGGTCAGCAAATCTGTCTCCAAAAATACTATAAAACTGGGCAAGTGTCCCAAACTACTATTCCAGGGCTCCAAAAATCAAGCAAAAGCCAACGACAAATAGAAAAGTGCTTACTTATGAAAATCTGCTAAACTTTAGGTAAAAACAGGGGTCTGTGGCAATCTTTTCCAGAAGGAAATAATAAAGATTGGAGTGGACTGATCTGCTCACTCCCCAGATGCCCTTCGAGCCCCAGCACCACCCCAGGTGCGGCTGGCCAGGGAGCAGGAGGTTGGCTCCAGGGCATGTCCGGCTCACCCAGTCCCGCCCCAACAGCCACCTTCTAATTAATTTCCTTTCAATGTACACGAATCCATGCACCAGGCCTCTAGTTAATATACAAAGTGCTAAGAAGAATGCATGACACACGTGCCTACTATATGAAAATAGCTAATATTTTTATCAGTGAAACAGTGTATCTTTAACAGACTGTGGAAGTGAGAAATACAGTTTGGGGAGAAGAGTAAGCAATAGTACTAAGAGTTTTTAGTTTGGTGTTCAGAGGAGCTACCAGATTTAGTTTGTTTGGGAGTTTGGGAAAAAGGCTAGACATAGAGATTTAACTCTTTTGTGTTTTTTTTTTAACAGAACATGATTATATTTAATACACAAGTTTGACACAACCAAAAAGTAAAACATCAGAGTAAAATAGTAACAAAAAACATGGTATTTCATTTGCAATGCATGAGAAATGGTTAATATCTTTAGTCATAAACAAGCTCTTAAAAACCAGTAACAGACACTATAATAATGCAAGAAAACTGGAAAAAATAAAATGAAAAAAATACAAGTGATGGTTAAGCATTGAGCATATACTGTTTTGCTGAGCAGTGATGAAGAATAATTTCTCTGCAGTACCAGTGAGCAGAATAAAGACACTGACACCTAATATTCTACAGTTTTGAACAGTGTTGTGCAGTTTCAACCCTCAAACAGCGGGAGGCAGATTGATGAGAAGAATCTATAATGAGGGGGAAAGGTAACTTTTGAATCTATATGCAAATTGAGTATTTTTAGCCAGAGCAATTCCAATTCATTGGAATTATTTCAACAAGTCAGTTGAATAAATTCAAAAGGAATGATATAAAAGCATGTTTAATGCAGAGCAAGTGCGTGGCCAGTGTAAGCGCCTACGGTTACACTACTTGCCTATCAATGTCTGAGCACCTCCAAAAGGGTGCACACTAACTATTCGTAGTAGATGATGGTGTAGGGAGTACAGTCGTACTGTGAGATCTGACTCTTGCCTCTTCCCTCTGCTTCTCACATCCATCTCATCTCCCATCTGTCTCATTTGTCACACCAGCCTCTTTTGGTTTAACAGGTCAGGCCCTTCACACTGCTGATACTCGGCCTGGAAGGGCACAGAGTCTGGACTCAGTAAATATTTAATAATTTAATAGTTGAATTTGGAACTCTTTTAAATGGAGATAAAACTAAATACCTGGAAATGAATGAGACTGCCATGTGTGGTGGGTAGTCATGGCCCAAGGCTATAACTTCTTTAGTAAAAGGTTAAGCCAGCCCTACTCATTGTTCTTGTGCATCTAGGTTAACACACCTTGAAATGCCAGAAGTAATCCTCTTTTCCAGACCCCTCAAAGGAATAACCATCCTCAAGAAAGCACATAATTTTGTTAACTTTCCTGTAATCCAATCCCCACCTTTCTTTTTCCTACTTTCATGTAATCTTCCTGTCATTCCCTCCTTAATTCCAAATGTATAAAAGAAATTTAAAAACTGTCAGAGGGAAGGGGGCGGGGCGGGGGTGGGCGTGGGGAGAACTACCAAAGAACTTGCATGCTTCTATGCATAACCATGGACACAGACAATAGGTGGTGAAGGCCTGGGGCAGCAGGGGCAGGCTAGAAGGGGTCAATGGGGGAAAAGGGGGGACATATGTAATACTTTCAACAGTAAAGGTGAAAATAATAAGATAATGAAATGCAAAGAAGAAAAAGAAGATAAAATGTTAGGTTAAAAAAACAGCTGTCATTCTCTGGAGCATTTGAGATCTTGCTTCCCAACATATGGCATCAGTTTGGCTCACATAAACCCTTATAAAAATTCCCTGAAGGTTTGGACATTTCTTATGTCCATTGCACATGTAAGAAAGCATGACACAAAATAAAAGGTGTGAGTACAGAAAAGAGCAACCCAGCAAATACAAAGTATTGGGGGAGGTAACAAGGACAGTTGGAGTGACAGTTTAAGGTCATAGATAACAGCTCCTTAAATGCTCAGCAGAGGCCCTGGGTTTGGCAATAATTTCAGGAAAGAACTCAGAAATGTTCCCTGAAGTTGGGAGGGGCAGAGGGAGCAGAGGGTACTTAGTTAAGGAAGCCACGTTATATAGACTAATTTACCGAAATGTTTGATAAAGAGAAACAAGATTTTAGGGAGAAGGTGATTTTAGGGACAAAACCCTGTTGGGGGAGTTTCTCTGAGAGGAGAGTAAGGAAGCAATGGAGAGGCAAACAACTAAGGTACAAACCGGGAATAAAAACGTGAGGCTAGCTAGCTCCTGGAGGCATGTGCATTTGTTTGTATTGTATTGTAACGTCTACACTGCTTCTCGCACGCATTATCTCATGGTCCCCCAGCTCTGACGACACACCCTCTTATCCATGGATTCTCAGAAGTGTGGCCCCTAGGTCAGCAGCATCAGCATCCCTGGGAACTGGTTAGAAATGCACATTCTTGAGTCCTACACCAGATCTCATCGGATGGGGCCACAATCTGTGCTTTTAAAGTCCTCCAGGGGGTGGATGCTCTCCAAGTCCCCACAACGACCGCTCTCAGGAGAACACGGCAGAGACCACTGCAAGGCGTGGTGACAACAGTCCCAGGGCAGGATTTCTTCCTGAACCCTCAGCCCGGCCTTCCTCGCTCCTGGGGCAGGAGGGGGGGTAGTGCACGACCCCACCCGACCAGCACCCTAGGGGCAACCCGCTTTGGACTTAGCACAGCCCGAGCGGAAGGAAGCCAGGCCAGGCAAACACAGCGCCCACCCGTTAAGGGCCCCAACCACCCACCTCGGCCCGCCCCGCCCTCTCGCTTCGACTTCCGGTTATAGGAGCGGGTCGAGGAGGAAGGAACGAGGGGAGCAAGAGCCCAACTTCCTCGAGACTGCCTGGGGTGATGGGGATCTTTTATTCTTCCAACCCCTCCATGTGCTGAGAGGACGGATAACGACGCGGCGAGAGAACGATAGGCTAGTGCAGGATGAGTGTCCGGGAAACCTGGAACTCAAGAACAAAATTTTAAAAAATGGCTTGGGAACCCTCCATTCTTCCCTTTCCTATTCTCCCATCCCGGGCCCCGAGGTATAGAAAAGGCGGGGCCTCCACGCAAGAGAGGGGCGGGGCGAGGCGCGCGACGAAATCTCGCGATAGAAGAGCGGTGGGCGGGGGCGGCACCTCTCCCTCCTCCTCCTCCTCGCGTTAGTTCCGGTCGCCGAGAAGAGACTGCCAGACCGCCGCTGTTGTCGCCACATCTGGAATTTCTGGCCCTTTTCTCTTCGCCTTAAATTCGGTGAGGCTCGGCGCCCTCCCGCCCGGGGTCGAGTGGCGGCCCCTAGTCGGTGGGTAGAGAGCGAGGGCGGCGGCGGGCGCTATGCGGCCGGGCTCGGAGGGGCCCAGGCGGAGGCCGCCACATGAGGCCGGGCCGGGCTGGAGCCAGTGTTCGAGGGTCCGGGCCGCCGTCTTCTCGGGGAGGCCGAGGAGCGGCCGGGCCGGAACGGGGACCCCGGGGAGGGCGTCGCAGCGCCCGAGGCGGAGGCCGTGGCCGAGACAGCCCCCTCCGGCCCTGCCCGGCCTGGGTAACAAAGCCGCCGCGGCCTCTGTTGGGTGATGTACGCGTTGGGGGTTCCGGCGGGCGGGGCGGAGGAGCCGCCACCACCACTGCGGCCGCCTCCCCCGCAGCTGCTTTCGCTGGAGGGCGGGCGGATGTACGGGGCGGCGGGGCCCCCGGCGCGAAGCGCCTCGGCGCCGGCGGTCCGCTCGTCGCGGCGGCCGTCCACGCCGGCGACGGGGTCAGTGAAGACGGGGCTGCGGGACCCGGAGCGGCCCCAACAGCATCCGGCCGAGACCCAGGGCACACTGGGCGGGGTTGCGGGTCGTGGTTGGTGCGGGAAGGGCGTGGGTGGGGAGACACGTGCCCTCGAGGAGGCCTGGATCGTGGGGCAGGGGAGGCTCGGCCCGCTGTCAGTTAATTTTGCGGCGGGAGTGGTGCGGTCGCTGGTATGGCGTGAGGGCAGGGTTCCCCCGCGGGGATCCGCCTTTTGACCGTGTCCTACACGTTGATTGACCAGTTGGTAATCTGTAGGTTAGTAGTGGGAGGTGTCGGCGAATTTAGAGGAACGAGGAAGACACCAAAATGTTGTGTGTCTGGTGGGTGATTTGCCACCAATCACTGGCGCTGTAGTCACCTGAAAGTGTACGTCTCATTCCATCTTTAAAGGGCTTCTTGTAGGGAGAAATGGCAGGTTTTGAGGTTATAGTTAATTAAAGCGAAGGTAATTGTTTTTGCCTGACTAGGTATACTGTCAAGACTGAAAGTGAGGGGTCAATTTGTTTTACTTGTGACGACCAAGGTTTAATGCTTTGTTTTTAAAACGAATGTTATGGCACTTTTTACGGCCTTATTTTTCTTCTCCTAGGGTGTCTTTTATGAATAATCAAAAGCAGCAAAAGCCAACGCTATCAGGCCAGCGTTTTAAAACCAGGAAAAGAGGTAAATAATTTGTTTTAAAAATATCTTTATTCAGGCCTCCAGAATAACTTTTGTACCTTGGTTCCTCTAGGTGACAGTTGCTCAGTATTAAAACCATAAGAGAAAATAGAGAAAGGAACGTGAATTTCTAGTTGACTATTTCAGATACCCTTAATATTTCTAAGTTATTTATTTATTTTAGAAAAGTATGGGCTGCATTTTTTTAAGTTATTTTATTGATTTTTTTACAGAGAGGAAGGGAGAGGGATAGAGAGTTAGAAACATCGATGAGAGAGAAACATCGATCAGCTGCCTCCTGCACACTCCCAACTGGGGATGTGCACGCAACCAAGGTACATGCCCTTGACCAGAATGGAACCCGAGACCCCGCAGGCCAATGCTCTATCCACTGAGCCAAACCGGTTAGGGCTGGGCTGCATTTTTAATGGAAAATTTCATTTAAGCACATTTTTATTTGAGGGAAAAGGTTCATTTATAAAAAGAGAGCTCCTGATGTGATCACTAATTTCACCCAAAGGATGTGATCACTAATTTCACCCAAAGGTTGGTGAGAGCAAAATCAGATTTGGCCCATGGAAGTTAATTATGGAACAGTTATTAACATTGTAATTTTTTTAAAATTAAATATTTCTCACAGGGTAAGAAAAGTACTAAAATTATACCAACTACTTTATATTAGTGGGCACTTAGATGAATACTGAATTTTGTAGCAAAGCATTATATACTGGTGATGCAAAGTTAAATGAGATGTGGTCTCAGATATATTTTATATTGGGCTTAGTATTTTCCCTTCATTATTGCTCAAAAGCACATGTCAACTTTTTAGTAGATTTTGAGAAAAGGGAGAACTGGGTCAACTAGTTATAAATTGTTTTTCTACTCTGAATAGAGACATTTTGAGATATATATTCTGAATGTTTTGTAAATCTGTAGTTTGTCCCCTTGTATTGGGGAGATCAAAGAGTGACTTGATTCTAGTCTTTGCAGATTCATTTACATTTAAGTCAGTAGATTTTCTCAAGAGGAGGAACAGAAGTTGGAAACCAGAGCAGTTTACCAATAATAGGGAAGAGTATGTGGATTACTGGCATTCACCTTTATATAAATAATTTTGTTAACATCAGGAAGAGATGTTACTTCCTGCTTCCAGATTGAGATCCCTCATGCTCTCCTAATTCTTAATGATTGGGTCTTGGACAAACAAGGAGTTGGTCACCCTCATGCTGTGTGAAACTTAAGGCAGCTTCTAACCTAGATAGAGAAATCAAACCCTATCATGGATTGTGTGATAACAATTCAGTGAAAGCTAGGTATGTACCCAGGGCACTGTTCTGAGTGCTTTCTACCTTAATATCATTTAATATTCACAACAACTTTATGAGATAGGCACTACTCTTAATTACCATTTACAATAGGAAAATTTACACATAAAGAATGAGACTTGTTGCTCAGACAGTTAAATGATGGTCAGGATTTGTATGAGGCAGTTTGACTCAAGCTACTGGTCTTGAATTTCTCTGGGCTTCAATTGTCCTTCTGAACAGTTGGAACAAAAAAGATCTACCTCACAAGGTTGTTGTAAGGATGAAGCAAGGGAGCTAGTGTAGTTTCTGTCATATATTGGATCTTAATACGTACCAAAGGAGTGAGTTTTTTAAAAAGCATACAAAGTATTATGGGCATTAAAAGAAAAGAACAGCTCCAGTGTTTGGACAAAATTTCACTCAGGAAATTTTTAGAGGATGCCCTGAATTTCAAAAAGGCCCAGGGGCAATGGAAGAACTTTTCAAATAGAAATTGTTCCCTGGCAGTAGAAACACACTACCTCGTTTAGCTTGCTTACTTCGACTCGTGAAAAAATAGTGGAAGAAAAGCTACACAATTCTGTGCCTAGGCACCTGCCTTGGGTTAGCAGAGGGAAAACTTGCACAGGATGTGTGTTTAGTCTCCTGTGTATTTGCTAGCGTTCCAGGTCTTGGGTAATCTAGCTTACGTTCAGTTTTTTCCAGCTGTTGAAATAAATGACATAGTGGTGAATGTCTTATTCAGTGATTATAACTTCCTAAGGTGGTGATTTCATGGCATTTTGGTAATCCTTTTAAAGCTAAATGGGGTTTTCTTTCTCCTTAGATGAAAAAGAGAGGTTTGACCCTACTCAGTTTCAAGACTGTATTATTCAAGGCTTAAGTGAAACTGGTACTGATTTGGAAGCAGTAGCAAAGTTCCTTGATGCTTCTGGAGCAAAACTTGATTACCGCCGATATGCAGAAACACTCTTTGACATTCTGGTGGCCGGGGGAATGCTGGGTAAGAGTCTGGGTTTTGTGGGAAGTGTGCTGTATGGAGAAGATTGTTAGAGTTCAGAATATAAACTGTTTGACAAGCCCATGAAATTGGGGTGGCTTTGCTTATTTTAACCCCCTTAGGATTTTTCCACTTTTAAACTCCCAGACTATAGCAAGTTAGCAGATTGCCTTGCTCTGTCTAGCTTTATATTTAAAGTGTGTTACAGAATTATAACATTTGGGGATAACTTTTCTGATAACCCAAACCCCTACAAGACCCAATCAGTGATTCTCTCCCTCTCTCCCCCTCACCCCCATACGTGTTTGAACAGGTTGGAAAACGTTTCCTCTTGTTCTAACGAAATACTTCTATATTTAAAAGCCTCTAGTCCTATATGCTTCAGTACATTAGCTACCAAGTATATGTGACTGTCCAAATTGAGATGTGCTAAAAGTGTAAAATAGACATTTTAGAAACTTATATTTCAACAATAATTTGAATACTGGCATGTTCAAAACTATTTTGATAAGCTGGGTTAAAGTTATTAAATTAATTTCACTTTATTTTTAATATAGCTAATAGAAGATTTGAAATTATATTATGTGGCTCACATATTTTTGTTGCACAGTGCTGCTTTAACTTATACATCCACCCTCAACAGCTCAGGATACCTTAACACAGTGGTTGGCAAACTGCGGCTCGCCGCAGTTTGCCGACCACTGCCTTAACAGATTGTGCTACTTAATTACATATCTTCAAATGATGATGGTATTTCCATAGCTCTTTAATGTATTTCAAAATGTTTTCATGGTAATAATTGTATTAACTCTCACGACCAAGCTGACGGAATCAGAACTCCATTTGTATACATGCAGAATGGATGCTTAGAAAGGCTTTAGTGACTTACATGCAGTCAAACAATTGCTCAGTGGTGGAACCAGAAACTTAACATTCATACATTCTCGTGCCTAGTCAAATGAATATTTCTTACATTGTATTACCAGTTTGTAGTAAGAAATATGAAATATATCTATTTACCATTCATAATATTGCTATCAAGAAGTCTGTTTATAGAATTATTTTTAAAACATTTACCACGAAAATTTTCAAGCATATCCTAGAGAGAATAGTATGAACTTCTGAGTCAATAATTATTAAGTCTTATTCTGTTTATGCCCTATCAATTTCATATTTTTAAGTATTCAGACATCATTTTATCCATAAATAGTTACAAATGTATCTAAAAATAAAGTTTCTAACTTGTGAATTTATGTAAAATTATATATCAAAACCACCTTTGAACATCTCCACTTGGAGTGACAGATTTGGCACTATTATTGGCTAATGCAGCAGGTTTCATTGAGTTGCTAACGTGGGCTATTTCCGTAAACTGCTTCACTTTATCCACACATATTGGACCAGCTTAGCCATGTTCCTGCTGAGAAATTGACTTGCTTTTAAATCATGTTAGAACTTTATCATAACTAGTGGCCGGGTGCACGGATTTGTGCACACTGAAAGGAAATTAGTTAGAAATATTTTAATATTGCTATTCGCCCTTTCTCTATAATAAAGTGTCAGAGATGAAAGAAAATTAGTAAAATATATATGAAAATAATATATAATTTTTCAATAAAATAACAGACATATAAAAACAAAAACATGATATAAAGACAACATTGATAAAAACAATAACTGATAAATTGATTAAACTTATTCTAATATCTCCCTGTATACCACATTAAGAGTAAGAACACTTCCAGATTGCTTGACTAATTTCCCTTGTGATGAAGTATTTACAACTTTAACTTTAATGTCTCATTTTCGAACTCGAGAGAAAGCAACATATAACTGACGATGTCCAAAATAGGTTCAGGTAGGAATATTCCTACTCTGTCTAGAGTTTGTCCTTGTGATTTACTAATAGTCATTGCAAATGCTGGCATCACGGGAAACTGTCTTCAAATTAATTTAAATGGGAGGCCAGTGTCAGGTGGGGACAAATCAATTCTTAGAATCAGAACAACCTCTTCTTCTGCAGATCCTGTTAATACTTCAGCTTCAATTATGTTAAGTCTCAATCTTTTGATAATAAATCTAGTACCATTACAAAGACCCCATTTACTACTAAGATTTCTCAGTAGCATGATGATTGCACCTACTTTCGATTTTAATTTATGACATGGCATTCCCGAAGGAGTACTATTAAGAAATTCAATAGGAAAATTTTCGTTTTCAGCATCATCCGCTGAATCGGTGGAATCATCACTCACATAGGTGTGAAAATCTCCATTGAGTATATCCAAAATTTCTTCATTTAATTTATGAACCTGCTCATTTTTAGGACAAGGAATCGCATGTTTAGATATAATCTATAGATATACTATTTCCAAAGGTAGCTTCAATAATAGATCATTACAAATCATTTCATGGGGGATTTCAAAAATATCCATTCTGAGAGCTTTATATGCATTGCACATGCGCAAATCAATGTTTATTTTTAAATTGCCAGTGCGCGTCACATGTACCGGCTGGTAGGAGGAACGTATGGTCGGTCACTTAGCCTTTTTTATATAGAGATGAGAATCCTCACAAAAAGTAAAATTGAAATGGTACTCATTTTAAATGAAGGTCACTACAAATTTTTTGTAACATGTTCCTTAGCCCCAGGTGGTACACTGGCAGATGACATGATGCGTACAGATGTCTGTGTGTTTGCAGCACAAGAAGACCTAGAGACCATGCAAGCATTTGCTCAGGTAAATGAAACTTTACATAATAATTTTGGTTACCTACCATTATCTATATGACTAATGTTTAAGGAAATATCTACTTTTAAGAGGTTGCAGTAGAAGATGGAAGGAATTTGAATTGGTTTAAAGTGAATGTTCTTGTGAAATATGATGAATTAGAAACTTCAAAATGTGTTGAAGCAAACAAAGTAGGAAAAGATTGAATTAGCCCTTCTTTTCCTGTTTGTCCCTCTGAAATGAATCTATTTTTTAAGAAAAAAATGTCAAAATGAAAAGGAAAATCAATTCCCTGTCATAATTTCTATCGTTGAGTTATTCTGCGTATGAGTTTTTTAAAAAGTGAATGAGGCAGATTAGCTTAACAATAAAAACCTCATTTGAATGTTTCATACATAGTTATGCTTGCATTACTATAAGCCAAGAATTCAAGTGTATGTAACAGATTTTGTTATCTGTGTCATTAGGGAAGTATAACTATTTAGTATATCTTACAAATAGGTAAATAACTTGTATATGAGCAACAGTTAGTCTTTGCTTTCATATGTGGCAATAAAGATTTATTGTGGGGTGCTATTAAAGTGTTAACAGCATTGCATTGGAACATTGCAGTGTTTGGGAGTTGACAGACTCTTCCCAAGCAGGTTTAAACGGCTTGTAAACATATCTAGTAGAGGGTTCACTTCTTTGCTGTTCTAGAGATACTATCACAGAGATCTCAGGGCCCTGACCTAGATCTTTTTAGAAATCTGGCATCTGTATATATGAATTTATCATTGAACTTTATTTCTTTACTATTCATTCTTCATAGGTTTTTAACAAGTTAATCAGGCGCTACAAATACCTGGAGAAAGGTTTTGAAGATGAAGTGAAAAAGGTATGAAGAGCAATATGTTTTGTGGGAAACAGAAGGTTGAGGTCAAAGAGGGAGTGTTAATTCCTAATTGAACCACAGGTTTCAGATCATTTTAAATGAACTGTCATTTGTACTTGTTAATCACTTCCCCTTTTTCACCAGTCCCCATTCCATCTGGTGACCATCAGTTTGTTCTCTTTGAGTTTGTTTCTATTTTGTTTGTTCATTTATTTTTTGATATTTCCCCATATAAGTGAAATCATATGGCATTTGCCTTTCTCTGACTTTTTCATTTAGCATAATATCCTCAAGATCCATCCGTATTAAGGTTTTGTTCTTTTTCATGGTCAAGTATATATGTACCACAGCTTTTTGTTGTTAATCCTTACTCGAGGACATTTTTCCATTGATTTTTTTTTTTTTTAGAGGGAGAGTGGAAGGTAGGAGGGAGAGACAGAGAGGAATATCGATATGAGAAAGACACATCGATTGATTGCCTCCCATACGTGCCCTGGCGAGGGATGGAGCCTGTACTGAGGTACATGCCCTTGACCAGAATTGAACCTGACCACTGGCCAATGTACTATCCACAGCTTTTTTTCATCCACTTGTCTGTTGATGGGCACTTGGGTTGGTTCCATACCTTGGCTACTGTAAATAAATAATCCTGCAGTGAACATAGGAATGCATATATCTTTTTAAATTAGTGTTTTTGGGTTTCTTAAGATAAATATCAGAAGTGAGATTGCTGGATCATATGATAGTTCTGTATTTATTATTTTTTTTTTGTATTTAATTTTTTTTGGAACCTCCATACTGTTTAGATTTGAGATAATTTTAGATATTTAGGTAGGTTGTTTCTGAAATGTAGTTTTGGGGTAAAGCATTTAGTTTAATTTGCTATACACTGTTCCTTAGCTCTGTGTCCAATTAAGTGTCAGAAGACTAAAAATCAAAGTGGGGTTTGTTCAAAAGATAGACAATAGAGGATTAGAACTAAATACATTGAGAAAGGGAAATTTAGCTTACTTGCTGTTTTGAGTCTTAGGTATACTATATGTATAGGTGCACAGAATATATGGTAATGTTTATGGTAACATTTACCAAGTATCTGGCACTATTCTAATTAAACTCATTTAATATTTACAAAAATCCTATGAGCAAGTTTAATACACATTTTACATATGAAGAAACAGGCACAGAAGTTAACTTGCCTACAATCACTCGGCTAATCCTATATAATCCTCCTATCTAAGAAAAAAATAATATGCAAATTGACTGTACTTCCACTACACCAACAAGCCACGCCCACCAGCCAATCAGGAGGGAATATGCAAATAAACCCAACCAAGATGGCTGCAGCCACAGAGAGCAGGAGGGAGGCTTGGGTTTTCCTGGCAATGGAGGAAGCCAAGCTTTCCGCCTGCCTTTGCCGGCCCAGGCCTCCACTCAGTGCTACTAAGTTTCAATTTAAGATAAATAAAGCCCAACAGAAAAGGCGGCAGCCACGGAGCTAGAGACAGCAGGAGGCTAGGGTTGCCCAGGGCGATGGAGGAAGCCCTGGCCTGCTTTGGCCTCCGCTAAGGCTACAAAGTTTCAATTATAGAAGATACATAAATCCCAACAGAAATGGCTGCTGCCACAGAAGGAGCAGAAGGCTTGGCTCCACTCCAGGCTACAAAGTTTCAATTGTAGAAGATAAATAAATCCCAGATCCCAGGGCCTCCGCTTGGGTCGCCGGGGGGCGTGGCCAGCCTGCAAACCACCACAGGCCCCTCACCCAGGCCGCTCCACACCCCAAGGGAACCCCCACCCTGATCCAGGACACCCTTCAGGGCAAACCAGCTGGCCCCCACCCATGCACCAGGCCTCTATCCTATCTAATAAAAGAGTAATATGCAAACTGACCATCACTCCAACACACAAGATGGCTGCCCCCATGTGGTCAAAGATCCTGCCCCCATGTGGACACAAGATGGCCAGCAGGGTAGGGCAGTTGGGAAGAACCAGGACTGCAAGGGAGGGCAGTTGGGAGGGACCAGGCCTGCAAGGGAGGGTAGTTGGGGGCAATCAAGCCTGCTGGGGAGGGCAGTTAGGGGTGACCCAGCTGGCAGAGGAGGGAAGTTGGGGGTTACTGGGTCTGCAGGGAAGGGCAGTTGGGGGGACCCAGGTCTGCAGGGGAGAGCAGTTGGGGGGGTACCAGGCCTGCAGGGGAGGGCAGTTAGGGGCAAACAGGCTGGCAGGGGAGCAGTTAGGCATCAATCAGGCTGGCAGTCAGAAGCGGTTAGGGGCAATCAGGAAGGCAAGCAGTGGGGAGCCACCAGTCCTGGATTGTGAGAGGGATGTCCCAGATTGAAGAGGGTGCAGGCTGGGCTGAGTGACACTCCCCACCCCACCCTCACCCCCGTGCACGAATTTCATGCACCGGGCCTCTAGTATATAATAAAAGTGTAATATGCAAATCGACTGAACGGTGGACCCACCAGTAGCTATTACTCACTGACCACCGTGTGGGGGCAGACACTCAACGCAGGAGCTGCCTTCTGGTGGCCAGTGCGCTTGCACGGGCAACACCGCTCAGCCAGAAGCTGGGCTCATGGCAAGTATAGCAGCGGTGACAGGAGCTTCTCCCACCTCCGCTGCAGGCGGGCGGTACCCAGACTGCGAGAGGGATGTGTGACTGCCGGCTTGTGGACATCCCCCAAGGGGTCCTGGACTGCGAGAAGGCCAAGCTGATGGGAACACCCCCCACCCCCAGTGCATGAATCTTGTGCACCGGGCCTCTAGTGTGTATTATATCTGACACACAAACGTGGATGGTACTCCAGAGCCCATACTTGTAACCAGTATAGTATGCTTTACTGCTTCTCTTTATATAGTTGCTCTTTTAACCTATAACTGTTTATTTTTATAGCTGCTGCTGTTCTTAAAGGGTTTTTCGGAGTCGGAGAGGAACAAGCTGGCTATGTTGACTGGTGTTCTTCTGGCTAATGGAACACTTAATGCATCCATTCTTAATAGCCTTTATAATGAGAATTTGGTTAAAGAAGGTAATTAACCTTTAGAAAAGGTTAGTTTTTAGTTGGCTGAGGGTAGGGTAGATAAAAGCATGAAAGATGGACTGATATAAAACTTAAGAGTTTATTTAGATTTGACTTGTGTAATTGTCTTTTTCACTGTCCTTAAATTTAATAGGTTGATTCAGATTCATTAGACATTTATTGTATACTTTTGGCATCCAGGGTTAATGGCTTAATTTAGGTAAACAGCAAATATCCAGATACAATGTGATTATAAAGTAAAAGGATTTTAATTCCTTGGTAACCCATAAGGAGATTAATTCCAATTGGGAGACTTAGGATCATCTTTAATAGAGAAAATGCCATTGGGGGAAATGCCAAGCTGAAAAGGAAAATAAGCCCCTTACATTGATCTCCATAGGTAAATTATTCTTTATAGTAACAAAGCTAACTTTTCTTTAAGAGTACTATTTGTGTGTTTTTTTTATAATTTTAGTGTTCACCCAAGGATATGTTTCTCTCGATTTTAGGGAGAGGGGGAGAGAAAGAAACATTGGTTGTTTGCCTTTCATATGTGCCCTGATGGGGAATTAAACCCACAACCCTTTAGTGTATGGGATGATGCTACAAACAACTGAGCCACATTGGCCAGAGTACTTGGTATTTAACATGCTTTATTTTAATTTTCACAGCAACCCTTTCAGTTGTAAGAACTGTTTACCCTCATTTTACACATTAGAAAACAGTTTCACTTGAGTAAGAATACACAATCAACAAATGGTAGACTAGAGAAATTAGTGCCTTCTTGGGCCCTAAGCAGTAGCAGAGGGAAGGAAATTCAGGAGTAAGTGTGGGGATAAAGTGAGTAGTCCTGTGTGGTTTAATTATGGAGGGAGGAAATGGGGAGGTTGAGTCCAGAAAGGCGGTTTTGCTAAGTGTGCTCTTTTCTACAGGGGTTTCAGCAGCTTTTGCTGTAAAGCTCTTTAAATCATGGATAAATGAAAAAGACATCAATGCAGTAGCTTCAAGTCTTCGGAAAGTCAGCATGGATAACAGACTGATGGTTTGTAGCTTCTTTATTGATTTTAAGAGAGAGAGGGAGAGGGATAGAAGCATTCATGATGAGAATCATTGATCGGGTGCCTTCTGCATGCCTCCTACTGGGGATCAGGCTCACGACCAGGACATGTGCCCTGATCAGGAATTAAACCATGATCTCCTGGTTCATAGGTTGATGCTCAATCACTGAACCACACCAGCTGTGGTACCTTCTTTCATTCTTTTTTGCCATTCTTGCCAGGAAAATGTAATAAGGAATTTTGTCATTTGTAATCTGTTAAGAGTTTTTCTTAACCTGATTTAAAGATAATCTAACTAGACTAACTTCTCCTTTCAGGAACTTTTTCCTGCCAATAAACAAAGCGTTGAACACTTCACAAAGTATTTCACTGAGGCAGGCTTAAAAGAGCTTTCAGAATATGTTCGGAATCAGCAGACCATAGGAGCTCGTAAAGAACTCCAGAAAGAGCTTCAAGAACAGATGTCCCGTGGTGATCCATTTAAGGATGTAAGATAGTTTTTGTTTAAACTGTCTTTATATGGCTGAAGTATTTCACTAGAGTGGGCTTTAATTAATAGCTATAGAATATGAATATTATATCAGGGCTTTGCCTCAGTCTTTTTTATATTTAGTGCCTTCTTGGGCCTAGAAATTACAACACTTGGGGGAGTATGTATGGAGTATGTACATACATATCATTTATGTTAACTAAATTAGGTTTCTTTTGCAGATAATTTTGTATGTGAAGGAGGAGATGAAAAAAAACAACATCCCAGAACCGGTTGTCATTGGATTAATCTGGTCCAGTGTAATGAGCACTGTGGAATGGAACAAAAAAGAGGAGCTTGTAGCAGAGCAAGCCATCAAGCACTTGAAGGTATTAGATCTGTGCCTTGACAAAACATTCTGCTTTTAAATTTGGAAAAGTGAACTGTTCCTGTGCTTTTCTAAGAGTGTTTATCACATCTGGCTCGTGGGGATAATTCAACCAGTAAATAGACAAATAACGTATTCATTATTGATGTAACTTCTTTTAAAGCCTGGCCTGGGTTTTGTTTGGTTCACAGGTTAAAAACGAGTATGTGTTTAAAAGTAGCTTACGCCTGCAATTTGGTGTTTGGTTTTTATGGAATTTTGGAAATTTTCTTCTTTTTCCTTTAAAGTATTAAACATTGTTATTGACAGTTAATCTGGAATCCCTGATCCAGTATTATTTAATTTGACATAGATGCTTAAGCTTTACTATTTTTTTTTAATTTCCACTAAATAGAATATAATTCACATTGATTGTAAAAGATAGTTATGTTCTGTATTTTAGGAATTTTATAATGGATGGTTAGCAGAATGAATAACTAAATCTTTTCTCACTTCCCTTCAAAAGCAATACAGCCCTCTCCTTGCTGCCTTTACTACTCAAGGTCAGTCTGAGCTGACTCTGTTACTGAAGATTCAGGAGTATTGCTATGATAACATTCATTTCATGAAAGCCTTCCAGAAAATAGTGGTGCTTTTTTACAAAGGTAATTTAAAATTTCTCAAAGTTTTTAATAAAGAATGTGGCCCTGGCTGGGTAGCTAGGTCTTTTATGTTTTTCTTTAAAAATTTGTTGAAGATACCAATTAAGAATGTTTTGAATACAGTCCTTCCTTCTTTCCGTCCCATCTCTTTCTTCCCATCTCTTTCTTCCCTTCCCTCCCTTTCTTTCCTTCCTTCTTTCTTTCACCTTAGGTAGGTTCTAATGCTGCGATAGAGACATGTTTGAAAACTCCCCGAATGTAATGATCGCTCTTCTTTATAGCTGAAGTCCTGAGTGAGGAACCCATTCTGAAGTGGTACAAAGATGCACATGTTGCAAAGGGGAAAAGTGTCTTCCTTGAACAAATGAAAAAGTTTGTGGAGTGGCTCAAAAATGCTGAAGAAGGTAAGTCTTTTGTGGCAGAAGCCTAAGAACTGGTGAAGGGTGGCCATAGAATGTGTCCACATGCTGCCGCTCCCATTCAGACACTGTTTTGTACCTCGAGTACAGATTTCTGTTGATCTATTAAGGCAGCTGAGGAAAACTAGACTTTAATTATTAAAATATTCTGATGATCCTAGTACTACTCTCTTAGGAGGAAATTTGAAAATTTTGAGAATGTCTAATAAATATGAAATTTGAGATTTATAAAATGAATACTTTTTAACATCCCTCCTATAAATAGGACATTAATAAAAGGCTTCACAGTTATAAAAGGGAACTTTTGCTTTCTGATATATAATGCTTCACTCTATTTCCCCCCTTTTCTAGAATCTGAGTCTGAAGCTGAAGAAGGTGACTGAATTTTGAAACTACACCCTCAGTAAAGCAAACAGGAGTTGTAGATAAAATGTCATGTCTCATGTGTCCTGGTTCTTACATCTTCCTACCTCCCTATATCAAGCATGATATAAGGGCTTTCATGGCAAATTTTATTTTAACTGTTTCTATGGTTACTGGAAATGTTGGGTTTAGTTTCTAAAACCATGTTTTAAGTAGCTACAGGAGCTGTAGATTTGGATCTAATGTTGCATTAGTCTTTTCATTTATCTTCTACCTCCTGTATTTTCTACTGTAATGATGTAATTTAAGGCCTTCCGCAATGAACAGTTCACTTTTTTCCTGGGTTTTCTATATCAACAGTTTTCAAGATATGATTTGGTTAAAAATAATCTGTTACAAAAATTCTGTTTGCAAATTAAACTGTAAAAGTATCCAAAGTCTCAAAAAGCAATGATTTGTGTGATAATTTGGTATGCCCAAAGCCCTCCTCATCTGTAGAAATCTCACATGAGGTAATTGAATGAATTAACATGAATCTTGAGTGTCTGGACTGTTGCCTACATGTTCATGTTTTCTTGAGTTTTAGCTCCAGAGATGTTTGAGCTCAGTTGTTTGCTCTGATTTTCAGTCCTTAGTGAAGCCATGGAGAACAAGCTTGAAAGTGAGGTCTTGGGAAACCATGTGGCTGAGGTGGTAGGAAGAAGAAAGTCGAGCTTTTCCCATTGAGAAACTTCGGCATTCAGTTTCTGTCTTTTCAAGCAGAGCATATGGGTATTCCTGTCATACCATTTACAACTGTACCTTAGAAAAGTCTTGTCGTCTAATGAATTTAACACTTGTCATACACTTCGGATGTTAGGGAAGGACTCATGAAATAGTGTGAGTAATGAAACGACTGCACTAAATCCAGTAAATTGTTGAAAACATTAAGTGCCAGCATGTTCTAATTGGGACTCTAAATATAACTCATTTCCTTTTGGTTTAGAGTATTTGATGTAAAGAATGGAATGTAATGATAGGACCAGCCTCATTCTCCTAACTAATCACTAATTAATGACTCAAGCATTTGGCTATTAACATACCCTAGTTGCCTTTTTAAATTTTTTAATTGCCATGAGCCAAACATCTTTTCTATACAATTAATTCACTTATTTCTTCATCTAATGCCACCCATCTATATATGTAGTCAGTAGAAAACAAAATGTGACCACACTTTTTGGTTGGAAAGACTTCACCTTAAAAGTGAAGATTTTGGAAGTTTTGATTGTTGAAAGAAACTAGCTTGGAATAATGCCACCAGAGACTGAGTGGAAATTGCCCCTTTCAAAGGTGCCATTTTTATGAGCCAAGAATTTGGTGTTTAACAATTCATCTGGAGGGAATAATATGTAGTATAATTTGAAGTGAAGGTGTATAGTTACCTTAAGAAGAGCATTATTATTGATACCATTGTGAATGGGGTGAAATTGTTAAATGAATAACTTTAATAAAATTTTCATGCACAGGCAAAATGTATTCACTAGGTTTCTACATAGTGATTTGCTTTTGCTTTGTAATTTGTAGTCCTTAAGACTTTTTAAAAAAATAAAGTCCATCCTTATTCTTAGGTTATATAGGTCAATCTTTATTTTTTTCTTTTGTAAATTCCATGCTAATGTCCAGTGATAACTGTATGTTATACCTTCTGGCGTTTCTACTATGTAAGCATTAAATAATTGCTCTTTCACCCTTATAGCTCCCAAACTATAAACACCTATAAAGAATTCTGATGTAGCAGAAACTACATAATATTTCTACAACCAAATTATTGCATGTTACTGCCGTTCAAAGTGTACCCTGTTCTATTATATACTGTGTATAGTGAATGTGTAGTCTTCCAGAACTACATTATGATCTTTGTCTGATCACAGTTTTTTTTCTTCATAATGACAAAGTAGTGTTTACTTACAATATTATAGTAAATGGGTATCACCTATGACAGTATAAAAAAAGGGAATGCTTTCTGAAAAGACTGCAGATTTTCTTCTGGATTCTAAATGGTAATTTTGGAACTCAGTTGCCAGTGCCAACCTATGGCCTCAAATACGTAATTCTTAATATAGATGTTAAAACTGTATTGTATGATTGGATAAATGTTGATTTTCCTAACTTGGTTTCCATTTCAGAGGATAAGTCTCTTAGATGCCATAATTAAATGTGTTTAGAGCTGATCATAAGTTTCTTAATTATTCTGGAGTATTGTCCTAGAGATATTTATTATGCTGTTCTTATGAAAATTCCAAATACCCAAAACACCAAGGATATTTTGACAAAGCATAATGATGGTGGTAAGAGGAAATGCATGTGACTGAGATACAACTTCTAATTCAGTGTTTCTCAAAGCTCATCACCCTCCTCCGGGAAGCCTTTTTAGAGTTTTCTTATAGCACCCCAATAAATTTTATTACAGATAAGCTTGTATGTGTATTGTACCTGCTTTATACATTAAAAGAATACGGGTTTTTTCCCTCCCATTTGGGGGTGACATGGTCCCCAATGAGAATTTGTACCTAATACATCTTATTTTAAAGTAGGAGAGGACCTAGAGATAGACATTTGCATTGACAGACATATCTTCACACAGATCCATATCCTGAAGCAGTATTTTTTTCTTCAAGGGTTATTAGAAAATAGAGAAAATTTGTTTCCTGCCAGTCACCATTTTTTTGAACAGTAGCCCACCATAGACATCAGACAAGTTATATCCCATTGACTTTGGTGGTCTTAAGATATTCTTCCTTGATTGTAAATGTATGGGAGAGCTATTTGGGTTCTTTCTAATCTATAAAAATCAATTAAAATTCTAGATGAGTGATTTTAAGTTGGGCAAGACACTGGTAAATGGTATTGAAATATTAACTGATATTTAACTGATGCATGTACTGTCACTGAGGTTGCTTGCAGGAACTGGCACAACAACAGGGCTTTAAATGTAACATAAGTATCAGAGTTTTAGTGTACATTACTGCTTAGACTACTAAATTGCCTTTGTAAAAATTCCCCTTGGGTGCTGTTTACAGGTGCCATGTAAAGTAAGTTAATCATTTCTGTGAGAATTATGCTAAATGCCTTGCTATGATTTTTTATATATAAGGTATTAGTCCCCTAGTATATGTAAGTTAACCTATTCATCCTACTGAGTCCTGAAAGTTTAAGATCTAGTTGTTCAGTAGGCTTTAAGTGGACTCTAGAAGATATAATCAGTACTTTTGACTTCAAAATAATTTATAATTGGCTTCTGTCTAGAAAACTTGAATTGCGGTGAATTTGTACCTGAACACGATCCTATGCATAATTGTATAAAACTTGGTTGGATCAGAAAGGCTTTTAAACTCCCTTTCTCCTTCACCCCTCTTCCCATTTAACTGGGTAATTAGGAGTCATATAAGGTCCAATCTTAATTTTCCAATGCACTTAACAATGAATTTTAAAAAGTATGAGGACAGTTTACAAATGCACTCAATCACTGTCAATTTAGTAACTCTAAGAACCTTAGTTGACCTGACCAGTGTGACTCTGTTAGGCATCATCCAGACACCAAAAGGTTGCTGGTTCAATTCCCAATCAGGGCATGTGCCAGTATTGTAGGTTTGATCTCCTTAGGGGGCATGCAGGAGGCAGCAGTTTGATGTTTTGCTCACAATGTTTCTCTCCCTCTCTCAAAATCATTTTTAAAAAAACTTTTAGGCCCTGGTCGGTTTGGCTCAGTGGATAGAGTATCGGCCTGTGGACTGAAGGGTCCCAGGTCCGATTCCAATCAAGGACACTCCAGGTTGTGAGCTCCATCCCCAGTAGGGGGCATGCAGGAGGCAGCCTATCAATGATTCTCATCATTGATGTTTTTATCTCCTTCCTCTCTAGGAAATAAAAAAAGTATATTTAAAAAAAAAAAAAAAAAACAATTTTAAGGCCTGGGCCATGTAGCTTGGTGATTGAATGTAGACCTATAAGCCAGGTAATCACGACTCAATTCCAGGTCAGGACACATGCCTGGGTTGCAGGCCTCAGCTCCAGTGCCAGGGTAGGGTGTGCAGGTGGCAGCCCAACAATGGATCAGTGATCTCTCATATGAAGGAGGTGTTTGTCTCTCCTCTGAAATAAAAGAATAATTCGGCTGCTTGTGGTGCCTTTAATGCTCTAGAGCCGTGGTCGGCAAACTGCAGCTCGTGAGCCACATGCGGCTCTTTGGCCCCTTGAGGGTAGCTCTTCCACAAAATACCACGGCCTGGGCAAGTCTATTTTGAAGAAGTGGCGTTAGAAGTTTTAAAAATTTGGCTCTCAAAAGAAATTTCAATCGTCATACTGTTGATATTTGGCTCTGTTGACTAATGAGTTTGCCGACCACTGCTCTAGAGGAGACTGGTTTAAAAAAATTACTGAATCCTTTGCAGACTTATCCAGAGGGACCAGTATCTCCGTGAACGGTATTAGAATGTTTATTGAATTGGTGCAGCTTTGGGAGTTGTGCATAAAATGTATGGAATGAATTTGGGTGCTACAGAGTTCTCAAATATAATTGAGCTGGTCCATTCAGGGAATTTTCAGTCAGTATAACCATTTAAAAAGAAAATTGTTTTAAACCATTTTTTAAAGGCTGAAATCCTGAAGACTTCTTAGTTAACTTAGAGGTAAACCTATTGGGGGAATAAGTAACCCCATTTATAGACTGAAACCTCTACTTCAAAAAGATGATCTACATTCTCTGGCATCTTAAGAATAAAATACATTCTCTGTAAATGCACCTCATTTTCATTCTAGTTAGGAGCACCAGATCTTGGCATGGCAAAGTCTGAAGAATGGAGAAAACTATAGCTGATAATCCAGGTAGTTGTTGGCATTCTGAACAACCTCAGGTAGACGTCCAAGCTAGTCATCATATTGCTGTATTACTTTTAACTAAAATTCGCTTTTTGTCTATCTGAGATTGAATAAAATCTCATGAGACTCCCTGTTCATGTAAAGAGAAGCGGTAACTGTTGCATTGGTGATAATTGTATGCTAGTAATCCTTAAGTTTGTTAAAGCTAAATCTTCGTAGTACCATCAAAGGGTCCAGAAAATTTTTTTTCTCCAGACCAGTTTTGCTTGGTTGGCTCACATGTACTTCAAACACAAACATGTACATGTTCAGAAAATGCCAGTATTTCACTTCATAGAATAGTAATGCCATCCATCCTCCAGAGAGCTTCAGGTCCCTTCCCTTTCAGCCTTCACATGTAACAGGTCGTCCTGCCCATTCTAAACTCCAAACTAACTCCTCCAGTATCACTGCCCTAATTCAGGCGACCATCAGCAGCTAGAGTAATCTTACAAGAGTAAGGGGTGCCAGTCAGCATGTAATGAAATACACCCTCTAGCCAATGTGATGCCATTAATGGAAAGCTTTTTAAAAAGATTTTTTTAAGAAAAAAACCTTCATTGACCCATCACCCAGTTTCAACTGTTACCTTATGGCCAATCTTATTTTGTCTATTCCTGTCGCCTCTGCTCCCTCCAACCTCCTGGAGGCTTTTGAAGCAAAACCAAGATACCCTAACTTCTAGGAACCCTATGACTGGAAAGGCAATTTTCTATTGGAAGAAGGGGCTGCAAGCCATTCTTGTCACCATGTGGAAACTACTAGGAACTTCCTCTCGTGCAAAACAAAATCAATAATCTGCAAAACCCTACATAATCTGGATCCTGGCTCTCTCTCTAACCTCATCTAATAGTCTCCAACACCCATGCAACTTCAACCACACTGGTCTTGCTGTTGAATACTGACTTGCCTCAGGGGCAGTTAACTGCTCCCTCTGCCTATGCAATCTGCGTTTTCTATATGGATCTCTCTTTAAGAGCTCTGCTCCAAAAAAGTGATCCACCAAATATTTACTGAGTACCAGAGTTGTATAAAAATAAGTTATTATAGAAAAAGAAGATGCATGTGCATAGAGGGGTTGTGGCAGTTTTAAGTAACCGTAGCCAGGGAAGGCCTTGCTGAAATTAGCAAACACCTGAAGGAGAAAAGTGAGATGTGTATTATCAAACACAAAACATGTAATACCTGACTAGTCGGGCACTTACCTCTTTTCCCTTAGATTAAAAAACTGACAGCCAACATAATAGCCGTCTGGTGTGAATGAATCAAAATTATATCTTTTTTTCAGATAAGCAAAAAATATTTTTGGGTGTACCACCAAGTAATTTTAGTACTATATATATATATATATATATACACACACATACATATACCTAATAAAGAGGGAATATGCTAATTAACCATCACTCCATCACAAAGATGGCTGCACCCACAGCTGAGGCCAAGTTCCCATAAGGAGCCTTAACGAGCAATCAGCAGGGACCTGAGGCTACACCCTCCCCCGCCCCCATGGAGCTTGACAGGGGACCTCAAGATGCGCTTCCCGTCCTGGTGCTGGGCTAGGGGACCTCAGGCTGCTCCCCGGCCCCAGTGCCAGCCAGGCCAGGGGACCCCAGGCCGTGGCCCCCACCAGGTAGGGCTTGACAGGGGACGTCAGGCCACACCCCCAACCCGGCAGGGCTTGACAGAGGATCTCAAGGTGCACTTCCCGTCCTGGTGCTGGGCTAGGGGACCTCAGGCTGCTCCCCCTACCCCAGCACCAGGCTGGGGGACCTCAGACCACGTCCCCCACCTGGCAGGGCTTGACAGGGGACCTCAGGCCACGCCCCCCACCCAGCGGGGCTTGACTGGTGACCTCAAGGTGCGCTTCCCGTCCTGGTGCTGGGCTAGGGGACCTCAGGCTGCTTCCCTGGCCCCAGCGCCAGGCCGGGGGACCTCAGGCCGCACCCCCCACCCCAGCACCGAGCCAGGGGACCTGAGGCTGCGCCCACCTGCTTGGTGGGGCTTGACAGGAGACCTCAAGGTGCACCCCCATTGCTGGGTTGGGGGAACTCAGGCCACGCCCCCCGCCCAGGGGGGACCTGAGGCTGCACCGCCCTGCTGATGGGGCTTGACAGGGGACCCGAGGCTGTTCCCCCATCCCGGTGCTGGGCTGGGGAACCTGAAGCTGCGCCCCCCCCCCCCCCGCCTGGTGGGGCTTGACGGGGACCTCAGGCCATGCCCCCCACCCAATGGGGCTTGACAGGGGATCTCAGGCCATGTCCCACACCTGGCAGGGCTTGACGGGGGGCCTCAAGGCACGCCCCCCAACCCAGTCTGGGCTGGGGGACCTCAGGCTACACCCCACGTCCTGGCACCAGGCCAGGGGACCTGAGGCTATGTTCCCTGCCCGGTGGGGCTTGACAAGGATGGGACTAGCCAGGTCTGGATCTATCCCAATGAGGGGCAGGGGGGCTGGCTGGGTCTGGGTCTCACGTGATTTTGAGGCACATGTGGGTGGGTGGGGACTTGACTCTGGGTCCCGTGGTGTGCCCCAGACTCTGACAAGAGGAAGGTTTTCATATACATTTTACTAATTTTCTTTCATCTCTGACACTTCTATTATAGAGAAAGGGCAAATAGCAATATTAAATTATTTCCTCTAATCCCCTTTTAATGTGCACGAATTTCATGCACCGGGCCACTAGTATATATATAAAAGTCCAGCAACAACCAGAATGACCAACCAGTTGCTATGATGCACGCTGACCACCAGGGGGCAGACGCTCAATGCAGGAGCTGGCCCCTGGTGATCAGTGCACTCCCAGTGGGAGCACTGCTTGGCTGACCGGGATGAGTGGCTGCTCCTGTTGTGGGAGCAGCCACTAGCAGGCCCAGGGTGAAGCCGAGTCTCTGCACCTATCAAATACCTGAGACAATCCAGACTCCTAAAGAGCGGAGGGAGCTGGCATAAGCAAATGGCAAGAGGGGATGTGACTGTGAAGCTCCGCCCGCCCCGCCCCGCCCCCAGGGAGGCTATCCTGCTGGCTGAGGATCCTGGAGCACTGCGGCCCTGAACATCCCCGATGGTGTCACTGACCTGGCATCACACATCAAGGACGTTCACCGAGTGGCTTTGGGGTGCAACGCCTTGAAACTTACCTGCCAGTTTCCTCCAGGACACAGAACATGCCTTTACCCAAGACATTACCCTGAAATATCAGCTCAAACCAATTTCCTCATTCAGCAGCCACTTGGCTACGCAGGATCAGTGGGGACTCCCACAGCTGGTGATCCCTGCAGGCCATGCCCCACACCAGTGCACAAATCTGTGCACCCAGGCCTCTAGTTTTTATGTCATGAGATGAAAAGGGTTGAAAACTGCCAACTTAAAATAATGGGCATTTCAACTCTTCATAGCTATATAGCTATTTCATTGATGAGAATCACTGATTGGCTGTTTCCTCTGCACACCCACCCTCTTACTGGGGATGGAGCCTGCAACCTGGGCATGTGACTGGAAATTGAACTGTGATCTCCTGGTTCATAGGTCAAAGCTCAACCAGAGGCACACCAGCCAGGCAGGTATTGCATGTTTTAAAAATTCTTGCCACATGCACACTGGTTGAAAAACGCTGCTTTAAGTGAAAGCCCATCTGAAAAGGCTATGTACTTTGTGATTCCAACTACATGACATTTTGGAAAGGGCAAAACTAGACAAACAGTAAAAAAGATTAGTTACTAGAAGTTGAGCGCGGGAGGGAGGGAGGAACAGCATATTTTTAGAGCAGTGAACATACTGTATTCGATGACGATGCATCATCATACATTATATTGCCTTGAAACTTATCTGCAAGCAGAACTATCCAAACAAATATAATGAACAGCAGCAAAAATAAGCCAGAAGGTAATCTATAGATTTTGGGTGATTTTATGAACACAGGCTCATCTATTACAGCAAATAAACCCTCTGGTGATGGATGGCGATAATGAGTAAGATTACGCATATGAGTGGTGGTGCAGGAGGTATATCAGAAACCTCTGCACCTTCTCAATTTTGCTATGAATCTAAATACTGTAAGTCTTAAACATGGACAAAAATCTGACTTTAGTGACTTGGCAATTCAGACTTGGCTGTAAAGGATCTGGAAACTTCTGTTATGTCCTGAAGGAGCACAGGACCTTAAACCATTTGCAAAATCCCATTCAAAGGGGGAGATAGAAAGCAGCAGTATTAAATCTGAACAGGAATATAAGGGAGAACAAAATCTTCTTGGCTTATCTTTAGATCTTTGTATCCTGTAATTATTTTTACTTTTTTATTGAACTTATGGGGATGATCTTGGTTAAGAAAATTATACAGCATCTGCCCTAACCGGTTTGGCTCAATGGATAGAGCGTCGGCCTGCGGACTGAAGGGTCCCAGGTTCGATTCCGGTCAAGGGCATGTAATTGGGTTGCGGGCACATCCCCAGTAGGGGGCGTGCAGGAGGCAGCTGATTGATGTCTCTCTCTCATCGATGTTTCTAACTCTCTCTCCCTCTCCCTTCCTCTCTGTAAAAAATCAATAAAATATATTTTTTTTAAAAAAAGGAAAAAAATTATACAGCATCTATATAATACAGTATGTTCAACACCCCATGTAATTTGATTTAGAAAAGGTGTTAAGTCCCAGTGCTGGCATTCACTAAAATAAAAACAAAGCTAAATATTTCCAAAACTGAAGGAAACCTCCCAATAGAAGAAACATGTCCATTCTTTAAAGTGACAAGAAACAGAAAAATGGTGCTAAAAACAAACTGTCCAGATTCATATAAACAAAAAATTTTATTCTGAATAGATCATTTTATACAGAAATCATTGAAAAAGATGTTCATTACTTAGCTATGCACTTAACAAATCGAACTATCCAAACAAAATAAACAATACAAAAGTTTAAGAAATTTACAAAAGCTGTACAAAATAACTTAATTAGACTGATACAGTCTATAAAATCTCTTCTTTCGCTATGCAATTAGAGATCTATGTAGTTTTTTTTAGGGGATAAAAGAAAGGATGTTTTAAGGCTTCTTTGAGAGTAATCCTTTTAGTTGGCTCATACTCCAACATTTTCTGAATGAGGTCAAAGAGAAGCTCATGTTCAGCATCCTGAGAAAGCATAAATTCCTGAAAGGAAAAGAAATAGTCAACAGCTTTTTCTACTACCGCTTGTATTTCTCCACCATAAAAAGGGGAAACTTTTAAGGATCGTTTAAGCAATGACCCAGGCTTACCTTTAGAGGTTTACAACGCCTTGAAACATATCTGCCGGCAGAACTGTGTTCATCCCAGTCCAATCGATCATGATGGAAATATTTACGTTTCCTAAGAGTAAGTCAATATTCATCCATGTTTATGTTGACAATGAAAATTTAAACTTCTACTTACAGTGATTGGTTTAGTCATTTATTATGCGTTTATAGACTAGACTAGCATTTTCCACAGATTTCAAAAGACAGCCTAGAGATCGTTACTGGCTTCCCAGCAAAGAAATCATCAGCTACTTAAGTGAAAAAGCATTACTGTTTTATAGTTTCTCATCAGGACAGGTGACCAACTGGTACTAAGGAAGGCACTTACTCTTAAAACATACCTGGTTTTCTGTATCATATGTTTTGGTAAAGGTCCAAGAATCCTTTCCATCATTGCTAGGTGCTCCTTACTATCATGTGTCTAGAATAATAAAGAAAACTTGTTAACTACCTGAACTTGCACATGGTGCTCCGTTCTCATTTAACATAGCTGCTACATTTCTAGTCCCTACATGATTTAGACACAAGGAAGGATGTGATCACTAAAAGGCCTACTTTCAGCAAGTTACAGCTGGAAGAAAGAAAAAATAAGGCTTACAGAACAAGATCAACAAAGATTCCCCTAATTCAGCAAGTTTAATAAATTTAAAAATATTTTAAATAAAATCATAAATTATGAAATGCCCAACAGAATCAGAATACCATTTTTATTTCTATTTATCTACAACGAATAGTCTATGATGGGGGAGGTAAAGCTATGGAAATAAATCTATGAGTTAGTGTTCATTCATGTAAACAGGCACTTTTCTTATATAAAGCACTTACTGGAAATACTGTAAAGCCAAGATAATATTCAATAAGAATACATCCTATACTCCAGACATCACATGGTTGGGACCATCCTAAGGCTGTAAGACAAAGCAAACTGTTAGGGAAAAAAATCTTCAATGCTTCTTAAAAACTTTTTAAATGTGCACAAGTCGATGTTTGAGGCAGAAAAGATCCTAAAGCAATGACTTAATCCAAGATTAAATATAATAGGATAGTATGTAAGAGTTAGGACTCTGGAGATACTAGTTTCAAGCCTTAAGTCAGGCTCTTGGGACTAGTGATTGGGGAGAAGGGGGGATTTTTTTTTTCTGAGCCTCAATTTCTTAGCCTGTAAAATAGGCACACTATGCCATATAAAGACTGATTGGACATGCAAAGTATCTGGGACATAACAGGCATTAAATTATTATGTTTTCAAACTACAAGTAAAATTTAAAATCAGTTTCAGTAAGATAAAGGTTCCCAAAGCACAATTAAATGCTTACCTAAAATAACTTCAGGAGCCCTATAATGTCTGGTAGACACCAATGTACTGTGATGTTCATCATCATATGTTGCACTTCCAAAGTCTACAACTTTAATATCTGGATTTATTAAGGTACGTTCATCACGTTTCTAAAAACCATAAATGATGATTAAGAATGCATAATATTAAGAAGGCATAAAACATTTAGAACTATGAAGTTTTACCATTGAAGACTTACCATTTTGGGATTATATGCCTCTGTGTAGTCAGACTGCACAAATAAAATGTTTTCAGGCTTTAAGTCGGTATGAGTCAACTTATTACTGTGCAAAACTGAGAATGAAACATAAAGAGTAGCTGTACTCTACAAATCAAAACAAAAGCCCCTACCAACTAAGAACACACCTCTCTGATGTCTTTGCCACAAGCCTGAAGCAGCAACATTCAATAGTCTGCTACTGAAACCCACTACCCTCCTTAAAAAATTAGCCCACCAACAGCTAACATTTCATAAAAAGTACTTACAATTCACAGACTTGCATATCTGATATGCCATCTTCCTGATATGATCCATTCGAAATGGCAGAAAACCATTTTCCTTAATAAAATCGTAAGTACTAAGTCCTAGTAATTCAAATACAATGCAAATGTGACCACGATGCTCAAACCATTCCAACATCTGGACACAGCGGCTGCAAACACATGAAAAATAACTTCGTTCAGCTTCTTATAATCGTCTTAAAATCTACCTAGGGCCATTTTCCAAGTTCTATGTTGATACTTACAATGTACTGTTGGGATCTGTTGTATTTAAGTGTTCCAGCACTTGTATTTCTGAGCGGGCAGCTTCACAGTATCTATCCACATTTTTAACTATTTTTACTGCTACATGTTTACCTCCCCTGTTAGGAGAAAAATCCAAGTTATAAATGAAAATAATAAAGATATTTTACTGCATTTTTTATCACTTTCTAACTGTACACTTCTACTTTGATTATGTTTTATCTTTTAATTGCAACTTAATGTAAGCAACTAGAATGACCTTTAAAAAAAAAAAATGGCCACAGCTGTGCCTCATGAGACAAGAAAATACTATTTTCCTTAAAATCTGTTCTCAACATAAAACTGAAATTAGAGGCTGCATGTATTATTAATTACTACTACTTAAAAATAAAAACAGCCCTAGCTGGTTTGGCTCAGTGGATAAGAGCATCAGCCTTCGGACTGAAGGGTCCCAGGTTCGATTCTGGTTAAGAGCACTTGCCCAGGTTGTGGGCTCCATCCCAGGAGGGGGCGTACAGGAGGCAGCTGATTGATGATTCTCTCTCATCATTGATGTTTCTATCTCTCTCTCCCCCTTCCTCTCTGAAATCAAGGTATTTTAAAATATATAAAAATAAAAACAGCTAGTATCTTTTACTGGGAGTTTCCCACAGACAAGTAGAAAACGCAAGGTAAAGGGTAAAGATGTATCTAACTCATGGTCAGACCATATTCTAAAGCTATCTATATTTTCTTTTAAAAGACATGTTGATTTTCTTTTTTTGAGACTTCAATCAGCTGCCTCCTGCATGCCCCCCTACTGAGGATCGAACCCAAAACCTGGGCATGTGCCCTGACTGGGAACTGAATCCGTGACCTCTTGATACATGGGTCAATGCTCAACCAACTGAGCAACACCGGCCAAGGCTAAATATATTTTCTATACCATCGATCACTCCAAGTACAATCCCAGGATAGGAAACTTACACTTTATGATCAATGCACTCCACGACTTTTCCAAAAGCTCCTTCACCTAAAGTGTCAACAATTTCATCTAAAAGAGAAAAATAAATCTGTCACACCAAGAATGGAAAACATTTTGCTTATAATAAATGCTATAAATGCAGATTATTCTAGTTGATGCTACAAATTCCCTTATCACTATTTTATTGGTCAACACTGTCAAAAAACATGTAACTATTTTTAGGTCTAATTTCAGTCTTAAAGCTAATTTCATTTAACTTGATTTACTGTTTTGGAAGTTCTACATAACAAACATTAAATTTCTAAAGAAAGCAAAAATACAATTCCCCCCCCACCACCAAAAGAAATGGAAAAAACAAACAAAACAAAACAAAAAAACAGAAAGAGAGAAAAAAGATTTCCAAATCCCTGAAATCTTAATCTATATATAGATATGTTATCTGAAAAGTTAATAAGTGTTGAAAAATATTCTATACATCTTGCACTTAGTACGTCTCCACTCTGACAGATCAGGTGACCCTCCTCATCATCCTCTACACTCCTGGATCTTTTCCTTCGGTGACTCTTCTGGAAACGTCAAGTGGGCGGCACCAAGATCATCCAGCCAATCAATATACCCGAGTGAATTCAGGGCAGAATACGAAATTCATTCAGCGGGGAGATATTCAGGCATTCAGATACACGCCAGGCCACAAACGGTTGGCAGGAGCAATTTCAAATTCAGTCCCCAGAAATTCACAGGGCACATAGTTTATGTTAACAGGAGAAAAACATGGCAAGGAACAGATTTTCAGATAAGATACTCAAAGTGGCAAGGCAACAAAACATAACACAATTGTTTTCTTTAAAAAAATGCTTAGTTGTAGCATTCACTGAAACATAATTTTAAGTTTCTAGTGTCCCAATTTACTGTTGCAAAATCGTAGGATGTAATATTTACTTGTTAAAGTAGACTGTGGCCAAATTAAGATTTCCTAACTAATCTAAGAAAGTAAAATATTAAGATAGTAAATAAAATTAACGTCCTAATTTGGGGAAGAAAAAAATTTTTTTGGCATACAAGAATAACACCATGACACTTTAAACGCCATCTGAGCTGATCTCCAAATTAATACACATTCCACATTCCATAATGTTCACATCTGTTAAATGGTGGGCTTAGTGAGGAAAAAAAAAAAAAAAAAATGAGAGAATGCTTTGCTAGAACAAAGTTAAACTAATCCTCATCAGACAAAAATAAAAAGCCTAGTCTACTTTTGTGGTAAGACTTCAATTTATCAAAAATCAGATTTCTTGAAGTACCATGAAAAATCTGTCAGACTATCTATTGCAATCATTGCAATAAACTAATCTAAATTAAATCCCCTCCACTATTTCACGGAAATGACAGTTGCCAACTAGTAACAAAACTTATGTAACTAAATATATACTGTACTTGGGGCATTTCCTATCCAATGCACAAATAGAAAGGATCCTGCAAGTTAAAATTGAGATAACTTCATCTTAAACAGAACTTTCTCAAATGATCAAACACAAATTAAAGTTCTCTTGTTCCAAGGGGAAATAAAATTTCCAAATGTTTTAAAAGCGCTCCTACCCCATGTGAACGATGACGTGTGGTGCTGTGGTGAATCCTGTGTTTGCTTTTATAGCTACTTCGTCCACTCCTACCAGAGGACTTGCTACTATGGTTCTGGTATCTGCTTTCATGGTCCCTATGGCGATGTCCGGATTCACACCCTTGACTGTAGTCATTTCTATATTCATCAATGTAGCGCCGACTATAATAATCTCTCTCATTTATGGACCTGCTTTCCAAATAATGACTAGGAAAATAAAAATAAAGACTTTTTCAATGCTTCAGGCTAATACCGAATATCCTCAAGTTCTCAGTAAATCTCTTAATACTCTAAGATTTTGTTTTCTCCCACCAACCAAAACACACAATTTTACAAGCATTACAAGCCATCACCGCAAACAGGAAATGGTAGGCATGATTACTTATTTAAGTGACACCAACTTTAACTGTGGAAATGTATCTTTATCTAGGACATGCACTCTCCTGCTTACCTATCCGAGGTTTTAGCGTGATCGTACTTGCAGCGCTTGCTCTCGCGGGCGCTGCTGTGGGATCGCCTCGCCCTCTTGCGGCTGCTGCTGCTCCTCCATTTTGCACACTCCCAATCTTTTTCATCCCAATCAGGACAATAACTTCTCTTCGAGTGCCTCATCTACGTAAAACACAAGTTTCCCCGTTTTATAGGACACCGCATGTCAACAAGGAACAGCTCAATAAAATTCTTCTTGGCAACCTCACTCTAGTTGTGACCCTGTTTATCGATTTTGGCAAAATCGTACCCCTTTCTTGCCAGCAGAAACGTAATCCAAGTTCACATTATGTAACCCTCCCCCGTTTGAACGTGCATCAAAAACTAGCCTCCAACTCACAAGCAACCATACATGTTCTCGAAACAATCATTTATTAGTGAAAACTTCTGTAAAGGAGGTAAATCGACCAAACTAGTAAGGCCTCAAGTCAACGATGGCATTGCAAAGCAAAACGACAAAATTCCGTCTTCTGAGTGCACGTACTACATCTGACAAACCAGCGTCTCCTAAAAGCCATCTTACACGTCAGTTTTCTTACACAATCGGCTTAGGAGAGGGGGAAGCCATCTTCCTTCCATAAATGTTTCCAACCAAAATCCCTGACTTGACTCCACCACGTCTCCGCACTCGAACTGCTCCAAGTGGGGCGCAGAAATTCAACACAAAATGCCTGACCACACACGCCCTCAAACACTGTATTATTTCTCCTTCCTCGGGTTCCCAGACAACATTGAGGGGGCATTCCAGTCCTGTAAGAAGCGACTGGACGTTAAGGGATATCGCCTTATACCGGGCCAGCGCCTTCCGTCTTTGTCAGCACAGCCCCTCACAGAAGCATCATTTACGTAGAACCTAGGTAAACACCAGCCTCGACGGGCGCTCCGCCGCCATCTTACAGCGCGGGAGGCGGCGGCCGCTGCAGACAAGATGGCGCCCGCGGCGTCAGGGCGCGGCCCGCCCCACCCCCGCCTTGCAAACACGGTCACTATCCTCCGCCAGGGTCTGGGGCGTCGAGGTTACAGCAGAAACCCACGGCAACAGGCTGGACAGAGCTGGATGGGGCGATGGGAAAAATGACTCGCCGTGTAGGAGACCGCGGGCGGCATCCTACGGGCCCGGGTAGGACGGCATCACCGGGCGCTCGCGGGGCGCAGAAACAGGGCCTGACACCCAGCCCGCTTCCCCCTGCGCTTACCGTCCTGGCCAGAGAGTCGAAGCCGAAGGAGACAAAGCTTGTAACGCGACAGCGGAGAAGGCCCTGCTGGCTGGACAGGCTCCGACAACAAAATGGAGCTGACAGCCACTGCGTCAGGACACTTCTGAAAAACACAGGTGACGCTGCAGCGTGACCCGCCCCCGCCCTGGGCGGGGCGTGCGCGGGGGGCGGGGGGCATGCGCAGGAGGGGGAGGCAGGGCTCGCGGCCCCGTGTGCGCAGGCGTCGGGGCGCGAGAGGCTCTACTGAAGGCGACGGGGAAGCTGCGGTTCCGGGGAAGCTGCGACGGCGTCCGTGTTGGCCAGGGCCGGCTTGGGATAATGGGGAAGCACTGAAAGTATTAGTGAGAAGAGACTGGTCTGTGCTCACTAAAAATTGTATTTGTGAACGCTGGAGACGAGGAAAAGTGTGTTTAGCGCACATTATGTGTGGGCTGAGTGGGGAGTGTGTTCCCAATTAATAACTTTAAGTCAATCCCCACTATCTGAGAATGTGACTGTAAATAGGGCCTTTACAGAGGCAATTAAGGTTCAATGAGGTCACTAGGGTGGGACCTAACCCTAATGTCTTTCCTTATAGAGATTAGGACACACAGAGGAAAGACCCCGTGAAGACAGGTGGTCACCTTCAAGCCAGAGGCCTCAGCGAACCCCCGGCACACCCCTGGGTCTCTCCATCTCTGATGGTCCAGTCAAGGCTCTGGCAAACTTCCTTAAAGGGCCAGCTATGGTCTCTGTCACTACCCATCGGGATTGCTGTTGTAGCACAAACCAGCCAGGATGGGATTGGTTCCAAGAAGGAGTTATTTACAAGAACAGAAGGGCAGTCTGTTTGACCAACCTCTGACTTAGATGGGGAACCATATTCCTCTCCTTTTAAAGAGAATTTTGGTTGGTCAGCAATATTATAGTCGTCTTTGTAGTGGAATACATCCATCACCCAAACGTTAACGTGATCAGTGTGAAACCGAACCCAGTGGGAGTGGACAGAAATCATGACTCTGGATCTTGCCCTCAAGGTGGGCAGCCAGGATACCGCCCTACCTATGCGATCCTTTTGGCTATAACTGAGATGACTTTGTAAGAATGAGCCCAAAAGTGACCATACTGGCACTACTTCAAAAAATGGCAGCGTTTGCTCTAGCTGGTTTGGCTCTGGATAGAGCGGCCGCCTGTGGACTGAAGGGTCCCAGGTTCTATTCCGGTCAAGGGCATGTGCCTTGGTTGCGGGCACATCCCCAGTGCGGGGTATGCAGGAGGCAGCTGATTGATGTTTCTCTCTCATCGATGTTTCTAACTCTCTCTCCCTCTCCCTTCCTCTCTGTAAAAAATCAATAAAATATATTTTTTTAAAAATGTTCCATGGGCAAATCAGTTGGGAAATTTTGAGTGTTTACTGGACTCTATAGATATCTCTGAGCCCCTATTATAAATCTAAAGACCAAAGGAAATAGCAAATGTATTGGCTGGCCTTTCTATACTACCTCTTTATCTTGTCTTTCTTCTTTGTAACCTCACAAAGTGAACAATTAATGAAAAATAATACTTTCACAATGTGGACTAGATATAGTAGAAGTCTATAATAAGGCTGCTCAAAAATGACTGATTTGAAACTCAGCATTTAAAAATAAATGTTTTTATGAACAAAAGGTAAACATTTTTTTAAAATTAAACTTAAATACATTGGATATAGTTGTAGTAAAGAATATGCTCAATCATAGGAGTAAAAGTTATTTGGTTCCCCTTGTTCTCATGGACTCAGAAGATCTTAGTTGTAAACAAGCAGGATGATACAATCTGTTGACATACTTTAAACTGGGTAAACCACAATAAGTGTGTTCCTCAAATAGTTTACCAAGTATTTGTCCATGCCTATTATAACTACTGAGCAAATGGGTTGGCATGAATAGTTATATCCTTAATGTGTACATCATTAAGAGGTCGGTATGTCTTCTCATTTACTGGTAACTTCTCCAATTCATCTAGAGTCTCCAGACCATCTATTACCCTGAAAGAGAAATAATACAATCGAAAATTTTCTGATTGAAACAAAATATCCATATATGTATAGCAATTATAATATCCTTAATAGAAAAGGACCATCCCAGTCCATCTTGTTTAAGCCACTGTTTTTCAGATCTGTTAGTTGCTGTAAAATGCTATCTCAATGAAAAGACACATTACTGTTAATTTGCATAATGGACCAGAAAAAAAGTATTAGCCTGTCTTTGAGAAAATCAGGAAATAGGCTCAGAGAGGTTATAATTTCCCAAGGTCACAGGGCAGGTAAGTGGTGGACTTCCATTCCAGATACATTTAGCTCTTAGACTGCACTTTCCATATTAGTTATGCTACTATCACAGCCACTCATATGCATCCTTTGCAATGGAATTCCAAAGAAGAAAACCATAACCAGGATACTCACTTTCCAAATACTGTGTATTTCATGTCCAAATGTGGCTGCTTGCCATAGGTGATGAAAAACTGAGATCCATTGGTATTTGGGCCATTATTAGCCATAGATACAACACCTCTAACGTTGTGCTGAAAAAGACCAAAGTATTAATTTATGTTTTTAAATAAATATTCCAAATACAGGACTAAAACAAGACATGCACTCTTTAACCTCCCAATATTTAAGGAACCAAGAAAACATTTCATCAGTGTCTACTTGGGCAAACCCAAATATTCAGTTGCTGTATTATCTGTATCTCTGAAAACTTAAGTTGTTTGTATATCAAATTATATCCCCCAATTAATTTCATTTTCACTTTGAAGACATATAGCCACAAACACTTTAAGTAGTACCAATGTATAATAGAAATAATCCTTACATTTATGTTATGCTGGAATGAAATATCAGGCAGACAATAAAACCAAAATTCCCATAATCTCTTCACACATACACTGGACTCTGGCTAGTTTATCTGTAAAACAAGGGAGTTTGGACTAGTTCTGGGTTTATTCATAATCCAAATGCTCACAAAGGTCAGCAGATAGTAAGTTGATGAGTGGGCAGAATGTAAACATTAGGGAGTGGTGGAATCTGGCTAAAGGAGTAGTATTATCTCTTGCCTAATGTCTTTAAAAATTTTTTTTTAACCAATGGCTATAGAGAATGCATCTATGGGTCTTCACCCATTGGCAGTCAGTTCATAACCCCAGGACTAGGTGATCTAGGCTATTATAGGAATTAGCAGGGAACCTTAAAATATAATCAAGGTCGTGACCAGTCCTACTGATGATTTTTCTCTATATTTGGGAGAGGGGGAGGAGAAGGAAGTAAGGCCCTACTTTTTTATTTTATTGTTTTTATATATTTTTATTGATTTCAGAGAGGAAGGTAGAGGGAGAGAGAGAACATCAATGATGAGAGAGAACATCAATGATGAGAGAGAATCATTGATCTGCTGCCTCCTGCATGCCCCCTACTTGGGATTGAGCCTGCAACCCAGGCATGTGCCCTTGAACAGAATCAAACCCGGGACCCTTCAGTCCGCAGGCCAATGTTTTATCCACTGAGCAAAACCGGCTAGGGCTACTTTTTTATATTTTTAAAACTTCCACTGGTGAGTCTGTAACAACAGCCAAGGTTGAAAACCACTGGTTTAGGATTACAGATCAGTGTTATGAAAACTGCCATTAATTAATGTCTAAAAGGTTGTTTTGTTTCTAATTCAGTAAAGGATGATTTTAAAAATAATGTATCACTTCCTAACCTCAACTCCTATAACAAGGGTAGTATTTCTTTATGATAGAAAAGCAAAAAGATAAAATAAATTACTCCTAGTCTAACTATCCAGAGGTAAATACTGCAATTAATTTTTTTTTCCAGAAAATCCACAGTATATTTTAATGTAACTGAAATAGAATATACTAAATTACATATCCTGATTGAGGGGAATTTGTCTCTCTTTTTTGTTTTGTTTGTTTGTCTCTCTTTTTTAAATTATGAAGTTATCATTCTGTGCAGATACAAAGTTTAAAAGACCACATAATAAACTGTTAATTAATGTCATCTCTGGAAGTGGTTTTATTTTTTATTTTTTTTAGAGAGAAAGGGAGAGGGAGAGGGGAGAAACATCAACTGGCTGTTTCCCACATACACCCCGATGGGAGATTACAGCCCACCAACTGGGGGTGTGTCTTGACCAGGAATCAAACCAGTGACCTTTCAGTGCAAGGGTCGACACTCAACCAACTGAGCCACATGGCCAGGGCTGATTTTTTAAAATAGGTATGCATCAGTTTTTTAATTTTAGAAAAAAAATTCTTTAGAAAGTTTTAAAAATAATATGATAAAGAAAATTAAAATCCCTAATTTTACATGCTTAAGATATATTTACATGCACTTCTCTTTAACCTTGCTGAAATCTACCTCAGGCATTAAGTAACATTAACATAGGGATATTTAAACATCTAACAGATAATGGAAGTTGGATATTGATAATGGCAATATTGCAACCAGGAGGTCTCCCCACTCTCAAAGAAGGCCAATGGTTCGTGTCATTCAACATGAATTTTGTAGTGAGACATGTAAGCCCCTTTGGTATATTACTGATTAAAGATTTCAGGCTGCACCCAAAGATGAGCTCACTTAATATCAACATCCATGTGATGGTGAGATTCCAGTATATATTTTAGGCTTGAACTGCCATTTATATTTCCCCCCTAATATCATTTACCAAGTATGCAGAAACTATAAAAAAGTGTGTATATATGTTCACTTGTGATGTTAACTTGTGTTACTACAACATATGTATCAAAGTTTCCAAGTGTATACATGGCATGAAAAAATAATTTTGAAGCTTGGGGACATACCTTAAGATATTCACTATATTCATCCTCAAATTTCTTTCCCCAGATACTGTTTCCTCCTCTTCCGGTACCTGTATTACAAGACAAATAAAAGAAGTATCTAATTAGAGAAAGGGTTTATTTTCTAAAACCTAAGGGCTATTTGTAACTCTTTAAGTACAAATAAAATTTGATATGTCCTCTTACTTCCCAAAATTTCACTTTATAAACCAGAAAAATCTCTCTACAAAAACAAAAACTCTCCTTATCAATATTCATCTTTGAGAGCTTGGTGCTAGTAGCTTCAGCTTAAATACTGCTTGCTATTGTAAGGTCGCCCAATTATAAACACTCCACATGCTTTTATTTTTCTATTCTTTGGCTATCCCCTGCCCTCTTCATACTATATACACAATTCTCTAGATAGTAATGGAATAACTTACCTGAGGGGTCTCCTGTTTGAACCATGAAACCCTTGATATTTCTGTGAAATATACAGCCATTGTAGTAATTACTGGCACAAAGAGCCAGGAAATTCTGAAGAGAGAGAAAATGATGATTGAGAAATCAGGGAGCAGGAACATTTAAGATAAAGAACTACGTGTATTTACTAGAAACACGATAAGAGTATATTTAAACTATGTCTTTTAGGCATCGCTTTGGATGATGTTGCTTCCCTGCCTAAAGCACTTTATGGCTTCCTTCCGGTTTTGGAGTAAGATACAAACTCCTAAGCAGGGCCTACCTCTACATCTCATGATAATGACCCCTCCCCTGTGGCTCACTATGTTAACCCCGTATCAGCCTTCTAAAAATTCATCCCCCAGAGGCAGGCTTTCCTACCTTCAGGCCTTTGTACCTACCATCTCTGTACCTAGAATGTTCTTTTTATCTGTCTTTTCATGGAGATGCGTCATCACCTTTCACAGTTTAGGTATCCCTTTCTTGGCTAGGCCTGCCCTCACCTTCTTTTAAATAATTCCTTCCCCATTATTCTCTATCTCAACATTTTATTTCCTTCAAGGCATTATCACTCTCTAGAATTAGTTTTTTTCTAGAATAAATTCCCTCCTCCCTAACTATCTCCCCACCTAGAATATTAGCTCCACAAGGGCAAGGAATGTGTCCTGTTCATCACTGTATTTCCAAACACTGCCAAGATAGCCTTTCACGGGTAACTATTGAGTGAATAAATACACATAGCTGACTTTTCTTCCTTCTAACCTTGTCATTTAAACAAGTGAGATAATGGGACATATAGCTCTCTTACCTGATATCTAATGATTACTTATGTTTCCTAAGGAAAATGAGCCAAAAGGAAAAGATACCAGCCCCCCTATCTGCGCTTCAATATCAGGAAAGGTACGTGGAAATTAGGCCAGAAATGATGATGGCTGGTTTTTCCTGACAGTGGTTTCATACAAAAGTGTTTGGGACATTGTTGGCTTTTTAGATCAGTCAATTTCACAATGGTTATCCTGTTGCATTAACTCATTTTTTGTTTGTTTATAGCGGTACTCACTTCACATGCTTTGGGTGTCCTCTCGCAGAAGATTTCTATTTTAATATCGCCTACGTCTGTATGCAGTGTCACTGACTGAAAAGGAGACAGAATGTGAGAACAAATGAGATTTCTTCAGGTGACTTTATGCACTGTATGATTTCCCTAACTAGATATTAAAGATATTAAAGACAATGTAAACAAAAACAGAAACACTGTTTCAGAGATGACCGGTCCACATAGCAGCTGTAAGAGAAGTTTTAATCCTTCAATATTTACTTCAGCAGTAGAATAAAGTTCCAGGAGATAAATATATGTTAGGGTAAAATGGTATCTATGCTAAAAATTGCGGAGCAAATATTTTAATTGAAATAAATTATTTTAAGTTTGAATTTTTCATCAATAAAAACAAAAACAATTGTACTGTTAGAATTACTTATTTAAATGGCATTCACCATCGTTAATATTTATTTTAAAAAGAGTATGAGAATGACTTTCCACCCTTTCCCTTATGTAATTTAATTATGAGGGACAAGGTTAAAAATTCCTTTCTCGACCAAAGACAGGACATAAGAAGCATCAGTGTTTCTAGATCCTAATTGTGCAGAGGTAACCACAGTCCTTTTTTTTCATAGTACTCTTTATTTTTGTTTTTTGTTGTATCTGTTGCTTCGGTAGCTTGAATACTCCTTTTGTTATCCCATTCCCAAAAGGAGGAAAATTATTATTCTGGGCCTTCCTTGTTCACTCCTCTTCATTTTAGGTTGGTATCTAGCAGTCAGAGTACGGCCAGGTTGAAGATAGAAAGCAGGAGTGTGTGCGTTGGGGTTGGGGAGAGGGGTGTGGGTCATTACTCATTGCTGTTTTTCCACTTCAAGCCCTTTGCCCCCCTTAAATACAGAGCAAAAGGTTCCAATTAACATTCTAATACCAGGGCTATTCCCTTCTGCTGCTCCTACTCTCCCTTCTCATCTCTGTCGGTCTTGTAATCAATCTCTTTCTATAAAAGGTAAATTCTCTGAAAACATAAGTAATTTTGCTTATTTCTGGTCTTGTTTAGAACCATGTTTCACTGCCTGGCCATTGATATTTCCATGCAGTTTTCTTTCCCTTGACTGAATACCTAAAAATTACTTATAATGAAAGCCATTCATAAGAATTCTATAAAACTTACCATTTTTCTTCTTGATGGTTACTGTTAATTTCTCAGTCTTACCGAGAAAAGTTCAAAAACGAATCTCCATTCCCAAAAGAAAAGAAAAATTAAGTTCATTTTTTCTCTCTTTTCACATGCTTACGTTTACTGCATATTTAAAAGAAAAAGTCTCCAAGAACACCCCCCCCAACCCCCAAGTAATAAAAATCGGGTGACGGAAGGGATGAAGAGATCCTACCCGATTTAAGCGCCGACCTCCTGACTGCCCCGCTCCCTCGCCCAGCGCCTCCTCCCAAGTCCTCCCGCAACCGGGTGCGCGGCCGCCCGGGTCTAGGCACCGCGTCCCCTCCGCGCGGCACGTCACACTGCCCCCTGCAGGGCTTTTCCTCCCCTCCAAGGCTCTGCTCAAAACTCTACTTAAAAATGCCTTCATCCCGGTGCCTTCTCTACTTCCTTTCCCCACAGCACTTGCCCTAATACATCATGTGCTTTCTTAACGTATTAAACCTGTTGTTTCGACAACAGCCTCTCCACCCGGAATGCTCACTCGAAGCAGCCCAAGAAGTAAAACACAGCGCTCTGCGAGTATATGAGTAAGTCAGTGAAAAATGAGCGCCTTACCCCATACTGTACCACTTCGGTGAGCACAGCTGTTGTTAAGACAGAAAAGATGCGATTGCAGGTGCCCCCACAGGTCTGTAGATTCGAAATTAGTTTCTGGAGGCCACCGGAAGCCGAGCACCGGACCCATTCGAGAGAACGCCCCTCGCGGGCTCGCCTCCTCCGGCCCCCTCCCTATCTCAAACCAAAACGACTAGAACTGGGGAGACAATGTAATTTATGCCCACCTGGAACACTTTTGGCAGTGAAAAGGAACTCTTTTCATTAAACTAGGACAGGAATCCTAACCCGGAACTATTCTGAACAGTCTCTGGAAGTGCCTCGCACTCAGCGGTAGAATGGGAGGGACCACTTCCGCCCGGCGCATGCCCCAGCCAGTTCCCACGCCGCGAGATCCCTCCCGGGACCGGAAGTGACGCGCGAGGAGCGTTCTCTGGACTGGGGAGTCTCGGGCCATTTAAATTACGGCGGACGAAGCTTAAAACTTCGGGTTTGTGCAGGCTGCGGCTGTTATCCGAGGGCTGCTGCAAAAGGAGGCAGAAGAGGAGGTAGGGACAGGAACCGGCCTGCCACGTGAGAGCTGGGAGCTCCCTTGGGGCTGGCCGCCCAGCTCTTCATTTTGCTGGCAGTGGCCTGGATGTAGATGAGGTAACCTAAGAAGGTGCAGTTTTGCAGGATGTAAAGTGGGACCTACTGTTACTTAATAACAAGCACCTTGCTGACTCGAGTTCAGGTATTGTCACCAGCTTTACGTTTCAGTATTGCGACAGACTATGAGCTGGGCACTTCTTCAGAGTTGGAAATCACAGCGGCTAAGTAATTGGTTACGCAGCTGTGGCTCTAGGGGAGCGGGGGGAGGGTCAGTATGGAGTTAAAAGTCTTTGTTCTTGTCCAGCATGCTCTGCTGCCTCCCATCGTGAATTCTGGCATCAAGCTAGGCAACTTTGCTGTTGCCTGATCTGTGAAATGAGGGGTGTTCCGTTATTCCCAAAGGCAATTTAAAATGTGACAGTAGGTAACTCAAGTATGGATGGCCCAGAGAGCTTCACTGTCTGGCTTGCCAGATTTAGAAGAGCCTGGGGAGTGGAGTGCTGTCAGGACGTGGACTCTGAAGGGTGGAAGAGGTATAAGGACATTAGAAGATCTTCCAGGACCATAGGCTGGAGTGGTTAACAGAGGCTCCTCATCACTTCAAATCATATATTGAATAAATACATCTCATCTATATATATAGAAGCATAATATGCAAAGTGTCCCCTGGGAGTTCCATAGCTCACTGTGACATGCACTGGCCACCAGGAGGTGGTGTGGAACGAAGGAAAGCCCCCAGCTGGCAGCCAGCCGCTAGGGACCCTACCTGTGCATGAATTTCATGCACTGGGCCTCTAGTAGTAAATATTTTTGCTGTAGAAATGTCTTAAAAATTGCTTTTGAAATCATTGGGTTGTGAATATTTTAAATTTACAATTGGCTATGCTTTCTTGTTAATTATTGTGCAGACTATGAAATGCTTTTCTTCAACTATGAAATGCTTTTCTTCAACAATTTAAGAATGGAGTGGGCATTGTCATTTTTTGTATTGGATATAGCTGTGTAGAACAGCGATTTTTAATCAGTGTGCCCCAAGAGTTTTTAAAACATGCAAGACCTGACTATTTAGTCAGGAGCACTGACCTCTTTTCCCTTAGATTGTCAAATAAAAATAACAGCCAACACAACAATAGCTATCAGGTTGAATGAATCAACATTATACAGTACCTATGTTTTTTGTCAGATCGGCAAAAAATATATTTTTTGGTGTGCCGCAGAATTTTCCTAATTACGTGTGCCATGAGATGAAACAGCTTGAAAATTGCTGCCCCATTAGGCTTACAGGCTCTGGGCTCTCTCCCACCTCTTGAGCCTAGCCTTCCTGTAGCAGGTGTGGGTGCAGAGGCAGCAGCTCTGCTTTTTCCTGTCTTGACCCTGCTCATTTGGGGTGACTTATCTGTGCATCTTATAAAGAATTTAACTTTATATATATATATAAATATATATATATATTGTTGTAATTTTTTCAATATACCACCTTAACTCCAAACTCTGCTGAGATGCAGTGGGGGCAGTGTCAGTCTGCAGTAAGCGTTTAGTGCTGGCCTGTGTTGGTGATACTGAGATATGTAAAAGATAATTCCAGTTTTCCAGTAGCATTAGCATACTGGGGAGACAGACATACAGGAATCTAATATTACCAGAGGCCCGGTGCATGAAATTCATTCACGCGGTGTGTGGGGGGGGGGGGGCGGGGGAGAGTTCCTCCGCCCAGCCTGTGCCCTCTCCCAGTCCAGGAACCCTCGGGACTCCGACTGCTGCGGAGGTGGGAGAGGCTTCTGCCACTACAGCTGCACCTGCCAGCCATGAGCCCAATTCAGGGCTTCTGGCTGAGCGGCGCTCCCCCTATGGCAGTGGTCGGCAAACCGCGGCTCGCAAGCCACATGCGGCTCACGAGCCGCAGTTTGCCGCTCTGTTGACTAATGAGTTTGCCGATCACTGTCATATATTACCCTTTAACTCTTTGCACACAATATGCCACAATTGCCTAATCCTCGCAGCTTCCAACTACACGGTAACATTTAGTCTAGTCCAGTGGTCGGCAAACTCAGTCAACAGAGCAGCAAACCGCGGCGTGGCTCATGAGCTGCCGTTTGCCGACCACTACCCTCTGGGAACACACTGACCACCAGGGGGCAGCTCCTGCATTGAGCGTCTGCCCCCTAGTGGTCAGTGCACGTCATAGCGACCAGTCCCACTGGTCAGTCGATTTGCATATTAGCCTTTTATTACATAGGAGGATGAGAATACTAGGGCAGAATGGGGTGGGGCAGGAGAGAGATACTGAAAAGAAAGATTTGTCAAGAAAAGCTTTTATTTTAGGAAGTTGAAGGGGACTTGGAAGGAAGGGTAATATTTAGAGAAATGGAGAAAGCAGGAGGGGGGGCTGAAGCAGGGATGGGGAGAACAAGAGCAAGGCTGAGGTACTCTGGGGAGGCGGGGTGAACATCTGTATTATGTACCAGGCTTGCGCCAGGTGACTTACACATGTGAACCCCCTCGCCCCTCTCGATGGCCTGTGAGGTCGGTGTTAGAGTTTCTGTTTTATAGATGAGGAAACACGCTCAGGAAGGTTAAACAACTTACCTAAGAAAACGCTGATAAGTGGCAGGGGCAGTGCCTGAACCCAGGTATGTACGACTGCAGCTCCTTTGCTCCTGTTTTGCCAAGGCACAGGCCTAACATGTACATGTGTACCATTTTTTGTGTTTTGACTTCAGATATTCGCTTTTCCCCGGTGTCTGTATGTTGTCATCTCACGTCCGCCTGGTCCCCGCAAGAGTCCGGCTTGTTCATTCCCTGGTCCGCAATCCTTCCCGTTCCTTCATGGATCTGAAGGCTCTCCTTTCCTCCTTGAATGACTTTGCATCCCTCTCCTTTGCTGAGAGTTGGGACAATGTTGGATTGCTGGTGGAACCAAGCCCACCACACACGGTGAACACGCTCTTCCTGACCAATGATTTGACCGAAGCAGTGATGCAGGAGGCACTGCAGAAGAAGGCTGACTTCATTCTCTCCTACCACCCGCCCATTTTCCGACCCATTCAGCGCATAACCTGGAAAACCTGGAAGGAGCGCCTGCTGATCCGCGCCCTGGAGAACAGAGTCGCCGTTTTCTCTCCGCACACAGCCTACGATGCCGCCCCCCAGGGCGTCAACAACTGGCTGGCTAAAGGGCTCGGTAAGCCCTCCTGTTCTCTCATGTTTCGTATTTTCCCTGTAAATGCTTTGAAATTTTAGAACGTCTTTTCAATAGAGTTTCTCTGCTTTTAGGGTGGGATCATTATTGTCTATGCAAAATATATTTTAAAATAATGTTGCTGACATCTGACAACCAAATTACATTTCAAAAATAACATTTTTATTGCTGATGAATAAGGCGAGCCTGGGAAGTTTTCACGCCTGTCTGAGCTTTGTGATTCCTCACTCGGGTGGCATAGTACCTGCCACCCGGGCACTCCAAAATGCTTGTTAAATTGACCCGAGAGCTTGGGCCTCTCCGGCACATACTTGATATGTCACCCAAATAGACCAGAGTTTTAATGAGGGAATTCAGCCCGTGTGTTTTAGCTTTACTTTTAGTGAGTCCTTGTAGTTTACTTACTCATTTTGGACTGAAGCTTTTATTAGTATGAGGATATAAGCTGGATTGATGTGGTCGAGTAGATAGGAGCATTTACACACTGAATCATGTTGTACATGGGTAAATTTAATAAGCAGCACAATTGTACGTGTCATCTAAACACATGCATCAGTCTTTCTTGTCCAAATTTTTTTGATATTTAAGAATACTGGAAAATAATTCTAAAAATAAATTTGATTTTGTATGTCTGTATTAAATCCCTCATTGTTGGGTAACGTTGGTTGTACAGGAAAAGGATATGTGTATATGTGTATAGTATATAAGCATCTGAGAGTGAATTTAAAAAATACTAATTTCTTGTAAGTTTTGGCCATAATAGTTTATCTTTTTAATTAGAAAAAAAAACACACACACAAAAACTCCATTTTCCCACCATTTTTTCTAGGCGTTTGCACCTCCAGGCCTATACATCCTTCCACAGCACCCAACCACCCAACAGGGGGAACACACAGAGTAGAATTTAATGTTAACCACACCCAAGACCTGGACGAAGTCATGTCTGCAGTGAAAGGAATTTCAGATGTTTCTGTCACTTCCTTTTCTGCTAGGTACAGTATGTTTTTCTCTTTTCTTGGTGGGTCCTTATTTGTAAAGATCTTCCTTACAGATTCTATAATTCTGACATTTAGGTTTGAAACATTGTTTTCCCCAGGATGTATTTACAAAACAGCCTGCTTCTCATTTAGGTCCTCAAAGAAGGAGAACCATTAGAGCTTTTCAAAACAACAAAGATGATAAGGAACACTATTTCCTTGTGGGAGGGACTATACTATACATTTCACATGCAGTATTTCTCATCCTCCTGGTAATGGTGAAAGGTAGTTGTTTTTACTTTCGGGCACAGGCATACCTCAGAGATATTGTGGGTTTGGTTTCAGACAACCATAGTAAAGCAAGTATAGTCAATAAAGCGAGTTGTAATCCTTTTGCTGGCGGAGGGTCTTGTCTTCAGTTTATAAAGAAAGACAATACTCGTGTAGTTCAGTAAAATGAGGTATGTCTGCTACTCAGTCCCAGTATCTTCAACTCAAGTCGTCTTTATCCTTCCTTTCAGAGAAGTGAGTATCTTTCCAAACACATATAGAGACATGAAGGAATGTATAGTTTTGTTTTATCTGTTGTTCTCTTAATTAAGTGGTATGGTGTATTTGCCATGTTACTAACAAGATGTCTCAGAGATCTTCCCATGTAGGTATATAAGATCTCTTTCTTTTTTAACTGCTGCATAACGTTTCTTACTATGGATGTACTGTAGATTGTTTTTCTTCTTTTTTGTTTTTGTTTTATTTATTGTACTATAGATTCTTTAAGCATTCCTCTTCCTAACTGATGCGCCTCCCCCCCTCTTTCATAAACTGATGCACATTTAGTTTGGTTCTAGTTTGACCACATCAGAGTTAATATCTGGGTTGGACCATTAGTCGGGACCCACGCATTGTTTTTGCTTTTTCTTTTCAAAGCTCTGCAGATGATTCCAATTTTGACAACAACACTTCCAGATTATATTTTAAGGTGCCTTTTAGTTCTAGAGTTCTATACTTAGGGTTTATGGCTAAATGCAAAACTTTCTGGATGCCAGTATTTTTAGAGAGGCTCTAGGGCAGTGGTTCTCAGCCTTTCTAATGCCGCGACCCTTTAATACAGCTCCTCATGTTGTGGTGACCCCCAACCATAAAATTATTTTCGTTGCTACTTCATAACTGTAATTTTGCTACTGTTATGAATCGTAATGTAAATATCTGTGTTTTCCGATGGTCTTAGGCGACCCTGCTAGCGGTTCTCAACCTGTGGGTCGTGACCATCAGAAAACACAGATATTTACATTTCGATTCATAACAGTAGGAAAATTACAGTTATGACGTAGCAACGAAAATAATTTTATGGTTGGGGGTCACCACAACATGAGGAGCTGTATTAAAGGGTCACGGCATTAGAAAGGTTGAGAACCACTGCTCTAGGGCATTGCTTTTCAAAGGGCGATAAGGACTCCCTGCCCTTATGAGTGGGGTACTTACGAAAAATGCAGATTTTTGGCTTCATCCTAGATCTGTGTAATTAGAATGGGGTTTGCCTGAGAATCTGTCCAGAAATTCTTGTATGCAGTGTTGTTTGAAAATTAACTTCTTTAAAAAGGGCTTTAAAAAGAATTCAGTTTGCCCCAGCCCATTCACAGATGCTGTTTCACCAGATCTATAAAGGGTCCAGCAGCTGTCATTTTAGGAAGCGATGCACAACTGGATTAAGAGCCATTAGAACTACGGTTTCAATGTGAGGTCCTTGGACCAACAGCATCAGCATCACTGGGAACTTGTTAGCAAAGTAAATTCTCAGACCCCCACCTAGACCTACTGAATCAGAAACTGGGGGTGGGGCCCATCCATCTATGATTTAAATAGTCCACAAGGTGATTTCAATGCATTTTAAAGTTTGAGTAACACTGTTCTAGAAAATAATTTGGTTTGGGATTGAATCCTAAATGTCATATAAATCTAATCTTTTACTCTTTTCCTAGGACTGATGATGAGGAACAGACGCGGGTCAGTCTGAACTGTAGTCAGCAGGCTTTGATGCAGGTGGTGGCTTTCCTTTCCCAGAACAGACAGCTTTATCAGAAGACTGAAATTCTGTCACTGGAGAAGGTAATAAAAATACCTTATATAGCCGAGCGTTGTTTGGCACATTCATTTGTAAATTGTTAGATCAGTAGGCCTTCCCAGGAGACTCAGCTCCTCCAAGCCAGAGAGTGTTTCGTCAGATTTGTATCCCCTGGACACAGGCGTTAGCCGGGAGCTGGCTGTAGTGAGCTCACAGCGTGCGTGTTATATTGCTCTCAGCACTTGCTCTTGGTTCTAGGACTGGTGATTTCAGTTTCTCTAACTTCTGTCTTTCAGCCTCTGCTTCTGCACACTGGAATGGGACGGTTATGCACCCTGGATGACTCTGTCTCCTTGGCAACCTTGATTGAGCGAATCAAAAGGCACCTAAAACTATCTCATGTTCGCCTTGCTCTTGGGGTAGGGAGGACCTTAGGTAAATATGTCTCCTTTATTTGTCCAGCATGCCTACTGTTAACATCGGGCAAAAGTTGAAACTCTTCCTTGTATTGTAAGTGAAAGAAAACCTGTTAGTAGTTATGGGAGATGCCTGACTGGTTTACGCTATCGATCAGGGTGGTCTAGGTTGTGGCTTCCACAAGATTTATTTCTCCACCGTCTGTTCATCTCACATCGGCCGGGGAAGTCTGCCCACTGTAGGTGGTCGCTGTTGCAAAGGGAGAGTCTTAAACCATCAGTTAAACATTCTAGCCTAGAAATGAACTTCGGTTTAACTCATAGTCCAGAGTTAGTCATCTTGCCCGATCCAACCCAAGTTGGGCATGAAGTACCATCCTGCCACGTGCTTGGAAGAGGGCTGGGAAGTGTGACTGCTCCAGTTTCCGTGCAGATCTTGGTGTCTCACCATACTGGTGATGTTTTATAGCAAGGTGCTGCTAAGTGAGGGACCACCGGTTTCTGAGTCTTGTAGCCACTGTCCTTTCTATCGGCTCTCCCCGGTACTCGCGGAAAAAGGGATCCACAGGACATTTGTTGACCCTGCAGTTTGCCTAGCAGTGTCATGAGTAAGTTAAGTATGTGAGTTCCCACTGCAAAGGGCCTAGAGGTTGTGAGCGAGGATTCCGAGTGTCTTGGGTAAAATTTATCTGTCCTATTAGCTGCATGACTTTGACAAGTTATTTAACCCCTTTGTGTCCCGGTAGCCACATCTGTGAAAACTGTGGTGGTAATAAAACCTAACGCATCCAAATAGATGTACAGTCCGCGTGGCAGGGCACAGTGACGGTACACAGTGAGTGCTGGCGCCTAGCTCCGTGGTAGGTGTTAGTGTTCCCGTGGGGTCGGGGAGACACTGGGGTTCAGAGATACTGATCCAGAGATCTGCAGTTGGGTCAGATAACTCATGGGCATTAATTTCCACACAAAATAGATGGCAGAGGTGGGATTTGATTCCAGTCCAACTCCAAAGCCCCGCTTTTAAAGTAGCACTATTGTGTAACCACTAGTGAAGTGTTTATTCTCGAAACCTACGTGCTAAATACTTGTTGGATTTGGGCTTGGAAGTTTCTGTTAGTTCACTCTTCAGAAGATGCTCTTTTATTTATTTATTTTTAATCCTCACTCGAGGATAATTGCCATTGATTTTTAGAGAGAGAGGAGAGGGGGAGGGAGGAAACGCTGTTGTGAGAGAGACACATTGATTGGTTGCCTCCCACAAGGGCCCGACCAGGGCTGGGGATCGAGCCCGTAACCGATGTACTCGCATAAGCCTTTGACCGGAATCGAGCCTGGGATCCTTCAGTCCGTGGTCCGACACTGTCCACCGCGCCACCCCAGCCAAGGGCCAGAGGATGCTCTTTTAAAGTAAATGTGGTATTTAAAAATGTGTCACACCCATTTGTAGTATTCCTCTAACTAGCCCTTTTAGTTCCTCTGCTTCCTCACCTGAGAACAGAGATAGTACCTGCCTAACTCTCCCTCTGGCCTGGGGACCTGAGTAGGTTACTTCCCCTAGCAGTGCTACAGTAAAACCGGGAGCTGTACGATGGACATCATTCAGTGGTGCCTTACACGGCCTTGTGCAGCCATATATGGCTAAAGCGGGGGTGGGCAAACTTTTTGACTCGAGGGCCACAATGGGTTCTTAAACTGGACCAGAGGGCCGGAACAAAAGCATGGATGGAGTGTTTGTGTGAACTAATATACATTCAAAGTAAAGGAGTGGAGGGGAGAGCAAGAGAACCCTCCACTCTTTCGGCTCCGCGGGCCGGATAGAACAGCCGAACGGGCCGGATTCGGCCCGCGGGCCGTAGTTTGCCCACGGCTGGGCTAAAGGAATAGTAACCCTGCCTTGGGTTAGCTATGCTATGCAATACCAAGGAATAATCTGTCTGCCTATATGAGGACATGTCTTATTGTTTTTTAAAGTTCACTAAGCAAAGTTTATATACTGGTAATGAGGGCAAGCGTGAAATTTGCATTACATTCAGGATGTTGGGTGCAAATTGTAATATTAAAATGAAGGGGAATTGTGAAGTATGGGTCTCGTGCTTCCTTTATCTTGCAGAGTCCCAAGTCAAAGTGGTGGCTCTGTGCGCTGGCTCTGGGAGCAGTGTTCTGCAGGGGGCCGAGGCCGACCTCTACCTCACAGGTAGGGCAGCCTTTGGATTTCTCTTCTCCCCTTTTTGTGTGTTTGTGTCCTTTCCCAACCGTGGTTTTTCACAAGTTAAAAAATCAAATTTTAGGACCGCCCCTGACATATGGATGGAGCTAATAAATGTTTTTTGAACTTGAACTAAATAGGAACTACACCAAAATTGGGGACATACCTTATTCTTTGTGGAGAGAAAAAAAAAATCATTTAACAGTTTATTATCAGACTATTTAAAAATACTAATGTTTAGCATTTATTTAACCTATCTTCTTCCTCAACATGATTTCTCTCAGATTTCATGTCACTTTCTACTTCTTGCCTTAGCTAGAAGATAGTTCTTCTAACTCAGCCCTAAAGTCAACCATCAGTTCATATCAGTTCTGCCGGTGGTCTTGATCCGGCATCGAGAAGGGTTCAGGAACCTGGAGAAGGCGCTGTGCGTAAATTAATCAAGAGTTCAGAGACAAAACATAATTTTGAAAGGCATTATGGGGCGTCAGAGGAGCTTAGCTAAAGAAACTACATTCCCTCTTGTCTCAGGACCCCTTGCTTTTTATTAACACAAATTGTCCTAAAGGGAGGTAGATATACACTTCAAAGGTCAGGGTTTAGTACACAAATGCATTGTCAGATTGGAGAATTACCTCGGCTGTTCAGGTGTTTGGCCAGGAGGAGGCAATAACATGTAGATTAAGATGCCCTTAGCTGTCTGGCAGCAAGCAATCATTTTTGCATCCTTTTCAGGTTTGGGGAAATGCTCTCAGCCCTGCTGACATGTTGGAATTGGCTTCCGGCACAGTTCTAGCTACAAAATCTTTCTAGGACCTTTCCCTTAACTCTACCCAGGCATCATCTTCTACCCGAAGAATATCTTCAAGCCTCTAATCTTTTATTTTATTTTAAAATCCTCACCCAAAAATATGTTTTTATTGATTTTAGAGAGAGGAAGTGAGAGAGAGAGAGAGAGAGAGAGAAACATTGATCAGTTGCCTCCACGTAAGTGTCCCAACCGGGGATCGAACCTGCAACCTGGATGTGTGCTCTGACTGAGAATTGAAGCGCCACCTTTCGGTGTACGGGACCACTGATCCACCTGGCCAGAGCAAGCCTCTAATCTCAACATCCACACACTGCCCCAAAGCTAGCTTTCAGAAGCACCGATGTCCTGGTGTGTAATGTCCTGGCCATGAAACCTCCAGCGATTTCCTTCACCTTCACCTGTCCTGGTGAAGCCTGGCCGCCGCCTCTGCTTTCACACAGCCTTTGCTTGTGCTGTTTTGTCTCGATAGATGCCTTTTTATTGCCCCTTCCTTCGTGCTTCTAGAGATAAGCTCAGAGATACCTCCCCTGAGAAGCGTTTTCTGCCATTCTCCAGCTCCTTCCCCTGTGGTCAAGCTTCTTGTCCGATCCTTGTCACTGTGCCCTTAACCTCCTGTGTGCGTTTCTTCTGGACGGTAATGGTTTGGCTCCCAGGCTGTACACTGTCTCGTGAGTAATACCTACGAGGTCACATGGAGCAGCTCCTCTAAGGATTTGGAGGCACTTGGTACACTTGCTGCTGCCAGCTGCATTTCCATCTCTATTCCTCCCTAGTGTCGGAGGGAGTTAAACATTACTTTGCCCACTCCTAGGATCAGGACTCCAGGGCCGTAACCCTCTGGCCATTCCCTTGGCTACTGCTGTGCCTCTCCATCACTATGCCTCTCCTGCCCCCCTCACCCATGCCTTATTGTCTAGCACACCCTCTACAAAGGCTGATGCACTTGAAGCAATGTCACATCCAGAAGTATGGAGGTACAGCCTCCCATCAAGCCTGATGTGGTTGCTCTGAACCAGTTGAAAATATACATAACAATTACCTGCTTTCCTTTCTGTCCTTCTGAAGATGTAATGTTTATTTAGAACATGTTTTTATTGCTTTTTAGAGAGGAAGGGAGAGATAAAAACATCAATGGTGAGAATCCTTGATTGGCTGCCTCCTGCATGACCCCTACTGGTTATCGAGCTCACAACTCCAGGCATGCGTCCCGACTAGGAATCGAACCCGGAACCTCTTGGTTCATGGGTCAATACTCAACCACTGAGCCATACCAGCCGGGCAAGATGTAACATTTTTATAAGCCCTCAATCATGTACCAGATCGAAATAAACTTTTAACATATAGGCAATTTGAAAGAATATCGTACAGCATGTTGAGTGACTAATAGTATTATTTTACTTTGAAGGAAATTCAGGCCTATAGAACAGTTATAAGAATAGTACAATGAACTGTATGCCCTTCACCTAGGTTACTAATGGGTAATTTGCCACATTTGTACATTCCCACCCTCTCTCTCTCTCTCTCTCTCTCGTGTGTGTACATATTATATATGTGTGTATATTTTTTAGTGTATAAACGTATATATTTGTTTCTCCAAAAAAACACTTGGTAATAAATTGCAGACATGATGATCTTTTACCCCTAAATACGTCAGCATGTGTCTCCTAAGAACAAGGACACTCTTTTATATCACCATGGAACACCGATCAAATTCAGGAATTTAATGTTGTTAAAACACTTATTTAAAATACAGTCTATATTCAAATTTTGCCAGCTGATCAAAACTTGTAGCATTTCTTTTTCTGATCGATACCCAATCCATGGTCACACTCCATCTGGAATAGTTCCTCAGACTTGTCTTCGGAGCACTGACAGTTTTGAGGAGTGTAGGCCATCTGCTTTGGTATATATTTCTCAGTTTGGGATGTCTGGTTGTTTCCTCATAAATAATGAATTTTCTGCCGAAACCGGTTTGGCTCAGTGGATAGAGCGTCGGCCTGCGGACTGAAGGGTCCCGGGTTCGATTCCGGTCAAGGGCATGTACCTTGGTTGCGGGCACATCCCCAGTGGGAGGTGTGCAGGAGGCAGCTGATTGATGTTTCTCTCATCGATGTTTCTAGCTCTCTATCCCTCTCCCTTCCTCTCTGTAAAATATCAATAAAATATATTTTTAAATAAATAAATAAATAAATAAATAATGAATTTTCTGAAACTAAGTGTTTGGTTTAAATTATAAAGCAGTATGTGCATCTGATAAATTCACATGGTTCATCCAGTTCCAAAATGTTGAAATGTCCTTCCTGTTTACGTGGGGAAATAGAAAACATCTTCTTACCTGGCTGACTTAGATGTCTATGATCTATGAAGCATTACTTTGGATATAACTTCAGGGATGAGAAGCATCAGTTCAAAGACCAAATAACAGGCCTCTGCTGCCACTCATCACCCTTCCTTGGAGCTTGACATGAAATTAGGTTCAGGGAAATATATCCTAGACCAGGGGTCTTCAAACTTTTTAAACAGGGGGCCAATTCACTGTCCCTCAGACCGTTGGAGGGCCGGACTGTAGTTTAAAAAAAAAACTATGAACAAATTCCTATGTGCACTGCAGGCCCAGGACGAGTGGGCTGCTAAGCAGGACAGATAGCGGCACCCGGCGGGCCAGGCCGCATGTGGCCCGCGGGCCGTAGTTTGAGGACCCCTGTCCTAGACAGACCAGCAGAGGAGGGGCTTGCTCCTTGCAGATAATGTATAAATTCTCTCATTTCCCTTTTCTTTCCCACAGCTGCCATCCCGTGCCAGGTTTTTCTTTCCTTTGCTTTCAGCTATTATTGTAGGGTCGCCGCGAATTCCCCCCCTTCCATGCCTTCTCCAGCCAGTGCCTTTATAACCTGGGCAGCCAGACTTGTTCCTAAAGCTTGGCTTCTAACTGGGCCACCTTAGTATCTTTCTCTCCTTCTTATCTTTACTAGATTATAGATTGTTTTAATAGGTGCTTGAATAAAAAATATTTCTTATAATGAAATGACACATATGAGGGGTAGAAATGTGGGCAATTAAACATTCCTGGGGGAGGAGGGTAACTTTTTCTAAGAACTTTTTATTCCTTATATTTTATGCCTTTATATTCCTATATACATTTCAAAATTATACTTTTTGTGAACAGGCCAAATTATGCACAAAATCTTTTTGCTCTTAAATTAGAAGTCGTCAGGTTCACAAATGGTATTCTTAAAAATTCAAAACATTTGAGTTTTCCAGAATTTTTTTCACAAAGGATGAGTCCTCTCCCCGCAGTAACACAACTTCTAGGAATTTTGCATAAGTCAAAGGAAAATACTGTTTTTTAATTTAGAAATAACATGAAGCTCATTTCATCTTTATGAATGAGACTAGGGTTGATGCTGAAAACGTTGATGCTCACAAAGCATAAAGGAGTCTTCGGGGAAGTATACCTAAGGTTTTCTTGCAATATTTAATACTAACAGAAGGAACGTTCCGAAAGCCCCATTTTACTTAGCAGGTCATTTATTTTATCGTGGAAACAATTTGAATGGGTGGTCTTTTTTTTTTTTTTTAATTATATTTTATTGATTTTTTACAGAGAGGAAGGGAGAGGGATAGAGAGTTAGAAACATCGATGAGAGAGAAACATCTATCAGCTGCCTCCTGCACACCTCCTACTGGGGATGTGCCCGCACCCAAGGTACGTGCCCCCGACCGGAATCGAACCTGGGACCCTTCAGTCCACAGGCCAACGCTCTATCCACTGAGCCAAACCGGTTTCGGCTGAATGGGTGGTCTTATAGGTCTGGCTCTGACAGTATTAGATACTGTTGGATATGTAAGTTTAGATCCTTGTCCTGAGCCTGCCAAGGAGAAAGAATTTAGAATTCTCAGTAGAATGGTTTCTGTCTCTTTAAATTGGAGGACGTGTAAGAACCTATACATAACTGCCTAGATTTATCTGTGAAATTCTGCTGTATTACGTTTGCTTCATACAGAATGCAAACGTAGTCTTTCTGCTGTTGTGGTTCAGCACTGCAGACGCTGTCTAATGTTTAAGTATTTGCTCTTTCCTTTGCTGGCAGGTGAGATGTCCCATCACGATGTTTTAGATGCTGCTTCCCAAGGAATAAATGTCATCCTCTGTGAACACAGCAACACTGAACGAGGCTTTCTTTCCGATCTTCGAGATGCGCTGAATGTCCACTTGGAGAGTAAGATTAATATTATCCTATCAGAAGCAGACAGGGACCCTCTTCAGGTGGTGTAGTGCTCGCGGCACAGAGTGACACCTGCTTTACAAATCGTTTCCCTCCTGCTCGAATGCACATGATCAGTGGAGTCTGTATCCTTCCGGAAGAATGTTTAGAACGTACATTGTCATTTCTGGTTTGTTTATCTGCTTCACCAAATGTTCTATAGTTTTTAGGGTAAACACTGTAATGTAACTATTATTAAAAAACATATCTAGCCCTGGCTGGGTAGCTCAGTTTTGAGGAACTTCAATATGTTTTTACTGAAAAAAACAACACCAATACTATAAATAAAAGTGATTCTATCCAAATTGGAATTTTATTAATAATAAAGACTATTGACACATACTTCTTGCAAATAGTATAGGCACAAAAATTATAAAAATAAACTAGTGGATATTTAAGGGCAAATGTAAAGTTTACACATTAGATCATTAAAGATTTTGTATACTTTTTTATACTGCAAGTTATAAACTAGGTATGTTAAGCAAAAAAAAAAAAGTGCAAACCAATAAGTATATGGTATTAGTTCTGTTTTTAAAAGAGAAAACATACAGGCAAAAACCCTTACATGTGCATAGACTACCTTTGGAAGGTTAAACTATCAATGATTGCCTAAGGAACTGGATCAAGGAATAGAAAAAACTGCTTTTCGTTGAATAGCCTTTGGTACAATTAAAAAAACTTTTAGAGTCAGTAATGTACAAATTCTTTAATATTTTAATAGTAATTGTCTTTAAGATTAAACCCTTAATTCATGAATTTAATATAAAATTGATTAATTATATGCCAAAAAGAAATGATTTAAAAAAATTCTGAGCATTTTGGGAAATATTTTCATGAAAGGCATTTACAAAATAAGAAATGAGTAAAAAAATGCTGATGTGATATATACTTTATTACAGTGATATGAAGATTTTCATTTCCAAGTATGAAATATTTCAGAGAATATGTGAAAACTATAGGCTGAGTACAGTGGCCAAAGTTAGCCTTTTTTTCTTAGGAAAAGGGATCATGTAAATATTTAGGAGGCTTGGAATTGTCACTAAGAAAAAAAACAAATGCCTTACAGTGAGTTTTAGATGTACTTGATAGAGAAATCAATTAATTTAAAGCCAGCCCGTCCCGTGTGGCTCTTGTTGAGCGTCGACCTATGAACCAGGAGGTCCTGGTTCGATTCCCAGTCAGGGCACATGCCTGGGTTGTGGGCTCGATCCAGGGGTATGTGGGAGGCAGGCAATCAATGATTCTCTTGCATTACTGATGTTTCTATTTCTCCCTCTCCCTTCCTCTCTGAAACCAATACGAAATATTTAAAATTTAATTTAAACCCAGCTATTAACATGCTACTCACACCTGCATGTTATTCAAGAGAAGAAACAGGTCAATATACAAGAATACTTAAATTTTTATTTTCTGTCGTCTTGAAAATAAAGACTAAAAAACTCAAGTGTATTTCTCTAGCCTGGCTTCTCCCTGGTATCGTGAAGGTGATGGCACACACATTAACTGTGTCATGTTTTTCATGTGCTTTCTAGGCTGGGTATACACCCTATATACTTGTTACGCTATTCCCTCTCCCAACTGAAGAGCGTCACGCACCCCGCCTCCACACAGTATGTAGTTTAAATCCTAAAGGAGAAAGCTGGATCGCCTAGTTTTCCCCAGTTTTATACCTTTTGTTAAACCAGTTCAGAAACAGTAAGTCTTCTCCATTTCACTCTCAGCTCTGACACAGCAACCATCCAAGCAGACCTGTGTGCTGCCGATGTCTCTGTGCTTCTGCGCTGGAACAAGCAGCCCCGGAGTGTTCAAAGGCCTTAGAGAATCAGGAGTAGCATCACCTCTAATATACAAGAATTAAAGACATCTAGTTCCAAACAGTCCCTGAGCACACTATTCACTCCAGCAAGAATCTCCAGAGAGGTAATGAAGGAAAGGCACATTTTCTCCAACTTGAGGACCACTGAATAGCATAGTACTAGAGATGGAAATTAATTAGCCAGCTAATCAAGGTTCTAATTCATGACATCCCCCTCCCAGTTTTAAATCTTGTTCAATGGAGAGTCTGGTGTTGGATGTAAACACAGTTGAGACTGGAGGAGAGGCAGCCGGAGTACAACCTCCCGCAGAATAGTCCGGAGCAAAGGAGAGCTTCACGACTCCTCTTCCTCCTTCTCCAGGAACTCCAACAACGTTCCATTGTCAATAGGAATGAGTAAATATTCCACTCCATCAGCTCCCTAAAAGACATAGGAAGACCCGGATGTTAGTCATTTGTAAGATTAATTTGAATCCTATCGTAGGTTAAAAAATGGACTTAATATTTTATATAAACTTAGAAGTATAAAAGTTAAAGAAAAGGGCACACAGACATATATTTAAATTCACTGAGTTCTTAGGCCACTTCAGAGTGGGAAAGAAGTGCAGGTGAGTGGATTATTTTCTTCATCCTCCTTTATGGAATCTTACACTATTGATTTTTCTGTTCTTTAATTTCTGTTTTACCTGGACCCGGTCCATTGGTTTTAAAATACATTTAGTATCTCCCATTATTAAGTAACCTCATTCTTTTCCATCCATCCCCCAGCATCTGCACCTTTTCAGAGAGTTGTCTAAATGTTGGTCTCCATTTCCTCTCTCCCTCAACCCAGTCCACCCGAGCTACTGCCACTATTACGTCACCAAAAGAGCTTTTGTTTAGATCGGTGATTTCCAACCTTTTTCATCTCATGGCACACATAAACTAAAATTCTGTGACACACCCAAAAACATGTTTTTGCCCATCTGACAAAAACAGGTATAATTTTAATTCATTCACACTGGATAGCTATTGTGTTGGCTGTTGTCATTCTTTATCTGACAATCTAAGGGAAAAGAGGTCAGTGCCCCCGGATAAAGAGTCAGGTGTTACATGTTTCAAACCTTGTGGCACCCAGAGTGCCATGGCACGCCGGTTGAAAATTGCTGGCTTAGACCAAGGGATTCCATATTCCTAAACCCAGTCATCTTTCTAGTCCTCCACTGGCCGCTCAGCAGCACCTCACCGTGTACTTCCACACTCTGAACAAGCATGTCTGCAAACAGTCAGCTCCAGGAGCATTAACAGGCCCATTCTGAAGACCATTCTTTTTTTCTTAAAACATGCTTCTCTTGGCTTCTGTCACATCCTGTCCCGGCTTCCTTCCTGATGGGCTGTTCCCCTCACCGTGTAGGCTTACCTTTTACTTTGCCATTAACTGTCCCGCTTCTCGGCTTAGTTCCTGGCCCGCTAATCTCACTACCTTACCTCTCTACAGAACTCAGATGGCCCCCTGCCTAAATGGATCCTTGGCCACCATGGAACCTCAGCTCCACAATCAGATCTCGTCAGAGGCACCCTTGTCCTTAAGTAAACAAGCAGTGCTACTCCTGGAATATAAAGCTGTAACAGCCAAGTCTCACCTTCTTGGTTCTTATAAGCTTGTGGTCCCTAAATTCAGTTAACTGGGCCCGAAGTGTCAGATCACTGTTGACAAGGAATGCCTCCCGACACTGCTGGTAAAAATCTTGAAAAGAAAGCCCTGGAGAGTTCAAAAGGAGATGTGAACATAAATCAGCATTTCGCATAGAACGCATAGAACCCCATATACGGATACCCATACCAAAGAGCACAGAGATAAAGTGCTGTGGCCACAGTATTTCAAAGCCGTCATTAAGTGTTGATTTAAAAACAAGGTAAGTGCTTCTGGAAGAAGCAAAACTAGAGAATACTGTGCTTTTATTTTTTAAACAAAAATAATTGGTTGAAAATAGGCAACTGTGACCAAGTGTTGCATAACCCTACAGGCATTTTAAATAGTGTGAATAAAGCTGACTATGAAAGAGGGAACAAGTAAGTCATGAGAGCGGAACGACTATTAAAATGTTTAATACATTATTTTCACTCAAAGGGAAGAAAATCTAAGATGCCCAATGTATGAAATGTATGTAATTGGTAGACACACATGCATAGTTAGCACACGAAATTTGAAAAGCAAGCTGGGTTGGCCTTTTAATAAGGTTGTGAGGATATTTGCTGTGTGGCAGACACCAAGATCACAGAGCAAACCATTTATTCACTGCACTGCTGTGAAAAACTGCATGCTATTAGATTCCAGAAAAAGGAATTTATGGGGCGAAACAAAAGTGACAATTTAATATAAAGATTGAATACCTAGGTAAGAAGGGTTATCCTGGTTATCCAGCTGATACTTTATTAGTAGCCTGAAAATCCCCCTAGGGAGAAAAACACACAGGAGCTCAAATCCAGAATGTTAACATCAAAAGATAACAGCTAGTAGTAAAATACATGAAGGGAATGTGGAATACTTGGCTTGTCTATGTTAGCTTCTGTTCCTTTCTCCAAGGAACATCACACACTGGCCTCATTATTGATGTTTCTATCTCTGTCCCTTCCTCTCTGAAATCAATAAAAATAAAAAGAATGAAGAGTCCTGAGTTCTAGCCCCAGCTCTACCACTAACTAACTAAGTAAATAGATAAAAGAAACTATAGTTTTCATTCTTACCTTGCATTAGGGGTAAGGCTTCGTGAGACATGAGTTAGGGAACTAAGTGGTAGTGATCCAGACTGTTTAACGAGAAGAGAATTCTCATAGGAGGTTTCTTCAGTATAAGGACTATATGTAGTCGTTTCATACCAGAGCCAGTTATAAAGACTCTGCTTTACATGATCCCACACTAGAGCACAAAATCAAAGAAATAAAAATATTTACTAATTATCCTTATATTGTCCTGTTACTAAATTCTACTCCAGGAAAGAATGAGAAAACATTAAATAAAAAAATGAATCCTATAAACTTTTGTTTTTGCCATTTCCCCATCCAAATCCGTACCTGACAATCTAATTTCATGATCAATCAACATATGAATCTTCATTGGTATGTTAAATACAAGTTAAAATATATTAGTGCTACCAAGGCATTCTTTTAAAAAGCTTGAATAACATTTCGTTCAATAAGATTATCACAGTCCCTAAATTACACTGCATAAAATAAATGTTGCAATACCTCAGAGTAGAAAAAGACCAAAATAACAGTTAGGTCTCCTCTCTTTTAAGAAGCTTTAGGTGTAAAACACTTACTTTAGAAGCTGAATTTTTATTTCCAATAATTATGTTCTAAATCAGATTGAGGACACCTAGATTCTTGGCTACCTGTGTCTTTAAAAATGCAACAAAAATAAAACTGTACTAAAAAATAAAAATGCTGCAGCAACATTAAGAAAATTAATTTTGGCCCTGACTGGTTTGGCTCAGTAGATAGAGTGTTGGCCTGCGGACTGAAGGGTCCCAGGTTCGATTCCAGTCAAGGGCATGTACCTTGGTTGCAAGCACATCCCCAGTAAGGGGTGTGTAGGAGGCAGCTGATCGATGTTTCTCTCTCATCAATGTTTCTAACTCTATCCCTCTCCCTTCCTCTCTGTAAAATAATCAATAAAAATATATTTTAAAAATAAAGAAAATTAATTTTGTAAGACTGATATCTCAAGAAAGAAATAGTTATATTTAACTTACTGAGAGGAGCATTGAGGTGATCAATAGATGCTATAAGATGTATGTTACGTAAAGATGACAACTGTGCAATAATTTGCTGGCTTTTGTCTCCTCTCAACATTTGGCTATCCAAATTGTGGATAAGAAGGAAGAGTTCTAAAGAAGAATCTAAAAAGAAAAATAATTCAATTATTATTTGCAATGAGTATTTGTGAAATCCCCACCACATACAATATGAATTAAAGAATATATCAAAGGACAAAATAACTATTGCTTAGTGATATACAATTTATTTGAGAATATGTCAGTCATTCATAAAATAGGCAAGACATTATTAAACTTTTTTTTTCTTTTTTTTTTTTAAAAATATATTTTATTGATTTTTTACAGAGAGGAAGGGAGAGGGATAGAGAGCCAAAAACATCGATGAGAGAGAAACATCGACCAGCTGCCTCCTGCACACCTCCCACTGGGGCTGTGCCCGCAACCAAGGTACATGCCCTTGACCGGAATCGAACCCGGGACCCTTCAGTCCGCAGGCCGACGCTCTAGCCACTGAGCCAAACCGGTTTCGGCTATTAAACTCTTTAAAAAAATAAAATTGAAAATCAATAGGGACTAGAGTAATTAGACTTAAAACTGGAATGCTTAGCACTTGAATCAGACCATAAAGAAAGCCATTGTAATAAGGTATAGGTAATAAGGCAAGATGCATATTAGATTGGAGGTGAATCTGTGCGTGTTGAATGGCAAGGTGGGAGTGGAGGGGAAACACGCACACACTAAAGAAGATGAGAGAGAGTTCTTGTTAAGCATTGAGATTTAATATAGAAAAGCATTATTATCACAAAGGAGACAATAAAAGAGAGGGGGAGGCTTAGGATATTTATTGCTCAAGGAATCAGGAAAGTGAGAGAAGTAAAATATCATAAGTCAATGAAGGAAGAATTTGGAGGATGAAGCTGTCAACACCCATCAAATACTGCAGATCAAGATAAAGGATGAGCCAAGGCCAATGTTTAGTAAGAAATGACAGGTGACCTTCAAGTATACAGCTTAAGTAACACAGAAGAAATTAAGAAGGAAAGAGGTAAAGAGCAGAAGGCAGATGTGTCTTCAAAAACTCTAAAATCATATTGAAATGGGAAAGTAAAATAGCGTGGAAGGGTAGTAGAATCAGGTAATTTTTTCCTAGGATTTCTGGAAGAAGTCCTATACATATTTTTAAAAGCTATTTGTAAGTCTCTCAGGAGTTGATAAGAAATGGGCATTCGGCCCTGACCGGTTTGGCTCAGTGGACAGAGTGTCGGCCTGCGGACTGAAAGGTCCCAGGTTCGATTCCCGTCAAGGGAATGTACCTTGGTTGCGGGCGCATCCCCAGTGGGGAGTGCGCAGGAGGCAGCTGATTGATCTTTCTCTCTCACCGATGTTTCTAACTCTCTCTCCCTCTCCCTTCCTCTCTGTAAAAAAATCAATAAAAATATATTTAAAAAAAGAAAAAAAAAGAAATGGGTATTCGGCAGTTATGATGGAGAATGAGCCCGTTAGAGAGAGGAATGCATTCTTTTGCCCTGGGGATAGAGGGACAAGAGAGACAATATAATGACAAAAATTCTGAGATGACACATTTTCAAAGTCTAAGGTTCCTTGAATGCAAGAAGCCACTAGTTAACAGTATTTAAATCATATATAAACAAACATAAATTACACATAAATAATATATACTATATTTATAATTGTAATTACATATAATTATATAACAAATATATAGCACATATAACATGTATTACATATACAATACATATCTAGAACATATATGCAAATATATATGAAACGACTTTGGCATCTATTTTAATGAGGGTAAAAACGATACCGAAATTACCCTTCAAATCAGTTAAGCATAACAAACTACTCCTTCTAATTCTTAAGCAACGACTGACAATTGTTAGAGCCTAAATAATTTTATTTCTAATTTTCTGAAATACTAACATAAGCAGAAAATTCACACCAAAAGAATAACAAAATAAGTTTTTTCCCATCCCATATTTTAGTATATTAAATTACTGAAATGAAATATTTACTCAGAATAAATAAGAATTTTTTATAAAAATATTAAAATATCACACAAAGTGTACCAATCAACTGGAGGCACTTTACAATCACCAATGAAACCTGAAAATTATTCTGAAATAAGAGGCTTCAGCTGTACAGAATCAAGGTAATTTTTTAGGAGTAATTTTTTCCTGTTAGGTTACTAGTGAAGTTCGTAGAAAAAGAAAACACAACTATTTTAGAGTGATCTAAATCAGCACTGAGAAAAGTAAAAATAATCCTCATTTTTGTATGTACTAATACATGAATAAGTAAAAGTGTATGCTTAGCTTCACCCTAAAACTAGAGCATCTACTTTATGTTACCTTCTTTAAATTTGTTTATTATCCAGTCTAGTTGATCCAGTATGTTTCGGAAAGTACCCATATGATCGAGGACTTCTTCTGTTATAGAATTCAGGATCTGTATCATAGAAGTGCAAGAGGTACATCAATTATAACTTATTCTGCATATAAGATAAATTAACAAATCAATCCTTTTTTATAAATTAAAAATGAATATAGATTTCCCTCCAAGTATAAAAAAAATTACTTTTTAAAATTCTACCTGGCCCTGGCCAGTGTTTCTCAGCGGTTAGAGCACTGGCCCTCAAGGGTTCGATTCCTGGTCAAGGGCATGTACCTGGATTACAGGTTCCATCCCCGGCCTTAGACGGGGAGACAACCAATCGATGTGTCTCTCTCAAATCAACGTTTCTCTCTCTCCTTTCTCTCTCCTTGCCCCCTCCCTTCTATTCTCTGTGAAAATCAGGTGAGGATTAGCAAAACAAAAAAGTTTCCCATACTTAAGTATATCTATCTTCATAAGTGTATATACATATATATTTTGCATAAGTTATAGCTAAAAGAAAAGAAAACAGGGAATAGCAAAGATGTAAAGAAAATATAAGAGGGATGCAACAACCCCTCCCCCCCAAAAAATACCCTCAACAATATGAGAAACACTAGAAAACTATTGATTTATCAAAGGAAACAGAACAGAAACATTGACATTTTTACAAAGAAATACTACATTAGTATAGAAACCCAAAACGTTTATATTAATTTTCAAATGATGAAGAAATATGAGCATTTGGAGTAAAAATTATAAATTATTATAAAACTACAAAGTATTATATTTTTATTAGAGTACCAAAGTGACATAAAAGCCTAATAAAATTGAGGTCGCACATAATCCTGTCCTTCAGAGAAGTATTATTAGTATTTGGTACAGTACACAAAGCTAACTTTTCTCTAAGATTTAATACCTTATCAGTTACAAAGTATGGAGATTCAAAGCTTGAACCTTCTGAGTCCAAGCTCATCATCTTAATTAAGCAGTATGCAATCTTACTAGTAGGAAGTCTAAAAACAAAAACTGAATACTCCAGAATGAGAAGTAGCAACCTCATTAACATGGGGGTATAGACTGGCAGGAGATATGATGTTGTTCCTTTTAACATTTTTGAAACTTACAGATTTCACACTGATTCCAGGAAAGAAACCATTGATGACAATATGAATGGAATCTTGCAGCATGGTGGCTCGAAACCTTTCTAGTAAATCTCTCTTAGAACCCAAACCATAAAGCACAATGTTGAACCCCAGGCTGTTAGGAAAGATAGCATTCATGAAATTAAAGTTCAGACCTCTTATTGCCAATTTTATAATCAACCAGTTTCCTTATTTAAAGCTTATAAAAGAATACAAGAAGAACTGGGATGCCTAAATAACTATAATGAGTCCCAAATTGTACAAGGTCAATGCACAATTGTATTATCTGTACACCCAACGTAGAGTCCCAATTTTAGTAGCTTTCTCTCCAGCTCATACTACTTTCAACCTGCAGATGCTGGGAGGTAAAAGGACGACATGGTAGGTACAAGGCACTAAAACGTTTCACAGGCGGAAGCAGACTTTTAATTGATAGATAAAACTGGAAAGGTAAGCAGGGGCTAGGTCACAAAGGTCTTGGTAAGTCAACTGACATTAATTAGATTTTATTCCCAGGACCATGAGCATTTACTAGGAACTAGTCAGTTGGTAACTGAAAGGTTTTAAGCAGGAAAGTAACATGATCTTTTTAGAAAGATCACACTGACTAATGGGAGGAACAGATGAGGAGGGACAAAACTGACTTGAATTAGTTGTCAAGGAGAAAAATGTAAGGTGTCAAAAGCTTTATAGGTGAAATCTATAGGATTTGGAGAGTAACTGGCATAGACAACTTTACATGAACGGGGTGACAGGAACTGTGCTAGACAGCAGGGGCAGGTGGGGATGATGGATTTAAAATGAGTTAAATTTTATGTATGTTGAATTATTTATGGGACATCCACATGGAAACCTCCAATATTCACATATCCACGTCTATTGCTGAGGATTGTGATCTGAGCTGGATTGGGCTGGAGATAGAGTTATGAGAGTTATTCACATACAAAAAGCAACTGAGGCCAAGAGAGTGAATGAGATGACCCAGAACACTGTGCACTAGGGGTTAAGCTAAAGTTCAACTCCATCGTTGTTTATGGAGGTCAGTCAGAAACAGTATTTATGTGATGCTCTGTGGCAATGCAGGATAGCCTAGGAAATAAAATAGAAGAGAGATAAATCCAAAGGTAGAGATTAGCAAGGTAGAAAGAGCAGAAAAAAAAGAAGGGAATTCAGAGAGGTAGCAAATACTCAAGTAGTTAACTATGAGGTATAGGCTGGGAAGCAAAGCAAATCAAGTTATTGAAGTTGACATACTAGAAAGAAGAATGGGGACTGGGGAATGAGATCAGAGTGAAGAGCTGCTTCATCCTATTTAATAAAAGAGTAATATGCAAATTAACCATCACTCCACTACACCCACAAGCCATGCCCACAAGCCAATTAGGAGGGAATATGCAAATAAACCCAACCAAGATGGCTACAGCCACAGAGAGCAGGAGGGAGGCTTGGGTTTCCCTGGCAATGGAGGAAGCCAAGCTTTCCACCTGCCCTTGCCGGCCTAGGCCTCCACTCAAGGCTACAAAGTAAGTTTCAATGACAGAAGATACATAAATCCAAACAGAAATAGCGGCAGTAACGGAGCTGGAAAGAGCAGGAGGCTAGGGTTGCCCCCGGCGATGGAGGAAGCCAAGCTTTCCACACACCCTGGCCGGCCCAGGCCTCCGTTTAAGGCTACAAAGTTTCAATTATAGAAGATACATAAATCCCCCAAAAAATGGCTGCCACCATGGAGCGAGCAGGAGGCTTGGCTCTGCTCCAGGCTACAAAGTTTCAATTGTAGAAGATAAATAAACCCCAGATACCAGGGCCTCTGCTTGGGTCACCAGGGGGCGTAGCCGACCTGCAAACCACCACAGGCCCCTCGCCCAGGCCACTCCACGCCCCAAGGAAACACCCACCCTGATCCGGGACACCCTTCAGGCAAACCAGCTGGCCCCCACCCATGCACCAGGCCTCTATCCTATCTAATAAAAGAGTAATATGCAGATTGACCATCACTCCAACACACAAGATGGCTGCCCCCATGTGGTCAAAGATCCTGCCCCCATGTGGACACAAGATGGCCACTACAAGATGGCCAGCAAGGGAGGGCAGTTGGGGGCAACCAGGCCTGCAGGGAAAGGCAGTTGGAGGGACCCAGGCCTGCAGGGGAGAACAGTTAGGGGTGACCAGGCCTGCAGGGGAGGGCAGTTGGGGGGGACCCAGGCCTGCAGGGGAGAGCAGTTGGGGGTGACCAGGCCTGCAGGGGAGGGCAGTTAGGGGCAAACAGGCTGGCAGGGGAGCAGTTAGGCATCAATCAGGCTGGCAGGGGAGTGGTTAGGGGGTGATCAGGCTGGCAAGCAGAAGTGGTTAGGGGCAATCAGGAAGGCAGGCAGGCGAGCATCTGGGAGCCAGCAGTCCTGGATTGTGAAAGGGATGTCGGACATCCCCGTTTAGGGCAGTCGGACATCCCTTCAAGGGATCCCAGATTGGAGAGGGTGCAGGCTAGGCTGAGGGACACCCCCTGCCTCCCGTGCACGAATTTCGTGCACCGGGCCTCTAGTAAATTTATAATGACAGATCATAAAGAGTTACTGAGAGGAGCTGAGGGCCTACCATGGAAGATAATCATTCTCTTCTTACTAGCATAACCCTTTTACCTGTTATTGGCAAATTAATTTAAATTTAGAAAAGACAAATTTCTTGAAAACTAGAATTTCTGAGAAGAGCCATACAATAATGACAATTCCACATTTGCATCATAAAATTGAAAAAAACACCTATTTATTCAAATTTTTATATATAACTAAAAATATATATCAAGTTCGTTGCAAAAAGAAAATCAATTAAATTACTTTGATTTTAACACAGACATATAAATATACATTATTCTTTATTTTACAAGGGTTTGCAATGATGATAGTACTTACTGTAACTGCAACATCCATTTATGAAACAATTGTTCATATTGTTGATTTAGTTGTTTAAGTTCAGCAGAAAAGGAAGGAGAAACCTTGCTCAATAATTTATGCAAAGTTTGCTTTAAAAAAAAAGGAAGAGAGGGAAGAAAATCACTTTCAAACCACATACATCAAATTAATCCAAACTAAAAATATTTTCTTACAAGTAGAGGTTAGGAGAGGAGACATTAATTTGGTAATGAGTGCATGAACTGAATATACATAATATTTCGGATATGATTTAAATATTTGCTTATAATATTCTTTTTGGTACTAATATGTGATAGCAGTAAAGAATTTGCTAAGTTTTTCCCCAGAACCACTTACATGATTATAAGTAGGTGTTAATACCATCTCTTCCTTGGAACAATTTGGCTTTTTTTTTTTCCTTTTCATTGAATTAATCAGATGACATTGGTTAACAAAATTATAAAGGTTTCAGGTGCACAATTCCACAACACATTATCTACACACTGTATTGTTTGTTCACCACCCCAAATTAATATCTGTCTATCACCATTTATCCTCCCTATATCCTCCGCCACCTTCCTCCACTCCCCTATTTGTCTTCTTGATATATGTTTTCAGCTACTCTCTCATCTGAAACTCAATACCAATACACCAGGTCACAAAACAAAAACAATCACACAGCACCATGTCATCCAGGTCACAGAGACTTATCCTATATTTTCCTAATTTCTGTACAATGAAAACTCTTGTTAAAAACCCTGAACACCTTAGAAAAGTGCACTAAAATCTAGCTTGCAGAGAATAATAAATCATGATACTCTTTGAACTAATAATCACCTCTTTCTTCTTAGATTATCAACCCCACGTCTGAAAGGGTTCTGTCTCCTCTCTAAGGGAGGCATCAATAGCTATATGTTATTTCTCATAACATGAGGTGCTGGAACCATAGTATATAGTAACTTGTTACCATATTGCACTGAGCAGGTTTTCCATAATATCAAGAAGCAAAATATCCTCTGCTTTTTCAAGGTTTGTAACAGAGAGAGTCAGGTCAATTGTTTTATGAACAGTATGAAGTTTAATAAATATGTGACTTAAATGAATAACAGATTAATGGTACATGGATATCAAATGAACTATGACTCTGATTATTATAGATCCTAAAAAAATGATAAGAGAAAAAAATGTGTAATTATAGTCAGCCAACTAGAATTCTAACCCAGTGAAACAACCTATCTAATAAAGAGGGACTACCTTGCGAAGAGAAACCAAGATGGTGGCATAGGCAAACACCTAAACTGCTGCCTCGCACAACAATTTCAAAACTACAACTAAAAGACAGAACGGACACCATCCAGAACCACAGGAAAGCTGGCTGAGTGAAAATTCTACAACTAGAAGGAAAGAGAAAAGCTCACAGAGAATTGGAGGTACGGCAAAGGGTCTTTGTGCGCGCAGAGAGGAAGGGCGGCTGAGAGCCTGGCTGACTTTCTCTGGCAGAAGGGGGAAGGAAGCCTCCGACCGCACTGAACCCCAGTTCTGACTGCACTGAACCCCAGTTCCGGGCGAACCCCTGGGGACCCACGCTCTTACGGGGGGAGTCTGGACTCTCGGGCGGAGACTCGAGCTGGGAAAGGCAGAAGTCTGAAGGCGCACGCGGGCCAGTGCGCACAAAGGCTGCGGAGGTTGCCACAGGCTTTCCCTAGTGGAAGGGAGTCAGAGGAGCCTGACTGCACTGAGCCCCAGTTCTGACTGCAGTGAACCCCAGTTCCAGGCGAGCCCCTGGGGACCCACACTCTTGTGGGGGGAGTCTGGATTCTCGGGCGGAGACTCGGGAGCCGGGGAAGGCGGAGGACTGAAAGCGCGCGCGCGTGCCGGTGCGCACAAAGGCTGCGGAGGTTGCCACAGGCTTTCCCTAGTGGAAGGGAGTCAGAGGCTCCTGACGGCACTGAGCCCCAGTTCTGACTGCAGTGAACCCCAGTTCCAGGCGAGCCCCTGGGGACCCACGCTCTTGTGGGGGGAGTCTGGACTGTCAGGCGGAGACTCAAGCTGGGAAAGGCGGAGGACTGAAAGCGCACATGCGCGCAAGGGCAAGGCTGACAGGAAGCCAAGACTGAGACTCCACCCCATCCAAGCTGAGCACAGAGGCTACTGCAATTTGGCAAGTCTAATCCTATAAGGCTGTCTCCAGCACCGAACTTCTCCCAGCATAGACACAGCTGATCCTTACAGCCAACTGGCCCGGAGGTCAATTCTTCCCAGTGATACCAACAACAATAAAGACTTAATTACAACAAGGCTGTACACACAGTCCACAAAGGGGTGCACCAAGAGTGTCCACCTCAGGTTAACTGGGGAAGCAGACCCATTGGGCCATATTGGAAACCTAGCACAAATATCTACCTTACCAACTCAGGGAATCAATGAAAATGCGGGGTCAAAGAATCAGATCACAAACGAAAGAAATGGAGGAAAACAAACGACTGGATATAGAATTCAAAACCACGGTTATAAGACTTTTTAAGAATATCCTAGAAAAGGCCAACAAATATAACGAGACCCTCGAAGATATGAAAAAGGACCAACTAGAAATTAAATATACACTGACTGAAATAAAAAATATTATACAGAGACCCAGAAACAGAATAGAGGAACACAAGAATCAAGTCAAAGAATTGAAATACAAAAAAGCAAAAAACACTCAACCGAAAAAGCAAAAAGCAAAAAAATAAATCCAAAAAGTTGAAGATAATGTAAGAAGACTCTGGGACAACTTCAAGCATACCAACATCAGAATTATGGGGGTGCCAGAAGAAGAGAGAGAGCAAGATACTGAAAACCTATTTGAAGAAATAATGACAGAAAACTTCCCCCACCTGGTGAAAGAAACAGACTTACAAGTCCAGGAAGCACACAGAACCCCAAACAAAAGGAATCCAAAGAGGACCACACCAAGACACATCATAATTAAAATGCCAAGAGCAAAAGACAAAGAGAGAATATTAAAAGCAGCAAGGGAAAAACAGTTAATTACCTACAAGGAAGCACCCATACGACTGTCAGCTGACTTCTCAACAGAAACTATGCAGGCCAGACGGGAGTGGCAAGAAATTTTCAATGTGATGAATAGCAAGAACCTACAACCAAGATTTCTCTACCCAGCAAAGCAATCATTCAGAATTGAAGGGCAGATAAAGAGCTTCACAGATAAGAAAAAGCTGAAGGAGTTCATCACCACCAAACCAGTATTATATGAAATGCTGAAAGGTATTCTTAAAGAAGAGGAAGAAGAAAAAAGTAAAGAGAAAAATTATGAACAACAAATACATATCTATCAACAAGCGAACCTAAAAATCAAGTGAATTAAAAACCTGAGGAACAGAATAATCTGGTGAATATAATAGAATCAGGGGCATAGAAAGGGAGTGGACTGATAATTCTCAGGGGGAAAGGGGTATGGGGGGTTCATGAAGAGAATGGACAAAAATCATACACCTATGGATGAGGACAGTGCGGGGGAGGTAAGGGCAGAAGGTGGGGTGGGAAATGGGTGGAGGGGAGCTATGGGGGGAAAAAGGAGAAATAATTGTAATAATCTGAATAAAGATTTATTTTAAAAAAAATAAAAATAAAAAAAATAATAAAGAGGGACTATATTAACTGACCCTCACACCGTCACAAAGATAGTGGCGCCCTCAGCCAATAAGGAGGGAATACGCTAATTGACCGTGCCCACCCTCAAAGATGGCGGCGCCCTCAGCCAATAATGAGGGAATACGCTAATTGACCGTGCCCACCCTCAAAGATGGCGGCGCCCACAGCCACAAGATGGCGGCACCCAGTCCCCTCAGCCCCACCCGCGCGCCTGTCTCCGGAGTCCCCCCTTCCCTCAGCCCCCCAAGGCCGGCCCAAGGCACAGGCAAACCTCGGATGTCAGCTGCCCAGCCGCCCACGGCCACCCGAAGCTCAGGTAACCAGGGCTGGCCGAGGTTTGCACTGCCAGCAATGACAGCAGCAGAGGTGTGATGGGGCATCGCCTTCCCCTGATTGTCAGGTCACCTCCTGCCCCTGAGGGCTCCTGGACTGTGAGAGGGGGCAGGCCGGGCTGAGGGACCCCCCTCCAGTGCATGAATTTACATGCACCGGGCCTCTAGTCTATATATAAAAGCCTAAGCGACCGTCCAACCATACGACCGTCCAACCATTCGACCGTCTGCTACGATGTGCACTGACCACCAGGGGGCAGATGCTCAATGCACAGGCATGGAAACATGGAACAGACTGATGAATCTCAAGAGGAAAGAGGGGAGAGGGGAGGGTGGGAAGAGATTAACCGAAGATCTTATATACATACTAGAGGCCTGCGGGGATCAAGCCGAAACTGTGCACCGGGCCTCCGACATCCCCCAAGGGATCCCAGATTGTGAGAGGGCCCAGGCCAGGCCTAGGGATCCCACCGGTGCACCAGGCCTCCAGTTTAGTATGTAATAAAATATGTAAGAGTTACATCACATTAATTTGTGTTTCATTTGATCTGGACAATAATTCTGCTTATATACATTTAACTCTTCAAATCAGCTTGCAATAGGAAAAATTTAGAAGTAACATTCTTCACAGAGAAACCAAGATGGCGGCATAAGTAAACACCTGAAATTGCTGCCTCGCACAACCATTTCAAAACTACAACTAAAAGACAAAACGGACATCATCCAGAACCACAGGAAGGCTGGCTGAGTGGAAATTCTACAACTAGAAAGAAAGAAATTTCTAGAAAAGGCCGATAAATTTAGTGAGACCCTCGAGGATATGAAAAAGGACCAACTAGAAATTAAGCATACACTGACTGAAATAAAGAATAATAAACAGAGATCCAATAGCAGACTAGAGGATTGCACTGAGAGTCAGAGGAGGTACGGAAGTAAAGTGTGGAGGTACGGAAGCACGCGTGTGCACAGAGAGGGCTGGCAACTGAGGATGCGGTTATCTTTTTCAATTGGGAGAGAGACACAAGCTCCCGACTGCTCTGAACTCCAGTTCCAGGCGAGACCCTGGGGAGCCAGACTCATACGCGGAGAAATTGGACTGTCTGGCATCGGGCAGAACTTGAGGGCGGCTTTCTCTCAGAGGTGCTTGCAGCGATTACTGAGGAACACTGAGACCCGGAGGCCTCTTAGGGCAGGGCTGACGGGAAGCCATTGCTGTTTGTTCCGCCCTGAGACTCCGCCCCATCCAAGCTGTGCACAGAGGCTTTTGCATATGAATGGCCTGACCCTTTGCAATCTAAAAGTACCTAACAAGCCAAAACCGGTTTGGCTCAGTGGATAGAGCGTCAGCCTGCGGACTGAAAGATCCCAGGTTCGATTCCGGTCAAGGGCATGTAACTTGGTTGCGGGCACATCCCCAGTAGGAGGTGTGCAAGAGGCAGCTGATCGATGTTCCTCTCTCATCGATGTTTCTGACTATCTATCCCTCTTCCTTCCTCTCTGTAAAAAAATCAATAAAATATATTTAAAAAAAAAAATAAAAAATAAATAAATAAAAGTACCTAACAAACTGCAGCTGGGTCAGAAGACCCAGAACATCCAAAAGAAGTCCCAAGGCCCCACAGCAGCTTGCAGTGCTTCACAGCTGGGCCTCATCTGGGCACCTCCAAAACCCAAACAAAGAAGAGGAATCTGCAGATCTCTCTGAAGCTCCTGCTGGGTGGCCTCAGGCAGAGGCTAAATTAGCACCTCCTTGGAGATCCAGGAGCCAGTGTACCCAGTGGTCAGAGTGGGACCATCCAGATTACAACTCCTCAGATCCATAAGGGACACACTAAGGGGGCAGACTCAGTGAGCACCAAAGCCCCACTGAAGCAAGTCGTGCCTCATAAGGGTGTCTCCAGCACAGAAGTTCTCCCAGCGTAGACACAGCTGATTCTCACAGCCAATTGGCCTGGAGACCAATTCCTCCCAGTGATATCAACAACAATAAAGACTTAACTACAACAAGACTGTGCACACAGCCACAAAGGGGTGCACCAAGAGTGTCTACCTCAGGTAACTGGGGAGGCTGGGCCCTATAGGACACCTAGCACACAAAGCCACTCTATAAACTCAGGGAAGCAGCCAAAATTCAGAGACAAAGAAACAGGTCACAAATGAAAGAAATGGAGGAAAGCAAACTACTGGATATAGAGTTCAAAACCACGGTTATAAGATTTTTCAAGAATTTTCTAGAAAAGGTCGATAAATTTAGTGAGACCCTTGAGGATATGAAAAAGGATCAACTAGAAATTAAGCATACACTGACTGAAATAAAGAATAATATACAGAGATCCAACAGCAGACTAGAGGATCGCAAGAATCAAGTCAAAGATTTGAAATACGAAGAAGCAAAAAACACACAACCAGAAAAGCAAAAAGAAAAAAAAATCCAAAAATATGAAGATAGTATAAGGAGCCACTGGGACAACTTCAAGCATACCAACATCAGAATTATGGGGGTGCCAGAAGAAGAGAGAGAGCAAGATACTGAAAACCTATTTGAAGAAATAATGACAGAAAACTTCCCCCACCTGGTGAAAGAAATAGACTTACAAGTCCAGGAAGCGCAGAGAACCCAAAACCAAAGGAATCCAAAGAGGACCACACCAAGACACATCATAATTAAAATGCCAAGAACAAAAGACAAAGAGAGAATCTTAAAAGCAGCAAGAGAAAGTTAGTAACCTACAAGGAAGTACCCATAAGATTGTTAGCTGATTTCTCAACAGAAACTATGCAGGCCAGAAGGGAGAGGCAAGAAATATTCAAAGTGATGAATAGCAAGAACCTACAATGAAGATTTCTCTACCCAGCAAAGCTATCATTCAGAATTGAAGGGCAGATAAAGAGCTTCACAGATAAGAAAAAGTTAAAGGATTTCATCACCACCAAACCAGTATTATATGAAATGCTGAAAGGTATTCTTTAAGAAGAGGAAGAAGAAGAAAAAGGTAAAGATAAAAATTATGAACAACAAATACATATCTATCAACAAGTGAATCTAAAAATCAAGTGAATAAAAAATCTGAAGAACAGAATAAACTGGTGAATATAATAGAATCAGGGGCATAGAAAGAGTGGACTGACAATTCTTGGGGGTAAAGGGATGTGGGGGGTGGGGGAAGAGACTGGACAAAAATCATACACCTATGGATGAGGACAGTGGGGGAGGGGAGGAGTAAGGGCAGAGTGTGGGGTGGGAACTGGGTGGAGGGGGACTATGGGGGGGAAAAAGAGGAACAACTGTAATAATCTGAACAATAAAGATTTATTAAGAGATTAAAAAAAAAGAAGTAACTTTCTTTGTAACATACCTGATCCAGTTTAGCTTTCTTTAGTTTCTGCAGTGTTCTATCAGAGGTTAAAACTTTTGAACTGCTGTGAGCTTCAAAATATTCTTCTACTAAGTCACTCTGAAAACGCAAAGTCATTTCTTAGTTTCAGATATTTGCTTTATATCAGAACCAGACTGTAACAGTAGTGTAAAATAGGATATGTGAAATTCTGTATTTGGCATTCAGTATATTCTATTCAAAGCAACATAGATTTTGGACCAAGCAAATTTAACTGCAGTGATAACACTGAGAAACTTTTAGGACCATAAGAGTTAAAGCAATGACTGGACTGAAGTAGTCTACTCCCCAAAATAATTCTTAAGTCCCAACATATAATTTCCACTTCAACTTTATAAAGGAGGGGTTTACATATCAGAACCTTTGTCTTGCCTCACACAGTCTGAGTAAATCCTTTAATATCACTGCAATTGAAGCACTGTGAAAATGAGGAAGACATCAACAGCAAGGTAAAAAGACTTTCCTGCTATTATTACAGTAAAGTGGATTGGTACTTATTCTACTGATTTAGGGCAGGGCTAACCTCCATGGTGGCTATGGGATAAGAAGCCATCAAGCAGTAGGCTTCCTAACTGCTCTGAATCTTTACACAAAATACCAGGTTAATTAGCCTTTGCTCATGCCACGATGTCTATGGTTTTCTTCCAAACTGCTCAGCCTGGATCCATAGCCACATTACTTATTACTTACATTTACTTGAATATGTCAAAAACATTACAAAAAATAGAACTATATAAGAAGGTATACATTAAGAAATCTTGCCCTCAATTATCCAATCTATATTTTTAATTAAAAATTCCTTTTTATACAACTGACTTGAGATGTCACTTTCAGCATACATTACAGTATCTATAATAATAAAAGTGTAATATGCTAATTAGACCGGACATCCTTCTGGACAACCTTCCAGACTAAGCCGGGGCTGTGAGGTAAGCACGGGTCCTGGGTGCCTGCCAGCAGCCAGAGGGAAGCCCAGGTCCTGATTGCCTGCCGGCAGCCAGAGGGAAGCCCGGGTCCCAGGTGCCAGAGGGAAGCCGGTGCCGGCAGCCAGGGGAAGGATGGCCTACTCTTGCGCGAATTTCGTGCATCAGGCCTCTAGTTATTAGATAAACAGGGATACAGTCATGCCAAGACAGAAAGTCCAGAAATAGCTAAAGATACATGGGAATTTATGTGAAAGGCTGACAAAATAGAGAATTGAAGAAAAAAAGTATGCTGATTTTCCCATTTGAATCTCTTAAGGTAGCATATCTTTGCAAAAGTACACAATTTTTCTTGAAGGTTTAAGTCTCTCTCTTCACTTACTGTTTTATCTCTTTTCATTTTCTTAGAAGGTGTTGCTTTGTAAACAGGAGCTGAAACTACTCTATTCTGAGCTTGAGTCTTCGGGCTCAATATGACTTTATTAGTGTCCTCTTCAAATTCTTGTGCAACCTCTTCATCGTCCTCTGAGTTGGAAGCAGAATATTCACTTTCGCTGTCAGAATGAGACCTTGGGACTGTGGGGGGAAAAGCAATTGGGAAAATTTGACAGTTTGACAAGAGAGATATTGTGGGGTAACAGGAAGAATGTGGGCTTTGAAGAGAATCTGACTTCTGGTTTTGCCATTACTTGCTGGTGACTTCACCAGAACTAGTTACATTAAGTTTTTGGAGCACCAGTTTCCTCAATTATCAAGTGAGACTAATAGTGCCTAATTTAATGGAGCATTGTGAAGATTGCAGTGAAATGTATGAAAAGCAACTAATAATGCCTGACACATAGGATCTGTGGCAGAAACTGTCAGTCATACCTACTACCATGCTCTTTTCTTTTAATAAAAAGTCAGTGGGAAATAAAATACAGCCCTGGATGGTTTGGCTCAGTAGATAGAGCATCAGCCTACAGACTGAAGGTCAAGTGCACATACTGGGTTGCAGGCTCCATTTCCACTAGGGGGCGTGCAGGAGGCAGCAGATCAATGATTCTCTCTCATCATTGATGTGTCTATCTCCCTCTCCCTTTCTCTAAGAAATCAATAAAAATATACATTAAAAAAAAAGAAACACATACCTATTAATCTTTTCCTTAGACCACGAGTTGCTGTTGACATAAAGTCACTTTTATCATTGTTCTGTTTAAAAATAAAGAAAAATATAGTTTAAATAGTCAAATAATGATGATGACATGGAAATTAATGATGGATCTGAGTGAAAGAGGCTAGAAAAGAAAAATATTTTGTTTTCAATAGACCCGTGGTTGGCAAACTCGTTAGTCAACAGAGCTGCAGTTTGCCAACCGCTGCAATACACTAATTAGAACTAAAGGAACCTAGTTCCTAGAACCAGAAGACAATGACAAATGAATTTGTTTAGGGTGGGGGAGGACGGGACACAACAAAAATGATACAACCAATTCCAAGATTCCTAGAGTGATTCTATCAGTTGTATTCTAGGTATCTGTAAAGTATGTATGTACTTTTTTATTATTACATAAAGAAAAAACATAAGTATATCAACCTTTTGAAATATTTTTCACCCATCAGATTAGCAGAATTTTCTTTGTTAAAAGGTAGCCCTAACCGGTTTGGCTCAGTGGCTAGAGCGTCGGCCTGCGGACTAAAAGGTCCCAGGTTGGATTCCGATCAAGGGCATGTAACTTGGTTGTGGGCACATACCGAGTAGGGAGTGTGCAGGAGGCAGCTGATTGATGTTTCTTTCTCATCGATGTTTCTAACTCTCTATCCCTCTCCCCTTTCCTCTCTGTAAAAAAAATCAATAAAATATATTTTTTTTAAAAAGGTATTTATGTCCATTGATGATGAGTAAACAAGGAAATAGGCATTCCTATACATATAGCAATGGGACTTTTATTATTTTTTATAGTATTTAAAAAAATTTATTTTATTTTTTAATATATTTTTTATTGTTGATAGTATTACAGATGTCTCCCATTTTCCCTCCATTTACCTTTTTTCCTTTTTTTTTTTTTTTTAAAATACCGTCCCCTTTATCTTTTTGTGTGTGTGTTTTGTTGTTGTTAATCCTCACTGGAGGATATTTTTCCATTTATTTTTAGACCAAGTGGAAGGGAGGGGGAGAGACACAGAGAGAATAACATCAATGTGAGAGAGACAGACTGATTGGTTGCCTCCTGCATGCACCTGAACCAGGGCCAGGGCCAGAGATCGAGCCTGCAGCCTTGACCGAAATTGAACCCAGGATCCTTCAGTCCACGGGCCGAAACTCTATCCACTGAGCCAAACTAGCTAGGGCCCTCCTTTATCTTTTAATATGTGGAAATTTACTGGTGTTAAAGTATCACATTTTGTGAGGAGGAGAAAAACAGAAATTTATATTTTTTGCTTCTGTATTTTTAAGTGTTTAAACATTTTACAAAGTAAAAAGTATATTTTTCTTTTCCTCACAGAATATAAAACTTTTAACATCATTACATTTCTAGCACATTAAAATGCCCACTATTGTTTACATGTTAATTTTTAAGTATACTGATAAAAAAATAAAGTACCCTTGTTTTTGGGTAATATGAAACTACTAGAGGCCCAGTGCACGAAATTCGTGCATGGGGGGATCCCTCAGCCCGGCATGCACCCACTCCAATCCAGGACCCCTTGGGGGATGTCCGACTGCCGGTTTAGGCCCCATCACGCAGGGGCCTAAACCGGCAGTCGGACGTCCCTCTCGCAATCCAGGAACTCTGGCTCCTAACCACTTGCCTGCCTACCAGCTTGATCGCCGCCTAACCGCTCCCTTGGAAATACCAGGGATAATTCTAACACAAAAAAGGCATGCAGTAGGGTCCAAAAGACCTGCCTTCATTTCCCAACTTTCCTCCTTCTTATCTAGGTGAACTTAGACAAGTCATTTCACCTCTCTGAACCTCAGATTCTTCATTTATAAGTTAGGTATTTAATTGGCAAATACCTGTCAATTATAAAGCACTATACAAATCAAGAGATGAAATCTCTATTTTTCAACTTGTTTTACTTTGTAACACTAAGGTTTTTGCTAGTTTTTCAGTCAATTGCTTACCTTCAACTGAACTTCATCTGAAGTTGAATGCCCTAAAGAATGAAACAAAAAGCCATTACTTACTATAAATACTTCACTTTTCATCACAGTCTCGTTTCATTAAAAGCAAAGTTGCAGTTTCTACCCAGAAGCCATCACATATTACTGAATTCTCAATTAATTGTATCTCCACTAGAGGCTGAATTATTGTTATTAATTACATGATTACTCTGATTAGTGACAGCTGTGTCTTGCACTTCCATAGCATTCATATAACAAGAAAAAATGGAGCCCTTTTCATTGTTCATTATTTTAGGAGGACACAGTTCAACCTAGTTCGAATGGGTCACTCAAAAACAACTGCTGCACAGTTATCCACAAATTGTAAGTGTTATTTCAAATAATATGTGCCAAAGCAAATCTTCTATGAACAATTGGCTACCTCAAGCAAATGACAACAGAATGGTTTTTTTTTAACAACAGGATTTTACGACTGTTTCTATCAATCTGTACAACTTCAACCAGCACAGATCTTTATTGATAGCTAAACATAGGTATACTAAGGCACACAGGTTGTTGAATGAATTTTCAGAATAGAAAATAAAATACATAAATATGTACTCATAACAAGGAAAAAAAAGTGACATACTATAACTTGAAGCAACTATGAAAACCCTCTTCAAATAACTGAGGTAAAATCTTACCCTTGCTACATTGAGGAATGTTTGTCATAATTTCAGGATCATTCTTCAAATTGAATGACACATTTTTTCTTGGTGTTTTTGCTAGTTCTGAAGCTGTAAACAGAACAAAGATATAAAATACCTTTTAACAGACAATAGATGAAAAGAGGAAATAGCTTTATTTCACTTACATAAAATCTTAAAGAAAAAAAAAGAAACCTGCCTGCTACTATTACCTTCTACTTAAAAAAAAGGGGGGGGGGGAGGGACTTGAATTTGTGTAAATTAAAGCCACGTTACTGACTCAAACTCTAGCTAACCTATTTCACAGTTTTATCCCCCAGTCTTGAAACTGACCCAAGATACTCATAAGAGTCCCCACAAATGCACTGGCTTCTTTTTCTGAACGTCCTTGGTTCTCTGTATTATTCATTAGAGATTTTCAATCTTTCTTTGAAATTAATCTTTTATTTGGGTTCAGTAACATTATCCTGATCCCCTGGCTACTTTTTTTTCACTGTCCTCATCCTCCCCAACAGTCTACCTGTACATTTGTCTAAGGTTCAGGCGTTGATCTTCTCATTACACCTGAACAATATGCCATTTTGGATAAAAGATTGCTGATCCACAGGATATGGAAAAAACTTCACAACAAAAAGCCACAGATAAAGTAACTTAGCTGACTGAGATCATTTTGGTTTTACATTGAAACAAAATTATTCTATGTGCTTTTAAATAATTAAACTACAAAAGGATCAAGGGGGGAAAAGGAAGCGTTCAAAAGGAAAAAGAATAAGAGTCATCCATGTATGGTTATTTACTCTAATAATAAAAAATTAGGGCATATATGCATGTTTTTTTATTTTCATTTTCCTAACCATTCATTTGCACACCTGGTCTGTAACATATTGGAAATTTTAAAGTAAAATTCCTCTTTGCCGAATGATAGCTTCTCATCAGGTCATTTATTATCTGATCCTATGTAACCAATCTATTTTCCATTTCCCTAAAGTCATCTTTCTTTTTTTAAAAAATATATTTTATTGATTTTTTACAGAGAGGAAGGGAGAGGGAGAGAAAGTTAGAAACATCGATAAGAGAGAAACATCAATTAGCTGCCTATTGCACACCTCCTACTGGGGATGTGCCTGCAACCAAGGTACATGCCCCTGACCAGAATCGAACCTGGGACCCTTCAGTCCCCAGGCCAACGCTCTATCCACTGAGCCAAACCGGTTAGGGCCCATTTCCCTAAAGTCATCTTTCTACAAGTTGGTTGAACTCCTCCCCATCCTTTCTACTAGGCTCTTTCATTTGCATTTAGCTACTCATCCTGGACATGTTTCCTGTATTTTACAAAGCTTTCCAATCTAACCCCTAGTCTACTTCTAGCCCTCCATCATGTTTAGCTCAATTGTATTTAATCATCATTTATACTCAGGTAATAGATGATTTTCTGACAGGTCATAAGTTATTTAAAGATATGAAGGCATTCTATGTATTGGTATATTTAAATGTAAACACAATTAGCAATAATACTTAAAAGTAAAAGAAGCTCTTTAAAGAGCATCACAACAGAGGTCCTAACTAAACACAGATGTTGGAAAACATAATTAGTCTCAAATTATCCAGAAAGCTATCTTTTCATGACATGACGGAAATACACAACATAATATTTAAGTTTCCTGCAACACATACACATATCCTCATGGTTATGGGCATGCTGATGATCTGCTTGGAGAACTTCTACTTGATTACTTCTCTAGGGTTGCACTATTAGTTCCCCTCTTTCTCCAATGGTCTTTGTCCTGCTTCACTACCCTAGGGCAGGGGTGGGGTATGTAGGGCCGCCAGATAAGGCTCGAGAAATCTTTTGGTCTGGCCCTGCCAAGACATTAGGGGTGAGTTAATTAAATATTTGACCAAATATAGCAGGCTAATTTTTAAGCTGATAATTTTGTATGGCCCATGAATGATGTTATAAATATCCAAATGGCCCTTGGCAAAAAAGGTTCCCCACCCCTAGCCCAGGGCTTCATTTTGATCTTGGTGTCTATCTGATCCTCCCTCTAATAACCACATTAGCATTTTTCTGGTTTTTCAGAGATACTCTACAGAATTCAGTCATTTTTCACAGATCGAAAAACTTTTACTTTCTTAATGTATATAAACACAGCAATTAATGTAAATTACTGTATGTACAACATTACGTTAAAAATTAATAATATTACACCTCTCAGAAAAACTGAATTTTATAAATGATTGAATCATATTATTTACAGAACTAGGTCTTTTTTTTTTTTTTTTTTTAAATATATTTTATTGGTATTTTACAGAGAGGAAGGGAGAGGGATAGAGAGCTAGAAACATCGATGAGAGAGAAACATCGATCAGCTGCCTCCTGCACACCTCCCACTGGGGATGTGCCCGCAACCAAGGTACATGCCCTTGACCGGAATCGAACCCGGGACCCTTCAGTCCGCAGGCCGATGCTCTATCCACTGAGCCAAACCGGTTTCGGCTTTTTTTTTTTTTTTTTTTAACCCTTATCAAAAGATTAAAGAGAGGAAGAAAGAGAAATATCGATTGGAACATGCCCCAACTGGGAACGAACCTGCAACCCAGGCCTGTGCCTTGACTGGGAATTGAACTGGCAAACTTTCAGTACACCAGACAATGTTCAACCAACTCCCCACTCCAGTTGGGCCAGAAACAGTTCTTATTACTTCTTACATGCTCCTCATTAGTGTCAATACTTAATAAGAGTGATTTTCACTTGACCTTGAACATTTATATGGTCATTGGCATAAAAATATACCACTTAAGAAATATACGTTGGTGCTTTATAATGATAGATTACAAGCCCTCTTATAAAATCACTAGAGCCCCAGTGCACGAATTCATGCATGGGCGGGGTCCCTCGGCCTGGCCGGCGATCTGGGCCTATTGGGGCGGCTAGGGGGAAGGACTGCGGGAGGCTGGCTGGTTGCAGGAGGTTGGCTGTGAGAGTGCACTGCGCATCTGCCCCCTGGTGGTCAGTGCACATCGTAGCGACCAGTCACAGTCACTTAGGCTTTTATATATATAGACTAGAGGCCCAGCACACGAAATAGTGCACGGTTAGGGTCCCTAGGCCTAGCTGAGATCAGGGCCATGTCCACCACCCCGCGTTGCTCCTCCACCTCTGCGGCCCTCCCTGCCACAACGTTCCTCCGTCTCTGCCCTGCTCCTCCGCCCCACGAAGCTCCACGCTCACAGCCCCCGCCCCGCAACGCTCCTCCGCCTCAGCCGCCCATGAAGCTCCACGCTCACAGCCCCCGCCCCGCAACGCTCCTCCACTCTCACAGCCCCCGCCCCACGAGGCTCCTCCGCCTCAGCCGCCCACGAAGCTCCACGCTCACAGCCCCCGCCCCGCAACGCTCCTCCACTCTCACAGCCCCCGCCCCACGAGGCTCCTCCGCCTCAGCCGCCCATGAAGCTCCACGCTCACAGCCCCCGCCCCGCAACGCTCCTCCACTCTCACAGCCCCCGCCCCACGAGGCTCCTCCGCCTCAGCCGCCCACGAAGCTCCACGCTCACAGCCCCCGCCCCACGAGGCTCCCCAGCCTCAGCCGCCCAGCCGCTGAGCGAGAACAGTCGTTTGGTCATCCTGGTCGTCACGGACACTGGCTTTTTATATAGATAGATTACATTTTACCAGGAAAACCTCACTATAATGGACTAATTTTCAAGCAAGAGGTGTCTGTTAAAGCCGAAAATCCGTTATACAATAAATAAAGTAGGTTTTCCAAATGTGCATGTTAAAAAATTAACAAATTAGCTAGTTCACCTGTTTTTAATTATGTAGACACATTTGTGTAATTAAAATTAAGTATGTATGAAGTTTAATGTCACAGAAAAGTTTTCTATAAGTCTTACTGTACTTTTAAATTTATACTGAATAGGTCTATTAAATGCATGCATGATTCACCAGTTGCTGCAAGTAAACAAATGTACACAGCTGGGGCTGTTTAATGCACATGGGAACATCTGTAGCACCGTTAAAACTACTGCAGAAAGTAATGTCTGGGACCACAGAACCAATTACCGCGGTGTGATCACGTACAAACAATTTGCTGAACACTGTTTGTGAACAGTGATTCTTGGATTTAAATATGTAGACTATAGTTGTAGATAAATAGTACTTATTAATGTCAGCAAAATTACTACAGTGTTTTCTCCAACGTATGACCTATTCGCTAAAATTTGTTAAAAATAACAGTGAAATAACAAAAATATAACCTGTTAATTTATATAAGCAAATCTTGGTTAAAAGCATTTTAAAACTAACAGGGTGTTAATTTTCATGTATGAAATATGGACTGGAAATTTTGTTCATTAAATCCAAAGTCTGTTAAATTGAGGTCCGCAAAATCAAGGATTTACTGTCTTCCTAGAATTTCATATGCTTATGGACCATCTTAATTTTCAAAATGCTTTCACGTGTTATTTTCTTTGACAGTTTAATTTTAATGTTTCATGCAACTTATTACAGTCTAATTCTCTGAAAATCAGTAATTCATGTGTAATTGGTATAAATGGTAACCTGGGTAAAAAAATGTTAGAAGAGCACATTCCCAACACTTCTATATATAATGTAAAACTCTTATGTAACAAATTCAGAATATTCCTCACATACTGAACAAAACCTTGCTAAGAACCTACGCTAGAGGTTGTGGGAAGAAAAGGAAGACAGGGTTCCTACTATTAGAAGCTTGTAATCTAGCTGAGCACAGAAGACATCTGAACACATAAAAAACAAAAACTAATAACTTTAGGTATGCTCAATAACATACAATGACATCCCTCATCATTCTTTTAGGGAATGCAATGGGGAATGTGGTTAAACACACCTTCTTAGAAAAGGTGAATAGTGATTACAAAAATCAGCATACCTAATTTAGCCATCTTTTCAGGGTGTTTCCTATTCTGAAAAGAATAAACTTTATTCCCACCAACGGTAGCAGAGCCATTTTTCAAAGATTCTGAAAGAAAAAACATGTGTTTAGAAAAAATTGAATTAACAGAAAAGATAAAATTTTAACTAAAAACTTAAATTTGTACCCATCACTGCCTTAAAGGTTTAACAATATACATAAAATATTTTAAAATAAAAAAATACACAACAGTCTATGATACTGTTTATATAATTTTTTTTTAATTTTACTTTTTTAATATATATTTTTATTGATTTCAGAGTGGAAGGGAGAGGGACAGAGAGATAGAAACATCAATGATGAAAGAGAATCATTGGTTGACTGCCTCCTGCACGCCCCCTACTGGGGGCCAAGCCTGCATTTCGGGCATGTGCCCTGCCTGATTGGGAATCCAACTGTAACCTCCAGGTTCATAGGTCAACATTCAACCACTGAGCCACATCAGCCAGGCTCCATTGATTTTTAGAGAGAGTGGAAGGGAGGGAGGAAGAGAGAGAGAAACATGGATGTGAGAGAGACACATAATTGGCTGCCTTCTGCACACACCCTGCAAACCAAGTATGTGCCTTTAACTAGGAATCGAACCCACAATCCTTCAATCCCTAGCTGGGGTGTGTGTGGGAGGCAAATGATTGATGTTTCTCTTTCTCTCTCTCATCCCCTTCCTCTCTCTAAAAATCAATTTAAAAAAAACCTAAAAACTGTATAGAAAAAAATCTATAGTAGAAACTCAGTACTTCCCACCTTTTCATCTACAGAGAAAAAACCTGAAGTAATGCATTTCTCATGAGAAATATATTAATATAGCACCCACATGAAAAGAGTGCTGGAGATGGATGGTGGTGATTGTAGCACAACATTTTGAATGTATTTAATACAACTGAACTGTACTCTTAAAAATGGTTCAGATGGTAAATTTCATGTTATGTGTATTTATAGTAAAAGAAAAATTTTTGGAAAAAATAATATGGCACACCATTGCCTAACCTGCCAAACTACTTTATTATATCGTGCAAAGCAATTTTGGCTATTTATAAGTATACGTTCCCCATCTCTCCCCAAGTACCTTGAACATCTCGTCCTAAAACTTCCACATAGTTCTTATCTTTTAAGACTTCCATGCCATCTTCCTCCAAATCATATTCCGGCTTCTTTATTATTTTTTTTGTGTTGACTAAAAGTTGAGGTCGCTCCTTTTTAAATTTAGCTCCTATAAGAACACCCAAATAATTAGAACATGACAGGTCTAAATTCTTTCTAAATATTACATTTAAATAAGTAAAATAATTATACTACTTATATTGTCATTACTAAAAGGATGAGAAAAAATTCAGTATTTTTCTCTTTAATTAAAGAAGATCAAGGTAATAGTGAAGTGACTTGTGCTTTATGAAATTATTTCAAATTAGTTAAAAATATAATCTGACCACTCTTCCACTTATATAACTAAGTTTAAAAAAAATAAAACCTTGAAAGTGTATTATCACCACTATTGATTATTTCATACTAGAGACCTGGTGCATGAAAATTCATGCACTGGAGGGGGGGTCCCTCAGCCCGGCCTGCCCCCTCTCACAGTATGGGAGCCCTCAAGGGCAGGAGGTGACCCAGCGATCACGGGAAGGCAACCCCCTATCACACCTATGCTGCTGCCACTGCTAGCAGTGCAGGCCTCAGCCGGCCCTGGTTACCTGAGCCGCGGGCGGCCCTGGGCAGCTGGGCAGCCACCATCTGAGGCTTGCCTGTGCCTTGGGCTGGCCCTGGGCAGCTGGGCAGCTGCCATCCAAGGCTTGCCTGCACCTCAGGCCAGCCCTGGGCGGCTGGGGGGCTCCGGAGGCAGGCACACAGCAAGGCCGGGCTCACCGGGCTGAGGGGACTGGGCGGTGCCATCTTGTGGCTGTGGGCGCCGCCATCTTTGAGGGCATGGCAGTCAATTAGCATATTACCTCCTTATTGGCTGTGGGCATCGCCATCTTTGAGGGCAGGGCAGTCAATTAGCATAGTCCCTCCTTTATTGGCTGTGGGCGCCACCATCTTTGCAACGGCGTGAGGGTCAATTAGCATATTCCCTCTTTATTAGATAGGGTTAGATACGGCTTATTTTTATTTTTCAATAAAGTTTGAAAGGAGTAAACTAAAAAGTAAAGTAGTTTTTTACAATCTTACTAGATTAAATACTTTGCTATATTTGAAAAATAGAGAGCTATATTTTAATAAGTGAAATAATCTATAACCATTACTTATTACCTCCTTCTCTATCAAGAATGTGATTAAGAACATCATCATCTCCCACAAACCGAACCTCCAGCACTTTGTCTTCCTTTAACTCCAATTTATTCATCATTGCCAACCTAAACAAAAGCAATAAAGCACTCAAAAGAGATGAAAAATTCTTACCAACAGCCAAAGAAATTAAACACTAACATAATGAATAGATGTATAACATTTTGAAAAGTCTTTAAGTATGAAAAATATAATATGCATTATTGCATTAGTATTATGTTTTTTATAATAGGTAATTAAATGCCTTATCTGAAAAATAAAAGAGGAAGTGGTTCCTGGGATTTGAAAAAAGCTAAATCCAATCAAGACAACTAAAATGTAGCAGGAAAAAAATTCTGTCTACAAAGAAAGCTCTAATCAACGTACAGAATAACATTACCAGAAAGGGAATGGTTAACACACGAGTTTAGAAAATGTGCAACCAGCCCTGACCGGTTTGGCTCAGTGGATAGAGCGTCGGCCTGTGGACTGAAGGGTCCCAGGTTCGATTCCGGTCAAGGGCATGTACCTTTGTTGCTGGCATGTCCCCAGTGGGGGGTGTGCAAGAGGCAGCTGATCGATGTTTCTCTCTCATCGATGTTTCTGGCTCTCTGTCCCTCTCCCTTCCTCTCTGTAAAAAATCAATAAAATATATTTAAAAAAAAGAAAAGAAAATGTGCAACCAAAGAATATGGATTGGTGGATTTTAATTTCTGCTCTCTAGGAATTAATATAGTCCATTCAAAGAAGTCTGTATATTTCACTGGTGTGCCAAGCCTGGATCAAATAATCCTCAAGACCTCCTTTTACTATTACTGCATGCTTACCAAACAACTTTACAAATATAAATATGGCTTTCTAGGTATCTTGGTAACTAAATAGTAAACATAAAACTTTCCAATATTTTACAGTTAGTTCTTCATTGAGCAAACATGAGTTTGGCAGACAAAAGATTAATCAACTCTAGCTACTCTGACAAAAGTTAGCTTCATAACTTATAAGACCAATAGCCTGATATTAATTAACTAGTGGCCCGGTGCATGAAATTCGTGCACATTAAAAGGGGATTAATTAGAGGAAGTAATTTAATATTGCTATTTGCCCTTTCTCTATAATAGAAGTGTCAGAGATGAAAGAAAATTAGTAAAATGTATATAAAAACCTTCCTCCTGTCAGAGTCTGGGGCACACCATGGGACCCAGAGTCAAGTCCCCACCCACCCACATGCACCTCTAAATCCCATGAGACCCAGACCCGGCCGGCCCACCCCCATTGGGCTAGATCCAGACCCAGCCAGTCCCACCCTTGTCAAGCCCCGCCGGGCAGGGGGCGTAGCCTCAGGTCCCCTGGCCCAGTGCCAGGACAGGGGGCATGGCCTGAGGTCCCCCAGCCCAGACCAGGGTGGGGTGTGTGCCTTGAGGTCCCCTGTCAAGCCCCGCTGGGTGGGGGGCACGGCCTGAAGTCCCTTGTCAAGCCCTGCTGGGTGGGGGGCACGGCCTGAGGTCCCTTGTCAAGCCCTGCCGGGGCAGGGGGGCATGGCCTCAGGTCCCCTGGACTGGTGCCAGGGTGGGGGGCGTGGCCTGAGGTCCCCTATCAAGCCCCACAGGGGTGGTAGAGGGCGTAGCCTCAGGTCCCTGCTGATTGCTCGTTAAGGCTCCTTATGGGAACTTGGCCTCAGCTGTGAGTGCAGCCATCTTTGTGACAGAGTGATGGTCAATTAGCATATTCCCTCTTTATTAGATAGGGTGATTCCAATTAACTGCAAGCTAATCAGTTTACCCCCAAAATGATTTTCCCCCTCTCTAATAAATACTACTTTTACCTTTTCTCCTGACAAGAGGAACTACTGACTGTGCCCCTCATGAGTCAGTTATTTGCATGGAGACAGACAACTTACTAAATGTTGTAACTAGCACTCAATGACTTCCCTTAATTTTCATTTACCTTTAAAGGTGCTACACATTCTGCAGGTGGAAAATTCAAGTGCAGTCACCTGTAATTGAAACAAGAACTCAGCCAGCGTCAGCTAATAGGAAAACAAAAGCAACCAGAGAAGGCGATGGGTTTTAACAAACAAGATAAATAGATAAATGCAGTTCTTACAAAGTCAAAGTCATTATGATAGCAGAGTCCAGGGTAAAATGACCATTACCATTTTGGCCAGGAAACCTTAGTAACTGAGACCTGGATCGGCGGTGGATACAGGGAAGAGGCCAAATTTTGAGCACATACTGCGCTAGACACAGTTCTGAATATTCTCCATGTATTCTCATTTAATCCTCACAACAACAATTCAGTTAGGTTTATGCTTTGTGGATAAAGACAATACTTCATCTATAATTTAGTGAACACATCCTTTTGGACCATCTTTCTACTTACGATATTGCTTATGATGAGAACACAGGTGTATAGAGAGAAAATTTAACGCATCTACATGACATCTGTATAAAATAAACTTACAATTTCTTTATATCTGTATTAAGTTTTTTTTTTTTAATATATTTTATTGATATTTTACAGAGAGGAAGGGAGAGGGACAGAGAGCCAGAAACATCGATGAGAGAGAAACACCGATCAGCTGCCTCCTGCACACCTCCCACTGGGGATGTGCCCGCAACCAAGGTACGTGCCCTTGACCGGAATCGAACCCGGGACCCTTCAGTCCACAGGCCGACGCTCTATCCACTGAGCCACGCCGGTTTCGGCTGTATTAAGTTTTTTTGAGGGGCTATTTGCCAGACACTGTTTTAGGCACTTTTATGTATACTAGATCATTAAATCCACTGAGGAAAAAAAAAAAAAGTACATAATTCCCCCCTTATTTATAGATGAGTAAACTGAGTTAAATAATGTTAAGCACCAATTTTAATATCAGATAAACGCGGGTTCTGATCTTAACTCCACACTTACTAGTAGTAACTGTGTGGCTTTGGACAAAGTTGGGATTATTAAATGAAATCACGTGCTTGGCGTATGAAAATGCTAATTAAATGTTCCTGGTGTGGGTATTTTTACTCGAAACTTCATGCACATCATGCAGATCTCTTGGACTTTTCTACATGCCATCTAGCAGCTGACAGCAAGTGCTGAATAAACGAGGACTGGGTGCTGTGCCCTCGCCTCGCCCCACGACGCTGCAGGCCCGCGCTCTCCCTTCGGACTGCGGTGGGGAAAGCTGTGATGGTTCTCTTAGGGTTTCAGCTGTGAACCCACAAGGAATGCATCCACGTCCTTTTACTGCAAAAGCTCTACCAGAAGAGCCTGGCTTATCGACACCGCACAGCCCCGCGTCGACCGGCTGGCTTCATTCCGTGCTTCCAGGCTGGGACACACCAAGGGGAAGGTTCGCTCCAGGGGTGGTTCTGGGACGAAATCTCTCTCCCCCAGGCCTCCCGGTACCCGCTCCTCCGCCTGGACGCCAGTTGGGTCACGACAGATACAACTACGTGCAGTTCTCCCTTTCCAATCACAGGCACGTGGGGAACAGGCGGCCCTTGCACAGAAGGCCGATCACCGCTGGACAGACAGACGAACGGTCTTCCCCGATGGAGCCTGTCACCCCAACAAGAGTTTACGGACTTCGGCCTGGGCCTCGCGCCGCCGACCAGTTGGCTGCGCTCCGCCAGCGGGGGTCCTGGGGGCCGCGGGCTTGGACAGCCTGGGAGAGAAACGGGGGAGACGCAGCGACCCTGGCGCGTGTGCCAAGGGGAAACCCGGGGACCCGCGCCCCAGGTCCGACGCATCAGGACTCACCTCAGCAGCAGGGAGCTGAGCAGGAGGAAGGCGGGCTGCGCGGCGCCCACGACGCACCGCTGTCTCCGCCGGCGCGGCTCGGCCGCCTCGCGCCTGCCGGACGCTACCCCGCTACAGCGTCGCGGCAGGGAAGGCAGCTTCGGCCCGAGGGGAAGGCAGAATTCTGGCACGAGGAGCCGGAGGCGGGTCGCAGGGTCCAGAACCAAACCCCCAGACACTGGCGGGGGATGGGAGCACCGCTGGGGCACACCGAATCTCCCGCCCTGCTCCGGGGGCGGGGCTCGGGGCAACCAATAGGAAGCGGGGCCGGCCGAGAGCGACGGCTCTGCTGGCCATCCGGTGCCGACCTGAGGGCCCCGCCCACCTAGAAACCTGAGGGAAACTAATCCGAAAGCGCTGGGTTGAGGCCTTTCTTCCGTTTCCGGGAAGGGAGAGGGAGTGTAGGCTAGATCCCAGGAAGGTCCCGGAGCTGTAGCGGGTTTAGCGGTTTCTCTGTCCAGAGAGAATCTTAAAAGTGTTCATTGGTTTCTCTAGATACGGTGTTGTTTTTTAGGAAAAATATAGTAAGAATGAAGTCCCGTTTTTTAAAAATTAATGTGTTTTTGTTTCTCTTGTGTGGTTTTTTGTGTGTGCTTTTTGGTGTTAATCCTCACCCCAGGGTATTTTTTTTTCACCATTGATTTTCAGAAAGTGGGAGGGGAGGAGAGGAAAGAGATGCATGGATCTGTTGCCCCATACACACCCCAACCCCTACGGGAGTGGAACCTGCAACCCTTATGTGCACTGGTTGACACTCCAACCAAGCACTGGCCAGGGCTATTCACTATCTATATTAATAATCTATACTAATAAAAGGGTAATATGCTAATTAGAGTGGACATTTTCTGGATGTCCTTCCAGCAAAGCTGCAGCAGCTGTGAGGGCCGAAGCTCAGGCAGCAGTCGGCCGCTGGGAAGGGCTGAGGCTCAGGCTGGCAGTGGTAGCAGCAGCTGGGTAATGGGGGCTGTTCCCTCCCCTGATCTGCCAGGTCGCCTCCCGCAGAGGGAGGCCAGACTGGGGGCTGAGGCAGAGGCAGTTAGGAGCGATCAGGCTGGCAGGGGAACAAGTTAGGGGCAATCAGGCAGGTAGAGGGGCAAGTTAGGGTTGATCAACTGGCAGTGGGGCAAGGTAGGGGCGATCAGGCTGGCAGGCAGAGGGGTTAGGGGCAATCAGGCAGGCGAGCGGTTAGGAGCCAGCAGTCCTGGATTGCGAAAGGGATGTCCAACTGCCAGTTTAGGCCCGATCCCTGTGCATAGTCAGACATCCCCTGAGGAGTCCCAGATTGGAGAGGGTGCAGGCCAGGTGAAGAACCACCCCCTCTGTGCGTGAATTTCGTGCACTGGGCCTCTAGTCTATATATATAAAAGCCTAAGCAACCATTCAACTGGTAGCTATGACGTGCACTGACCACCAGGAGGCAGACACTCGATGCACAGGCGTGGAAACATGGAACAGACTGATGAATCTCAGAGGGAAAGGGGGAGAGGGGAGGGCAGGAAGGGATTAACTAAAGATCTTATAAGCATACTAGAGGCCCGGTGCACAGATTCATGCACTGATGGGGTCCCTCGGCCTGGCCTGTGGTGATAGGGTCAAAACCGATAGTCTAACATCTCATGGGGGGTCCCAGATTGCGAGAGAGTGCAGGCCAGGCTGAGGACCCCACCAGTACACGAATCCGTGCACCAGGGCTCTAGTGTTATTATATTTTAATGATGTTTTCTTTTGTACTTTATATTTCCTGAGGTTTTCAAGATGAGCAAGTATAACATTTTGAATAAAAGGAAACTGGAACTGTCAATGACACTCATCTTTCCTATCCAAATGCAGAGCCATGCCGAGGAGAAAGGAAAACACAGGGCTGTGTGAGTTGCATTATACCTTCCTCTTCTGGAACTGCTAGCCAGCCCATACATGGTTTTGGATTAAGCATAATAAATAAGATATAAAGAAACATCATGTGTTTTGTATTGTTGGATCTGAATAAAAGAGAAAACAGAGCCTTGGTCTAACAAGTAAGGACTAATAGCCACAGGGGAAAAAAGCACCGAAGAAATTTTTCTAGGAAGTGGATGAAAGGGAAAAGAAAAAGAGGGCTTGGACGCAGCCCTTCATTAAATCCCCTTTCCAAGCGATGGAAAAAGCATACATTAGAAAACACAAGGTGGGGAAGATCAAGTTTAGTAACTAGAGAAAACCAACTGCTGGTGTGTGAGGAAATGCACTCACAAAATTCACCACTGAAGGGAGTGTAAATGATCCTATATAATAAAAGCCTAATATGCTAAGTGTCCAGTCATCCGTTCAACCAATCAAAGTGTAATATGCTGATGACATGCTAAGGCCGCTCAACTGCTCGCTATGATGTGCACTAACCACCAGGGGGCAGATGCTTCAACTGGTAGGTTAGCTTGCTGCTGGGGTCCGGCCGATGGGGCCTGAGCGAGAGGGGCCAGGGCGCTCCCACGGTCCCTCCCCGGCTGGCCAACGTCCCACATCTCTCCCCGGCCCCGAATGTGCACTGGTGGGGTTCCTCAGCCTGGCCTGTGCCTTCTTGCAATCTGAGAACCCTCAGGGAATGTCGGAGAGCTGGTTTCAGCCCGATCCCGCAGGCCAGGCTGAGGGACTCCACTGGTGCATGAATTCGTGCACTGGGCCTTTAGTACTAAAATAATGGCTCTTTATAAGGACCCACAAAAGAAAACTTTCTGACATTTCACTACTAGAAACAGTTGTGCTTCACTTGAGAAACTGATTTGTTTTAAGGTTACCGAAAATCACATAATTAATCGTCTCTCTGCTCAGAGATAAACTTGTATCTCAATAACATACATGTATTAATTTTACTTCTGCCTTCATGTTCATTCTTATTTTATGGTGCTCTATGTAGTTTTATATATTGCCTTAATTAATTTCATAAACTGCCTTAATTTAATAGGGTGTCATATAAGTAAAAGGTTCAAGCATACATTAGTAAAATAATGCAATAAAAATGCAATGGAAGATCATTTTAAGGTATGAAATTTAGGTAAGATATAAAATTAACTCAGAGAAATCCAGTCAAAAGCCAAATAAAGCTATATTTTTATACTGTACAAAAGAAAATTTACATTCTTAACGTAACTAGATACAACTAGGGAAAAATTACACATCTCTTAAGAAACACAATATTTAACATCTTACATATGTTTCTGCATTGCAGACTAATAATGAATTTTATACATCTTTATTTACAATACCTTAAAATATTTTTTCATCTCTGGCAGATATATATTTACAGGTCAACAGTGTCTACATTTCACATTTCAACAATCAACAATATTAACCAGTTCAGTAAGACAGTTAAGATAATGGCTTACATGCACCAATAAATATGATCTTAAATGTGCAGGTTTTTTTCTTCAGCTCTGAAAAAAAATGAAGGTCTTTGCTAGTCCTAGGTTGAAAGAATATCAGTCAATAGAGATCATATTTTCTTCATTCATGCCTATCCTATTTAAATTTTCACCAGCACTATTTATTATCTGAATACTTGGGAAGTTTATACCAAACCATAGGTTGATGCTGGGTTAAAAAAAGAAAGGGGGGGGGGTGGAAGGCCAATCTAAATGTACATTCCATAACCTTTTATGAAGCAAACATGTAAAAGTGGGATATATTCTTTTTACGTGTCCATTTTGACAGAGATCAGACTACATAATGCTCAAGTAGAAAAAACTTCAGAAACTGTAGCTCAGGAGAGCCAATTATGGGGAAAATCATCTTTGCCATAAATACCATTTCACTTAACCACTTAAACTGACAGTAAAGCCAGCCTAATTTTTAGAAGAATAAAAAAGATTCATTGTAAAGCAGTTGATGTACTTATTACAGATATTTTAAAACACATGGAGCATTGAGCATTATCTCTCAATTCAGTCTGGATGATAAAACCCACAAACCTTTATTAATAATTGTTAGAAAGCCAATTTTCTTTCCGATAGCTGGGAAAGAGTAATACATTCATTACTTTAAACTACCACCTGGTATTAAAAATTATAATACATAGAACCTGTTTGGAACATCAGTTAATATACAATTACACTTCATATTTTCCACAAAAAGATCACTATTTAATAGTTTAAGTAAATCTTGTAGTTCTTATTGGTCTATACGTTTTTTTAAAAAGAGTATTTTAGCTTTTCATAACCCAATCATGTTTTTCTGCAAAGAAAAAAATATACCCAGTGATCATGTACATAAATTATGTAAACATGCCAATTTAGCCCATATCATACTTACTAAAAATAATTCCCATTGCCCATTTGAAAAGTGCATTTCCATAATTTTCCCCTCAATTTTATTTTTTAAAAGTCACAATATCATACAATATACTAATTTTAAGAACTTGCCCCCTTTTTTATTCAATACTGATGAACAGAACCCTTAATTTGCGTTAAGGAGACATGAAAATGTGCCACAGCAATATTTGGACTTAACCTGTAACTGGTACTTTTGCTGCAAGTGTAAATGTTGACATTTTACTAACAATAAGAAAACCTCAAATGGAATCTTGTAGCTACTACTGTATATCTATGTTCCAGATGAAAGAATAATTTAATATCTATTTCTCCCGGGGCTAGAAAGCAGTCCTTCATGTTAAAGTAGCTTCATTCCTTAACAGTTAGGTACTTTAACAATTATATTTGGCTGATATATTTTCTTTGGTAAATTTTGTAACCAATGAAGACATAAAGAATTTCATCTCATATAATTAACACTAAGCTGTGGACACTCAAATACAACAAACCAGATTGGTATCAATTATGAAGTTGGGGATGGACTACCCAATTAAGTTCATTTTGCTTTGAAAATAAAATTTTTTTAAAAATAATTAACTTACTTCCAGATACACAATTATTTTTAAAAGATTTATTTATGCTTTAAGCCACAACTAATTCTAATTATTGGGTAAAATCTGTATTAAACATAATAGCAGACATCTGAATGTGCCTTAATTTGTAAATATTTTCTCAAAATCCAAAAGGAAAACATAGAACTTACATTTCTGTACTGTGCTGCCAGGTTATTTCACATCATTCCCAGCTTTCTGCTAACATCTGTCCTGAACCGTCTGCTCTGGTATAAATCTGTCATGTGACCAATGGCTAAGATACACAAATACTGGAGGCTGAAGTTAGCAAACTGTGTGGTTTTATGGAGAAATGTGCCTACAAGGCAGGTAAGTTTTGGTGATGACGACTCCTCTAATTCTCATGGCTTAGGATCACCACACAAATTTCTGGCACCGTCAAAAATCTAGTGCAGTTTAAGTACACACTGGATGATTCTATGAGTAGGATTTTCTAATAATGTTCAGTGCCAATATGATATACCCATTAGGTATATAACACAGGTAATACTAAAATGTATGTCTTACTTAATAAACATAAACACCTTGGCAATGGAAAAGTGTATCAACCTAGTAACTCATGATTTTACTTGCACTGTTAACAATTTTATACTACATCCCATCTTCTTATAATCTGGCAAATATGCTAATATTTTAGAGTTTCAGTTATTAATAATATCTAGTTTTTCAAACAACTTATTTCTAAAAAGCACTTTAGAAAAATTAAAGTATTACAAATAAGGGTCACAACCAACTTGGTGGTTTAAAACATGACAATAATCATTCAACTTGAAAGATAAAAAGTATCATGTTCAGACTATTTAACATAGCCATAGTATAGAAAAGTTGCTCTAAAATTCTTATAGATGTTCCAACCATTGGCATGACCTATTCAACATTTTTAAACTGAAAAATAAATACATATGTGAAATACTGATTTAAAAAAACATAAAACAAAATTTACCTTGCAATCCAAAATCAGAAACGGAGGGATCTCCTTGCCAGTGTTTGTACAAATAGTGTGCTATCCCCTAAAGACACATACTAATTTTTTTTAATTTACAAATGAACATGCAGAGAATTAAATGAGACAACTGATTGTCAACAAGTACTCAAAAATGGACCAATAACACACCTCACAAAGTGAGGTAGGAAAAACACCCCACTTCATTAAAATATTCACAAATACAGTGCAAACTAATCTGAAAGAAGTTATTTTCAGTATTCCAGTGTCTAATAAATAATTATAATTCATTTAAAGCTACTAAGTGGAATGTTGGAATATAGGTTGAAAATACTGAGCTTATATAGCTGAGACTACCACATTTAAAACACTGTACATTGGATATACACTTTGAATAACATGACGGTCACCATTCCATTATGAATACAAACCTTTTTTAGTCACATAAGGGAATGTTGCTTTTATCTATCTGCTCTAAGCACAAGGAAGGTTCAATCTCTTTTGACATGAGAAATGAATCGAATTGAATTTAATCTTTACTTTGCAATCCTCCATTGTGCAAAACGATTAACCTTCTACCTAGGTGACTGTGAAAGCTGGCTGATTCAAAAATTACTTTAAAATAGCTAGAAACACTGATCGAAGCCATTTCATTGGGTTTATTTTTGCATTTAAATAAATCCCCAGCAATATAATCAACTATAAAATGGCAGCATATACTGTTATGTGGCAGAAAATAGTAAGGCATAAATTAGAATAAGAAAAATGTATCTATCTTTATACCTGTGGTATAGATACCTACATTTCCAACACTTCCCCATCTATATTTATTACTCTGGATTTTTCTGGATTTAATATTTTTCTTAATGTGCTGTATTCACCAACTACTAGTCCAAAACTGCAGAAATGGAGAGTGTTACATAACACATTTACCATAGTACAAGTAAAGGGTGGCAGTAGGGCATTTGATGGGAGACAGGAGTTTTATTCTGGCTCTGCTTCTTGGTTATGTGACCTTGATTATGTCACCACCTTTCTGGGCCTCAGTTTCCTGAGGATGGATGGGGGAGGGGAGTGTTGTTAGGAGACTAGCAAGATCATCTCTAGGGTCTCTGCTAGTATAAAATTCTATAATAAATAGGCACAGAAGAGTAATTAGGTGGGTAGGGGTCAGGATTTCAAATTACAACCAACCCCCCAGCCAGCTTCTAAAATGTTTACTTAAAAATCTTACTTCTGAGTTAGCTTTTCACTTTACATTTTAGTTTGCTTTCTAGTAACATGATTTTAATTACTGTCATAGAGAAGAGTTCCCCAAACCTTCAGAGTTTTCTTAATCCAGCCTGGTAGAGATGGCACCAAATTGTTTTATTATAGAAAACAAGTGTTTTCCCCCTAACTAGCTGTTCCACAGATAAAAGGGCTTTTCCTTTTAAATGAACATTAGGAAGTATAAAATCAAAGGATGTTAAAGGATATTGCTGGCATATATTTTAACAACTATTGTACATCCGAGACATATTTTTAACTAAATCCAATAAGTAATGTAGATGAATATGAAAAATCTCTTACAAAATTTGACTTATGGTTTGTTAAACTAACTCATTCCATTTAAACTATACCTTGCACAGGACATAAATCCTGAATGCAAAGTTTGAACTAAATAAAATGTTTTTTTCATTAGGGTCAAATCATATCACTTAAAAGAAACATAAATGTTATGGTTTATGCAACATTAATGGGTTATGTATACATACAAAATATATACATAGACATACACATAAATGAAATCCTCTAAGTTGAAAGTTTTCAAAACCAACTTTTCAGATATAAGATTTCTAATAAACCAAAGGGAGATCTTACATTTATTAGAGCTTTTGCTGTAATTTGATATTATTTGGTATTTTTTGTGTGCTTTAACTAAAATCATACTAGAGTTAGATGCCAATAAATGTACAATTTGCTGCATTAAAAACAGCCTCCTAAGTCAAGTGGGTATTTCTGCCATAAAAGTAACTGACCTCCAGCAATGGCTAAGATCTCTCGCCCTGGTTAAGTATAATGCTCTTTTCTTTTTATATCTAAACTTTGCTTTCCTTACTATGTTACAAATCTTTACACTTCATTTATTTTGGCTAATTTTTAATTCATTTATCTGACATCTCTTAGTTAAATTAGAAGGGATACCTAAAATATTGTCTTTGTGATATATACATATACACACCATATATACACACATACGTACACACACACATACAAATCAATAAATCTCTATCAACTTTTAGCTTTATCCTGGACTTTGGCAATTTTGTAGATACTAGTTCAGGTTCTAGTTTTCCATTTTAATATGAGATGAAAAATGTTACAGACCACCAAATTCAAATAAGCATCTAATTGTTTTTATATAGATTGTAACAGAAAGTCCATTTAAGAACAAACAAAACAAACAAACAAAAAACCTCTTATAATTAAAAAAAAAAGGAGGGGGAGAATTATAGGTATGAAAAGAATAAGAGGCATTTTTCCAGTTATTTTATTTATCAAAATCTATTATAATTTTAATTGGTAGAGGTAAATTTTAAACTTTGTTAATTACGAGAATACTTGCTTTCTATAAATTCAGTATATTTCTCTTTCACAAAAATAAAATAAAAATGTCTAAATATACAAAGCACTAATAGTTCTGATGTATTTTGTGGAAGGATAACACATAGCAGTTCAAGTCACAATATACTGATTTTCAAAAACCAACATATTCTCTTCTATTTAATCAAGCATTAGAGCCTGAGACCCAGAAGAGGTCATAATGAAATTTTAACCAACCAAATCAGATTTTTTTTAACCAATAATGCATTTTTGTAGCATATTTACCAAATGCTACTTTACATACATTCAACATTTAGCTTACTGGCATGATTTCAAAGTTTTATAAAAATGAGAAACTTTTGCAGCTATATGATTAGAAGGTACACAAATTGCATTACATCAAACACAAAGGCAGTGTGGTCCTTGTAGGAGAAATCAAGTCAGTACCCCCTCGTAGAAATGTTCTATAAAAATGTGTCACATTGAAGTGTCAGTGTTTTCAGCCAATTATCTGTCCCTGATGTATTTCCTTGGAGTATATGATATATCAGGACTTCAGGTTTCTTAATCCAAAATATCTGACTGAATTTAGGTACATCTAGAAAGCAGCTGAAAGGGTTTCTCCAATAGTCTGACATCACAGAAAGTACTTGAGAAATCCCTCTCTTTACCTGAAGACGTACTTGTTCTACTTCAGTCATAGCTCACAAAGAAAGAAAACCAATCAAAATTTCCCCTCACACACAAAATCCCATATAAGCTAAACAAAGACCACCCCTCCCTCCACAAAACCCCAGCACCAAAGTGTCAGTCATTCCTGGGAAAAAGAACATGCCCCTTGGATTCTCTGATTTGTTAGTTGTTCAAACATGAAGGACAGAAATAACCTTATGTCCTTGTGGGGAGGAGGGAAGACTTGTTAATAATGACTATAGAGCCATTGAGAAAGTGCATTATCAATTATTACACAATCAACTGCCCTCTAATGGAGGTGGCCACACTTGATTCAAATGCCTCGGTAACTAAACATTCGTATCCTCGAGATAAAGGAGATGGGAGAAAAAGAGACACTCGTTTTAATAAAAAAGTGCAGAGTCTACCACCTTTCCCCATGCTTCTCAAGAAAATGATTGCACAGACTCAGAGAAGTCCAAAGTCATAGCAGAATCTCTGAGGCACTCCTGGTTAAGAGAGAAAAAAAATATGACCCAGTATTCATAGTTTATAGATTATGAGAACAAACCCGTTTTTTTGTGTGTGTTTTTAAAAGAAAGCCAAAGAATCATTTCATAGGGATCATATACACCATTTCCTCTAACATATCCTCAGTCTCACAGTGTTGAAATGGGACCGATCAGCCTACGATGGATTGCACATCACCCAAGGAGAAAGGAAGGCATGGAAAATGCAAACATTTTATACTGCTTCACAAACACATTCACAAGGAATAGGTGAAGAGAAGATATAGGAAGGAGAAGAAAGAAACATTATTGCTGTTTCCATACAAAATACAGTATGAACATACCTAAACTAAATCAACTTGGATTACGATGACCAATATTTTCACAACGTGGGATGAAGTTTCTTCTTGCACAATGAAATGTTCAGTTTAAAAGGTAAGCAGAAAGATGAGAGAGGATGTCAAATCTACACCTGGGATATCAGCTGCATATTGAAACTTGGGGATCGAGACTGCTTGGTTAAGGGGGCGCCTGGGCTCAGGAGCTCTTTACCTTCTCCAGCTTGACCTAGCCGGTCTTCCTGTAGACTGATAGTCGAGTATCGATTAGCATTGCTACTTGCTAAATTAGTAACTCCCTCAGTGCCAACCCCAAAGCTGGTACTTGCTTGACTGCCATTTACATAGTCAAATGATTTACTTGAGGAAGCACTGGCTGTCCGGATGAGACTTACACTATTGGTTTTTGGCACCACCTGGCCAGCAGGCAGACTCAGGTGTTTCTTCATCGGTGTCAGCTCAATTGAATCTACACTAAGATCAGTAGGTTGCTGTACATACTGCCTGCGAACTACTGAATCTCGGGGGCTTTCACTGGATTTGATGGGAGAAGCTGTTTCTTTTTCCTTGACTGAACGCCCAGTTGCTACTTTCCTTAAGCTTCCCCTCTGAGAAGAGGAGGATGGTTTGGTCCCAATTGGCTGATTGCTGAGGGAAGCCCCTGATGAAAATCCTTCATCTGCATCATTTAGGTTTACTGACTCCTCTTCTCCATTTACCCCCTCAGCACCTGAAAAACAAATCAGAAATACTCAGCAATAGCCAAATTAAATAAGAAGTAGCTGTGAATAACAACTCGACTGACTTTATCTTTTGGGTAATGTTTGATATAGGTTGGCAATGGCTTTGTTATCAACACTTCCCCTAAATAAATTAAGGGAAGAAACCTTAATCTACACAGAATTCTAATGTTATTCAGTTTATTTAGCTTTAATAGCCCAACTTTTGTAAAATTATCCACAAATTAACTTAGTATACTATCAGAATTTAGGATTATAAAACAATTATAGGTAAAATACAACATTTTCTCATCATAAATCTTTATAATACATCCTTATCAATTTGAAGTGATCATATCTATTTAAATAAACAAAATTTTTCCTATCTTCCTTAACACACCATAAAATAGACCCCTTTCTAATTTCAGTCAACCAGAATAATGCCAAAAATATTTATCTGTAAAAAGCCAAACCCTTTTTAACTACAATAAAAATTTATATTTCTTCAACAGTTCACTGCTTCTAAATGGCTAAACCTTTATGATGGAAGTAGTAAATTTTCTAATTCTAAGAAAAATTTTACATTGCTCCAATTGTATTCCTTATTGTATTTTGTCTTATGGACATATTTAATCACTGGTTTCCATATTTTCTTGATCAAATGTGAAGAAAATACGTGATTATCAGAGGGCAAGCTAGGGAACCAGCAGGAGTATTTAAAAAGGATTTTTACTTCCTATATTATGTATTTCTGTACAATTTTAAATTTTTAGTTTGAGAAGTATATGTTCGTAATCACAAAATACTATAATGCCCAATTATGTTTCATGCAGAAACTGCAGTTAACAAAAGAATCCTTTTCTTTGGATTTTGTAAGGGAAGAAACATATATATTTAGCTTGGGCTTTCCAAAAAGCCCAACTGTCTTACTGAAAGTATGAAAAACATTCTCTTAGAAAATAATACACTTGCTTCTTTAAAAACTGATAGTGGTTTGCTACATCATTAAGTATGTTTACCAGACTTTGAGAACTTTAACCTGAATCTACATGCAGACAGCAACATTATCGTTAAGGTAAAATGTTAGGAAGGAAATCTAGACAAATATTACCTTGTGATAGGGTTACCTAAGTAAACTATATACAAAATATTTAAACACAATCTTTAACATAGTACCTGAAAAAATAAATTTTCTTAGTTATATTTTCTCATAGGGATTATTTCCTTCCTTCAAAAGAAGAATGAAATAAGCTTTCCTTAAAGCAAAAAGCACCTTGTTATTTTCATCCAGCAGTTTAATAATCTTTAATCATCATGCAAAGCCATATGAAAATGCAGCTGACACCACTTCTCTCAACCCCTTGTTCAAAAGAACAGGATATAATGTATCTCAAATAAAAAACTTTAAATTATATATATGCCCATGATATCATCTTAGCAATTTCCTTCAGTTAGTATAAACAACTCCAAAATGCCCAAGGAGGGTTACTGGTTCAGAATTGATATCAGTAATATAAAACCAGGAGTGAACAGAAATGTATATATTAAATTAGGAAAGGAGACTGAGAGACTTAGTGCTAGCTTCCGAATCTTGCCACATGCAGATCTGGTGCCCAAGCAATATGGCCATAAAAGAGATGAAGATAACATAAAAGCCACCATGCAAGAGAACCTACTGATGTTTTATAAACTAAAAATACTGTTTCAGTATAGTGGAACACTGACTATACTTTAATCACAGGCATCCTCAATTTAGTAATAATTTTAAATCAAGCTTTAAAAATCACAAAACATTTCTTGACAATCAGAATAAAGGTAAGTAATGGGCTCATAATCTCAATTTCAACATACAATAAATACAGTTTTAATTGTAAAACTATTTAAAACCACATACCAAAAAAATATATATATTTTGTTTTGTTTTTTAAAGGTCAATTACCAATGTTTATCCAAAAGCTCCAGCAGACTTCAGAATTACCAGAACTTTACTAGGTTTTGGTAATTTCCTTCCTTCAGTTTAAAAAAATCTCAAGGAACAAAAGGTAATTGTGTGGTGCTCTCCCTCTCCTGGGCTCGCCTGCATCTTTCCATTCCCCTCCTCTTTGCCCCCAGTCCGTTACCTTCACCCTTCTCTCTCCTAAGCTCCAAGGGCCTTTTCTTTCACCTCTGTAACTTATTTCCTGAGCCCATTTCTCCTACTGCTCATTTCTTCCACCTTTGTGATTTTCTAAATAACCTCCCATATTATATATGTACACACATACATATATAAAGTAACTATGCCTTAGAACATATTTCCTTTCTAATATTCTCCCTGGGTGGTAACAATACTATTGATGATCCAAAGAAGAAACAAGCAAAAAGAATTTTTTAACCAAAAAGGATTTTTAACAAACTTTTCCATTATGTCTGCCTTTCCTTATAAATTTAGCTTCTACTAATACTGATTTAAAACTATAATTTACTCTAGATTAAAAGACAAAATAACTTTTGAGACATTTCAAACACACTGAAGTTTCAGACTCAGTGAGAATGGCTATACTCCACCCTCACAAACTGAAATTTTCTACTAGTGATACTACTATTTTGGTTCCTTTTTCAAAGTGTCTGACTTTGATCAATTGGAAAAATGTTTCAACCTTATCCCACACTTCCTAGAATATCATCAAGTGTTAACATAGTACAACTACATTTAGCACAAATACTCCAACACTCCAACAATGGCAGGAGATGCACATAAGTGGCTCATTTAGTCATCTAGAACGTTAAGAAACACCTGAAACCTATATAATTTTAGTAACCAATGTCATCCCAATAAGTTCAATTAAAAAAGGAAAACAAAAAGGAATGTTAAGAAATAGGATGTTGTCCCATTTATATCAACTTTGGATTCAACATCTCTTCACATATTTATTTTTATGCCTTTATACAAGGATAAAAGATACAGAAAAAATGAAAAGGGAAAGCTGCATTTCTCACAGGATCTCTGTAAAACAGCATCAATTCTTTGGGTCCCTAGATCATGCACATGCAATACTGGTCAAGAAAGTAAGGTTAATCTGGGCAAATGGACAGAGGGTAGATTTAAATTCTTACTGAGCATGCTCAAATTTTTAATGCACCAAAGAGCAAGAGACTTCCTTAAGGTGGAAGTAACTGCTTCGTGTATGTTTGGTCTTTAAAGTAAAAATATGTAACCTATTTTAAAACTACTTGCTATGTTTCATAAATTAAATTAATGTAAAGGCTCCACAGTAGCAATTCATTAAATAATTAAAAAACGATTAGGCTACAGTTCCCTCTTTCACAAAGCCAACTCCTATGGCATCACAGGAAAGCAGCAAATAAACACTTTCCTATCAGGGAAAAGTGTTCTTTTCCAGGTGGTGGTGGTGGTGGTGGTGGTGGTGGTGGTGGTGGTGGTGGTGGTACTGGGGCAATGGGGATTTTTGGAAGAGGGGGGGATGATTCTCATTTTGAGATACCTACATTGTAGAAACAAGATCTACAGGATACCTGACCTCTAAATAATACATTTCAACTCTGGGTGGTACATAAGATAATCATTATTTACAATAAATGATAAAATGTAGCGTGCAACAGGGTAGTACATTAATAGAGGAAAGATGTCAGTAGTTCACTGGTTAGACCCAGGCAACTTGACCCGAAGATTATAAAAAGCCAATCAATACCAGTTTACTCTATTAAAGATGTAAGAAATTCGTATTAATTGGCTACCCTGGGATTAGAGATAAAATTGCCGGCTCCGCTTTAGTCCCATTTCTTAAAGATAATGTATTAATGTTTTAAAATTCTCCGCACATATTCTTTAAAGAATAAATTATTATATGAATTAAATAAACTCACATTGACTAATAAGGCTCATGTCCATTGTGTGCATTTTCCCTCTCCTAAAGTTAGAACAAACATGCTCAGTAATGAAAAACTCCAAGCATTTGCAGACCTTTTGGAGATAGGCCTCTGCCTTGTTAGTAGCCATGCCAAGCTGTTCTTTGATTACACAGGGATGCAGACTCCAGGCCAGCACAAATGGTAACTAAAGATTGTACTTGACCTGAAACTAGGCATATGGGGGTTTGTGCTTTGCAAGGAGGAGCTAATACACTCTGGGGTAGTGGAAACACACACTAGAATGGAAAAATGTTCTGCTTGGGGTTAGAGAGCCAGGATCCTTCTCCAGAAAATGCCTCTCTGACTTCTGTCTCCTCATCTCTGTCCTACCCTCTGTTGTGGCTGCTGCTGAGTTGGGCTCCGGTGAGCCGTGCTCAGGGGTCCTGCGCACCAGCACCTCCCCCTCTTGCACACGTTTGATCCCTAGGTCAGTGGAGCCGTGTTGGATCGGGGAGCCAGGAATACTCGAGTCAGCCTCGTTTGAGAAGTCAAAGCCATCTGGGATTCAACATATAACATTTTAGTGCTTTTTGTGCTCCTCTATTCTTTGAGCATTTTGACCCAGGCAGATAAGAGAATGTATAAATGGATATGATATAAACACAAACACTATTTATATAGTTACATGTGTGTGCACAGCATACACACACATAAGGCAGCAGATGAACAATGTGAGGTTTGCAAATGAATAGGATAGAAAAATAGGAATCATTAAAATGGCAGTTAATTTCTCTTAGCCAAGACAGCTTGACTATTCAAGTACCATATGACTATAAAATACTGCTGGATTCAGCACTTATTAAGAAAGGAAAAGCAGATTAAAAATCTAAAAAACAATAATCATTCCTTTTATGGATAGCTTGTATTACACCATTAGTTTGGCCAGTTATAATTTTCTCCCACAATGCTCATACATGCACCTTTTTTTCCCAATTTGGTAAGAAGCTTAAAGAAACTTCTTTCCTATTGTTATTACTAGTTCAAAAAAGATAAAAATTAATTTGATCTTATTTTCTGTTTCAACACTCATAAGGAATTCTAAATAACATCTATTTTATTAAGATACATTTAGTATGTAAATCATTTTAGTGCTACTTTTAGAAACTGAACAATTTTACTTTAATTATAGAGAGTACTATAATATCATGTGCTGATATAGTCTATTAAAACAGTGATAAATTTAATTGAATCCATGAGTGAGCTATAAGGATTTTGTCCTCACCTTCTCTCCTCCATCTATGGCGACGGATGGAAGCTGTTGTAATTGCAGTCCGAGAAATCCTCGGCACTGTCGGAGTGACTTCCACTTTAAGTACTTTCTGGCCTTCTTGTGAAGAATCAGGAGCATCGAATGGTAATGAATTTTTCATGGCATTAGCAACCTAAAATGATAATGTAAGTCTAGACATATTTACAACCTATATACAATTTATACTTATTCTACACTTACTCATTTCCACAATTTCTGAATATGTATTTAAAATGCTTACTATAAATATAAAAGTAGAATGTTTCAGAAATATTTGTATTTCTATTATTCCGTATTGTTCTAGGCAGGTTTTTAAAAAGGATTTATTTTTTTTAAATGTCAGTCACCTTACCAATTTCTCGAAGTTATTGACTTTCAAAGAGGAAATAACATTCCATAGAAGGAAAATTGTTTAACATTTGAATCCTGACATAAGAAAAATTAGAGTAAGTTTCTGATCCTTTAGGTAGTAAATAACATGCAAAATTAATCTCTGATTAAAATAATTAGCCTTTTCTCCACTCCTTTGTTTCATAAGAAATTTTTCCCGACATATCTGATATTTTGTCCCAATACTTTCTGCCCTCCATAGAGGAAAGTAAAATATCTGGCTCAAGAGTAATTGCCATTGATTGATTTATGTTTCTTTTAGAGAGCCAGGATTCTTCTCCTGCAACGGCCTCACTGACTTCTTTTGATTTTTATTGACTTTTTTTTATTGGTCTGTTTTCATTAATTTTTAGAGAGAGAGAGGAAGGGAGAGGGTCAGACAGAAACATCAATGAGAAAGTAACATCATCAACTGACTGCTTCCTGCAGGCCCCTTACCAGGGATGGAGCCAGCAAGCCAGGCATGTGTCCTGACCGACCGGGAATCGAACCAGCGACCTCTTGGTTCATAGCTTGATGCTCAAACACTGTCACAACAGTCAGGTGGGTTTATGTTCCTTAATGGGGTAGTGCTCATCTGGCAAAGATCTTGAGATAGAGGATTGTTATTCTCCCTCCCTCTCCACTTGGACAAGGACAGGACAAGTGGAGTGTAGCAACCTAGATAAGTGTGCCTTCTCTACCAACCCAAACATTCTCTGCAGAGGGAGTCGGGGGCCTGCTTCAAGGTCTATTGAGGGGTGGGAAGTTAAGTCTTTCAGTTTAGCCTTTATCAGTGCTAAATATAATGCCTTGTTTTTCTATTTGCCAACTATTTTATCTACTTATCATCTGCTCTAGATTTGAATAGAGAAAAGGAGTGTTATTTATTGGGTCCCTCAGAGATCCCCAATAATAAAGAACTTTTCCAGGACTAGAGATTACTAATCTCTTTAACTATATTGCCTTGAAAGTGCCCCTCTACTTAATTTTTAAAATTGTTACAAAGATAAAAGCATGAATTTAAAGAGTCTCTCAAATGCAAAGTATTATTACTGTAATATAATTTTTAAAAATCTTGTTATCCATTCATTTTAATGTAAATTAATGTTAAAGTAAAATTAGGGATGATGACATTAGGAAAAAAATGGGAATTTAAAGTACAAAAAAAGATAAGAAATTGTACTTTTAAAGCACTGTAAGTAAAAGTACATAAATAATTTTTAAAATACCATTATAAAAACAGTGTAAAAAGTTTAGAAAACAAAAAATTGCAAAGAGATAAAAATCATCCCCAGTCAAATCACCGAGACAACTATTGGCATTTTGTATGTTTCTTTTTTTTTTTTTTTTTTTACATCTTCATCCGAGGATATTTTTCCATTGATTTTTAGAGAGAGTGGAAGGGAGGGGAGAGACAGAGAAAGAAACATTGATGTGAATGAGACACGTGGATTGGTGGCCTCCCTCACGTGCCAGGGATTGAGCCTGCAACCACGGTACATGCCCTTGACCAGAATCGAACCTGGGACCCTTCAGTCCGTAGGCCGATGCTCCATCCACTGAGCGCACTGGCTAGGGTGGCATTTTGTTTGCTTCATCTGTCCTATCTAGACTAAAAAACAGTTGTATACTGTTTTATCACTTAACATAAGCTAGCATCTTTCTTTAATATAAATGTCCAAATACATAATTTCACCAAGCAAATATCGTATAATAATCATTCTCTGCTGTGGAACATTTAAACTGTTTTCATTCCTTTGAAATTAAAAATAAAAATAATGCTGTGCTTGCAACACAGGTTTAAAAAAAATTTAAAGTAGTTTTCTGGGATATATTGCTAGACATGGAATAGTGGATCAAACAAAACGAATACACCCTCTGCAGAGGGGTGTTTAGAGTTGTGTTATACTCCTACTGGTAACATAAAAAATGCCTTCCATAGCCGACTATTGGATGTTTACATTTGTTTTTATTATCATTATTATTTTTAAATCCTCACCCGAGGATATTTTTTTTATTGAGTTTAGAGAGAGAAAGAGGAGATGAGGAGGGAAGGTGAGAGGAGGAGAGAGGACGAGGGGAGAAAGAGAGAGAGAAGTGAGAGAGAGAAACACATCGATTGATTGCCTTTCATATGCGCCCTGACTGGGAATCGAACCTGAAACCTTTTGGTGTACGGGACGATGCTCCAACCAACTGAGCCACCCAGCCAGGGTGAATGTTTACATTTGTTTTTAGGTTAATCATTTACCTTTTGGAGATATACTTATTTCACGGCAAAGTATAAAATCTTTTCATATAAACAAAATATTAATTGGCTTTCTTGTCGTGCTTGTTGAAATTACTTCTTTTTCAATTTGTACAAAGCATATTAATTTTGTTTTTCAGATACCAGTGGTTTAGCAATTTTGTTTTTTAAAATATGTTTTTCAGAAAGAAGAAGGGAGAGGAAGAGATAGAAACATCAATGATGAGAGAAAATCAATGATTGGCTGTCTCCTGCACTCCCCCACTAGTGGGGATTGAGCCCTGACCAGGAATCAAACCAGGACTTCCTGGTTCATGGGTTGACGCTCAAACACTAAGCCACACCAGCTGGAAGACAGTGATGGTTTAGAATTTAGATGTTTAGGTGGTCAAAAAAATCATCAACCATTTTTTAGTGACTTGTCATATCATTTAAGTTTAGAAAGTCCTTCCTGCAGAAATTTGAGTATTTATAACCTTTCCCCCTCTCTTAAAGGGCTTCAAAATATTTCAATTCTTTAAACTTTATTTGAATTGTATTTTGATACATGGTAGGAGGAGAAGGTCTAAACCAATTTTGTTTTCTTTCTAACAGTTAACCAACTACTATTATGGAATAAACCCTTTTCCTCAATGATTTGGATTGCATCAGATTTTGCATACTAATTTCTTATATCCTCCACAGGTACAGGTATGTTTAATAAAAAGTAAATATTTTCACTTACCAATAGTGGTTGAGAAAAGAGTTCTAGCTGAGCTCTATAAATGATGTCATCAAGGACTTCCTGGCCAAGGTCCCACTGTCCATTATACCTAAGGAGAAGCAGATAGTTTACTATCTTTAGCAAATATTTTTAATATTCAACAACAACCTTTTTATTGTTCCAAGTCCTACTATTTTGATTCTTTTTTTTAAAATAAATCTTTATTCAGATTACTACAATTATTTCTCCTTTTTCCCCCCATAGCTCCCCTCCACCCAGTTCCCACCCCACCTTCTGCCCTTACCTCCCCCACACTGTCCTCATCCATAGGTGTATGATTTTTGTCCAGTCTCTTCATGAACCCCCCATATCCCTTTCCCCCTGAGAATTATCAGTCCACTCCCTTTCTATGCCCCTGATTCTATTATATTCACCAGATTATTCTGTTCCTCAGGTTTTTAATTCACTTGATTTTTAGGTTCACTTGTTGATAGATATGTATTTGTTGTTCATAATTTTTCTCTTTACTTTTTTCTTCTTCCTCTTCTTTTTTTTTTTTTTTAAATATATTTTATTGATATTTTTTACAGAGAGGAAGGGAGAGGGATAAAGAGCTAGAAACATCGATGAGAGAGAAACATCGATCAGCTGCCTCCTGCACACCTCCCACTGGGGATGTGCCCGCAACCAAGGTACATGCCCTTGACCGGAATCGAACCCGGGACCCTTCAGTCCGCAGGCCGACGCTCTATCCACTGAGCCAAACCGGTTTCGGCATCTTCTTCCTCTTCTTTAAGAATACCTTTCAGCATTTCATATAATACTGGTTTGGTGGTGATGAACTCCTTCAGCTTTTTCTTATCTGTAAAGCTCTTTATCTGCCCTTCAATTCTGAATGATAGCTTTGCTGGGTAGAGTAATCTTGGTTGTAGGTTCTTGCTATTAATCAGATTGAAAATTTCTTGCCACTCCCATCTGGCCTGCATAGTTTCTGTTGAGAAGTCAGCTGACAGTCGTATGGGTGCTCCCTTGTAGGTAACTAACTGTTTTTCTCTTGCTGCTTTTAATATTCTCTCTTTGTCTTTTGCTCTTGGCATTTTAATTATGATGTGTCTTGCTGTGGTCCTCTTTGGATTCCTTTTGTTTGGGGTTCTGTGCGCTTCCAGGACTTGTAAGTCTATTTCTTTCACCAGGTGGGGGAAGTTTTCTGTCATTATTTCTTCAAATAGGTTTTCAGTATCTTGCTCTCTCTCTTCTTCCGTTACCCCCATAATTCTGATGTTGGTACGCTTGAAGTTGTCCCAGAGACTTCTTACATTATCTTCAACTTTTTGGATTTTTTTTTTTTTGCTTTTTGCTTTTTCAGTTGAGTTTTTTTTGCTTCTTTGTATTTCAATTCTTTGACTTGATTTTTGTGTTCCTCTTGTCTGTTTTTGGGTCTCTGTATAATATTTTTTATTTCAGTCAGTGTATGTTTAATTTCTAGTTGGTCCTTTTTCATATCTTTGAGGGTCTCGTTATATTTATCGGCCTTTTCTAGGATATTCTTAAAAAGCCTTATAACCGTAGTTTTGAATTCTATATCCAGTCGTTTGTTTTCCTCCATTTCTTTCGTTTGTGATCTGTTTCTTTGACGCCGCATTTTCACTGCTTCCCTGAGTTGGTAGGGTAGATTTGTGTGCTAGGTTTCCTATATGGCCCAGTGGGTCGGCCTCCCCAGTTAACCTGAGGTGGACACTCTTGGTGCACCCCTTTGTGGACTGTGTGTACAACCTTGTTGTAATTAAGTCTTTATTGTTGTTGGTATCACTGGGAAGAATTGACCTCCAGGCCAGTTGGCTGTAAGGATCAGCTGTGTCTATGCTGGGAGAAGTTTGGTGCTGGAGACAGCCTTATTGGATTAGACTTGCCCAATTGCAATAGCCTCTGTGCTCAGCTTGGATGGGGTGGAGTCTCAGTCTTGGCTTCCCGTCAGCCTTGCCCTTGCGCGCACATGCGCGCCTTCAGACTTCTGCCTTCCCGGCTCCCGAGTCTCCGCCCGAGAATCCAGACTCCCCCCATAAGAGCGTGGGTCCCCAGGGGCTCGCCTGGAACTGGGGTTCACTGCAGTCAGGAGCCTCTGACTCCCATCCACTAGGGAAAGCTTGTGGCAACCTCCGCAGCCTTTGTGCGCACTGGCACAGGCGCGCTTTCAGTCCTCCGCCTTCCCCGGCTCCCGAGTCTCCTCCCGAGAGTCCAGACTCCCCCCACAAGAGCGTGGGTCCCCAGGGGCTCGCCTGGAACTGAGGTCCAGTGCAGTCAGAACTGGGGCTCAGTGCAGTCAGGAGCCTCTGACTCCCATCCACTAGGGAAAGCCTGTGGCAACCTCCGCAGCCTTTGTGCGCACTGGCACGCGCGCGCTTTCAGTCCTCCGCCTTCCCCGGCTCCCGAGTCTCTGCCCAAGAGTCCAGACTTCCCCCACAAGAGCGTGGGCCCCCAGGGGCTCGCCCGGAACTGGGGTTCAGTGCAGTCAGAACTGGGGTTCAGTGCGGTCAGGGGCTTCCTTCCCCCTTCCGCCAGAGAAAGTCAGCCAGGCTCTCAGCCACCCTTCCTCTCTGCGCGCACAAAGACCCTTTGCCGTACCTCCAATTCTCTGTGAGCTTTTCTCTTTCCTTCTAGTTGTAGAATTTTCACTCAGTCAGCTTTCCTGTGGTTCTGGATGGTGTCCGTTCTGTCTTTTAGTTGTAGTTTTGAAATTGTTGCGTGAGGCAGCAGTTTAGGTGTTTACCTATGCCGCCATCTTGGTTTATCCCCCTATTTTGATTCTTAAACAAGATTTTCACATCAATTTTTTCATCATTCCATTTCTAAATGGTCCCACTTTTGGTTACAAGAACAAAATGAATATTTCAGATATTAAAGTTTAGAATAGTTTATAGATGTCTCTTCACATAAATCGTTTTTTATCATGTATTGATATTTAGGTTAACCTATTTAATGCATTCATGAAAACCTGGGTTATAAACTATATGGGGAGACAGTTTTCCTTTATGTTCATAGCAGTGTTATTTATAATAGCTAAGATCTGGAAACTCATTGCCAATACTGATGAGGTAAAAGGACCTTCCTGCCTATAGTTTCTTCTAGGAGTTTTATGGTTTTAGGAACACATTCAACTCTTTAATCCATTTTAAGTTGCCATTTGTATAAGACATAAGAGAGTGGTTCAGTTTCATTCTTTTGCATCTGGCTGTTCAGTTTTCCCAGCACCATTTACTGAAGAGACTATTCTTTCCCTATTGTATATTTGAACATTGGTAAGAGTGAGTATAAGTCTTAAAAGTTCTCATCTAAAGAAGAAAGTTTGTAACTATGTGTGGTAATGAATGTTAAGTAAACTTACTGTGGTAATCATTTCACAATATAAAATGTCTAATCATTATGCTGTAGACCTAAAACTAAAACCTTATATGTGAATTATATCTTAAAAAAATTTAATTCAATAGTTATTATATTGTTTTCAAGTTTAAAATGTACATTAATTTTAAAAAGTACTAAGAAGAGTTCATATTAGAAAAACAAGATAACTGGTCCATCATGAAACAAAAGATTTAGTGTTGTGTGATAAAGAAAAAAAAGAGAAATATTAATTTTCCAAACATTAGGAAAAATTCACCCAATTTCAGTCCACCTACTTACATGGCATAATAAACCCCGGTGAGAAGTTGCACCATAAATTCGGGATCCAATACTATTCGACCACAGAGTTCTTTCCAGTGTTTTTCATGTTGCCGTGGAAACCCACTCACACAAACCCTACAAAATACAGTATTTATCATGAGTGATTTCTGGTTTCATTGAATCAAATATTTTGCTTTTATAAATTCATTTATTCAGTTATTTGTTGCTCAAACATTTATTAAATACAGTCACTACTTACCAGTTACTGTCCTGAGCCTAGGTATACAGTTGTGAACAGGTAAAAATAAAAATAAAACCTGTGCGACTATATTGATAAAAACAACTTAAATAGCCAGGTCTTTCAAATTCATCCTTCTCTCTCTTCACAAAATAAATGCATAACTTTCTCATATTACAAATTTTATCAGGATGAATTAGTGAGAGATACAGAAATCTCAAAACAAATAAAGGACATTTCAAACTACTGATGTCTGTGAAACCATTTTTAATCAAAATACCATAAACAATCCTCTACCTTCCATCTCCTTAGAACAGTGGTCGGCAAACTGCAGCTCGCGAGCCACATGCAGCTTTTTGGCCCCTTGAGTGTGGCTCTTCCACAAAATACCACGTGCAGGCGCGCATGTACAGTGCGAATGAAACTTCGTGGCCCATGCGCAGAAGTAGGTTTTCGGCTCTCAAAAGAAATTTCAATCGTTGTACTGTTGATATTTGGCTCTGTTGACTAATGAGTTTGCCGACCACTGCCTTAGAAGATGCTTCCAGAAAATGATGCTTAATAATTATCAAAAATTGTAATGTACCTATGTTCTTTTAATGAATTAATTTATTGGAATAACTATCATGGTGAGTTAAGAGAAATATTTTCATTTTTAGTACATCATAGTATCAGGAATTTTTTTCAAATTTTAGTTTACATATACATATTTTTGTAGCAAAGACATATAATAAGGTGATCAATAATACACTTTAAAGTATAAAATAGCATTATATTAGTATAAAATATGTGGGTAAAATATAATGAAATTCAATTTCACAAAGAAAAATGAAAAATACAGATTGGGGCAAAAGTAGGTTTACAGTTGCTCCTCTGGGAAACAATAATCTTATCTAATAAAGAGGGAATATGCTAATTGACCCTCACACCGTTGCAAATATGGAGGCACCAACAGCCAATAAGGAGGGAATATGCTAATTAACTGCCCTGCGCTCAAAGATGGCGGCGCCCACAGCCAATAAGGAGGGAATATACTAATTTACTGTCCGGTCCTCGAAGATGGTGGCACCCACAGCCAATAAGGAGGGAATATGCTAATTCACTGCCACGCCCTCAAATATGGCAGAGCCCACAGCCACAAGATGGCAGCACCCAGTCCCCTCAGCCCCACCGGGGCACCTGCATCTGGAGTCCCCCAGTCCCCTCAGCCCCCCAGCTGCCCAGGGCCAGTCCGAGGCACAGGCAAGCCTCAGATGGCGGCTACCCAGCCACCCAGGGCCAGCATGAGGCACAGGCAAGCCTCGGATGGTGGCTGCCCAGCCGCTCAGGGCCGCCCGAGGCTCAGGTAACCAGGGCCGACCAAGGCTTACGCTGCTGGCAGTGGCAGCTGCAGAGGTGTGACGGGTCGTCGCCTTCCCCTGATCACCAGGTCACCTCCCGCCCCTGAGGGCTCCTGGACTGTGAGAGGGGGCAGGCCGGGCTAAGGGAACCCCCCCTCCAGTGCATGAATTTTCATGCACCGGGCCTCTAGTTAATAAATAATAGTACAAGAATAAACTGTATTTCACAAACTCACAGCTGTAAACCTACTTTTGCCCCACCCTGTATAATGTCAGACTATTAAAGAAAAGCTTGTTCATTTATTCCTCAAATGGGTGATGATGGGTATCAGATCACTGTAGTATTTACATTATATACATTTAAAACACTGACTGGCCTGTGAATCACAGACTTTCAGTTTTAAAGATGGCTCAGCCCTGGACAGTTTGGCTCAGTGGATAGAAGCGTCGGCCTGTGGACTCAAGGGTCCCAGGTTCGATTCCGGTCAAGGGCATGTACCTTGGTTGTGGGCACATCCCCAGTGGGGGGTGTGCAGGAGGCAGCTGATCGATGTTTCTCTCCCATCGATGTTTCTAACTCTCTGTCCCTCTCCCTTCCTCTCTTAAAAAAATCAATAAAAATATATTAAAAAAAAAAAGATGGCTCAGTGGTTAAGCATCGACCTATGAACCAGAGATCATCGTTCAATCCAGGTCAGGGCACATGCCTGAGTTGTGGGCTCAATCCCCAGTAGGCGGCTTGCAGGAGGCAGCCAATCAATGATTCTCATCATTGATGTTTCTATCTCTCTCTCACTTTCTCTTCCTCTCTGAAATCAATAAAAATATATTTTTAAAAAATTAATCCAACCTCTATTTGTCTTATTATGATATTTACTGAAAATAATATCATTTGCTATTATTTAAGATAGAATGAAAAATTATAAATAAATATTAACTTAAAAAACCAAAACAGTCATTTATAAATAAACTAGAGGCCCAGCACATGGAATTCATACACGGGTAGGGTCCTTAGTGACTGCTGGCTGCCAGCCAGGGCCTCCCTTCCCCCGACATCGCCCCCTGGTGGTCAGCGCACATCTAACTCCCAGTCAGTCAAACTTCTGCCTGTGGGGACAATTTGCATATTAGCCTTTTATTATATAGGATTTATCTGTAGATAGGCAATAAGTGCTTAAACAGTGTATTCTCTTGATAACAGTATCTAGGTTAGAGACAAGAACTTTGTTAGTCATTAATTATGTTATTACAGGTAAATGAAAATAACAAACTTATTTTAAGATCATCTATAAAATCAAACTTACAACTAATCTGGATTGGTCTCCCTCTTTTTGAGTGTGGGTGAGACCTGTGATCTGTTTCTAATCAACAGAACGTGGCAAAGGTGATGGGATTTCCATGATTGTGTTATTTAAGAATGTAGTGCAGGTCTCCTCTCACTCTTCTAGTTTGAAGAAGTAAGCTGTCATGTTAAAGGCAGCCTATGTTGAGAGGCCCACAGGGCAAAGAACTAAGACTGGTCCTTGGCAAAGAGTCAACAAGAAACTGAAGCCCTCAGTCCTACAACTACAGGCACTAAATTCTGCCAACAAAAGTATATAATTCCTCATCTGAGCTTCAGATAAGACTGAAAATCCAGCCAACATCTTTTTTTTTTTTTTTTTTTTTTTTTTAAAGCAAGAGATTTTCTTTTTTTTTTTTTTTTAAATGTATTTTATTGATTTTTTATAGAGAGGAAGGGAGAGGGATAGAGAGTTAGAAACATCGATGAGAGAGAAACATCGATCAGCTGCCTCCTGCACACTCCCCACTGGGTATGTGCCCGCAACCAAGGTACATGCCCTTGACCGGAATCGAACCTGGGACCCTTGAGTCTGCAGGCCGACGCTCTATCCACTGAGCCATACCGGTTAGGGCCCAGCCAACATCTTAACTGCAGCTTTGTAAGACCCTAAGCAAAGGACCCAGCTAAGTCATGCCTAGACTCCTGACACACTGAAACTACAAAATAATAAATGTGTGCTATTTTCAGGCTAAGTTTGTGGTAATTTGTTATGAGGCAATAGAAAACTAATATAGCATTTAACCCCTTTGGGAGACTCAGTTTCCTCAAGTAAAAATCAGTTGAGCCATGGCTGGGTATCTCAGATGGTTAGAATGTCGTCCCAATACACCAAGGTTGTGGGTTCAATCTCCGGTCAGGTAACAGACAAGAAACAACCAATGAATGCATAAATAAGTAGAACAATAATTAGATGTTTCTCTCTCTCTTTCTCTCTCTCCCCTCCTCCCTCCCTCGATACCTCCCTCTTTTTATAAAAATCAATAAATAAAAAATAAGAAAAAAAATCATTGAACAGGATGAACTCATGGTTCCCTCTATAGCTGAAATTCTGTGACTCTAAATGTCCTCCATCTCCAAACTGATTTATATTACTTAAATTTTTTTCTCTAGTAAATATTTAAATTTTAGCCCAGGTCTGTCCAAATTATTAGAAATTCTGATTTAGTAAAGATTAAAGAACACAAATATAAATGAGACACATAATTATACTATTACTAATTTTCTTATACAAAGCAGAGATAATAATTTGTGAAACGTATAAAGGGTTCACTCGGAAGAAACAAGAGTGCGGCGTGAACATGGGGAAGCTAACGAAAACAAGGAAGTATGCGAGCATGAAGCGAATGCTTAGTCTCAGAGATCAGAGGCTTAAAGAAAAGGATAGATCAAAACCTAAAAAGAAAGAAAGATCCCAGTGCACTCAAAGAAAGAGAAGTCCCCCAACACCCCTCCTGCTTATTCTTTCAATGTAACACACAGCTAGGCCCATCTTACCACATCCTGGTTGATACCAACTTTATCAACTTTTCCATTAAGGCCAGACTGGACCTAGTGCAGTCAATGATGGACTGTCTCTATGCCAAGTGTATCCCTTGTATAACCGACTGTGTAATGGCTGAAATTGAGAAATTGGGGCAGAAGTATCGAGTGGCTCTAAGGATCACCAAGGATCCAAGATTTGAACGATTACCATGCACACACAAAGGAACCTAGGCAGATGACTGGTTAGTACAGAGAGTAACTCAGCACAAGTGTTATATTGTGGCCACAGTTGACCGGGACCTTAAACGAAGAATCAGGAAGATCCCTGGAGTTCCCATCATGTACATTTCTAACCATAGGTACAACATTGAGCGGATGCCAGATGATTATGGAGCCCCTCGGTTCTGCTTTCCTTCAAACAACTTTCTCTGTTGCAGGTTTATTAAACATGCTACAACATGTGTTATTGCTCCACTCACACATTTGCTGTTATGAGCTGAGAACAGTTAAATACACTCACTTTTTGGTGGTGTTTTGAAAATGATACTGATGTTGTTTTGCAAATGATATTTTGTGTCATTTAAAATTTTGTTACATCTTTTTATAAATCAGATGACTGCTCAAAAAAAAATAAAAAAGAAAAGGGTTCACATTCCTTAAGACTTTCTTCACCTATGGGACTATTTATTCAAAGCTCTCAAAGTGATTAGGTATATCAATAAACCACCCTAAGATTAAGACATCTTTGCTTTACTTGATGTTCAGATAAAAAATGCTTTTTTGATGCTGGAATATTTCAAGAAGTCAAGACACTTGAGAGATAAGGATTCCTACAGGAATATAAGCTCCATGAGTTTTATTTACTGCTATATCATAAGTTAAAACCGTACCTACCATAAAGAATATGCTCAGTAAATATTTGTCAAATATGAAGGTTAATGATAATTATTATTCTCACCTGGAGCCCATCCGACAAAGAGATTGATAAGATGAAGCAGGCATATACACAATAGCAGAATTGTAACACAACATAAGAAAACTCAGGACTTCAAACCTACCAAAAACAAAAAGGAGTGAAAGGATTATAAGCAATCACTTCTACTAGACACTGTGGTAAATGATTTCTTCATTAGATGGTTATAACAATGCCTTAACATTACTTTCATGATTTCTCAATCAGATTACTATAGTCTCTTCATCAATGTTCCCCATGTCCATTCCTAATAAAGATGGCTCCCCTATCTACATTAGCCCACTGTTCCTACTGACTGCATGATAAAATCCAAACTCATCATGGCATACAAGGTCCTTTAAAATCCACCCTCCACCGTCCTCTCTAACCTTACCTTACCTCCACTGCCTACCACATACACTATACTACATCAATATTCTCACCACTCTATGAATATGCCATAACCTTTCATAACAACTTGCTTTTATACATACTGCTCTTCCTTACTAGAACATCCTTAGAAAACTCGTGCTAAGGTTTCAAGTCCTAGCTCAAATTTTTACCTCAGACATAAAGCTGTTCTTAATTCTCCCAACTGAAGGAAACTATTCCCTTATCTGTGTAGCTCTAATATAGCATTTATCCCACTGAATCATCATTCTCCATCTTTTCTCTGTTTTACCCATTTGGTAGTAACTTTAGACCCTGATATATTCATCTCTACCTCTAGTGTCCAACACAGTGTCTAACACATTGATACTATAATAAATATTTATTAAAGGGATAAAGAATGCTTTCCTAATCTTTACAATGTCTAAGAAAGTGGCTCCTAAACCTGGAGCAGATTATAGTTATTTAAGGACCTTTTGAAAAAATGTATTTCTGTATGTCAACCCAGATAACCAACAAGTCTCTGGGGCAGGATCCGAGGGAATTTGTACTTCTAAAAAGCTCCCCATAGATGGTGAAATTCTTTGTACCATTTTTACATTTTTTGTAAGTCTGAAATTATTTCAAAATGAAAAGCTAAAAATTGAGTTGTAAGTCTGACTCGGAAGCAGTCAAATGTTCAGATCTTTTCTTCTTCTCTATGTTGCTTAGTTTATTGAAGATTTATTTTCTGATATTTAAGATTTCTTTTCTCAAAGAAGAAAAAGGATATTTCTACCAAAGAACCACCAGGCACAACTGTGGTTTAGGGTGGGGGTTGGAGGGGGAAGACACCATACTGAACACAGGAATATTAAGTGAAACAAACCTTACTGGAAATCAAGACCTCAAGCTCTCCTTCCCCGCTTGGCCACCAGAATGCTAGCAGCCAGCCCTCTATTTACAGACTAGACTTTTCTCTAGGGAACCTGACCCTAAGAAGAAAGATTTAAAGATATGAACTTAGAAAGTTCCCCAACTGAATAGCCCAGTGAGAAGTTGTTAAGTTCATGGTCAACTAGCCCTATTAACGTGGTTAAAGCTTCTCAATTTTTATTCTCCTACTCTTAAATATATGGGAGAGAAAAGACATCTGAGGAATTCCACTAACAAAAAATGAGACCAAAATAAAAAATAGAAAAGAAGTGCAAGTTAAAGGAAACAGAATATACAAAAAGGAAAAAAAAAAAAACCTCTGAATAAGGCAAATTATCATTAATATTCTCAAAAATATAAAAGATGTTTCAAAAAATCTCCAAACACACCAATTAAACAAAATCAGTATTTTAAAGACCATTCAGAAAGCAAGAAAAACTTTTAGATATACAAAATATAATTGCAGAAATTAAAAACTCAAAAAAAAAAAAAAAAAGGACAAATGAAGTTAAGGATATAAGTAAAGTAAAGCAAAAGAAAAAAGATATGGCCAACAAGAGAGAAAAGACCACTCCAGGACAGTTATTACTGTCCACATTTTACCATTACCGATTTTGTGCAGTGAATGTTTCCCTCTGAGGATGAAGATCACTATAAACAACCCTGATGAGGTCATGCTGACACAATGCCCCTTCAGTCAAAGCCATGGATCCAATTGTTGAGGGCTATAAAAATAAGGAAAGTATGAGACTGTGTCTCTAAAATGAAGTAAAAATCTGTATCACATAAAGATATGTTTCAAAAAAGGGCAGTTTCAGACCATTTCTTCTCTTTCAAGACCCGTAACATTTTTCAATGATATACATTCTATGGCTCTTCTTGAAAATTATATACATATATATAATTACACATACATATATATAATGTATAAGAATAAAAAAGGTTGCTGAAAAGACTAAAGGTTACAAATATGTACATTTCAATTTGTTTGTACTCTACAACATGAGCAGTCTTGGGGACTGTACATTCATACTGTGAAGTTTATCTAAGTTCAGGTAGGTAAGTACTCTCATTAATCCCATTCTACAATGGGGATAGCAAGGTGTAGAGCGCTATAATTATAAAACACAAATAATATTGAAGGCTATGATCAAATGTCTCTTTAATAGTGACATAATTGATTTCATGTTTCTATAGTTAGAACCATCCATTCATAAATGGTTCACTATCCTCCATTTCATAATGATTCATAGAACTTAAGTAAAATTACTCAGAAATATTCTATGCTCAAATGAGTCCTAGGCTAAATAGTAGGCATTCTATTTTCAACACAAAACAAAGTCCCAGAGGACATCATTAAGGGAAATAAAAAGAGCTATGAGACAACAGGATACTGACTGTCGATAAGAAAATAGAATATAATTTTTAGACTACTGGTAAAGCTTCTTTAAATGCTTTCCTCATGACTTTATGCACTAAAAGCCACCTGAGGTCAGAAGCTTGATTCAGAACACATATCCTTAAAGAGAGGCGGCAGAAGGAATTCAGCTCAACAGGAGTCATCTAACCTGTATAATAAGCATTCTTCTCACATTTTCCAACCAAATAAATATATGCAAAAATCAAAAGTGGAATGCTAGTGAACAGCTGGAATGCATCAACTAGAATCCTTTAAATGGAAACATAATCATTACAGTGGTAATATTCTTCTAAGTAGCCATTTTCCTAAAAAATAATAACCCCCAAAAAATAAATAAAAAAATAAAACCCAATCAAACATAGATGATTTCTAATTACTACTGAAGACTTAAAAATTTTAAAGAATATGGTATATCAACTTTAACTGAAAAATAAAAATGATTTAAATTAAAGAATATTTTTAAAAACTCATAAAACACTAATAAAAAAGATTAAAAATGATACTGGTGAAGAATACAAAAGAAAGAAACAAGAACTAAAGGAAAATTATCCATTAATTACTTTCTGCCTCTCTTGACAACAGCTCAACTTAATTTCACTAACTAGAGGCCTGGTTTCATGCACTAGTGGGGTTCCTCGGTCTGGCCTGCAGGGGTCGGGCCGAAACCAGCTCTCTGACACCCCCCAAGAGGTCCTGGATTGCAAGAGGGCAGTTCTCGGGTGATGCACCCTAGAATCGGGCTCCCTCCTCTCTGGTTCCAGGGTGCATCACCCAAGAACTGCCGCTGCCAGGTCACCACAGCTTGGCAGCTCCTGCATTGAGCGTCTGCCCCTTGGTGGTCAGTGCGCATCATTGCTACCGGTCAGACTGTCTCTCAGCCTTTATATGTAGAGATAACAAACATCTACTTTTAATAAGTAAATCAATAAAGATGTGTTAGGAATATTTACCTCTGGTAAGAAGCTGACTTTTTATCTTTATTCAGTATACTTTTAAATAATTCTACGTTTCCAATCTTACTTACCTCATGGTATATTGAAGGCTTAGATAAAGAAGGGATAGTAAAAGACAGAACTTTATTGTTTCCATCTTTATCAGCAATTTCCTAGTTAAAAAAAATATATACAAAGATAATGAAATAATCACAGGACTACTAGAAATAATAATTACTTTCTTTTTTTTTAATATATTTCATTGCTTTTTTACAGAGAGGAAGGGAGAGGGATAGAGAGTTAGAAACATCGGTGAGAGAGAAACATCGATCAGCTGCCTCCTGCACACCTCCTACTGGGGATGTGCCTGCAACCAAGGTACATGCCCTTGACCGGAATCGAACCTGGGACCTTTCAGTCTGCAAGCCAACGTTCTATCCACTGAGCCAAACCGGTTAGGGCTAATTACTTTCTTAATTTACCAAACATATCATTGGTAACTGAGGAAGATGTTTAGAAATAGTAATATAAATAAAAAAATTGCCCGGCTTAGTGGTTGAGTGGCCATCTATGAACCAAGAGGTCATGGTTTGATTCATAATTTTATCTTTCAATGAAAAGGACAATGTACCCATCATTTTTACATCCAATCTTCTACAGGTATCAATCAAAATCTGCCTACAGATGCCAGGGGTGAAATGCTCTTCCTGCATCACTACCTTTCTCTACTGCCTCATTTGTCTATGTTTCTTTTACACTTCATATTAGTATACAAACAGGCATAATCATAGAGAAGATTGACCTTATTAGACCTGGGAAGGTGGTCAGAGAGAGACTAAGTAGTTAAACAACATAAAAGGAAGAAACAACTATAAAAATAACTACCATCACCAAAACACAAACCCAGAAGAACATCCCTATGGGGCTCATTTCTGAGTTTTATGTCATAGGATAATACCAATTATATGTGAACAATGGTCCTACCTATAACTTTGGCAGGAAAAGGGGTTTAAAAATTCCTTAGAGAGCCAGGCTGCTGTGGCTGTGTTTGACTGACGACCTATGAACTGGGAGGTAGCAGTTCAATTCCTGGCTTGGGTTGTGGGCTTGGTCCCCAGTGGGGGGCCATGTGGAAGGCAACTGGGGGGCCATGTGAGAGGCATCTGTTCAGTGATTTTCTCTCATCAATGTTTCTGTCTCTCTCTCCCTCTCCCTTCCTCTCTGAAATCAATAAAATATATATATTTTAAAAATTCCTTAGAGAGATCATTTATCTACTTTGTAGTCAAACTAGTTACCATTACATCTGGCGCATTGTGCCTCAGAGACGAAGTTTATGCTAACTAAGATGAATAGACATGATTTAAGTTAGGCAATATATTTTTAATTTTTATTCCTAAATTTTAAATTAAGCCAAATACTTCTGACCTACATTTGTATTTGTGGAGAAGTGTGTTCTGAAATTTGTTTAAGCTGAGAGCAATATAAAACTCTTCTCCAGGCTATCTGAAACAAGAGAGAAGTGCTAGAGAAAAAAAGAAAAAAGAGAAATCCTATATAATAAAGAGGTAATATGCAAATTGACCATCATTCCAACACACAAGATGGCCAGCAGGGGAGGGCAGTTAGGGGGAACCAGGCCTGCAGGGGAGGGCAGTTGGAGGGGACCAGGCCAGCAGGGGAGGGCAGCTGGGGGAAACCAGGCCTGCAAGGGAGGGCAGTTGGGGGGACCAGGCCTGCAGGGGAGGGCAGTTGGAGGGGACCAGGCCAGCAGGGGAGGGCAGTTGGGGGGAACCAGGCCTGCAGGGGAGTGTAGTTGGGGGCGACCAGGCCTGCAGGGGAGGACAGTTAGGGGCGACCAGGCTGGCAAGGGAGGGCAGTTGGTGACCAGGCCGGCAGGGGAGGGCAGTTAGGGGCAATCAGGCCAGCAGGAGAGCAGTTAGGCGTCGATCAGGCTGGCAGGGGAGTAGTTAGGGGGTGATCAGGCTAACAGGCAGAAGCGGTTAGGGGCAATCAGGCAGGCGAGCGTTGGGAGCCAATAGTCCTGGATTGTGAGAGGGATCCCAGATTGGAGAGAATGCAGGCTGAGCAGAGGGACACCCGCCCCCCATGCACAAATTTCGCCCACCGGGCCCCTAGTAAGTATATAAAGGAAAACCAGTGCAGTAAGAAAAAACGAGAACCAGAGAGGAGAGCACAGATATCAAGGGAATTAAAAGACAGAAGCCTGAGGTTGCATTTCTGCATAGAATTGAGCAATATTTTTATAGTACACACTTTTTGAGATGCCAAAAGTTAATTAAACCACAGCATCAACTATTATCAAGAACTTGTCAAGCATTCTGATATGCATGCCCTAGCCAGTTTGGCTCGGTGGATAGAGTGTCAGCCTGCGGACTGAAGGGTCCCAGGTTCAATTCCGGTCAAGGGCATGTACCTTGGTTGCGGGCACATCCCCAGTAGGGGGTGTGCAGGAGGCAGCTGATCGATGTTTCTCTCTCATCGATATTTCTAACTCTCTCTCTCCCTTCCTCTCTGTAAAAAAATCAATATTTATTTTTTTAAAAACCATTCTCATATACAAAATATTTGCTTCATTTGTCCCACTACTAAATTTTATTACACTAACCAAATTAATAAAAATAACAGCATAATGCTAAACCTAATCTAATCTACCAAATTCAATTATTAAATCACTAAATAAACACTAAGTTCCTGTATAAAACACTAGAGACACAATGACAAATTTTGTTTTAAAAAACAATCATCAGGCAAATTAGCAAAAGAGAATTTTATACCAAGACCAGCTTTTCATTTTAAAAACGCATCTTCAATTATGATACACCTAATAATCATAATAATTAAACACCATAGGCACTATGCTGGATTTTTCTAATTGTTTTTAGTCCTATAATGTTCTATTTCTGTTTTATAGATGAGGCAACTGATGTCAAGATATTAAGTAACTTGCCCAAATTTAAAACAGCCAACAAGTGGCAGGGCCTGGTTTTAAACAAAATATAAATGGCTCCAAAGGTCATGCATGCACCATCCTTCAGATATTTGTTCTAGTGATGCAAATGTTTTCTAATAACTTTTGAAGGGGTAATACTTAGAGCAGCTGGTTCAGAAGAATATTATTTATTGTGAGGTGCAGTGAACTGGTGTTTCCTTTTCTCCGCATCCTCACAAACACTTGTTTGTTGATTTTTTGCTGATAGCCATTCTGACAGGTGTGAGGTGATATCTCATTGTCATTTTAATTTGCATTTCTCTGATTAGTGACTTTGAGCATATTTTCATGTCTCTCGGCCATTTGTTATGTCCTCTTTGAAGAAATGTCTATTCAGATCTTCTGCCCATTTTTTTAATTGGATTATTTTTGTTGAGTGGTAGGAGTATTTTATATATTTTGGATATTAACCCCTTATTAGATATATCATTGGCAAATATGTTCTCCCATACAGTGGGTTCCCTTTTCATTTTGATGGTGAGTTCTTTTGCTGTGCAGAAGCTTTTTATTTTGATGTAGTCCTATTTGCTTATTTTCTTAGTTTCCTTTGCCCTAGGAGATATATTGGCAAAAATTCCACTTCTGCCTGTTTTCTCCTAAGATTTTTATGGTTTCATGCCTTACATTTGTCTTTTTTTTTTTTCTTCAGGGATTTTATTTTTTTTTTTAAATAAATCTTTATTGTTCAGATTATAGGTGTTCCTCTTTTTTTCCCCCATAGCTCCCCTCCACCTGATTCCCCACCCCACCCCATGCCCTTACCACCCGCCACTGTCTTCATCCATAGGTGTAAGATTTTTGTCCAATCTCTTCCCGCACCCCTCACACCCCCTTCCCCCTGAGAATTGTAAGTCCACTCCCTTTCTATGCCCCTGATTCTATTATATTCACCAGTCCATTCTGTTCTTCAGATTTTTCATTCACTTGATTTTTAGATTCACTTGTTGGTAGGTATGTATTTGATGTCATTTTGTTGTTCATAATTTTTATCTTTACCTTTTTCTTCTTCTTCCTCTTCTTAAAGAATACCCTTCAGCATTTCATGTAATCCTGGTTTGGTGGTGATGAACTCCTTTAGCTTTTTCTTGTCTGTGAAGCTCTTTATCTGACCTTCAACTCTGAATGATAGCTTTGCTGGGTAATCTTGGTTGTAGGTTCTTGCTGTTCATCACTTTGAATATTTCTTGCCACTCCCTCTGGCCTGCATAGTTTCTGCCAAGAAATCAGCTGACAGTCGTATGGGTGCTCCATTATAGGTAACTAACCGTTTTTCTCTTGCTGCTTTCAAGATTCTCTCTTTGTCTTTTGCCCTTGGCATTTTAATTATGATGTGTCTTGGTGTGGTCCTCTTTGGATTCCTCTTGTATGGGGTTCTGTGTGCTTCCTGAACTTGTAAGTCTATTTCTTTCACCAGGTGGGGAAAGTTTTCTGTCATTATTTCTTCTAATAGGTTTTCAATATTTTGCTCTCTCTCTTCTGGCACCCCAAAAATTCGGATGTTGGTACGCTTAAAGTTGTCCCAGAGGCTCCTTACACTATCTTCATATTTTTGGATTCTTTTTTCTTTTTGTTTTTCTGGTTGGGTGTTTTTTGTTTCCTCATATTTCAGATCTTTGGTTTGATTCTTGGGGTCTTTAATCACAGTTAAGTCTTTTATCTATTTTGAGTTTATTCTTGTGTATGGTGTAAGTTGGTGGTCTAGTTTCATCTTTTTGCATGTGTCTCTCCAGTTCTCCCAACACCGTTTGTTAAAGAGACTGTCTTTACTCCTTTGTATGATCTTGCCTCCTTGGTCAAATATTAAATGACCATAATGGTGTGGGTCAATTTCTGGGGTCTCTGTTACGATCCATTGGTCTATATGCCTATTCTTCTGCTAGTACCAGGTTGTTTTGCTGATAATTACTTTGTAGCATAGTTTGATATCCAACTTTGTTCTTCTTTCTCAAGATTATGCAGCTATTTGGGGTCTTTTATGGTGCCATATAAATTTTTGGAGTATTTTTTTCTAGTTATATGAAGTATGCCGTTGGTATTTAATAGGGATTGTGTTGAATTTATAGATTACTTTGGGTAGTATAGACATTTTAATGATATTAATTCTTCCAATCCATGAACATGGTATACATTTCCATTTGTTTGTATCTTCCTCTATTTCTTTTTCAATGTCCTATAGTTTTCCTAATCCAGGTCTTTTACCTCCTTGGTTAAGTTTATTCCTAGGTATCTTTTTGTTGTTGTTGTTGTTGCAATGGGATTTTTTTTTTTAAGTTCTCTTGTGCTCAATTTAATTAACTCAAATTTTTCAATAGACATTTCAATTTTTCTAAATATTCTTTAAGTATAATTTCAGAGGACTTTAAAAAATACTTAAAATTTCCCAAACTATCACTTTCAACTTACCAAATTATAAATTCCTAACAGAAGTGCTTCAATGCAACCATTACTCTGTCTGTCTCGGCTAACTGTAAGCCGTAAATAAACCCACATCAATTCTGGCAAGAACTGCAGCGTGAATCTCTTAAGTCGAACTTCAGAACTACGATAGAGCTCAAACAGCTGGTGGCAGACAGGTTCCAGGAGCTAAAAGTAAAATAAAGTGCATTAGTTATTTCCATTATTTTGGATATAACTGGATTTTTTTAAAGGCACATATACTTATATTTCTAAACTAAATTCTCAACATAATTCTTGCATATTTTGAACCAGTACAACCAAAATCTTAATCTCTATGTAGAGAGATTACATATTAAACTGACCAATATACTAACTATAAGAAGTACTTTGTGGCCATATAATGTCAACGTAACTTTTAATACACTATACTACTTAATTTAGTTCCTTAATCAATGTACCAACTTATATTTAACAAGTTTCCTTTTCTGTTCTTAACAACCCTTAGTATCCTCCATTTTAAAAATGTTTCTATTGAAAGAAAATAATCTCAAATGATCTTGTTGAAAGTTAAATATCAATTTAAGACTATGATTTAAATAAATTATATACCACTCAGTAGAGAAAGGGATTTTGCAATATGTAATATGTGGACATCCAAAATGCTAATATTTTAAATTAATGCTAGCTAATAAGAGACTGATAAATTCTACTAATTATATTTATTTGAAATATTTTGAAAAGCAGGAAATTCTACAGAAATAGTTTTTCCAATGTCTAATTGGATAATTCTTCATAAGATATCACACAATATGACTTACAAGGAACTTCATGACCTTGAAAAATGAAGAAAATGATCGGTTTAAATAAATCTTCCCCTTTTCCCTAAGCATGTACTGCCGATTTAGAATGTTTTCTTTGGAATAATTGCAGACTAAACAAAACTATGATTTTAAAATGCAGACACTGACAGGAAACTATAATGTTTAAAATGTAACACTAGTTTAATCAAACATTCTAGAATAAAGCCACTTTTTTTCACAATGTAAATTAAAAGTCAACTTATCCTATTGCACACATAACATATTTAGATGAGATAAACTTAGCTCTTAAGGAACAACTAAAGCTAAAAAAAATTTATACACACACATCCTAGTTTAGTAACTACTAACCCCTTTATGTGAAATCACTATCATTGTATTCAAAATCTTAAAAAACATTCCAACTTTCTCCTTATACTGAAGTTTAGATCAAACAATTTGCCAAGGACACAGAGTTTAGTGGTGTAGGAAGACACTAGAATTCAGGTCTTCCAACACCAGGTTGATGTTCCCATTACACCACATTTCTTATATTACAGCAAAGATGGAGTAGGAGGTGAGAGTTGTTTAATTACAAATAGTATATTCCACATAGTGCCAATAAGAAATATACTTTTGAAAATAGTCAATTGGTGGCATTTTTTTAAAATGCTGACAATAATATTCAGGTCTTTCGGGAAATTAAAGATTGTTGCTCTTATAAATTTATTACACACATTTACACACACACACACACACAAGGTTTTTATTTTTATAAGTTTATTTGAACCAAACTGATGACATATGCTGGGGAGCAAGATCTTAAATACTCCCTAAACATATATATATGTATCTTTTAAATCTACTTTCCTCTTTAGTAAAAGATCCTAAAATTACCTTCTCTATTTTTTTTTACCTTCTCTAAATGTTATTGTCCATGGGACAGTATTATGATTTGTTTATTTTAGAAAGATCTTAATTTCCTTCCTCAGTAGCAAAAACTACATGTAGGAGACTATATTTTAATTAAGCATTATAAAGAAAAACAGACTGAGGAAAATTATTATTCTGCCTTTTTTTAAAAGTCGGAGGAAGAGTGGCTGGAAATCCAGTAACTTTTAATCAGATACCACTGCAAAATAAGACTGTTAAAAACTTGCCAGACCTGGAAGACCTGGAATTAAAGATCTGTTAAAAATCTTTAATTCCAAGCATATGTATTAGGCCACTGTGTTCTCAGTTTCTCAGTATTATACATGACTCTGACCTCCCCTAAATGAAATTATCACCCACATCAAAAGGTGTTAAAAGTCATTTTCCTCTGGTTAAAAAAAAATAAAGCTTAAGAATAACTGACACATTCCCCAAATTTAGCAAACAGTTTGATAAAATAATTACTAAGAGACATGCTCTCTGATGAACACACTGAGACAATCTGGCTGGAATAAAGGACACTGAAGCCCAATTTAGGTTAAAGAGAATGTGAGGTGAGGAAAAGAGGTCAAATAGAAAGAAATTACAGATAAGCAATACTTTATAAGGTTCATCTGTGAAAAGAGACAACAAAATGGGGTAGATAATAAAAAAGCAAATCAAATAAGGCTTTTAAAAAATAGAATATGGTTCTTTGCCATACTCCATTCATCAGGAAAGGGGGGAAAAAATCAATCATGGAGGAAAGAGAGGAGATAATTAAAGGAGCAATCTTTGAGATGGCTAGGGAAGATGGGATCCAGGCCTAAGTGAAAGAGATGGCCTTTAATACACTAAGACAGTGGTCGGCAAACTGCGGCTCACGAGCCATATGCGGCTCTTTGGCCCCTTGAGTGTGGCTCTTCCACAAAATACCACGTGTGGGCGTGCATGTACAATGTGATTGAAACTTCATGGTCCATGCGCAGAAGTCGGTTTTCGGCTCTCAAAAGAAATTTCCATCATTGTACTGTTGATATTTGGCTCTGTTGACTAAGTTTGCCGACCATTGCACTAGGATACTTCATCTACTGAACAGCAGAAAAGGCAGGAGAGGATGGGTAGAGATGCTGATATATTTGAATGGGAAAATAAGAGAGCTCCCAACTACTTTATTCTTTTTTAATGACATAAAAAGCAAGCTGAAAATAAGGAGAAAGGAGGGTAAGAATATGAGAAAAGTGTAAAATGAACAGTTAAACAGTGTACCAAAGAAATAAGACTGTAAGAGATTTTTAGTTTTGCATTTAAAGTGCAGAAAGTTGGAGGTCTCCTTGAAGTGGAAGAACTGCTAGAGTGACTAAGGTATCTGGAAGGAGGGAAATGAGAAAAGTAAAGCAATATGTTGGCGTAGAGATTAATGTTCTATATATTAATGATTCTACAGAGCTTAATGTTCTGTTTTTAAGTATGAACACATAGTTAGAACCTTATGACCTGACAGGAGAAAAGAATGGATAGACCTGTCAACTGGCTGATTATGCTGACTGCTGGGCCTTGACCTTGAATCTCTAAAGTTATAATTTTTCCATTTCTAGCCATGACAAGGTCTGACACATTAATTGTTTGAAGTATTACAATATAAAATAATATAACTTTTTTATTTTTTTTTAATATATTTTATTGATTTTTTACAGAGAGGAAGGGAGAGGGATAGAGAGTTAGAAACATTGATGAGAGAGAAACATCGATCAGCCGCCTCCTACACACCCCCTACTTGGGATGTGCCCGCAACCAAGGTACATGCCCTTGACCGGAATCGAACCTGGGACCCTTCAGTCCACAGGCTGACGCTCTATCCACTGAGCCAAACCGGTTTCAGCAATATAACTTTTTATTTTATTTTTTTTTTAAATATATTTTATTGATATTTTACAGAGAGGAAGGGAGAGGGATAGAGAGCTAGAAACATCGATGAGAGAGAAGCATCGATCAGCTGCCTCCTGCACACTCCCCACTGGGGATGTGCCCGCAACCAAGGTACATGCCCTTGACCGGAATCGAACCCGGGACCCTTCAGTCCGCAGGCCGACGCTCTATCCACTGAGCCAAACCGGTTTCGGCAGCAATATAACTTTTTTAAATGTCCTATCTTCCACGTATAACTGAATCAAGGAAACTGATATTTTTTTTAATCCTCACCCGAGGATATGATTTTATCGATTTTGTTTTAGAGAGCGAGAAGGGGGTGGGGAGAGAGGAACATTGACCGGTTACCTCCCATCTGAGCCCCTATCAGGAATCAAACCCAAAACCTAAGCATGTGCCCTGACCAGGAACCAAGCCCGCCACCTATTTGGTATAGGGGACAGTGCTCTAACCAGGGAATGTGAGTCCCAATAAAAATGACAGCATTTTAGAATCTCATTTTGTATTTCACTATTCTTCTAATTAATATTAAGTGTTCATTATGTAGATGATAAAATACTAGATTCTATGAAATAACAAATATAGAATATATGACTACTGCCCATGAAGAGCTTACAATCTAAAGAGAAAGCATAAAACAAATTTTAATAAGCAAAGCTTAAATGTTAAGACAGTGCAAAACAGAGGGTGGGGAATACACACATTCATTATTCAAACAGAATTTTGAAAACGCCTCACCAAGGATATGCATATATGTACATTACCACATCTGAAGTTATAAAACATTCATAAATACACAGCAAGAGATAAAGAAGCAAATGAATCCTGTAATTGCTGCTATACAAGGTAACAGATGCAAGTCTAACTGAGAGCCAATCCAAGTTTAGGAGATAGGAAAGAAAGAGGTCAATAAGCAAGCTTTTAGTGATTGGACAAAAATGAAGATGCACTTTAAGTTAAGCTGCTGGTTAGGAGATGATTACCTGAACTTCTTCAAACTCACTCCAGTACACAGCAGAGGCTCTCGTGGAGGCTGTATCTGGGAAGATAAGAAGCTACTTTCCTGTGTGTTCCTTTCATTTTCACTTTAAAGCATACATGAGTCCAGTGGTGAAAAACTGTATGTCATAACTATTGTGTTAATGAAAAGATAATGCGTGTATTTTGCATAAATTAACAAATAGATTCAATAGCTGGATTTTTTTCCTTTTATGACAAACTGAATAAAAGAAAACTCTAATTTTAAGTTTATTAATCTTGACTAGGCTAAAATATGCCTTCTCTGATAATTTTCAAGCTAAATTACTAGCAGTATCATTTTATGTTACCAGTCTAAGTTCACTGATTAGGGTGATTATACATATAGTTCTATATTGTCAATAAAATAACTGCAAAGAATACTTAAAATAAAATAAATAAATCTCAATCAGTGTATGGTTAAAATTTGGCTTCCAGAAAAGGAAACAAAGGAAAGTTTCGAATTAAACAAATAATCTACTAAAACGATGGTCACTCAGATGAAGAATCAAAATATACTGTCCTCAGCAGGAACCAATTTGATCAAAACATTTAAAAATATTGAGAGAGAGAGCATGAGGAAAGCCAAAGCAACTATCAGAATGAAAAATAGCAGAAAACGTTTTCCAGTTCCTTAAGAAGAATTTAAAAAAAAGAGTAGGGGAAACTATAAAACTTAAATGTATGTGCTTTAGTACACATATTTCATTTTATTATGTTGAAATTATTTTTCTTATAAACTCTCCTACCTCATTATTTGAATCTTGAATAACTTTGTAGAGGGCTGGTACCAATGTTTTTTTCCGATGTAAAGTTGCTGCATAATTGGTGATCTGAGTGTCAGGTAATGCCTAAAAAAAAAAAAAAAAAAAAAAAAATTAAAGGAAAACAAAAGTGAACTTATTAATTGGGAAGTCAAAAACTTTATTTTAAAGGAGTTCCTCTTGAAAATATTTATAAGAGTCAATTAAGAAAAAAAATTAAGCCCTGGCCAGTTTGGCTCAATGGATAGAGCATTGGCCTGGGGACTGAATGGTCCTGGGTTCAGTTCTGGTCAAGGGCACATGCCCAGGTTGTGGGCTCGATCCTCAGTGGGGGGCATGCGGGAGGCAGCTGATCCACGATTTTCTCTATGTTTCTCTCCCTTCCTCTCTGAAATCAATAAAAATATATATTTTTTAAAAATTAATACAAGAAATAACCATGAATGTTAATAAAACAAATAGTTATAGTACACAGGGTGAGGCAAAAGAAGGTTTACAGTTGTGAGTACTTGAAACACAGTTTATTCTTGTATTATTATTAATTAATTATTGTATTATTTATTTTTATTACAACTGTAAAACTACTTTTGCCCCACCCTGTATAATTTTAACCATTAAACCATAAAAGTGATTAGAAATCACATATTATAACCAAGATTTGCTGAAATGGGTCATCTTAAACTAATCTAGTCTAAAAAAGTAGTTAAGGATATATTTTAATGTTTTTATTGATTGTTTAGAGAGAAAGGGAGGGAAGTAGAGAAATAGAAACATCTTTTTGGCTTCCTCCTGCACGCCCCTTACTGGAGATCAAGCTTGCAACCTAGACATGTGCCATGACCGGGAATCGAACCAGTGATCTCTTGGTTCCTGAGCCACACCGGCCAGGCAGTTTAGATATATTTTAATTCTTGCATTTTATGTTTATAAAACACTTATTTCCATAATGTTAGTAATTATAGTTTTCACTCAAATCAATGAATGATTTTAAATTACAGGAAATAAAACATAAGGCAAAAATCCTATTTCTATGCCTTATTAAAAATTGGAGGTTTCGCCAAAACCGGTTTGGCTCAGTGGATAGAGCGTCAGCCTGCGGACTGAAAGGTCCCAGGTTCGATTCCGGTCAAGGGCATGTAACTTGGTTGCGGGCACATCCCCAGTAGGAGGTGTGCAAGAGGCAGCTGATCGATGTTTCTCTCTCATTGATGTTTCTAGCTCTCTATCCCTCTTCCTTCCTCTCTGTAAAAAATCAATAAAATATATTTAAAAAAAAAAAAAAATTGGAGGTTTCCCCTCTTTGAGTGGAATATTTTAAAATTTATATATCCCCTCATCAATCCTAACAAACTATTTTTATTTTTACATATTATCTTCTAGCCATTATTCACATCAGTGTCTTTTTAGAGAGTTGCAACTACAGAAATGTTATTTCAAATTTTGCCATTTCCACTTCATATCATATTTCAGTTTCTCCAAAGAACGCATTTTTACTGTGTGAATTACTGACATATAGAATCATATGACACATTCTTATCCAGGGGCCCTCAAACTACGGCCCGCGGGCCACATGCGGCCCGCAGAGGACATTTATCTGGCCTGCTGGGTGCCGCTGCCTGTCCTGCTTAGCAGCTGACTCGTCCCGGGCCCGCAGTGCGCATAGGAATTTGTTCATAGTTTTTTTTTTAAACTATAGTCTGGCCCTCCAACGGTCTGAGGGACAGTGAACTGGCCCCTGTTTAAAAAGTTTGAGGACCCCTGTGACTTATCCCTAATCCAATTTACCTTGAATTCTGATAACCATTCTTCCACAACACCACGTTCAGATCCCAGCATCTTCTTTTACCTTCTGTTACTCTTATCTCTGAAAGAAAAAGAGCACTGAATTGAGGATAGCATTACTACTTACAGAAACTACCAAAAGTAAATGAGTGCCTTTTACTAAAGGAGAAATTCATCTAGTATATATTTTAGATAAGAAGGCTTAGTTTTAGAACAGAACTCAATTAAACTAAAATTTTTTAAAGAAAGAAGTTTTATTTCTTTTAAATATATTTTTATTGCTTTCAGGGAGGACGGGAAAGGAAGAGATAGAAACATCAATGAGATAATTATTGATTGGGTGCCTCCTGCACACCCCCTACTGGGGATCGAGCCTGAAACCCAGGAATTGAACTGTGACCACCTGGTTCATAAGTCAATGCTCAACCATTGAGCTACACCAGCCAGGCTGTCTTTTTTTAAAGATTAAATACGTTAACACATCAGTGAGCAAGACTAACTATGATAACTGCTCTTAAGGGCTTCTGGTGGACCAAATTTATTAAACAAAGCTACACAAGTATTAGGACAACATATGAGATAGTAAAAAATGAGTTTTGCTACGGCAAATTTTCAAGCTATTTAGATTAAGTCTGAAACTTAAGCACTTAAAATGTGCTGTTATTGTAAATACCAAGTTCCCTGAGGAAAAACCTAGAGCTATACTATCCAATACAGTAGCCACTAGCTACAAGTGGCTAATAATAACAAAAAATAAAATTTAAAGATTCAATTCCTTAGTTGCACTAGCTATATTTAAGTACTTAGTAGCTAAATGTGGCTTGTGTCTCCCATATTGGACAGCACAGATATAGAACACAGATATCATCACAGAAGTTCTTTTGGACAGCACTGATGTAAACATAGTTAAATAATACAGTTATGCTAAGAAAATTTGATTAAGTCAGTAACTGTAAAGGTTAGACAACAAAAAAGTTAAGAGACACAACTATTAAATAGAAAACACTTTTAAAAATAAATTTCAAAGACATTAAGATGTGATTCTTTCAAGTCTCCTAGGTAAAATTGCCTAATAAATAGAAGCTATCCACCAAGGATTACCAAAAAGTCTAATATGTCTAACTGTATGGGAAATTCACTCTTTATCCTTTAAAAAGTTAAATTCCATAATTTTTACCTCTGTTCTAAGATCAGTTTTCTAAAGGAGGAGGTGGCACAGGAATGCAGCAGAGTTCAAGTGTGGAATTCATTTGTTGAGACTTAAATATTTTCCAACTCTATAAAAAAATGAAAATAGAAAACTGTAAAATATTGAGAGATATTCCCAAGAATTTAATACAAAGAAATAAGAACAATTTTGGTAAGACAGTTATAATAGTTTATCTAATTTAAGAAATAATTAGAGACTCAAAAATTTCTATAATAACATATACTTGTGTACCATTACCAAACCTAATTTTAAAAAAAATTAGAAAGGAACTCTGAGTTTTAGTTGCAAATTTTTATCGGCAAGATCTTGAATAGGTTATTTAAATTTTCTGGAGCTGGAGCCTCACTTGAATAATCTATAAAATTAAGATTTCCATACAATAATCCTATTAATCCAATAGTACAGTGATATCATACACACATACACACACACATGCAAACAATCATTAAAATTTTATTATGAAGTATAAAACCAAGCTTAAATAATAAGCATCAATGACTATAAAATCATTTTTTGGATGAGTTTTACAAAACTGAAAATTTCATCATTTTAAAAAAGAACACAGAAAATGCTATTACTTGAATTTTTGTCACAAAAATATGTTAAAGGTTTTTGATCAGAGAAAATCATTTTCAAATTGCTAAAGTTATACTTTTCTCACAAATTGATAAATCTTTTCATATAGTTGCTTATCACATTATGTTCTATCTCTTTGATTCAAAACTGTATTACCATTTTAAATCTAAAACATCAAAAGAAAATTGACATTTTAAAATATGTTAACAATGTTATTTTAAATACAAAAAACACATCAATAAATATCTCTTGAAATTTAATTATCATTATAATTCAATGTTTTTCAAACTACAGATGTGTGAAGACCTCTCTACTCCAACCACAACAGCTGACTTTATCTCTTCTATGAGATTTTTTTTTTATATATATATTTTATTGATATTTCACAGAGAGGAAGGGAGAGGGATAGAGAGCTAGAAACATCGATGAGAGAGAAACATCGATCAGCTGCCTCCTGCACACCTCCCACTGAGGATGTGCCCGCAACCAAGGTACATGCCCTTGATCGGAATCGAACCCGGGACCTTTCAGTACGCAGGCCGACGCTCTATCCACTGAGCCAAACCGGTTTCGGCTCTTCTATGAGATTTTTACTTCATGAGACGTTCAGCAGTGAGGGACAGTCTTGAAAAGGACTAAGAATATCTCCGGAAAGATATACAAGAAACTCATAACTAGTGCCCCTTTGGGAAGGGGCACTTCATGTCAAGAAGACTCAATTTTTTAGTATCTTGGGAATTATGAGCCCCAGGCCACTGCCAGACTTTGAAGCAGTGCAGCAGATTGGGACCTCTGTAGAGATGGGTCTCTGACAATCTTTCAGGGCTAATGATACAGATACTAACTAGGCTCTCAATTAAAAAAGACAAAGGAAGAAAATCCAACATGGCAAATGACAGGAAAACTGAGTTTTATTAAACGTTAACACAGCTTTAAAACAGCTCAATCCCTGATTAATTGGAGGTAATTAGCCCCTTCACCCATTTGAGCCACAGAAAGAAATGGGAACCCTATCTGGAAGGTAACGTTGTCTCTGAATCTTTCATAAAAAAAGTCTGGCACAAAATAAAAAAATGACTAAATATCCATAGTAACAAAAATATAACCAAAAATTAAGAGAAAATGAGACAAAAACAGCATACACATTCCTCTGAAGTGCACATGGGCTATTTTCCAAGATAGACAATATGTAGGCTACAAATCAACACTCAACAGATTTAAGAAGATATGTATTATACAGAGTATCTTCCGTGACGACAATGGGATGAAGACAGAAATCAAAAGAAGGAAAACTGGGAAAATTCGCAAGGTTGTGGAAATTAAACAACACACAAGGGAAATTAGAAAATACTTAAAGCCAAACAATAATAAAAACACAATGTTCCAAACCTATGGGATGCTGTGAAAGTGGTGTTAAGGGGGAAATGTATAGCTATAAATGCTTACATTAAAAAACAAGAAAGCTCTCAAATCAACAACCTAACTTTACAACTTAAGGAACTAGAAAAAGAATAAACTAAACCCAAGGCTAGCAGAAGGATGAAAATAATAAAGATTAGAACAGAGATAAATGAAATAGAGAATAGAAAACAATAGAAAAAATTTTAAAACCCAAAACTGGTTTTTTAAGAAGAGAAAACACAAATTCCTAAAATCAGAAATGAAAGAGGGGACATTACTACTGATTCTGCATAAATAGAAAGGTTTTATAAAGAGAGTATTGTGAACAATTGTACACCAACAAATTGGATAATCAAATTCCTAGAAACACAAAACTTACCAAGATTAAATCAGGAAAAAATAGAAAATCTGCACCCCAATAAAATCAATAAAATAAAAAAAAGTAGCCCAGCTGGTATGGCTCAGTGGGTGAGCATCATTCCATGAACCAAGAGGACATGATTCGATTCCCGGTCAGGGCACATGCCTGGGTTTCAGGCTCAATCCCCCCCAATAGGGAGAATTCAGGAGGCAGCCAATTGATGATGTTTTTCTCTCATCGATGTTTCTATCTCTCTATCCCTCTCCTTTCCTCTCTAAAAATCATTAAAAACATATTTTTTTAAAAAACTCAATTTTTTTTTGAATCTATAGTTCATTAGATTAGACGTGCTTTTCTTTAACTTTTTCTTTAAAACGTCTCAACAAGGAAATCTTATTAAAAGAGAACTCAGCCAGGTGGATGAACCCATGAAATGATTGGTACGGAGTGGACTGAAGGCAAAAGGAAGTGCCTTTTCCAGAGAAGAATCCAGAATGGGGGACAACAGAAAGGGGGCTCAGGAAGCATTGGTGGGTTCAGTGGTAAATTTGATTCTAACATTTCTTAGAGTTCAGTGTTTTACAAATAGACCAAAATAACTCTTTTGTAACCAATGCTTTGCCATTCAATAAGTTGATGCCATTTATCATATTTTATGACTACTTTTCTGGCAGTTATATGTCAAACCTAGAAAGAACTATTCTATATAATAAAAGCCTAATATGCAAATTGTCCCCTCGACTGGGAGTTCGACCACTCGCTATGAGGTGCGCTGACCACCAGGGGGCAGTGTGGAACATGGCGGGCGTCAGCGATGCAGCGCTGGCAGCAGGTGGCAGTGGAGGCGCTGCTGGCCCCAATGGGCCCTGACGAGCGGGACCGCGGTGGGATGGTGGAGGTGAGCAGGCGGCACCAGGCAAGGTGGGTCCGAGCAGTGCCCGATCACCCCACCGATTGCCCTGCAGACTGCGACCAGCAGCGGCAGTGGGGGCCAGGGCCACCATCCGGCTCCCAGGCACTGAGGGAGTCGGGTGGGGGCCTGATGACTCAGTCGGAGGGAGGGTGTGCGGGGACCTAGGGGTCCAGGTGCTGCCCAGGGCCCAGAGGTCAGCTGGGACCTGCCCTTCCACGCCAGACGCTTGCACTTCAATCGCCGGCCAGGCCTAGGGACCACACCAGTGCACAAATTTCGTGCTCTGGGCCTCTAGTAATTCTATAAATAATCAAAGTCACATATCTTAATATATTACATAATTGAGTTTTTACTCCTTTCTCCAAAATTAAAGCTGACTCATTTACTTTTTCTAGTACTTGTCTTGATGGCAACTAGATACCCAAACAGAAAGTCTAGAATTCATAAAGATGAACCAGGAATTTCTAAACAGGATCTGTGTCAAAATCAACACATTCACAATTCCAAGTTTTACTATATATTATTGAGTGTTTACACAAAAGCTAAATGTATATCATCTTTGTTTCATAGCAATATTGTAAAAAGATCTTCAATCGAGAAAACTTCCAATTCTTATTTTCCAAGTGTAGTTTGATTCTAGAATTAGATAGCTTCCAGATACATTGAGAGAACAAGATAAAAGTAAATATCTGTGCAAATTAACACAGGTCTGAATCATGAAAGAAATTACCTTGTGCTGAGAACCAATTCCAGCATGTAATAATTACAAGAGTTCCGTCAAAAGGTTGATGGGACTTGGGGAGCTCAACAGGGTTGAGTCAAATGTAGTTTACCTGTTGGAAAAGGCTAAAAGGCACTTCCCCCAAACTTGAATGGGACTGTTAGCTGCCAGACAGCTCAGGGCATTTTATTGCCTCCTGTTGGCCAAACACCTGAACAGCTGTAGGCTATTCCCCAAACTGATAATGCTTCTGTACTCTTGGATACCTTACCCTTTGAAGTGTATATTTCCACCTTGCCTTGGGATAAATTGTGTTTAATAAAAGCACGGGGTCCTGAGACAAGGAGAGTCTTCAGTTCCCTTTAGCGGAAGCTCCTCTGACCCCCAATGCCTTTCAAAAATATCCGTTTTCCTTGGACTCCTTGAATCTATGCGCAGCCCCTTTCTCCAGAATGCTGAACCCTTTGTAAGGGTGGGAAAAGAACCCCGGCATTATGGTGCCCTAACGAGGGACACCAACAACCTTGGTTTGTGGAAAGCAGCTAAGTGCCAAGTAAAAACTAATCCAAACCAAAACATTCAGCACAATTTTTATTTCTGGCAACTTTAGCTCCTGGCTAGAAAATCTATCCCAGCTATGACATTAAATGGTGAAAATGTATTGAGCTATAAAAATATTGGTAGATTTGACAGCCCTTTCTCTCAAGCAAAAACTATGATTACTGGTTCATATCACAAGAGAGCCTTGAATTAGATCAATGATTTGTAAGTGGAAGCCAGCAGTGAACCATATCTAGGGAATTTTTTTCTTCAAAATATGTATATCTATCTTCCTTCACATTCCCCCTACCACTAAGATTCTGAAGGGAAGTGGAGATGATATAATAAATATGTGTCTTAAAAAGAAAAAAGCCTCCTAGATTATTGTGTGTGTGTGTGTGTGTAAAACTCTCCACTTTCATGGAGATTTTCTGAATTAGGTCCAATTCTATTTTTAACACTGTGTCAACAGCAGGCAAAAGGAGCAGAGCTACAAAGTGACAAGAACGCAGTGGAAGGCTCTGCAGGTAAGGGGCTGTACTCACACCAGCTGTAAGCTACCTTCAGAGCTTTCTGTGCCAGCTCCCTCCAAAATCCACTGCATCACATTTTAGACAATGACAAATGTTCAATTCATCATCCTGAGAAAAGAATATAGTCTACTTACCAGACAAAAATGTAAAAAGAAACTATTTTGAACATCAAAAGAAACTAAGAAGTCACAGACACTGAAACAAAAAATTCCTCTGTTCTTGCATTAAAAGAATAACAACAAAATACTATTTTGTGCAGCTGATAACTTGTTTGGAGACTTTCTGCCCATATTTTATCATTTTAGTTTTTTTGTGTGTTTTGGGTTTTGTTTTTTATTTCAGAGATTAAGGAAGAGGGAGAGAGATAGAAACATCAATGATGAGACAGAATCATTGATCAACTGCCTCCTGCACGCCCCACACCGGGGATTGAGCCCGCAACCTGGGCATGTGCCCTGACTGGGAATCGAACTCGGGACCCTTCAGTCCACAGGTTGACGCTCTATCCAGTGAGCCAAACTGGCGAGGGCTGTGTTTTTTTTTGTGTTTTTTTTTTTTATGTACCATGGGTTTTTCTATTATAAAGCTCAGTCAAGCTGAAAATCTTAATCATTCTAGAACTTAATAAACTACTATTAGGTGCCAAAACTGTGTATTAAAAACAAATAAACTAAATCTATTGCATGTGAAGATGGCTTGAGAGTTGGATTTAAAAACAAGCTTTCGCCGAAACCGGTTTGGCTCAGTGGATAGAGCGTCGGCCTGCGGACTGAAGGGTCCCGGGTTCGATTCCGGTCAAAGGCATGTACCTTGGTTGCGGGCACATCTCCAGTGGGAGGTGTGCAGGAGGCAGCTGGTCGATGTTTCTCTCTCATCGATGTTTCTAGCTCTCTATCCCTCTCCCTTCCTCTCTGTAAAAAATCAATAAAAAATATATAAAAAAAAAAAACAAGCTTTCAAGGTGCAATTTAGAACAAATGATTATACTTCTTTACAGCCAATGTTTCAAATTCCTTATAAACAGCTCCAATACAGAAATGTGTCAGAAAAGTGGACTTCTAATGATATTCAACTTCATTGTATTCTACAATGACACCTACTGGCCATTAAAAAATCATCCACTGACAGCTCTAGTAGTCTGATTACATAATAAAATACACACACACACACACACACACACACACACACACACACACACACACTACATAAAAGCAGATTTGTTCACAGGTACTCACACTACAGAACTGCAACTAGAAGTAGAAATATTCTTTGTGACTGAGATAGTATTATTCATGCAAAAAGTAAAAATACAATGAAACAGCAAGTGTCAAAATTTTTATATGAAGCATTGATAAATATCTTAGTACTCCACTTCAGAACTAACAAAATCTAAAGAACCACCTCTCCTTACCAAGTGATGAATTTTTGATTTAGGTTCTGGGACATATTAATATAAATTAGTAATAGAAAAAGGGAAATTATAGTACACTTGCTAATACTATATTAGTTCTTATCTTCTAAGTTAAAGGCAACATTTCAATCAGCTTACATTTTGGAAATTTATAATGCTTCTTTTAAAACTGTTTTCCAGTGAGCTACAAAACCAGGTTTTTAAAAAATAAATATTGTATATATATTTTTAAAATTGATTTCAGAGAGGAAAAGAGAGGGAGAGATAGATCAATGATGATAAAGAATCACTGATCGGCTGCCTTCGGCACGCCCCCTACTGGGGATCAAGCCGCAACCCAGGCAAGTGCTCTGACCAGGAATCAAAACAGTGACCTCTGACCTTCAGGTTCATAGGTCGAGGCTCAACCACGGAGGCACAATGGCGAGCAAAACCAAGTTTTTAATGTAGTCTGTCTTTCCATAACATATACTTAATGAAATTCCTATATTAATTGTACAGTTCATTGTGCAAGCATGGCAATTCAGTTATTTATATCTGTAAATACATTTTACCTCGGTCAGAGAGGTTCAAAAAGCATACTTTTTAAACCCAAGAAATAATCCATAACTAGTTTCTCAGACTTACAGAACAAATTACTTAAAAGATGACTTTTGCATTCGCTCTCCCCATTCAGACCACCTCGTTACTTTCAGTCTTTAACATCCACAATATCTAGGGGCTAAAAAAAAAAATCTAACAATGAGATTTCTAGTCATTTTCCAATTTGCACTTACCTCCCACTATAGATTTTTGAGGATCTCCACTTTCCTGAAGATTAGAAATAAAAAAGTATTTGTAATCAGCCTTGACCCTCAAAAACAAATCAATTCCTGCCGAAACCGGTTTGGCTCAGTGGATAGAGCATCGGCCTGCGGACTGAAGGGTCCCAGGTTCGATTCCGGTCAAGGGCACGTACCTTGGTTGGGGGCACATCCCCAGTAGGGAGTGTGCAGGAGGCAGCTGGTCGATGTTTCTCTCTCATCGATGTTTCTAACTCTCTATCCCTCTCTCTTCCTCTCTGTAAAAAAATCAATAAAATATATTTTTTTAAAAAAACAACAACAAAAAAAAAATCAATTCCTAAACTGCAAACTAACGAATCTCTCAACCCAAATCCATATTTGGGATAAGGTCTTCGTGACTATCCTTCATGCTTCCACGCTTCCACAGCCTGCAGGGGTAAAAAGCACTCAAACCAACGGAAAGAAAAAAAGAAAAAAACTATTCTGACACATCAATGGGTTACCAGACCTCCTCTTCCAAGAGGGACAACCTGGTTGCTTGGGTAAATAACAGCCACGGGTTACATAATATACAGTTACAAAGTGTTTCAAGGATCTGACCGCCAGTAAATATCTGCCTTCTCCGCTCCCCCTTCCCACCCGGAGAAATAGCCCATAAGAAGAGCAATCCCTAGGATTCCTCCCAGGTGCCTGCAATGCCGCGTCCTTTTCTCTGTCCGAGCTTCGTGCAAGGAACCCCTCCAGCCCTCACGACTCGGTCTGGCTCCCGCCCGTCCTCTCTGCAGGTGCCACCGCAGCCCCCACGCCCTAGGCCCCACGTCGCCGCACCGGGCTCAGCCTCCACCCGCCTCAGCTGCCTGCTCCTCGCGACCTCCCTCCCAGCGGCTACCTGGGCTACGAAAGGTTCCGGAACCACCGACAGTGCGGCTGCCACCTTCCCAGACCGTCCTCGTCAGATCCCCTCGAGAGCCCCTGCAGCCGGAGATGAACACCCCTTCTCTGGAGCCTTCGCGCCCCCCAAAGACAGCGCGGCCGCTTGCTTACCTGTCACCCCGCTGCCTCCCGCTTCTTACCGCCACCGCCTCCCGCAGCCGCCTGCCAACTGCAGCGCAACAAGCAGCCCTCCCACTGGCCGAGTCCACGTTGAACAACAGCCTCACTTATTGGCTGCAGGAGGTCCGCGGCCCTCCCCTCGGTGCAGCGTCTAAGGATTCCGGTCTGCGAACAAGGAAAACGTCGCCTCTGCCCCGCCCTTCTGTCCTCCACAATGGCTCTGATCGTCGTTAGACGACAGATGCACAGATGTACGGGGGGAAATGTCGACTGCCAGTCTCCTTCGCGTCATCTCCACCTGGTCCGTAAGTCTGTGACCCCGTACCGGAACGTTACATGGCTTCTCGGCTTTCCTGCCGGAAGGAACTCCAGGTGACAACTTCCGCTTCCGGTTGGCTCCGGCTGGAGAGTTGACTATTGAGTGTCCTGAGAGGTCAGATTGCTGTCAGGTAAATGAGAGAGCTGGTGGGCGATCTCTTGACTGGAAATAGGAATGAGATATCTATTCCGGGGGATTTAGAAAGGGAGAGACAAAATAAAGAAGGATGATGAGGGTGTGTGGCTCCGGAGGGAAGGAGATCGAAGAACTAGCGGGGGAGAACTGTGAAGTCCTGGGGTGGTGGGGGTGGTTGTACAAGGATACAGGGGGAATGACCGGGGTTATTCAGTCCAGATGCCTTTTTCCTACTCTGCCACCAGCAGCACCCCTGTCCCGTGTTGTGTTTGTTTGTTTGTTTGTTTGTTTACCTTTGAGTTGAATAAAGGCAGAACAGCCCCCAAATCAAAAATGTGTGAAGGAGGGCCCTAGCCAGTTTGGCTCAGTGGGAAGAGCGTCAGCCTGTGGACTGAAGGGTCCCAGGTTCGATTCCGGTCAAGGGCACATGCCTGGATTGCGGGCTCAATCCCCAGTGTGGGGGTTGCAGGAGGCAGCCAATCAGTGATTCTCATCATTGATGTTTCTATCTCTCCTCCATTACTCTCTGAAATCAGTAAAAATACATATTTTTTAAAAATTGTGAAAGGAGCCGAAACCGGTTTGGCTCAGTGGATAGAGCGTCGGCCTGAGGACTGAAGGGTCCCGGGTTCGATTCCGGTTAAGGGCATGTACCTTGGTTGCAGGCACATCCCCAGTGGGAGGTGTGCAGGAGGCAGCTGGTCGATGTTTCTCTCTCATCGATGTTTCTAGCTCTCTATCCCTCTCCCTTCCTCTCTGTAAAATATCAATAAAATATATTTTTTAATAAAAATTGTGAAAGGAGTAATTTTAATGCCTGCCTCACAAATATGTATAGTTTTAAGTGAGATTTTTTTTCTGCTATGAATGTTTTGGACATGATGTTAAAGTGAAAAAGGCAGGGTACAAAGTCACATCCATTTTTAGAGCGATTTACTCTAAAATTTTTACTACTTTAAAATTACATGTACATAGGTGCAGGGACTGGAAGGAACACTGAAAATTCATTCGTCTTTTATTTCCTAATGTTCTTATAGTATCCACGCTTTTAAAAATGAGAGGAAATTAGGGTGTATGCTTGAAAGTCTTTGGTAAACGGTAAAATTACATATGTTGTAAGTGGTATTATCCTCTTATTTCCTTCTTAGGGATTCCAGCCCCTTTTAGTGGAGGTTGGTATTATAGGTTCACTCCAAACATAGGTAGATAGCTTTTTAAATTTTCATGATTACATGGGTTTTCTTTGTGGAACTAACTTCCTTGCTATTCTTGTTGGAACAACTCTGAACTGGAAATAATCACCTGTTGTTGAGTCCTTGGCATAATTTGTCACTTTATCTAATTTTCCCTTTTACTGTGAAGTATACGTAACAGAAGGGTGTATAAAACATTAATACTTTTTAAAGAATTCTAATTAAGCAAACACTTGTGTACTCACCCTTCCAGTTAGGAAATAAAGCATTGCTAATACCTTAGAACTGTGGTCGGCAAACTGCGGCTCGCGAGCCACATGCGGCTCTTTGGCCCCTTGAGTGTGGCTCTTCCACAAAATACCACGGCCTGGGCGCGTCTTTTTTGAAGAAGTGGCATTAGAAGAAGTTTAAGTTTTAAAAATTAGGCTCTCAAAAGAAATTTGAATCGTTGTACTGTTAATATTTGGCTCTGTTGACTAATGAGTTTGCCGACCACTGCTTAGAACATGCCTTCTCAACACAAGTGATTGGCCTTCAAGCAGATGAAAATTGGTTCTGAGAGGATGGACAGTGTGTGTAAAAATCATAGATACTACTGTGGTGTGTGGCCCCCCCAAAAAAGCCATAGTACATAAACATGTATATAATATATCTGTAGTGTTGAAATTTCATTGGGGGAGAGGAGTGAGAATGTGATAAGGAAAACAACTGTCCAGAAAAGCTCCTTTGGCGTACAAGAATTAAGAATAGGTTGAAAAACACTGCCTTAGAAGCTCTGATTTTATGTCCTCCACCAAGGGGTGACTACTATCCTGACTTGTGATAAGCATTCACTTGTTTCAAGCATTCATTTCATTTCTATCTACACTGCATTCCTAAAAAATGAATTGTTAGGTTCTTCAATTTATATTGAAGGGATCAAAGTATATGTATTATGACTCACCCCTTTCTCATCATATTTATAAGATTCATTCACACTGTTGCATGTTGTTTTTTGTTGTCTAATATTCCATAGGTTTCTATTTCATAATTAATCCATTGTTGAGTATTTGGGTTGTTTATAATTTGGGGCTAGCATCAATAATGTGGTTTAAAAGGTTCTTATGAAATATATCTATTGTTATATACATGCAAGAGTAAAGCAGTGTGTAGTCCAATGAAAATATAATGCAAGCCATATATTTAATTTAAAATTTCTTAGTAACCATATTAAAAAGATAAAAAGAAACATAAAATTAATTTAATATAATCAGTGTTAAAAATTATTAATCAAATATTTTGTTTTCTTCATACTGTCTTTAAGATTTATATATTTTACACTTATAGAATGTTTTATGCTAAATTTTCATAAACACTTGATCTATGTTTATATTTTATCAGATTTACTGTTGATAAAGTAAATCCGTATACCCAAATTGTCCGAAATACACTCTAAATTTTCCAATAATTAACTTGAGAATCAATTTTGAAATTTAAATTAATTAAAATTAAATAGGAAGTCTAGTTCCCCAGTTGCACTAACCACATTCCAGTGCTAGTGGCTACCATATTGGACAGTGCAGATCTAGAGTATATAAACTTAGGAGTAGAGTTGCTAGGCCATAAGGTATTCAAATGTTCAGCTTTTCTAGGTCATGCCAAACAGTTTTTCAGAGTGGTTGTGCTAAGTCACATTCTCGCCCCCTGGGTGTGAAAGTGGAGCTGAAGTTTATTTTTATGTTATGTATAAAAATAATACTAGTAAAACTGAAGTCTTTATGTTACTATTGAGGGCATATTTTATTTAAGGAAACAAACTTAACAATTAAAAAGGGGTCCTTTTTTTAAAAATATATTTTTATTAATTTCCGGGAGGAAGGGAGAGGAAGAGAGAGATAGAAACATCAATGATGAGACAGAATCATTGGTCTGCTGCCTCCTGCACACCCCCTACTGGGGACGGAGCCCACAACCTGGGCATGTGCCCTGACCAGGAATCGAACCATGATTTCCTGGTTCATAGGTCGACATTCAACCACGGAGCCAAATAGATGATGGCAGATAGATAGGTAGATAGATAGATAGATAGATAGATAGATAGATAGATAGATAGAGAAGGCCACATGCTCAGGTTGCGGTTCCATCCCCTGTGGGGTGCATAAGTGTATCTCTCTGTCTCCCACCCTCCCCACTCCCTGCCCCCTTTCTTTCTCCCTTTCTCTCTTTAAAAAATCAATTTAAAAGAACATGTTATTTTTTTTTTAAATTCAACCCATTGCCTATTTTGTGTACGGGACATCAGTTAATAATGTTTTTTACAGACAATCATGTACAATCAGTTTGACATTAAGGAATACTAAACTTTAAGCCCTAGTTAAGCAAAATATTATCCCCCCCAAAATTCTGTTTTCCTCATCAGTAGACCTGTATTACAAAAAATATATACTCCGTTATTATGTTTTGAATGTTATCAACAAAATATTTGTGGAAAGTTGTTTTCTCTTGCTTTATAAGTACCCACATCATCTAAAATATGTACTATCTGGCTCTTTACAGAAAAAGTTCATGCGATCATGTATATGTTTAAACACAATAATGCTGTATTTTAATAGGATCATTAAAGAAAGTAACCAATCAGTATGTAAAACATCTTCATTATGCATTCTATGAATAACGAAAGGACTAAAAGAAATGCTTAGAAGTTAGGAACAAGCGCTCTGAAACCAAACTGCAAGGTTCCAAACCCAGTTGTGCCGTTTATGATTTCTGTTACCTCCGGAAAGTTACCTCCACGCACCCTCATTGGCTTCATCTGTAAAATGAAGATGATAATTGTAATTTAAGTTCAAGTAGTTGCTTTGGAAGTAACAGAGTTAATATGTGTAAAGTACTTTAGGGCACCTGGCACATTTATTGACAGACACTGAATGTATTTCATTATTTTAATGGAGAAAAGAATAAACAAAATAAATGGTCATCTCTGAGTGATGGGATTATTGATCATTTTTCTTTTTAATTATTTTATATGTGTGTGTTTCCTAACTGTGAACATACACTGGTTATGTAATAACATGCTGTTTTATTAGTTCTCTCTTTAAAACGTTAATTTTAAACGTTTTACCTTAAAACAGTAGTAGTAAACTTGGTTATTTGATAGCTACAATGTGCATATTTCTCTCTTTAATCTTTTCCTATAGACATGGCCCATGGACATGAACATGAGCATGGGCATGGTCATGGTAAAATGGAACTTCCAGATTATAGAAAATGGAAGATCGAAGGGACACCCTTAGAAATTGTGCAGGAGAAGCTGGCGGCACAGGGGCTCAAGGATCCATGGGGCCGGTAAGAATCATTAAATAATTTAGATAGAATTTATCGTAGAGAATCGTTATCTGTTTCTTTTTCATGTATTCCCCTTTAAAACAAGCATTGAAAATGGCTTTTTACATTAAAGTTTTAAAATCCGTTTTGTTGAAGTACCATTTACATACAGTAAAATTCACCCATTTTAAGTGTCTAATTCCATGAGCTTTGATAAATGTATACAATCATGTAACCACCACAGCCATGATATAAACTATTTCTGTCATCCCAAACGTTCTTTCGTGCCCCTTTCACACTCAGTGTCATCCTGCCCCTGCTCCTGGCAGCCATTGACCTGCTTTGTCTCCACCCTTTCCTGGCCACCTTCGCTTGGTATACTGCTTTGGAGACTTAGGCGCATTGTTAGCTTGTATCCCTCGTTCCTTCCTTATTGACTGCTGAGCAATATCCACTGTGTGCGTAGACCTCATTTTGTTTGCAGTTCACCAATTAATTGTCATTTGTGTTGTTTCCAGTTTTTAACCGTTAGGAGTAAAGATGCTATAACCAATCAAATACAAGTCTGAGTGAACATGATGTTTTCATTTCTCTAAGAGTAGGATTTCTGGATCATCTCATAAGTGTGTGATTATTTTCATAGGAAACCTGCCAAACTGTTTTCCAAAGTAGCTGTACCATTTTGCATCCTCACCAGCAATGTATGAGAATTTCAGTTGTTCAATGTCCTCCTCATCAATACTTGGTATTATTGGTCTTTTAATTTTAGCCATTTTAGTGAAAGTTGTGCCTCTTTGTGATTGTAATTTGCATTTCCATGGTTCCATGAAGACATGATCGTAACATTCTTTTCCAGTGCTTATTTGTCATTAGTGCTTTCCCCCTGCTCCCCTTTGGTGCAGTGGCTATTCACATATTTTGCCCATTTATTTATCAGGGTGTTTGTCTTCTTTTACTGAATTACTAGAGGCCCAGTGCACGAAATTCATGCATGGGGAGGGTCCCTAGGCCTGGCCAGTGATCAGGGCCAATCGGGGCCTTCTGGCTGCCGGCTGGGGCCTCCCTTCTCCGGCTGGCAGCAGCCAGGGCCTTCCTTTGTTCCACGCCGCCCCCTGGTGGTCAGCACACATCATAGCAAGCAATCGAACTCCTGGTCTCCCGGTCGAACTCCCAAGGGGACACTTTACATATTAGCCTTTTATATACACAGATGAGAGTTCTCTATATATTTTTAACATTTAAGTCCTTTATCAGATATATATTTTACAAATGTTTTTTGTTTTATTTTTTAATATTTATTTTTAAAAATATATATTTTTATTGATTTCAGAGAGGAAGGGATCGAGAGAGAGAGAGAGAAGTGGGGGGAGAAACATCAATGATGAGAGAGAATCATTGATTGACTGCCTCCTGCACACCCCTACTGGGGATCGAGCCTGAAACCCGGGTATATGCCTGGACTGGACCAGGAATCAAATCATGACCTCCTGGTTCATAGGTCGATGCTCAACCACTAAACCATTCTGGCTGGGCTACAAATGTTTTTTCCTAAGAGTGTGGCTTATTTTTTCCATTTTTTTAAAATCATGTCTTTCAAAGAGTTTTAAATTTTGATGAAGTCCCAATCTGGCACTTTTCTATTATGGTTTGTGCTTTTTGCACCCTAAATTTTCTCCTGTGGTTTCTCTTAGAAGTTTTTATACTGTTACTTTTATATCATGTGAGGTGAGGATGAAAGTATTTTTGCATTTGGGCATCCAGTTGTTCCAGCACCATTTGCTAAAACTGTCTTTCCCATATTGATTTACCTTAATGCCTTTGTAAAAAATCAATTGACAATATCTGTGTGGTCTATTTCTGGACCCTGATCAATATGTCCACCCTTATGACAATACTACACTGTCTTCAAATCAGGTAGCATAAGATCTCCATTTTTTAAAAAAGCTATTTTAGGTTCTTTGCATTTACATTTAAAATTTAGGTTGAGTGTTTCAGTTTCTACAAAAAGCCTTCTTGGATTTTAATTGAATCTATAGCTCAAGTGAGGATAATCGATATCGTAACACTATAGAATCTCCTAGTCTATGAACAATTTAGACCCTCTTTAATTTCTCAGCAGTGTTTTATTGCTTTATATTTAGGCCTTGTAATATTTTATTAAATTTATCCTGAGTTTTTCCATATTTTAATAGTATTGTAAATGGTATTTTCAACTTTAATTTCTAGTTTCTTGCTAATATATAAAAATACAATTGGGGTTTATATGTTGACTTTGTATCATGTTCCCTTGCTAAATTCACTTTTTAGTTCCAACATTTTTTTTTTACACATTGTTTAGACTGTACTTCATAAGTAATCACTTTGTGTATACTTGTTTTATTTCTTCCTTTTCAATCTATAAACTTTTAATTTCTATTTTCTTTGCATTATTGTACTGGCTAACACTGCTAGTATAATGTTGAATAAAAGTGGTGTAAATGGACATTCTTGACTGTTCTGCATCTATTGAGATGCTCACGTAGTTCTTTTATTCTGTTAATATGATGAATTAATCTTATTGATTTTTCAAAGATTAAACCAATCTTGAATTCCTAAGATAAATTCTATTTCATCATGATATATTATCCTTTATATATATTGCTGGATTCAATTTTCTAAAATTTTGTTAAGAATATTTGCATCTAGTCCTAGCTGGTTTGGCTCAGTGGATAGAGCGTTGGCCTGTGGACTGAAGGGTCCCAGGTTCGATTCCAGTCAAGGGCATGTACCTTGGTTGCGGGCACATCCCCAGTGGGGGGTGTGCAGGAGGCAGCTGATTGATGTTTCTCTCTCATTGATGTTTCTAACTCTCTCTCCCTCTCCCTTCCTCTCTATAAAAAATCAATAAAATATATTTAAAAAAAAAAAAGAATATTTGCATCTAGCCGAAACCGGTTTGGCTCAGTGGATGGAGCGTCGGCCTGCGGACTGAAGGGTCCCGGGTTCGATTCCGGTCAAGGGCATGTACCTTGGTTGCGGGCACATCCCCAGTGGGGAGTGTGCAGGAGGCAGCTGATCGATGTTTCTCTCTCATCGATGTTTCTAACTCTCTATCCCTCTCCCTTCCTCTCTGTAAAAAATCAATAAAATATATTTAAAAAAAAAAAAAAAAGAAAAGAATATTTGCATCTAGCCTTAACTGGTTTGGCTCAGTAAATAGAGCATCAGCCTGCAGACTGAAGAGTCCCAGGTTCAATTCCGGTCACGGGCATGTACCAGTGGGGGATGTGCAGGAGGCAGCTGATTGATGTTTCTCTCTCATTGATGTTTCTAGCTCTCTATCCCCCTCCCTTCCTCTCTGTAAAAAATCAATAAAATATATTTTTTTAAAAAAGAATATTTGCATCTAAAATAAATAAAAATAAAAAGGAATATTTGCATCTATGTTCATGAGGGATATTACTCTATAGTTTTCTTCTAATGTCTTTGACTGACTTTGGTATCTAAATTGTATTTGATTAGCTCATATTTTCTAATAAGTCAGATCTTTAGTTAAGTGGTTTTTGTTCTTCATAACATGATTTTTTCCCACTCACTTATCGCTGCCTGTGAGAGAAGACTTTTTTCAGGAGAGGTTTCTGACTTCTGTTTACACCTCTGTTTAGGGTGCTCAGAAGAATGATTGCCAGAGCAGGAAATCAGTCTTCTAAACTTCAGGCTGCTGTGACAGAGAAATTTATTAGTAGTAAGAATAATGTCAAGTGTTACATACTCTGTGCCAAAATATATCACACATCACCCTGTTTATTCTTTTTTTTTTTTTTGTATATATATACATTATTGATTTTTTACAGAGAGGAAGGGAGAGGGAGAGAGAGTTAGAAACATTGATGAGAGAGAAACATTGATCAGCTGCCTCCTGCACACCTCCTACTGGGGATGTGCCCACAACCAAGGTACATGCCCTTGACTGGAATCGAACCTGGGACCTTTCAGTCCGTAGGCCGGCGCTCTATCCACTGAGCCAAACCAGTTAGAGCTGTTTATTCTTTATAACAATACTATAAGGTAGATAGTCATCACTGAGTAGGAGAGGAAGCAGGCCTTGACAGGTTAAGTAACTTGCCCATCCTAAAAGGTTGTGAATCTAGTGTAAGTGGCAGAGCAAAGGTTAATACTCTACCTCTGTCCACGGTGCTGTAATGACTAGTATAGGCAAAGCCACACAGCTGACCTGTGATGGATAGGGCCAAAGAAAGTCTTGCATTTGAGGATTTTGTGAAAATCCTGAGTATTATGACTGTGAATATGAAATCAAGTGTTTTTTCTTCTACTTTATATGTAAAACGCGGGCATATAGACCTAATTATCCTATGTCACAGAAAGATACCTATTGTGGTCCATTTAGATGGTCTTATAAAAGGTTGCATTTACATCTGTTAAAAAAGATGAAAATTAGCCGAAACCGGTTTGGCTCAGTGGATAGAGCGTCGGCCTGCGGACTGAAGGGTCCCGGGTTCGATTCCGGTCAAGGGCATGTACCTTGGTTGTGGGCACATCCCCAGTGGGAGGTGTGCAGGAGGCAGCTGATCGATGTTTCTCTCTCATCGATGTTTCTAGCTCTCTATCCCTCTCCCTTCCTCTCTGTAAAATATCAATAAAATATATTTAAAAAAAGATGAAAATTAAATGTATTTTACTCAGTGAATGTGTATGTATGTGATTATAATCTTTGCCCTTTTTTTTTTTCTAGCAATGAAGCTTGGAGATACATGGGTGGCTTTGCAGACAATGTTACCTTTGTTGGTGCAATGTTAAAAGGATTCAAATGGGGATTTGCTGCATTTGTGGTAGCTGTAGGGGTTGAATATTTTCTGGAGTCCCAGAATAAAGATAAGAAGCATCACTGAAGATAATACCTGGAAGTATCTTAGTGACTTCTTAACTCTGTTATTAAAATAAGATTTCTTCACTGTAGCCTACTCATCTGTGTGTTTGTCCCTTAAAGAATACTAGTAAGATTTAATAAAGAATACATGTTCCAGTCTGGTTTTGTCATTCTTAAAAAAAAATAAAAAAAAAGTTTCAAACCATATCAGATTTGCTTTAGAACATGTGGTGGTTGAGGTACACATAGCAGTGCATTCTCTACATGGCAGCCAGCCAGCATATATTTCAACAAATGTGTATGTTTAAATGGACAGTGTCTAAAAAAATTAAATAGTGATAAAATTTCCCATCTTAACTATTTTTTAGTGTACAGTTGCTGGTATTAAATACATTCATAATGTTGTGCAACCATCACCATCATCCATCTCCATAACTCTTTTCATCTTTTAAAATTAAAAGTCTATGCCCATCTATCTTCTATAATAATAAAACGGTAATATGCTAATTAGACCAGACATCCTTCAGGAAGAAGCAGGGGCCAGAGGGAAGCCCAGGTCCTGGGTGCCAGAGGGAAGCTGATACTGGCAGCTGGGGGAAGAAAGGCCTACTCATGCACGAATTTCGTGCATCGGGCCTCTAGTTAAACAATAATTCTCTATTCCCCCTTTCATCAACACCTGGCAACCACCATTCGACTTTCTATCTCTATGATTTTGACTTCTCTATAAAGCACTTCATGTACTAGTAAGTGGAATTACACACTCTTTGTTACTGGCTTATCGCACTTAGCCTAATGTCCCCAAGTTTCATCCATGTTGTAGCATATATCAAAATTTACTTTCTTTTTAAAGCTGAGTAATATCACATTGTATGTATATGTCATAATTTGCTTATCCATTCATTCATTGATGGACTCTTGGGTTACTTCCACATTTTAGCTATTATAAATAATGTGGCTGTGAACATGGATGTATGAACACGTTTGTAAATGGGGGTTGGCCTTGCTGCTTTTACTATCTCCTACAGGTGATTAGAGAGACCTATACAGTATTATACTATTGGGTACTAACTGCCCAGTTCTGATTGACTATGTATCATGTTCATTTTTCTTTATTGTGATACTAGAGGCCTGGTACATGAAATTTGTGCACAGGGGGTGTGTCCCTCAGCCCAGCCTGCACCCTCTCCAATCTGGGACATCTCTCTCACAATCCAGGACTGTTGGCTCCCAACTGCTCACCTGCCTGCCTTCCTGATTGTCACTAACCGCTTCTGACTGCCAGCCTGATCACCCCCTAACCACTCCCCTGCCAGCCTGATTGATGCCTAAGTGCTCCCCTGCCAGCCTGGTCACCCCTAACTGCCCTCCCCTGCAGGCTTGATCTCTCCCAACTGTCCTCCCTTGCAGGCCTGGTCCCTCCCAACTGCCCTCCCCTGCTGGCCTGATCGCCCACAACTGCCTTCCTTGCAGACCTGGTCCCTCCTAACTGCCCTACCCTGCTGGCCATCTTGTGGCCATCTTCTGTCCACATGGGGGCAGCCATCTTTGACCACATGGGGGCAGCCATCTTGTGTGTTGGAGTAATGGTTAATTTGCATATTATTCTTTTATTAGATAGGACTAGATAAGATAGAGGCCTAGTGCACGGGTGGGGGCCAGCTGGTTTGCCCTGAAGGGTGTCCCGGGTCAGGGTGAAGGTTCCCTTGGGGCGTGGGGCGGCCTGGGCGAGGGGCCTGTGGTTGTTTGCAGGCTGGCCATGCCCCCGGTGGCCCAAGCGGAGGCCCTGGAATCTGGAATTTATTTATCTTCTATAATTAAAACTTTGTAGCCTTGAGCAGAGCCAAGCCTCCTGCTCGCTCTGTGGCCACAGCCATTTCTGTTGGGATTTATGTATCTTCTATAATTGAAACTTTGTAGCCTTAAGGGGAGGCCAAGGCAGGCCAGGGCTGCAGAAACTTGTCTTCCTCCATAGCCTGGGGCAACCCAAGCCTCCTGCTCTCTCCAGCTCCATGGCTGCCACCATTTTTGTTGGGATTTATTTATCTTCTATAATTGAAACTTTGCAGCCTTAAGGGGAGGCCAAGGCAGGCCAGGGCAGGTGGAAAGCTTGGCTTCCTCCATTGCTGGGAAAACCCAAGCCTCCTGCTCTCTCCAGGGCCACAGCCATCTTGGTTGGGTTAATTTGCATACTCACTCCTGATTGGCTGGTGGGCGTGGTTTTGTGGGTGTGGTGGAGGTGCGGTCAATTTGTATATTACTCCTTTATTAGATAGGATTTTCTACTCTTGATTTAGTCCTCTTTCCCATGTTGTGAAAAGTGACATTTTTTCTTTTTTTTTTTTTTAAATATATTTTATTGATTTTTTTTTACAGAGAGGAAGGGAGAGGGATAGAGAGTTAGAAACATCGATGAGAGAGAAACATCAATCAACCGCCTTCTGCGCACCACCTACTGGGGATGTGTCCGCAACCAAGGTACATGCCCTTAACTGGAATCAAACCTGGGACCCTCGAGTCCGCAGGCTGACGCTCTATCCACTGAGCCAAACCAGTTAGGGCAAAGTGACATTTTTTTCTAACATAACACTAGACATTTTTCCCACATTGAATTTAAAAATTTTAATTAAATCTCTAAAGTTGAGGCAACTCAGATTGTTGAAAAGAGACATTTTTTGCTTTAATAACAAAGCTAAGCCCTAGCCACTTTGGCTCAGTGAATAGAGCATCAGCCTGTGTACTGAAGGGTCTCCGGTTTGATTCTAGCCACATACCTGGGTTGCAGGCTTCTCCCCGGCCCAGGCCCTGGTCAGGGCATGTGTAGGAGGCAACCAATCGATGTGTTTCTCTCACATTGATATTTCTCTTTGGCTTTACCTCTCTCTCTCTTCCACTCTAAAAATCAAGGAAAAATATCCTTGGGCAAGGATTAAAAACAAACAAACAAACAACAAAAAAAAAACACTAAATAAAATGTGTGATTTTTTTTTCTTTGTAAATTTTAATTTGTAAATATAAGCTTGAGAAATTACTAAACAAATGCGAGGAATTTCTAATAAGCTGATAGTAGTAAATGGAATATGGTAGAATGGAATAAAAAAAGACTAAAATAAGATAAGGAAAGAGTTTAACAAGGAATAGAGAGAAGGAACAAAAAGCAATAGAACAAGTAAAAATGGCAAGGTGGTAGATTTAAACTTAATTATATTAATTATAGCAAATGGTCTAAAATTTAAACTCTAAAACATTCCAATTAAAAGACATTGTTTTGCCCTGTCCGTTGTTAGAGTGTTGCCCAGATACACCAAGGTTGGGGGTTCAGTCCCTGTTCAGAGCACATACAAGAATCAACCAATGAATGCGCAAAGAAGTGGAACCACAAATCAATGTTTCTCCCTTTCTCGTTCTAATCAATTTTTTTTTTTTAAATGTATGGAGTGACTGCCTGGATTCCAGAGGAGGTGCAAAGCACACAAACCACTGTCATGTTAGGTGTTGCCATCATTTGGACTAGAGCCAACCAATGAGAGATTTGTTCTGAAGATGTATGACCATGGAAAAATGCTAATTATGTGTTTGCTAGTCTCAGAATAAGCACTGTGGATGATTATATGTAAAAGTATTGGCCCCATTTTGTATGTAGGGCAAGTCCCTAGTAAAGTTACAAAGCCTACGATGGCAAAGCTAGTAAGTTCCAGAGTTAGATTTTGAATCCAGGGTTGACTCAACAGCCCGTAGTAAACACTATATTACACTATCATGTCATATGTGATACGTACCATAAGATGCTATAAAATTATTCTTAGGATTTTTAATTTTTTTGGTATGGGAAAAGTTGTATTTACAGCTCTTCTTTGTATAAATAATCTGGTATGAGATGGTTATACAATACAGAATAGACCAATCGAACACATTTTACACAATGAACACTCTTAAGGCTGAGTATGAAGATTGTGGAAAAATGCTAAAGCCAAAGGAGCAATGGTCATAAAACTGGTTAAATATAATACCTCTTATATCAGTAAGTCAAAGAAAAAGCTACTCGATATGCATAATCATTATGTGTGCCAAGGAAAAGCAATAGAGCTTAAAGAAATGAAGGTCTGAACTTCAGGAGCTTTGGGTTCAATTCCTAGTTCTGTTACTAACCCCCAGGAATATGTCCTCGTCTATTAAAGCGAATCTTTGTGGGTTCTTAGTGTGTTATAGGGGAAGATCAGAGGACCTCGATGAGTGCACCAGCTAGAACCTTACGAGCTCAAATACATTGCAACCTAAAGTATTATTTTTTTTTATTGATTTTTTACAGAGAGGAAGAAAGAGGGATAGAGAGCTAGAAACATCGATGAGAGAGAAACATCGATCAGCTGCCTCTTGCACACCTCCTACTGGGGATGTGCCCGCAACCAAGTTATGTGCCCTTGACCGGAATCGAACCTGGGACCCTTCAGTCCGCAGGCTGACGCTCCATCCACTGAGCCAAACCGGTCTTGGCTACAACCTAAAGTATTATTATGAAATCTTTAAGAGATGATTCCAGGTTTTCCTTAGTTCCTTTTCTACAAAATGGTACAATTAGTTGTAACTAACCATTGTCCTTTGGATCTTTTCTAATTATGCTTGATGTAACCAGTAAGTGTTAAAAAAATCTAAGGTATGGCATGTAATATTTCATGAAAAGAGGCAATAATCAATACAGTAATTTTACTGTACACCTATACTTTGAAGGGAACTGTGTTTTGACAAACCTAATGAAACAGATACACACATTTTTTTAAAAATATATTTTATTGATTTTTTACAGAGAGGAAGGGAGAGGGATAGAGAGTTAGAAACATTGATCAGCTGCCTCATGCACACTCCCTACTGGGGATGTGCCCTTGACCAGAATCGAACCTGGGACCCTTCAGTCCGCAGGCAGACGCAGTCTAACCACTGAGCTAAACCGGTTAGGGGCAGATGCACACATTTTTTTATGGTGACATAAAAGATGTGTACAAGGCCGGGCTGGCGTGGCTCAGTGGTTGAGCATCGACCTATGAACCATGAAGGCACAGTTTGATTCCCGGTCAGGGCACATGCCTGGGTTGCAAGCTTAAACCCTAGTATGGAGTATGCGAGAGGCAGCCAATCAATGATTCTCATCATGGATGTTTCTCTCTCTCCCTCTCCCTTACTCTCTGAAATCAATAAAAATACATATTTTTAAAAATTGATTTCAGAGAGGAAGGATGAGGGAGAGAGAGGTAGAAATATCCATGATGAGAGAGAATCATGGATTGGCTGCCTCCTGCAAGTCCCTCACTGGAAATTGAGCCCACAACCCGGGCATGTGCCCTTGACCAGAATCGAACCTGGGACCTTTCAGTTCTCAGGCTGACGCTCTACCCACTGAGCCAAACCAGCTAGGGCAATATCTACTATTTTTAATGAAATTAACCTTCTTGAAGTAGATAAGTAGCTTAAGAAGATTTTTACAAAGAAACTGCTGATGAAGCTAATACTGCTAATGCAAGAATAAGCAAACAAGAAGAAAATAATAGCTATGAGCTCTTTGTCAAGAACATTATCAGACACATACAATGACCTAATCATGAAAAAGAAGTCAAGTGAAAATAATAACCACCATCATCATCATCAAGACCAAAATATGAACTTGGACTCACTATCAATAGTACAATTGAAGCATCTATCTTATATAAAAACTGCTGTTGAAATTTTAACCCTGCTATTTTGGCTTCTGTAAATGCTTGCTTGCTTAAATGATAAGGAAAATACGACTACTCCCATTCCAGAGAGGCCGTGGACTATGCCCCAGACAGAGTTGTCAGTGCTGACACCAGGCCAGGCCTTGAGATATGGTCTTATGGCCCCTTCCCAGCATGCAGGCCTTCTTTCCCAGAAGGCCCGGAAGTCTCATTCCAAATATGGGAGACAAAAGAACTAGAAAAGACATAAATAGAAAAAGTTTCCTCCATATTGGTGGGCCCAGAATTTGAAAGGCACATTTTTCTCTGGGTCTGTGCATAATAAAATGTAACTCCTTTTCTCTAAGCGTGGCTTGGTTTTTCTCCGGTCTTCTGTAACACAATGAACCTTGCCCTGAGAGTGTATTGATTCGATATATTAACTAATGATAGGATGTAGTCATCATATTTAGCAAAACATTTTTTTAAATGTTTCACCTTTGTCTTTAATTTCTATATTTGTTTATTCTTGTGTACATAGATTATAAAATTTACATTTATAGAATGTTAAGACAAAGATTGGGGTTTAATTTGATTTCTCCTCACAGTATTCAGTGTCATTAAAAAATAGCATTTAAAGAATTCATCAGATTTTTAAAGTGTTTTTTTTTAATGTATAGTTTACTATATAAAACCCAGGTAGGTTATCAAGAAAAATTGTTATTTTATATGGCCTCTCACTCAGTTGTCAACATAAGTTACAAAGTTTCATAATAAAATCCTCATGGGTTATTGGAATCTCTCCAGTTGCAAAATATTCAAATTCAAATAGATGTGCTAATAAGAATGAAATCTTCCAGTTGAGTCTTGGTTTACCTTCAGTATCAGTTTTCAGAGGGGGGGGGGATGTAGTGCAGAGGGTTGTTTTGAGGTTTTTTTGCTTTTGTTTTTATTTTTGTTTTGGGTCAGAACATCAGCTTCAGAGACTCAGAGACTAAAACACTCAATGGAAATTGCATTTACCTGCCAATAATTCTATCAGAAAGAATTTACTAGCCCTAACTGGTTTGGCTCAGATAGAGCGTTGGCCTGCAGACTGAAGGGTGCCGGGTTCGATTCCGGTCAAGGGCATGTACCTTGGTTGCGGGCACATCCCCAGTGGGGGGTGTGCAGGAGGCAGCTGATCTATGTTTCTCTCTCATCAATGTTTCTAACTCTATCCCTCTCCCTTCCTCTCTGTAAAATGTCAATAAAATATATTTTTTAAAAAAATAAAAAAAGAATTTACTGCAAAGAGGAGTTTTATTTAATTTTATGTATTATGTTAAATATAAAATATGTTCTGTATTTTATTTTATACAGTATTATGTTATTATATATTATAAATATTATATATAAATTGACTATTCAATTGTGCACCTGAAACCTATATAATTTTGTTAAGCAATGTAACCCCAATAAAAATATAATAAAAAAATAAAAACTATTCAAAATGCAAACTCATATTATTTCATATTATACTTTATTGAATCACCTTTGATACATATAAACAATTTAAAACATGGTTTTTTTAGCCATTAGAAAATGACAAAATCTTTTGTCTAAAGGTCTGTATATTTTTCTGTTTAATCTCACATGCCAAAAGATGAAGTAACTCTTTTTTTTTTAATATATTTTATTGATTTTCTTACAGAGAAGAAGGAAGAGGGATAGAGAGTTTGAAACATCGATGAGAGAGAAACATCGATCAGCTGCCTCCTGCACATCCCCTCCTGAGGATGTGCCCGCAACCAAGGTACATGCCCTTGCCCAGAATCGAACCTGGGACCCTTGAGTCCGCCTGCCGACGCTCTATCCACTGAGCCAAACCAGTTAGGGCAGATGAAGTAACACTTGAAATGTCATCACATATTACAAAACTAACTGGAAAGAATTTTGGTTGTTGCTAAAGACATGTTTCTGAGCATTGTTACAAAATAAGAAAATTATCTACAGCTCGGATGTAAGTCAGAAGATTCTGTGGCATTTTGAAATGTCATATTTTTCATTTTCTGTTTTAAAACGGAAAAGATAATTATTAATAATGCTCCAATGCTCTTTAAAGCACATTATGGTTAATAAGAAATATTTTGCTTTTAGATTTTTACCAATTATTTTATTTGTAAGTTACTAATTAAATCTCATTTATTTTTTAAATAAATATTTATTGTTCAGATTATTACAATTGTTCCTCTTTTTTACCCCCATAGCTCCCCTCCACTTAGTTCCCATCCCACCCTCTGCCCTTACCTCCCCGCCACTGTCCTCATCCATAGGTGTACGATTTTTGTCCAGTCTCTTCATGAACCCCCCATACCCCTTTCCCCCTGAGAATTATCAGTCCACTCCCTTTCTATGCCCCTGATTCTATTATATTCACCAGATTATTCTGTTCCTCAGATTTTTTATTCACTTGATTTTTAGAATCACTTGTTGATAGATATGTATTTGTTGTTCATAATTTTTATCTTTACCTTTTTCTTCTTCTTCCTCTTCTTAAAGAATACCTTTCAGCATTTCATATAATACTGATTTGGTGGTGATGAACTCCTTCAGCTTTTTCTTATCTGTGAAGCTCTTTATCTGACCTTCAATTCTGAATGATAGCTTTGCTTGGTAGAATAATCTTCATTGTAGGTTCTTGCTATTCATCACTTTGAATATTTCTGCCACTCCCATCTGGCCTGCATAGTTTCTGTTGAGAAATCTGCTGACAGTCGTATGGGTACTCCCTTGTAGGTAACTAACTGTTTTTCTCTTGCTGCTTTTAATATTCTCTCTTTGTCTTTTGCTCTTGGCATTTTAATTATGATGTGTCTTGGTGTGGTCCTCTTTGGATTCCTTTTCTTTGGGGTTCTCTGCCGACTTGTAAGTCAATTTCTTTCACCAGGTAGGGGAAGTTTTCTGTCATTATTTCTTCAAATAGGTTTTCAATATCTTGCTTTCTCTCTTCTTCTGGCACCCCATAATTCTTTTTTTTTTTTTTTTTTTTTATTTATTTTTTTTTAAATAAATCTTTATTCAGATTATTACAATTATTTCTCCTTTTTTCCCCCATAGTTCCCCTCCAGCCATTTCCCACCCCACCTTCTGCCCTTACCTACCCCCCACTGTCCTCATCCATAGGTGTATGATTTTTGTCCAGTCTCTTTATGAACCCCCCCATACCCCTTTCCCCCTGAGAATTATCAGTCCACTCCCTTTCTATGCCCCTGATTCTATTGTATTCACCAGATTATTCTGTTCCTCAGGTTTTTAATTCACTTGATTTTTAGGTTCACTTGTTGATAGATATGTATTTGTTGTTCATAATTTTTATCTTTCCTTTTTTCTTCTTCCTCTTCTTTAAGAATACCTTTCAGCATTTCATATAATACTGGTTTGGTGGTGATGAACTCCTTTAGCTTTTTCTTGTCTGTGAAACTCTTTATCTGCCCTTCAATTCTGAATGATAGCTTTGCTGGGTAGAGTAATCTTGGTTGTAGGTTCTTGCTATTCATCACATTGAAAATTTCTTGCCACTCCCGTCTGGCCTGCATAGTTTCCGTTGAAAAGTCAGCTGACAGTCGTATGGGTGCTCCCCTGTAGGTAACTAACTGTTTTTCTCTTGCTGCTTTTAATATTCTCTCTTTGTCTTTTGCTCTTGGCATTTTAATTATGATGTGTCTTGGTGTAGTCCTCTTTGGATTCCTTTTGTTTGGGGTTCTGTGGGCTTCCTGGACTTGTAAGTCTATTTCTTTCACCAGGTGGGGGAAGTTTTCGGTCATTATTTCTTCAAATAGGTTTTCAGTATTTTGCTCTCTCTCTTCTTCTGGCACCCCCATAATTCTGATGTTGGTACGCTTGAAGTTGTCCCAGAGTCTTCTTACATTATCTTCAACTTTTTGGATTTTTTTTTTTGCTTTTTGCTTTTTCGGTTGAGTGTTTTTTGCTTCTTTGTATTTCAATTCTTTGACTTGATTTTTGTGTTCCTCTTGTCTGTTTTTGGGTCTCTGTATAATATTTTTTATTTCAGTCAGTGTATGTTTAATTTCTAGTTGGTCCTTTTTCATCTCTTCGAGGGTCTCGTTATATTTATCGGCCTTTTCTAGGATATTCTTAAAAAGCCTTATAACCGTGGTTTTGAATTCTATATCCAGTCGTTTGTTTTCCTCCATTTCTTTCGTTTGTGATCTGATTCTTAGACGCCGCATTTTCACTGCTTCCCTGAGTTGGTAGATTTGTGTGCTAGGTTTCCAATTTGGCCCAGTGGGTCTGCCTCCCCAGTTAACCTGAGGTGGACACTCTTGGTGCACCCCTTTGTGGACTGTGTGTACAGCCTTGTTGTAATTAAGTCTTGATTGTTGTTGGTATCACTGGGAAGAATTGACCTCCAGGCCAGTTGGCTGTAAGGATCAGCTGTGTCTATGCTGGGAGAAGTCCGGTGCTGGAGACAGCCTTATAGGATTAGACTTGCCAAATTGCAATAGCCTCTGTGCTCAGCTTGGATGGGGTGGAGTCTCAGTCTTGGCTTCCCGTCAGCCTTGCCCTTGCTAGCACGTGTGTGCCTTCAGTCCTCTGCCTTCCCGGCTCCCGAGTCTCCGCCCGAGAGTCCAGACTCCCCCCACAAGAGCGTGGGTCCCCGGGGGCTCGCCTGGAACTGGGGTTCACTGCAGTCAGAACTGGGGCTCACTTCAGTCAGAACTGGGGTTTTGTGCCGTCAGGAGCCTCTCACTCCCTTCCGCTAGGGAAAGCCTGTGGCAGCCTCCCGCAGCCTTTGTGCGCACTGGCGCGAGCGGACTTTCAGTCTTCCGCCTTCCCCGGCTCCCGAGTCTCCGCCCGAGAGTCCAGACTCCCCCCACAAGAGCGTGGGTCCCCGGGGGCTCGCCTGGAACTGGGGTTCACTGCAGTCAGAACTGGGGCTCACTTCAGTCAGAACTGGGGTTTTGTGCCGTCAGGAGCCTCTCACTCCCTTCCGCTAGGGAAAGTCTGTGGCAGCCTCCCGCAGCCTTTGTGCGCACTGGCGCGAGCGGACTTTCAGTCTTCCGCCTTCCCCGGCTCCCGAGTCTCCGCCCGAGAGTCCAGACTCCCCCCACAAGAGCGTGGGTCCCCAGGGGCTCGCCCAGAATAGGTGTTCAGTGCAGTCAGAACTGGGGTTCAATGCGGTCGGGGGCTCCCTTCCCCCTTCCGCCAGAGAAAGCCAGCCAGGCACTCCGCCGCCCTTCCTCTCTGCGCGCACAAAGACCCTTTGCCGTACCTCCAATTCTCTGTGAGCTTTTCTCCTTCCTTCTAGTTGTAGAATTTTCACTCAGTCAGCTTTCCTGCGGTTCTGGATGGTGTCCGTTCTGTCTTTTAGTTGTAGTTTTGAAATTGTTGTGCGAGGCAGCAGTTTAGGTGTTTACCTATGCCGCCATCTTGGTTTCTCCCCCTGGCACCCCATAATTCTGATGTTGGTACACTTGAAGTTGTCCCAGAGGCTCCTTACACTATCTTCATATTTTTGGATTCTTTTTGCTTTTCCAGTTGGGTGTTTTTCTCTTCTTCATATTTCAAATATTTCACTTGATTCTTTTTTTTTTTTTAATATATTTTATTGATTTTTTACAGAGAGAAAGAGAGGTGCATAGAGAGTTAGAAACATCGATGAGAGAGAAACATCGATCAGCTGCCTCCTGCACACCTCCTACTGGGGATATGACTGCAACCAAGGTACATGCCCTTGACCGGAATCAAACCTGGGACCTTTCAGTCTGCAGGCCGATGCTCTATCCACTGAGCCAAACCGGTCAGGGCTTCACTTGATTCTTGTGATCCTCTAGTCTGCTGTTGGATCTCTGTATATTATTCTTTATTTCAGTCAGTGTATGTTTAGTTTCTAGTTGGTCCATTTTCATGTCCTTGAGGGTCTCACTAAATTTATCAGTAGTTTCTAGAAAATTCCTGAAAATCCTTATAACCATGGTTTTGAACTCTATATCCAGTCGTTTGCTTTCCTCCATTTCTTTCATTTGTGACCTGTTTCTTTGTCTCCGCATTTTGGCTGCTTCCCTGAGTTGATAGAGTGGCTTTGTGTGCTAGGTGTCCATTAGGGCCCAGTGGCTCAGCCTCCCCAGTTACCTGAGGTGCACACTCCTGGTGCACCCCTTTGTGGGCTGTGTGCACAGTCTTGTTGTAGTTAAGCCTTGATTGTTGTTGGTATCACTGGGAGGAATTGCCCTCCAGGCCAACTGGCTGTGAGGCTCAGCTGTGTCTACGATGGGAGAACTTCTGTGCTGGAGACACCCTTATGGGGCAAGACTTGCTTCAGTGGGGCTTTGGTACACAGTGAGTCCGTGTCCCTTATGGATCTGAGGAGTTGTAATCTGGATGGTCCCACTCTGACCATCAGCTGCCAGTCCTTTCCGCGCACGCGCCTCCGTACCTCTGTACTTTACTTCCACACCTCCTTGGAGTCTCAGTGTGCTTTTCTCTTTCCTTCTAGTTGTAGAATTTCCACTTAGCCAGCCTTCCTGTGGTTCTGGATGGTGTCCGTTTTTTCTTTTAGCTGTAGTTTTGAAGTGGTTGTGCGAGGCAGCAATTTCAGGTGTTTACCTATGTCGCCATCTTGGTTTCTCTACTCTAATTAAATCTCATTTAATAAAGCATTTAGTTCCCCCCTGCAAATGTCCTGCCTACTCTAATTTGAATTACTCTATTCCTAAACTGAATTTGGAAATAATAACAGCATCCAACTTACATTTTTCTGCTGACTTGGTAGTTAACCAAACATCTTTGTAAATTTATTTATTTTAAATACATTAATCATTTTTACCTTGTAGAATAGCTAAGATTTTTTTTAAAGTCTTTGCATTATACATTTAAATGAAATTCACAATTAAGTGAATGTTTTGTGTTTATAGCTCTTCTAGTGCTATATGTATGAAGTATTTTATTTCATTTATTCTCTTGCTACAAAATTTCCATGAGAAATACTAACTGTTCAGAGACACAATACTGAAGGCCGATGCTGTGGCTCACAGTAACCATAGCAATAACTGTTCTAAAAATAAAGATGGCCTGTATCAGCACAGATGGGATCCTCTTACTGAGGAAGAATCAGGTTAACAAGCAGTAGTATCACCTGAACTTAGGAATCGCACTTGATAGTAACATAATATGAGAACATGAGGGCTTAATACAGATATAAAGGCATATATTTAGATGAGACTTCCTAGTGAAACATAATTAAAAACTGAAACTATACCTGTAGATGCTAGGTAAGTTCCAACAAGGAGACATGGCATGAACAGTTAGTATTTCTCATGTCACAATTCATATGTTTAACAACACAGGGGATTAAACTCAAGGCATTTATTTCTTAATTCATGACCCATAAATTCTTCCTTATATTTAATCTGGGTTTATCAGCAATTACGATTCTAATATATTAATTTATACATTTACAAGTAAATGAACAAAAAAGTTTTACAACTGGAAGACCTATATATATTTCTATTATAGCACTTAGCATAATTATTCATTTACTTGTTTGACTTCCTCATTAAACTACGGCCTCCTTGAAAACAGGGACCGTGCCTGTGTATCTGTGTAAGAGGTAAATACCTATTCAGGATGTCTCTGATGAATGAATTCATTATTACAGATCTAAAAATACAAGTGAGATAATAGATGATTTGTCACAGATTAACAACTCTTCTACGAATCCGTAAAAGTTTAGTGGGAATGGAGGATTGGAAAGACACATATTTTCCCACATCTAAGAGGCTTCATGCATTCCTATTGCTTATTAGAAAACTGAGGCCATTTACAAAAGACCCATGATGGTGACCTGGAAACATATTCTGAGATTAGAAAGCACTCCCCTGGTTTCCAAGGCAAAGATGTTAGAATTGAGCTAGGCCTAAGCTTTCTGACACATGCTCTGTAGCCTTCCCTACTTATGGATGAGTTGGTGATAAAAATACTAACCATCAAAGGTCCAGATCAACTTCTGCTAAAAGCAACCAATTATTCTATGGTCATTGCATGCAATTAACATTTCTCCTTTAGCACAATAGTGATTTTTATATTCTATTTTGTCAAAATTACAAGGAACAGCACCCCTGAATGCAACTAATAGGGCATGCTTGGCTAACCTATCTCCAAGGTCCAAGTCAAGCAGCTTCAAGGAGTTGCAACTAGAACAGAGGCAGACAATTCAACTTGTTCTTCAAATTCTATTCATTCATTTAAATATTTATTGAGCACTTCCTTTGGTTTTTGTGGTTATTGTTTCTTTTTAATGTTTTTATTGATTTTTAGAGAGAGAGGAAGTGAGAGGGGATAGATAGAAAATCGATGGGAAACATCATCAGTCGGCTGCCTCCTGCACGCCCCCTACTAGGAATGAAGCCTACAACGAGGGCATGTGCCCTGACAAAGAATCGAACCAGTGACCTCTTGGTTCCTCTGTCAAGGCTCAACCACTGAGTCACACTGGCTGGGCCAGCAACTCCCTTGTAACAGGGATCTTCATGGCTCTACGGATACATCAATGAACAAAACAAAGTTCTCTCCTCTTGGTACTTATACTGGTTGATACTAGAGGCCCAATGCATGAAGATTCGTGCAAGAATGGGCCTTCCTTCCCCTGGCTGCCGGCACCACCTTAGCTCCTGCCTGAGCCGCCTTTTTGCTCTGGCCCGGAGCTGCCTTTCTGCCTTCCCATGCTTCCCAGAGGCCCGGAGCAGCTGGGGCAGTGTGGAATGCCTGCATCATCGCCATGGCGATGACACAAGCATCTTGCCCCACCCCTGGCCACTCGGCGCCTGCATATGCAAATTAACCCACCATCTTTGTTGGGTTGGTTTGCATACTCACTACTGATTGCCTGGTGGGTGTCGTGAGGTATGATCAATTTGCATCTTACTCTTTTATTAGTGTAGATTATATTGATGTTATTTTTTTCTTGATGTTGACTAATAGTGGGACTTGTCACTATTGAGCAGGTACTAGAGACATGTTGTCCACATGTGGTATATCTTCCCAACCATACAATTTTTTTCATGGGAGCATACATCTGAAATTGTAGTTTGAATCAATGAGATTTGATTCTTTTTTTAAAAAAATATATTTTATTGATTTTTTTTTTTACAGAGAGGAAGAGAGAGGAATAGAGAGTTAGAAACATCGATGAGAGAGAAACATCGATCAGCTGCCTCCTGCACACCCCCCACTGGGGATGTGCCCGCAACCAAGGCACATGCCCTTGACCGGAATCGAACCTGGGACCTTTCAGTCCGCAGGCCGACGCTCTATCCACTGAGCCAAACCGGTTAGGGCGAGATTTGATTCTTGATAATAATATTTTTATCTATAAATTGCAAAGAACTTTGTACCCTCCTAATAAAACATATCTTGCCTCATCTTATAACTTAGGTATTTTTATACTTGCCTTATTCTTCTCTAGAAGGTTATACATTCTTGAAAATCTTGCTTTATTTATCACTTTATCTCTTACACAGTGCCTTACACATGGTAAATGTTCAACAGATATTTAAGTTGGACTTAGTTCTGTGTTTTTAAGTGAAGACTCTATCAACATTTTTATAATGAGTATAAATTCTCATTTAAACTATTTACACACAATTACACTATTTTTTCCCACAGTGTATTGAGGAAAGGAAACCCAAATAAATATTTACTGAATTGAATTGAAAATGTTGAAAGTAAGTTTACTTTAAAAATGTTTTAGCCCTAACCGGTTTGGCTCAGTGGAAAGAGCGTCGGCCAGCGGACTGAAATGTCCCACGTTCAATTCCGGTCAAGGGCATGTACCTTGGTTGCAGGCACATTCCAGTAGGAGGTGTGCAAGAGGCAGCTGATCGATGTTTCTCTCTCATCGATGTTTCTAACTCTCTATCCTTCTCCCTTCCTCTCTGTAAAAAATCAATAAAATATATTAAAATAAATAAATAAATAAATAAAAATAAAAATGTTTTAGAATCAGTTTTTGTGAGGGCTGTACATTTCCCTTTTGTTTAACCACCTACAATCAATCCTTTAAAAAGGAAAGAAAAAAAGAAACCAAGGTGGCGGCATAGGTAAGCACCTAAACTGCTGCCCCACACAACAATTTCAAAACTACAACTAAAAGACAGAACGGACACCATCCAGAACCACAGGAAAGCTGGCTGAGTGGAAATTCTACAACTAGAAGGAAAGAGGAAAGCTCACGGAGAAGGAGCGGCAAAGAACTGAGGTATGGAGACATGCGCGCGCAGAGAGGAAGGGCGGCGGAGTGTCTGGCTGGCTTTCTCTGGTGGGAGGGGGAAGGAAGCCCCTGACTGCACTGAACCCCAGTTCCGACTGCACTGAACCTCAGTTCCGGGTGAAACCCCGTGGACCCAGGCTCATACAGGGGGAGTTTGGACTGTCAGGTAGAGAGAAAGGCACCTGGAGACTCAGAAACTCAGAGACTCAGGGGAGCCGCGGCGGCAGGGGTCTGGAGGCGCGAGTGTGCACAGGGACTGACTGCAGAGGTTACCACAGGCTGTCCCTGGTGGAAGGGAGTCGGGGGCTCCCGACTGCACTGAACTTCAGTTCCGACTGCACTAAACCGCAGTTCCAGGCGAGCCCCTGGGGACCCACGCTCTTACCGGGGAAGTCTGGACTGTAGGGTGGAAACTCAGGAACCGCGGGGGGGGGGGGGGGCCGGGGGGGCGGAGGTCTGGAGACTCGAGCAAGGGCAGGGCTAACTGGAAGCCAAGACTGTCTGCCCCGCCCTGAGACTCCACCCCTTCCAAGCTGAGAACAGAGGCTTTTGCAATCTGGCAAGGCTAATGCTATAAGGCTGTCTCCAGCACCGAAAATCTCCCAGTGTAGACACAGCTAATCCTCACAGCCAACTGGCCTGGAGGTCAATTCTTCCCAGTGATACCAACAACAATCAAGACTTAACTACAACAGCCCTAACCGGTTTGGCTCAGTGGATAGAGTGTCGGCCTGCGGACTGAAGGGTCCCAGGTTCGATTCTGGTCAAGGGCATGTGCCTGGGTTGTGGGCACATCCCCAGTGGGGGGCGTGCAGGAGGCAGCTGATTGATGTCTCTCATTGATGTTTCTAACTTTCTATCCCTCTCTCTTCCTCTCTGTAAAAAAAAAAAAAATCAATAAAAAAAATATATTTAACAAAAAAAGACTTAACTACAACAAGGCTGTACACACAGTCCACAAAGGGGTGCACCAATAGTATCCACCTCAGGTTAACTGGGGAGGCCGACCCACTGGGCCATATAGGAAACCTAGCACACAAAGCTACTCTACCAACTCAGGGAAGCAATGAAAAATGGGGAGACGAAGAAACAGATCACAAACAAAAGAAACGGAGGAAAACAAATGACTGGATATAGAATTCAAAACCACAGTTATAAGGCTCTTCAAGAATATCCTAGAAAAGGCCGATAAATATAATGAGACCCTCGAAGATATGAAAAAGGACCAACTAGAAATTAAACATACACTGACTGAAATAAAAAAATATTATACGGAGACCCAACAGCAGACTAGAGGAACACAAGAATCAAGTCAAAGATTTGAAATACAAAGAAGCAAAAAACACTCATCCGGAAAAGCAAAAAGCAAAAAGAATCCAAAAATATGAAGATAGTGTAAGGGGCCCCTGGGACAACTTCAAGCGCACCAACATCAGAATTATGGGGGTGCCAGAAGAAGAGAGAGAGCAGGATATTGAAAACCTATTTGAAGAAATAATGACAGAAAACTTCCCCCACCTGGTGAAAGAAATAGACTTACAAGTCCAGGAAGTGCAGAGAACCCCAAACAAAAGGAATCCAAAGAGGACCACACCAAGACACATCATAATTAAAATGCCAAGGGCAAAAGACAAAGAGAGAATATTAAAAGCAGCAAGAGAAAAACAGTTAGTTACCTACAAGGGAGCACCCATACGATTATCAGCTGATTTCTCAACAGAAACTATGCAGGCCAGATGGGAGTGGCAGAAATATTCAAAGTGATGAATAGCAAGAACCTACAATGAAGATTATTCTACCCAGCAAAGCTATCATTCAGAATTGAAGGTCAGATAAAGAGCTTCACAGATAAGAAAAAGCTAAAGGAGTTCATCACCACCAAACCAGTATTATATAAAATGATGAAAGGTACTCTTTAAGAAGAGGAAGAAGAAAAAGGTAAAGATAAAAATTATGAACAACAAATACATATCTATCAACAAGTGAATCTCGCCCTAACCAGTTTGGCTCAGTGGATAGAGGGTCGGCCTGTGGACTGAAAGGTCCTGGATTCGATTCCGGTCAAGGGCATGTACCTTGGTTGTAGGCACATCCCCAGTGGGAGGTGTGCAGGAGGCAGCTGATCGATGTTTCTCTCTCATCGATGTTTCTAATTCTCTATCCCTCTCCCTTCCTCTCTATAAAAAATCTATAAAATATATTTTTAAAAAACCAAGTGAATCTAAAAATCAAGTGAATAAAAAATCTGATGAACAGAATAAACTGGTGAATATAATAGAATCAGGGGCATAGAAAGGGAGTGGACTGACAATTCTCAGGGGGAAAAGAGTGTGGGGGGTGCAATAAGAGACTGAAGAAAGGTCGTACACCTATGGATGAGGACAGTGGGGGGGGAGGTAAGGGCAGAGAGTGGGGTGGGAACCAGGAAGAGGGAAGCTATGGGGGGGGAAAAAGAGGAACAATTGTAATAATCTGAACAATAAAGATTTATTAAATTTAAAAAAAAGAACTCTTTTGGCCTTAGTTGCTGTTGGGGTTACCAAAGCTGTACCTCACATTCTGCTTTATGTTAGGGTTGTACACATAAGCCACATACGGCTCTACATAGACATTTAAGTATTTTTTAATACAGCAGAAGTGTGTCTGAGTGTCTTTAACAAAGATCAATACGATCAGGAACCCATGTTTGTGGAAGGCTAATTTTTTTTTAATATATATATATATTTTTTATTTTTTAAATACATTTTATTGATTTTTTACAGAGAGAAAAGGAGAGGATAGAGAGTTAGAAACATCAATGAGAGAGAAACATCGATCAGCTGCCTCCTGCACACCTCTTACTGGGAATGTGCCCGCAACCAAGGTACATGCCTTTGACCAGAATCGAACCTGGGACCCTTTGGTCCGCAGGCAAACGCTCTATCCACTGAGCCAAACCGGTTAGGGAAAGCCTAATTTTTTTAATGACCACTGTAGAAGCAAGCAATTAAAAAGATTAATGTTTGCAGTAATACAAAAGATGTCCCAAAATATTTTATTCATCTTTGTTTATAAAAAAGTGCCTTGCTTGCCCTGGCTGGTTTGTTCAGTGGATAGAGCGTCAGCCTGTGGACTGAAGGGTCCCAGGGTAGATTCCAGTCAAGGGCACATGCCTGGGTAGTGGGCTTGATCCCCAATAGGGGGCGTGCAGGAGGCCACCAATCGATGATCCTCTCTCATCCTTGATGTTTCTCTCTCCCTCTCCTTTCCTCTCTGAAATTAATTTTTAAAAAAAGTGCCTTGCTGTAGAGTTGGTACTTGTATCAATAGTACTACTAGTTATTGCTCAATTAAAAAAATTTTTAACATATTTTTGTTGATTTCAAAGAGGAAGGGAGAGGGAGAGAAAGATAGATATATCAATGATGAGAGAGAATCATTGATTGGCTGCCTCCTGCATGTACCCTACTGGGGATCTTGCCTGCAAACCAGATATGTGAACTGATCGGGAATGGAACCCTGACCTCCTGGTTCATAGGTCGATGCTCAACTACTGAGCCACACCAGCTGGGCGTTATTGCACAATTTTGATTGAGACAGCAAGAATACAGGTATTTCTGGTAAGGCATATTTGATATGAAAACCTATTTCTATTCAACCTTCAGATTTACATAACAAAGGCAATTGCAATTCTCAACTTTCAACTAGATACAGTTTTCATAGCAGTGAGGTGGATTCCAACATTGCCTAGAATAGCCACATGGCCCGAAAGTTTAACTTCTTTCTGGAAATTTTTGTTTATTGCAATGTAATTGATATACAACATTGTATTCATTTTAGGTGTATAACCTAATCAATTTGATATATGTATGTATTGCAAAATGTTTACTAGAATAAGTTTAGTTAACATCCTTCACTTCACATAGTTACAATTTTTTTCTTGTGCTGACAACTTTTAAGATCTACTCTTAAAATTTCCTGGAAAATTTTCACAAGAAAACTGGTAGGAAAGGAGTAAGTCCTGAGTTGGGGCAGAAGACATTACCAAATCAGGTCTAGAGAGAATACTGAGAGCTCAAATAGATTGAAAATCCTGCTCAAATAGATTGTGTAAGTAAAAGGGACGTGAGCATGAATTAAAATTCAAGATTACCAAGCCAGGCAGGAAAAGAAAATAAATGGAACAATTTTGGATAGTATTTGGCAGGTTGTTTGGATGAAATCTGGTGATGGCTGGTGCTACCTGAGACTGGATCTCACGTTTTAGGGCTGATCAAATTCATTTAAAGAGTCTGGAATGAGACAGACACTGAACTTCATATTCTGGCAACGTTCCAGGGATACTGTGTCTTTAGTTCAGTCAGTTTCTGTCCAAAGGGGATGTGATGGGGCAGATTAATAGGTCATTTATATTCATGTCACCATTTAAAAACAATTTATCATGTTATGTGGTGTAGTTTTATTCGTGTGTCTTATACTTGGTTGTTTGTTTTTTAGTTTCTTTGATCTATATGGGTTTATAGTTTTTATCTAATTTGTAGTTTTCAGCCATTATTTCTCCAAGTAGTTTTTCTGTCTTCTGCACGCTCCTTCAGAGTTTTCACTGACATGTATATTAGGGTGCTTGAACTTATATTGCAACATCCCTAATATCTAATATCGGTGTTTTTATCCAAGATCTTTTTTTTTTTTTCCTGGAGAGTTTCTATTGCTCTAATAGTTTCAGATGCACTAATCTTTTATTCTTCTATTGCTAATCTGTTGCTAACTTACACTGACATTTCTGGGTTTAATTCTATTGATTGATTGTAGTCATCATATGGGTGTGTTTTTCCAATTATTTGCATTTTTGTAATTTTTAAAAATTAAATGCCAGACATTGTGAACTTTGTTGGGTGCTCGATATTTTTTGTTTTCCTATTAAATATTTTTGAACTTTGTTCTGAGATAAAGATGTTATTTATAAACAGTCTAATCCTTTTGAGACTTACTCTTAGGCTTTGTTTTATGGGACCAGAGTAGCCTTTAGTATAGGACTAATATAATATCCCTCCACTACTCAGTGACCCATTTACTTTGTGTTGGGAAAGGGCTCCTTGCTGTGGAGTAACATCATGGAAGTAGGCATCACAAGTAAGGAAGAGCAGCAGTAAGACACAGGAATGCCACATCTGTACCTAGGCTTGTTCTCCATCTGTGTCAGCATTTCCCTCCAGGCCTGGAACATTGCTGAAACAGCTGGTGGCCTTTGAGCTCTGATGATTTTTCTCACCTCTGACCTTGACTATTTCTCTGTGTCACATTCTGTACTCAACACATCCCTTTAGTACTTCATGAAGGCGGACAACAGATACTCAGAACTCCAACAGACCCTGGGAGAAATCAGATGGCCAGGGAAACTAGAGAAACACAGTAGAGAGATGTCTGACCACTAAAACAAGAAGATAATTAAATCCTAGTTGACCAAAAGAAGAGGTCATGGAAGAATCAATAGTTAAGGGACAAGAAAACAAACAAACAAAAAACTAAATGGAAAAGGAGGTCTATAAAGAAACTGAGAAAAAATAATCAGATCTATGGGAGGTAAAACTGGAGAGAGTTGGGTTCTAGAAACAAAGAATGGGGCAGGTCAAGAGTGTCCAACTAAGATGAGGTGTACCGATAGGGTTAGGGAACCTCATCAATCATTTCCCACCCCACTTTGGGAGTTCTGGCAACCAGGTCCTTACTCTGCAGGTAGAAGATTAGAAGAGTCATCTCTGCTAAATCTGACCAAGTTTAAGAGAAAACTTTTGAAAATACTGACAATGAAAGTTCCCCAAGTTAATAGCTCAGCTAGTTCATCCACTGAGATGCTTAAGATGGATTAGATCTATGTAGGAGCTCAGAGCTTCCAATTCACTTTTGTTTGTCTGTTTATTTTAAAATCAGTTTTATCAATGTATAATTTGCATAATGTTCATAAACACACTCAATTTATGTGTACAGTTCAGTGAGTTTGACAAATGTATACTCCCATGTAACTACCATCCAATCAATATGGATAACTGACCAAAGAGTCTAGGGTCGAATTACTTAGAAAACCAAGCAAAACAAGACAATTATTAACTCCAGGGAAAATCAAAAGTTGTGCAAGAAAAGGCAGGTGATCATAGTTTGGTACATGGCTTGGCTGTGACTGTTGTTTGCAGTAGTTACTTAGTAATATAAGTAACAGATTAGCTACTGAAGAATAAAAGATTAGTGCATCTGAAGACAGAGCAATACAAACTACCCAGGAAAAAAAGATGTTGTTTGCATGATTATAGTAATATTAGAGGCCCAGTGCATGAATTTGTACACGGGTGGGGTCCCTCGGCCTTGTCAACCATCGAGGCAATGGGGGAGGGATCATGGGAGGTTGGCCAGCTGTGGGAGGTTGGCTGTGGGAGCGTACTGACCATCAGGGGGCAGCTCCTGCATTGAGCATCTGCCCCCTGGTGGTCAGTGCGCATCATAGCTACAGGTCAACGGGTCATTCGGTTGTAACAGTCGCGTAGGCTTTTATAAATATAGGTGAGTACTGAGATTGAGCTAATCAAAATCAGACAGGAACTACTTGGAAAGATAAAAAGGTTGGGATGAACATGGAGTGAAGATTTGGGAAAAAGAGTGCTATAGTCTCACCTTGCATAATATGAAGTCTGTAGGGAATACCTAAACCTAAAATAACCAAGGAGTAACAATGTAGGCATGTCATTTAGAAAAACAAATAAAATAATCATCTAAAAGAAGTGTTAGATAGAAAAGATAAATAAATAAAATAAAAAATAAGCCTAGCCAGCATGGCTTCGTGGTTGAGTGTCGACCTATGACCCAGGTCATGGTTCAATTCCTGGTCAGGGCACATGCCCTGGTTGCGGGCTTGATCCCCAGTAGGGAGCGTGCAGGAGGCGGCCGATCAATGATTCTCTCTCCTCATTGATGTTTCTATCTCTCTTTCCCTCTCCCTTCCTCTCTTGAAATTAATAATATATATATTTTTAAAAAACAAAAATGAATGAATGAATGAATGAGTAAATAAATAAATAAAAGAAGTGATAGGTTGTCTCTGGGGAGGGGTTAACTAAGTGCAGAAAAAACACTTCGTTAAATTCAGCATTCATTCATGATTTTCTTCTTCCCTTCCCCACCCCTTCCTAATAATCCAGCCCTAACGCCACTACATGGGGCAGGACAAAATAGGCTCCTAAGTGATGCCGAATTTTTGGACTGGAACCCCGATTCTTTGTCCGCCAGAATCGAAGAATGAATCCACGGACAGAATGTGATATAGCAAAGATGGAGATTTATTGCAGAACAAGTACAGACTCCCACGTGGAAAGAGGGAAGAGTCCCCCAGAATGGACTCCCAAGCAGGGAGGGGGAGAAGGGTCCCAGAACTGACTCCAGGTGGGGAGGGGGAAGAGCCCCACTGGGTTCTTTTCCCCCCATGGTTTATATAGGCTGCAGAACTTGGTGCCTTGATATCCCCTCTGATTGGTCACTATTCCCTTAGACTGGTTACTATAGAAGCTCCTGGGCTCAAAGGTCGAACCTCAGGTGGGACAGGTGAGGTTCTCCCCCGCTCCTTCCTTCTCTTTATTTTGTAAATGTGACCTTTCATGGCTACTTCCAGTTCCCTTGTCTTATGTAAACATACCTGTTGCTGCCTCCTTGTCTTATGGAGATGTAACTGCGCCTGGCTTCCTTGCGCTACAGAAATGTACCTTCTCCCAGTCTGCAGCCCCCTGCTTTTCCCATGGACCCCAATTCTAAAAAAATCCCTAAGCCTGCCTATGTTCCCCCTAAAATTCCTGCTTCATAAGCAGATGGCTGTTTGGGGTGAGATATCCGGGCCTGAGTGAAGTATGGTAGCAACCATACTTGGGTAAAAACTGCTGTTTGAATTTTAACCCTGCTATTCTGGCTTCTGCACACACTTACTTGCTTAAACAATAGGGTAGTTACCTCAGCACATCAATCCATCCCACATCACAAAGGTTATTCTCCTGGGCCTGTGGACCAGAACCACAGGAGATCGATTCCCACTGACTCAGTAGCTCCAGGAGTTGAAACTGCAGACAACTTTTAGAGATTAACTTTGCTCAATTCTGCTTCTGTACAATCTGCTTTCGCAAGATAGGTGCACATGCCAATCCGATGTCCAGCAGGATGTGGCTGGGGGTTCGTTTAGAACAAAGGAACGTTTTTGTGGTTTAGACCTTTAAAAGGACTGCCTACACCTGAAATGGCGCGGTCGTGAGGGTGGACTCCATCTGCGTGGGGTGCTCTCGCGGCCGTCCTGGCCAGCTCAATAAATCCTTGCCTGCTTTTTTAATCAATCAGCAGCCTCCGGTGGTCTTATTCTGACTCCAGGGTTCGACCCCACAACACTGAGCAGATCTTCTTGCTTCATATAGGCATTTACAGTTATAAATTTCCTTCTAAGCACTGCTTTAGTAGCACCCCATAAGACTGGATATGCTGCCCTGGATTTCCATTCATCTCAAAGTATTTTTAGATTTTTCTTTTGACTTCTTTGACTCACTGGTTACTAAGGAGTGTGCTGTTTAATTTTAACATATCTGTGAATTTTACCAATTTTTCCTGTTACTGACTTCTATTTCATTCCATTACCATAGTCAGAGAACCTATTTCATATTATTTCTACGCCTTTAAATTTATCGAGGTTTGTTTTATAACCTAGCAGATGGTCTCTCCTTGAATATACTCATGTATACTGATAACATATTCTGTTGTGTGGAGCATTTTATGGCTGTGAGTTAAGTCTAATTGGTTTATGGTGTTGCTCAAGCCTTCTCTTTCCTTGTTGATTGTTCAGTCATTCTATCCATTATTGTAGGTAGAATATCTAAGTTTCCCTTCCCCTCTAAATTTCTAATGCTATTCTCGTAGTTTGGGTAGGGCTTTCTTCCTATTTCCTGACCACAACCAGTGTGGGAACCATACCAGAGTTGTTGGATAGCCAAGGCAACTTAGAGTATGAATGTCCTTGTTGATAGTACGACAGAAGGCCAAGGCCTCTCTGAACATGGGAATCTTAATCAGAATGTTCAAGGCTAAGATACCATAGGCAGGTGCAAGGTCAACAACTACAGTCCACTGCGCACGCATGCCCTTCTATAGCCCAAATGATTGATGTCACTGTTAGCAACTGGCCTCTTCTGACTAAGTGGTATAATACGTGTTACTGACCAGCTAGTGTACTGGACAGGCGGTTACTACGTGAGGCTACAGGCAGTGGAGAGAAGCCAGAGTAGATACTGAGGCGATAGCTCTAAGGGAGAGCTGCTGGAATGTAAGGGGGAGGAAAGGCGGAGACAGGAGAGAGGCTGGGGATAAAGGCAGAGACAGGAGAGAGGCTGGGGATAAAGGCAGAGACAGGAGAAAGGCTGGGGAGGAAAGGCGGAGACAGGAGAGAGGCTGGGGAGGAAAGGCGGAGACAGGAGAGAGGCTGGGGATAAAGGCAGAGACAGGAGAGAGGCTGGGCAGAAAAGGCAACCCAGAGGATGTGCTGAGAGACTGGTGCTGCTGCGAAGGGCCGCGGGAAAGGCTTGGAGAGGCTACTGTGACTACTGAGGAAGAGAGCTCAGGTGCGGCTACTGTGTGAGGCGGTGAGTCTGGGACAGCGTGTGGCTGCTCCGATGACAGCTGTGGGTGCAGAGGCTACTGCTGCTTTGTAGGAACACTGGTTTATCAGCCGGTGTGCGGCCACCTGTATAGGACTTGGCTGTGAAGGACTGTTCTGTCTGATGGCTCTGTGGCCACTGGCTTCTACAATAAAGGCTTTCTTATATACACCCACAACTTCTCATGGCTTCTCCGTCTACCACCCGGCTTCCAAGGAGGTCCAGCCCCTGGCAGAGGGGCTCGGCCCCGACAGTTAGTGCAATGGGCAGGGTTTGAGAAGGAACCTGCCCTGGCAGTGGGCGTAGTCATTAGCAGAATTCAGAAGAATATACGGACTCAGAGCAGCAGTGCTCCTGTTGCTCTGTCGACCAGCTGTTAAGTTTCACCAATTTGTTGGCCGATCTCTTATTGTTCTCAACAATGCCCTGACATAAATTGCTGTACACATAAATCGGATCAAATACCGGCTCCTGTGAAGCAAGGTTATGAGCTCAGTGTTTAATATTTGTTCTTATTCCAGGAAGACTTCCCACAGCTGTCTTTATCTCTGGTTTTCTCTTGCAAACTAGCCAATTGACAACTTAGCCCATATTTTGAACCTCCTCCCCATTGCTTATCACCGCAACCTCCAGGTTTTTACAGAGCAACCTATGGCTTGAATTTCTCCATGTTCTGTTGCAAATGAAGTCAGTTCATTTGGGAATTGTTTAAGAGCTATCTGTTTTATGGACTGCTTCTCCCCCAGGCACAATCACTGAGCCTTGGCATTGGAGCAGGCAAAGGCAACCTCCCTGGTCTAGGGGCTGAACTCCAGGTGGAGGAGGAGGCAGCAGCCTGAGGTCCTCTGGTTTGATCTCTTCTGGCTTGGACCTCCACTTTAGGAGCTGGGGTAAGGGTAACTAGGATCCCAGTATTCACAACACTCCAGCCCAAAGTAGAGCTTAGATACCAATGTAAGAACATCCAAACCTGTGGAGAATTTGTATAAAAAGTTTATTTGAGTCAAACAGAGAATACGCCTGGAAGCAAGATCTCAACAAACGGAGAAAAAACGCTTTGAAGAACAATAGATTGCACTTCCTTTTATACATTTGAGATTAAAGAGGGAAGTAAGGAAGATTACCTAAAGGCAGGAGAGAGCAAGGTCAGGGTTGAATTACGGACACAAACAATAATTGGGTGAAGGCCTGGGGTGGGGTGGGAGCCAGGTGGAGGGGGGCACTGGAGGAAAATTAAAGGGGGTCTTCTGTAATACTCTCAGCAATAGAGAGAAAAAAAAAACCTCCCTCAAAAACCAAAAACGATTATGTGCTCTCTTGGGGTGGTAACCCGTTAGAATGAGGGCTCTGGAAGGGGGCGTTTCAAAGGTGTGTTAACCTAAATGAACAGAGACCATGGCCAGGGCTTGCTTAAGGCAAAGATCACAAAAGAAGTGTGACTACTACCCACCATGACCTGCCCAGTTAGAAATTTATGATTTATGACACTACCGCTCTTTAGTGCACTCTCTGTTCCATGAGTGGGGCTGGATGAAAGAAAGGATCCTTTATCTCTCAACCACACTCACCCAGGGCCTCACTTCAGCATCAGGTAGCTAGGGGCAGGATGAGAGCCGACATCCTGTTCCTCCCATGAGGACCCATGGGGGAGGAAGCCCTGTGTTCTCGCTTGCAGCCCCCGAGCTGGAAGGGTGAAGAGGAGTCTTGGTTGAAAGACCACAGATGATCTCCTTTCTTAGCTAATTTTCATGTTTTCTTGAATAGATATTTATTTATTTATTTATTTATTTTTTAATATATTTTATTGATTTTTTACAGAGAGGAAGGAAGAGGGATAGATAGTCAGAAACATCGATGAGAGAGAAACATCGATCAGCTGCCTCTTGCACACCTCCCACTGGGGATGTGCCCGCAACCAAGTTACGTGCCCTTGACCGGAATCGAACCTGGGACCTTTCAGTCCGCAGGCTGACGCTCTATCCACTGAGCCAAACCGGTTTCGGCTTGAATAGATATTTAGATATTTATTCATTTGCTGTTTTCTCTTAGGATTATTTCCAAAACTTTAAATGGTGGTTTGTTGTTTGCTTGTATAATAATTTTCATCAGTTGCACTAGGAAGTGGATGAGCCCAGCTCCTCATCACTGTCTTGCCTGTAGTCAATCTCTTGTCAACAAAAGTTAGCTGCCACCAATCTAATGCCAACAGGAGTTCCTAACATGGGGGTGGGAAGAAGGAGAGACTTCATTCAGGTGAACAGTTTGTAAACAGGGAAACGGTCCACAGAGGATCAGAGAATGTGCCTTTTAAAGAGCAAGTTCCCACCCCAGTGGCTGGTCCATCTTAGTGCCAATGAGGTATCCAAATTTGCACAGGCTGGTGGATCAAAAAGCATTGTCCTGCCCTAGCTGGTTTGGCTCAGTGGATAGAGCGTCGGCCTGCGGACTCAAGGGTCCCGGGTTCGATTCCGGTCAAGGGCATGTACCTTAGTTGAGGGCATGTACCTTGGTTGCGGGCACATACCCAGTAGGGGGTGTGCAGGAGGCAGCTGATCGATGTTTCTCTCTCATCGATGTTTCTGGCTCTCTATCCCTCTCTCTTCCTCTCTGTAAGAAATCAATAAAATATATTAGAAAAAAAATAAAAAAATAAAAAGTACACATCAACACTATAATAAAACATGGTTATTCTACCTTTAAAAAAAAAAAAAAGCATTGTCCTGATTGGCCACCTTTCTGTGTTATTACGGAGCCTGATTGGCCAGAGTGGATGCAAATGAGGATATAGCTGTGTAGTTGGATGGGAGGGGCAAGTGTCAATCATCCCACTGGTAGAAACACACCAAGAACCTTCTATAATGGTTGACTCTGATCACAGGAACTGCAGGAAGCCTGCGGCTCAGTGTGTGGTTTTCCTCTGAAATGCAAAATGCAAGAGACAACTCTGCTTCCTGTAGCTGTTAGATGTTTTCTTATAAATTTGAACCCAATTAACCAGAAGAGTCCTTCTTGGCGGGGTATACTGTTCCTTCACCGAGGTCAATACTCTGTTGGTATTATTCTTGCCACTTTTCTGTACACTTAAATTTATTTCAAGAAAACTTAAAAGTTAAAAAAAATCACAAAGTAGTTATTAGGAATACATAGATTAAAACACGAAGTGCTTTCGCATTTGCTATTTATGACTGTTCCCATACATGAGTAAAAAGCACTGGCAGTGTTTGCTCATAATGCCAACTAACCCTGCCTTGAACGGCCCTGAGTTACAAGGGTTATAAACAGGAAATAGCAGGTTGGCTGTGGTCCAGAGATCGTTCAACCGACGTGGGGGGAGAGGGGGGGGGGGACTCAGCAGGGGCCGGGGAGTGGGGGTCTCTGGCCCGAACACAGGGCCCAGACTTAGGCCGGCAAACGTTTGCAGGGTTAAAGGAGAGAAGCCCAGCCTCTCTTGGTGACGGGCGTTTGGCGCGTAGCCAAACGCCACGTCCTCTTCCACTTTGCTGCGTTTCTCAAGCGTCCAGGAAAGCGAAGCCTGAAAGGTCGCGGCGGTGGGAAAGCCCCGTGGACCGCACGGTACGTGGCCCTCTCCATCCCTCCACACCTGGTTGCAGGTTACGCGTCAGCCCGGTGCCCGGGTGCAGCCTCGCGTGCTCCCCAGTGCCGGCCCGGGGCCGGGGGATTCCCGGCAAAGGCCAGGACGGGGGTGGGCCTTCTGGCAGGCGACTCACTCCTGCCCATTCTTTATCTCTGGTTTGCCCGCGGGCACTGGCCTGGGCGGAGCCCCCCGCCCCCGCGCCCACCCCCTCACCCCCGCTCCCTCCCCCTCACCCTCGCTACCAACCCCTCGCCCGGCTCTCCCCGCACCCCGGATCGCCTGGAGGGCTGCCAGAGGCTGCGGGCATCCCGGGTGCGGTCCGTCCAGAGCGCGGGATCCGCGGGACCCACGGAATCCACCGGACCAAGTAACCCGCGGCCGGCGGAGGCGGAAAACAGGCCGCCAGCTTGGGTGGCAGGTCGCCAGCGTCCTGGAGACTTAAGATCATTCTGAGAGTGGTCAATGCCTGGGGTGAACGGTTCGAAAGATTTGACCGTTTTCCTTTCGAAAAGTTAATGCGAAAGGCTTTGTTTGGCAGTAAAAGTGCACGCGCTTGCGGGAGCAGCTGGCCTGGCAGCGGGGCGTCCTCTTTCGCCGCAGCCGGGGAAGTGCCTCAAAGCCGAGCACTTGTTGGCTCAGGACTAGGGAGGTAGCTTGTGTTGGGGAAGTCCAGAATGATACTATGTCTGTGAAGCCTTAGAACAAAACTTGCTTCCCATAGCTTGATGGTGTCCGGATTTGGACAGAAAGGCCTGTTCTTTTACTTTTTTTTTTTTTTAATGATTTTTTCATTTTACTTTTATTTTATTTTTTTTAAAACATATTTTATTGATTTTTTACGGACAAGAAGGTAGAGGGATAGAGAGTTAGAAACATCAGCTGCCTCCTGCACACCCCCCACTGGGGATGTGCCCGCAACCAAGGTACATGCCTTTGACCGGAATCGAACCCGGGACCCTTGAGTCCGCAGGCTGATGCTCTATCCACTGAGCCAAACCAGTTAGGGCCTGTTCTTTTACTTTTTTAAAAAAATATATATTTCTTTATTGATTTCAGAGAGGAAGGGAGGAGAGAGAGATAGAAACATCAATGATGAGAGAGAATCATTGATTAGTTGCCTCCTGCACGTCCCCTACTGGGGATGGAGCCCGCAACCCAGGGACCCTTCAGTCCGCAGGTGGACGCTCTCTCCACTGAGCCAAACCGGCTGGGGCCAAAGGCCTGTTCTTTTAGATATTAACCATGGGTTGCAGCAGGACAAAGGACATTGTAATGCAGACTAAGGTTCTGGTTCCAGGAACAGAAAGTGTGTTCCAGGGACAGAAAGTAAATTCGAGGACGTTGAAGCTCTGGCGAGTATTTTTTAACTTTGAAATTTGTTTACTGCAAAACAAGTCAGACCGGCCGGACTGACTTGCTGCCTGCCGGTAAGAGATTTCAGATAAGAGGAACCACATGGCTGGTATTTTACCTCTGGTGGTTCCCTTAAATAAGCTCACCAAAAAAAGTTTCATTCGGAGGAGGATTAAAAAAAAGACTTGCTCAACTCCACAAACAAAACCAAAACGCTTTTGTTTGCCATCCAGCTTCTAGGTTGGATGTCCTGATTAAAATGGCTTTTTCTAAGACTTCATGTTTTACATTATGTTAGTAACTGACATTTGGGTGTGCTTTTTTTAAAAAATGTATTTTTATTGATTTCAGAGAGGAAGGGAGAGGGAGATAGAAACATCAATGATGAGAGAGAATCATTGATCGGCTGCCTCCTGCACGCCCCCCACTGGGGATCGCGCCCACAACCCAAGCATGTGCCTGTGACCGGATGGAACCTGGGACCCTATAGTCCCCAGGCCGAGGCTCTATGCACTGAGCCAAACCAGCTAGGGCGACATTTGGGTTTTTAATTCTTCTTCCTCTTTCCCCCCTACTCCTCCCCCTCCTTCTCCCCCTCCTCTTCCTCCTCCGTTTCCCCTTCCTTCTCCTCCTCCTCCTTCTCCTTAATTATTATTATTATTTAGCGCTAGCAGGGGGCCTACTGGAAGCTGAAACTAAAGTATGTTTTCGTCATCGATTCTGGGGCGTCCCCAGCCGCGGCGCCCACTCATGTAATTTCCCAGGGCGTCAGGGTCTCGGGTGGGAGGCGCGGCCTGCAGGGCAGCCTGGAGGAGGCTCCGGGCTTGGCCCCGACCGGTTTCGGAAGCCCGGCCCCGGGGCCGCCTGTGACGCCCTCTACCACTTCCTCGTTCTTCCGTGACAAAGACCGCCTGCGATTTCCCCCTGCGATTTCCCCGGAGCTGTGCGGGTGCAGACAGCAAGGGGTGGCGCCTGTCCCAGCAGAGGTCCAGCAGACCAGCCGGTGGCCGCCCGGCGTGAGTAAACCCAGGATCCTGCCCGCCCCTCTCCCCCACCGGCACCCTGTGCTGGTGTCGCCCTGGACTCGGGGACTGTCGGGGCACTGTCCCCCGATCCGGGCAGGGAAGGGCTGAGTCTCTCGCTTTCAGCCCGATGGCCCTTCCCGAGCCTCCTGGAGACTCCCGCAGCACTCCTGTCGCTTTTCAGATCTCCGGAATTGCTTCTGTTTGGTTATTTCTTCCTTATAGGGCCCCAGAGGCAGATTACACTTGTGTCTAAGTCCGGACATGCCTCCTTTCCTTTGAATTCGCTGTCATCCTGCCAATATTTATGGAGCTTCTCTGGGACGGGCAGAGCTCTGGGTTCTGGGGACACCGAGATGGATTCGAACTTGGTTCCTTCCCCAGGCAGCTGCCACAGTGCAGCTAGGCAAGGGCCACAGACGGCCTGGAGTACAAAGGAGGAAGCCAGGCAGTTACAGAGCTGTCAACTGGGACTTCCATGGGTCCTTGCTTTCCTTACCATAATCAGTGAGGGAAGAATACTCTTACTACTGAAATGCCCTGTTTCTGCTTTATATTCAGCTCCTGTCACTCCTCTAGAAAGACTTCACAGCCCATCAGGGGGGTTCGTCTCCTCTGTACTTGCATAAATCCGGGGGCTATTTTTGCACTTTACACAGGATTGCACTGTATTGTCATATTTCCTTTAAAAAAAAAAAACTTTCCAGTCAAGTTATATTAGAATTATCTGGGTTAAAAATACATGCAGAATAAACAGAGAAAGCCTCCGGAGTCCATTGCCTAAGATAACCAAAGTTTACAGTTTAGTGCTGTTGTTTTTTAGACATTTATGCACTCACATACAACCTTTTAAGTGTTTTAAAATATGTATATGTATTTTCTTATTTTGTATGCTGCTGTTTCTCCAACTGCATTTCAGAACCGCTGGTGTTTGTTTTTCTTCTTTCAATTAATATGTAGTTTAACTCCCCTCTGGAGTTTCTAGTGACCACTTTTCTTCTTTTTGAGAAGGTGTGTATCCACAATTAACATTTCATTAACCTGCTTGTTCGGAAGCCAGAATGTTTTTTTCTCCCTCCTCAACTATGGGTTTAGAGGAATAATTTCTTCTTTGACCCCTTGTGCATACACGTGAATGAATGGACATATGTATTCATATATGTAATAGGTATATTCTTGAATCTTTTCTTTCCAGATAAAACTGCTTCCTTCCCTCACCCCCACTTGGTACCTTGTTGTGTATTTATGTTTCTCCGGTGTGGTCTCCACTTTTAGCCACTTGGTCATTTCAACCATTTAATTTTTTGTGCAGAACAGACAAAAAGCTTCTTCATTGTTTTCCTCTTATTCTAGATATCGGGCTGTCATTTTTAGTATTTCCCTACTTATGAAAGAACGACACTCCCCCAATTTGATACCACATTTACCTGCATATTCAAGGTGGTTTATATCTTCTGCAGTGAACTCTTCAATTGGGGCCTGTGGGCTGGGGGCAGCTCCTGCCTTGAGCATCTGCTCCCTCATAGTCAGTGTGTGTCATAGCAACCGGTCGATTTGCATATTAAGCTTTTATTATATAAGACTAGAGGCCCGGTGCACGAAATTCGTGCACGGGGTGTGTGTGTCCCTCAGCCCAGCCTGCACCCTCTCCAATCTGGGACCCCTCAAGGGATGTCCGACTGCCCGAAACGGGCAGTCGGACATCCCTCTCACAATCCAGGACTGCTGGCTCCCAACTGCTCACCTGCCTGCCCTGAAGGGTGTCCCGGATCAGGGTGGGGGTTCCCTTGGGGCATGGGGCGGCCTGGGTGAGGGGCCTGTGGTGGTTTGCAGGCCGGCCACGCCCCTTGGCAACCCAAGGGGAGGCCGTGGTATCTTGGGTTTATTTATCTTCTACAATTGAAACTTTGTAGCCTGGAGCGGAGCCCAACCTTCTGCTCGTTCCACTCCGTGGTGGCAGCCATTTCTGTTGGGACGTATGTATCTTCTATAATTGAAACTTTGTAGCCTTAAGCAGAGGCCTGGGCCGGCCAGGGTTTGCGGAAAGCTTGGCTTCCTCCATCGCCAGGGAAACCCAAGCCTCCCTCCTGCTCTCTGTGGCCGTAGCCATCTTGGTTGGGTTTATTTGCATATTTGCTCCTGATTGGCTTGTGGGTGTGGCTTGTGGGCGTAGCAGAGTGATGGTTAATTTGCATATTACTCTTATTAGATAGGATGAGTAAGCCATTACACATGGCCTTACTAATGGAGTTATGTAATGATGATCAGTCAGGTCAAGGCTGAGGAGAATGAGCTGGGCAAGCCTGGTCAAGGTCCACCACAGCCTAATGAAGATGAATAAGGAATTAATCTATCCTCAAGGATCTTACCACAGATGACTGGCGCCCAAACTAGAATAAGACAAAGCCAGACAAGAGTAAAAAGGATGCTGTGAAGCAAGAGGAGATGACCTGATTTTGGGGTCAAGACAAGCTTACGGAAGAGATACCTGGAAAGATGGGAGAGAATTTCAATAGGCAGGGACTGAAAAAAAGGAAGGAGCTTTCCAACTGGAAGCAAATACTTGAGTGAAGATGTTGGGACAGGAGAACAATGTCCAGGGAATGTTGAGATTTTTTATATGTCTTGATTTAGATGATGGGTTGGACAGAGGTGGGAGATACTGTGAGGTGTTTGGGCTCTGTATGAGAAGTTTGCCCTAGCAAAAGTTTAACTTTGGTTAAGAAGGAGGGGGGCCACTATATTAAGCGGATTTAACCTTATTGTCCCTAGTGACTCTGCTTATGTTTCTGTATTCCATTAGATAATTCATGATTTCTTTTTGATCTAGATCCTTTCTCATTCTGTGGTTCTTTCATTCCCTCGTTTTGTCTAGCCTGGATGCTACTGTTATGAACCAGGGAAGTTATTGGAAGTAAGGATATGCTGGAATTTGTGGGAGCTTCTCTGAGAGTCATGGGGCTGAGCCTCACCAAATAACTTTTTAAAATATACCTTTTAATTTTATATTATTTTATAATTGAGGTCATCTATTGTTTGTGGGCAATTTGCAATAATTGAAATGCACTGCTTGTGAAGCCAAATAATTTTTAATGTGTGTTTTTAGCCACTGATGCAGAGTAATAATAACACACCAAATTGGAGTGTGTTTATGCTTCAGCCTAAGTACGTGGTCTTTTAGACTATGTTTGGTATGTATTCTTGGCATTTCAAAAATTCCAGAAACCATGTGATGAATTACACATCTCATTTTATTTTATTTACTTTTCAAAATTATTTTTATTGATTTTTAGAGAGAGAGGAAGGGAGAGGGAGAGATAGAAACATTGATCTGCTGCCTCCTGCATGCCCCCTACTGGGGATGGAGCCTGCAACTCAGGCATATGCCCTGACCAGGAATGGAACAGGTGGCCTCTTGGTGCATGGGACAACACGCAACCAACTGAGCCCCACCGGCTGGGCCACATCTCATTTTAAATATTTGCGGGGGGGGCGGGGGTGTACAAAATGGCATTTTATAGTTGCAGGAGGAAAGAGGGGTTTATTATATTAGCTGCTTGAATTGTTACCCACACAGCCCACATCCACAGATTCTGTGCATGAATGGAGAAGGAAAGTGGGTTCTGTTACGTTCAGAGTGAATGCACAGAGCTCCTGTTACTTGCTTTGGGGTCAAGTAACCCCTTCTTTATCCTTCCAGAAACTGCTGTGTGACTCCTTCCGGACTTGCTCGTCTCAGTGGGGATTCCCAGACAGCTTACCTGAAAGCAGCAGGTGTGCATGCTGCTTTCTCAGCTGGCAGGGCAGGCAGGCTTCTTCTCTGCATTACCACCTGGTTTCGTGGTGTTGCTGGGAAACTGTTTACCTCTCTACTGCGGCTTGGTGGACATGACCTTGCTTTCATCCTATGCCGTGACCTCGCTTCAGGGAGAGAAGCAGTATAAAGAATGGAATCTTACGTATGTCCTTGGATAGGTTCAAGTAGGATGGGAACCAGGCGTGCTGGCTGCTGTGCTACTGATTACAGAGAACATCACGTGCTTTGGGTATCAGATGGTTTGGAGGCAAAGTAGACATTTTCTGAGAAAAATTGCTCACCTGTTAGAGCTGATGCTGGATGCCAAGGAGTTATGTAACACGGTAGAAGGTGTTACTGACCAAGTCTGTGTGGGCTCTTTCCAGGAAAGCTCTGCACAGTAGCAGATGATTGAGCGGGCCCTACAAGCGGAGGAGGGTTTTGCTAGGCAGGTAAATGGAACTGTATGCATAGGAAAGAAAGAACTTGTTTGGTTGAAGCCGCATGTGCAAGGTGGGTGTTAATGAGCGGTGAGGGCCGGACCTGGACCACAAGAGGCCTTGAACGCAAAGAAAATTGGGACCTGCCGTGGGAGAGGAGAACCCTTTGGAAGGTTTGAATTAGGAAACTGACTTGGTTCAAGCATGAACTTCAGAAAGTTCATTTTGATAGGAGATCGGTTTGGAGAAGGTGAAGCCATAGGCAGGGGGAACAGAAAGGTCAGGGGAATAGAAAGGTCAGGGGAACAGTCTAGGAGAGAGATGGATGGGAGGGCACACCCTCATTTAAGGAGCAGGTGCAGAAGGAGGGTGTTGAGAGTCAGAGGTTAGCAAGGGACTGTACAGAATGCAGAGGTGCGAGGTCAGCCAGGGGAGGGGCTTACAAGGAGGGGTTAATCAGCAGACCTCAGATGTGGCCACTAGGAGGTCCCCAAGGCCTCTACAAGAGCACTGTCAGCAGGAATGGGACACCAGGGTGAGCAAAGGGAGGCACCACCTCAGACACAACATTTAAGGGGGTGCTTAAAAACGCAGTAATCAAGATAAAGTATTCTAATGCAATATTTTGAAAAAAAAAATTGACATTCATGCAAGAAAAAATCCATAATGAACCAACTATCAACATTTAAAACAGACAGCATTAGCATTACAGATTTTTCCTTCGACAGCTTGTGGTTTGGCTCCGCACTGGAGTGTCACTGTGTAAAGGATATGGGGCGGGGGAGGGAGGGAGGATGCAAGTGGAGGCATAGCATAGTGAGGAGTGGATTGAAGTTGAAGTAACTGAAGGACCAAGTGCAGACTCTTCATGCATAAAGGCCCAGCTTCACCTGAAAGTAAACTACTGGATTGGTCTGGCTAAGGGATCAGAGGCTCAAGTCTTTTTCTTGTTGCTGTTTTTTAAGATGGAAGAGACTTGAACGTATTTACAAGCTGAGGGAAGGAGTCCCTGGAGATAGGGAACGGTTGACCAAAGAGCTCGTGGAGACAGGAGGGCACAGGGGGAGTGGTTGGCCCTGGGCAAGCCGAGGGACAACAGGTGCCAGCCCCACAGTGGGAATGTGGAAGGTTATGAGAGTTCAACCCTGGTAAATGTCTGATGATAACATGGACCCATGGGTGGTGATAGGATGGAAGGGAGCAGCGTGGGTGGAGCCATTGTGACCCTGTGGGAAAGGAGCCGACCAAGGTCCTTAAAAATGGTTTCAGAGCAGCAGTAAGGGGCCTGCTGAGGTTGAAAACCTAAGGGTGTGGTGTGATTCCCCCCCCCCCCCCCCCCCGCCCCCATCCCTTCAGCCAGACTTGGTATTCTGGACATATGCGTGGAAGAGGCTCACCATTGAGGATGGGATGCTGGAGTGATGAACCATTCTGCTTTTCCCGGGACCGAGGAATTTTCTGGGACACAGAACTTTTAGTGCTAAAACTGGGAAGTCCTGGCAAATCAGGACCAGCTGGTCACTCAAGGTGTTGCAGAGCTGGTGGTCAGGAGGCAAAATGGCAGGAGAATTGAGGGTGCTCGCTGGCGAGAGTTTGTAGCTTATGCTCTCAGTCCAGTTTGGGGAGAAAGGGAAGTGAGGCTATTGGGAGTGATTTGTGAACACACCTTCATTCATTCAACCAATATTGAGTGCCTACTATGAGTCAGGCACTGGGGTCCACACGGAGGATTTAACCAGAAAGAAGATAGGAATGCCCTCATGGACTATTCTTCTGTGGTAATGTCAGTTGATCCTCAGAGAGCGGACAACTACAGACTGCATCTCCCCGGCTTCTTTACAAGTAGGATGTGACTTTAGTTCTGCCAGCTAGGTGCATTCAGGCAAGATTTACAAACAGCAGTGAGGTAGAGGCCCATAGCTGGTTGCTTTTCTCCGTTTCTCTGCTGGCAAGCATGGTGGTGATGACTTGGGGATCTGGGTAGCAGTGTTTAGGTGTCCAATCACCAGGTGTGGAGTTGGTGGTGGCGGTGGGTTGCCTTCTGGTATCTGGGTCACCACAGGTGTTCTTGAGGGCCTCCTGATTCCTCACCGGCTTGGCTGAGACGCGCCTTCCTGGGAGGCCCCGGGAATCTTTCTCAGCAGCCCATCCAAGAGCCCCTCCCCCCAGCCCTTGCTGCAGTTTTATAAACACCCATCTTAAATATATTTCCATGGAAAATACCCGATTTCTGTTTCTAAAACCTGACACACGTTCTATTGGCCAGGGTTGTGGAGATTCACTTTGGAAATTTACAGCTGAGTTTTTTAAATGATCATTGCACCCTCCCACGAATTCCACTCGAAATGAAACTGCAACTGGTCTTAGGTTTGGTTTCTCACTGTGAAGATTGGAACAGTTACAAAAAGGGCAAGGCATCGTCATTAAATTAAAATTTGACAGTGGAGGCGAGGGGAGGAGAAAATGGGAATTTTTAAAGAATTCTATATACACATAGATGTCAGTTACGTCTGGCTAGAAAAGGCTTAATGTAGTAGAGTGAAATGAAACTAATGTTGACGAATCAGGAGGACTGGGCATTTTAAAGCAGGAAAGAAAAGAATTGGGCTCACATAGCTCCTCGGACCCTCACCCAAGTGAGGCAAAGCAAGTGACTTCGGAGGAGGTGAGTGGAGCGCTGAGCTGGCCGCTCAGGCAGGGTGGGGCTGCCAGCGATGGGCACCTGGCTTCACAGAACTCTATAGACCTCCTTCCACCTGCTGCCACCCCTCCTCGCCCCTCACCGCGTCTTTTGAGTCAGGTTAAGTAAAATCTGCCGGTTCTTTTTGAGGATAACTTTGGGATGTCTCTAGGCTTCCTTATTCTAAAGCGTATCTCTATAGGCACCAGGGGAGCTCTGAAAGCATCTTGAATGCTGTGAAATGTGTGTACACAAGAGACCGAAGCTAATTTTTCTTTTTAAAAATCTATAAGGTTTCCTTTTGGCTTGCTGCTGTTTTCTAATCTTATTGTACTGTGTTCGGAGAATGTAGTATGAGGTATGTTTATTTTAGTAGCTGTATACCTATTGTCTGGCTTAGGAAGCAAAATATTACAAGTTCAGTCATTTCGCCTCTGTGTTTTTATCTAGTCACATTCCATTCATCCTGTCATGGAAAACAATTCAGTATTTATTATTGCTATGTATGTTTTAATATTTTCACCACACACACACACACACACACACACACACCCCACGCCCTAAACAATATACAGAGTGGGGTAAAAGTAGGTTTACAGTTGTGAATATTCGAAATATGAGTTTATTCTTATATTGTTATTTATTATTGTATTATTTTCCATACGAACAATTGTAAAACTACTTTTCCCCCACCCTGTACGGTATTATTTTTTAAGCATTTAGGGTTTTAATGTATGCTTTAGCAATTTGCTTTTTGCCTAGGCAAAAACATTCCCTTTGTTTTGCTTTTTCTTTGTGAGATTCATGTAGTGATAGTTTATTTTCAGGGCCACGTGATACTTCGTTGAAGGACTATACCTTTTTTTTTTTTTTTTTTGGTAAATTTATTTATTTTTTAATATATTTTATTGATTTCTTACAGAGAGGAAAGGGAGAGGATAGAGAGTTAGAAACATCGATGAGAGAGAAACATCGATCAGCTGCCTCCTGCACACCTCCCACTGGGGATGTGACTGCAACCCACGTACATGCCCTTGACCAGAATCGAACCCGGGACCCTTCAGTCCACAGGCCGACGCTCTATCCACTGAGCCAAACCGGTCAGGGCAGGACTATACCTTTTTTAAAATATATATATTTTATTGATCTCAGAGGGGAAGGGAGAGGGAGAGAGAGATAGAAATATCAATGATGAGAGAGAATCATTGATTTGCTGCCCCTTGCACACCCCCTGCTGGGGATCGAGCTCACAGCCTGGTACCTTCCCTGACTGGGAATTGAACCAGCGACCTCTTGGTTCCTGGTCATTGCTCAACTGCAGAGCCCACCAGCTGGGCTGTATATAAATATTTTATAGGTAAATTTATAAAAACTGCTAACAAAATTGTGACTTTTAGTGACTAAAAAAAGAACTTGACCTCGTTTCATGGAAACTAGTGGCTATTAACATGCCTGTGAGTGGAGTATAGATTTAGGCTTTCTGAAACACTTAAAATTAATATTCAGCTTTCAGATTAAAAAAAATAGTCTGAGTACCAGTTACTTTTTATTTTCATTGAGCAATAATTTAGTAAATTTTATTACTCTAATTATTCACAAGTGGCCATATGTAAGTGAATTTTGGATGAATGGGCATGGGATTGGCGTAGACGCATCAATACTTATTAACAAGTATACATTAGATAAAATGTCTACTTTTATTAAGAGCTCACCCACTTAGACTGGTAGTGGGAGGCCAGTGTGAAAAGTATGAATGAATGAACGGTCTATTTTAAAATAAAACATTAAAAAATTTTAAGAAATAAAATAAAAAAAAAAATAAATGTAATTTTATTACTTTCAGACTCTTTAATATTTTCATTGATGGATAGTTCTGGAATTTTAGGAAAATTGTGCTTCCTCTAAGAATCTGTTTTGTTTTTCTTTTCTTTGACAGCAAGAACTATATATTTAATGTCCCATATTCCCTTTTTTGCTTTGACTGCCAGGAAGCTCAGGGACAAATTCACAGCCTACTAAAATCTGTTTGGGCCTTTCAGGCCTGCATTGAATTTACCACTCCAACCCATTTTGACACTAACCTAATTTTTTCCTTTGTTTACACATAAAAAATTTTCCTGCTTATGTAATTTTATTTAAGATGCCTCAAATCTTTTGTAGACTGAGATTATATATAAATAAAAATTATTTATAAATAAATAAAATAGATTCAGTGTTCTTTTCACTATATTTAGCTACATAAGTATATACATATACTTGTATGCAAATAGGTAGCAACAGCACGGTGCAGCTGGGTTGTGTTTCCAGTTGTTTATTTGCTGTAGTTAGCTTTTAACCTCCAATGTTCTCTGATAGGAACAGACTAGGTACTCTCCCAGAGCACAAACATTTTTAAGCATAAAACATAGCCATGAAACTTTAGACTACATGGTGACTGCCGCTTGCAGCTTACACTTGGGAAGAAAACAGGTTGTGTTGCGATGAAAGAAGAATATACCCAGGGCATGACCTCCCCACACTCCCACCCAGATCCCATCTCAGGACTGGGATCTTTCCCCACATCTTCTGTTCCACTTCCTTCCTTCTACTGGTACCATCAGGAACTCCAGTGGCAATTGGCTGCCCTGCAGCAGTGTATTGAGAGTCAGGGGCCTCTGGAACTTCCAGGGGGGCATAAAGAGGTGATCAGAACTTGTTAAGGTTCAGCTGTGGTGGCAGGTCCTATAAGCATTCGTGGTGAAGCTGTGAAAAAAGCCTGGGACCTTGGGAGGATGGCAGTGAAGGTTTCTGCTTACAGGTAGAATGAGGGATTTTAAAGTAGAACAACTGGGGAAAAAAGGATGGGGCAGGAATAGATGCCTCTTTCTCCCATTATTTTTGATCCCCCACAGAGGGTCCCTTTTGTGTAAGCCTTTCTGGGCAAGGTCACCGAAAGAGTGAGTTAAGTCTTGTGATACCAGTTTCGTTTGTCCTTTAGCTGCTTAGTCATTGGGTTTTTCCTCCTAGGAAAACTTGTCACTTAGTCATTAACCTCTTGTATGATTTCTGTATATGTGCATTCTAATAACTTCTGGTAAAGCATGTGAGTGGGTGTTTTGGGGGAAAATTTTGTCTCTGATTTTATTTCCTTTAAAATATAAGTTATTTTCTTTGTCTTGGTTTTGGATCAGTTTCTTTGTCTATTGAGGTTCGCTTTTTTAGACTTAACAATATGAATTTAATCTCCTGGAGACCAGCAAGAAAGGAAAAGCCCCTATTTTGAATTTTAAGCACAAGTTCCTTTGATAAGAGGATTTTAAAAAAAAATTCCCTTTTAACCACAGAACACCTCCATTGGAAAAGATTCTGCAAGAAATGAAGGAAACGATCAGAAATGAAGTCAGTAGCCTCATGGCCTTTTGTTGACTGGAGTGGCGTCTTGCCCCTGCAAGACACTCTGCAGGATGTCTGCTGAGGTCATCCATCAGATTGAAGAGGCGCTCGATGAAGATGAGAGGGAGATGCTTCTTTTTCTGTGCCGAGATGTTGTTGCAGATGTGTCTGCATTTAACGTCAGGGACCTTTTGGACAGTTTAACTGAAAGAGGAAAGCTGTCTTTCATGGGCCTGGCTGAGCTGCTCTACAGAGTGAGGCGGTTTGACCTGCTCAAGCGGATCTTGAAGATGGACAAAAGGACCGTGGAGGCCCACTTGCTCAAGCACCCGCATCTTGTTTCAGACTACAGGTAATCCTGAGGCCGGGAGGGAAGGAGGTGGTCTGGACTTCTGAATGAGAGAAAGAAGGACAGTGAGAAAAGCAGCCTCATTACTTTCTCTGCTCACTGATCCAACTGCTGTATAATGTTACTTCATTCCTTTAAACTCTTTGAATTTCTAGATGGTGTTTTCTTTAATTAATTGGCTGGTAGTAGATTATAATGACAGTGGAAGTGATAGATGGTATGTATTTGCCCTGTGGATAGAGTGAGAGAAATAGGCCTGACCAAGACCTAGTAATTTTTTAAAAATTTATTGGTTTGAGAGAGGGAGAGAGATTGATTTGTTGTCTCACTTACTTATGCATTCATTGGTTGATTCTTGTAAGTGTCCTGATCAGGAATCCAGCCCACATAGTTTTGGAGTATTGGGACAACACTCTCAACCACTGAGCTTCACCCGGGGCCAAGATCTAGTAATTCTTGCAGCCTCTGTGAGATCTAAAGTGGTCTCTGTTAGCTTATTTTCTATGATGTCAGACCAGGCAATTTTCCATACTGAGAAAGGAAATAACAAGTCATAAGTATCTCACTCATTTGTGGAATATAATGAACAACATAAACTGATGAACAAAGATAGAGCCAACGACACAGAAACAAGTTAGATGGTGATCTCCCTGATCATTGTGGAACAGAGGAAACTAATGGGTTGGGCTTCCTTCCTGTGAGTTTCTGGGAGGTTCCTACTTCCAGAGACTTCTGTATGAAAATTCCAGCCTCAGTATGGAAATTACCATGTTCAGACATGTCAAGCCAAGGAAGACCACATCTCAGCCCCCTTCAGGGAGGACCATCCGCCGGAGCCCTCTGTAGTTCATATAGCCTTTAAGTTGCTCCTTTTGCTCACACAAAGCTCTCTTGGAGGTTCTGGGGTGCACAGAGCCACTTCTCCAACCATCATATAAAACTTGTTGGGAACTGCTTAAATTAGCAGTTCCTTTTTCTCCAGACCACCAGCCTTTAGTTATTTTTAAAAAATATGTTTTTAGCCCTAACTGGTTTGGCTCAGTGGATAGAGTGTCGGCCTGCGGACTCAAGGCTCCCAGGTTCGATTCCGGTCAAGGGCATGTACCTTGGTTGCGGGCACATACCCGGTGGGGAGTGTGCAGGAGGCAGCTGATCGATGTTTCTCTCTCATCGATGTTTCTAACTCTCTATCCCTCTCCCTTCCTCTCTGTAAAAAATCAATAAAATATATTAAAAAAATATGTTTTTATTGATTTGAGAGAGGAAGGGAGAGGGAGATAGAAACATCAATTGGCTGCCTCCTGCACACCCCCTACTGGGGATTAAGCCCGAAACCCGGGCATGTGCCCTGACTGGGAATTGAACCGGTGACCTTTTGGTGCAGGGGCCAATGCTCAATCCACTGAACCACACCAGCTGGGCCACCAGCCTTTATTATATCAATAATGTACATTTGCAGATGATGTGTATTATTAAAAATTTAAAAATATATTAAAGAGAGTTGAAAGCAGTACGGGTCTTGGGAAGTGTCTGAGACTTGAGGTCTGACGTCCTGATTCAAGCCTCAGAACTGTCAGGTACAGGCCTGGTAAGCTGATCCAGCCGCTAACATTGGTTGGGCCTTCTTTTTCCTAGTGGTAAAGCTAAGAATAATATAACACCTAATTTCACAAGTTTGTTTGTGAGGCTCAATTGTAATAATCTAGCATGTGAAGTACCTTTTAAAACTGTGAAGCACTCTGCAAATGTAATTGTTGCTGTTGTTATTCTTGGTCATTTTCCACTTCTCCAACCATCATAACCATCATATGGTATCAGTAACCTTAAAACTTTTTGGAAGGCACCGACTGGGTTTTTGTGAATAAGTTAGTGAGCACTCAACATTTCCTGTTTCCTATGGTTGGTGAGTGCGGAGGCAGTTTCTCAGGGCCTTTTGGCAGGAAGGCCAGGCAATAGGAGGGGAGTGCTAGATTTATTTATTCATTTTTTTAATGTACGTTTTAAAAATTAATTTCAGAGAGGAAGGGAGAGGGGGAGAGCGATAGAAACATCAATGATGTTATTTTTTAAAAAATATGTTTTTATTGATTTGAGAGAGAGAAAAAGGGAGAGGGAGATAGAAACATCAATTGGCTGCCTCCTGCATGCCCCCTACTGGGGATCGAGCCCAGAATGCGGGCATGTGCCCTTGACTGGAATTGAACCCGAGACCCTTCCGTCTGCAGGCTGATGCCCTATCCATTGAGCGAAACTGGGCTAGGGCCGCTTATTCATTTGTTAAGTAGTTTGTTTTGTTTTGTTTTGTTTTTGTGGGCTGATATATGCCAGCCTAGTATTTGGAAAGTGCTGGAGCAAAGTAAGTGAAGACTTTTACGTACTCAAGATTCTGCGAGTCTAATTGGGAAAACAGCCCTTAAGCCCGATAAAGCATGGTGGTAGCTCTCACTGGGGCAGAGGTGACTGGCTGAGTTAGGAGGGGCTTTCTAGAGCAGGACCTCTGTGGTCACAGTTCCCAGGCTCTAGATAACCTTTACGCTTTGAGTTTCAGAGTGGGCCGGGTGTTTGCTTTAGAATCTTGTGACTCAAAGTATGGTCCCCAGATCAGCATCCTCATCACCTGGGAGGTTGTTCAACAGAGAAGATCATTTTCAATCCTATTTCTGTCTTCATCTTAGTCATTCAGGTTCTTTACTTATTTCTTCATAACTTCTGGGGGAGCTAGGGGATTCTTTAGGGAAGTTTTTATTCTCTCAGTTGTTTTCAGAGTAGTAGTTAGTTGGGAAGAGAGGTACCATCTCCTACTGAAAACTGGGGAAAAGATGAGTTATCTTTTGGAGTTCCCTTAAGATCTCCTTCTGGGGTGATCTAGGCTTTCTGTCTTATGGGGGTACATTCATATGGGGACAAGAACGAGTCTTTTAACCAATTATTGGCATAGAGGAGGCATAGGTTCTTGGTGGTCTCACTGGGACTGGTATCTGAATTGACTAAAGAAACTTGTCTGTTTCACAGGGTGCTGATGACTGAGATTGGTGAACATTTGGATAAATCTGATATGTCCTCATTAATTTTTCTCATGAAGGATTATATGGGCCGAGGCAAGACAGCCAAGGATAAGGTGTGTTTTCTTTTTCTTGGTTAATATTCCCAAGAGCCCATCGGAAATTGGAGGATACTCTCTATGGTGTGAAGAGAGGGCAGCAAGCGTTTGAGCAAGGAGGCCCAAGCTGGGGGTGAGGGAAGGCAGAAAGTGAGAACAGTATGGGTTTTGGTTTTTTTTTTTTTTAAATACAATTTTATTGATTTCAGAGAAGAAGGGAGAAGGGAGAGGGAGAGAGAATCATTGATTGGATGCCTCCTGCATGCCCCACACTGGGGATCAAGCCCGCAACCTGGGCATGTGCCCTTGGCTGGAATCGAACCCAGGACCCTTCGGTCCACAGGCCCATGCCCACCGAGCAAAACTGGCCAGGGCATGGTTATTCTATTTTAGAATAAAAATAGCACATCAGCAACCAAATGTTAAGCAGAAGGGAAGTGAAACCAAAGGCAATGCCTATTTCCCCAAATGCCTGAGTAACAAAATGCCCTGACCTTGAAATTTTGCCTCCTCATATCCCCTGAATCAGAGTGAGTTGGAATGGCCAGCATTGATTAAAAATTTTAGGAACTTCAAAACAGTATCATTGGGGTTTTCCTAGCAAAAAGTTTCCCCAAACTACATTCTCTCTTCCTTTTTCAGGAAAGCCCGTAGAGTTTTTTACTATAACACCAGCCTGAGTGTTTGAAAGAGAAGCAGCTCTGGAGGATTTTACTGTATTTTTAGGCCCTCTCTCTCACCTTATTCCTTGATGACACAAAAGGGCCATGTGTCCATCCCCAACCTAGGTACAGGTTGGCCACCAAAAGACTTCCCACTACCTCTTTGCTGCGTACACCTCAGGAGAGTAATTTGCACCTGGCCTTGGAAGAACTATCAAACAGAGAATCTAGTTTAGGATCCCTGAAGGTCTGAAGGAGCTCCACTTATCACCTTTTCTTGCTGTTATAAACCCACAGCCTGAGTTTTGCATATGGGGCTTAATAGTCAGCCCTACTGACATTTATTTCTTGTTGGTGGCTCTCTTAGAGTTTCCTGGATCTTGTGATGGAATTGGAGAAGCTAAATCTGGTTGCTCCAGATCAACTGGAATTATTAGAAAAATGTCTGAAGAACATCCACAGAATAGACCTGAAGACAAAAATCCAGAAATACAAGCAGTCTGGTAAGCAGAATGTTGGCCTTTCGGTGGTCTGGAAAGTACCCTGTGCAGGGTAGGTTTGGTTGGTAAATACTCATGGTTGGGTGGATGGAAAGAACCTGAATTTTCACAGCCCCCTGTTAGCCTGTGATTAGAGATCATATCCCTTTATATCTTTCATATCCCAGATCTGCTGACTTCATCACTCCACGACCATGACCAAAGAGTCTTGGCCTTCTCCAACACGCCGCCAAGCAGTTCTTAACATTCCCACCTTCCAGAAAGAGTTTGCACCCCCCTTTCTGTACCTGGTGGAGGTGCTGTGGACATTCAGGGCTTTTGAGGATATGCCCTGCTGCCTTGCTCCAGTGTTTGGCCTGATCACCATCCAACTCTGGGTGGGATTTCGTCACTGGGGTCCCATGGCTGCCCTGCGTATGTTCTGAGTTTCACAAAATCTTCTCATGAAAAAGGGCATCTGTTCTGCTGAAAACCCCTCCCTTGGTAAAGGGGACCAGATTCACACTGGCCTTCTCTGGCATGTCCCCCACCCCATTGTCTTTTAGACTCAGCCTCAGCTTGGGGCCTGTTAGCAGTCTACTGCCCCCAGAGTCACAGCCTGAAGGACATGGCTGAGACCCAGTGATCTACAGAACACCCCCCCCCCCACCACCTCCTACTCCACCCCAAATGACTGATAAAAGATCAACTACAAGAGTAGCATTTTTAGTCCTTTCTTAATGATGCTGGTGGAAGAAGAGTCATCTGATCTGATATTTTGAATTAAGTAAGGTGGCTGGGGAGTTGAGGGTGTTTTGACAGGTGATGATTGACCTTGGACTGAGCCACTGTTGAAGATTCATTTAATAATAATTGGTAAACCTTAAATCTCTTCTGCTTACAGCTCAAGGAGCAGAAACAAGTTATGTAAATGGCCTCCAGGCATCGCTCCCAAACTTGAGTCTTAAGGACCCTTCATATAACTTAAGGGTGAGTCTGGAGCAAATGCCTGGAATCACAGCATGAAAAAGCTTCAGAGATTTCATGAAAAAAATATATATTCTCACACTATGTACTCCACTTAACACGCGAAAAAATTGTGTTAGAAATGTGCATGTGTTTTTAAAAAATATATATATATATATATAACAACTTATGTACAAAGCTGTCACATGTTCATTGAGATAATTTGGAAAATGATACAAAAATGTTATCTCATTATAATTCTTTCTAGTCCAGCCTTTTTTTGTGTCTATGTATTTAGATTATTTCCAATCTTTTGCTTAGACAAATAATAATTCCAAATAAATACATTTGTATTTACCTCTCTGGGCATTTGCTTTTTATTGAGCTTATTTTAATGATGTCGGCAAAAGTGTTTATTGAAAGGTTCGGAGTTGGGCCGGGGTCGCACAGAACTGACTCAAGGCTCAGTGTAGTCAAAAAGGTATTTATTCAAGGCACCTGGGTGCAGGTGGACTGAGTTCGAAAAATCAGTGGCGAATGGGGAGGGAGCAGGCTTTTTATGCGCGTAGGGAGAGCTTGCAGATGGCTTTAGGGCCAGGGGGTCCTCAAACTTTTTAAACAGGGGGCCAGTTCACTGTCCCTCAGACCGTTGGAGGGCCGGACTATAGTTTAAAAAAAAAAACTATGAACAAATTCCTATGCGCACTGCGGGCCCAGGACGTGTCGGCTGCTAAGCAGGACAGGCAGCGGCACCCAGCGGGCCAGATAAATGTCCTCGGCGGGCCGCATGTGGCCCGCGGGCCGTAGTTTGAGGACGCCTGCTTAGGCTGACACACTATCAGGACCTTGCCCCCGTCAGAGTTTTAGTTTTACGGCCTTGCCCTTTGTCCTTCTTCCCGGGGGCTGTGCAGAGTCATGCTCTTCAGGAATTTCTGTGAAATAACCGCTGAAGGGGAACATGTTTGTGCCAGACTTCGGCTTGCAGAACGAGCTTTCTTCTGTTAGCCCCTGCTGAGTGAGAGCCCTGTTTCTTGATTAACCCTTTCATTTTTGTTATTGAGAGATGTTATTGATTTGTGAACCTAAATACGTTTTATTCTGAGGAGTCAATCTTAGTATAATCTCATCCTCCTCCCCATATAATGATATGTGGAATGTGTAGTGAGGACTTAGATCAGAGTGCAATTTCATGGTTAAATGATAAAAACTTTCATAAAAGCACGTGATGAAAGCATTAACTGCCCCTGTGATAGAAATAGTTTCATGAAGAACATGAGCTGTAAGAGATACCACTGAGCAGTAGAATGTCAGAGCTGAAAAGGATGTTAAGGATTATACTGTCCGACCGCTCACTGAACAAATAAGAAAACATAGTCCTAAAGAACGCTAAGTGATTACCCACCTCCAGCTGTCACCAGAACTGGGCCCAATCCCTGCTCCACCGTGGTGTATGTAATAAACTACATATTAGATACGCCATTGCTTAGATATGTCTGTCGTTTTCCAAGAATCAATCATGCTTTCTTTTGTCTCTCTGAATCTCTGTAATATTATTATTATTATTATTTTTTTTTTTTAAATATATTTTATTGATTTGTTACAGAGAGGAAGGAAGAGGGATAGAGAGTTAGAAACATCAATGAGAGAGAAACATCGATCAGCTGCCTCTTGCACACCTCCTACTGGGGATGTGCCCGCAACCAAGGTACATGCCCTTGACCGGAATGGAACCTGGGACCTTTCAGTCCGCAGGCCAACGCTCTATCCACTGAGCCAAACCGGTTAGGGCTGAATCTCTGTAATATTAAATGATGAGACAAAACTGGTTTAGGATGCTGATTCAGATATTCTGAGCTTTCTCTGCTATTGTCTCTCTAATATAAATTATGTCACCGTTCTTAGTTAAAAGCCTGTCCCATTTTTACTATTGTCTTTCTGTTTTGTTAATGGAAGTAATTGTGTTCATTGTCTTTGTAGCCCATTGAGAACTCACATGCTCTGTGTGTAAACATCTCCTTAAATTTGCTATGTTAATCTGTGACCCTGATCATTCATTCATTTAATAAGCAGGCACTGTAGCATATGAATTCAGGGAATTGCTCACAAGATTTAGGAGCCGAATACCTGGATATTAACTCATACATGGCTGCAAAAGTGCTTTAAAAGTTATGGTGGCAGCCCAACTGGTGTTGCTCAGTGGTTGAGCGTCAACCCCTGAACTAACAGGTCCCCAGTTCGATTCCTGGTCAGGGCACATGCCCGGGTTGCGTGGGGAACGTGCAGAAGACAGCCAATCGATATTTCTATCTCTCTATCCCTTTCCCTTCCTCTCTCTCAAATCAATAAAAATAGATATAGTGGCATTAAATGGCACATGATACCAACATATTGTAGAATAAAAAAGTTGTATGACTCTGCAATATAATGCTTATTTTATTGCATTTATGTGTACGGGACGACACTCAACCACCTGAACCACACCGGCAAAGGCTCAATATAATGCTTCTGAAATCTAGCTTCGATTTAATGTTATATATCTTTAGTAGTATGTAAAAGTGAATGCATATCCATGTGGAGCTTGAACTTCTACTTACTATCATCAACCTATGGCTAAGTCACTGGTTATTAGGGATAAAAGCAAGTGACATGTTTTTCATTAATTTAGACACACAGACGTAGCTAAAGACACAGTTTAATGAACAGTCTACTTCTCTCTTTTGGCTAGGATAGCCTCAGTGGAGAACTGTCATTTGAAAGCTGAGCGTATCAGATGGTTGACAGTATGTGGGATGTGTACCTTACACAGGACCTGTCATCTGAGAAGAAAGGGTCGGTTCAATCTTTAATTCTCTGATTAATCCCACTGTAGCCCTCAGAAGTGGTAGCTGTTACCAAGATTCAAGCCCACGTGTGGCTTGTGTTTAGCTAGGCAATTATATAGAAAAACAGCAACTGGACAGTCTTTAAGCACTTCATACGCTAAGCACTGTCCTGAGTGCTTTGAATATATTTAACCTTCACAAAAAATGTATAAGGTAGGTACCGCTATTGTCCTCATTTTGAGGATAAAGAAACAGATATATAGAGGTTAAATAACTTGCTTGAGGTTACAGAGCTAGTAAGTGGCAGAAACAAAATCTATAGCCAGGTTTATGTGAGCTAGAACTCCCACTCTTAACCATACTACATTGCCTCTGTGTTAAAGGATCAGGTTTGAGGTTAATCACATGTTTCAACAGCTTGTTCTGTCTTGGAGCTCTTTTTTTTTTTTTAATATTTTTATTGATTGATTTCAGAGAGGAAGGGAGAAGAAGAGAGAGATAGATAAAAACATCAATGGTGGGAGAGAAACATTGATTGGCTGCCTCCTGTACACTCCTTCCCCTCCCCCGCACTGGGGATTGAGCATGTGCCCCGACCGGGAATCAAACCCATGACCTCCTGGTTCATAGGTCAATGCTCAACCACTGAGCCACACCCAGTTGGGCTGTCTTGGAGTTTTTATAGCAATTCTACTACACCATGACAGCTGACTTTATTGAGCTCTTGTGAAACATTCAAATATGCTAATTTAGCATATTTACACATTAATTGTATTTTCACTTTTTGAAAAGAGTTGCCTTGTTCTTTGGCTACAAGATGTAGGATTCATGGAGTTAATAGCTCTTGCTATTCTTTAGATAATTGGACAGTGAATGTGATACTTTTGGTTTTTTCCTGGGTAAAAATTCTATAGACGTATTTAAGGAGGTGTAACAGAATGTGACCCTGGAGACACTAACAGGGACTGTGACCTTGTTCTTTATATTTGAAGTTTCAGAATGGGAGGAATAAAGGACAAAGACTCATGGTGAGAGATCCTGGCATTCAAAGTAAGACTGACTTCTCTTTATGTTTTTTCTTTGTAAATGCTTGATAATTCTAGTACATAATGTTTTCTTTTTTAGAGTTGGCCATTTCCTTTATCTATACAGTCTAATTAAAGCTCCCCAAAAGCAGATGAACTCTTAAAATGTATTCATTGGCATTTCTAGTTACTTACCGAATACACTTAGTTGAATTTAAACACCTCTTACTCTATCAGCTTCATCTTCTTGGCTCTCTGTTTCTGCCTGAAAGGAAACAATAACCAGGACACATTAAACATTAATCTAGCCATGATAATGAGCCATGTTAAAGCAAATATCCAGCAGCAGGAAGAAGAAAGGTCACTAAGATCTTGTGTTAGAGTCCATTTTAAAGTCTAGGTACTCTATAGATGACATCCCCCGCTCCTAAAAAGAAAGGAAAAAGTACAATTTAAAAACCTAGTAAATTCAACCTGTATGATCTCTCGCATCTCTCTGACACTAGCACGCGATCCCACCTATTTTGACAAGTGTATTTCTTTGGCTTGTCTCGAGTCCTCCTTGAAACGAGGCTGAGACTCGGTCACACTGCAGTGGAGATGGCTCAGGACGCCTGGAGGCAGGCAGGGATGGATAGGCAGGTAAGGAGGGCCCGGTCTTACCCGAGGAGCTTGGACTTGTCCTGTGTGTCGTGGAGATCATGAACACGGGAGTAGGGCAGTGGCCTGATGGAAGCTATCTTTGCGTGGCAGCCTGTATGCTGTCTGCGTGCACTTGGAAACAGAAAAGCATTTTGCCCGGATTAGCCAGATGGTGAAGCCCGTGCCTGTCATTTCATACCTAAAACTTTGTGCTCCGGGAAAAGCTACGGAGGAGCGAATTGATTCCTGAAGTGACGGCATTTCTTAAAACGCTGGCGAGGTGGTGAGCATTAGCATTCTGAAAGCTGTTTAAAGGGAAACAGGACACCTGGTAGATCTGGATGGGGATTAAAAGCAATCTGTGTTCTTTCCACTGTGCTAACGGCAGGTTTGTTCTTGACTGGGCTTGCACAGGTGAGGTAAGTGAAGCTCTCCACACCTTAATGATCCTAGGAGAGCTGCTTTGGCCTGGACATGGTTGATTTGCTAATAAAAGAAGAAAGCATTCTTGGCCTTAATCTAATAGAAGTTTAAAATAATCAAGCCCTGTATTCATATTAATTTGAATTTCTAAATAGATTTCATCTGAATGATGATAATGATGATGATACAATTTATGAAGCTCTTACTAAGTGCCTTAAGTGGAGAAAGGCATATTACAGAGATCATTCTGTGATTTTTAAAATTCTGTTAATCCATGATTGCTAAAATATAAAAAGATAAAGTGAAATTTTTCTCTTAATTACAAGTATCAACATAATCTGATTAACGTTTGATTTATATCCCTCTAATAAAACTCTTATTTTTCACATACAGATGTATAAATATATGCACACAAATACATATTTTTAAGTACACTAGATCAATATTATAATATTTAGTAATCCATTTGTTCCTCAATATATTCTGCATATCTTTTCATGTCAAATACATAAAGATCTCATCCTTTTTAACATTGCATAATATCCATTATATGGACATTAGAGGCCCAGTGCAGGGCGGAGGGGAGGGGAGAGGCGTCCCTCAGCCAAACCTGTGCCCTTTCATAGTCTGAGAGGCCTCGGGAGATGTCTAACTGACAGCTTAAGCCGCAGTTGGACATCCTTAGCACTGCCGCGGAGGCGGGCCACTGCGCCACCAGCCATCAGCCCTGTGGGAGCGTACTGACTACCAGGGGCACTTCCTGCGTTGAGTGACTGCCCCCTGGTGGTCAGTGTGCATCTTAGCGACCGGTCATTCCGCCATTTGGTCTATTTGCATATTACCCTTTTATTATATAGGATAATTTATTTACCCCATTTCATATGGGTAGACTTTTAGTTTCCTTTTAGCTTGGGGCAGTCCTTCAGTATATGTCCTTGACATTTTTGCACACTTCTCTATTATTGCCATAAGATAAACTTCTAGAAGCAGGATGTTGTTTTAAAGGGTGTTGCTAGTTGTTCTTTAAAAAGAATGATTCAACTTTTACAGCTTTGAAAATGCTCATTTCCCCCAAGCCTTATCATTCCTGACATTTTCTTGGCCTGTCTTTAGACATTATTTCTCATTTTTGCAACAATAGTATAAAGCAGATTTTGGTTTGTTCCTAGAGATTAAAAAAACTCCTGAGACTTCAGGAAGAAACTTGCCCAAGTTCACAGAGCTTGTTCGTGATGGTGCTAGGGTTCGCGCCAGCCCTTTATGGCTTTAAAACTGATGGTTTCTCTACCTCCCTGGGCTAAGAAAGTCATTTTTATCTAACAGAATGTGCTGTAGGCTCACCTACATTTGCTAAGCTCACTGTCCCCGATTTGCCATGGACATTTAATGTTATGATCTCCCAGTATCACTGGGCTAAGAAAACCTGGCCATCTGTTCAGTCTCTAAGGCTGTTCCCTTGGGTTTGCCCACAGTTGTAGCACAGATAGGAAAGCTATTGCTATTGTGGTGAAGTTATTAGAGTCTCAAGTTAAAAACTCACCTGGTCCTCACCTGGAGAAGGGCAAGATGGAGCCTTCTTTCAGTTGCTACTTAGCAGTTTTTCTCCATGACCCTTCTTTAGCACAGAAACTTGGGTTACCTTATCAGTTAGGTTTTCTTTTTACAAAATATGTTTTTATTGATTTTTCAGAGAGAGGAAGGGAGAGGGAGAGAGAGAGAGGAACATCATCAATGGGCTACCTACTGGGGATTGAGCCAGAAACTTGGACATGTGCCCTGACCTGGAATCGAATCAGCGACCTCTTGGTTCCTGGGTCAATGCTCAACTCCTGAGCCATGCTGGCTGGGCACATCAGTTAGGTTTTTCAGTGCAAGGTCAGAAAACCCTTGGGGCTGAGTATAGCTGAGGAGAGAAGAGATAGTGGGGGAAAGAAATAGGGGAAGAGACCCTTGTGATATGAAGGAACTCAGCCAGCGTGGAGTGGGCTAAGTCTCCTTCAGCTTTGTAAGCCATTTCCCTCTCATCCTGCAGGAGAACCAGTGAAGACGTCCGTTCAAGAATCAGGAGCATTTCTGCCTCGGGTACAGAATCCATTTTCTCATTTGGGATTGCGCCACATGCACACGCTCTGTGGAGAACCCTGGCTGCTTTAAACATACCCGTCCATTAAGAATTTCTAGTGACAGCGATAGGATTCTGAGAGTGTCCTTCTCCCGAGTCCTCTTCTGAAGGGGAACCGTGGACGTAGCGAGGAGAAAGATGCTGGAGTGGATGTGTTGGTGAACTTTGGAATGCAGGGAAATTCCAAGGGCCACGTCCCTGGTCAGCTGAGTAATTGCTGAGCACATCAGGAGCTGAGACACTGAACCTTGACTTGCTTTTTCTTGGGCTGATCACCTCTGTAAGGAGAGGCAATAAGGGGGCTGCCTTTTTTTTTTTAATATATATTTTATTGATTTTTTTACAGAGAGGAAGGGAAAAGGATAGAGAGTTAGAAACATCAATGAGAGAGAGACATTATATCAGCTGCCTCCTGCACACCCCCTACTGGGGACGTGCCTGCAACCAAGGTACATGCCCTTGACCGGAATCGAACCTGGGACCCTTCAGTCCGCAGGCTGACGCTCTATCCACCGAGCCAAACCGGTTTTGGTGTGGGGGGCTGCCTTTTATACTCGTTTGCAAAGATATCACTTGTACAAACTGAGGTTTCTGAGAAATATGTGATCCATCTTTTCTCTCTGTCTGAAATGATCTTTCTCCTGCAAAGCTAAGATACGTGTAAAGAGACTGCGATTCTCCTTACAATGAAATAAAAACAGAAATAGCTTGTTGTCTTAAGCACGTTCCCTGAATAGAGGAACAATTTGATATTAAATGGAAATGTCAGCCGGGAAGACGCCAGGCTCTGTCTGTTGACTGACTTCCCTGCCAAAGGGCCGTTGAAGAAAACCCAGAAGGAAAGGGTGCACAGGGGAGACCTCGGGGAAACAGCGGTGCCCAGGGTCTTTAACAGTCCCTGCTTTGTTTTCCAGCCCCTCTCCGAGGACAGATACAGGATGCAGAGCAAGCCCTTGGGAATCTGCCTGATCCTGGACTGCATCGGCAATGACACAGGTAGGTGTGGGTGCTGCAGGGTAACTGCTTTAGCCTCCAGCGTGAGACCACGGCACAGGCAGGCTACACCCGCTGGCCTGATGAACACTCGCGGCTCTCACAAACCACTGCCCACCTCTGCAGGAAGGGGAGTTCCTCTTTCAGGTCACAGTCCAGTGTGGATTGGGCTAAGGCAGCGAATTTTTAAGTGGTGCGCTGCAAGGATGTTGACAACATGCCATACCTGACTATATTTAGCCAGGGGCACTGACCTCTTTTCCCTTCGATGGACAGATAAAGAAAATGAGAACAGCTAACACAACAATAGCTAAAAAAATTAGACCTTTTTTTTTTGGGTCAGATCAGCAAAAACATTTCTTTGGTGTGCCGCAGAATTTTAGTCATCGGTCTATGTGTGCCATGAGGTGGAAAAGACTGAACACTGCTGGGCTAGGGTTCCATTTGGTTATTTAGTGGCTTCATCGTCAGAGGCCCCGGAGTTTCCCACAGGATCCTCTCTGTCTGGCTGGTGGATGAAGGGAGTGCATGATCCCACGTGCATTTGGGGACCAGGCCTCAGAATGGTATGCCCAATTTCTTAAAAATATGTTTTTATTGATTTTGGAGAGAGAGGAAGGGAGAGGGATAGAAAGATAGAAACATCGATGATGAGAGAGAATCATCTGCCTCCTGCCCCCTCCCCCCACAGTGGGGATGGAGCCTGCAACCTAGGCATGTGACCTCCTGGTTCAGAGGTCGATGCTGAATCATTGAGACACACCAGCCAGACGGTCTGCATCATTTCCACCCACATTCCACTGGTCAGAACTCCCTTGTATGGCTTCACCCAACCCCAGTAGACAAGGAACTCAGTCTAGCTGTGTGTCAGGAGGAAGCTGAAAGGGGATTTGGGGAACACAGAGCTTGTTGTCTGTCACAAAGGCGTGGTTTGTGAAAGTTGTTAAGCTTTAGCCTTGTCTTCCCATGCTGGATGCTGTGGCGGAGAGGAGTCCTGGACCGGGGGTGGGGGTGGGGGTGGTGGTGAAATGGAAGGCTTTCTGGCTTCAGTATTACCAGATGCCTCATCATTTCACCCAGAGAGACCGTGAACGTTTTTTGGGGGAACATTGAAAATATGATAAGTGTGTGTTCTCTCAGAGGCAGTGTGTCACTTAGTTCTGCACCCCGCACTGTGGGCATTTTGCCCTGAGTCTGAGCTATCTGTGTGTCACCACTGTTTGCATCTGGGTTGATTGTCCAATTTTGGTGACTCAAATGAGATCAGTCAGTGGTGATGCATCTAAAGAGAATGAGGAAAAGCTAGTTAAGTGGAATAACATGTTTAATTCCCTATCTCTTCCTTAAAAGAATTGCTCGTTCTGTCTCCCCTGTTTCCTTCCGGCTCTCCAACATCCTCTCGGAATGAACCAGAGCTAGCTTTTAGGCTCACTTCAAATGTTGCCATGGATGTATGGGCAGAGAATCTAACAGAAGATCAAATTAGCAAACATTAGACCGGATATCCCAGGATTTCTGACATGATCTCTCTTTCTTGTTTCCTATTTTTGGTTAGATGTGAGAAATGCTGGTTTCTCAGTATATGTAAGTGTCCTTTCTTTTGTAGCCATTAGTACCCATATAAGAAGAGCAGATATTATCTCAATGAGTAACTTCTGCTTTAAAAGAGACTGTGTGGTTGTCTTCTGCTTTCCATTTTAATCAGTTCTCTTTCATTCATTTGAGTTCCCAGGTGCACATGGCACGGGATGTACATCTGTGGCATAAAGAGAATTACACAGATAAAGCCATGATCTGCTGTGACTTGGTGGCTAAAATCCATTGTCTGTGCTTGCTTCCCGGGCTAGGTTTTGGGCCTCTTGCCGGCAGGGACTGAACGTGTATGTGTATGTTCCTGCATTTCAGGAGTGTGGTCAGAGTTGGGCTCTGGAATATGATTGCTGCTTGGGTGTGAACCATGGCTCTGCCATGTGCTAGCTTGTGACCTTGGGCAATTTTCCTCTCTATGTCTCGGTTTCTATTCTGTAAAATGGATTAGTAACAGGGCCTACCTCACCGGAAGGTTGGGAAGCGTGAGTAACAGGGCCCACGTCACAGGAAGATTGGGCTTAGAGTGGTGCCTGGTCCATGTAAACAGGTACTAGATGCCAGCTAACATGCTTCTCCCCATTCGTTTGTTTAACTTGGGTTGCACATCACTCAGCTAGAACTTGCATGGCTTTGTGCGTGGTGCAAGGAGTCTGATCCCAGACGAGTGAGGGCCTAGAGAACTGGGGGCTGAGGCCTGCTCTGGGGCTGGGCCCGGCTGAGTGGGGCAGATCCCCACAGGCTGGAGCTGGGTGGAATGCAGGGGTAACTTGAGAGGCTGAAACTGAGGAAACACCCAGGTGGTAAGCTAGCCAGACCACTCCTACCAGTCATCAGTGTGAACCGGCTTGGCAGAGACAGAATCTGAGTCCAAGGCCAGGGCCCAGGGAGGGTGAGGGAGGAGAAAGACCTGATTGGAGAGGATGGAAAGGAGGGGAGAAGTGGAGGTAGAGCCCGGGGCATCTGTGTCTTTGGTCTGAGGTAGGAGCAGGTATTGGCCTCTAGTGCATTTGTACGTCTGCTTCCTTGACTCAAGCCCTCCCTGCCTCTGGGAGCAAAACAATTAACAGGGCTTGAAGCCTCTTTTACAGCTCCTCCTGGGCACAGGTGGCCAATGAACAGCTAAGCAACAAGACAGCACACTCTGCTCCCACTGTGCTGTGGGTTTATCTGCTGAGGGGCCCAGGGCCCATCGTAAGCCCAGCTGAGACTCAGAGCCCCTGCAGAGTGTTGATTAAGGCGAGTGGAAGGCACGGCTTCTTCTTCTCACCTTTATCCTAGGCCTCCAGCCCTTCAGTGGCCAGCTGCCGTCCTGGAGATTTTCGAATCCTGCTTTGGCTAGCAGTGGTCTTAATGACGCAGAGCACCCCTCCTGTCTTCATTTCCACCTGAACAGCCTGGGGGCTTCATCGAGAGTGACTGCCTGGGGTTTCTTTTGTCTCTTGCCTGGTTAACTCTGTCATGTGGTTAAGGCTGGACGTTTGGGAAGCGTGTAGGAGTCTGGTAAGAAACATTATTGCCCACTGAGACAAGGGATCTGAAAGGGACTAACAGTCATATGATGACTAACTTGAGAGTGGCGGTGATCAGAGTGTAAAATTGATTTGAACTCGACTATGTGCTAATTCCTTTACATGGGTTCTCACTTAATCTTCATAAATAACACTGTAAGGTCGGTACTATTATCCCCATTTTCAAGGTGAGCAAGCAGAACACGGTCAACTCCCTTCCTAACTTCTCTGGGATTTGAAAGCTTGACGCCAGAGCCTCTGCTCTTGGCTACTTTGCTATAATGGAAGTTCCATGTGGGGGGCTTGTCCATCCCTTTTACTGTGTCTCCAATTCCTGGAACAGTACCTGGCACACTGGAGCCCAATAAATATTTGGTGGGTGAATGAAGGGAGGAATATGCTCTTCTAATCTCAGTGCGATTCTAAAACCATTTATTTGTACTGCAGAATCTAGCAGACGCTCTTATACCTACCTATCTTCTGTCCTCAAAAAAAGAAAAAAAAAAAGAAAAGAGAGACTTTTACCCAGAGAGTATGCAAGTCCCCCACACATTTATAGGTTTATTCTTCCTTTATCCCATTAATGTTGATTGAGCACCTACTATTTGCAAAACCCCATGCTTGGTCCTGTGTGAAGCAAATAAGGAGGCAATGAGGTGCAGTCTGGTCTCAGAGCCACTCTGAACGGCGATAAGGTGATTTTTTTGGTGGCTTGTTCTTGAGACACATCCTCATAGGGAACGGTGACCTCTTCTTGGAGCACACACGGAGGCGTGGGGGTTTGGGCTAATTGTCTCAGTTTGGTAGAATTAAAAAGCCAGTCGTGGTGTAGTGTCATCTGTGGTCAGGCCCTGCTTCACGGAGTGGAGAAGTGAATGAATCAGGTCACAGACAGGTGAACTCTGGGCCTCGATCTAACGCTCTGGTTGGTGTGTAGGCTCCTGAATAAACGATTTTAAGAAGTATTCCGCCCTCTCTCTTTTCTCCCTGGCTCTTTCTGAAAAGCTGGAAGACGTTCCTGTACTTTTTAACCAGGCGGAGACTGCGATTTTTCTAGCAGATGCTGCACGCTTCCCTTGTGACCTTGAATAAGTCAACATGCTCTTCCAGCAGAGCAGCAGGCGATGAGAAAGCCAGAGGCAGTCGGTGGGGTGCTTTGCAGGCAGGGCTGGCCCCTCACCAAGAGCCCTGCTAACTGCGCAGCCAGAATGAAACCCCCACCCCCCCCTGCATTTCAGAAAGTCGGTTTCTGAAGAACAATTCAAGTTTGCAAAGATAGTGCTGGGTCAGGAGTGGAATTTCCAGGGTGAGTCGAATGTGGAACTGAAGTTTGTTGAAGTTCTATTTTCCACTCAGCCCCCAAGTTGCTCTTCCCCTATTTGCAGGAAAGCAGCGGGCAGTTACGGTGCTATATGAGGACATAGAACCTGACTACTCTGAGCCCATTTCCTTTTCCTGGCAGCAGAGAAGAGGACTTAGCTGATGAATTATTTATCTGAGAATGTGTGTAAGTCACTCCAAAACATAGTGGCTTAGAAGAACAAACTTCAGAGGTGGAGACCTTTCTCTGGGTCCTAAGGAGGCAGATTCCATGAAGGAGATGCACCCGCAGGCTCCATGCTTTGTGATTGGAAATGCCTGCCTTGATTTTCTTTAAATTTACTACCTTATATGTATAAGCACTCACAGTGTCCAAAGCATCTTGGCAGAAACCTCCTTGGATCCCCACTGCTCCCTTTTGAAGCACATAGTATAGTGTTATTCCCATTTTACAGATGAGTAAACTAAGGCTGTAACTTGTTCAGAGTCACACTGTTACCACCCCCTTGATCCTGTAAGTGAGACTGGGCTGTCTCTGTGTTCTTGCTGGCCCGACAACGTTGCATTCCCAGCTGACATCATGCCACCTCGCCACCATGCTCCATCGTGGTCTGAGGCCTGTCCAGACTTGCTGTTCTCATTGTCCCGTTCTCGGCTTTGGGGACCTGTGTGGTTTTTGGCTTCCCCTCCAGCTTTAGCCTTTTTTTCTCCAGTTCTATTAGGTAAGGACCTCCTGCCCTGACCTCAGGCCCCCAGCCCTTTCTTAGCCCCGCTGCTGGGTAAGTCAGTCCTCTTTCAGGACTAGGCAAAACACAGGCCCAGCAATAGGTGGGGAGCTGGGACTTACACTCAGATCTTATGATTCCAAGACTGGTTCCTCTTTTGCCCTGTACCATGCAGCTGCCTGCTCACAGCCACGTGGCAGCTGCCGTTCTAGCAGGAACCCACAGGAGCCCAGAGAAAGGCACCAGACAGCTGTCCCTGCCCCTGCCCCTGCCCCTGCATATCAGCACAGAAGAAACTATGGCTTTTTTGTTTTGTTTTGTTTTGTTTTGTTTTGTTAATCTCACCTGAGGATATTTTCCCATTTATTTTTAGAGAGAGTGGAAGGGAGGGGAAGAGACAGAGAGAGAAACATTGATCGATGTGAGAGAGACACATCGATTGGTTGCCTCCCGGATCAAGGCTGCAACCAAGGTACATACCGGACCCTTCAGGCCTCGGGCGGACGCTCTATCCACTGAGCCCACGTCGGCGAGGGCGAGACTGTGGCTTCCTTCCAAGGACTTTGATAGAGGGAATTTCTCCGGAAGGGAGGGTCTGGGAAGTAGTGAATCATCACTGCGATAACAAGTAAACAGTGTTGAGGCTGGTGTTCCCCTGATTGCTCCTGCCCCCTAGAGGAGGGAGTCGATTGGAGATCTGTGGGTCCTTTGCAGAGAAAGGAACCATTTGGAATACAACTGGGGAGGGAACTGGGGTCCTAGTTAGGCTTTCTCCCGGGACACTTCGGGTTCCAGCCTGAGCACTGTGCTGGGGTGGGAGCCTTGCCCACACCCGCGGGCGAGGGCCAGGGGCGCAGGGCTGGCCACCTCTGCTACACAGACTCTGTGAGGACAAGTGAGCTCTTTAATAGGATGTCAGCCCCCTGTGTATCATGCCCTTCGTTTCCCCGCTAATGCTTATTTCTCATAGGGTTTTAAGGAGATGGGCACCTTCTTTATATCTCTTCATGATTATCCTATATAATAAAGAGCTAATAGGCAAATTGTCCCCCTGGGAGTTCGACCAGGGGGCAGGGCCAGCCAATTCATTAATGTGTGAATTAATGAATGTGCAAAAGAGGACAAAAGCCGCTGATAGGGGGCGGGGCCAGCCAGCCAACCACCCGTGTCCCCTCCTCACAGCCGGCCAGACCCCACCTGTGCACGAATTCATGCACTGGACCTCTAGTGTGATACATACAATTCATTTTCTCACCTTACCTGTGGGCTAGGCAGAGGAGAAAAGTGAGTAGTCTTAAGTCATGGTTATAGCCTCTTCCTTTTCCTGGCAGGAGGCGAGAGGACTTAGCTGATGGATTGTTCATCTGAGAATGTGTGCCCATCTCTCCAAAACGTAGTGGCTTGGAGGACAAACTTCTGTGAGAGGGCCTTATGAGCTGCTTAGCTGGCTGTTCTGGCCCAGGCTCCCACATGAGGGAGGGTCAGAGGTCAGCCAGGGTCGTCCAGGGTGGCATGGGATCCCAGGACCTTCTCAGGTGGCTCACCCACGTGGCTGGGGAGTGGGTGCAAGGCCTTCGTTCCTCCTGCAGGCCTACCCCAGGGACTGCTTGAGTGTTCTCAGGATATGGCAGCTGGCGGCCCCGAGAGTGAGCAGTTCGGAAGCGAGAAAGAGCCAGGTGGAAGCCATGGCCTTTTTGGGAAGTCACAGTATCCCTTCTGCCACATTCCAGTCATTAGAGGCCAGTTACCAAGTGTGGTCCACATTTCAAGGGGAGGGAATGACTCTTATGTCTTTTTAAGGGAGGAGTACCAAAGAGTTTGTGGACATATTTGAAACTGCCAGGTCTGGTAGGGAGTGGGGCCACAGTGAGACGCAGCTCCCTGGGCTGCGTGGATCAAGTTCAAAGCACGCAGGCCAGCCCTGGCTTGTCCAGTGGCTGTTGTTCGACTTTTAAAAAAAATATACTTTATTGATTTTTTACAGAGAGGAAGGGAGAGGGATAGAGAGTTAGAAACACTGATGAGAGAGAAACATCGATCAGCTGCCTCCTGCACACCTCCCACACACCTCCCACTGAGGATGTGCCCACAACCAAGGTACATGCCCTTGACCGGAATCGAACCTTGAATCCGCTGGCCGACACTCTATCCTCTGAGCCAAACCAGTCAGGGCTGTTCCAGCTTGTTGTTGACCCAAGGCAGTGTTTCTTGCTCCACCTTTTGTCTTTTTCCTATTTCCTGCTGGGAAGCCAGAAAAGAAATTGTGGTTGCTTACTTTCACTTTTATACTTCACTTGTGGTCGGTGAGGTCTGCAGGGCAAGAAAGTGAAAACGAGTGGTTGCAGCGTGGGCCTGTGAATTATTTGGGCCTCTGCAGACTGCACATCGTTCCCATCAGTTAGTGTAGAAAGTTGAGAATCTGTCAACAGTTTTGTGGTACCTTCAGTTATGTATCTCCCTTGATGCTTTCCTGTGATGTCTCAACTAGCAGAAGAAGGGACCCCTCTGTTCCTTGGTGGAAGAAATGTCTGTTCTAATGACTGCTGTGTTGTTTGGTTTGGAGTGAATGCAGTGTAGGGTCCGGAAGACCATTCCCCAGGAGAAGAGAGGTGGACACATAGTCAAGAGACACGGAAAGAAATCCAGAGAAGCTCCTGGGCTAATAGTTTGGGTGACAACCTGAATTAGGAGATGTTTGTATAGCCTCTGGGTTTAAGACGGAACAGCTCTCTGCCCCGCAAATGAACTACAAACTGGAGATGTCACTTAGGCAAGAAACAGAAACTTAATGAGTGGCTCAAAAGAATGTGGAATTGCCTGGCCGGCATAGCTCAGTGGTTGAGTGTTGACCTATGAACCAAGAGGTCACAGTTCGATTCCCAGTCAGGGTACATGCCCGGGTTGCGGGCTCGATCCCCAGTGGGGGGCGTGCAGGAGGCAGCCGATCAGTGATTCTCTCTCATCATTGATGTTTCTATCTCTCTCTCCCCCTCTCTGAAATCAATAAAAAATATTTAAAAAAAAAAAAGACTGGAAGTTTTGAGTGAGGAAGAAAAAGATGTTTCTCTTTGCTATTAGAAAGATAAAACAATTCAGGAGCCCGTGTTTATGTCCCCAGTGAAGGTAAACTGATCAGGTGGAGAAGAAGTGGACTGGGTAGAGTGTCTAGGGTTTCAAGGCCATAGAAATTTCTAGAATATGGACAAAAAGATTTTAAAAAAGAGAATAGGAACTAATTTCTGCGGAGCACCAGCAGCTTTATTTGTATTGTCATCCTCCCAGCGTTCTCATAGGGTGGGTCTCATCACTTCCTTTGAAAGCTGGGAAGACCCACTTCCTAAAGAGCATGCCGCCCACAGGTGTGGCAAGGTCAGCACACTCGACCTCTGTTTTTCCTCCTGCCTTCCTCTACGTCTGGAGCCAGGGTCCACCCAGGATTTCTGCAAGCTAGGCGGCGACTCTGGGGGCACTGTAGGAAGTCTTGGCCCAGTGTTCCCACTGCTTAGTCGGAGGTCACACTGGGAAGCAGGTCAGGAGGGGAACTGGAGAGCCTGGAAATGGTCACCACTTACATCTGAGGGGCCTCATGTTATCCCGCAGCGAGTGGGTGGAGGTGAGGGGACTCGAGACCCACGCCACCCTTTCTGCAGCTGTTTGGAGCTGAGCGCTGTAATGTACCCGTTCCTATGACCTGCCCCTTTCTTTTCCCCAGACGTTCTTCGGCAGACCTTCACTTCCCTGGGCTTTGAAGTCTGGTGTTTCTCACTTCTGACTATGGAGGGTCTGAGTCATCATCTTTGCCAAGTTGCCTACAGGACTCACCACCAAGACAAGGACAGCTTTGTGTGCGTCCTGGTGAGCCGAGGGGGCTCGCAGAGCCTGTTTGGCGTGGATCGGACTCACTCAGGGCTGCCTTTGGATCAGATCAGGAGGATGTTCAGGGGAGATGCATGCCCTTCTCTCTTGGGAAAGCCCAAGCTCTTTTTTATTCAGAATTATGAGACGTCAGAGAGTCACATGGAAGACACCAGCCTCCCAGAGGTCGACGGGCTAGCAGTGAGCAACATGGATGCCAAGGCCTGGCAGCCTGAACCCTGCACGGTTCACCCAGACGCCGACTTCTTCTGGAGCCTGTGCAAGGCAGATGTGTCTCTGCTGGAGCGGCGCCCCACCTCGCCGTCCCGCTACCTGCAGTGCCTCTCCCAGATGCTGCAGCAGGAGAGGTGAGCCGCCCAGGCCCTGGCTGATCCCGAGCACTAGGTCTGTCCTGCAACCCCCACCCCCTCAGTGGTGGTTCAGCACTAACGGGTGCGCAGAGCAGGGGTGACTCTGTGTTCCAAGGTGGACACTCAGGGCGCCTGCGGCATTACTGGCCTTTTATATGCGTTCTGCATGCGCACAGACAATCCAGGGGGGGGGTCACTGTTTGACTCAGTTGCCCCTTGGGGAAGGGGACTGAAGTCACGTGCGCCAGAGTGCTGCCCGCTGGTTTGAATCACTCACTAAGCAGCTTGTAAAGTATTTAGAAAAGAACACGTTCAAAGCACTTTCGATCAGTTGGCTCATTTGAAAAAAAAATATTTTTTAGCCAACCAGCATGGCTCAGCGGTTGGGCGTCGTCCTATGAACCAGGACGTCATGGTTTGATTCCCGGTCAGAGCACATGCCCAGGTTGCAGGCTCGATCCCCAGTGGGAGGGTGTGCAGGAGGCAGCTGATCAATGATTCTCATCATTGATATTTCTATCTCTCTCTCCCTTTCCCCTCCTCTCTGGAATCAATAAAAATATATTTTAAAAATATTTTTATTGTTGATAGTATTACAGGTATCTCCCCATTTCCCCCCTCCCAGCCCCTACTCCCCCCCCACCCCAGGTCTGCACTACCCTATTTAGTTGGCTCATTTCACCGTAATGACAACCTGTCTCCCCTTTGATGTTTGTATGCCATTAACTCTTGCTTTCCTCCTTCCCCCCAGAAGGCGGCCACTTGTGGATCTCCACCTTGAACTGAACAGCAGTGTGCATGACTGGAACCTCGGGGTACCTGAGAAGGAGAAGTACCACGTCTCGCTGCAGCATACTCTGAGAAAGAAACTCTTTCTCTCTTGCCAATGAAAAGCCAAGGACTGCTCAGCAGGTGTGGTTCCGTTGGTGGCGTGTCAGTCCATGCCCAGGAGGTTGACAATTGGGTTCCCAGTCAGGACACATGCCTGTGTTGCAGGCTCCATCCCTAGTGTGGGGCATGTGGGAGGCAGCCAATCCATGTTTCTATCTCTCTATCTCTGAAATCCATAATCAAAACACATTTTAAAAGAAAAGCCAAAGACCTTTCTTTAGTCCTGCACTCTCCCTCGCTAGCCAGAGAGTAGCTTTCAAGTGAATGTTCACGACGTGGGAGAAGAAGTCCTAGCTGGTGTGGAAATGACCCTCCGAGAGGCATGTTGGGGGTGGGGGTGGGGGGGAAGTATTTGACTAGAGCTTTGAGGTGAAGGCCTTGGCTGCTGTTGCTGAAACAGCTTCTCAGGTTGGGACCCATAGGTGGAGAACCGCTAGCAGGGTCACGACCCACAGGTTGAGAACCGCTAGCAGGGTCGCCTAAGACCATCGGAAAACAGATGTTTACATTACGATTCATTAACAATAGCAAAATTACAGTTATGCAGTAGCAACGAAAATAATTTTATGGTTGGGGGTCACCACAACATGAGGAAACTGTATTAAAGGGTGGCGGCATTAGAAAGGTTAAGAACCACTCTTCTACAACGAGCTGCAGGGTGGGAGGTGGGGGGGCGTGTGGCCCCCGAGGAGCACCCTGTTCTGCTCACCGAGGCCCGTCTGAACCCTAAGGCCAACCGTGAGAAGATGACCCAGATCATGCTGGAGACCTTCAACAGCCCCACCATGCACGTGGCCATCCAGGCCGCACCACTGACCGCACCACTGGCATCGTGATGAACTCCGGGGACCGGGTCACCCACACGGTGCCCATCTGCGAGGGCTCCGTCCTCCCCACGCCATCCTGCGCCTGGATCTGGCGGGATCCCTCATGAAGATCCCCAGGGAGCGTGGCTACAGCTTCACCACCGAAAGCGGGAGATCGTGAGCGACGACATCGAGAAGAAGCGGTGCTGGTCGCCTGGACTCGGAGCAGGAGGTGGCCACCCAGCCTCCAGCTCCTCCCTGGAGAAGAGCTACGAGCTATGGGGCAGGTCATCACCATCGGCCACGAGCGGTGCCGCTGCCACATGGCGCTGTCTGGCGGAACCACCAGGCACCCGGGCCTGGTCGACAGGATGCAGAAGGAGATCACCGCTCTGGCTCCTAGCACCATGAAGATCAAGAATCAGGGATCCTCAAACTTTTTAAACAGGGGGCCAGCTCACTGTCCCTCAGACCGCTGGAGGGCCGGACTATAGTTTAAAAAAAAACTATGAACCAATTCCTATGCGCACTGTGGGCCCGGGACGAGTCGGCTGCTAAGCAGGACAGGCAGCGGCACCCGGCGGGCCAGATAAATGTCCTCGGCGGGCCGCATGTGGCCCGCGGGCCGTAGTTTGAGGACGCCTGGGTCAAGATCATCACGCCCCTGAGCGCAAGCACTCGTGGTGTGGATCGGCGGCTCCATCCTGGCCTCGCCGTCCACCTTCCAGCAGATGTGGAGCAGCAAGCAGGAGGAGGACGAGTCCGGCCCTCCATCGTCCACTGCAAATGCTTCTAGGTGGACTGTTACTTCGTTGGTTACACCCTTTCTTGACAAAACCTAACTTGTGCAGAAAACCAGATGAGATTGGCATGGCTTCTTTTTGTTTGTTTGTTTGTTTTGGGGGGTGCTTGACACAGGATTTAAAAACTGGCACGGTGACAGCAGTCTGTTGGAGCGAGCACACCCACAGTTCTGCAATGTGGCCGAGGACTTTGTACGTTCTTTTCTTAAATAGTCATTCCAAATACGAGAGATGCATTGTTACAGGAAGTCCCTTGCCTGCCCCAAAGCCGCCCGCTTCTCCCTAAGAAGGGCCAATCCTCATTGGAGTCCACTCGGGGAGGGTGATAGCACTGCGTTTGTGTAAATTATGTAGTCCAAATTTTTTAATCTTCACTTTAATACTTGTTCTTTTTGTTTTATTTTGCATGCCCAGCCATCGGGGCCTCCCTTCTTGTCTCCAACTTGAGATGTATGAAGGCTTTTGGTCCCCCTGGGAGTGGGGGAGCCAAGCAGGGCTCACCTGGGCACTGACTTGAGACCAGTTTAATGAAGTGCACACCTTAAAGAAAACAAAACCAAAAACCAAAAAACCGAAGCCGTAGAGAGAGAGATTAAAAAACCAAAACCCACAGAGAGAAGCATTAAAGTGCTTGTGGCCCTGGTGGTTAGCTCCGTTGGCTGGAGCTTCATCCGGGTACGCCAACGTTGCAGGCTCCATCCCTGGTCAGGGCACATACAGGAATCAACCAGTGAATGTATAAATGGGTGGACCAACAAATTGTTGTTTCTCTCTCTCTCTCTAAAAATCAGTCAGTAAATTAATTAATGAAAGTGCTCCTCTCTGCAGTATGTGGGGGTCATGACCTTACCCTTCCAGCCCCATCCTTTCCCGTAGAGGTGGCATGACCACATAGCTGGCCTTATCCCATCTGCCTGACATGATGAAAATACAGGGCAAGGCAAATCAGCATCTTTTCTTTCCTTCTCTCTCTTTCCTTTCCCTCTTTTTAAAACAATTGTTTGTTTGTCTTTATTTATTTATTTAATTAATGGATTCCAGAGAGAGGAAGGGAGACGCACACACACACACACACACACACAGAGCACACACACAGAGAGAGAGAGAGAGAGGGAGAGAGAGAGAGAGAGAGAGAGAGAGGGAGAAGAACATTGAAACATCGATCAGCTGTCTCCCACACACACCCGACTGGGGATGGAACCTGCAACCTGGGTGTGTGCCCTGACCAGGAATCTAACCCACCACCTTTTGGTGTATAGGTCTATGCTCCAACCAACTGAGCCACACCAGCCAGCGCTGATTAAATTATGCTGTGTTGTCTGTTTCTTTACTCTTGTCGCTTTTCTTATTTGCCTTTGATTACATTGTTTTCATTAATACCATCCATCAGTCAATTCCCAGAGCCAAAGAGAGGAATGCTATGTGCTTGCTGGTGTGTTTTGCTCACTTGCAAGGGGTATGGGGAGGAGTAAAGTGGGATTGTGATTCCAGGCCTAGGCTGACAAAACAGGAGGATGAAGGCCTTGCCTCCTTCACAGAACTGTTCTGAGGAGGAGATGAGAGAACCTTGATGATCATACCCAACGAGAGAGTGTTTATGGCTGCTTATCATTATTATTATTATACCACACTGTGGAGGTGTTATTTTGGAAAGGTTGAACCAAACCTTGAGAAGTTGGTAGGGTTTTGGCAGGTTGAAATGGAGAAGAGAGGATGTTGCCAGAGAGGACCCAAACCAAGTGAAGGAGCAGAGAGGAGAGATGCAAGGCGTGTTCTTCACACCTTTTAGCTGGAGAGGACAGAATGGGAGCAAGGGTGAGCTGGAAGCCAGGAGATGCTGTGGTTAGAATGTCAGAGCCTTAGAGGTCTGCATCTTTGTCTTTTAGTCAGTTACCATGTAAGTTATTTTTCTTACTTTAATCGTGACTATTTTCTTGGGCACATTTGTATATAACCATTTGATTACTAAATTTGTATTTTATTTTTTTACCGAGTATATATTTTTTTAAAAAACAGTGTTTTATTGAGCCCTAACTGGTTTGGCTCAGTGGATAGAGCATCGGCTTGTGGACTGAAGGGTCCCAGGTTAGATTCTGGTCAAGGGCATGTATCTCAGTTGCAGGCACATCCCCAGGAGGGGGAGTGCAGGAGGCAGCTGATCAATGTTTCTCTCTCATTGATGTTTCTAACTCTCTATCCTTCTCCCTTTCTTTCTGTAAAAAATCAATAAAATATATTTTTAAAATATTTTATTGAATTTTAGGGAGAGAGGAGGGGAGAGGGGCAGAGAGAATGAATACTCCTATGCCTACACAGCTTAAATCAAATGTTCTAAAATATATATGAAGTTTCTTAAGATATTACTTTAAGTAGTAACCCTAAATATAAAAGAGATAAATGTACTAAAATATTTCAACCCTAATAACAGCCCCACACTGAGAATTAGCCAAATGTTCACTGGCTGGAATTTTATGTAACCATTAAAATTATGTATACAGCCCTAGCTGGTTTGGCTCAGTGGATAGAGCGTCGGCCTGTGGACTGAAGGGTCCCGGGTTTGAGTCCAGTCAAGGGCACATGCCTAGGTTGCGGGCTCGATCCCCAGTAAGGGGTATGCAGGTGGCAGACTATCAGTGATTCTCATTGTTGATGTTTCTATCTCTCCCTCTCCCTTCCTCTCTGAAATCAATAAAAATATATTTTAAACAAGTATGTATATAGGTAAGAGCTTACATTGAGCTGTTAGCTTATTTTACATACAACTAAATTTAAGTAATTAAGTAAATTTAACCAAATATGTCTTAATATCTTTTATTTGGTAGCTATAGATTTTTAACATTAAAGGGCTTACCTTTTTTTGTGTCAGTGTAAACAGAACATTATATTTGTATTAGTATTTTTAAAAAATTCTTTATTGTTGAAAGTATTACATGTTTCCTTTTTCCCCCATTGACTTCCCCCAGTCTGCTCCCATCCCCCAGCACAGGAATAAAATCCATAAAAAATGTTAAGAAAATTCTAGTCCTGTATATTCTGCTTATACATCCATTGTATCTGCTATTTGAAAGAGGCCTTTTCTGCCCTCTTCTATACTTTGTTTTTAAATCAAAATATTTTAGAATACAGAAAAGTGTCAAGCTTTTGTAAGCATTTGTGTTGATTTTCGTGTAGACATGTGTTCAAGACATTTGGGTATCTACCAAGGAATCACTAAATTGTATGATAAGCCTACGTTTATCTTTGGAAGAAAATGCCAGGCGGTATTCCCAAGTGGCTGTACTGTTGTTGAGGAGTTCCCGCGGCTCTGAATCCTTGCCAACATTTGTTGGTGTTAGTGTTTTGGATTTTAGCCTTTTTAGTAGATGTGTAGTGGTATCATGTTTTAATTTTTGATTACCTAAGGACCTTTTTACTATGTTGGTTGAGTGTCATCTTTCATGAATTTTATCCTTGGGAAGTAGTAGTACAGTGGGATCTGTGACAGTAATAGTCATAGTCATGTGGTGGGAGGGGTCCATTTTTCCATGGGCTGTTACCTTTTTGGTTGTTGCTTTTCCTACCTTTGGGGAGAAAATTTTTAAAGTCCCCTTAAGAATTTTCAGAGCAGGGGAGAATATCTTATATGACTTTATCTGTGTTTCTTCCAATTTGAACATGGTCACTTAAAATTATAGAACTAGGTACCGAGTGCTATGAAAGCTACTGGTTAAATTGAAGAAAGCTACGTTGGGACTAGGGCAGCCGTGGGCAAACTACGGCCCGCGGGCCAAATCCGGCCCGTTCGGCTGTTCTATCCGGCCCACGGAGCCGAAAGAGCAGAGGGTTCTCTTGCTCCCCCCTCCGCTCCTTCACCAGCAGCAGTGTTAACATGGCAACGTCGGGAAACACGGCCGCAGCTCCTTCTTCTGAGTGGGCGGATTTATATCCCCATTCAGTAGAAGGAACAACCTCTCAATCTTCCAGGGGCTCCTGGTAATGCCCGCGGACGGTCCCCCGACATCAGCCTGGGAATGCGTAGACACGTTATCGTGGTGATGTAGGGAGACACGCCCCTGGAGAGCACAGGATCAGAGCATTAGCTAAAAAGGAGACCAACAACACTGATCCCACTGAAGTTGATGTTTTAAAGACCAAAAACCTTTCAACCCAGTCTACATTGCCATCTACATCTACGTCCCGGCCATAATTTGGAAGTTGCACTAAAGAAAATGTTTAATTTACTGTTTACACATTTTGTTCTTTTCTATTTGTTTTAGTTTTAAATTATTTTATTATATTTAAGTTTAAAATTTTCCTTCATGAGGAGAGAAAGCAAATCCTTGAGGCATTCCAGGGCCCATTGGAATGACCTAAAGCCAATTCTAGGTCAAGGAAAAGTTTCTTAAAATTCAAACCCTGGGAAGGTAGTCAAATACATTAGACTAGAAGATTATATATTATTATTATTAAACAGTATTAAATAACATTATTAAATACCACATAAGCTAGTAAAACTTCAATTCTTATGATTAAGAAGATGGGCTTTTAAGTAATCAAGTTCCTGATTAACATAACATAACCATTTTAATAATACATAGAAAACCTTTGCTTCTTAGGCAAATACAGGAAAAACTTATTTCCCCCCCAGGAATGCAGCTACGTGCAGGCCAGGGGGTCTGCTGACGTCAGCTATTGTAATTACTCATCAGGCAATGAGATGATGCTGATGAGTTGATTTCGGAAATAGGCTTAATTTTCCTATGGAAAATATACTCACATTCTTAAGAAGTACAGCAGAGATAACATAACCTGATAACTCTTAGGAGGCTGGGAAAAAGGTGGGTGTGTATGTGGGGCGATAGTAGGCCCTGGGGTTTGTTCTCAGGATGGTAGCAACTCCTGGGCCTCCAACAGCTTTAGTGTAAAAGTACCAATTTTTTCCCTTTACAAGGAGAGTGCCCCCTCACCCCGTTGTGCCGCTTCTGCAGCCTATTCAAGGGCACTTCTGCAACTCCAGCCCTCTAGGATAAATACTTGGGGAGGTTAAATGACTATTTCCCATATTTTTCTTTCTCAGTAGAATCCTTCCATTACAGACAGAGAGACAAGAACTATCACTAGAAACCAAACAACAAAGAGACACAAACAACAATCAAGAGAGACACTCTTATATACGGTATTTACAGGTGTGCATAACCCACAGACAAGGCTTAATGAATCAGAGTCCTTTCGATGGATCTTTCAGAAGATGTCTTACTGTGCTCTGTGGGACTTACAGCCAGAATGTGGGACCTACAGCCAGAATGTGGCCCAGAGGGCTGCCAGCTGGGGTTGCTAGTGAACACCCACAAACAGAAACAGAAGGTACCTTAAATATGCCAATCTTACAGCGCTGGAGACTTACAGATAACAGGTGCTGATTCAACCAATAGCGGAGGCAACTGGCAAAGTTCGTAAGCTCTTAAGGAAAGTCCCCGAGTTAAATAACTCGGCAGCTGCTAGGGAGTTTCCTCGAGGTGTCTGTAAGAAGTTTGCCAAGTCCAGGCATCCACCCTGAGTCCTTTGTCAAATCCCGAAGCGTCTGACCTTAGGGCTTGGAGAGGATATCCCAGTGGAGTCATCAAAATACGTTATCGGGAAACCCCCGGTTGGGCTCAGGCTGCCTGTTGCTGTGTCCAATAATGAAGGCAGGGTTGGATCATTTTAGGCCTTTAATGAGAAGGCTAGCCAACCAAGAAGACAGGGCATTTACAAGCATCAAATCCTGCCTTCTAGCAAGGTGCAGGGGACAGGATTATAAAGGGGAAGAGGCTAGGGTGCTACGTGCAGGCCTGGGCGTCCGCAGCCATCAGCTATTGTAATTAGTCATCAGGCGATGAGATGATGTTAAGGAGATGATGTTTTGACTCCCGGTGAGTCGTCTGACCATGCTTATCGTTTCTGCTTGCTGGATTCACAGCTGAGTCACCTCAAATGCTTTGCACAGGCCTTGAAAAGGAAACTTAACCCCTATTCACATAAGTATATGTGTTCTAAGATTTAAAATAATATGTTACTTTTCAGATTAATTCAGGTGCTCTATCTATTCTATATAATAAAAGCCTAATGTGCAAATCCATGAATGGTGGAATGACGGTGGAACGACTGGTTGCTATGATGCACACTGACCACCAGGGGGCAGATGCTCAACACAGGAGCTGCCCCCAGTCTCAGGCCCCAGACCAGCCAAGGTGGGTGCCAGGGGCTTCCCCTCTCTCCCCCCATCGCCCTGCTGGTCTCCCCACAGATTGGCCCTGATTGCAGGCCAGGCCTAGGAACCCTACCGGTGCATAATTTCGTGCACCAGGCCTCTAGTTAGATTATAAGTCCTCCCTATCATTTCCTAGAGCTTTTCATTGGCAAATGCTGCCTCCTGGAACTGAGGGACAAAGGTTTTGAAATAAGCCTTTGCTCTTTTTTGTTGTTGTTTTTTTTGTTACACACAGCAAATTCTTTATTTTCATATTAACATTAAAATAGAAAACACAGCCCTAACCAGTTTGGCTCAGTGGATAGAGCATCAGCCTGCGGACTGAAAGGTTCCAGGTTCGATTCCGGTCAAGGGCATGTACCTTGGTTGCGGTCACATCCCCAGTAGGAAGTGTGCAGGAGGCAGCTGATCGATGATTCTCTCTCATCGATGTTTCTAACTCTCTGTCCCTCTCCCTTCCTCTCTGTAAAAAGTCCATAAAATATATTTAAAAAAATAGAAAACACAAACATTAAAATATATTAACAGAGATCCCGTTGCTCTGTTTTGAAAGCGGGTACAAGGGTATAGAAAACAAGATGTTTTGAGTTTGCTTAACTCCAAATCCTCAAATGGGAAAACCACCTGAGAGACAGGAATGAAGAAACATCGCAGGGCCTGGTGCTATACAGGACACCAGAGCCTGAAACTACAAACGCAATCTCCTGCCAGGTGCGGGGGTGCAGGGAGGAGCTGAAGGTGAGGTTTTTTCCTCTGGAGACATCAGTCACATGAATTTGTTTCTAAAACATACAAATTTACTGAAGGAACCCAAGGACTGGCAAGAGGTGAGATGCACCCAACCTCCCTAGTAATAAGTCCCTTGGTTCCTATGCTTAGGCCCATCAATCAGCATCCCTTGAGTGTACTTCAAGGCTAGTCAAATCCTAACCCTGTCCAAGACAAAAGGCAGACAGGGTCTGACCACCTGCATCCCTCTCTGTGACAGTCTACTGAAACCAGATATGTTCTGCTTTTTAATTCAAACCCCAATCTGCCACTGAAGCTTTAGGCCTGGGCAATCAAATCATCAACATATCAAAAGGAATATATCCTCTGAGGAAAGGGGGCTCTTTCCCAGATCCTGGAAACTGGCTTTTTTTTTTTTTTTTTTTTTTTTAAATAAATAGGAGGATGCCATTTTTAAAAGGCACAAGTAGAACTTGGAACTCTGGGGAAATCTGCAATAACCCCTTCCTGGTGAGAAATGCTGGAAAAGGCTCAGGAGTTGACAGAACTATTTTGAAATAAAAATAATAACATTTCTAAAACAATTATTTTAAGAAAAATCAAACTCCTGAGCCCTCTACTGGAGAAAAGTGCAGGGCCCAAATGTGGACAATCCAGAGTTATAATGAATAACCATTTCCCCCAACACTTAGAAAAGTTTAGGAACAGAGGCAAATCCAAGAAACTTGGGCCCTGGCCAGTGTAGCTCAGTTGGTTGGGTGTCATCCTGTGCCTGGAAGAATTGCAGGTTCCATTGCTGGTCATAACACATAGCCAGGGTGTGGCTCGATCCCCAGAAGAGGGGCCTGCAGGAGGCAGCTGATCAATGTTTCACTCTTACATAGGTGTTTCTCTCTCTCTCTCTAAAAATCAATAAAAATGTTTAATATATACATATACATATACACTATATATATATATATATATATATATATATATATATATATGAATGAAACTTGGAATTAGACTTCCCCATTTTCACATGGGGAAAGCTTTATATGGGAATTCTAAACATGCTCAAGAACAGCCTCTCACTCCGAAGGGGTGGCTTTATTCAGATGGGAACGTTCAGAACTGAAGTGACAGGCCCTTCTCCTATTTTCAGCAGCAGTGTGAGCAGCTTCTCTTTTGTCTCGTTTGCAAAGTTAGCCCATTGCTCCTAATATGATACTAAGAGGTTTAAGAGCTTTAACATATTGCTTGCTCATCTTTTCCTAATGAGGGAAAAGGAATGGTCTTCAAAGCACTGGTTTATATAAAGCTATCCCTGAGATTTTAGGCTGGCTACAAACATGTCTTCCCCACTGCTCAAACTGGCCTCTTTCCTTGGCTCTCACAATGCAATGAGCTTAATGCCTTCAGCATTAGGAAAGTTGTCCATAGCTCATTACAGCTGCCTCCATCATAGGGCTTGCCCATATTCTAGCAACTGCACAACTGGAACATAACTGTGGCTGCCACCGAGTAGACCAGATGTGCTCTACCACACACTTCTATGGGGATGAGACCGAGTTACTAAAATGTCAGCCCACAAGGTCAGAAATAGATAAAATCCTACACAAGGTTCTATAATGCCCTCTTGTGTTCAACTGAAAAATTCTGCATCCACTTGCATCCAAGCAGCCTCAAATGGTTAGTCCCTTCAGGGACATAAGCATTCCCAAACCACATAGCCCATGTGACAAGACCACTCAAACAGGGCCTAGAACATGGGTGGTGCACAATCGTATCCTAAATGACTGCTGGGAAGATACTCTGTGTGGTCCAGCAAACAATCTGAATGAAAGTATTGTTTCTCTACAAAGATTCATGAAGGCTTTTAACCCAAGAAATGGTCAATGTAGACAGTAACAGTCACTTACACTTTTGATGGACATAATACACAATCTGTAGTTTTAGTGACCTGGAATCTTAGAGTCATACTAAACCAAAGGAATCATGTTCCCAAAAGTTCTAGGCCAGACTATAAGCAGGGATCTTGCTCAAGGCTGTTAGGTGCTAGCAAACAACGTTGAACATTAACCAGTGGCAATGCCTTGTAAGTTTCAAGACCGTGATCACTCCCACTTATAGATTTGAACCATCTTCTCTGTTAAGGTAGCCACGTGGCTGCTATGGTTCACCTCACATGGACAGATGTCCAAGACAGGCTGATCAGTCGGCGGACCCTGCAGCAAGGAGCCACTGCTAGCATCCCATACCAGGGCAGAATATGATGCTTCATCCCCAACACACACCAGGATGCTGCCACTCTTCTCTGGGTTTTGGAAAAGAGCATTTTTGGTCAGTAGTTTGCAAGTGCGCGCCCCAAGGAATGTCTGTACAGGATGGCAGGAGCTGACTGGCTCTCCAGCGCCATCCAGCTTGTGGGACATCTCCATCAGAACACTGCGTAAAGTGTTGTGATTTTTACCAGGCCTGTAGGTCACAAGACAGTGTCGGGTGCTGCTTTCTGTCTGAAAGTCTATGCAGCTCCCCTGGCTCTACGGGCAGCACGGGAGGCTGATGAGAAGAGCCCGTTTTTCGCTCCCAGAAGGCAGCGTTCTCCAAGGTTCCAGCCAACACTCCACCATATGGAAATACAGCCGAGGCAGCTCTGGGTATGTATGCCAGGGACACCAGTGGGCATCTGGCTTTTTGAGGTACTAATTCCTGGACATAACTACTCGTGTTTCGAAGGTCATATACCAGAACTGAACCGTTGACCAGTCCAGCGTAGATGTAATTGTTTTCATCAAGACACCAGCAGCAGCTCCAGACAGCACATCCAGCATTATAAGTCTGGACCACAGTATTTGTCTCCAGGCTGGTCAGTTTAACAGTGTTACCTAGGGAAGCAGAGAGAAGTAAGCCTTTGGATTGATTGCCAAAAGCCAGTCCTCGGATCTGTTTGCTATGCCTGGGAATGTACTGACTGCTTTTCATGTTGGCAGTACTGAACATCTTAACACCAAAGCCTGGAACAAAGGCGGCCTGAGGAGAAGGTTGTGACACCACCAGACAGTCCAGAGCAGGGGTCCTCAAACTTTTTAAACAGGGGGCCAGTTCACTGTCCCTCAGACCGTTGGAGGGCCGGACTATAGTTAAAAACAAAAACAAAACTATGAACAAATTCCTATGCTCACTGCGGGCCCGGGACGAGTCAGCTGCTAAGCAGGACAGGCAGCGGCACCCGGCGGGCCGGATAAATGTCCTCGGCGGGCCGCATGTGGCCCGCGGGCCGTAGTTTGAGGACGCCTGGTCCAGAGCATCACAGTAGGTCATAATTCGGCAGTTTCCACTCTGAGACACTGTGAAGGTCTTCTGGAAACAGTACTTGTGCTGGGGCTGTTTGCAGGGCGAGCCGCTTAGCCAAGGTCCTTGGGAGCTCAGTAAGAGCTGATCCCGATGTTGCAGAATAAGTTTCTGCAAGTCCTGGACACGATTATGAAGCTTAGTGCATTCCTCAGCGAGGACTTGAAGTCGGAGCCCGCACTGTGCTGTTTCTAACTCTGCCTGCTTCCTTAGCATCCACTCCTGTAATAAGGTACTTTTCATGCGCTCACGTTCACTAGTGTCCAAAGCTCTCAGGGTTCGGGCATAAAGGACAACCATGTCACTGTGCTTGGCTTTCTTGTTGCACTGGGGGCGTTTTCGTGTCGGTCCTGTGAGCCACTTAGAAATGCACCAAAACCCAAAGAGGTGCCCACAGCGTAAAGCAGAAAGCCGGTGATCCCCAGCATTAGTCCACTGTTCTAAACGTATTGTGCAAGTGTCCCTTCTTCCTCATCTGTACAAACTGAAGGCAGGAGAAAACTGGACTTCTGGGGAGCCTGCTGCTTGGGGAGTGTCTCTTCCACCACTTCTGCTCTGCTGAAACACCTCCTGGTTGTTCTTCTAAAACGGCAACTTCAGGTTCGTCTGTCTGCACAACCACCTCTTCATACTCTAGGGAACTTTCATTGTCAGAATCAGAACTACTTGGTACCTGCAAGTCTCCAGATCCAGGATTGCCAGCCCCTGAATCATGAGAAGTAGTTGGCAAAGGAGGTTGGCTCCTGCTCACTTGAAAGTAAGCAGCCAATGGTGCTGCTCTGGACCTGGCACTGTCCATCCTCTGAGACCCTCCGGTTCTCGCTCTGCGTGAAGCAGTCCCTCTCCTCCTCCTGGTTCTTACTGGCCCCACATTGTTGTCTGGAGGGGGTCTCAGGCATTCTAGCATGCCATGAAGTCTCAGTAGCCCATTCCTGAAGCTGCTCACTGAGTGCAATGAAGCCACTCGGATGGTGGGGTTAGCACCAGATCCCTGCCTGCGCTCCTCTGAAGTTCCTGGAGTGATGTTCTCCACATTCTCTTCTCCCAAGAGCTCCACTTCCTCTGTCAGGTCAATGGACACCTGTGGAGCAGGCTGCAGCAGGTGTGGTTCCCCTTGGCTGTTGACCCCTTCAGCAGGAGCAGGCTGCAGCAGGTGTGGTTCCCGTTGGCTGTTGACCCCTTCAGCAGGAGCAGGCTGCAGTGAGGGTGGTTCCCCTTGGCTGTTGACCCCTTCAGCAGGAGCAGGCTGCAGTGAGGGTGGTCCCTGGAGGCTGCTGACAGGTTCAGCTGGAGAAAGTTGTTCTAGAGCATTATGATCTAGCTCAGGGGTGGGCAAACTTTTTGATTCGAGGGCCACAATGGGTTCTTAAACTGGACCGGAGGGCCGGAACAAAAGCATGGATGGAGTGTTTGTGTGAACTAATATAAATTCAAAGTAAACATCATTACATAAAAGGGTACGGTCTTTTTTTTTTATTTCAATAGTTTTATTCATTTCAAACATTTTAACAAGAAGACTGTAAACACTAATTATTGTAATTTGAAACTTCAAAAAATGGAGGAATCATAGCACAATAACATACCTTATATTGAAGATGGCAAAGACAAAATAAAATTGCCTAACAAAGGAAAGGTACAAAAGCCTTTCAAATTAAACTTAAATATAATAAAATAATTTAAAACTAAAACAAATAGAAAAGAACAAAATGTGTAAACAGTAAATTAAACATTTTCTTTAGTGCAACTTCCAAATTATGCCCGGGACGTAGATGTAGATGGCAATGTAGACTGGGTTGAAAGGTTTTTGGTCTTTAAAACATCAACTTCAGTGGGAACAGTGTTGTTGGTCTCCTTTTTAGCTAATGCTCTGATACTGTGCTCTCCAGGGGCGTGTCTCCCTACATCACCACGATAAGGTGTCTACGCATTCCCAGGGTGATGTCGGGGGACACGTCCGCGGGCATTACAAGGAGCCTCTGGAAGATGGAGAGGTTGTTCCTTCTACTGAATGGGGATATAAATCCGCCCACTCAGAAGAAGGAGCTGCGGCCGTGTTTCCCGACGTTGCCATGTTAACACTGCTGCTGGTGAAGGAGCAAAGGGAGAGCAAGAGAACCCTCTGCTCTTTCGGCTCCGCGGGCTGGATAGAACAGCCGAACGGGCCAGATCCGGCCCGCGGGCCGTAGTTTGCCCACGGCTGATGCTGCATCTGAACATCATATTCCATTGCTTCTTGAGCCATCACTGCAGCCGGAAAGACGCAGCCGGGCTCGCGAACCCGCCGCTGTCCGTTTCTCCAGCAGAATTCCCGTCTCCCGATTCCCGCCTTTGCTCTTTTGGCCATTTCATTTCCATCCCTTCTGGGGCTTATTGGATAACTTTTGGGGCCTGGGAAGAAAGCTGTCCACTATTGGGAAAGTGCTGTGGTTGTGGGAGGGTGCGAGTACCGCATTTACCATTGCTGCCATCTGGACTGGAAGCCCCATTTGAACCATTTTTAAGGGTGCACTTCAGTGGCATTAAATACATTTACCTGTTGTGCGACCATCACCACTAGGATTCGTCTTTCTTTTACTTCTTCTTCTTTTTTAATCTTCACCCGAGGATATTTTTCTATAGATTCTTAGAGAGAGGGAAAGAGAGAAACATCGATGTCAAAGAAACACATCAGTTGGTTGCCTCCTGCACGAGTCCAGACCAGGGCCTGGGCCAGGAGGAGCCTGCAACTGAGTACAAGCCCTTGACTGGAATTGAACCTGGGACCCTTTGGTCCTCAGGCCAATGTACTATCCACTGAGCCAAACTGGCTAGGGCAGGACTTGTCTTTCTTAGACCCAGAAGTTCTCTAGATGATGCCTGAGATCTGGAAATGGCAGTTTAACATTTGCTAATAAAGCATAATAAATTTTACTTATTTTCAGAGATAAAGTATCTTTCTAAGATTCTGGACTTCTTCCCTGAACTTGGCAACATTTGAATTATCGTGTAGTGATTTAGAGCCAAACTTGCTGATTTGAGTTTTGGGTTTCCCACTAGCTCGTTGTATGACCTTGGGCAAATTACCTAATCTTTCTGTGTCTTTGTTTTCATGTCTTAAAGAAGGGGTCATTGGGTGATTTAGTGAACAAAGCACGCTTGACACATAGTAATTGTGATATGTGTTAGGTATTGTTTTCATTCTTAGAAATAATGTCTTCAAATTCTCTTTCCTGCTGGACTAAATGTGCTGTGAGGGCAGAGACTGCATCAGTTTGTCTACTGTTATTTGACTTCTTTGCAAATACCTCAACTTGGCTTATCTCTCAGCTCCTCCTCCTCCCCCTCCTTCTCTTTTTCTTCTTCCTTTTTGCTTAAAAAATTTTTTTTTGGTTTTGTTAATTTGTAAATGGAGTTGTTGAGAAAAGATTAAGATGGGTGACTACTATTCATGAGATTCTGGGTTTTATTTTAAAGCTTAAGTAAATTTGGGGAAGGAGGAGGTTGGAAAATGGACATATTTTTAAGACCAAAAAAAAAAAAGGCTGGAACACTTAAATCCTGAGCTCTATAGTGTGCCTTTAGGAGGTGCTGTTGATCAGGATTATCCTAATGCCCGCAAAGGGAAAGGGGAAGGGCAGCGATGACATCAGCAGGAAATTAATATTAAACCTGAGGTGCCAGTATTCATTGTAAAGTCAGCAGCGAGTCTTAAGTTTTCCTCCCGTGTAAATGGAGGTTTCTTGAAACTTGGAGCACAAAGAGGATCCTAATTCCTTTAAAACTTTGTTTTCAGGTAATTTCCCCAAGAACCACTTACTTCTAGAGGATCCGTGGACTGTGATTTGAAGGTATGTAATTAACACATTTCCCCTGCCCGGGGTCTTACACTCCAGCATTTCCCCCTTGCTTTCTGTCATAGAAACTTGCAAAAACTCTAGTTTTCAGCAATGGCACTATTTCTGCCTGGATTTATTAGCCTTCCCAGGGAAAATGAAAGTTTAAAAAGCCCTAGGAAGGCTTCATTCGACACAGCCGTTTACCGGCAGAAATACGCTAGTCTCCAAACAGGAAGCTAGAGGTTTAAGAACTTCAGGAAACTTCAAGGCAAATGTATAATGTGTTAGAATAGGAAGATCCCATGGATGATCCCATTTTTTTTTGTTTCCTTTTTCTTTCTTTCTTTTTTTTTTTTTAATATATTTTCTTGGTTTTTTTACAGAGAGGAAGGGAGAGAGATAGAGAGTTAGAAACATCGATGAGAGAGAAACATCGATCAGCTGCCTCCTGCACATTCCCCACTGGGGATGTGCCCGCAACCCAGGTACATGCCCTTGACCGGGATCGAACCCGGGACCCCTCAGTCCGCAGGCCGACGCTCTATCCACTGAGCCAAACCGGTTAGGGCTGTTTCCTTTTCCTAATAATAAGAGTAATATGTGTGTATTGCATAAGATTTGAGAAACTCACACAGGAGCCCAGAAGAAAATTTATATCTTATATAATTATACCATCTAGATATAACCACTCTTTGTTATTGATGTTTCATTTTTGCTATGTTCTCTTTCCTTTAGAAAGTAGTTTCTTCTTTCTAAATAGCCAAGTCTTGCATAGTGGATATATACCTTGTCCTTATATTATGAATAATATTACATTGAAAAATGTTATCAACTTATTGATCCTCTTATTCCTATGAAATTTAGTGTAGAAAAGACCAGTTTATGAACTAGTTATGTGGAAATACTGACTTTGTTACTTTGTGACTTTCTATATTGATTTGAGCAACCCTTGTCTAAAACCTCCCTGTATGTCTGGGGTCTAGGATTATGGCTGCTCTTTCTGTGGGTTACAAACCTGTCCTGCTATGGTTAGTAATATTACCTTGCTATCCTTGAGTTGGTAAGCACTTCAGAAATATAACCCCCACCCCCCATTGCTTTATTTCTAAAATGTGGGGCATAAATCTAAGTGCTAATTCTGCCATTTGATGGCAATGACTTAAGAGTTCAACCAGACCCTGGCAGCTCGCCCTGGAGTAGCTGAGTTGGTTAGAACGCCAAGGCTTCCGGTTTCATCTCCGGTCAGGGCACCTACAAGAATCAACCAATGAATGCATAAATATGTGGAAAAACAAGTTGAGGTTCCTCTCTCTCAAAATCAATCAATAAGAAAAATTTTTTTTAAAATAAAAGAGCTCCAACCGGAAGACGAACTCCAACGGGAACGGTTGTGCTGAGTTGTCCATTTCACTCGCTTCTACAGGGACATTTTGATTTCAGAGAAGTCAGGGTAAATGGGTTCCCAAAAGCTCCCTGCAGACCTCCCAAAGGGTTCACACACAAGTGTTGTCTGTTGGTTTTTGAGTGAACTGTGCAGTCATTTTCATGTCAGTAATTTTTATGTTTCAGCACTTCCAGGAAAGTCTAATGCCTGGAAGGGAGGAGGCTGAAGGCGGGAGAGGGCCTGGGAAGTGGAGGCGCCCCATGTCCCGACTCCCTCACGGGCTACCCCATCTCTCTGTCTCTTCCAGGCTGGCCATGTCATCTCGCGTTCAGAGTTGGATTCCCAATCAGGAGGATACCAGTAGGGAGAAGCTGCGCAGAAGGCTTCTGAAGATTGATTCAAACCTTGGAGACCTAGAGGTGGAAAAATTAAAGTTTCTCTGCCGAGACTTCGTCGCCTACAAGAAGCTGGAGAGGTCCAGCTCGGCCTTGGATATTTTTGAGCATCTCATGACCGAGGAGCTGCTGAGTGAGGAAGACCCCTTCCTCCTGGCGGAACTCCTCTACATCATGAAGCAGAACTCGCTGCTGAGGCATCTCAGCTACACCAAAGAGCAAGTGAAGGATCTGCTGCCCACCCAGAAGAAGGTGTCCCCATTCAGGTGAGGAGGGGACTGCCATCAAGGCAGAATGGGTTTCCAGTTAGGGGTCATTCAGGCCAGTGGGCCTTGAAAGGAGACTGGGGTGTCATGATCTCACTCATATGTGGAATCTAATGAACCAAATACACCGATGATCAAAAATAGACCCAGAGACAGAGAAGCATGAACCTCAGCGGGAAGGCGGGGGTGAGGAGAGTGGGAATCAACCAAAGAAGTTGTGTGCATGTATGCATAACCCGTGGACACAGACAATGGGGTGGTGAGGGCCTAAGGGGCAGGGGATGGGAGAGGGCTGGAAGAGGTTAATGGGGAAAAAAGGAGGGCCTATGTAATACTTTCAACAATAAAGATTAAAAAAAAAAAAGAAGAAGAAGAAGAAAGAAAGGAGACTGGGATTAAGATCTCTTAGGTCTCTTTCTTATCCACCTCCTTGGGTGTCACTGACCTAGCAATGCTCGGAGATTTCTCAGCTCTAGGTACTGTTGAGGTGAAAGGCTGGGATTCTCGGGGCCTGGCAGTGGCTTCCCTCAGCTTTGGGAAGCCCACCCCAGCACAGCAGGCCCATGCTTTTCTCCTTCCCAGCCTCTGTGCCCTCAGGCAGTCCTCTCTTCTGGGTGTGTCTGCCTATATTCAGTAATTTGAGAAGGAAAGAATGACTAATACGAGTAAGCAGAGTGAAAATGTTGTCTCTGCGTGAGGGAGGGATATCATTTATGGCGTGTCTGGTTACATGTTTTGGGTGAGACACGGAGAGGTAAGATGCAGATGTCAGGCCTATCATGGTTAGACCTTAGACACCACTGTTTAACATTGTCCCCTGACACGGTAGCGGCAGAGCCCCTCAGAAGGAGGAGCCTTCGAAGTGCTGTCTTAGGAATCGCTTGGGTGATTATGTCCTTCAGGCTTTAACATTTGGACTGCCCTCGCTCAGCTCAGTGCGGGAATGCTGGAAATCATTACTTCCACTCTGCTGTTCAACAACTGAGGGCTGGTCTCTGGCGTGCAGAGGCATCAGTGTGTGAGTGAAAGATTCAGTTTTTCTGGTGATTCACTGTATGACTACCCAGAAGTCGGGGTATTGTCCTTTCTTTTTCAAGAGTGGACTTGACATTGCCCGGCATCAGGTTCTCTGTGACAAGGGCCTATAGAGTAACCCAGAATTCCTCCAATGGAGTTGGGAGATGGAAGGCCAAAACCGTGTTCTATGCTTTCCTGGCGCTGGCCTTGGAACCAGAAGGCCTGTCCCCACTGTTTACGGTGTTATCTTAATTTAGGAGGCCACTTGGAAGCTCAAAGTTTTAGTTTTTGAATCTGTAAAGTGGGATTAATCACAGGGCTGTGGTCATGTACCCGAGACAGAACCTTGGTAGATGCACTTGATTCACAGTGCGGTCCTCTGCACGTGAGGCTTCATTTGTCTCTTTGGGTGTGTGTCTTAGAAACCTGCTCTATGAACTGTCAGAAGACATCGACTCAGAGGGCTTGAAGAGCATGATCTTCCTTCTGAAGGAGTCCTTACCGAAAGTCGAGACGCCGGTGAGTGGGTCATACAGAGTGGGGTCCTTGTGAGCATCGCTTTAATCTGCGTTTGGGAAGATGCTGGGAAGGGTTTTCAAGGTGGTTTACTTTTTGCGGGAGACAATATCATCAAAGGTTAGGAATATTGACGTTGGTGTCGAACGGGCCTGGATTCGAGTGCTGGTTCTGTGACCCAATTTCTCCATATGTGAGGCTAGTGATCGAAGATTTCTGAGTCTCCATGTTCTCATGTACCATGCCAGCTCCTTCCAGCACGGTTGAGGGGATTTAAGAAAATAATGTATGTGAGGCATGAGCATAGGGCCTGTAATTGACAAACAGTAACCGTGCAGTAAGTGATTAACTGCTACTGACATCCACTATGTTTTATGATACAGAAATGTTCAGGGCACACCCAGGAAATGAGAAGGTGGGAAATAAAGGCAGAGTGGGACTCATCGCTCGTCACCTACACTGATCGAGGTGTCTGAGGGAGCTGTGGGTCCTTTCCTGTGGACTTCGCAGGGTCTCCCACATAAGGTTTCTATGGAAATCAAATGAAACACTTTGAAGATGTGCTTTGCAAAGAGCTAAATAGGTGCTTGGAACTAATAGTAATGCTTTTAATGTTAATATAATGCTCTTTGCTAATATTCTTACTGTATTGTCACATTTGCTAATATTCTTGCTATATTGGCAGGGAAGTAGCTGCGTGTCTCTCTTTTGGGCCTCAAGACTTTATATTTTCTCTCTCTTTTTTAAAAAAATTTAATAAATCTTTATTGTTCAGATTATTACAATTGTTCCTCTTTTTTCCCCCATAGCTCCCCTCTACCCGGTTCCCACCCCACCCTCTGCCCTTACCCCCGCCCCCCACCGTCCTCATCCATAGGTGTATGTTTTTGTCCAGTCTCTTCCCGCACCCCCGACATCCCTTCCCCCTGAGAATTGTCAGTCCACTCCTTTTCTATGTCCCTGATTCTGTTATATTCACCAGCTTGTTCTGTTCATCAGATTTTTTATTCACTTGATTTTTGGATTCACTTGTTGATAGATATGTATTTGTTGCTCATAATTTTTATCTTTACCTTTTTCTTCTTCTTCCTCTTCTTAAAGAATACCTTTCAGCATTTCATATAATGCTGGTTTGGCGGTGATGAACTCCTTTAGCTTTTTCTTATCTGTGAAGCTCTTTATCTGACGTCCAATTCTGAATGATAGCTTTGCTGGGTAGAGTAATCTTGGTTGTAGGTTCTTGCTATTCATCACTGAATATTTCTTGCCACTCCCATCTGGCCTGCATAGTTACTGTTGAGAAATCAGCTGACAATTGTATGGGTGCTCCCTTGTAGGTAACTAACTGTTTTTCTCTTGCTGCTTTTAAGATTCTCTCTTTGGCCAAAACCGGTTTGGCTCAGTGGATAGAGCGTCGGCCTGCGGACTGAGGGGTCCCAGGTTCGATTCTGGTCGGGGGCACGTAACTTGGTTGCGGGCACATCCCCAGTGGGAGGTGTGCAGGAGGCAGCTGATCGATGTTTCTAACTCTCTGTCCCTCTTCCTTCCTCTCTGTAAAAAATCAATAAAATATATTTTAAAAAAAAAAAGATTCTCTCTTTGTCTTTTGCTCTTGGCATTTTTTTTTAAAATATATTTTATTGATATTTTACAGAGAGGAAAGGAGAGGGATAGAGAGTTAGAAACATCAATGAGAGAGAAACATCGATCAGCTGCCTCCTGCACACCTCCCACTGGGGATGTGCCCGCAACCAAGGTACGTGCCCTTGACCGGAATCGAACCGGGACCTTTCACTCCGCAGGCCGACTCTCTATCCACTGAGCCAAACCGGTTTCGGCGGCATTTTAATTATGATGTGTCTTGGTGTGGTCCTCTTTGGATTCCTTTTGTTTGGGGTTCTCTGCACTTCCTGGACTTGTAAATGTATTTCTTTCATCAGGTAGGGGAAGTTTTCAGTCATTATTTCTTCAAATAGGTTTTCAATATCTTGCTCTCTCTCTTCTTCTGGCACCCCCATAATTCGGATGTTGTCCCAGAGGCTCCTTACACTATCTTCATATTTTTGGATTCTTTTTGCTTTTTGCTTTTCTGGTTAGGTGTTTTTTGCTTCTTTGTATTTCAACTCTTTGACTTGATTCTTGCGATCCTCTAGTCTGCTGTTAGATCTCTGTATAATATTTTTTATTTCAGTCAGTGTATGCTTAATTTCTAGTTGGTCCTTTTTCATATCCTCAAGGGTCTCGCTAAATTTATTGGCCTTTTTTAGAAAATTCTTGAAAAACCTTGTAACCGTGGTTTTGAATTCTATATCCAGTCGTTTGCTTTCCTCCATTTCTTCCATTTGTGACCTGTTTCTTTGTCTGCATTTTGGCTGCTTCCCTGAGTTGATAGAGTGGCTTTGTGTGCTAGGTGTCCTATAGGGCCCAGTGGCTCAGCTTCCCCAGTTACCTGAGGTGCACACTCTTGGTACACTCCTTTGTGGGCTGTGTGCACAGTCTTGTTGTAGTTAAGCCTTGATTGTTGTTGGTATCACTGGGAGGAATTGACCTTCAGGCCAATTGGCTGTGAGGATCAGCTGTGATTATGTTGGGAGTACTTCTGTGCTGGAGACACCCTTATGAGACAAGACTTGCAAAAGCCTCTGTGCTCAGCTTGGATGGGGCCGAGTCTCCCGGTGGAGCAGACAACATTGGTTTCCCATCAGCCCTGTCCCAATAGGCCCCTGTGTCTCAGTGTCCTGTGGTAATGGCTGCAAGCACCTCTGAAAGAAAGCCGCCCTCGAGTTCTGCCTGCTGCCAGACAGTCCAGTTTCTCCCCGAATGAGTCTGGGTCCCCAGAGTCTCACCCGGAACTGGAATTCAGAGCAGTCGGGAGCTTTTGTCTCCCTCCCGCTTGAGAAAGCCAGCTGCGTACTCAGTTGCCAGCCCTCTCTGCGTGTGCGCCTTGTTACCTCTGCCTTCCGCCTCGGTACCTCTGCCTTCCGCCTCCATACCTCTGCCTTCCGCAGTTCCTCTGAGTCTCAGTGTGCTTTTCTCTTTCCTGACATTCCAGTTTCACCCTGTATGAGTCTGGGTCCCCAGAGTCTCGCCCAGAACTGGATTTCAGCGCAGTTGGGAGCTTGTGTCTCCCTCCTGCTTGAGAAAGCCAGCCACGCACTCAATTGCCAGTCCTCTTCATGTGCACGTATCAGTACCTCTGCCTCATGCAGCTCCTCTGAGTCTCAGTGTGCTTTTCTCTTTCCTTCTAGTTGTAGAATATCCACTCAGCCAGCCTTCCTGTGGTTCTGGATGATGTCCGTTTTGTCTTTTAGTTGTAGTTTTGAAATTGTTGTGTGAGGCAGTAGTTTAGGTGTCTACCTATGCCGCCATCTTGGTTTCACCTATATTTTCTCTTTTGCCTCCAATAGCAGCTTGTGGCAAGGTAGTTAGTTAATTTCTGAAGGGACCAATTTTCAAACTTGACCCTGTAACATGACTTTAATTGTGTTATTTAACCGCTCCTTTAATTAGATTCTAAGTTGTATAACATTTCATAACATACAAAAATACATGTGGCATATGGAAGTTATGAAATGTAGCACTAAGTGAACAGCTATAAATTCCCCCATTCAACTTACGAATGAGAACCTCACCAATTCTCTGAGCCTTCATGTGCAGCCACCATGTCACATTCTCTCTGAGCAACTAATATTGAATAACTTAAAAAACAACTAAGGAATGGGAAGCTGTGTTACATGTGGTAGGTCAAGTGAAGACCATGCTAGTAATTCATTAAACATGTTTCTTGGTGTCAGACCTATAGACCTGAGCAGGTTATTTCTCTGTCGTGGCCATAATCTTTGAGTCCTTTTTCCCCCTTTTCAGAGCCCTCAGGAATTTAAGCCTTTTGTATCCTTTGATTGGTCATCTCTAGAGGTCCCGGTCTCCCAAAGATTGGTTATGAGTTCCTTGGGGGTGAGGCTGAATCTACTCATCATTATTTCCCCAGAATCTTGCGATGCAATCTACCCCTTTCTCTTCCTTCTGGGGAAAAAAAAAAAAAGGCCTGGAATTTCTGTTTATGTGACTTTACAATGAATAAGTGGGGGGATTGGCAAGATGAACTAAACCACCATGATGGGGTGTGCAAAGATATACTTGTGACTTTCTCATCATTATTACCCCTTGTCAGAATCTATTCATTTTCCTCCTTCGATAGCCCTGGAAGTTTTGATAGCCTCCTGTTATTGTGTTATTTTTTTACACATTTTTTGTTGTTTTGTTGTTACCTGAGGACATTTTTTTTTCCCATTGATTTTTAGAGAGAGTGGACAGAGAGAGAGAAACTTCGATGTGAGAGAGACACATCAATTGGTTGCCTTCAGCACATGCCCTGACAGGAGGTGAGGGATGGGGGTAGGGAGTGGGGGGTAGGAGGGGCAGGAATCGAGCCTACAACCAAGGTATGTGCCCTTGACTGGAATTGAACCTGCGACCCTTCAGCCCATGGGTCAATGCTCTAACCATCGAGTCAAACTGGCTAGGGCTTTTCTTTTCTTTTCTTTTTTTGAAAAACACACACCAAAATATAAATACAGAAAAATGACACAAGACAAACATACAACTAAATGAATTATTATAAGGCTAATATCCTTGAAACCACTACCCAGGTTAAGAAATTAAGTTGAATTTTGCTAGCTTTTCCAGAAACCCCTCCATGTGCCCCATCCCAATCACAGTCCCTTACCCGCCCCTAGAAGCATCCACTGTCCTGGCTTTTATAGTAACCGGGGTCTTATGTTTCTTTATGGTTTTATCACTTACCTGTGCATCTCTAGACCTCAATTTAGTCTTGACCAGTTTTTTCTCTTAAGTGTCCTTTAATCTATAGGTTAAACTCCCCTCCCACAATCCCTTTCTTTTGCTTAAAATGTGTGGAAGACCCCGAGGACAATTGGCCCATAGAATTTCCCCTAGCCTAGGTTTTGCTAATGTGTGTGCTTGGTGCAGTGCAGCAAGCTCTTCTATCTTCTGCTTTTCCTGAAAATTGGCAACTGAATTCAGAGGCTTCAACAGACTCAGGTTAGATCCTTTTGACAAGAACATAGTGGTCTTTTGTTGCATCCTTTCATTGGGAGGTACAGAAATCTTGGTTTTCTCTCTCTTTCTTTTTTTTACTCCTCACCTGAGGGCATGTTTCCATTGATTTGGGAGAGAGAGAGGAAGGAGGAGGGGGGGGGGGAGGGAGAGAGAGAGAGAGAGAGAGAAACAACAACAACACATTGATGTGAGAGAGAAACACTGATTGACTGCCTCCTGTATGCGCCCCGATTGGGGACTGAACCTGCAACCTGGGTGTGCGCCGTGAACTGAACCTGCAACCTGGGTGTGCGCCATGACAAATCGAACCTGTCACCTCCTTGTGTACAGGACAGCACTCCAATCAGCTGATCCACACTGGCCAGGGTCTCTCTTTTTTGATATTAGCAACTATTGATGTTTAACAGTTTTATATATTGATTCTTGGGGGGGAGGGTGCAAAATGGGATTTTTGAATTCTGTAATTTGTTTCCCCCTTGTCTATTTGGTTACCTGGCGATACAGTTTATATATAAATCCTAGATTCTTTTATTTACCCAGTGTTTATGATGACTGACTGGTTTCCTGTCATTCTCTGAAAGTGACCCATTATAAAAAACAAATTTGAATTCATATTTGATGGGTTATTTGATGGGTTTCAGTCTATTGCAATTATTATCCTCATTGAAGTTCACATTGTCCCATTTTGGCCCAGTGGTAGCCTCTTCAAACTGGTTCCTGTGTCATTTTTACATGAATTCAGTGTGATTGTTTACAACAGTTGAACATTTACTTTGCATGCACTATACCTATTATCTCACCCCCTTTTTTGGTTGCAATATATCTACATTGTTAGAGTACATGGCCACATGTGTATATACTACACAATCTTCTTTAACGTTTTTATTTATTTTATGTTTATACTTCCTTTTAATCTTCATTTAGTTCCCTTTCTACAATTAGATATGTATGTGGGAAACTTAGAATACCCTACAAAGGTCATTTTTGTTCCTCTGGCCGGTAAAGAATTTATTTCTCAGATTGATTTTTTTGCAATTGCAATTGCAGATAATGTAGCCTTATTAAGTCCTGGTATGGAAACCTAGGTGAGTTTCCATACCAGCACTTCATAGACTGCACCATATATATACACACTCTCCAATGAACCCGTCCTCATCCTTATGTTACTGCTCTAACTTCCTCCTTCTCTCTACTGCCAAACTGCTTGAAAGAATAGTCTCCACACACTCTTTCTCCACTCCCTCCATTCTTGATCACATTCCATGCATTCCAGTATGGCTTCAGCTTTCATCACTCCAGCCAAACTATTCTTGCTGAAGTCACCACGGAAGTCCACATAAGCAGAGTTTTAGTTTCTCACCATTTCCCCACATGGTTTTCTTTGCCTGGAATGTCCTTTTCCATGTTGGCAGGGAAGCATTAGTCATCCTTCAAGGTTCAATTCAAGTCTCACCTCCCATGTGCAACTGTGTGAAGCTGCTATGTTGAATAGATGATACATTATTGAGTGGCATCACCATTTAAGTCATCTTTGACTCTTTCTTCACTTCTTCATCCACTTCCAATTGAACTTAAAAACTCACCAAATTACAACTCAGAAATGTTCTCAAGTCCAGGGCCTCCTCTGCATTTCCACCACCAGGTCTTGGTCATCTCTTCCCCAGAGTATTTAACCTTTCTGCCAATATTTTCTCTCAAATCCATTCCTTTTCCAACCTATTCCCAAGACTCCTATTTAAAAACAAATCTATTCATGTTACTGTTCTTAAAAACTACTATTGGCACCCCTTGGCCCATGGGACACTTGGGCAAACTTCTCCATGGACTGTGTTCTTTCACCGTCTGTTATCAGCCCACTGCTCCAGCCATGACCTGGCTCTCATCCATGGTTTCTACTCAAAGCCTTCTTCTTAATATCCTGCACACTGTCCCTTTTCAACTGTTCAACCATTCATCATCCAACTCTGCTAATAGTGTTCACTTTCTGAATATTTTCTCTTTTCTGGAGGCTCGAGTATAATTTTGTTCATTTTTTTTTTCCAGAAGCAGCTTAATACATTGAGAAGCCCTAATCATTGAAAAGATTTGGTGCCTTCTATCCCACATGTAATTCAATATTAAAATAATACTAGTCAATTTGCAGCTTTTCCCAGGAGTACTTAAGAGATTTTTCTTTTAAAATACCAAATATAAAATTTTTTCAAAACATTTTTTGCTAATTTCCTTGGTGCCTCTGTTTTGCTGCTGAGTTAAAGGTAGTACAGCTCAATGGTTAATACAGGAGACTTTCACTGCCACTTACGGGCTCTGTGACCTTGGACAAGTTGTGTACTCTCTCTGTGCTTCAGCTGTTTCATTTTTAAAATGGAGATTACAGTAGTATCTATCTCATTGAGTTGTTTTTGAGGTTAATATATGGGAAGCACTGAATGGCAGGTAGTATTCAGGGTGTCCCCAAAAACGTATACACACTTTGAATAATTATAAAGGCAGTGTTTATTAAAATACAGTTCATTTTTAAAATGCAATTGAAATTATAGACATGATGTGTATACATTTTGGGGGGAAACCATATATACTAGTATACTGGCTTTTGATATTAATACAGATTGTATAGAGATTTACTTGGTAATACCTCTTCCCCCACGCTATTGAACTACTCTGGGATAAACAACCTACCTTATTCATCAATGCAAAACCTGGTGCCTCGTGGCCATGTAGGCAGTGTTTAGTGAATGAATGGATAATTGGTAGGCAAGTAAATATGACTCCACTGATTCTCTTGCAGACCTCGCTAAGCCTCCTGGGACATCTGGAGAAACAAGCTAAAATAGATGCAGATGATCTGACGTTGCTGGAGTATCTCTGCAACACTGTCACACCTCATCTTGTGAGAAAGATAGAAACATATAAAAGAGAGAAAGGTAACTAACGTATGCTTCCTTGCTTGCATCAGACCATGGGAATTCTTAAATGAACTGGTCACGTATGATGTTATCAGTCTGATAATATTCTCTGGGAAAGCCAGAACTCTCCTGAGCTCATTCATTCAACTCATTGATTGAGTCCATACTTTGTGCTAGACACAGGTTTAGAAGCTCCTCTTGGGAACTTGTATTCTAGTGGGAGAAAGTCGTTTTAGACAAATATCTTCTTATTCTTATGTGGCAGCGAGAGTATAGGAAATCAGTTAGAATGAAATAACAAAAAGGAGGCAGGACAGCACAGGGATTATGCTATGGAGTCAGATTGCCAGGACACCATTTATTAGTGGTGCAGTGGCCCCTTCCTTAGCATTTTTTAAAAAATTACTTTATTGGGCAGAAACCAAGATAGCGGCATAGGAAAACACCTGAACTTGCTGCCTGGCACAACCACTTCAAAACTACAACTAAAAGACAAAACGAACATCATCCAGAACCACAGGAAGGCTGGCTGAGTGGAAATTCTACAACTGGAAGGGAAGAGAAAAGCACAGTGAGACTCAGAGGAGCTGCGGAAGTAAAGTGCAGAGGTACAAAGGCATGCTCGTGCATGGAACGGGCTGGCAACTGAGTGGGCGGCTGTCTTTTTCAATCCGGAGCAAGACGCAGGCTCCCAACTGCTCTGAATTTCAGTTCTGGGCGAGACTCTGGGGACCCAGACTCATACGGGGAGAAACTGGACTGTCTGGCATCGGGCAGAACTCGAGGGCGGCTTTCTCTCAGAGGTGCTTGCAGCGATTACCAAGGGACACTGCGACCCGGGGGCCTCTTAGGGCAGGGCCGATGGGAAGCCATTGCTGTTTCCTCAGCCCTGAGACTCCACCCCATCCAAGCTGTGCGCAGAGGCTTTTGCATATGAATGGCCTGGTCCTTTGAAATCTAAACTTACCTAACAAACTGCAGCTGAGTCAGAGAGACCCAGAACATCCAAAAGAAGACTCAAGGCCCCACAGCAGCTTGCATTGCTTCACAGTTGGGCCTCATCTGGGCACCTCCAAAACCCAAACAAAGAAGAGGAATCTGCAGATCTCTCCATAGTTCCTGCTGGGTGGCCTCAGGCAGAGGCTAAATTAGAACCTCCTTGGAGATCCAAGAGCCAGTGTACCCAGTGGTCAGAGTGGGACCATCCAGATTACAACTCCTCAGATCCATAAGGGACACACTCGGGGGACAGACTCAGTGAGCACCAAAGCCCCACTGAAGCAAGTCTTGCCTCATAAGGGTGTCTCCAGCACAGAAGTTCTCCCATCGTAGACACAGCTAATCCTCACAGCCAATTGACCTGGAGGTCAATTCCTCCCAGTGATACCAACAACAATCAAGGCTTAACTACAACAAGACTGTTCACACAGCCCACAAATGGGTGCACCTCAGGTAACTGGAGAAGCTGAGCCACTGGGCCCTATAGGACACCTAGCACACAAAGCCACTCTATCAACTCAGGGAAGCAGCCAAAATGCAGAGACAAAGAAACAGATCACAAATGAAAGAAATGGAGGAAAGCAAATGACTGAATATAGAGTTCTCATATGATTGTCAGCTGATTTCTGAACAGTAACTATGCAGGCCAGACGGGAGTGGCAAGAACTATTCAAAGTGATGAATAGCGCCGAAACCAGTTTGGCTCAGTGGATAGAGCGTCGGCCTGTGGACTGAAGGGTCCCGGGTTCAATTCCGGTCAAGGGCATGTACCTTGGTTGCGGGCACATCCCCAGTGGGAGGTGTGCAGGAGGCAGCTGATCGATGTTTCTCTCTCATCGATGTTTCTAGCTCTCTATCCCTCTCCCTTCCTCTCTGTAAAATATCAATAAAATATATATTAAAAAAAAACAACGAAGTGATGAATAGCAAGAACCTACAACCAAGATTACTCTACCAAGCAAAGCTATCATTCAGAATTGAACGTCAGATAAAGAGCTTCACAGATAAGAAAAAGCTAAAGGAGTTCATCACCACCAAACCAGTATTATATGACATGCTGAAAGGTATTCTTTAAGAAGAGGAAGAAGAAGGAAAAGGTAAAGATAAAAATTATGAGCAACAAATACATATCTATCAACAAGTGAATCTAAAAATCAAGTGAATAAAAAATCTGATGAACAGAACAAATTGGTGAATATAATAGAATCAGGGGCATAGAAAGGGAGTGGACTGATAATCCTTGGGGGGAAAGGGATGTGGGGGGTGCGGGAAGAGACTGGACAAAAATCATACACCTATGGATGAGGACGGGGGGGGGGAGGGGAGTAAGGGCATGGGGTGGGGTGGGAACTGGGTGGAGGGGAGCTATGGGGGAAAAAAGAGGAACAATTGTAATAATCTGAACAATAAAGATTTATTTAAAAAATAAAAATAAAATTTCTTTATTGATTAAGTTATTACATATGTGTCCTTATCCCCCCATTTCCCCCCATCGCTCCCACTCATGCCCTCACCCCCCTGTTGTCTGTGTCCATTGGTTAGGCCTATATGCATGCATACAAGTCCTTTGGTTGATCTCTCTCCCTTACCCCCAACCTCCCCTACCTTCCCTCTGAGGTTTGACGGTTTGATCAATGTTTCTCTGTCTCTGGATCTGTTTTTGTTCATCAGTTTATGTTGTTCATTATATTCCATAAATGAGTGAGATCATGTGACATATATCTTTCTCTGACTGGCTTGTTTCACTTAGCATAATGCTCTCCAGTTCCATCCATGCTGTTGCAAATGGTAAGAACTCCTTTTTTACAGCAGCGTAGTATTCCATTGTGTATATGTACCACAGTTTTTTAATCCACTCATCTACTGATGGGCACTTAGGCTGTTTCCAAATCTTAGCTATGCTGAATTGTGCTGCTATGAACATAGGGTGCATATATCCTTTCTAACTGGTGTTTCTAGTTTCTTGAGATATATTCCTAGAGGTGGGATTACTGGGTCAAATGGGAGTTCCATTTTCAGTTTTTTTGTGGAAACTCCATACTGTTCTCCACAGTGGCTGCACCAGTCTGCATTCCCACCAGCAGTGCAGGAGGGTTCCTTTTTCTCCGCATCTTCGCCAGCACTTGTTTGTTGATTTCCTTAGCATTTTTATGCCTAACTTTCCCTATCTATTAAATGGGGTAATGATAGTACTCGCCTCATGGTTTTTCCTGAAGATATGAGTTTTATTGTATTTTAATTAATTTATTTATTGTTAATATTCATCCAAGGATATTTTCCCATTGATTTTTAGAGAGAGTGAAGGGAGGGGGAGAGACAGAGATAGAGAGAAACATCGATGTGAGAGAGACACATTGATTGGTTGCCTCCTGCATGTGCCCCTACCAGGGTTGGGGATGGAGCCTGTAACCCAGGTACTTGCCCTTGGTGGGGAATCAAACCTGGGACCCTTCATTCCGAGGGCTGACACTCTATCCACTGAGCCAAACCAGCTAGGACTTGAAGCTATGTACTTTATAATTCCTATGAAACGCATGTCTGGCACAGAATAAAGCAATCAATACATATTGGTATGTATATGTTTGTCAGAGAGGAGAGTCATGAAAACTTTCCTATGGTACTCTCAGAAATTACTATCAGAGAAGAAATTTATTATTCTACCTTTCTGTTTTATGAAGGTAGGATTGCTTTGGTATAGAGTTAATAGGACAGAGCGGAAATCAAACCTGGTTGCCTCACTATGTATCAACTTGTGAAAATTTGTATTTTTCCACTGTTAAACAAGAGCTACAGATAAAAACTCCTAAGTATATTTAGGAAGCCTTTATGCCACACCCATATTTACTTCAGCGAGTCGATCTAGTGTGCAAATTTCTGTGGTTAAAAATGAAACTAGCCAAAAGGAAACTCCTCTCTAAGAATTCTCTAAATACAAGATGAACTTTGGAACAAAATATGTTGTTGTTAAATTGATAAACTTTCCAACTACAACTACAGCAATGAAAGAATGTATAATTTAAGTAAAAATTATAAAGAAAAAAATACAGGTCTTCTAACCAGCAGGGTATCAAGTGAGAAATAAAAAGCAGGAAGTTGATGTCGAAAGTATATTTGGAATCCTCATCTGAACTCTGACCACTGAGGTTTTGTTTTCCGATCACATGGCCATTTTCCTGTCATGTACCTGACACATGGCAGGTGGGCAGAGCTCTAGTTTTTACGTAGTAAGTGCCTCCATGAGTCTTGAGGACTGAGCTTTAGATCAGAAGAATTCTAATTTTGACTTTTCTTTTCCACAACCTACCTGCTGTGTGGTCTCCTTTGGGCATTGAAAGAAAAACTCGTGTTTTCTTCTACTAGCCCACCAGCACCCCGGGAACACCTTTGACCCCAGATGTGTGGGGTTTTCCAGACCCAACGATTCTCTGTGGACACCAACTGTGTGTCCTACATTTAACTCAATTTTGACACGAACCAGAGTTAGCGCAGACCCTAACGCCATTAGTAAAGATCTCAGGCCCCCAAGACTGCCCCCCCCCCCCCGCCCACTTCAGATGCCAATTACAAGTAGTGGGTCCCCAGAGTACGCACAGCATCTGTCCGATTTGGGTACAAGCCGGTGGGTCTCATGACTGCCTCCTCGGGTTCAATAATTGGCTAGAATGGCTCCAGAACTCTGGAAACCTGATTCCTGCTAGATTACTGGTTTATTATGAAAAGAAACAGCCAAGCAGAAGAGATGCAGAGGGTGAGGCAGGGGGAAGGACCAGGGCGCACCCAGGCCCTCTCCGGGCAGTTCACCTCCATGTGTTCACCAACCTGGAAGCGCTCTCCCTTCAGTTAGTTATGAGTGATTAAATCATGGACCATACGGTTAATTCGGCCTCTGACCCCTCTCTCCCTCCTAGAGGTCTGAGGGTGAGTTCTTCCAATCCCATGGTAGATTCTCCTGCAACCAGCTCCATCCTGGGGCTTTCCAGGAGCCCCTATCACCAGTCATCTCCTAGGCATATAAAAGACACATCAGCGATTCTAAGGATTTTGGGAGCAGAGACCAAATATATATTTATTATTATATTATAGGTACCAATTAACATTTTAATAGTGACTTTCTACTGCCTAAGAGTTTGGGCTTAATGAAACCATTTGGAATGAAGGACTAAAGGACTGAAAAGATAGCAGGTGTGTGGATTTTAGGTTCTCTGTGAGTGAGTATGAACGAAAGACAAAGTCCATTTATATCTGCTTAAGAACCACCAGGATAACGACCTCAGTTTTCTTGAGCCTTGGTGTGACTGAGTATTTTAAAGTTATTATTAAAATATGTGTAATAATTACAATAAAATTAAATAATGACAACAGTACAGAGTATAGAAGGTAAAAGTCTCTCTCTTCTTCCTCCACTGACAACCCATACCCCAGAGCTAAACACTGTTTGGAGTATATTTTTGTAGCCTTTTCCTTTTTTAAATTTAATTTAATTAAATATTTTTAAATATATTTTTTATTATTGATAGCATTACAGATATCTCCTATTTCCCCCTCTTTACCCCCCTCCTCCAAGCCCCTCCCCTCACCCTAGGTCTTCACCACCCTATTGGCTGTGTCCATGGGCTATGCATATAAGTATGTAAGTTCTTAGGTTTATCTCTTCTCGTCCCCCCACCCCACATTGAGGTATGTCAGTCTATTCCATGCCTCTATGCTTTGGGTCCTATTTTTTTGGTCATTTCATTTTTTTTCATTAGATTCCTCATGTAGCCTTTCTTCTTTATAGAGACAATTGTGTGTGTGTGTGAAGATTAATATACAGTATATTTAAGTAAGATCATGCTAATCATATTCCATAATTTACTTTATTTTTACCTAATATAGCTGACATTTTCCCATAGCTCATTCTTTTTTCTTTTAAATATATTTTATTGATTTTTTACAGAGAGGAAGAGAGAGGGATAGAGAGTTAGAAACATTGATGGGAGAGAAACATCAATCAGCTGCCTCTTGCACACCCTCTACTGGGGATGTGCCTGCAACCAAGGTACACGCCCTTGACCGGAATCGAACCTGGGACCTTTCAGTCCGCAGGCCGATGCTTTATCCACTGAGCCAAACCAGTTAGGGCCCCATAGCTCATTCTTATTAATGGTTCCATAGAAATACATTTGATGTACATATCATATTTATTTACCACTTTATAAAGCTGTGGTACGTTTACACAATGGAATACTATGCGGCTGTAAAAAAAAAAAAAAAAAGGAAATCTTACCCTTTTTGACAGCATGGATGGACCAGGAGAGTATGATCCTAAACCAGTCAGAGAAAGACAAATACCATCTGATCTCACTAATATGTGGAATCTAATGAACAAAATAAATTGATGAACAAAATGGATACATGGAATAGATTGGCTGGTGCCCGAGGGAGGGGCTAGGAGTGACTGGATTCAGAGTGAAGGGATTAGCTGAAGAACATAGATGCATGGACATGGACAATAGTGTGGTGAAGGCCAAGCAAGGGGGAGAGGAGGGGTGGAGGTGGGCAAAGGGGCGGGAAAGGGGGACTCCTGCCATACTGTCAACATTAACCATGTTTAATCAAAAATGTATTAAAGACTAAATATTGACCTAAGAAAAAGAATTTTCTTTTTTTCTCTCTCCCTTCTTTCCCCTTCCTTACTTCTTTCCTGTTCTTTCCTTTTCTTTTTCCTTCTTTTTCTTTTTGTTATTATAGTCTGAGTTCTGGCTTTGATGCTTGAGGCAATGCTTTTGCAATCTCTAGTTGGCCATCTAGTAAAGTCTATAACAAATTTTAAGAACTAACAAAATTATTAAAATAATTAAAACAAAAACAATAAGAAATAGAATAATACCAGGACTGAAAATATAATGGTAAATAAAAATAATTTAGAAGTTCACATTTTTTTTCCTGAGTATATATGTACATCTGTTTAAGCAACTGGCATTAAAAATCTATAGGTTTCTATAAAATAATTTATTTTGCTGATTGGTTACCTTGAATTGCTGCTTGTCAGATTTTTGTTTTCCGATCTGTAATTACTTGCTGCCTCCTAGGTAGTGACATTTCCTTAGACCAGGAAAGTGAATCATTGCCTTAAGGAGATGGAGAAATAATTTTTTTTTTACTCTGTCTAGAGTAAATGTCAGCTTTGTTTAGAATATTCAAATTAAAAAAATAAAAAATTATATACCTATGACTGTTAAGAAAAAGTTCATTGTTCTGAGAATACTACTAAGGCACTGAGTATAAAATATCCCTTGAGATGTGAATTACCTAAAATTTCATATCTTTAATATTCAAATATTCATAGTTATTTTCTTAGAAATATTTTATAAATTGATGTCAGAGAGAGGAAGGGAGGGGTGGGGAGGGAGAGAGAGAGAAATATCCATGTGAGAGAGAAATATCTCTCACTCACCCCGACCAGGGATCAAACCCGTAACCGGGGTATGTGCCCTGACCGGGAATCAAAACCTCTGCCTTTTGGTGTATGTTCCAAGCAACTGAGCCACACCGGCCAGGGAAAGAAATATTTTTAATAAGATGATTCAATGTTATTATTTTCCACCCTGGGATACAGAGTTTTAAGCAGCAAGTATGTAATACATCCTAGTGAGAATACTGTGATAACACCCAAATTCAAAGGCACTTATCACTAGAAAAAAGGTTTATATACTTGGATGTTTTTACTTTTAAACATATTTTGTCTCATCACAATAATACATGAACCACAATAAAGCATACTGATGCATGGAAGACCATCCTCTATAATAATAAAAGCGTAATATGCTAATTAGACCGGACATCCTTCCCCACAACTTTTCTGTCAAAGCCGGGGCTGCGAGGGAAGCCCGGGTCCCAGGTGCCTACCGGCGGCCAGAGGGAAGCCTGGGTCCTGGGTGCCAGAGGGAAGCCGGTGCCGGCAGCCGGGGGAAGGAAGGCCTACTCTTGCATGAATTTCATGCATCGGGCCTCTAGTGTTACATAAAATTTGATACAAAAACTTAGGATCATGTTATAAATTAGATAATCATGTCAAAAATTTCCAAGTCCTATCAAATTGAGAGGTTAGAACTTCAGGTACATAATACATTTTAAAATACAGTCCCCCAATTTTCCTATTGGTTGAAAGTAGGATTCTAGGCATCCTTTGTAAGAGCTTGTCCAGATGGCAGAGACATAATGTCAGCAGGCAATGCAGAAACTTCTCCGAAAAGTACAGTTAGCCGCCAGGAGCCCTTCTTACTCCTCAATGTTCACACTTCCTTCAAAAGCAAATGGAAAATGTCATTCATTGAAGCCTTGATTGTAGCGATAGTTTCACCACCTGTTGGCAATTGGTATACCTGACACCATTGCTGACAATGTCCCAGAGGACAAGAACTTCACTCACGAGCTTCATCTTAAACTCCTGTAATTTAGCATTAGAAACTGCATCTGCTTTGGCAATCACTGGTATCATGCTCACCTTGTCGTCAAGGCTTTTCATGGTTAAGAAATCAAGTGTCTTCAGAGAGTGTCCCGTTGGTGAGATGAGGCAGAGGCTCGCGTGGGTCTGAGGAGGGTGGTAGTTGAAGAGATGATACTTAATCTTTAGTTCTTCTTGGAGCGAGGCCTCAAAATGAGCATCTGTGCAGTCACTGTTGGTTGGTAGGTCTCGTCTTTGTTTATCTGGTCACCAAGCCCCACTGTATTCACAACGGCCCATTGTAATCGAACATTACTATATTGGAGTTCATATGCCTGAACTTTAGGTCTAGCGTGGGTAAAATGCGAGGATTCATGGTCTTCAAAATTAGTAATAATGTGTCAATCAGCATTGATTTTCCAATTCCAGTCTCCCCAACAAAGAGATGATTAAAACAGAAGCCTGGCTGAATGGATCTATTGACCAGCTGATGAGGCACACTCTGAAAAGCAACATAGCCAGACATGGTTGAAAAACAAATATTTTCTATTTTTTGCAGAAGCTGAGCAAAAGAAGGAAGAACTACTTTCTGCTTCAGACACTAATCAAATCCGTCAAGCCTTACCAGCATGTTCATCGGTATGTTGGTAAATGTTTAACCACCAGCTCTGCTCTCCATCCCCAGCCTCCAAGAAAGAGAGAGATAGAGACACTGATTTCCGATTACTAATAGGATATTAACTGTATTGCAGAATTTTAAAAAGTCTAACCCTAGCTCTCACTAGCTGGCTCGAGCTGACTCCAGTGCACTACTGTCTTGTGCCGTGCCATTTATTCTTATCTGTGGGGTTCAATCAGGGCCGGCCTCATGGGCATATAGCCTGTGCAGTCGCATACAGCCCATGCTTTTTGCACTGTCTTGAAATTCTTTTTTTTAATATGTTTAAAATTATTTTTTTAATTTTAGAGAGAGAGGGAGAAGGATAGAGAGATGGAAACATTGAGAAAGAGAAACACTGATGAAAGAGAAACATCCATCCGCTGCTTCCTGCAAGCCCCTTACTGGAAATTGAGCCTGAAACCTGGGCATGTGCCCTGACTGGGAATCGAACCGTGACCTCCTGGTTCATGGGTCGATGCTCAACCACTGAGACACACCAGCTAGGTGAAATTCTTTGGTTTTTTTAAATCCTCACCTGAGAATATGTTTGCATTGATTTTTAGAGAGAGAAAGACAGACAGAGAGAGAGAGAGAGAGAGAGAGAGAGAGAGAGGTTGCCTCCAGTATGTGCCTGGACCTCAGATCTAACCTGCAACCTAGGTATGTGCCCTGACTGGGAATTGAAATTCTTAATAATGTATAATTGTTGTTTTGCACTGGGCCCCACAAATTATGTAGCCAGACCTCCCCAGAGGACAAGAACAGAGTTTCTGTAGTGCCCAGCAACGGGAGGGTGGGGAGAGGGGGAACATGCAAGAATCTGCAATCTGTTCCTCACGACATGAGCGAGACCATCGGTAGACAGATGACGTTCTCCCCCACGCTTTGTTTCTTTCCAGCAGACTTGGGCCGTTCTGCTAGTATTTTGCCAAACTCTGTCAGCATCAGTGACGTTAGCTTGACCTTGGAAATTTTTGTTTTTGTAGTTGTGGTAAAATACAAATACCATAGAATTTATCATCTTAACCATTTTTAAAAAAATATCTTTTTATTGATTTCAGAGAGAAAGAGAGTGGGAGAGAGAGACAGAAACATCAGTGATGAGAGAGAATCACCGATTGGCTGCTTCTAGGAATCAAGCCTGCATACAGGGCATGCGCCCTGACCGGAGTCAAACGGGGATCTCCCAGTTTGTGGATCCACGCTCAACCCCTGAGCCACAGGGGCCAGGCATATCATCTTAACCATCAGTTCAGTACTGTTACGTATATTCACATGGTTGTGTGACCAATCCCCAGAACTCCTTTTGTTTTGTAAAACTTAAACTTTGTACCCACTAAACACTAGCTTCTCATTCCCCATTCCTACAAGCTCTTGGCAAACACCCTTCTACTTTCTGTTTCTATGAACTTGACTACTCTAGGTTCCTCATATACTAGTAAATGGAGTCATACAATATTTGCCTTTTTGTGACTGGCTTATTTCATTTCATGTATAATGTCCTCCATGTTCATCCATGTCAGAATTTTCTCCCTTTTAAAGGTTGAATAATCTTCCATTGTGTATATATCCCACATTTCGTTTATCTCTTCCTCCGCTGATGGCGACTTGGGTTGCTCCCACCTTTTGGCTACTGTGAATTATGCTGCTATGACCATAGTACAAATATCTCTTCTAGATCCTGCTGCCAGTTCTTTTGGGTGTTAACCCAGAAGTGGAATTGCTGGATCTTAGGGTAATTCTGTATTTCATCTTTTGAGGAACCCCCATACTGTTTTCCACAGCAGCGGCATCCTTTCTACCAATAATACACAAGGTTCCAGTTTCCCCACATCTTTGCCAACACTTGTTTTCCTGGTTTTTGATAGTAGCCATCCAAATGGGTGTGAGGTGGTATCTCATTGTGGTTTGATTTTCATTGCTTCGCTCATAATTAGTGATGTTGGGCAGCCTTTCGTGTGCTTGTTGGCCATTTGTATATCATCTTTGGATAAATGGGTTGTTTTTAAATTGGGTTGTTTGTGGAAGTTTTACTTTTTATTTAAAAATTTTTTTCTATAGAGTTCCAGTCAAGATGATGGTGTAGGTCAGTGGTCGGCAAACTCATCAGTCAACAGAGCCAAATATCAATGGTACAACGACTGAAATTTCTTTTGAGAGACAAATTTTTTAAACTTAAACTTCTTCTAATGCCACTTCTTCAAAATAGACTCGCCCAGGCCGTGGTATTTTGTGGAAGAGCCACACTCAAGGGGCCAAAGAGCCGCATGTGGCTCGCGAGCCGCAGTTTGCCGACCACTGGTGTAGGTAAACGTGGTATTCAGAACCTCCCACAACCACATCAAAATTACAGATAAGTTACAGAACAGCCATCATTCAGAATGCCTGAAAGGTAGCTGAACTGAAGTCCTGTAACTAAGGCTATATAGAAGGAGCCACGTGAGACTGGTAGGAAGGGTGGAGACATGGAACAGCCTGGTCCCTCTCCCACATGTGGCTCTTAAAAATCGGGAGGAATATCTCAACTGTGGAGATCCCCTCTGAAAATACAGGGGTCCCAGCCCAACAACCAGGGCTCCCAGCCCAGGGTTTCAGTGCTGGGAAGACAAGTCCCCATAACTTGCAGCTGTGAAAACTAGTTGCTGAGTGAGGCGAAGGGCTCCGGGAGTCCCCGGCATTGTGCATAAAGGGCCCACACACTGACTTGCTCAGACTCCCTTGCTCTGAGAATTCTCGCCACTGTGTCTTTGTGACCCTTCCCCTTTGGAAGAAGGCAGTTGCTTCTCTTCTTGTCACCTGCCAGTGGCCTTTTCTGTGGCTGGAGATTAGGCATCTGTCCTTTTCTGCATCAAGTCACTTTGTTTTAACATTTAGGTTTCAGGTTCATTGTAAGGGACACAACTCAAGAACATCCACATGGCCGAAACCGGTTTGGCTCAGTGGATAGAGCGTCGGCCTGTGGACTGAAGGGTCCCGGGTTCAATTCCGGTCAAGGGCATGTACCTTGGTTGCGGGCACATCCTCAGTGGGAGGTGTGTGGGAGGTGTGCAGGAGGCAGCTGATCGATGTTTCTCTCTCATCGATGTTTCTAGCTCTCTATCCCTCTCCCTTCCTCTCTATGAAATATCAATAAAAAATATTAAAAAAAAAAAAAAAAAAAAAGAACATCCACATGGAAGAGATCCATAGGGCAAGCGATGCGAGTTGGGAGTGGCAGGGAGTTTCATTACCTTCTCAGGGCACACCACCTCACTGTGTCTGCCAACCCATCAAGTCTAGATTTTCAACTCTCCTCTTAACTCTGTGAATTTCCTGCACTTCCTCTTTCCTCAACATGAGGGGACTTGTCAAGATGAGCCCGCAAGGAGTAATGGTAGATGTACCTAATGCACTTTTTATAACTTGGATTAGGATGGCAGAAAGAGATATATTTTACATATACGTAGTTACTCATTGTGACTTGGGAGAAGGTTTACAAATTAGTGGAGAATTCATTTCTTATCTCAATTCAGAGCAAGCCAATGAATGCATGGATTATGCCAGGCTTTTCTATGGGAGGATGAACGGGTGGTTTCCACTTTGAAAGCCTGACATACCAGGTTCTGGGGAATGTAAGCAACCCTTCAGAATTAGGACACCCTCTGTGAGGAGGGAGGGGACCCCTGGTGGCCCTGAGGCGCCAGGCCAGCAGTGACAGAGCGGAATGCTGAGTCTGAGGATGTCTGATATGGTGCTGCCCGCAGAGGGAGAGATGCCAGAGGGAGGGGCTCGGCAACGGTGTGTTTATTTCCTTGAATCCTTGCCCAGAAACCATAACCTCAGGGAAATCTGCCGCTGAGAGAACCTGCTTGTGAACAAACAGGTTATGGGTTCCACATGATCCACTTCCCTAGGAATCTTAACTGGGAGGTGACGTGATATGATGTTGGTGAGGATTAACCATTATTGAGTCCTTGTCATGTGCCAGGCACTGTTCTAAGAGCTTTCCAGGGCTTATCTCATTCAATTCTTCAATCCCATTATCACTGAATGATGAGGAAACCGAGACTCAAGAGGTCTTTCTAGAGACTCAGGCGGCTAGAAAGGAGTGGAGCTGGAGTTTGGACCCGGCAGTCTGACCCCAGGGCTTGCCCTCTGAACACCTGGCTTCGCTGTGTAGCTGCAGGAGCTCAGGCAACAGCTTCACTTCTTTGTAAAATAAACAAGTTTCTTTCAGTTTTGCAATTCTGAAGCCAGTTAAAACATGGCTTCCCTGGGACCTTCCCTTCTCCACGGTGAGGAGGAATGTGCAGGTGCACCTCCCTGTAGGACAGCAGCTTGGGTCCTTTCAGGGCGTTTTCTGGTCTGGCGGATACTAGACTCGCTCAGCCTGAGGTGAGCACCCAGGACAGACCCTTAACCGTAACCGAGGTTAATAACTGACTCAGAGGCTAGGGCGGAGCTCGCCAGATTCTACTGAAGTCAGCTGGTGAGCGAAGAAAAGTTTCAAGGGACGTTTTCCTGTTACTGTCCTGTGACAACTCATCCTTGGCTTCCTCTTTTTTTTTTTTTTTTTTTAAATATATTTTATTGGTTTTTTACAGAGAGGAAGGGAGAGGGATAGAGAGCTAGAAACATCGATGAGAGAGAAACATCGATCAGCTGCCTCCTGCACACCCCCCACTGGGGATGTGCCAGCAACCAAGGTACATGCCCCTGACTGGAATCAAACCCGGGATCCTTCAGTCCGCAGGCCGACGCTCTATCCACTGAGCCAAACAGGTATCGGCTTGGCTTCCTCTTTATGATGGGTCCGTATTCAGAGAAACCAGGGAGTTTGCAGAAACCCTTCAAAGCACTGCAATCCTCAGCCAATGCCAAAGCATGACTAAGTAATCCCAGGGCTATGGACTGATTTTTGTCTTTCCCAGATTAAGTCTCTGGGCCTTTCAAAAAAATTTTTTTAATTGATTTATTTTAATTTTATTGTTGACAGTATTACAGATGTCCCCCCTTTCTCACCCTTTACCCCCTTCCTCCCAGCCCCTGCCCCACTGCAGGCCTTCAGCACACTATTGTCCTTGTCCATTGGTTGTGCATATATGCATATGAGTTCTTTGGTTAATCTCTTCCCGTCTCCCCCTTCTTCTCCTTCCTATCTGCTCAGTCTCTCTCTAGCCCGTGACAGATACATGGTGACTCACCCAAACAAGCTTTCTACAGGAAACGTTTGATCTGGTTCATGTGGTAATGACTCTCAACCCACCTTGTGTAAGGATATCTAAGTGAGGAGATATATTTGAAGAATATAAGTATTTCTCTTTCTCGGTGACCGAGTAACCCTGGTCTCTATGGAGATGTTGGGACCATCCGGTTACAGTCTAACTTCTGAAACCAGCACAGAGGTCTGGACAGTTTCTTCGGGGCGTCTCCAACTGGGGTCTCACCCTTCGGGACTTTGAGGGCTCAGAGTTCTTTGTGTCTGTCTTGGTTCTTCTTCCTCTTTCTATGATCATCTCTCTCCTTCCTACCTTTCTTTATAACCTTCAGACATGTGCTGACACTTGGCTATGAAGGGGACGCTATTGCCCTTTCAGTCACGCATACTTTTTCAATTATTTCCAGAAAGGGGATTCCTTTTTTTATCAACTGATGCCACTTCTTTTCCGTTTTGATTCAAGATGTACCATGTTTTCAGGAGATCATTTTAGCCACACAGAGGCCCCGCTGAAGCCAGCTCAGATAACTTGTAATCATAGGCTGTTTGTGATAGCCTTCTGAAATAATTGCATACATTTTAAAATTCTCACTGTCGCCAAAACCGGTTTGGCTCAGTGGATAGAGCGTCGGCCTGCGGACTGAAGGGTCCCGGGTTCGATTCTGGTCAAGGGCATGTACCTTGGTTGCGGGCACATCTCCAGTAGGAGGTGTGCAGGAGGCAGCTGATCGATGTTTCTCTCTCATCGATGTTTCTAACTCTCTCTCCCTTCCTCTCTGTAAAATAATAATAAAATATATTAAAAAAAAATTCTTAAAAAAAAAAAAAATTCTCACTGTGATCGCTACCAAAGAGATTTCTCTGGTTTTGGAGGAAACAGGTCACTCTGAATCCTACCATCTGAAAAAAATTACCATTTGATAGTTTTGTTGTCTTGTTACCTATGCTTTCTTCACTTTGCTAATCCAAAAAGGAAGATGCTTTTGCATAAACCCTGGGTTTTCCAAAGTTAAAAAACATATTCTGTTATTTAACACTGAGAACTGACATTTTGCAATTAAACCAGGTGAAGTCTGAATTTTAGTCATGGCCTGGCAATTAATTAATTCCAGACCAGGCCCAGGCTCTTGAGAATTCTCTGCCTTTGGTACCGATAAATGGAGTGGCTGGTTAGAAACAATAACTCTTAAAGTGAAGATTCTCTAATAAGTGGTTCCATCTCTTCTTCTTTCAAGGAGGAAACTGTGTACAGGATGAATCGTAAACATAGAGGCTACTGTGTTGTTATCAACAACCAGAACTTTACCTCACTGTCAAAAAGACAAGGGACTGATAAAGACGCTGGTAAGAAAGGTGGTAATCGTATATTACAGGCTGGGGATCTTAAAATTATTTTTCATTTTCATATTTTCTTTCTGTAATTGTTAATCTTCCATTTAATGTAAGGATGATATTATAAATGTTTTGAAGCCTCCTACATACCCCTAGTGTTTTAGTCCATCCAGGCTGCCATATCAAACAACCGAGACTGGGTGGCTTATACACAACCAGTCTGTATTTCTCATGGTTCTGAAGGCTGGGACGTCTAAGATCAAGGCTGTGGGGTTTCAGGGTCTGGTGAGAATCTGCTTCCTACATGGCTGTCTTCCCACTGAAACCTCACTTGGGGTTTCTTTATGGGCTCAACCCTCATGGCCTAAGCACCTCTCAAAGGCCCCACTTTCTAATACCCACACCTTGAGGGTTAGGATTTCAACATGTGAATTTTGGGGAGACACAAACTTTTAGACCATAGAACCTGGAGTGCCAGCAACCTGCTTACAGAGTGAAAAGGGCCCCTGACCACAGATGATTCCGTGGTGTAGGGGCGAGCATGCTGGGTCAGGATGAGAAAACCTGTGTCTGAGCTCTGGCTCCACCACTAACTGCGATGTGTGGCCATGGGAGAGTCACAGAGCCTCAGCTCCCTCACCGTGAAGGAGCATGGACTCTGGCCCCTGCTCCCTCGCAGGGCCATTGTGATAGCACTGTGGGTGCTATAAACAGCAGGTTAATTATAACATTTTATTGTTATGAAAGTAAAACATACGCCAAAGTTTCAGGATATTTGCTGTGCAATTTGTATAACTATTAGCATTGTTTGACCCCTTTCTTTTATTTCATTTCACTCCATTTTATTTCATCATCTCCCCTCCCCCCCCCCTTTTTTTTTTAACAGAGTGCCTCAGGCATGTGTTTCAGTGGCTTGGATTCAAAGTAGATATATGGGTCGATGTAACTAAAAAATGCCTGGAGGAAGTTCTGCAAAAATATAAGAGTCATCCAGACCATGCCGACAGAGACTGCTTTGTGTTCTGTGTTCTGACACACGGGCAATTTGGAGCTGTCTACTCTTCAGATGAGGCCCTCATTCCCATTCGGGAGATCATGTCTCACTTCACAGCCCAGCAGTGCCCTGGTCTGGCTAACAAACCCAAACTCTTTTTCATCCAGGCCTGTCAAGGAGAAGAGATACAATCTTCTGTATCCATTCAAGTAGATGCTATAAATCCCGAGTTAATACAGCCTCCCCTTCGGGACAGTGTTCCTGTTGAAGCAGATTTCCTTCTTGGCCTGGCCACTGTCCCTGGCTACGTATCTTTTCGTCACAAGACAGAAGGGAGCTGGTATATTCAATCTCTGTATAACTATTTGAAGGACTTGGTCCCAAGGTAAGAGTTTCACATTGTTCTATCCACCTACCTATTTATCCATCCATCTGTTCACCTACCTGTCCATCCATCCATCCATCCATCCATCCATCCATTCATCCATCCAACATACCTGTATTGAGCACCAACATATAACTGGAAAGGAAGATACGGAATAAAAAAAAAGATACAGTCCTGGCCTGCAAGCTGCTCACAATCTAGAGGGACTGACAAGTAGATGGGGAAGAGCGTCCCCCTGCGGTAGATGTATACTGTAAAGCACAGGTGTTATGGGCACACAGGTGTTATGGTACCTCCCCCAGATTTGGAGGACCAGGGGAAACTTCTCACTGGGGTAAAAGGCATGCTGAGCAGAGGGAGCAGCATATAGAAAAGCATGGGCCTCTCACTTGTTCCTTCCTTCATTAATTTATCAGTCACGCATGTTTAGTGAGTGCCTATGTGCTGCCTTTGGGCCATGTGCTCGGTCTCCTGCCTTTGCTCTGACAACTTTCCTTCTGTCTCTGCCACAGACTCCTTACCCGGTTTCCTGGAACTGGGCCTTCCCCAAGGTTCTGCCCTGGGACCCTTCTCCGCTGTCTCTCTAGGGCAGTGGTTCTCAACCTTCCTAATGCCGCAGCCCTTTAATACAGCTCCTCATGTTGTGGTGACCCCCAACCATAACATTATTTTCATTGCTACTTCATAACTGTAATTTTGCTACTGTTAATGAATCGTAATGTAAATATCTGTGTTTTCCGATGGTCTTAGGCGACCCTGCTAGCGGTTCTCAACCTGTGGGTCGTGACACAGATATTTACATTACGATTCATTAACAGTAGCAAAATTACAGTTATGAAGTAGCAATGAAAATAATGTTATGGTTGGGGGTCACCACAACACGAGGAACTGTATTAAAGGGTCGCGGCATCAGAAAGGTTGAGAACCACTGATCTAGAGCCTCTCCAGGTAGTTTTCGCGATCCCTGGAGGCCACTGGCATCTCCATTGGAAACGTCTCCCAAATGGCCATCTCTGAGTTCTGCCGTCTCTGAAGTTTAGCTTCATCCAATTTTATGTCCTCAGCGCCTGGCACAGTATCTGACATATTGTTGAGCTTGGTAACTATTTGCTGCACCAATGAATGAGTGACCAAGTCAACCTCATTCTGAAGGTCATTCTTACACATTTTCACAGGCTGCCAGACCCCCTACCTTTGCGTCGCCCTTGACCTCACATCCCGTATGAACATCCTGAATTCATCTGCGCAGCCCGCTGCAGGAGCTGCTACTCCCCAGCCCCCCATCTCTAGAGATGGCCACAGTGTTCTCCTGGGAATTTAAGATAGGGAATCCGGATTGGAGCCTTGAGTGACCTAAGCTTTTCTCTCTTTTTTACCAACCTCTCCATCCCCACCAGAGCCATCAGAGACCAAACTGCTATGGCTTCAGAGCCGAGGCAATATTTTATCAAGGGATACTATGTGCCTGCTAGACTGGGGACTGGGCTAGGGGTTAGGGAGATGGCTGTAAACAAGAGACAAACAGCCCTGACCGGTTTGGCTCAGTGGATAGAGCGTCAGCCTGCGGACTGAAGGGTCCCAGGTTCGATTCCGGTCAAGGGCATGTACCTTGGTTGCGGGCACATCCCCAGTAGGAGGTGTGCAGGAGGCAGCTGATCGATGTTTCTCTCTCATCGATGTTTCTAACTCTCTATCCCTCTCCCTTCCTCTCTGTAAAAAATCAATAAAATACATTTTAAAAAAAGAGAGAGAGAGAGACAAACATCTCTTCTCGAGGGTTCCGGTCGCTGGGCGGAGGGAGGAGCGGGCGGGCCAGCGCCAGACGCGGAGTGAAGGAGCTGCAGGAGCCGCCAGGGGCCGGGCGCCAGGACGGACATCCATGAGGACCAGGATTCCTCCGCAGAGGATGCAGACGAATCCAACCACGATCCCCAGTGCGAGCCTGTGGTTTCTCTTCCTGAGCGAGAAAGGAAAGGCCTGGAAGAAGATGAAGAGGAACTTTTCAAAGCAAAGCTGTTTCGATTCGCTTCAGAGAACGACCTCCCGGCCTGGAAGGAAGGAGGCACCGGCCACGTCAAGCTCCCGAAGCAGAAGGAACAGGCACCGAGCGCCTCCTCACGAGCAGGGACAGGGCCTTGGAGATGCGCGCCCACCACTGTCTCCGCCCGCGATGGAGCTGCGCCCAGCGATGCGGGCGGGGACCGCGCCACCTTTGCGCCTTCGCTGACGCGCGCCCCGCGCCCGAGCTGCGGGCCGCCCGCTTCCTCGATGCGGAACATGCACAGAAATCCAAGACAAAGCTTGGAGAATGCAGGAGAGAGAGCGAAGAGAGAGGGAAGAGAGGAGGAGTGGGCCAAAACGACCAGGCCGAGGAAGTGGCTGAAAAGCTAGAAGCTCTGTGGGTGGAGGAGACGCAGGAGAAAGTCCTCTGCCCTTGTTTTCTGTTCCTTTTTCCTTTTTAAAAAATGTGCCCTGCCCCTTCTTTTCGGTTTGTTTTTATTCCGTTTTGTTCTTACAAGGGACTTTATATGAAGAACTGAATTCCAGCATTCAGGTGTTTTGGTGTTTTTGAAGTGTTTGCCCTGTTGAAGATGACCAGAAAACCATCCCCCAGCCATGAAAATGTACTGTGCTAACGTTCTTTTCCAACGTGGAAACACTTATAGTCAGCAACCATAGTGAATACACAACTCATTCGAAACCTTAAAAAAAAAAAATCTCTTCTCCATGTAGCTTACAGTCCAATAAGAGGCAGACATATAATACAACTGTAAGTTAAATGAGTATTTAAATGAATAAGATAATTTCAGGAAGTGATGCCTGCTACAAAGAAAGCAAAACAGGATCATGATGTGGGGGTGGGGTGGGGGCAAGGACCTGCTTGAGAAGGCGTTTTGGGAGAGGTGATGGTGCCAGTCGCTGAATGATGGGGAGTCAGCCACACGAAGATTTCAGGAGAGAGAGAGAGAGAACAGCTTGTGTGATCAGGATGGAAGGACTTAGACTCAGGCAGGGCTTCCATTCCCATCTGAAAAATAACAACGATGCCCTAGCTGGTTTGACTCCGTGGATAGAGCATCAGCCTGCAGACTGAAGGGTCCCCGGTTCAATTCCTGTCAAGGGCACGTACCTTGGTTGCAGGCTCCTCCCTGGCCGGGGCCCTGGTCAGGGTGCATGCAGGAGCCAACCCATCGACGTGTTTCTCTCACGTCAATATTTCTCTCTGTCTTTCCCTCTCTCTTCCACTCTCTCTAAAAATCAATGGGAAAATATCCTCGGGTAAGGTTTAAAAAAAATAATAATGAAAATTAACGATGATGACGAGAAGTAGCAGTAATACTAATGATAACCAACAATGATGGTCAGTGGAATATTGTAGCCGGTGTTCTAAGTGCTTTACATAAATTACCTTACTTCATTCCCATGGCAGTCCCTAAAATGAGTACTATTATGGTCTTCATTTTAGAGCTGAGAAAACGGAAGCTTAGGAAAGTAAGTAACCTGCCCAAGGCCACATGATCTTAGGGACAGAGTGACGGAGCTATGATTCAAACGTGAGTCTGTCTGAAGAGCCTATCCGTTGCTTCCGATGATATGCGTTGCCCGCCCCTGGAACATTCCTGCTAGTAAATGCTGTACATCCTGCAAGCTCAGGCTCAAATGTTCTCTCCTCTGTGGACCCTTCTCTTCTCCCAGCCTGGAGTTCTGTCTTTCTCCTTCAAACTTTCAACGGAACTTTGACCTTTTCAGATGGCACTGATCACATTCTGCCTTGTATTATGAATTTTGTGTGTATGCTATCCTTGGTACATGTTTTATGTCTGCATTTTAAGTGTTTCAGATCAAGAATTGTATCACATTTATCTTTGTATCCCTCTCCAAACCAAGAATAGAGAGGACATTATTAATAGTAGGCTCTCTTTCTCCACCTCTATCACCTGCCTATCTATTCTTTCCATCTTTCTATTATCTACCTATCTATCTATCTACCTATCTATCAGCTTGAAGGAAGAACATGGAAAAATAATTATATGCAAAATTCTTTTGTGGACTAAGTACATTAAAATGCAAGCTGTAATTATTATAATGTTCTTAAACACTGAATGTAGAATTGAAAATTTTATATAATTTAGAATTTCTTTTTCTATTTCAGAGGTATTTCTTTTCTTTTTTTGTTTTGTTAATCCTCGCTCGAGGACACTTTTCCATTAATTTTTAGGGAGAGTGGAAGAGAGAGGGAAAGACAGAGAGAAACATCGATGTGAGAGCAACACATCGATTGGTTGTCTCTTGCACGAGCCCTGACCAGGGCCTGGGCCGGGGAGGAGCCCTCGGCAACCAACGTCCGTGCCCTTGACTGGAATCGAACCCTGGACGCTTTGGTCCACAGGCTGACACTCTATCCACGGAGCCAAACCAGCTAGGGCCAGAAGTATTTCTTTAGAGTTGGCAGGATTCCAGTTAGAATCTGGATCCGTTGGGCTAGGAAGGAGCCACATCATTTATGGTCTTATTACTTTTTTTTTTATGGTCTTATTTCTAAGACCTGGTACATGATTTCTGGCTCCTGATTGAAAATATATTTTCTTCTCTGCCTGCAGACATGAAGATATCTTATCCATCCTCACTGCTGTCAATAATGATGTGAGCCGACGAGGTGGAACAAAGAAACAGATGCCTCAGCCTGTTTTCACACTACGTAAAAAAGTCATATTCCCCGTGCCACTGCAACAACTTCCAGAGATGGTTTCCACTGACTCCTAGACTTGGAAGGAACCTTCTCTTCCAACTTCCCACCAGCATAGGAATCAGTGACAGATGGTGAGCTGGCCTTCATGAGTCATTCTAGCAAAAGGAATGTTCTACTTTCTGACACAGTAAATTCTGTGTTTTTTCCCCTTTTTAACAAATCTAAATGCTACAAAACTTTTTTCTTTGTAATGATGGATGCCTTGGATTAGAATCTTGACTTCTGCTCTGCACCCTGAGAAAAAAGCAATTGGCTTTGGTTTGTGTAGCTGTGAAGGGAAAGGTGGGACGAGGAACAGTTTAAGGTTCCCTTTCGCTCTAGGAACCAATGTTCTTAGATTTCCCCTCTACCTGTCCACTCCTCATTATAAGGGACCACTCCTGTGTCCCCCTCCCCATGGCCCTGTTTTGGACATTGGCCAATGATGAGATCACAAGGTCATGGTTTCCAAACCTCCCTCTGCTCTTCCCTTCCCAAAGCTTTCCTTCCGCACCCCTACTGAGGGGAGCCTTTGGTTTACAGCCACGCCCGCCTCCTGCTTCCCTGTTCGGGAAGGTGCTGCTGCAGGAACGGGGCTGGCTCTAGGAAATGACAGCTGAGTGTAAAGGAGACAGGAACTTTACAACCTGATGCTACTTCCCTGTCGGTCAGAACCTTGCAGAGGCTGGTGACAGAACACTCAACGCAGACCGAGGAAAGCAAAGGATTTATTGCCTCTGCCACTTGCAAACATGATTGCATGGTGCTGACTTCCGGCGAGGCCTGAGTCGGGACTCTGCAGTACAGCCTGTGTCTCCTGGCCGGGCCCTCAGGCTTGGCCTCTGCACTAACACACGCTCGCTCGGCTCCTCCAGCCAAAGGAAGCCGGGGGGTGGGGGGGGGTGGGGGGGGGGGGCTTGGGGGACCCACGCTGTTCACAGGGATTGTTGCCCCTCCTTGGCCAGAGCGGTGTCTGGCTACGCCGGTGGATAGATGGCTCTGCATGGAAGCCTTGGCGCTTTTAAAATTAAGGTTTTGAACATTTGTATGTATGTGAACTCTGTTTTCAATTTCGAGAGGAATTTCTCTTTTTAATTCTTGGAAAGAGGAGATGGAAAGTGCTGCGGTTAAGACCTTCATTTATAGACGAGGAAGCTGCGGCCCAACGAGGCAGGGCAATGTGCTGCAGCTGTCCAGCCGGTTACTGTTTACGTGATTGTTTCCCGTGTAAGTGAACTGAGCAGCCATGGGACACAGCGGGGCTTTACGGACGGCCGCTTGGCTATGCAGATGCTCATGAAAGACGTCGGGGGATGAAGAACATGCTCAGTGCTGTCTGATTTTAGAATTACTTCTGTGAAAGTCAAGTTCCTGTATGGTGAACTCTCTAGGAGAAATGGTCATGAGAACCTTCTTAATGTAACTAGTAATCACGTGGATTTGAATGTAGCTTGGCAATGGCATCCACGTGTCAGGATGGTCTTCTAAAACTGTGGTTCATACAAGTCAAAGGAACAGCCGGTGGTTACAGTCTTTGTTCAGTTGCAGATGCACAGCTGCTGGCCACTTACCAGTTCTCCTCTGCGAGGGAAGCATGGTGTGTGCAGAGCAGAGCAGAGAATCGGGGGTAGAAGCTTTGGGCTTGTGACGCCCTGTGACGCCCTTGCTCTAAGACACTAACCCAAGCTAGTTTTCTGAGCCTTATCTATAAATTAGAGAAAATATTATCTGTTGGAGGATTAAGGAATATATATATACACACATACAGGGTGGGGTAAAAGTAGGTTGACAGTTGTAAACCTTTTGCCCCATCCTGTATATATTCTTAGATTTAATGGCTATCTATTTAGCTATCTATTTAATTATATAGATAGCGAAATAGAGACACCTATATGCATATATATGTTTATATCACCTTTTTGGTGATATAATATATATATATATATATACATATATATATCCTATCTAATAAAAGAGTAATATGCAAATTAACCATCACTCCGTGACACCAAACAGCCACGCCCACCGACCACGCCCACTAGCCAATCAGGAGCAAATATGCAAATAAATCCAACCAAGATGGCTACGGCCACAGAGAGCAGGAGGGAGGCTTTGGTTTCCCCAGCAATGGAGGAAGCCAAGCTTTCCGCCTGCCCTTGCTGGCCTATGCCTCCACTCAAGGGTACAAAGTTTCAATGATAGAAGATACATAAATCCAAACAGAAATGGTGGCAGCCACGAGCTGGAAAGAGCAGGAAGCTAGGGTTGCCCACAGCGATGGAGGAAGCCAAGCTTTCCGCACACCCTGGCTGGCCCAGGCCTCTGCTTAAGGCTACAAAGTTTCAATTATAGAAGATACATAAATCCCAACAGAAATGGCTGCCACCACGGAGCAAGCAGAAGGCTTGGCTCTGCTCCAGGCTACAAAGTTTCAATTGTAGAAGATAAATAAACCCCAGATACCAGGGCCTCCGCTTGGGTCACCAGGGGGCGTGGCCAGCCTGCAAATCACCAAATCCCCCTCGCCCAGGCCGCCCCATGCCCCAAGGGAACCCTCACCCTGATCCGGGACACCCTTTAGGGCAAACCAGCTGGCCCACACCCGTGCACCAGGCCTCTATCCTATCTAATAAATGAGTAATATGCAGATTGACCATCACTCCAACACACAAGATGATTGCCCCCATGTGGTCAAAGATGGCCGCCCCCATGTGGACACAAGATGGCCAGCAAGGGAGGGCAGTTGGGAGGGATCAGGCCTTCAAGGGAGGGCAGTTGGGGGGGACCAGGCCTGCAGGGGAAGGCAGTTAGGGGAAAACAGGCTGTCAGGGGAGTAGTTAGGCATCAATCAGGCTGGCAGGGGAGTGGTTAGGGGGTGATCAGGTTGGCAGGCAGAAGCGGTTAGGGGCAATCAGGAAGGCAGGCAGGCAAGCAGTTGGGAGCCAGCAGTCCTGGATTGTGAGAGGGATGTCCGACTGCCCGTTTAAGCCCGATCCCACCAGTGGGATCAGGCTTAAGAGTTAATTCACTTATAATTCCTCTTTGGTATACACTTTGTCACCAGTGGGATTGGGCTTAAACGGGCAATCGGACATCCCTCGAGGGGTCCCAGATTGGAGAGGGTGCAGGCTGGGCTGAAGGACACCATCCCCCCCCCCCCCGCACGAATTTTGTGCACCGGGCCTCTAGTATATATATAAAATGTAATTGTGCTGCTGTGCATATAAGGCCTTTAGATGGCAGAGTCTTTTGGTAGTAATGCAAATGAAAATAGCAGAATCTGAGTTCCTTTGCATCTAATTCCAGCTACTTGTAGCTGCAAATCAACAGTAGCAATACCTACTGCCATCCTCTGCGTGAAAAGCTGGCTCTTCCCTCACTGCTCACCATGTCCCCGCAGCAACAAGGCCAGCTCCTGGCTCTGAGTCCAGATAGACAAAACACTGCTTATGAAGTCTCCCTCACTGGAAACATTTGGGGTTTACCTTGTGGGACTACTTCAGGGACTTACCTTGGAGATGGGCAGGTATGATATCAAGAGGATTCCCCCTTAGTAATGCATTATCTCCCGGCCAATGCTCAGGTTATTTCAACATATACGCAACTGGTGCATTGTGGGTACTGGCCAATCAGAATAGATACTGACAAGTATAATCCAGTGGTAAATGCTGCTGAATAACAGCCCCTTATCAATGATCAAGTCTCCATTGAGGCCAACTTAGAAGTTTAGCTCATTTTAGAGATAACTTTTGTGCCATATTTACCTTACAAAGTCTTCCAGGTCCGAATCTGTCTGAGTGATTTAGTCAAGCTGTTCTTAGCCTGGAATTCTTGGGTCCACAGGTGTTTGTGGCTTTCTTCTCCGGGTCTTTGAGTCCTCCACCATCATTTTAAATGTTGTCATTCCTTACTGGTGATAATGAAAAAACATTAATAGAAGTGCATCCTGGCTCTTCTGTATGACCACTTTATGTGCATTTGAGTTCTGCAACACTAACTCTGTGCTCACATCCTGATGTTTACAAAAGTGTTGAACTTTAAAAATAATTAAATTAATTGGGGTGACATTGGTTAATAAGATTATATAGGTTTCAAGTGACCATCTCTATGATACATGATCTGTATATTGCATTGTGTGCCCATACATTGAACTTTTTAATGTAGCATGGATGAGGGTCCTTGGCTGGAGGCCCTTGGATTTATTGTCTGGTGCCCGTGGTTAATCTATTTGAAACCTGCTCCAATCCATCCTCTCACCCATGACAGGGTTGCCAGTCTCCCACTGTCCTTCACCTCTCACTCTTCTAGCAGCGGGGACTCGCATCACATGCAGAGTCATGGATTTGGGAGCTTAAACGAACTCGGGAAGCCCTGTGGTCCAGCCTTCTGAGTGCTGAGTGACTGGTTGAATTCTCACAGCTGTTAGTGAAGGGTTTGCAATCCCATGCATCTACTGCTCTGCAATCCTGCCACCTGGTTTTTCATGCCTGGACAGCTGTAATCCTTCCTTTCTCTGTTGGACTTGAATCTACCTCCTTAGAACGGACTTAAAACCACTGGTTCTCATTCTAAACTCGAGCCATACCACACAAGTATAATTATCCTCTGAGGAGGTATGTACTGTAAGCAACAAGTTATTTAACTTTATTTTCTGGTGGGGTATGGGTCTTATCAAAAGTCTGCAGCTTTCTTCTAAGGTTGTATTAAGAATATAGGGACAGATTTGTATATTAGAACAGGAACTACATTTTTGAAAGTGGAACCCTTGGTGAAAAGTACTAGGGGAAATCCCCTGCTTAAAAAAAGATTCATTTGTCAATATAAACAATCATTTAACATAAATTTGCATATCTGATTTTTAAAAGAGAGTTTTTCTATTAAAAATTTACAATTGTATTAATACTTAATTTTTAAATTTATTTTTGAATAGATAATATCTTTGTATTGTTCAAAGGCAATAAAACATAAAAAGGTACCCAAGTAAAGTCTCACTCCCATTTCTATCTGTCATATGCCCAGTCCTTACCTTCTCATCCCATAAATAATTTCAGGATTTTCTTTTAAAAATATATATATATCTTTATTGATTTCAGAGAGGAAGGGAGAGGGAGAGAGAGAGAGAAACATCAATGATGAGAGAGAATCATTGATTGGCTGCCTCCTGCACACCCCCTACTGGAGATCAAGGCTGCAACCTGGGCATATGCCCTTGGCTGGAATCGAACCAGGGACCCTTCAGTCTATAGGCCGACACTCTATCCACTGAGCCAAACTGGCTAGGGCATTTCAGGGTTTCTTAATGCAGGTACAAATACAAACATGTGCGTGCATTGTAAAACAGATATTGCCTGAAGCAAAACGCGTGCACTGTGAAACTCGCATCTCTCATTTGGTCTCATTTTAAATGATTCTGTGCAAGATGCTTGGAAATACTGGTACAGTTCTAGAACGGGAATAACTATAAACTTTGTGAACTGGATACTTGTAAATAGTAGTAATTGAATTACCAATAAAGACTTTTTTTTTCCTTTTAACCTTTGAGTAATATTTTTGATTTTACTTAATACCTTTTTTTCTGCTTATATAGTAAAAGATGCTCATTGTGGAATATTTGGGAAATGCAAGAACAGATAAAGAGTTAATTCACTTATAATTCCTCTTTGGTATACCCTTTGTCATTATTTCCTGATCTTCCCCTTCTCTTTAAATCAGTTTAACCTCCATGTCTTCCCAATCATTCATCCAGTAAACTTTGTCATTACCAATATCTGTACTTCCACCCAAATCTCAGTTTCAAGCATGCCCCTCCGTCAGACAACCGCCTGCCACCTTTCTATCACACTTCCTCTAGGCCCCTCCCTCCAACAGTCTCCCCTCCCTTCCTCTTTACCCAGCTAGAGTCCCGAGTCATCATAAACTCTCCCTCTTGCACTCACCCTAAACACCCCTGAGTCCTCAGGGCAGAATCTGAACTCTGGTTAATCTCATATGTCTGCTAACGGCATATGTCTGCTAACCACATCTGTACTGGAATTCCTAGTTGTGGCTTGTGGAAAACCATCACTGTTCCAGACTAACCTCAAGCCAATGACCACACCCTGTGACATTTCCCTAGTAAGATCACCCTTTTGTTCTCTTGGACTATCTCCGCCTTCTTTGTCTCCTCAGACCTCTATCACCGTCCACTCTCCTCACTTGCACTCTGTGGTCTCATTTCACCGAGGGAAGTCATCGGAAGAGACTTCCTCTTGCACCACCAAGTCTCCTGCTCCACCTACATTCGACCCTCATTTGCTGCTTTCCCTCCTGGTAGCAATGGGTGAGTCAATGCCTCCTCTGGTGCAGGGACCACCCTGTCAAGGAGTTCACTCCCCGAGCCTCCCTCCCCTCTCCTGCTAAATTAACTTTCCCCTTTCCCTCAGCTCGTTCCCCTGGGCACACAAAACATGTTACAATTTCCCCTTCCTTTAAACAAAACAAAATAAAACACGCCCCCCCCCGCGCCCTTTCCCCCCTTCCCCCCCCCCCCCCCCCCACACACACAGTGCCGGGGTTTAGTCGGGGACTCTGGAGGCTTCTTGTGCAAATGATTTGTTCAGGAATTGCTCTTTGGCTGCAGGACAGGGAAGGGAGGGAGAAGGCAGGCAAAACTGAGGCCACGCCTGTTGTCTCGGCCTGGCCTCCCGGAGTGCTCTGGGGGGGGGGGGGAACACTGTCCTGAGTTCCACTCCACGAGAGGCATCCATCCCCCCTCACCCTCCACCCTTGGCTAAGAGCTGCCATCCCCCCTCACCCTCCACCCTTGGCTAAGAGCTGCCCCAGGTGAGGGACCTTAACTTCCAGGCACCACCAGTGGTCAAGGACAAGCCAATTTTATCAACAGTTTCAGGTCTGTGAGAAATGGGCTTGGCCAAGTGCAAGATTGTGATGAACTCTGTTAATTATAAGAAAGGTGACTCATTCTTCCAGTAATTGAACAGCGCTGTCTGTAGAAGAGTAGGTGGTTTACCTCCTCCGGCCCTTGGCACTGATGCCTTAGCTCTGGATTCCCTGGAAGTGCCACACCTACTCACCAGGCTCCCCACCCCCCTTTTTCTGCTCCTGTGTTTAGTAAGTAAGGGGTTACAGTTTCTGGAAAGGAAAATGAGACCGGCTTCATGGCAGGAAGAGAACACAGGTGGGTGCTGAGCAGACTCCCTCCCACAGCCCAGCCCCCTCCCTCGGGCACACCTTTGCTCAGATGTCTCACGCCCATGGGCAGGCGGGACGGTGTTAAAGTCCCTTCCAGAGGCTCGCTTCTCGCTCACCCACAGCCACGCCACCTGCTTTTACAGGCCCTGAAGCCAGAAGTAAACCTGGCCCCTTTCCAGCCCCACCTTTCTATTTAGGAGCATGGAGTTTTAGAATTCTGAACTTATTTATCACTCTTAAATATATATATATACACACACACACACACACACACACACACACTAGAGGCCCGATGCACAAAGATTTGTGCAAGAATGGGCCTTCCTTGCCCTGGCTGCCGGCAGCACCTTCGCTCTGGCCAGAGCCGCCTTTCTGCCTTCCCACACTGCCCAGAGGCCCAGAGTAGCTGCCCCTCCCCCAGCTGCTTGGTGCCTGTGTATGCAAATTAACCCACCATCTTTGTTGGGTTACTTTGCATACTCACTTCTGATTGGTTGGTAGGCATCGAGAAGGTATGGTCAATTAGCATGTTACTCTTTTATTAGGTAGATATATATAATTTCAGATAGGAAGGGAGAGGGAGAGATAGAAACATCGATGATGAGAGAGAATCATTGATTGGCTGCCTCCTACACACCCTCTATTGGGGATTGAGCCCACAACCTGAGCATGTGCCCTTGACCTGGAATTGAACCATGACCTCCTGGTTCATAGGTCAATGCTCAACCACTGAGCCACGCTGGCTGGACTGAACTTATCACTCTTTTCCCTCTTGTTGTTCACACTTTTCTTTATTTTTAATTTTTCAATTACAGTTTACATTTGATATTTTTGTGTATTAGTTTCAGATGTAACAGCAGAGTGGTTAGAAAGTCGTGTACTTTAGAGAGGGGTCCCCTGATGTTTCAAACACCGACCTGGCCCCATACATGGTTATAACGATGTTATTGACTACATTCCCTATGCTGTAACCTGCATCTGTGTGTTCAGACTTTTGTTTCATGTGTATATGTGTCTTTTCTTTCTCATTTCATTGTAAATGTCGTTTTAAATTTCCTATTTCCTTTATTTGGAAATGTAATGTAAGAACGTTGTCAAAAAAAAATTAAAACAGTGCAAAAGGATGCATGGGGAAAGTAAATTTCATGCTGACCCCTTTCCCCCAAACCTGCAGTTCCTTCCACAGAGGTAATGATCATCTTCAGTGTTTTGACTATCCCTTCAGAGACTTCACAAAAGAAGAAATAAAAGTGGAAAATAAAATTATGACAAGATGTTCAGTCTTCTTAGTAACTCCACAAAACAAGTTCAAACAATGGGACACTCTCTGGTTAATAAAAATGAAAGAAAAAGAGATGTGGGGAACGGGCACTTATAAGTATGACTGGTAACATAAATTGTGCAGCCTTCCAGGAAAAGCAATTTCACACCTCTCAAAAAAAATGGAATCGTACAGCCCTATGACAGAGCAATCCGCTCCTCTTCCAGAAATGTTGTCTTCAGAATAGCCATGTTTACAAAAACACACGTCCAGTTGAACAGGGGCATGACTAATTAAAACCGACAAGCTTCATAATGCTAGACCAGCTAGGAATGAAAAGAACGAATTAGGACTCTGTGTAGGGACCTGGAAAGATGCCTGTCATATCGGGATAGGTAAACCACATAAACATATGGTCTGCAGCTTGCTTTCTTTAGATACATAGTGTGCAAAGCCATGTAGATGTATCTCCCAGTTAGGGTCCAGGTAGAGATGGGAAGCACACCTGTCCCTCAAAGGGAACAGCCCTCTAGACCAGGGGTGGGGGACGTCTGGCCTACGGTCGGATAAGACCCACGGCATCCTTTGGTCTGGCCCTGCCACGGCAACCAGGCGGGTCTTGAAATTCAATACATCTAGGAGCTTTTTTAAAATCACAACATACATTTATAATAAGTGAACGATAAGACTACATATCCAAATAGCCCTTGGCAGGAAAAAGGTTCCCCACCCCTGCTCCCGGTGAGGGAGAGCACCCAAGGAAGAAAGGCACCTGGAAGGCTCCTCCCACCCGCTGGTGGGTACTCAGAGCCGGTGGCAGAAGATGTGGCTGCGCCCCCTGGTGGCGGGGAAGTTCCCTGGGGTGTCATGAGCCAGAGCTTGTCAACAGTCAACCAGGGGGAGCTGGGGCCAGAGGCCGCGCCTGGCCTGCTGACTCAATCCCCTGGAGGGCGAGCCCCTCTGAGTCCTGTGAGCTGAGGCCCTGCCTTCGGGGCGGGAAGACAAGCACCCGACTCAGGAAGGGAGGCCCCTTCACCTGCTCCGCCCTGCACCATCCCTCTAGCGCCCTCTACTAACAAAGCCTAAAATTGTGCTAGCTGGCAGAGGGAATTTTAAAAAATTTTTTTAGCCCTAACTGGTTTGGCGCAGTGGATAGAGCGTCGGCTTGCGGCTTGCGGACTGAAAGGTCCCAGGTTCGATTCTATCAAGGGCATGTACCTTGGTTGCGGGCACATCCCCAGTAGGAGGTGTGCAGGAGGCAGCTGATGGATGTTTCTCTCTCATCGATGTTTCTAACTCTCTATCCCTCTCCTTTCCTCCCTGTAAAAAAGCAATAAAATATATTTAAAAAAATTTTTTTTAAAGTTTGTGTCTTTATTGCCCAGCGGGTGTGGCTCAGTTGGTTGAGTGTTGACCCATGAACCAATAGGTCAGGGCACGTGCCTGGGTTGCAGGCTTGGTCCCCAGTGGGGGGTGTGCAGGAGGCAGCCAATCAATGATTCTTTCTCATCATTGATGTTTCTATCTCTCTCTCTCTGAAATCAATACAAATTTTTTTTTTTAAAAAAAGAATGAATCTTGTCCACAGTAAACAGAGGTACTTTACAAAAATGCATGTATAGACCTGTGACTATAACCTAAAATTGTCTTCTAGATATGGGGATACTAGCAAAGAGCCCTTCCCCTCACCCTTCCTCTTCTCCCTCCTCCACCGCCTCAGTGACTGAGTACAGGAGTACATCTAGCTCCAACAGGTGGATTAGCAAAGACTCCCAGAAGACAGTCCTTCCTAAAAACTAACAAAAGGGCATTTGTAATTACTCTACTGCCTCTGCTTTTAGTATACTTTGGGCTTTATGACTTGTTTATCCTTGAACTTGTGGCAGTGTTGACTAAAATGCACATACAGAACAATGCTTAGACAGTCAGCTTGTTTAAAGACTTCTGGCACAGATCCCTTCTGTCTGTACTTCCTTCCTCCTCCTCCTCCATCATCTCATAAACAATCGTCGTACTCTGCAAGGCATCAAGTTTAACAATTCCATCCCTCCTCAAAACAAACAAACAATTCCATTCCCCAAATATAACCATTTCAGAAAAAAATACTTGAAGCATGTCACTTTAACTCTCTACTTTTTAACATATGTTTTGGACTTTAAAAAAATGTTTGTATTGATTTTAGAGAGAGGGATAGGGAGATAGAAACATCGATGAATTGGCCATCTCCCACACGCAGCCTACTGGGGATCGAGCCCACAATCCAGGAATGTGTTCTGACTGGGAATCGAACCCACGACCAAGAGTTGGTTCATGGGTCAATACTCAACCACTGAGCCACCTAGGCTGGGCCTGTTGTGCACTTTTAAACATCTAGAAAGACTAGATGTTTCAAATAAGGATTTAAGTTTGGCCAGAATAAACTGTACCCTCAAAACCCAAACCCTTCAGGGAAATTTCTAGAATGAGCCTTGGTTGGAGATGAATTATTTTTAGGATGATACATTGTATTACAAAATTTTTTTTATATCTGAGTCTCATTACACATGAGATTTTTCAATTAGAAAATTAGTAAGTGTGAAAACAATGGGCTACAATTGACAGAAGTTCAAGGTTCCCCTTGTTGAGTTCAGGATATTACCAGAGGAAACAGCGGCACTCCTTCACCAGTGGGAGAGTCCTACTTGCTAGTGCTTCCTCCTGTGGCATTGAAACTGTTATAATTAACCTAGTTATTAATAACAGGAAAGGAGAAAAAAATAACAGGAAAGGAGCAAATATTGTAGGCCTGTCAGCTGGGCAGTTGTCCCAGAAAGTTGCAGCTTTACACTCTCCAGGGGACCACCAGTCTATTCCCCACAGATGGCTGGGGGAAGGGGCTGGACAGGGGGAGAATAGATGCATGCCCTGTAAAGTCTGGGTGACATAGAGAAGGTACTTGTTCGACAGTCACACCCGTGAACAGGGCATTGGCTAGAGTAGGGATGGCCACTGCAAGTGCAGGAAGACTTGAGGTACTTAAGTCCCTGAAAAAAGGAACTCACTCTCGCTCTCATGGCTCTCACATTCCTACACTCAGCCCCACGGCTCGCAGACATGTGGACCCCACGCAGTGGACTAATAGACTGCAACCAGCCCGATGCTGTACCAACATGGAACAGACACTCTGGACATTGGCTTTGCTTTTAGCTCCACTGAATCCTGAGCTATACTTCTTCCAGGACTGGATCAAAGTCAATGGGACTTTGGAAACCCAGGGATATAATTCCATGCCCATAAAAATCCTTCACCCTCCCACGTGAGTCTAAAAAAATTCTTTTTCTTGTGATATTGTAAGGACCCCACCCCCAGCACTCAGTGGGGAAAGGGATACCGCACTTCCACCAATAACAGTACCACTTTGAACATTTAAAGTTGTTTCTTTTGCTATTTAACTTCACATTTATATACAACATGCTTCTATTTCTATTCCTTATTTAACCAATTTTGTCACTTGGGTTCAGTCATTAATTGTGTTCAAATCTCTTATAGTTCTACTGCTTGTCAGTTACTAAGAGAGGTGCATAAATATCTCATACTTTGACTGTGGATTAGTTCTCACTTTTTTCTGATCATTTTTGCTTTATGTCTAATTTGTTTGACAAAATCTCTATATAATAAAGCCTAAGCAACCCTCTGACTGTTCGCCTGGTAGCTATGATGCACAATGACCACCAGGGGGCAGACACTCTGACCAGTAGAGGAGGGAGCCTGATTTCTTGTGGAATCGGCTGTGGGTTAGGTTGCTGCTGGGGCACTGTTGGCTCTGAATCTGCTTCACCTGCACCCTGGACCCAGAGAGGAGGGAGCCCGAGTTGGGGGTGCATCACCGGAGAACCACCCCTCGCAATCCAGGACTCCTTGGGGGATGTCGGAGAGCCAGTTTCGGCCCGATCCCCGCAGGCCAGGCCAAGGGACCCCACCGGGATCGGGCCTAAATAGGCAGTCGGACATCCCTCAAGGGGTCCCAGATTATAGAGGGTGCAGGCTGGACTGAGGGACAACCCCCCACCCCCGTGCATGAATTTCGTGCACCAGGCCTCTAGTAAGCTATAAGAAACACCTTGTAATTAAACCCCAAGATTATTAGCTCCTCTGGTTCAAACAGCCCCTCTGTTCAAACTTATCATAAGGGACATGATAAGTTACTTTCAAGGCCACATTCTTGTGTCCACCTCCTCCCTGCTGTTTTTACAACTCAATGATAATTTGCACCAAGGAGTCTCTCTAGTTAGTAGAAAGTTACTTTCCCTCCTCCCCTTCAAACAAGCCTCTGTTGAACTCTTCATAACTTTTGCTCTAAGAATGTTTTACAGGCTTTGAAAAAATACTAGTAAGACACCTCCCTAGGACATCTGCCTGGACTGTCTCCTGAAAAACAAAGTCAACTTTAGCCCCAAATCCCCCTTGTTACCTAGCAACAGCAACCATTAACCTCTAAAAGGGGAAGCCACTTTTTGTTTCTTGCCCTTGTGTCACTTAGCAATGCACTGGTCCTTTCCCTTCTGGGAAAGTAAAATAAACTTCCTCTCTGAATCATATATATATGATTGATTTCAGAAAGGAAGGTAGAGAGAGATATAAACATCAATGATGAGAGCGAATCATTGATTGGCTGCCTCCTGCATGCCCTCCCCCCCGCCCCCGGGGATCAAACCTGCAACCGGGGCATGTGCCCCGACCGACCCCAGAAATCAAACTGTGACCTCCTGGTTCATGGGGCAACACTCAACCACCAAGCCATGCTGGTCGGGCTGGGCTCTCTTCTTTTAATTGTGAATTATTTCACAGCCCATGTCCCTGGCCAAACCCTAACAGTAATTATTGATATAATTGGGTTTAAATATAATATTTTTTTAGTTGTTTTTATTTGTGGTGCCAGTTTACTTTTGTTCACTTCCTTGACTTCCTTTACTTTAGGTGAATTAAGTAATTTTTGAAAAAAGCCTATCTTACCTTTACTAGCTAGTTAATTATACATTCTTTTAGCTTTAGTAATTGATTTCAAACTGCACTGTGTGATAATGTAGACACTAACCATATGTCTGTTTAAAATAGCTTTATTGAGGTATAACTGATAAACAACAAATGGCACATACTTAAAGTTCATAATTTGATACCTTTTAACATATATATACATTCCTGTGAAACCACCACCTCAATTAAGATAATTTGACCTCCAAAATATGCCTTACGCCCTTGTTGATCCTGCCTTCCTGTTCCTCTCCACCCCTGCTTCTTTTAGGCATTTAGTGCTATAAAGTTTCCCTAAGAACGGCTTCATTTTGATATGTTTTGCTTTTATTTTAATTCAGTTCAGATTACTACTTACCTAATTTCCTTTTGATTTCTATCTTTTTGACTCATGGATTATTTATAAGTAAGATACCTCCCAAGGTATCCAGACATCTGCCTGGACTGTCTATGTATTGGGGATTTTCCGGACATTTTTCTGTTGTCCAGGCCAATAAAAAATTCCTGGGCCCATGACATCGGATATCCTATTATCCAGAGTAGGAATTATATTCAAGAACCACAGGTATTTTATGCCAGTGGTCATGGCCACAGTGAATTCCACCAGAGGGCAGCATTCAACATTTGAAAATTCTGTTCAAAAATTCTCTGATTCAGTCAAGCAGATGGGGCCAAGGCAGATGAGGAGAGAAAGGAGAAGCTGGCGAATGGACCCTGCTCAGGATTAGTCCTTAAAGGAAGTAGTGGTGAAGGAGGCTGGGATATAATTCAGGGAGAAAGTTGACAAAAATTTTAATTCTCATTATGATCCATTACACATATACACATTTACATATACACATACACACAAACATGATGCCTATGGACAAAGGGGTTGCTGCTGAATTTCATATTTCTTACTATTTTTGGTGTTTTCAAAATTGTCTGAGGTGTGTAAATCCTATATAATAAAAGGGTAATATGCAAATGGACCCTAAAGGTGGAACTACCGGTCACTATGATGCGCACTGACCGCCAGAGGGCAGATGCTCAACTCAGGAGCTGCCCCCTGGTGGTCAGTGCGCTCCCACAGGGGGAGTTCCGCTCAGCCACAAGCCAGGCTGACGGCTGTGAGCGCAGTGGCGGTGGCGGGAGCCTCTCTCACCTCCTTGGCAGCACTAAGGATGTCCGATTGTGGCTTAGGCCAGCTTCCCCTGGGGAGAGGGACTAAGCCACCAGGTGGACATCCTCCGAGGGCTCCTGGGCTGCCAGAGGGATGTCTGACTGCCAGCTTAGGCCTGATCCCCTGGGGGGCGGGCTTAAGCTGGCAGGTGGACATCCTCCAAGGGGTCCCGGACTGTGAGAAGGTGCAGGCCAGGCTGAGGGACACCCTTCCACCCCCCTAGTGCATGGATTTTAGTGCATCAGGCCTCCAGGACTTTTATAATCAGAAAAAAACTTCAATGATCAACATTTTGAATGAGGCTGTTAAGATTTCATTATTTGATGTGAGTGGAAGAAGGACAGGAATCTGGACAGGGTTCCTAGTCAGAAATAGTGACTGTGTCTGATTTGGCTGAAACACCCATTTGTGGGGTAGGCGGATGGAGGGAAGCTGAGGTCCAGGGTGGGTGAGGGAGACCCCCATCCTTATCTGGTAAGGGGCCAGAGAAGACAGATGTACTGTAGTCAAAAGGCTTCAGACCTTTGACAGATTTTTTTTTGCCCTAAATTAACTGAGGCCATTTTGAAATAAATTTTGAACTGGCATATTTGGTTAATAAATGCAAGCAATTTGGAGCAGAATAAAGATACTCATGACAAACTCGTTTTAATTATTTGACAACGAAAGGAATTTAGAATCCCCTAGGTTGGAGAGGAGGAATGTCTATTTGCAGTTAACTTAAACCAATGGGCCTTGGCTTTTTCAACAACCTTAAGCTTTCCTTCCCTTAGGAAAAATACCAGAAACAGCTACCAAGAAATGAATGGTGAAATATGGGAGTAGAGGTAAGAAAATGAAATCAGTGAATAAATCTTGAATGCTCACCTAGATCTCTTTTGGACATGTTCTTCCCTCTGAATTAAAATACAAAGAGTGATAAAAAACAAATAAGAAGAATGGAGTGACATGATTTTTCAGTGGGAAAAAGAAAGCTGAAAAAGTGTCAGTTATTTCTACCCTCCACTTAAATCTTTATGGCCTTTAAATTTCTTCATCAGATACTTAACCTTTTGAAGTCTTTTCATTGTGACTTTTTAAAAAAATATATTTTATTGATTTTTTACAGAGAGGAAGGAAGAGGGAGAGAGAGTTAGAAACATTGATGAGAGAGAAACATCAATCAGCTGCCTCCTGCACACCCCCTACTGGGGATGTGCCCGCAACCAAGGTACATGCCGTTGACTGGAATCGAACCTGGGACCCTTGAGTCCGCAGGCCGATGCTCTATCCACTGAGCCAAACCGGTTAGGGCTCATTGTTACTTTTCTTGGAAAAAAATTTTTTTCAATCTAATCTACCAGGCCTAGAAAATTAGATGAAATGAGTCTACCAGGCCTAGAAAATTAGATGAAATGAGTCATATGGGGGTTTTCCAATATTACATAAATACTGAAGATTGCACAATTGTTAATATGCAGCTTGAATCATCATTGGCTTTTAGACATTTTTTGTCACATTTTTCTTCTCCTAACCGAGTTCCTTACCCTGGTAAAATGCAAGCAATTTCCTTCACAAGAACACAGGCTGGTCTTATTTACTTGTTCATTGGTTGTCTCTTCTGGCTTCATCCTGGCTCAGAAGGACAGAAGTTAGAATTGGGAGTTTTGGGTATGTTGCCTGGGAAACATTAAAAAGAGGCATTTTGAATTCTCATCAAACAACTTGTACATAATTTTGGGAACAGCCTGTTGGCAAATGGAGAATAGCTATAGGGTCCTGACTGTGTGTGAGAAGAACTTGGAAAAAAGAGACATCCTCGGCTGGAGTAGTCAGGGGGAACTTCCTGGAGGAGGTGGCCAGTGCTGTGTGGACTCACTCTTTGGAGTTTCACATGGAAAGAGTATTCCAATCTGAGACAACAAATACAAGGGGGACAGAGAAGAAAATGCTGGGTGGAACAGCATGATGTTATCAGGAACCTAAGGGTGAGCTGGCGCTGAGATGCTTTGGAAAAGAGAAGATGTGGAATGTCGCTTGGAGCACATGGGGAACTTGCTGTATTGGAAGGAATATGCCTTGAATCCATGGGGTGTCACTTACAGTTTCTAAAGGTTATTTACGAGATAATTTCAGGGAGTAGTAACTTGCTCTCCGAGTGTAAGAGGCACTTAAACTTTTATTCTCTTGACTCTTCTGAAATGCATTTCTCCTCCATTGTTAGGGATCTTCATCTAATTTCTGTATTTTGTTGCCTGATTTGACTTTTACTCTTTGATGAATAACAAACCTTGTTAGGAGTCTAGAAACGCCTATCAGCTTACTTCTTTCTAATATGGTTCCTCCTTAATTCTCCGGTCTCTTGGCCTGGTTGTGCTTTGGGTTCATTTGCTTTCCCTTAGTAATGACTTCCTTAAGCTTCCCTTCCTCCCTGGATTGACCATTTTCACCCTTTTCATGCAAGGAAATCCTCCCAGGTCAGGTGTCACTGGTGATGGGCAACCAATACCCCATTGTCTGCGGCACCTAAGAAAGCATTTGCTCTTGCATTGTCAGAGTCCAACTGGGACAACACATCGGATCCACAACGCTAAGGCTAGGGTAGCTGAGGTACCAGAAAGGTCCCTATTTAGGGAATTGTTCATTTGTCATATTCAGCAGCAACTCAACCAGAAGAGTCTCCAACTTGATAAAAATATCTACCAGAAACCTAAGTTAAAATGTCATAGCTATTAGAAAAACTTTGTAAGTATTCTCATTAAACTAAAAGACATGGTAAAGCTGTCTGTTATTGATCCTATTGTTCCACACTGTTCTGAAGGCCTGGCCAATTTAATAAGTTAGACCACTTAACAAGTTAATTTAACATGTCCATCTGGTGTGGTGAGGGCAGCTTACTTGTGAAGTTGGCCAGGTAAGGCCTCTTTAATTGCCCATGTCTGGGCCTGAAAAACCACACATAGGATTGTGGCTTGGAGCCAGACTCTCACCATCATCCTTTGATATTTCAGAGCTCCAGGGAGAAACATAGGCGACCCCATCATGGACATGAATGGGTCAGACACTGAGGGACTGTATCAAGAACCAAGTAATTAGTTGGAGGTCATAATCAGTATCACTCCAAATAAGATGATTAGACCTGCCTGGAGGATTGCACATAACCTCAAGCCCCAATGATTGTCAAATGAGAAAAAGAGGTTCGATAGTCCCTCTGAGTCTACTTTAGAGATCCAGGAGGCTTTTACCTAAGCCTGGTGATAGATTGTTTTACTTTGCCAGTTCCACTGGTCCAGGTGTAACACAAATTGTTGGCAATCCACATTGGCTCACAGTAGGAAGTCAAGGGTTTTGCAGGCATCCAACACCACTTGGGCCCAGAAACTGAGGATGATGTGTTGCGCCTCCAAAGCTGGAGTAGGGCCACGAATGACAGCAAAGACATTGTGCACAACCCCTTCCAATGGAATATCCTGACAGTGGAAATACTTACTTGGGGTTGGTAATGCCCCCGGCAATGTTCCCGAGTAACCAGGGTCCCCCTCGTTTTTGGAGTTCTCATCTTACTCGGTGTAGTGCGATATGATCAATGGATAGGACTGTTTTGAATATTTGGAAGTCTCTTATTAGTGCCCTGGATATATGTGTTACATTGCTAGAAGGAAGGCAGGGGAAAGCCTGTGTTCCCTAAAGAAATAACACTCTAGCTCTTTCTCCGCCATCGAGGTGCGTGCGTTCGCTTCTCCTTCACCATGTCTTCCCACAAGACTTTCAGGATCAAGAGGTTCCTGGCCAAGAAACAAAAGCAGAATTGGCCCATTTCCCAATGGATTCGGATGAAAACTGGTAATAAAATCAGGTATAACTCGAAGAGGAGACATTGGAGAAGAACCAAACTGGACCTATGAGAAATCACACATGAGAGATGACTCACATATTTATGCTGTATGCAGGTTGCCTACACCTTTAAATTATTGAAAAGATGCTACTGTCTGGACAGTTGGGGCATTTTAATTGAAGAATTAATGGACTTGTGATTTTGCTCTGTTGATTATTTTCCCCCTGCAATAGTAGGATGGTTCAGTAATAAATGTGTGAGACCTAAAAAAAAAAAAAAAAAAAAAAAAGGAAGGAAGAACACTCTAAAGGGGCACACACAGCACCGAGAGTGTAAGAATTATTGCTACCATGGGAGTCCACCAGCCAGTAGTCACTCCCAGAGGGCAGAATCCTTGAATGGACGTGTAAATCTGTGTATGGCAGGGGCAGGTATAGGGGAGGAGAAGGCCTTCACTCTTGAGGGTCAAAATAGCCCCAAAGGTGTATCCCAGGCCCCTTTGTTCAGATGTTCCAGTTGCCCAGTCTCCGGACAGGAGCAAGTTGGCACCTTGGAAAGCATTTGCATTGTCAGAGTCCAACTGGGGCAACATATTGGATCCAGATCGCTAAGGCTGGGGTAGCTCAGGTACCAGAAAGGTCCCTCTTTAGTATTCAGCCGCAACTCAATCAGATGTTTATTTACAGAGATGAGTAGTGGATGACACATCCAGGAGTTTGTCCAATACAGGGCAGGGGCCGCTTCCTGGGATTGGAAGTGAGTGAATTTGATGATGTACAAGTCACACAGCCTATGGGAGAGAGAGGGGAGATTTAGGTCCCTTCCCACAACCAAGCTCACAGGTCTGAAGGTGCTCACATCCTCACAATTGGAGGGACATCTCCCCATCAGCTGTAGGTGGGCAATCTGTTCTGTACCCTGAGCAAGAACTACACCTTTCACCCACCCTCCAGAGGCGTGAACCTTTATCATATATTGATGGGGAAAATGAGACATTTTGGGGGGCTAGCAATCTGAATCTGTGCCATTAACCTAATGCACATTCTTATTAGCCTATAGTCTAGCCACTGCCCCTTTAATTGTCTGGTCCTGCAAGACATGTTTACTCCCATTTTAGAGAGGCCATAAACTATCCCCAGACGGAGTTATCAGTGCTGGTGCCAGGCCAGGCCTTTAGTTGTGATCTCAAGGCCCCAGCACGTGGGGCTCTTTAAGAACTTGCAAAGGGGACTGGAAAAACCCTTATTTGGGAGACAAAGAACTGGAAAAAATATAAATAGAGAAAGCTTCCTCCATGTTTTTGCTTGGAATTTGAGAAATCTCTGAGCCCACTGGTGTAATAAACAATGTAACTCCATTTCTCCGGGCGATGCTTGGTTTTTCTCTGGTCTTCTGTAACAATATGTTTGAATGAATGAATGTCCTGACTAGAATCCTGGAAAAAAAATTGAAACCCTAAATGAAAAAAGAGCACATCATCATGCACTCATTAAATATTTGAACTGAGAAATGAAGAGATTATCTTCTCTTCTGTTTGGAGCGATTTTGACCCTCAAGAGTGAAGGCCTTCTCCTCCCTTATACCAGCCACTGCCATACACAGATTTACAAGTCCATTCAATGACTCTGCCCTCTGGGAGTGACTTCTGGCTGGTAGCAATGATTCTTTCACTCCCATTTAGCTAAATTGAGCAATCCAGATCTCAAGGCAACCCCATCATGGACACGAATGGGTCAGACATTGAGGTAATTCGTCAGAGGTCATAATCAGTTCACTCTAAATAAGAGGCCTGTAGGTATTCGCAACCAATGCCATACTGACTAAACATGATTTGCTGAGTATAAGTGATGTGCGGAGCTGTGATGAATAAAAGTAACTTCCAGTAAATGAAAAGCATTGTCATCTGGAAACTATGTGCTTTATTGGAGCCCCACCCTCTCATGCTGATTGGCTATTTTAACATAAAAAAATTTCAGTTGTGCTCATTTGACTTCCTTTATATTCTTTAGTGAGAGATGCAGCCAGCAGTTCTCAACGACCTTTCTTGGCGAGAACACATCCAGAAAGAACCATCTGTATTTGCCCACTGGTAAGACTTATTTAGAATTTTGGGAAGAACCAATTTGTTTCTGGAATTGTCTAGGCTGGAGACCACTGGGAAATCCAAATAGCACTCTTCTTTGAACTGAATATATATAAATTACACATTTCTCTGGTGACTACCTGAAAGCTCATTTGGGTCCTTGCAGCTTCCCGGGTACAGATCTTGTTCCTGGCTCAGCCCTTTCCCCTCAGCTCTGCCTTTTCTGCCGGGGTGGCTGGATGTCTCAGCGTATTCATGGTCACAACTTACTAATGAGAAACAGCTTTAAGTTTTGAGCTTCGAACACCCTACTTTCTTAGTCATGGTGATTAATTCTCTCTCTCTCACTTCCTTACTGTTTAAATAATTAACAAGATAAAAATATCCAGAACAATATTATAGAAAACGCAGGGCAAGGAAGTCCTGCGGAGCCTCCCCTTACGGCTGGACCACGCGGGGTTGTCTGAGGTCTGCTAGCGGAGCGTGGCCTGCCACCAGCCTGCAGGCAGAGTACATGACTGGGCAGACCTGGCAAGCACAGGCTGATCGAGGGCTGGGCCTTGTACACTCCCAAGTGGGAACACTGTCAGGTTAGGTTTTCAGAACGAGTCTTTCAATTAATACTATTCATTTCAAAAGAAGACGCAAATTTCTCTTAGAAAATCAAGTGACAGTGTGTCACTTTGGAGGTACTGATCCACGGTGTTGAAGGAGCTGGAGTGCAGGGGAAATGTCCCAGAGGCTCCTTACACTATCTTCATAATTTTGGATTCTTTTTGCTTTTTGCTTTTCCGGTTGGGTGTTTTTTGCTTCTTCGTATTTCAAATCTTTTACTTGATTCTTGGGAGCCTCTAGTCTGCTGTTGGATCTCTGTATATTATTCTTTTTTTTTTTTTAATATATTTTATTGATTTTTTACAGAGAGGAAGGGAGAGGGATAGAGAGTTAGAAACATCGATGAGAGAGACATCGATCAGCTGCCTCCTGCACACCTCCCACTGGGGATGTGCCCGCAACCAAGGTACGTGCCCTTGACCGGAATCGAACCTGGGACCTTTCAGTCCGCAGGCCGACGCTCTATCCACTGAGCCAAACGGGTTTCGGCTGTATATTATTCTTTATTTCAGTCAGTGTATGCTTAATTTCTGATTGGTCCTTTTTCATATCCCTGACTTCTAGGGGCCTGCCTGTTTATTGTTCTCATTCTATGCTTTTCTGCGACACTTTTCATTTTACCAACACAGCGTGGAGATTGTTCCAGGTCATAACCTTTCTTCTTCTTTTTTTAATTTATTTTTTATTTTTTTTATTTTATTATTTTTTAAAATATATTTTATTGATTTTGTACAGAGAGGAAGGGAGAGGGATAGAGAGCTAGAAACATCGATGAGAGAGAAACATCGACCAGTTGCCTCCTGCACACCTCCCACGGGGGATGTGCCCGCAACCAATGTACATGCCCTTGACTGGAATCGAACCCGGGACCCTTCAGTCCACAGGCCGACGCTCTATCCACTGAGCCAAACCGGTTTCGGCTCTTCTTCTTTTTTTAAAAATTTAAATTCTTTATTGTTGAAAGTATTACGTATGTCTCTCTGGCCTGCCTTTTGACTCTTTTCATGGTCCAGCTTTTGAACAGAAGCTCTTACCTCTAATACATGAATGAATGAATGTTCAGTCGATCATTTTTTCCCTTAGGGTTAGCACTTTTTGTGTCCTCTCAGGAATTCGAACGACCAGGAGTTCGACTGCTTGCTATGATGTGTGCTGACCACCAGGGGGTGGCATGGAACAAAGGAAGGCCCCAGCTGGCAGCTGGCAGCTGAGGGAAGGAAGGCCCCAATCAGCCCTGATCGCCGGCAGGCCTAGGAACCCTACCCATGCATGAATTTCTTGCACCGGGCCTCTAGTTTATTTTAAAGATCACCGTTTTCTTCACTTCATTGCAGTGCCATCTTTATCCATTATCTGGTGACATTATATGAGAGACACTTTTTAAAAAAAGTAATAGACTTAATTTTTTTAAGAATAGTTTTAGCTTTACAGACAAATTGAGCCAAAAGTAGAGTTCCTATATGCTCCTCTCCTCAAACTTTCTTCTATTATTAACATCTTGCAAGTGTGGTGCATTTGTTCAAACTGATGAGCCAATATTGACTCATTATTATTATGAACTGAAGTCTATAGTTTACATTAGGTTCTCTCTTGGTACTGCACAGTTATATTGCTTTTGCCAAGCGAAAAATATCATATATACATCATTACAGTGTCGTGCAGAATAGTTTCACTGCTCTAAAAATTCCCTGTGTTTCTAACATCTGGCAACCATTGATCTTTTTACTGTCTCTGTAGTTTTGCCTTTTCCAGAATGTCATAAAGTTGGAATCATATGACATATAGCCTTTTTATACTGGCTTCTTTCACTGAGTAATATGCTTTTATTTTTTTAATTTTTATTGTTCAGATTATTACAGATGTTCCTCTTTTTTCCCCCCATAGCTCCCCTCCACCCAGTTCCCACCCCACTCCAGGCCTTCCCCACCCCGCCACTGACCTCCTCCATAGGCCTAAGCTCTTTGTCCAATCTCTCCCCGCACCCCCACAACCCCTTCCCCCCGAGAATTGTCAGTCTGCTCCCTTTCCATGCCCCTGATTCTATTACATTCACCAGTCTGTTCTGTTCATCAGGTTTTTTTATTCATTTGATTTTTAGGTTCACTTGTTGATAGATATGTATTTGTTGTCACTTTGTTGTTCATAATTTTTTATCTTTACCTTTTTCTTCTTCCTCCTCTTCTTAAAGAATACTCTTCAGCATTTCATATAATACTGGTTTGGTGGTGATGAACTCCTTTAGCTTTTTCTTGTCTGTGAAGCTCTTTATCTGACCTTCAATTCTAAATGATAACTTTGCTGGGTAGAGTAATATTGGTTGTAGGTTCTTGCTATTTATCACTTTATATATTTCTTGCCACTCCCTTCTGGCCTACACAGTTTCTGTTGAGAAATCAGCTGACAATCGTATGGGTGCTCCCTTGTAGGTAACTAACTGTTTTTCTCTTGCTGCTTTTAATATTCTCTCTTTGTCTTTTGCCCTTGGCATTTTAATTATGATGTGTTTTGGTGTGGTCCTCTTTGGATTCCTCTGGTTTGGTGTTTTCTGTGCGCTTCCTGGACTTGTAAATGTATTTCTTTCACCAGGTGGGGGAAGTTTTCTATCATTATTTCTTCAAATAGGTTTTCAATATCTTGCTCTCTCTCTTCCTCTGGCACCCCCATAATTCGGATGTTGGTACGCTTGAAGTTGTCCCAGAGGCTCCTTACAGTATCTTCATATTTTTGGATTCTTTTTTCTTTTTGCTTTTCCGGTTGGGTGTTTTTTGCTTCTTCGTATTTCAAATCTTTTACTTGATTCTTGGGAGCCTCTAGTCTGCTGTTGAATCTCTGTGTATTATTCTTTATTTCAGTCAGTGTATGCTTAATTTCTGATTGGTCCTTTTTCATATCCTTGAGGGTCTCACTAAATTTCACAGAGGTTTCCAGAAGATTGTTGAGTAACCTTATAACCATGGTTTTGAACTCCATATTCAGTTCTTTGCTTTCATCCATTTCTTTCATTTGTGACTTATTTTTTTGTCTCTGCATTTTGGCTGCTTCCTTGTGTTTGTTTCTATGTACTGGGTAGCTGCTAAGTCTCCTTGAGTTGATAGAATGGCCTTGTACAGTAGGTGTCCTATAGGGCCCAGTGGCTCAGCCTCCCCAGTCACCTGAGGTGGATGCTCTTGGTATACCCTTTTGTGGGCTGCGAGTACAGTCTTGTTGTAGTTGACCCTTGATTGCTGTTGGTATCACTGGGAGGAACTGACCTCCAGGCCAATTGGCTGTGATGACAAGCTGTGTCTACACTGGAAGATCTGTTGTGCAGGAGACACCTTTACAGGGTAGGACTTGCTTCAGTGGGGCTTTTGTGCTCCCTGAGTCTGCCCCTTGAGTGTGTCTCTTATGGATGTGAAGAGCTGTAATCTGGTATAGTCTCACTCTGACCACTGGGTACACTGGCTCTTGGGTCTCCAAGGAGGTGCAAGGTCAGCCATTGTCTGGGGCCACCCAGCAGGAGCTACAGAGACATCTTCAGACTCCTCCTCTTTATATGGGGTTTGAAAGTGCCCAGACGAGGCCCAGCTCTGAAGCAAGGCAGGCTGCTGCTGCTGGGCCTTCTTTTGGAAGCTGTGGGGCTCTCTGACCCAGCTGCAGTTTGACAGGTTTTAGGTGAAAGCCAGGCTGTTCATATGCAAAAGCTCATGCCCACAGCTTGGGTGAGGTTGTAAAATGGGTGGGGTGGGGTCTCTGGGAACCACCAGGGTGGAGTAAACAGCAGTGGCTGCCAGTCAGCTCTGCACCAGAGAGGTCCCTGGGTCTCCGCATCTTGTGCCCTCGTGCAGAAACAATGATCACTGTGAGCATCTCTGAGAGAAAGCCACCTTCGTGTTCCTGTCCCGATGCCAGACAGCCCAGTTTCTCCCCATATGTGTCTGGGTCCCGCAGAGTCTCGCCCGGAACTGGAGTTCAGAGCAAGCGGGAGCTTGTATCTCTCTTCCGATGAAAAGAGCAGCACATCCAGGTGCCAGCACTTTCCACGCCTCCACACCTCTTATCAGTCTCATTGCACTTTCTTCACCTCTCTAGTTGGGGAACTTCCACTCAGCCAGCTTTCCCGCGGTTCTGGGTGGTGGTTGTTCTGCCTTTTAGTTGTAATTTTGCTGTGGTTGTGAGAGGCAACAAGTATAGGTGTTTACCTATGCTGCAATCTTGGTTCTCTCTGAGTAATATGCTTTTAAGGCTCCTCCATATCTACTCATGGCTTGATAGTTCATTATTTTTAGTGCTGAATAACATTCCATGGTATGGATGTACCATAGTTTGTCACTCACCTATTGGAAGACATCTTGGTTGCTTCCAAGTTTTGGCAATTATGAGTTATGATAAAGCTGCTATAAACATTCATGTGCAGGTTTTTGTGTGTGGACATAAGTTTTCAACTCATTTGGGCAAATATCTAGGAGCATGATTTCTGGATTATATGGCCAGAGTATGTTTTATTGTGTAAGAAATTATCAAACTGTCCTACAGAGTGGCTATACCATTTTTCATTCCCACCAGCAAACAGTGAGAGTTCCAGTTGCTCCTCATTCTCACCAGCATCGGGCGTTACCAATGTTTTGAATTTTATTTGATATTAGAAGATGTATAGTAATGTTCCATTGTTGTTTTCATTTGCAAGTCCCTAATAACATACTATGTTCAGCATCTTTTTCTATGTTGTTGTTTTTTTTTGCTATCTGTATATCTTTTTTGGTGAGTTGTCTGTTCAGATGTTTTGCCCATTTTATAATTGGGTTGTTTGTTTTCTAACTGTTGAGTTTTAAGAATTCTTTGTATGTTTTGGATAATAGTGCTTTATCAGATGTGTCTCATATCTTCTCCCAATCTGTGTCTTGCATCTTTATTCTCTGAATGACAGAAGTTTTTAATTTTAATAAAGTCCTATTTCTTTCATGGATTGTGCCTTTGGTGTTATATCTAAAAACTCATCACCAAACCCAAGGTCTCTTGGGTTATCTCCTATTATACTTTCTAGAAGTTTTAGAAATTTGAATTTTACATTTATAGCTGATATTAATTTTGAGTTAAATTTTGTGAAAGGTTTGGTGAAAGGTTTTTTTGTTTTGTTTGTTTTTTAAATCCTCACCCGAGGATATTTTTTCCATTAATTTTCAGAAAGAGTGGAAGAGAGAGGGAAATACAGAGAGAAACATCGATGTGAGAAAAACACATCGATTGATTGCCTCCTGCATGAGCCGCGACCAGGGCCCAGGCTGGGAGGAGCCTGCAACCGAGGTATGTGCCCTTGACTGGAATAGAACTCAGGACCTTTCAGTGCCCATCGACTCTCTATCCACTGAGCCAAACCGGCTAGGGCTGTTTGTTTGTTTTAAGGTGTGTGTGTGTGTGTGTGTGTGTGTGTGTGTGTGTGTGTGCATGTGGATGTGCAGTTACGCCAGTTTCCACTTCATGAAAAGACTATCCTTTCTCTCAGCTCAGTCACCTCACCTTTCTGAGCTTTGGTTCCCTAAATGTCTTCGTAACACCTGCCTTGCCTGTCTTAGACTAAACAATGTAGTTACCAATGAGGGTCCAATGGCATAGACGGAAAATGCTATAGAACTATATCATGCTTGCCCTGGCTAGATAGCTCAGCTGGGTAGAGCAGTGTCCCATAACACAAAGTTTGGGGTTTGATCCCTGCTCAGGGCACATACAAGAAGCAACCAATAACTGCATAAATAAGGGAAACAACAAACTGATGTTTCTCTCTATCTCTCTAAAAATCAATAAATTAAAAAAAAGAAAGAAAGAAAGTAGATTAGTGATAGAAAATAGCTTAAGGCTGGGGAGCTTGGGAGGAAATTAGGAGCAATTGCCAAAGGGTATGGGGTTCCTTTGGGGGATAATGAAAATGTTCTAAAATTGATAGTGGAGATGATTGCACAACTCTGTGAAAATATGAAACCCCATTAAATTGTATGGTATGTGAACTACATTACAATAAAGATGTTTAAAAAAACTACCGTGCTTAATAAATACTTATTATATCGTTAAAAGTGGCTCTTGGATGATTGTACTACAGTGGTAATGTACTTAATATACATAATGTCTTGGATGGTGGTGATGGTTGCACAATAGTGTAGATCCACTTAAAAATGGTTAGAATGGTAAAATTTATGTTATGTATATTTTAGCCTTATAAAAAATTGAAGTGACGCTTTACACTTGTCCTTAGGGTTTGAGGTGCTCCATTTCTTGGGTAGGGGCACAGAGTAAAGCAAGAACATAAAGGACCCTCACCCTGTTCAGAACGTCAAGGAAATATTGAAAAAGCTAGGTTGGTGACATGAATATTGGCATCGCAACCCAACAGTTACTTCAGTTTCCTCCTCCTTTCTAGATGAGTGAGTGGTATGGGTCTTAGTCTGCAGTAGTTTTGTGGGGCAGGTACTGGCCACCAGCCAGTTGCAACACATGCATGTTAAAGTCGGTGACTGTAACCTCTTCTATCTGCCTGTGACTGCCTAATCACCTCAACACCAAAACACAAATCAAAAGACTTACAGTCCCAGCGGTAAGGACTTTTAAACAACTAGCTGAATCTCTTGGAGCAAGGCCTAGGAGGGGATGAAATAGATGGATTGGCATGCAATCCCTTTTCCTTTCCCTCATCACTTCCTGGGGGGAAGTATAAGGCCCAGAACCAAGGCCACATGCTAGAGTCAAAGTAGGAGTGAGGATAGTCATGTGCAACTTAGTGAAAAAGCAACAAGCAAAGCACATGCACGTTCAGAAGATTTTTGTTTCACTGTCAGTATTTATCCTTGACTAGTGTCCTGTGGTTAGAGTCCAGATCAATGGGAAGGGCGTGCTGCAGCACGCGGAGAAGAGGTTCAGTCCTTCTCCACTTTCCTAGGGAGGGGTACAGAGCCAAATCAGCTTTTAGCCTGAGTCTCCAGAGCAGGCCTTCCGGCAGGAGCTGAGATTCACGACGGTGGAAACCACTTGGTGGTTAAGTCAAACCAGGCCGTCCTCATGTCCTCACGGTGCAGTGGGCGGGCGGGGACCTCCCCCAAGTCCTGCAGCTCCTGCAGCTCCTGCAGGTCTTCCAGCTTCCCTGCGATGAAAGACCCCATACATTATTCATTTCAATAACAAACAGACACAGACATACATATATGTCAACACTGAGGTGAGAAACTGTTTAGAGCAAGTGACTGAATAATGATCCTTGCAGATCACAGTAGGAATGTAACAACTTCAGGTTCATGACTCACTGGCTAGTTATTAATCTTCCTTTCCAAAAGAGCTGAGAGTGGCAGGGCCTAGGGCAGGGGTGGGCAAACTTTTTGACTCAAGGGCCACAATGGGTTCTTAAACTGGACCGGAGGGCAGGAACAAAAGCATGGATGGAGTGTTTGTGTGAACTAATATAAACTCAAAGTAAAGGAGCGGAGGGGAGAGCAAGAGAACCCTCCGCTCTTTTGGTTCCGTGGGCCGGATAGAACAGCCGAACGGGCCGGATGCGGCCCGCGGGCGGTAGTTTGCCCACGGCTGGCCTAGGGTCAATACCTTACAAATGACACAAGTGGAAGCCCTGAGACACACCCTCTTGTCCTCCTCCTTCCCCACACTCATCCACAGCATGGCCCCAAAATGCCTCTGTTAACCTTTAATAAGTAGCCAGATATTTCTCCAGCAAAATGGTTTTATTTGGGAATAACAAAGAATTGAAATTCAGGACATGTGGTCTAATGGGGTATACATGCAAGTCCAGAGAACAAAGGAGAGGAACACTCTTTATGCTGTATAGACGGGGGCGGTGGGGGGGGCTGGTGTAAAGGAGTCTATAGAAACTGAATGTGTAACCAGACAAACAATGGGTCCGTGCTGCCTGTCACTACTCGAGCCAATTAGGCAGAGACAGGGTTGAATCCTATGTGAGCGTTTATTCCAATAATGCTGGCAGTGTGGGAGAGCAGCAGGTCGTTCACAAAAGTCTGCTCTGGACCCCACCATAAGCCGACCTTAGATTGGTAGAAGTACAAAGGAAAGTAGGCCAAAGGGCAAACGGGCAGTTTACAGATATGCAAAAGGGCTGGGGATCTTCAAAGGGCTTAGTCATATGCAAGTGCTGGGGATCTTCAAAGGGCTGGCGATTCTGGTTTCTGCAGCAAAGTTGTTCATCTTTCCAAGATGATAGGCAGCTCCAAATGGGGAGGGCGGGCTGCATTCCCAGGTGAGCTCCCAGGTCCGGCGGGCGGCTGCCAGCCAGGTTAGGATGTGCCTCCTTTCATCAGAACAAAACAATCCCGGTTAACAGAGCAGGATTACTATTTCTTACAATTCTACCGTAGCTGGTTCCGAACATTCTACTTCTGGCCCTATCCGATGTTCAAAGGATAATGATTTTTCATTGGCTGAGTTATGGCAGGCTCCCATTGGCTGAGCTGTTACCGGGTAAGTTGGAATCTCTTCTTCCTCCTGCTGCGGTAGTAAGTAGTGTAGTGTCACTTCCCGTTCAAGATGCAAGGTATGTTTCTTCCTGTTTTGTGGTGAGTGGCACATCCCCGAGAGTTCTCTCTTTAAGCCTCTATTTTACATGAGCTTTCTTTCTTTTTAAGAAAAATATATTTTATTGATTTTTTACAGAGAGGAAGGGAGAGGGATAGAGAGTTAGAAACATTGTTGAGAGAGAAACATGGATCAGCTGCCTCTTGTACACCCCCTATTGGGGATGTGTCCACAACCAAGGTACGTGCCCTTGACCAGAATCGAACCCGGGACCCTTCAGTCCGCGGGCTGACGCTATATCCACTGAGCCAAACCGGTTTCGGCTACATGAGTTTTCTGTTGAATTAACCTTCACACCTCCAGTGGCTGATCCGGGTCTGCCAGGCGGGGCCTGGGTGCGGACCGGGGGATGAGCATAAATTCTCGAGGGAGGCAGTCCTGGGTTTATTGGCCGGCCTTGCCATTTGTCAGCCGATGGGCATTGAATTTAGTTTCCTCATCTGGACACATGTCCAGTCATTAAAATAGCCACCTCACAGAGGCTGTAACCAGCCGTGGGCAAACTACGGCCCGCGGGCCGGATCCGGCTGTTCTATCCGGTTCTCTTGCTCTCCCCTCCGCTCCTTTACTTTGAATTTATATTAGTTCACACAAACACTCCATCCATGCTTCTGTTCCGGCCCTCCGGTCCAGTTTAAGAACCCATTGTGGCCCTCGAGTCAAAAAGTTTGCCCACCCCTGCATAAGCTCAAGCAACAATGGTGGTGTTTCACCTCCAGTAATCCTGCTAGGTAGGCATTCAAAGCCGGGGCCTGAAGACGGCTCTTTTCCAAAACCTCTCCAGTTAGTTCTCCGAGCAGTCAAGTTGAGAACCTTCATTGCGTGTGAATATCTAGACGGCGATGAGCCGAACCGCCTGGGGTCTTAGAGACCAACAGACCTCGTTCTGTCACTCACTAGCTCACTTGGCCACGTCTTTCAACCTCTCCAGGCCTCACTTTCCTCATCCGTAAAATGGGCGCAAAAATAGCACCCACTTCTGAGGTGAAATGAGCCAGTTTGGGTGACTGTGTCTGGCGCGCACACAATGTTTGGCAAATGTTAGCTGGTACCGTTAGGCCGTTCCCTTTTCTTGGGTGACAGAGAACCCGAAGACCGTCTGCTCTTTGTGCATAGGCCACGCTGTCTTAGCTCAAGTTCATTGCTTTCCCGGCACATTGCGTATTTCACACCCTAAGTGTTGAGGGAAGGAGGGCTAGTATGTCATTGTGGAATAATCCTGTGTGTGGGCCAACAGGACTGAGTTTGAGTCTGTTATCAGTGTGAGTCTCAGATTCCTCATCCATAACACGGGAGAACAAGACCGTGCATTGCTGTGAGAATTAGAGATAATGCGTGTAAAGGATGCAGCACCTAGGTACTGCATGATTGTCAGAGTTTTGGTTGTAAAATGTACAAGATGTGAAAACAAAAAGGCAGGAAACCCCTAAGAAAATTCAAACAGGAAACAGAGACAGAGGAGCGGACGGAGAATGAAGAAAAGCTGGGGAGGGCCCGGGGCTCAGGGGCCTGGGGGACAGATCTCCATCCATGTTACCACCAGGCTCGACACGACACTGGCACTGGTGACTCCTCGCCTGGGAGCGTGGCCAGGGTTGCAATAGTGTTGTTACCAGCCCACCCCCCGCATTTTTGTGCAGAATCTCCCCCGCCCCCGCAACACACATTTCTGCTAGCAGCCTGCTCTGACCCACGGCGAGCCCCTGCCTTCCCATCTGAGGGGCTGGGCCATGGCTTTGGTGCAGATTTGAGCACTGCCCGGAGGGACGATTCCTCTCCCCGGACCTCTTTCAAGGGAGAATGGCATTTCACTTGCCTGTCTTTAAAAATGACAGGGGTTATTACTGCTAAATGTAGTCAGCATAAGTGCTTTCCAATGAACCACGCCCAGCATCCTGGTATTTAGTATGCATGCTGACTACCGTCACCACCGCTTCTGAATGGTGGAAATTGGGCATCTGTCTCTTTAAATAAGAAACACTACTTGTGACTCATCCGTTCTCCTGTCTTAGGAATCAAATTTTATTCTCTAGTTCTTTCTGTTGAGAAAGTTTCTTTCTCAAACACCAGATTCTGCCCTTCTCCCGCAGGGAAATGTTTGCAGAGTTCTCTGGTGATTTTTCCAAAGCCCTGCTGAGTTTGCTAGTGAATTCGGAATGTGCTGAAGAGAGAGACAGGAAGTGAGTCCCTGGTGAGAGGCGAAAGTGAAAGAAAAGTTACTGGAGGCGGCTCCATCCCCACCCTTTCCTTCCTGCTCTGTTTCATTGTGGGTTTTTTTGTTTTTTGTTTTTACCCCTCTGGTTGTGTGGACAGCCTTAGGAATTTGAGCGTGTGAAATTAGATCAGGGGGCTTGGCATCGGGACCTGGTGACTATGATGTTGCTGGGACAGGTGGAGCAGGTGAGTGCCCGGTGCACAGTGGCTTCTGGACACCACGTTGCTGGGACTTGCTGAGGGCAGACGCCTCTGGGTCCCGCCAGGATCTCCACGTGTGTTTCTCTCTGAGCTACAGCCACTGGCCTTGCTCCTTCTTAGCTCTGGAAATCTCCAGTTCCTCCGCTGCGTTTCTCAGCTGTCTCCTCAGAACCTCAGTGGCCTCAAGCAGAGACAGTGTCTCTCTCCTGCTGGATCAGCTTGGAGATTCCACAAGACTTTATGTTTTGTTTCCTCTCCGTTTGGCCCTGGGGCAGAGGGCTAAGTGAATCCTTCTGTCACATCCTCATGCCCCGGGTCCTTGGTCTCGAAGGCCCACTGTCCCCTTCTCCCCCTGCCCTATTCTAGGCTCTTTCTTGATCCCGGCTTCCTACCCTCGGAGGTTTCCAAAAGACAGCTCTGGAAATCTTTTGACCCATATCCCTGAATTGATCTGTGTCTTTCCAAAACGTGTCGTTGCTTTGTGTGTGGGCACTATTTTTAAACGATGTGACTGGTACTTTCTCTGTGCTTCTGCTCATTAAATGGGGTTAATATTAATACAACATCATGAGGTGATGGTGAGCATTGTGATCAGAGGTGTTACCCGCTTGCGACAGTGGCTGGCTAAGTACCCAACAAGTGTTAGCAATTATTATTACAAATGTATTACTTGTATTATTTTATTCATTCTGTTTCCCTTTTTGGAAAGTAAGCACTTTGTGTAGTTTACATTCAGTGTATTTTGCCAGGTTCCACTTCCTAACCACTACACAGCATTGAGTGGTGGACGGCTTCCCCAATTCTCTATAAGGACTTGCCCTCCGACCCTTGACCTGATCCAACTTGCAAATCTTTGCCAGTTGGTGGGTAAAGTGGGTATCTCTTTGCTTTCTTCTGCATTTCCCAGGTTACTGACGAGTTCGAGCATCACTGATACACTTTGGCTATATGAGCACCTGGCCAGGGAACCCCATGTTTGCATCCATTGTCTGTCTACAGGGATTCTTTTTCTTGTCCACTTGCAGGAAACCTTTGTATGCTCCAGGCAGTGCTGGTCCCGTGGCAGGTGCTGGGAACACGGGCATGAAAGATGCAGCCTCTGCCCTTGTGAAGCGCAAAGCCTAGGACAGGAGCCGGACACAGAACAGAGGGACAGGGCTGGCTGGGTGCTCAGGAGGAGCGAGGGTCGGGGACTCCCCCTGGGCCAGGATTTAGCACAAACAGAGTTGCATTCTGTTGTGTTTTCACTCAGACTTTACGAGCAGAATCCATGGTGTGAAGGACACAGGTCTTCCCATGCACCTTTACCTAGGCCTCCTCGGGGGACGAGGCGTGTCCAGACACCTCACTCAATCCTCTGAGCAGTAAGATGGGTCTGTGTCATCTGGAAGCTTGTATTCCACTGGGGGAAAGAAAAAAAGGAAGTTGCAAGAAAAGAGGTGGTTTTTTGTTTGTTTGTTTGTTTGTTTCTACTTTTAACATCAGAGAACATCTCAACTGACTGACAGCAAAAAGGCCGGGCTAATGTGTGTTTTGTTCACTGTTACGTCTCCCAGGCTCCAACCATGATGAGGGCCCCAGGATTTGCCTCTTGGGTAAGGTTGGCTGGGTTGATTCCAGGGTTTTCTAAGCCACCGAGGGTGGGATCTGGTGGCTGAGGGCCCATGGAGGTGACCCTTGTATTTGAGTGTCGATGGGAAAACCACGAGACTTAGCTGTGGGAGTTAGCAGACCCTCTGTGAGCTGTGGTGAGGGTCCCCACAGTTTCCAGATCTCAACATCTCTCAGAAGTGCTCAGTCAATATTTATTGAATGAAAACATCAAAGTTATATTTTTTATTTTTTAAATATATTTTTATTGATTTCAGAGAGGGGAGAGGGAGAGAGAGATAGAAACAACAATGAGGAGAGAGAATCATTGATTGGCTGCCTTCTGAACATTGAGGATCAAGCCCACAACCCGGGCATATGCCCTGACTGGGATTGAACCCTGATCTTCTAGGCAAAACATAAAATTTATGATAAACCTAGACAATTGGTAAATTCTGGAAGTATGAAAAGAAAGCAATCTTAGTCATCATTTAGTCCAACTTCCTAATTTTGGAATATGATAATAAGACGCCCCCCTAAAACACCCAAACTTACATAGCTAACGGCAACAATTTCTTGGTTCTAGCAGCCTTATTATGAAATTGTGGGAGGTGCCACTCAGTTAAAACCGGAAGTAAAGCCTCTTCGCTCTTCATTCGGCTTAAACTCTTGCCTTGGCTAGACCAGCGGAGAGCAAGCAGCGGTGAGGGTCCCAGGCCTGTGAAGGAGCAGCCGGGAGGGTCCCAGGATTTGCCTTTGTAAGGTCAGGTGGGCCTTTGGGGAGGAAGGCCTTTGATTCTAGGGTTTTCTAGGCTGCTGGGGATGGGATCTGGTGGTCGTGGGCTCCTGGAAATGAGCCTTGTGTTTGAGCCTAGTGCCTGTGGGCCCACAGATTGCACATCTCAAGGCCTCTCTAGCTAAGGTTGATGCATTCCTGGTGGTTTTTTTTTTTTGAAGTGCTCCAAGTACAGTGATCCTTATGCAGGTGAAACTTGTCAAAGAATAGAAAGCAAAAGTTAAATCTCAAAGAACTTTGCTGCTACAGCTAACCATTTCTCAGCACGTACCCACCCACATAGATGCCCACGGACATGAACACATAAACACACACGCACACATGCACACAGTCCTAATAATTCAATCATTTATTTATTTTTTTTTTTGAGAAATTTAAAAATTACAGAGAAAATTACTGACAAAATTTGAGACTGTACTTGTGGGGTTAAGCATTTATAGGTGAACTTAGGAATTTCATTCAGTTTGAAAATGACAGGGTTTTGTTGAGGTTTGAACACCTTCACTGGGCTGTGTGAAAGCGCTGGTTTCAGGGTCTGCCAGGGACAGTATTTGTGTGCAGAGTGGACATCTGGCAGGTTCTGGGGGAGTCCCCACTTTGAGGTGGCCATCCCGGATGGGAAGGAATAGCCACACTATCACTACGGGCTGGGCCGGAGAGCCATTTTCAAGTCCTGTTGAGTTTGAAATGAGATGCAGGTTTTTGTGTCAGACGATGACTGCAAGTTTTGGATTTCTTGTCCCCAGTTATCCATATCCCAAAGGATCTGGGGTGCTGCTAGAATATCGCTAGAAGGATTGTTTGTGATTAGATGAGGTTTATTTGTAGTTAAATCGTGGCCATAAGGTCTAAATTTAGGCTCCAGCACGTACTAGCTTGGTTTGTAAGGTTCTGACCTCTCTGCTATAGTGAAGTTAAGAATTCCTGTTTTTGTGCTTTGGAGTAATTTTTTGGTCTTTTAAAAATTTTTAAATAATTTTAATATTTAAAAATATAATTATACTAGAGGCCTGATGCACGAATTTGTGCACAGGTGGGGTCCCTCGGCCTGGCTGGTGATCGAGGCCTATCAGGCGGGCTGGCCGGCTGGGGAAAGGACCACGGGAGGTTGGCTGCTGGTCTGTGGGGGCTCAGCCGGCAGGAGGGCAGTTGGCTGGCTGGCCCTGCTCCCGTTTGGGTGTGGGGGACAATCGGGGTGGGGCTGGTCGGGGTAGGGGTGGTGGGCAGTTGCGGGGGGGGTTTGATTCATCTCTTACTGGCTCTTTTCTAAACTGATTTCTCACAATTTTTGAGGATAATAATAGCAATTTTGTCAGAGACTAGTAGTAAAACGAGACAAGAAAACATGTTTTTATATTTATATGGATTATATGTCATAAACATATATCTCAAACAAACCTTTATTTATCGTTATGTGCTTTCAGGCATAAATATCTTATAAAAATATTAAATATACTCATAATTATGTAATGCAAACAATTTATGTGAATTTATTGTTGAATAGATACTATATAACCGAAAGCCAAAGAAAACCTCCTGGAGGTGTTTCCATTCCCATCCCGCTCCTCTGCCTGGTATGCATTCTATGTCAAAATAGTCAGGTGTGTGTATTTTATATATGCACATGCACACATTATACATGTGTGTTTATATTATACATGTATATGTGAATAAAATCGAGGGGGGGAATAACCAAATGTAAGCAAAGAATTGCTTTTAAATTGTGAATTTCTAAATGATTTTTATTTTTTCATACTTTCCTCGCTATCTCTAAGGAACAAGTGTTACGTTTACTATTTTAGGATCAGAAAAATACAACGAGGAATGTTTAAAAAAAAAAATTAATCTGCCCGGCTGGTGTTGTTCAGTGGTTGAGTGTCGACCTGTGAACCAGGAAGTCACGGTTCAATTCCCGGTCAGGGCACATGCCCAGGTTGTGGGCTCGATCTCCAGTGTGGGACGTGCAGGAGGCAGCCTATCAATGATTTTCTCTCATCATTGATGTTTCTGTCCCCCTCTCCCTTCCTTTCTGAAATCAATAAAAATATATTTAAAAAATATTAATCTAACCAAGTTTCTAGCTCAGGAGTTTGTCCAGTAAGCGTAGGTCCCAGTAGTTAGAACCCAGTGCCCGCTGCAGCCTGTGGTTAATGGTGTAAAATCTTGCACAGGCGATTGCTTTCCAGGCACGATGACTAGAAAACTAGGTGACACAAACACACACACACACACAGACTGTCAGTCGTACCCGTGTGTGCTGGGAACCCCAATCCAGGAAAGAAACCTCACTAGCATTTTACTAAGTGGCCATTTTGATACGAGGCAAAAATCACTTAGGAAACATTATCATGTTTCTGCAAAGACAGACGAGCGAGATGAGCTGACGACAGAGGACAGGGGCCCAGCCCCAACCATGTTCTAACCAGGGGTGGGCAAACTTTTTGACTCGAGGGCCACAATGGGTTCTTAAACTGGACCGGAGGGCCGGAACAAAAGCATGGATGGAGTGTTTGTGTGAACTAATATAAATTCAAAGTAAAGGAGCGGAGGGGAGAGCAAGAGAACCCTCCTCTCTTTTGGCTCCGCGGGCTGGATAGAACAGCCGAACGGGCCGGATCTGGCCCGCGGGCCGTAGTTTGCCCACGGCTGATTACTAAACTCATGTTCTAACGACAGGGACCCTGGGACCTGCATTTACTGGACAGCCTCCTGAGCTAGAAACTTCGTTAGATTAATATTTTTAAAACATATATATTTTTTTATTTATTTCAGAGCGGAAGGGAGAGGGAGAGAGGAAGAAAAACATCAATTATGAGAATCATTGGCCTTGAATTGTAATATACATACAGGGTGGGCAAAGTAGGTTTACAGTTGTGAGAACATGAAGCACAGAGTTTATTCTTGAATTATTACTTGTTAATTGTTGTATTATAATTAATAATAATTATTATTAACCTACTTTTGCCCACCCCTGTATATATACTGTCAGAAAACACTTTTGAACAAAAGCTTTAAAAAGGTTTATTCCTTTTGACTCTAATACTACTTTTGGGCAGTTATTCTAAGAAAATAATGAGAGGTGTACATAGAGCTTTGCATTTTAAGATCTTCCTAAATGTGCCGAAACCGGTTTGGCTCAGTGGATAGAGCATCGGCCTGCAGACTGAAAGGTCCCGGGTTCGATTCCGGTCAAGGGCATGTACCTTGGTTGCGGGCACATCCCCAGTGGGAGGTGTGCAGGAGGCAGCTGATCGATGTTTCTCTCTCATCGATGTTTCTAGCTCTCTATCCCTCTCCCTTCCTCTCTGTGAAATATCAATAAAATATATTAAAAAAAAAATCTTCCTAAATGTAATCAGAGACTGGTTACATAGATTATGGTCCATGCATTTGATTAGCTGCTTTACCGATTTTAAAATTCATATTGCAGAAGAAAAAAATGAAGACATCAAGATGTATTTACAGTATTATCAATGAAATACGGTGTCTTCAATTGTGAGGGAAAATAGACATAAAATATTTGGTATGAAAGACAGCAAATTATTACTAAGTGTTTATCTTAGGATGATGGAATCATAGGTAATTTTGATTTTTGCTTTTTATCTTTTCTCTATTTTGTAAAATGAATACAATAAGGATTGTTATCATCAGAAAAAAATAATTTTGGAGAGGAAAAAAAAAAGAAGATTCTGCTTGCATTAGACTCTTTGGTTGATTTTATTCTGTAAAATAAGATTTTAACACTGGTTACAAATGATATAAAATTTTAAAGACACTGAATCCAATGGTACCCAACAGGGCTGGACCTAGGTTAGGCTCATTCCAGTATATGAATACAAATGGGTCTTTAAATGGAGATTTTAATTTAGAGGTATGTACATTTATAATGCACATGGTAAAAATTTGAAATGGGGGAAAATGTTTCACTTTCCAATTCCCCCGTAGGCCTTCCCCACACTCACCCAGGCCTCTATTTCCTCTCCTCCGAGGCAGCCACCAAGTAGCCTCCTGTGTGTTTTGTCCAAACACCTGTGAATTCTGAAATCGATGCACCACTTAATAATACATCACATAGATCACACATACCCAACCATGTTGCCCTTTCCATTCTTTTTAATAGTTGAATAGAGTAGCATCGGATATGGCTAAAAGCTTATTTAACTCTTCTGATTTTCATTAAACAGTTGTTTCTGCTCCTTTGTTATTTTAAGCAATGCTGCCATGAATAACCTTTGCATGCATTTAGTACACTGATGTTTAAGCTAATGTAGGGGAAAAGACCTGCACATTAAACTGTGGGGTCAAAGGAGCTGTACATTTTATATTTTGACAGATATGGCCAAATTACCCACCTACCTGTTTTTTGTTGAAAATGGTCTTTTGTCATTTCAATTTGCTTTAAAAAAAATGGATTGTGCCGAAACCGGTTTGGCTCAGTGGATAGAGCGTCGGCCTGCGGACTCAAGGGTCCCGGGTTCGATTCCGGTCAAGAGCATGTACCTTGGTTGCGGGCACATCCCCAGTAGGGGGTGTGCAGGAGGCAGCTGATCGATGTTTCTCTCTCATCGATGTTTCTAACTCTCTATCCCTCTCTCTTCCTCTCTGTAAAAAAGCAATAAAATATACTTAAAAAAAAATGGATTGTGAATGAGGTTGAACATTTCAAATGTAAAAACGCCATTAGTTATAAAAAAAATAAAGCCGCTGGTACTTACTTTTTTCTTTGTCTGCTTCTGATCTTTACCCATTTAGGCATTGGGTGGTTGGTCTTTCTCTTTTTTCCTTAAACTGACTTATAGGAGCCCTACTTATTTATCCCTTTTATTTTTAAAAACATTTTGAATTTTCATTATTTATTTTTTGCACCTTTTTCTTCTCTTTTTTCCCTCTCATTTTTCTTCTCTTTTCCCCATTTTAGTTTTTCTCTTTCTTTTCTTTCTGCCCCCCTTTTTTTCTTTTTTTTAAAATAGTTCTTTATTATTGAAAGTATTACATATGGCCCCCTTTTTTCCTCCATTGACCCTCTCCAGCCCGCCCCCACACCCTGCCCCAGTCCTCACTGCCCCATTGTCTATGTCCATGTAGGAGTCCAATTTAAGAAAAACAATTAGTCTCTTTTCTATTTCATAGTACTGCCCCATTTTTCCCAGTGCAAGATTTATTTATTTTTTTGAAATTTTCTGGGTTTTTTCCCCCCAGAATATTTAAGTTTTTATTTAAATACATTTTATCAATCTTTCTTTGATGGCTTTTGGGTTTTCTGTTATACTTAGAGAGGTTCTTCACTACTGTAAGATTATTTTTAAAAATTCTCCTATGTCTTATCTTAGTATTTTAATTTTAAGGATTTAATCTTTGATCCATCTGCAGTTTATTTTGATGTAAGGAGTTCAGTTAGAATTCATTTCAGCTGTCCCAGAAGTCTACCCATTTGTTCGAACACCAAGTGTTTAAAAAGCCACCTAAATGTGAAGAGCCTTTTTTGGTGGTGTGTTTGATTTGGCCATATTTCATTGGTAACTCCTAATTAACATGTTAATTTCTAATTTCATTGTTAACGTCTAATAGCCAGAGAACATCGACTGTATTATTTCTGCTTTTCGGAAATCCGTTAGAGGTTTCCTGTGGACAGGGTGTGTGATTATTCTGTCGGTGTTTGGATGGACGTGCATTTCCCACGGAGAGGAAGTGCCTGTTGGGCAGAGGGTCTTCTGTAGTCTTCCCACGTTCCGCCTCCTGGCGTTTTCAGTCTCTGAGAGATGGGTGAGAGTTTCCTTCTGTTTTGAGGAAAGTAAGTTCTTGGAAGTCTCAAGTTCTTTTTAAATATTCAGCCCTTCTAGTGTTTTTGTTTTCTTGTAAGAACACGCATGTAATTGTGTCACTCCTCCGGGGTCTTATCTCCATGCCTGGGGTTCTCTCTCCTCAGGTTCCCCCAAAGCCTCACTTCCTGCCCCTCCTCCATGCACTTTGTTCCCCTCTCTTAAACACTGGCTGGTGTTTTAAGTTTCATTTCATTTACGAAGAGGACACCTGCATACTTTCTCCTTAACACGTGACAGGAAAAGGCCCATTCCTTTTCCTCGCCCCTTCGCCCCCACACTGTCAGGTTTCCCTTCATCTCCAGATCTCCAGGAGGAACGCCTTGATGAGTATGGTATGTCTCCCTCCAGACCTCGCTTTACATACTTGTCTGTAGTCACTGGAAACCTAATTGTATTGCTTTGAGTATTTTTAAAAAGTAGGTGCATGATTTTTTTTGTTATATTGCAACTTGCTTTTTTTTTTTCCTCACGGTCACCCTAACAACATATTTTGAATCACCATCCCGCTGTCGTTGGGAGGATGGAATGCATTTTTTAACCTCTGCAGGACATTGTGTGGCATGACTACGCCTTAGTTCGCTTAGTGTCCCTTTATTGGAGGACATGTGGGGTGCTCCTGTTGTTGGAGGTTACCGTCACGCTGTGATGAGACGCCAGGAGCATATCCTGTTGAGCACCCAGGTGTGTTTCTATAGCGTGTGATTTAGGGAGTGAGCTTCTAGTTTGTCTCTTCGTATGTCCCGCAGTTTTGTCTGTTGCACTTCGAATAGCTGCTGTGAGGTGCTGGCCCCTTACTTAAGATCTCTTTCGAACAAAGATATTTTCCTGATAATCGATTGCTTTGGCTGTGAGAGATCTCAGCCCAGCAGCCCTTGTGAACCCAACGCAAAGTGTGTCTTCTGAGATACTATCCGTTCAGTTTCCTGACTCAAGAAGACTTGTCTAAACAATGATGTCAGCTCTACGTTAAAAGGGAGGAAAAAGGTTTTGCCCCATAATTCTAATTCTAAGAGAGAATTAATCAGAGATAGGCACAGGACATATACAAAAGCCTCTCAATGCAATATGATTTTTAACAGTAAAGAAATAGAAAAATGCTTAAAATAAACTTGGATATATCCCATGTGCTGAAAAATCTAGAAACATTAAAAATATGGCAAAGAAGGATATTTAACGGTAGGGATAAATGTTTATTTTAAATGTTAAGTGTGTGGGGGGAGGGGACGTGTATACACCTGGATATGTAGCCTGATCCTAATTTTTGTATAAATGTGTGTGTGTATAGTGTGTGTGTGTGTGTGTGTGTGTGTGTGTGTGTGTGTGTGTGTTGTATGTAATGATAACTGGGACCATGTTATAACTCATTTTAAAATTTCATCAAAAAACCCCACTGGTTTTATAATCAAAGTGCAGACAGGAAGATGGTTTTTAAAAGGCTCTAAGTCTTTTTGGTCAGTTAAAAAAAAAAATGTAAAGCTTACTGTTAGGGTCACCAAAGGAGGAATGCATGAGGCCAAAGTGGTTCTGGATTATAAATTTATTAGTTCATCTGGATACCAGATGGGCTGTGCCCCCAAATGGCGCCAGCACCCAAAGATGGGAGTCAAAGGTTTTTAAGGGACTCCAGGTGGGCAGAGAATTCTCTGTGCAGGTCCGGATCCTGGGAAGGTCTGCAGGGGAGCGGTGACGGTCTTAGCAAGTGGAATGTGGTCTAAGCAAAAGGGAATGTCTGTGGTGAAGTGGCCTAAAGGTCAGTTTTCAAGGGAGGGGGAATTGATTCAATTATTTGATCAGACCTAACACTTACCTTAATGTGCAAATCAAAAGTATTTCTATTTTAATATCATCTGTACAAAATATATGGATCCTGGTTCACTCTCTCTGCTTAATACCTCTGAGTGTAATCAGGATTTGCATTTTCACCCAAGAATGTTAGTAAACGTAGGGAGCTTAAAGAGCCGGGAACCATCTGCTTTGCTTTAGGAAGGAAAGGGGTCCAAACAGGTCAAGGTTATTTGAGGTTAAGGAGAGTGCCAAAGGCACAGAGTCTGTGGGACCGAGGGGATGATGGAGCCGGATGGGAAGTTCAAGGTTTCCTAGTCCAAGGTTCTCACACAGCAGCTCTCCAGGCACCTCTGAAGGCAAGAGAGAGTCTGAGTAAGACTTCAACAAAGCCTTCTACTTTCCAGAGAGTTGGAAAACCACTGCTTCCAAGTGAATTTTCACATTTATTATTCCTACTGCACCCTGATTACAACTCTTCTGACCATTGGCTAGTTCAGTGGTCGGCAAACTCATTAGTCAACAGAGCGGCAAACTGTGGCTCGTGAGCCGCATGTGGCTCGCGAGCCGCAGTTTGCCGACCACTGGGGTAGTTTATAGATCGACCATCCCAAACAGTAAGCTACTTGAGAGCAGGAGTTTATCTGTTTGTTTGTTTTCTTCCCTGCGCCCCCAGCAAAATGTCCGACGTGTATTGCAAGTGATGTCATAGCATTTGACGAGGGAACCAACCAGTTATTGGTACTTTTCTTCCTCATCATAATGTTGTGTGTTGACCTAGGCTACAGCGACATTTGACTAACACGGACAAGCATGAGTTTCAGCAGTTGTCTGTATGAAATTGGGGAAGCGCTGAGCAGTGATGAGGTGGCCTCGCTCAAGTTCCTGAGCCTGGACTACATCCCACCAAGGAAGCAGGAGCCCATCAAGGACGCCTTGATGCTCTTCGAGAAACTCCAGGAGAAGAGAATGCTGGAGGAAAGCAACTTGTCCTTCCTGAGGGAGCTGCTATTCCGAATCGACAGGCTGGATCTGCTGGAAAATCGCCTGAAAACCAGCCAGGAGGAGATGCGGAAGGAGCTTCAGATCCCGGGCCGGGCTCAGATCTCTGCGTACAGGTGGGGACCATCTCTGCAGCCTCAGCATGGGAGGGGCGGGGAGCAGACACATCTCTGTGGGAGGGTTAATTGCAGGTTGTTGATGTAGAATGACTTTGGAGGCTCTGAGAAGATGTCCTATCAGGGCCAGATGAAGAAATGTGGAGACCTGATGTAGAATTCAGGAAGGAAAAAAAAGTTCAAACCATAAAATAAAATTGTAAAGTGAAACATTACCTGCAAGAATGCTGCCATTAAAATAGACTTTTTCTAAGTGTTCTGATTCTCTTTCTGATATGTGTCTGTTGCCTTGGTGTTTCTGTTTTCTTGATGCCCACATTGTGTGCTTACTTTGTCTGTCTCTATGTATAAAAGCCTAAGCCAGTCGCTGTGATGTGCACTGACCACCAGGGGGCAGATGCTCAATGCAGGAGCTGCCCCCTGGTGGTCAGTGCGCTCCCATGCTGGGCTCATGGCTGGCGAGCCTAACGCACAATGGGGTCGGGATGAGCGGGAGCGGTGCAGCTCCAGGCCAGGGCTTGGGCTCCTCCCCGGCCGCCTGCCAGGGCCCCATCCCTCAGGCCACGCTGAGGCACCCCACTGGTGCACGAATCCGTGCCCCGGGCCTCTAGTTTTGGATAAAGCATCACTACTTTTTACCCTGAAATCCCCCTCCCACTTGCTTGTGGGTGACTATGGAAATTCTCAATGGAGAATTTCCCACACTTGCATTATAGAACCCTCCAATGAGGGACACGCTGTCAGGCGTCCAGATGGGCCAGGCCAGAGCCCTCAGAGACTGATTAGCCCCTGTGAGGCCTGCTGCTGCTGAGAGAATGACACTGACCGGGGTGTCAGTCCTGCCAAAGGCCTTGCAGCTCAGCCCGTCCCCACCCATGGGAGAGTCTGTAACCTAGGATGATAACAAGTCACTGCCCGTTAATCTTTGTGATTCTCAAGACTTAAAAAATAGAGACATATTATCTACTCTCTTTCAACAATCCCCTGTTCTCGGTAGCCTTTGTCATGTAGAATCATCACCTCTCTCTCCATTCTTCCTTTTGTGTCTGTCTGAATCTCCCTCTTCCTATAAGGACCCAGTCATTGAATTAGGACCCACTCGAATCCAGTATGACCTCATTTTAACGAGATCACAACAGCAGAGACCTTTTTAAAATAAGGTCACATTGATGTGTTCTGGGTGAACACGCATTGGGAAGGAGGATACTGTTCAATACTGGGAACTTTGGTTTAATAGGATTGTGAAGTTCTTTTAAGGAATTTTTTAATTAGGCACCAATTAATCCTAAAAAACAACACCCCCCAAACTAGGAAGCCTGGAAGGTCTCAGCTTGTGCCCACCGTCTCGGTCTTCTGGAGGCTGCTGGGCTGAGACAAACTGCCAGTGCCAGACATGGCCTGTCCCTCCTATAGGGCCAGGGGTCCCTGCCAGGGGCAGGATCTGTCTGTTAAAATATTCAACATGTTACCCCCTGGCAATGGGCAAGGAGACACCAGATTGGTGGTGTCGCTCTTATATCCATCAGGGGCAAAGCAGGCGCACAGTCCTTATTTCATTCTAGCTGATGCCTGTGTTGTTGGCCAGCTGTTTCATGCCTGGGCACATAAAAAAAAAATATATTCAACATGTTAGTTTCGGGGGGAGGGAGGCGGGGGTGGAGCCAGCACAAGTACACGCTACTGCTTCTTCATTGTTTATCATTAGCCAGTAAATGAAAAATACACGTGTGATCGCTTTCCATTTATAAGAAAACACTAGACATTTAAAATGTCAAAGTAGAACTGCTACCTAAAAATAAGGGACTTATAAACCATCCAGGTTTATTTGTAGACAATGATGGTACAAGAAAGCCAGTAGGTTTCAGCATGAGGAAAATAAAGGGAAAAATACGTGGTAGTAACGTTAACAGGGGCAGTGGCTTTAGATTGGACCCAGTCTTGGCCAAAGCGAGAAAGTTTTAGCAAAATACTTCTAGGGTAGAGGTTCCACGAGAAGAAGGAGGAAGCAGATGATAATACTGAATAACTCCCGTTTCCGCACTATTTTTATTTTCAGAATCTTAATTTTCTAATTTAACTTTGAAGTTAACGTGTTTTTGCATTGAAGTTGTTTCCTTTACAACATAATAATGAAAGTTTGCTGACTTATAAAACATTCCTTTGCTCATTGAACAAGCATATCCCCAAATCCTATCATAGGTTAGGAAATAATAATGCCGTGTATGGAGCACTTAGTGCGGTTGCCAGAAACTGGTTTGAGGACTGCAGGTAAACTTACTCATGTAACCCCCAGCACGGCCCAACGAGTAGATACAGAAGCATCTGCGGTCTACAGTGAAGACACACGTGTGTAACGTGTCTGAAGTCACACAGCTCATACGTGGCGGGACCAAGGTTCCAACATCCTTAGTCTGGGTCCGCTGCATTTAAACACCGTCCCTCACAACCCTCTGAGCTTATGGAAGCAAACAGGGCCTGGGTCCGTCTCTCGGGATTTGGAGAGCTTGATAAACAGCCGATTATTTGTTACTCTTTGCGCGATACAACGTGCCGGAGGGAGATTGCACTTAGGCAGTGCTTGAGCTGTTCGTGGATGAGTGGCTGTCTAAAGACAGACAAGGGAATAGGAGTGTGGTGGGGGGCTAGGCATAAAGGGGTGAGGGGCAGGGCAGCTGGGTGTGCTTGGAGAAGAGACAGTGGGAGGGTGGTGAGGAGCGGCCGAGATGAGGGGGTAGGCTGGGCTCAACTCACAGAGGTCAGTATTCCAGAGCCCAGTGTTTGGCCTTCCTGCTGAAGGTAACGGCTGGGAGAACACTGACACGTTTTAATTGGGAAGCGATGATCGGATTTGCATTTTGAAAAAACGTAATTTCCAAAATCAAAACTTTCTTGTTGCAACAAGATCTTGATGTCATAGCGAAGACGACAGGAAACCACACTTCGTGGAACTGAAATGAACTGAAGGACAGTTCGTTTGAATTCTGTTAAAGCTGGATAGTGGGGCATGAGGCAGTCGTTTTCTGTGTCACTACACCAGCCTCTCCCCAAGAACTCAACTCCTACCCCATGCGATGAGCTGGCTTTATTTTGAAGGGAGGCCATCGGAATCGAGTCTGCTGTGACGCCATGTATCACCTGAGAAATTATTTAAACAAGCATTTCTCAAGTGTCTCCATTTCCCACCGCAGGGTCATGCTTTTCCAGATTTCAGAAGATGTAACTGCAACGGAATTGAAGGACTTTAAGTTTTTTTTGAACCAGGAGCTCTCCAGATGTAAACTGGCGGATCGTATGGTAAGACCCGGTGTCATGCCAAGATTCAGTCCCGAGGAAGAGCCAGCCAGTGGGGATTGCTGAGGCTGAAGCGAGGGCTACTCCGGTAAAAGCGACCCGAATTCTCACTTTTTAGCCTGGGTTGAAGAAGAAAGCTGTCAGGCGTGAGGGTTGTAGATGTGACCCCTTTGTATGCTCTGAAGTGCTGCTCACGCTAATTACCAGGAGCAAGGCAGTGTCGGGAGAAGAGAAGAGGGCGGTGGGGCTCAGCCCCATGTGGGACTGCAGAGCCACGGGAGACAGTATCTGTGTCTGAGGCGGTTTTGTGTGTCTGTGTGAGTGATGTGTGTGCACGTGTGTTTATATGTGTGTGTGGTGTTTCTGGGTGTGTGCATATCTGTGCATATATGGTGTGCTGCAGGGTTTTTTTGTGTGTGTGTCTGGTGTATTATGTGTGTGTCTGTGTGTGTGTGTGTGGTTGGTATTGTGTGTGTGTGTGTATAGTTGGTATTGTGTGTATGTGTGGTTGGTATTGTGTGTGTGTGGGGGGGTTGGTATTGTGTGTGTGTGCGGTTGGTATTGTGTGTGTGTGGTTGGTATTATGTGTGTGTGTGTGTGTGTGGTTGGTATTGTGTGTGTGTGTGTGTGTGGTTGGTAGTGTGTGTGTGTGGTTGGTATTGTGTGTGTGTGTGGTTGGTATTGTGTGTGGTTGATATTGTGTGTGGTTGGTATTGTGTGTGTGTGTGTGTGTGGTTGGTATTGTGTGTGTGTGTAATGTTGGTATTGTGTGTGTGTGTGGTTGGTATTGTGTGTGTGTGTGGTTGGTATTGTGTGTGTGTGTGTGTGGTTGGTATTGTGTGTGTGTGTGTGTGTGGTTGGTATTGTGTGTGTGTGTGGTTGATATTGTGTGTGTGTGGTTGGTATTGTGTGTGTGTGTGTGTGTGGTTGATATTGTGTGTGTGTGGTTGGTATTGTGTGTGTGTGTGTGTGTGGTTGGTAGTGTATGTGTGTGGTTGGTATTGTGTGTGGTTGATATTGTGTGTGTGTGTGGTTGATATTGTGTGTATGTGTGTGTGTTTGGTATTGTGTGCGTGTGTGTGTGTGGTTGGTATTGTGTGTGTGTGTGTGGTTGGTATTGTGTGTGTGTGGTTGGTATTGTGTGTGTGTGTGTGTGGTTGGTATTGTGTGTGTGTGTGGTTGGTATTGTGTGTGTGTGTGTGTGTGGTTGGTATTGTGTGTGTGTGTAATGTTGGTATTGTGTGTGTGTGTGGTTGGTATTGTGTGTGCGTGTGGTTGGTATTGTGTGTGTGTGTGTGTGTGTGTGGTTGGTATTGTGTGTGTGTGTGTGTGTGGCTGGTATTGTGTGTGTGTGTGGTTGATATTGTGTGTGTGTGGTTGGTATTGTGTGTGTGTGTGTGTGTGGTTGATATTGTGTGTGTGTGGTTGGTATTGTGTGTGTGTGTATGTGTGGTTGGTAGTGTGTGTGTGTGGTTGGTATTGTGTGTGGTTGATATTGTGTGTGTGTGTGGTTGATATTGTGTGTGTGTGGTTGATATTGTGTCTATGTGTGTGTGTTTGGTATTGTGTGCGTGTGTGTGTGTGTGGTTGGTATTGTGTGTGTGTGTGTGTGTGGTTGGTAGTGTGTGTGTGTGGTTGGTATTGTGTGTGGTTGATATTGTGTGTGTGTGTGGTTGATATTGTGTGTGTGTGGTTGATATTGTGTCTATGTGTGTGTGTTTGGTATTGTGTGCGTGTGTGTGTGTGTGGTTGGTATTGTGTGTGTGTGTGTGGTTGGTATTGTGTGTGTGTGTGGTTGGTATTGTGTGTGTGTGTGTGGTTGGTATTGTGTGTGTGTGTGGTTGGTATTGTGTGTGGTTGATATTGTGTGTGTGTGGTTGTGTGTGTGTATGTGGTTGGTATTGTGTGTGTGTGTGTGTGTGGTTGGTATTGTGTGTGTGTGTGTGTGGTTGATATTGTGTGTATGTGTGTGTGTTTGGTATTGTGTGCGTGTGTGTGTGTGTGGTTGGTATTGTGTGTGTGTGGTTGGTATTGTGTGTGTGTGTGTGGTTGGTATTGTGTGTGTGTGTGGTTGGTATTGTGTGTGTGTGTGTGTGTGTGTGGTTGGTATTGTGTGTGTGTGTAATGTTGGTATTGTGTGTGTGTGTTTGGTATTGTGTGTGTGATGTTGGTATTATGTGTGTGTGTGTGGTTGGTATTGTGTGTGTGTGTGGTTGGTATTGTGTGTGTGTGTGCGTGTGGTTGGTATTGTGTGTGTGTGTCTGTGTGTGTGGTTGGTATTGTGTGTGTGTGTGTGTGGTTGGTATTGTGTGTGTGTGTGTGTGTGGTTGGTATTGTGTGTGTGTGTGGTTGATATTGTGTGTGTGTGGTTGGTATTGTGTGTGTGTGTGTGTGTGGTTGATATTGTGTGTGTGTGGTTAGTATTGTGTGTGTGTGTGTGTGTGGTTGGTAGTGTATGTGTGTGGTTGGTATTGTGTGTGGTTGATATTGTGTGTGTGTGTGGTTGATATTGTGTGTATGTGTGTGTGTTTGGTATTGTGTGCGTGTGTGTGTGTGTGGTTGGTATTGTGTGTGTGTGTGTGGTTGGTATTGTGTGTGTGTGGTTGGTATTGTGTGTGTGTGTGTGGTTGGTATTGTGTGTGTGTGTGGTTGGTATTGTGTGTGTGTGTGTGTGGTTGGTATTGTGTGTGTGTGTAATGTTGGTATTGTGTGTGTGTGTGGTTGGTATTGTGTGTGCGTGTGGTTGGTATTGTGTGTGTGTGTGTGTGTGGTTGGTATTGTGTGTGTGTGTGTGTGTGGTTGGTATTGTGTGTGTGTGTAATGTTGGTATTGTGTGTGTGTGTGGTTGGTATTGTGTGTGTGTGTGGTTGGTATTGTGTGTGTGTGTGTGTGGTTGGTATTGTGTGTGTGTGTGTGTGGTTGGTATTGTGTGTGTGTGTGTGGTTGATATTGTGTGTGTGTGGTTGGTATTGTGTGTGTGTGTGTGTGTGGTTGATATTGTGTGTGTGTGGTTGGTATTGTGTGTGTGTGTGTGTGTGGTTGGTAGTGTATGTGTGTGGTTGGTATTGTGTGTGGTTGATATTGTGTGTGTGTGTGGTTGATATTGTGTGTATGTGTGTGTGTTTGGTATTGTGTGCGTGTGTGTGTGTGTGGTTGGTATTGTGTGTGTGTGTGTGGTTGGTATTGTGTGTGTGTGGTTGGTATTGTATGTGTGTGTGTGTGGTTGGTATTGTGTGTGTGTGTGGTTGGTATTGTGTGTGTGTGTGTGTGTGGTTGGTATTGTGTGTGTGTGTAATGTTGGAATTGTGTGTGTGTGTGGTTGGTATTGTGTGTGCGTGTGGTTGGTATTGTGTGTGTGTGTGTGTGTGTGTGGTTGGTATTGTGTGTGTGTGTGTGTGTGGTTGGTATTGTGTGTGTGTGTGGTTGATATTGTGTGTGTGTGGTTGATATTGTGTGTGTGTGTGGTTGGTATTGTGTGTGTGTGTGTGGTTGGTATTGTGTGTGTGTGTGGTTGGTATTGTGTGTGGTTGATATTGTGTGTGTGTGTGGTTGTGTGTGTGTATGTGGTTGGTATTGTGTGTGTGTGTGTGTGGTTGGTATTGTGTGTGTGTGTGTGTGGTTGATATTGTGTGTATGTGTGTGTGTTTGGTATTGTGTGCGTGTGTGTGTGTGTGGTTGGTATTGTGTGTGTGTGGTTGGTATTGTGTGTGTGTGTGTGGTTGGTATTGTGTGTGTGTGTGGTTGGTATTGTGTGTGTGTGTGTGTGTGGTTGGTATTGTGTGTGTGTGTAATGTTGGTATTGTGTGTGTGTGTTTGGTATTGTGTGTGTGTGGTTGGTATTGTGTGTGTGTGTGTGGTTGGTATTGTGTGTGTGTGTGGTTGGTATTGTGTGTGTGTGTGCGTGTGGTTGGTATTGTGTGTGTGTGTGTGTGTGGTTGGTATTGTGTGTGTGTGTGTGTGGTTGGTATTGTGTGTGTGTGTGTGTGTGGTTGGTATTGTGTGTGTGTGTGGTTGATATTGTGTGTGTGTGGTTGGTATTGTGTGTGTGTGTGTGTGTGTGGTTGATATTGTGTGTGTGTGGTTGGTATTGTGTGTGTGTGTGTGTGTGGTTGGTAGTGTATGTGTGTGGTTGGTATTGTGTGTGGTTGATATTGTGTGTGTGTGTGGTTGATATTGTGTGTATGTGTGTGTGTTTGGTATTGTGTGCGTGTGTGTGTGTGTGGTTGGTATTGTGTGTGTGTGTGTGGTTGGTATTGTGTGTGTGTGGTTGGTATTGTGTGTGTGTGTGTGGTTGGTATTGTGTGTGTGTGTGGTTGGTATTGTGTGTGTGTGTGTGTGGTTGGTATTGTGTGTGTGTGTAATGTTGGTATTGTGTGTGTGTGTGGTTGGTATTGTGTGTGCGTGTGGTTGGTATTGTGTGTGTGTGTGTGTGTGTGTGGTTGGTATTGTGTGTGTGTGTGTGTGTGGTTGGTAGTGTGTGTGTGTGTAATGTTGGTATTGTGTGTGTGTGTGGTTGGTATTGTGTGTGTGTGTGGTTGGTATTGTGTGTGTGTGTGTGTGGTTGGTATTGTGTGTGTGTGTGTGTGTGGTTGGTATTGTGTGTGTGTGTGGTTGATATTGTGTGTGTGTGGTTGGTATTGTGTGTGTGTGTGTGTGTGGTTGATATTGTGTGTGTGTGGTTGGTATTGTGTGTGTGTGTGTGTGTGGTTGGTAGTGTATGTGTGTGGTTGGTATTGTGTGTGGTTGATATTGTGTGTGTGTGTGGTTGATATTGTGTGTATGTGTGTGTGTTTGGTATTGTGTGCGTGTGTGTGTGTGGTTGGTATTGTGTGTGTGTGTGTGGTTGGTATTGTGTGTGTGTGGTTGGTATTGTGTGTGTGTGTGTGTGGTTGGTATTGTGTGTGTGTGTGGTTGGTATTGTGTGTGTGTGTGTGTGTGTGGTTGGTATTGTGTGTGTGTGTAATGTTGGTATTGTGTGTGAGTGTGGTTGGTATTGTGTGTGCGTGTGGTTGGTATTGTGTGTGTGTGTGTGTGTGTGGTTGGTATTGTGTGTGTGTGTGTGTGGTTGGTATTGTGTGTGTGTGTGGTTGATATTGTGTGTGTGTGGTTGGTATTGTGTGTGTGTGTGTGTGTGGTTGATATTGTGTGTGTGTGTGGTTGGTATTGTGTGTGTGTGTGTGTGTGGTTGGTAGTGTGTGTGTGTGGTTGGTATTGTGTGTGGTTGATATTGTGTGTGTGTGTGGTTGATATTGTGTGTGTGTGGTTGATATTGTGTCTATGTGTGTGTGTTTGGTATTGTGTGCGTGTGTGTGTGTGTGGTTGGTATTGTGTGTGTGTGTGTGGTTGGTATTGTGTGTGTGTGTGGTTGGTATTGTGTGTGTGTGTGTGGTTGGTATTGTGTGTGTGTGTGGTTGGTATTGTGTGTGGTTGATATTGTGTGTGTGTGTGGTTGTGTGTGTGTATGTGGTTGGTATTGTGTGTGTGTGTGTGTGGTTGGTATTGTGTGTGTGTGTGTGGTTGATATTGTGTGTATGTGTGTGTGTTTGGTATTGTGTGCGTGTGTGTGTGTGTGGTTGGTATTGTGTGTGTGTGGTTGGTATTGTGTGTGTGTGGTTGGTATTGTGTGTGTGTGTGTGTGTGGTTGGTATTGTGTGTGTGTGGTTGGTATTGTGTGTGTGTGTGTGGTTGGTATTGTGTGTGTGTGTGGTTGGTATTGTGTGTGTGTGTGTGTGTGGTTGGTATTGTGTGTGTGTGTAATGTTGGTATTGTGTGTGTGTGGTTGGTATTGTGTGTGTGTGTGGTTGGTATTGTGTGTGTGTGTGTGTGTGGTTGGTATTGTGTGTGTGTGTGTGGTTGGTATTGTGTGTGTGTGTGTGTGTGGTTGGTATTGTGTGTGTGTGTAATGTTGGTATTGTGTGTGTGTGGTTGGTATTGTGTGTGTGTGTGGTTGGTATTGTGTGTGTGTGTGTGTGTGGTTGATATTGTGTGTGTGTGGTTGGTATTGTGTGTGTGTGTGTGTGTGGTTGATATTGTGTGTGTGTGGTTGGTATTGTGTGTGTGTGTGTGTGTGGTTGGTAGTGTATGTGTGTGGTTGGTATTGTGTGTGGTTGATATTGTGTGTGTGTGTGGTTGATATTGTGTGTATGTGTGTGTGTTTGGTATTGTGTGCGTGTGTGTGTGTGTGGTTGGTATTGTGTGTGTGTGGTTGGTATTGTGTGTGTGTGTGTGGTTGGTATTGTGTGTGTGTGTGGTTGGTATTGTGTGTGTGTGTGTGTGGTTGGTATTGTGTGTGTGTGTAATGTTGGTATTGTGTGTGTGTGTGGTTGGTATTGTGTGTGCGTGTGGTTGGTATTGTGTGTGTGTGTGTGTGTGTGTGTGGTTGGTATTGTGTGTGTGTGTGTGTGTGGTTGGTATTGTGTGTGTGTGTGGTTGATATTGTGTGTGTGTGGTTGGTATTGTGTGTGTGTGTGTGTGTGGTTGATATTGTGTGTGTGTGGTTGGTATTGTGTGTGTGTGTGTGTGTGGTTGGTATTGTGTGTGTGTGGTTGGTATTGTGTGGTTGATATTGTGTGTGTGTGTGGTTGATATTGTGTGTATGTGTGTGTGTTTGGTATTGTGTGCGTGTGTGTGTGTGTGGTTGGTATTGTGTGTGTGTGTGTGGTTGGTATTGTGTGTGTGTGTGGTTGGTATTGTGTGTGTGTGTGTGGTTGGTATTGTGTGTGTGTGTGGTTGGTATTGTGTGTGGTTGATATTGTGTGTGTGTGTGGTTGTGTGTGTGTATGTGGTTGGTATTGTGTGTGTGTGTGTGTGGTTGGTATTGTGTGTGTGTGTGTGTGGTTGATATTGTGTGTATGTGTGTGTGTTTGGTATTGTGTGCGTGTGTGTGTGTGTGGTTGGTATTGTGTGTGTGTGGTTGGTATTGTGTGTGTGTGTTTGGTTGGTATTGTGTGTGTGTGTGGTTGGTATTGTGTGTGTGTGTGTGTGTGGTTGGTATTGTGTGTGTGTGTGGTTGGTATTGTGTGTGTGTGTGTGTGTGGTTGGTATTGTGTGTGTGTGTAATGTTGGTATTGTGTGTGTGTGGTTGGTATTGTGTGTGCGTGTGGTTGGTATTGTGTGTGTGTGTGTTTGTGTGTGTGACACCAGAGGAAATGCTGGGTGTGAGGCAGTTCCCAGGGCTGTCACCATGGGCGCCATGGCTGTCTCAGCATACACCTCTGGCTGTTTCACATGAAGGTGTCACGGGTGGTTTTAGCGCAGGGCCCAGGTCCTGGGGACTGATGTTGTCTCTCCTCTGTCTTCTCTATTTCTGGGCCAGAAAACACAGAAGTGCCTTCCTAGCAGTATATTGGCTTTGAAAGACCGGGATGTCCTCTCAGGAGAGTCTGCTTGGGAAGCTAGGGTGGTCCCTTGAGTTGGAGAAAGTGCAAGTAAAAACAAAAATGTAATCTAAAAGCCAATGTGGCCCAATTCCATCTTCCAACTTTATTTCTCCTCCCTCTAGAGCTTGCTTGATATTTTCATGGAGATGGAGAAGAGACTCATCCTTGGGGAAAGAAATTTGGACACCCTAAAAAGAATCTGTGAACAAATCAACCTGAGCCTGCTGGATAAAATCAGTGCTTATGAAGAATTAAGTAAAGGTAGAAACAACCTCACAGCTGTAAACCAGCAAAATGTATTCTTTTTAAAAAAATATATTTTATTGAGTTTTTACAGAGAGGACGGGAGAGGGATAGAGAGAAACATCTATGAGAGAAACAGCAATCAGCTGCCTCCTGCACACCCCCTACTGGGGATGTGCCCGCAACCAAGGTACATGCCCTTGACCGGAATCCAACCTGGGACCCTTGAGTCCGCAGGCCGACGCTCTATCCACTGAGCCAAACCAGTTAGGGCCAAAATGTATTCTTTTCAAAAAAGTTTTCATTTATTGATTTGAGAGAGAGAGAGAGAGAGAGAGAGAGAGAGAGAGAGAGAGAGAGAGAGACATTTGCTATTCCACTGATCCATGAATTCACTGGTTGATTCCTGCCAGCTTATTCCTTTATGTGCCCCAAGCAGGGATCGAACCTGCAACCCCAGTGCAGCAAAATGTATTCTTAAATTGACAAACCCCTCTATGTCACAGTATTTTAAAAACAAAACTGTGTGTTTGCTTTAATTCAGAGGGAAGAATGAGCCTTTGTTAAAGATTCATAAATAGCCAAAGTAAAGCCAATGAATCAGCCCTGGCCTGTGTGGCTCAGTTGGTTGAGCATCGTTCCATGTATCAAAAGGTTGCTGGTTCGATTCCCAGTCAGGGCATATGCACAGGTTGGGGTTCCGATCCCCGGTAGGGGGCCTGCAGAAGGCAACCGATCGATGTTCTGCTCTCACATCGATGCTTCTCTTCCATTCTCCCTCTTCTTCCTCTCTCTCTAAAACTCAATAAAAAATACGAAAAAGAAACAAAAACAAAATCAAGGAATAATTGTAAAAATTTACCATGCACACAACAAAAAGTTTGCAAACCGGGAGCATTCAAAACACAACATGGAATGAGGCTCAGGAGCACGCTGTTATAAAGCAGCTTACATAGTGAGAAAGCAGTGGCTGTTGATTCTTCACAGTGATCGATTCTGATGTTAGAGTTTGCTTAAATGACAGGTTGATCAGTGGTTACCTCATGTCAACCTTGGAGAAAAGTTCAAGTTTTCCTCATGATTTTCAGAGGCACAAACAAGGTCAAGTTAGCCTTGTAAAATAAGCTAAATTAAGCTTTGCTTGTATGATTAAATTTTTTTCTGCTCGAAGGTTTTTTAAATATATATATATATATATATATTTATTGATTTCAATGAGAAAAGAAGAGGGAGAGAGAGAATCTTTGATGGCTGCCTCTTATATGCCCCCTACTGGGGATCGAGCCCGAAACCTGTGCATATGCCCTGACCAGGAATCGAACTGTGACCTCTTGGTTCACAGATTGATGCTCAGCCACTGAGCCACGCCAGCTGGGCAGCAGTTGTGTTTTGTTGTTGTTTTTTAATCTTAACCTCTTAACAGAAGTCCAGGTGAATTTTCAAGTGGTGGTACCTGGAGATGTTTTCAAGACTTACTTAATTAATTTACTCTTTGATATTTTCATTGCTTCCTCTCTACAACCTTCCACCATCCATGTCCACATCTTAATGGACCTGCCGCCGAGTACCAGGATGAGGGCTCGGTGGCGACTTCTTGTCACCTCTGCTCTACACACTAAAAGACGTGTCTAGACACACAAACCATGTGGCCTCAGGCCAGCAAGTTTGAAACAGATGCAGAGTTATTCAGTGGTAAGAATGGGACTCTTTCTGTGGATTGGAAGGATATGAATTTTCCTTTTAAAAGGGACTTACGTTATCCCGGGTGTTACATGTTTCTTTACTGAAGTACCTTCTCTGCCACGTGTCATTCTCTGTAGAGGGGGGACCAATTTCAGACTATCCTCGAGAGCAGGACAGTGAGTCACAGGAACAGAACTGTGAGCCGCCACGGGAACAGAACTGTGAGCCGCCATGGGAGCAGGACAGTGAGTCACGGGAGCAGGACTGTGAGTCACAGCAGGTATGAGGAAACCTCCCGCTACTTCCTTTCTTTACATTCAAGGTTCTCGTTAGTGTATTCCTTAGCTTTTTTAGCTCCTGGTAAACTAGCAAGGAGAAGAAACTTGGTGACTGTTTTGAGGACTATGGAAAAAATTCACAGAAGGACAAGCTTAAAGGGTGACTTTTTAATGTAAAGGAAATGTGATCTCTCTCGGGCTAAATGTTTATTTTAAAACCAAAGACAAAGACATTGAAACAGTTGGAGCAGAGGGGTGAGAAGGCCCTGCCCGGCCCTTTCAGCAGCCGCAGCAGCCTGAATGGCAGCGGGCTTTGGGGGCAGAGCCCAGCGGGACTGGAGAAAGCGAAGCCGTTTCCTTTGGCTTGACATCTCACAACCGTTTCTCCTTGGTGATGAGGTGTAAGTGGGGCACGTGATCTAGCCATCTCTGTGTTCTCACCCCGAAGAGCCGGTCCAGGCATGGCCTTTCTAGACATAAGCACTCGAGCTTGTGTAACCCTCAGCGACCCACCAAACCCATTCTGACTCATAGCCCACTCACGCCTCTCTGTGGCGGGAAGCAGAGGAGCCCAGCGGGAGACTTAAAATTAAGCCTCGGGAACAATTTACCGGTGGGCTCCTGAACAAGTTACCGGACCTCTCTCGGTCTGAAAACCAAGGATTAACCAAAGTCAGGGAGCACACTGCAGAGTAAAGCACTATTGCCCTAGGAACAGCTAAGGATCCTGGGTGCAAGAGAGATTGGATAACTTGCTCAAGGTTTTAAGGTTATTAAGTACTAGAGGCCCGGTGCATAAAATTTGTGCACTGGTGCGGGGGTGGGGGGGGGATCCTCAGCCCGGCCTGCACCCTCTTGCAGTCTGGGACCCCTCGCTCCTTACCTCCTGCCTGCTCGCTCCTTACTGCTGCCATGAAGGTGGGAGAGGCTCCCGCCACCACTGCTGCGCTTGCCAGCCATGAGCCCGGCTTCTGGCTGAGCGGCATGCCCCCTGTGGGAGCGCACTGACCACGAGGGGACAGCTCCTGCATTGAGCATCTGCCCCCTGGTGGTCAGTGCACATCATAGTGACTGGTCATTCCGGTTGTTCCGCTGCAACGGTTGCTTACACTTTTATTATATAGATTATATAGATGGAACTACCTGATAGTCAGTGTGCCCACCTGAGGGGTCCTGGATTGTAAGAGGGCGCAGGCCAGGCTGAGGGACCCCACCAGTGCATGTCAGGGCCAGGGAGGGATGTGGGAGGTTGGCCAGCCAGAGAGGGACCGTGAAAGGGATCCAGGGCATGTCCAGACCATCTTGCTCAGTCCTGATTAGCTGGACCCCAGCAGCAAGCTAACCTACTGGTTGGAGCATCTGCCCCCTGGTGGTCAGTGCACATCATAGCGACTGGTCAACCGGTCAACTGTCTGCCCCCTGGTGGTCAGTGCACATCATAGCGACTGGTCGATCAGTCATCTGTCTGCCCCCTGATGGTCAGTGCACATCATAGCGACTGGTCGATCAGTCATCTGTCTGCCCCCTGATGGTCAGTGCACATCATAGCGAGCAGTTGAGTGGCCTTAGCATATCATTAGCATATTACGCTTTGATTGGTTGAACCAACAGCCGGATGACTGGACACTTAGCATATTAGGCTTTTATTATATAGGATACAGCCAAGAATCCCTCACACCTCCACCCCCGCTCCAGCTGGGAGCCCCTTTCTCTACTGGGAGGAGCTGCATGGATTTCCCAATAAATGTTGGCTATCTTTGCACTGAAACAGCTCTGGGAAAATAAGGCCAGCTCAGGGCCACCACTGACTGGTAATGTCAGGTTCTAGAGTCTGGAAACTGTGACCTGCAATAGCCAAGATCTGCCTGCCCAGTGCATCTCTCGCCTCCTGTCCCTGTGGTCCTGAGAACCAGATTAATCTATCAGCTTTAACAGTCCGGGGACACACTGTCATGTGTGAAGGGCAGGCCCTCAGCTGTTTGCCCAGAAACAGGGGTGAGTTGATCAGGCGGCCATGGAAATCTCAGGGTCACGGAAGGGCAGCCCAGAGACAGCCCTAAGACGTTCATTCATTGCGCAACTCCTGCTTGAGCTCTCACAAATGATTAAGTCCTGGTTCCTGACCCAGACGTCATCTGCCGTGAGCAGAAATGAGGACAAATAATACATTATGATGACAATATGACTGTAAGTGCAAGGTGCTCAGGAGGCCCAAGTATTGGGACATTAACTAGACACACTACAGGTGGGGCAAGAGTCTGGGGATCCTGTGTGAGGAGAAATGAGCCAGCTTGTTAGGGTAACAATGTCAGCTTGGGTGGGAGCCATAGAATGAGCCCAGTCTGGCTCAGGGGCCAGCCTAACCTTGGACCAGGGAGTTGTTTGTTAACATCTCAAGTGTTTGACCTGCAGTGTCAGCTCCTGGGTTGTGTTTTTGTTTTTCAGACAGCGGACAAAGTTTACCGAATGAAAAGCAAACCTCGAGGATACTGTGTGATCTTTAATAATTATGACTTTAGCAAAGCACGGGAGAACGTGCCCAAACTTTGCAATATTAAGGACAGGAATGGAACAGACTTGGATGCAGGTACAGTAGAATCCAAAAGAGATGTAAAATATTTCTAACTAGAGGCTCCGTGCACAAAATTCGTGCACTGGGGGGTGGGGGGCACAACTCCTGGCCTGCGCCCTCTCACAGTCCGGGACCCCTCGCTCCTTACCACCTGCCTGCTCACTGCTCCTTACTGCTGCCACGGAGGCGGGAAAGGCTCCTTCCACCGCCGCTGTGCTCGCTGGCCGTGAGCCCAGCTTCTGGCTGAGCAGGGGGAGCACACTGACCACCAGGGGGCAGCTCCTGCATTGAGTGTCTGCCTCCTGGTGGTCAGTGCGCATCATAGTGACCGGTCATTCTGCCGTTTGGTTGATTTGCATATTAGGCTTTTATTATATAGGACAGTGGTCGGCAAACTCATTAGTCAACAGAGCCAAATATCAACAGTACAATTGAAATTTCTTTTGAGAGCCAAATTTTTTAAACTTAAACTTCTTCTAACGCCACTTCTTCAAAATAGACTTGCCCAGGCCGTGGTATTTTGTGGAAGAGCCACACTCAAGGGGCCAAAGAGCCACATGTGGCTTGCGAGCCGCAGTTTGCCAACCACTGATATAGGATACTTATGTTTTTATCAAAAGGGGCGAACCAAAGCTATACCAATGGAGCTGTATGTTTCAGAAAAATGACTATAACCACATTTTCCTGTGGAGGTGAAGGACAGTCTTAGGTATTTGCTAGTTTTATGCTTTTCTTTTTTTTAAAACTTAATTTTAAAAATTAAAACAATGTATACATAAAGATAAAATATTAAAAGGGCTTTTACTGAAAAGTAGCAATCAGCTTTGCCTTTAATTCAACTAAGTGACGAGTGTTTCTGTTGAATGTGAAAACATTGCCATGGTATCAAGACCATGTAGAGAAGTTGTGTTTATAACAGCACAGCAGAGATTGTGAGTCCTCCACAGAAAGAGCATTTTCAAATGTTAAACTAGGCAGAAATTCTTTTGCTCAGCCCGTCTTAGCTAAGATTGAGAATTTACAAGTTAAATGAAAAACAAATTTGCAGCATGTGAACATAGAAGTGGCTACAACTAAAAGTAGTAACAGAAATAATCTGACCCAACCATTGTGATATGAATAATTTTTATTTGATAAATATTCTTAAAAATAGTTTTTATGGGTCATAACATCAGGTAATGACTGATTTTTTAAATTGAGTAAAGTTTAGAAAAGTAAGGTAGGCTGACTTTAATCATCAGGACTCTGATAAAGGTCTCAGTTAACATTTGTTTAAGCAAATCTATGATTTTAAAAAGCCAAAGAGCTTAAGTCCGTTGACTACATCACTCATCATCATACATCTTGGGACCGAGGAAGAGGTTTCAGGCCTTTGATTTCCATTCATTTACTATTAAAACATTCTTATTAAAAGAATACGAACTTTGCCAATGGATACAAACTTGCAGTCATCTAGGTTGAGTAAGTCTACAGAACTATGCAGGGGTCCTCAAACTACAGCCCATGGGCCACATGCGGCCCACCGAGGACATTTATCCGGCCCGCCGGGTGCCGCTGCCTGTCCTGCTTAGCAGCCGACTCGTCCCGGGCCCGCAGTGCGCATAGGAATTTGTTCATAGTTTTTTTTTAAACTATAGTCTGGCCCTTCAACGGTCTGAGTGACAGTGAACTGGCCCCTTGTTTAAAAAGTTTGAGGACCCCTGCTGTATAGCATGGTGACTATAGTTAACTAGTGGCCCAGTGCACGGACTCGTGCACATTGAAAGGAAATTAATTAGAAGGTGGCCAGAGGGGCAGGACTGGGTGAGACAGGCCGGACATGCCCTGGAGCCAACCTTCTGCAGTCCCTCCCCAGCCAGCCGCACCTGGGGTAGCACTGTGGCTCGAAAGGTGTCTGCAGAGTGAGTGGTGTCCCTCCAGCAGGTGGGGTCCCTCAGCCTGGCTTGTGGGGATTGGGCTGAAACTGGCTCTCCGAAATCCCCCAAGGAGTCCCGGAGTGCAAGAGGGCACTCTGCAAAGTTGCCTTTGCTTGGCAGCTCCTGCGTTGAGCATCTGCCCCCTGATGGTCAGTGCACATCATACCTACCAGCCAGTCAGCCAGTCAGTAGGTCGAACAGTTGCTTAGCCTTTTATATATACACTAGCAGCCCGGTGCACAAAATTCGTGCACGGGGGAGTGCGTCCCTCAGCCCGGCCTGCACCCTCTCCAATCTAGGACCCCTCTCACAATCCAGGACTGCTGGCTCCCAACTGCTCGCCTGCCTGCCTGCCTGATTGCCCCTAACCGCTTCTGCCTGCCAGCCTGATCACCCCTAACCACTCCCCTGCCAGCCTGATTGCCCCTAACTGCTCTCGCCTGCAGGCCTCGTCACCCCTAACTGCCCGCCCCTGCAGGCCTGGTCCCCCCCAGCTGCTCTCCCCTGCAGGCCTGGGTTCCCCCAACTGCCCTTCCCTGCAGGCCTGGTTGCCCGCAACTTCCCTCCTCTGCCAGCTTGGTCACCCCTAACTGCCCTCCCCTGCAGGCCTGGTCCAACCCAACTACCCTCCCTTGCAGGCCTGGTCCCTCCCAACTGCCCTCCCCTGCTGGTCATCTTGTGGCAGCCATCTTGTGTCCACATGGGGGCAACCATCTTGACCACATGGGGGCAGCCATCTTGTGTGTTGGAGTGATGGTCAATCTGCATATTACTCCTTTATTAGATAGGATGGAGGCCTGGTGCATGGGTGGAGGCCAGCTGGTTTGCCCTGAAGGGTGTCCCGGATCAGGGTGGGGGTTCCCTTGGGGCGTGGGGCGGCCTGGGCGAGGGGCCTGTGGTGGTTTGCAGGCCGGCCATGCCCCCCGGCGACCCAAGCAGAGGCCCTGCTATCTGGGATTTATTTATCTTCTACAATTGAAACTTTGTAGCCTGGAGCAGAGGCCAGTGCTGGCCAGGAAGCTTGGATTCCTCCATCGCCAGGGAAACCCAAGCCTCCTGCTCGCTCCATGGCCACAGCCATTTTTGTTGGGATTTATTTATCTGCTATAATTGAAAGTTTGTAGCCTTGAGCGGAGGCCTGGGCCGGCCAGGGTGTGGGGGAAGCTTGGCTTCCTCCATTGCCGGGGAAACCCAAGCCTCCTGCTCGCTCTGTGGCCGCAGCCATTTTGGTTGGGTTAATTTGCATACTCACTCTTGATTGATTGGTGGGTGTGGCTTGTGGGTGTAGCGGTGGTACAGTCAATTTGTATGTTTCTCTTTTATTAGTGTAGATAGATCAGCCGTGGGCAAACTACGGCCCGCGGGCCGGATCTGGCCCGTTCGGCTGTTCTATCCGGCCCGCGGAGCCGAAAGAGCGGAGGGTTCTCTTGCTCTCCCCTCCGCTCCTTTACTTTGAATTTATATTAGTTCACACAAACACTCCATCCATGCTTTTGTTCCGGCCCTCTGGTACAGTTTAAGAGCCCATTGTGGTCCTCGAGTCAAAAAGTTTGCCCACCCCTGAGATAGATGATGCTGTATTGAATACTAGACATTTGCTAGGCGTATATTTCAGGTGCTCTCATCACACATACACATACACACCGTAACTATGTGTGGAGATATGTTATTAGCTTGTCTATTGTAATCATCTCACTGTGTATGTCATCATATTGTACACCTTAAATATATACAATTTTTTATTAAAAAGGAAATCAGACAGGCAGCCTAGTCAGTGTTGAAATACTGACTAGATCTATGAACACATTTGAGGGAAAAGTAGTGTTAAGCACATAGAAAACAAAGCAATAAAAATTAGTGCAATTACTAATTCCAGGAAAGACAAAAGTTTCATAAGAAAGGAAGCACAGGACTTTTCAAGATGGCAGCAAAGTAGGTGGATCTTGCTCTCACCTCCTCCCAGATCCCAGCCGGAAAGACAACTAAATTGGGGAGTGATCCTCCTGAATTACCAACTAAAGACAATCTAAAGAGGAGACTTATAACCAAGGGCTGGCAGGAAGTGTGGGATGTGAAGGGGCAGCTGAGGTTAGAGGGGGGTAGGATCAGCTGCAGGAGGCTCCCCCTGAGGGGCGTGAAGCCTAAATCCCAGGTGTGGCTCCCCAGACCAGAGCGCCAGAGCTGGGAACAGGTGCCCACATAGCATCCGGCTGTGAGAAATGGCAGGGCTTCTGTCTGCCAAGGAGAGGCACCCTCTAAAGCAGGGGTCCTCAAACTTTTTAAACAGGGGGCCAGTTCACTGTCCCTCAGACCGTTGGAGGGCCGGACTATAGTTTAAAAAAACAACTATGAACAAATTCCTATGCGCACTGCGGGCCCGGGATGCGTTGGCTGCTAAGCAGGACAGGCAGCGGCACCCGGCGGGCCGGATAAAAGTTCTCGGCGGGCCGCCTGTGGCCCGCGGGCCGTAGTTTGAGGACGCCTGCTCTAAAGGATCATTGTGCAAAATTCCGTTGGCAGCCACTCACTCGGGGCTCTGGCGGAGGGAGGCCAGTGCGGACTGTCGGCTGAGGAGTCCTGGTGTGGCTTTGGAAACATGGGGAACCACCGCCAGGATGCCTGTCCCGAGTCACCCTCTGATACCGCAGCAGCCTTCTTTCTCGGGCCGAGCAATGCCCTCTGGGGCAGAGCATCAGCCTGGGGAAAAGCTGTTACCTCACCCTCAGGAATCCCTTTCACCCGACCCTGTGGATCTTAAGCCCTGCTGAGGAGTCAGCAGCATTGGCTGGGGCCAAGAAGTCTGGGAAAACTCAGGGGGTGTCGGTGACTGGCTTTGGGGTGGAGTCATTCCCCCCACTTTCCCATGAACCAGACTGGCTCTTCCCTCTCACAGGAGCCATGATATAAACACCCTCCTGTTTTCCAGCAGACTCTACCTCTGGGCTCTGGAAGGCGCCCCCCGCCCCCCTCCACCACACACACACACACACACACACACACACACAACTACTAGGGGCTCTGCCCTGCGGAGGTCAGGGAAAACCCAGGACAGACGCAGACCTGCGGCTTGCAATGGGCATCCCACTCACTGTCTCTCCTGAATTCTGAATGGCACCTGCCCTCACAGGAGATCCCATACCCGCGCCCTCCCCATTCTGCCAGAGGTTCTTTCAGTGACTGAGCCTAACAGCCAGCTGGCAGGTGGAGGCAGGTCCTGGGTGCCTGGAGAGGCTTGTGGGCCCACCTCTGGGCCCTGTACTGGTAAAAGCCGGCCTTGCCACGCCCACAGAGGCAGCCACAAACTGTGGCTCACTTGTAGCTTCAAACAGGTTGCCAACGGCCAGGAATAGGATTTAATTGATATTTACAACAGAGCATTTCAACCCAAAGCAGCAGAATATATTCTTCTCAAATGTACATGGAACCTTCTCAAAGATAGAGCATGTGGGACACAAAATAAACTGATGAACGAAACAAAGCCAGAGGATGGATACATGGAACAGACTGACATGTCAGAGGGGAAGTGGGAGGGAGAATTGGATGAAAGAAAGTGAAGAGATTAGTCAAAGAATATATGCATAGCCCCTGGAGACAGACAACAGTGTGGTGAAGGCCAGGGCAGGGGGCAAAGATGGGGAAAATGGGGACATCTATAATAGCGTCAACAATAAAAAAAAAAAAAAAAAGGGAAGCATTATTAAATAATATTATGTTTAAATAGTACTTGTAATACAAACATTACTATTGATTCTACTAAAAATTGTAAACAATTGTGTAAGAGCACCATATCAGTAATTCAATATAAAAGTCTAAAATTTATCAATCAATAAATAGCAGTGTACCAAAATTTATTACAAAATGGAGGCTGATAACAACAAAAAAAGGAGTTAGAATTTGAAAGTGGTTGCCTTCATGGAACGTGACTGGGTAATAGGGAGGGCTAGAGAGGGATAGTTTTTTTGGTAATAAATAGGTCTTTTAGTTCTACTTGACTTTTTAAACATTCATATATTGTATTTTTACAGTTTTGAGAGTGTTCAGAATAAAGTAAGTATGGATAGTTTGTTAAAAGTCCTTTTTGTTTTTGTTTTCTGATTAGTGTAAGACAATTATTTTTCAGATTGGTTTGGTAGTAAGCCTAAGTAACAGCTACTCATCTTGTAGACTAGCTGAAATAAGGCACTGGGCCAAAATAGTATTCTACTTCTGTTTGTTGCCTCGAGACTGGGAAATTTTTTCCAGCTAGAATCTAGCCACTAATATAGAGGACCTTGTTCTTAAGTTCTGGTTCAAATTCTTATCAATGCTCTCTTTAGCTCTGGCTGTGGTCTGGGTACTGTTGTGGTGTAATATGACTTTTTGTATTTCACTTTTCAGAGGCTTTGCACAACACCTTTAGTGAGCTTCATTTTGAGGTAGTGCCTTACAAAGATGCCACAGCAAAGAAAATCCGTGAGATCCTGAAAAAATACCAAAGCATGGACCACAATGACAAAGACTGCTTCATCTGCTGCATCCTTTCCCATGGAGACAAGGGCATCGTCTATGGCTGCGATGGGCAGGAAGCCCCCATCTATGAGCTGACCTCTTACTTCACTGGTTTGAAGTGCCCTTCCCTTGCAGGCAAACCGAAAATCTTTTTTATCCAGGCTTGTCAAGGGGATAACTATCAGAAAGGCATAGCTGTTGAGACCGACTCAACCTATTTAGAAATGGACTCATATCAGAAGAGAAATATCCCAGATGAGGCTGACTTTCTGCTGGGGATGGCCACAGTGAACAACTGTGTTTCCTACCGAAACCCCGAAAAGGGGACCTGGTATATCCAGTCACTGTGCCAGAGTCTGAGAGAAAGATGTCCTAGGTAATGCCTGTCTACTCAACCCTTCATTCATCTATACGTGGCCAGCTGTGGGCCTCATCGCTGTACTTTCCATGTCAGTTGTAAAGTGGGAGGGAGGACAAGTTTTAACATCTTTAGTCACAGATAGAAAAAAACGGACATACTTACTGAGGACTCCCCCTTTTTTTAGCACCTCAAAGGACAGGCAGGGTATCAGATTGCTGGGAAGGATGGTGAAGTCATAAAGTCCAGCTCTGTATTTGGGCAGAATCATGACTATGCTACCTTAACTAGAAAACTTCTAAGAAGTCTTCCAAAAAGACAATAACCCATTTCAAAGTGTACTATCCTCCAGCTCTGTCAAGAGTTCCGTAATAGCTAACCGGCCTCAAACCCGCTTGGTGTATTGTGAGAGAGAAATGTGAAAGAGCAGAAACCCTTCATTGTTGTACTCATCTGGCCTGATTTAAAGCCACAAAACGTAGGAAAATCGCCTTTCCTCATTTAAATATCCCACAATTCTTTTAGTTATATGAAGTTTTGTATGTCACAGTTCACCCAAATGCACACACAACGGACAGATGGATAGCAAGGCATCTTCTGCTGGGTTCCTTCTAGTTCAGTATTATTATGTTTAAAGTGTATGAAGAATGAGAATTTTCTATGGTGGATAAAGGAGTGAACCATGACATCAACGCTATGTTTTCATTTTGCGATTCAGACCATGAATCCTGCAAGGTTCGGGGGGCGGGCTGTTTGCAGAGGTGGATGAACAGGTTGCCCAATTAAACTGGATAGTGAGACTGGAGAGAAAGGGGTGGTGTGGCTGCAGGAGACACTGAATTTTCACTTTCCATAAATCTGATTACATCATGGATGAATCCACAGAAGCAATATCACTTTGGGGCAGAGGATGTTAGAGATCATTGAGGTGATGATGGGGGCAAGTAACATGGAACCTGGAGTAGAGTGAGGTACAAACAGATTGGGAGGGGAAGAAACCAAATCTCATGTTAACACTGAGGTTTCTGATGGTCTGCAGAGATCCTGAGATAAGTTATTAAGCTCTGAAACACCCTTTACCTGAAAAGCCATGGTAGGTCTTGGTTTAGCAACTTATTATTTCATCTGCCTGATGTTTTTTTTTTAAAATATATTTTTTATTGATTTCAGAGAGGAAGGGAGAGGAAGAGAGAGATAGAAGCATCAATGATGAGAGAGAACCAAAGATCGGCTGCTTCTTGCACGCCCACTACTGGGGATGGAGCCCACAACCCAGGCATGTGCTCTGACCGGGAATCGAACTGTGACCTCCTGGTTTACAGGTCGAGGCTCAGCCACTGAGCCACGCCAACTGGGCTTGCCTGACGTTTTGAGAGAAATACCTATCATAAGCACAGCAGATGAACAGGTTTACCAGTGTGTTCCCCTCACAGATGGTCACAATGCTATGTTCTGTTTTACAGGGGTGACGACATTCTCACCATCCTCACTGAGGTAAACTTTGACGTGAGCAGTAAGGACGACAAGAAGAATATGGGGAAGCAGATGCCACAACCCACTTTCACCCTGAGAAAAAAACTCTACTTCCCCCTTAAGTGATGTAGAACACTATGCTTAACGTTTGTATTATAATGCTTTTACTTTATGCTATCATTTATTTGCATAACACTATGCTTAATTTAATAGTTAATAAGATGCTGCTGCCCCTTCCCCATTTATTTTATGTTGTTAATTCTCACCTGAGGATATTTTCCCCTTTTCGATGGGTTGCTTCCCGTATGAGCCCCAAGGTACGTGCCCTTGACCAAATTGAACCTGGGACCATTTGGTCTGCAGGCCGACGCTCTATCCACTGAGCCAGACTGGCTAGGGCCCCACCCCCCAGTTTTTGAAGGGCAGAGAGGGGAGAGAATGGGAGAATTTAATTTTTATGCAAATTGAAGCCTAAATTTCTGGCTTTGCAACAATAGCTAGATATTTATAGCCATAGGCATGATTTTAATTGTATTTTTAATTTGATAAAAAAGTTTTAAAAACTATAGTAGATACAAAGGATAGTAAGTTTAAAAGAAATGCAACATTACAATGGCTCCAAAACAGTGGCAGAATGTATTTCACACATCTCTGATCTGCTTTCAACCCAAAATCATTTAATTCCCTTCAAATCAGCGGTTGCCACCCCGTGGTCCGTGGACCCCTGATGGTCCGTGAGGTCCAAAAGGTTGGCGACTGCTGCTTCAAATTAAGAATTGTTTTGTTTTGCCCTGATCGGTGTGGCTCAGTGGACAGAGCGTTGGCCTGCGGACTGAGGGGTCCCAGGTTCGATTCCGGTCAAGGGCATGTACCTTGGTTGCGGGCACATCCCCAGTGGAGGGTGTGCAGGAGGCAGCTGATTGATGTTTCTCTCTCATCGATGTTTCTAACTCTCTATCCCTCTCTCTTCCTTTCTGTAAAAAATCAATAAAAATAAAAATAAAAGAATTTGGTTTGTACTTCAGTCCCTCCCTTTCCAAGCCATCCTCCACACTACAATTATATGTAAGGAAAACTTCCTTTTTATTCATCCAGGTTCTTTGGCTTTTCTAATTAAAATGACGTAAGATAAATTGACAGTAGAAAAATAAAATTAACTTTCACACATGCTCATAGAAATATGAGACTAAAAAAAAAAAGACCAAATCAGGCAGATTTTATATCTTTTAAACAAAATAACAATAAATTTGAGAAGAATTTACAAGACGAAGTTTGGGTTCAATTAGTAAAGAAATAACAAGTTTTGTTTACACTGCCTTCTTGGCCATGAATTCCCTATCTGATAATATTGATGCCTTCTACCCTCTTCATATGGGGCTGGTGGGGGGGGGGTCCCTTTCACATGGGACATTTATTTCTGACTTTCAGGGGAATAAAACATGGTCAGAGAGTCCATCTTGTACTGGCTGTGTTTCAAGTAACTTTCATTCAAAGTAATATGCCCTGAACTGCACTACAAGTTTCTTTAAAATAAAAATTCAAAAAAATTATTTCTTGCATTAAAAGCTTTTAAAAACCCCAAATGGTTTTATAAATCTGTGACAATCTGTTTCCAAATTCCCTTTCTAGCCTTTCCTCTTACTGCTCTGGTGGTATATGCATTCTTCTGTACATGCTTGATTTGTTTTTGCTAGCATTGCTGTGCTTTAGTCATGCTTTTAAAATTATACTTTCATTTGAAATGCTCAGGAATTACCTTGTTTTTAAAAGCTGATTAGGTGTGTGTGTTTAAATTAGTTTTTCAAATGTACTTCTAATAAAAGATGACGTGACCTCACTGTTCGCAGGACACTGTTTTGCTGGTTTTGTTTTTTGCCAATGGCATCTCACGGGTGGAAAATGTTTGGATCACAGATACATTTTACTGGAACCCCCCAATGTTGGCTCAAACAGTTGTATTTTTAAAAAATGTGTTGTTCAGCCCTAGCTGGTTTGGCTCAGTTGATAGAGCGTCGGCCTGTGGACTGAAGGTTCGATTCCGGTCAAGGGCACATGCCCTTGCAGGCTCGATCCCCAATAAGAGGCGTGCAGGAGGCAGTCAATCAATGATTCTCTCCCATCATTGATGTTTCTATCTCCCTCTCCCTTCCTCTCTGAAATCAATATTTTTAAAAAATGTGTTGTTCATATTTAAAAATTGGGAGATGTGATATAAAAACTAGAATACCTTCTCCTGAAAACTCAGAATATTTGATCCCATTAACTCCATGCTCCTGTATGGCAGCAATGGAACGGTTTCTCTCACTGTCTCCCCGCTCTAGTCCCCTCTATTGAAGCTGCAGCCAATTACCAATTATCACTGTGATGGTCGGATTGTTTTTCTTTATGTGCAGCCCATTTCACTTGTTTATGTTGCCTGCACTGTGGCATTTGAATTCTAGCAATGGTTTAGAGAATCTGGCAAGAATTATCAGAAACTCTTCCTAAATCACAGGTTAGGGAATGTGATTGAGAAGTGAGAGTGGGGACACATGTGAAAAAGAAAGGTTTTTGAAATCAAACCAATCAATTTTTTTCTTGCTAGCTAATTGCCCCAGGTATAGTCCAAAATATAGTTAACATTTTATAGGAAGAAAATTTTCAGATCAGTGTCTTCATAATAAAATATGTAAAGGTGGAAGAGAAAATAGTACACTCAGAGAAAGCTCAGCTCTAGCTACATAGCACATCACTTTTCAATGAAAAGTCATGAAAAAAGAATCTATGTAATTGAGATGAGAATTCAAACATTCCCAACCACCTAGAAGAAAGCAAATTGTGAAAAGACGAAAGTAGAATCTAGGCAACCCCCAAACCAAACCCATCATATGCATTTCTCCAGAAAACCTCACAGGAGTGCTCTAGGCTTACAGAGATGGTGTTCCTACCAACTCCGATGATGGAGAACAACTTTTCTGCTCAGAATTCTTGTCTTTTGTTGCTACCGTCTTCTAAAGTCTCAGAATCATCCTCATAAATAGTAATACAGGTTGCCCTTCCTGATCGTTCTTCATAAATTCCTCCATTCTTGGCATTTATCTTTTGCCTATAAAGAAAGAGAAAATGTATCACTATAGACTCAAAGAGTAGAGAGTGGGGTAGGAGATCTGGGGAGAGAGAAGTGTGGTTTCATTCTTTCACTGGGAGCAGTCTCACTCAGTACTTGCAGTAGTTTTGAATTTAGTGAGATAGGATATGTGGGTGACCAAATGCCCATGTGAGGAATTTTCCACTAAATCAACATAATAAATAAATTCCCTTTATTAAGGTATTGATTGACATTTATTTCAATAATTTAAGATGTATCTTCAGGTTGCAGTTTAATTTCTGACCTAAAATTGATTTCCACAGGAACCCAATGATGCCACATCTAAAGGTAAACCACTAACACCTACACCCCTAAACGCTCAGGGGAGATGGATTTAAAAATAATCTTTAGTTTTTTAAATCCTGAATGCACTTAAAGAGTCTCAGATAAATACCATGTGTCATTTTGCATAAAAACGAAGACACATTTAAAACAAACTGTTTGCGGGGGGGTGGGGGGGGGGGCGCAATTCAAGTCAGAATCCTATTAGTCTGTAGGCAGAGGCAGTCTCTGGAGCAGGGGTGGGCAAACTTTTTGACTCGAGGGCTGCAATGGGTTCTTAAACTGGACCGGAGGGCCGGAACAAAAGCATGGATGGAGTGTTTGTGTGAACTAATATAAATTCAAAGTAAAGGAGCGGAGGGGAGAGCAAGAGAACCCTCTGCTGTTTCGGCTCCGCGGGCCGGATAGAACAGCCGAACGGGCCGGATCCGGCCCGCGGGCCGTAGTTTGCCCACGGCTGCTCTGGAGGCTTTGAATCTTTGCCTGATGCAGTGAGTCAGAAACAGCCTTTAACATTGTCCTGCACTAGGGATTGAGAGGTATAGAGGATCTACCTAAAACATAGTGACAAACCCAAACAGACAGCCAAAATTAGGAGACAAAGAAACAACCCCCAAATCAAAGAGCTAGAGAATTCTCCAGAAGAAGAGATAAATGAAATAAGAATTCAGAGTAATGATGGTAAAAATGCTCAACAGCATGAAAAAAGATACAGTAACTATCAAGTGAGCTGTTGGACCACAGCAGGTAAATTCTGTGACCAGGCTCACAGTGAAGATCTTCCTCCTGAAAGTGCCTGTGCTTGACTTCTTTAGGAAACACCTGGGTTCATCTTCACTTATTCCTCACCCCACCCCCTCCCCCTTCCTAAAGATAAGTCAGCCATGTGTCTGCACCCCATTCACACCTCAGATGACTGTTTTCTTCTCTCAGGAGCTGTATGGTGAATTTATACTTCTCTTCAGTTTCAGCAAGCTTGGTCTGGAGTGTTTTCTCCAGATTTGCCACGGCAGCTTTCTGAAAGACATGTGCATTTTAATAGCTATCTTTTCCAAACAGAGCTGTATGGCCGAGCTACACAGAGACCTGGGATCCTCCCCCAAATGCCCACGCCCACTCCAGCCAGGACCCACCTCCTTCTGGAGTTCCATCTGGGTTTGGTAGAGGGTGGTGTTCAGTGATTCTAGGATAACAGCTTGTGCATGCAACTCTTCCTCTATGATCTGTGTAAGAGGAAATTGTTTTGGGATGTCTGCCCACTTATTCTCTTCTCCAGGTACCTGGACTAGAATGTTCAGCATCGACTTCACTCCTTCTCCTGCACCACGCAGTCACTATGCCCTGTTAACCCTACCCCCTCCTTTTGTCTTCCCCATCTATACCCTCCCCTACAACCCCACTGTCACTGCCCCAGAGCCAGTCCTCACCAGAGCTTAAATGGGTTGTCACAACAGCTAGCAATTATTCATTCATTAAACAAGTATTTATTAAATATTGATGATATATGACATTCTGGAAAAGGCAAAACTATAGAGTTAGTAAAAAGATCAGTGGTTGCTAAGGGTTGGGAGGGAAAGGGAAGGATGTATACTTGGAGAACAGAAGATCTTTAGGTTAGAGAAATGATTTTGTTTGATGCTACAATGGTTACTATATAGCATGACTGACAAAACCAATAGAATGTACAACACAAATAATGAACCCTAATGTAAACTATGAACCTTAGTTAAAAATAATATATTAATAGTTAATCAGCTGTAACAAATGTAACACACCAATGCAAGGTATCAATAATAGAGGAAGTTGTGTGGGGATGGGGAGTGTATGTGAAATCTCTGTACTTTCTGCTTAATTTTTCTGTAAACTTAACCCTGCTCTAAAAAAAAAGTCTGTTAATTAGAAACAAAAAACCTACTGTAGGGAATGGGCTTTGGAGCAAGGTAGATCCAGTGTATTAGGTACTGGAATATTATGATGAGCAAGACAAATATAATTCCTACTCTTATGGGGGACACATTCTAGTGAGGAAAAGATAAAAAAAAATTAAATAAAAGCAAACAAAATAATTACAATAGTAGATTAAAAACAAACCCAGGATGCAGGTGGAGGACACAGTGTAAGTGTGGGATCTACTTTAGAGAGATGAAGTGACTATAAAAATGGACCAGCTCTAGCCGGTTAGGCTCAGTGGATAAAGCGTCGGCCTGCAGGCCAAAGGGTCCTGGGTTTGATTCAGGTCAAGGGGACATATCTTGGTTGCAGGCTCCTCCCTGGCCCGGGCCCTGGTTGGGGCTCATGCAGGAGGCAACTAATTTATAGCTAATCAGTAGACAAGCTCGGTAAAGCAGTTATAAGAATGCACTGTGGCGATTGCCAGGGCGTGGAGGGTAAACGGAGATGAGGAGGCTATAAAGAGATAAACAGTGATGGGTGGAAACTTTACTTGGGGTGGTGAATACACAATACAGTGTACAGATGATGCATTGTAGAAATGTGCACTTGAAACCTGTATAATTTTGTTAACCAGTATCACCCCAATGCATTCAATAAAAAGGGGGAGAAAAACAATACACGGGATCGCTCTTGCTCCAAAGCCCATTCCTTTCCTTTGTAGGACATTGCAGTCTGTTAGCCTAACAATGAAGCCCTGCCTGGATGCTAAGGTATCATTCCATGCTTTCCTAATGGCTAATCATGTCCCAAACATGTCCATTCTGGATCCAAATTGAATTTTCAGTGAAAGAAGAATCAAAAGGCACTTTGTGGGTTTGAACAGTTTCCCTTCAGATATCTCCCACATGGAAGTCTCAGGAGAGAGTTCCTTGAGGGGCTGGGGTGGGGGTGGGGGATAATGTAAACTCCAAGTTTTAAGGAAAGGCTTGGAGTTAGAGTTCCAAGGGGGCAGGATAGTACTTTTCAGAGGTTGAAGGAAAGAATCTGGCATTTTACTATTTAACGCTTTTGTGGTTTGAGCCATACTGGAAATGGAAGGCCTTTGACATTGAAGATTACACAGTATATTGCCCATATATTTGTTCAAATCAGGCTCTAAGAGGACACTAACGGCTTTGTTGCACAGATAATTCTAAAATCTTTTTTGACTTATTGATTTCAGCAAACTCAGCTTTAGTTCTTCTGTGGTTTTTTTGTATGTTTTCTTTTTACCAGTTTTTGGGGAAATTATCATTGATTCCATTTTATTGAGAGTATATACTTTTACTGATGTATTTGTAAGGTGCTAATTCAACAGGAAAAAAAATGAGAAAGCTTACCTCTTTGGTCTTTTTTAGCTCCTTTAATTGCAAGGTGTCCTTTTCATGTTGTTTCAAGAGCTCCTAAAAGTAATTTTATTTGAAAAAGGTCAGCAATGGGTTCTGGCACTTCTTTAAAAAAATAGGAAAACCAGAATAGGATTCAGAAATATAATGTAATAGTTACCAAAGTTTACATATTGGTTTCATGAAGCACACGTTGTAAACTAATGGCATCACATGTTGAAGTTAATGAAAATCTCACTCAGGTTAAACCATAGCGCATTGACAAATAGTAAAAGAAATATTTTCTTCAAAGCCTTTTCTGGTTAGCATACAGATTTAATACTGCTAACTATGCAGTTCTCCACAAATTGAACTTTATACTCAATGCAATTCCAGTCAAAATACCAGCAGGTTTTCTTAACAAGATAATTCTAAAACTTACACAGAAATACAGAGGATACAGAAAGCCAAATAATTTTGAAAAGCAAGAGCAAAGACTTTACTTCCTGATTTCCGGCTCCAGTAATTAAGACAATGTGCTGTTGGCTGAAGAAAAGGCAAATAAATAGTTGAATGAAACAGAGTGGAGAGAGTCCACTGCCTTCACTGCCAAGATATGACAAATATAACACATGGAGGAAGAGAAGTTTTTTAAAAAAACAAATAATTCTAGAACAACTGGATATCCATAAGGGGGAAAAAGAAACTATGACCTCTATTTCACAGACAAAAATCATTCAAAATGGATCACATAATCATGAAAGCTAAAATTATAAAGCGTTTCTTAAAAAAAATATATATCTTAATGTCCTTGGAATAGTCAACAATTTTATAAAGGAGACACAAAAAGGTTTGTAACCATAAAAGAAAAAACTTGATAGACTTTTATTAAAATTAAGAACTTCTGCCCATCGAAAGACAAAATGAGCCAAATGAGAAGGCACTTGTAAGGAGGTACATGAGCCAAATAAAAAGGCACTCCCACAGGCTGAGAGACAGAATTCGGAACGCATATATCTGACAAAGAATTTGTTCCATAATATAAAAAGTATCCTTACATATCAATAATAAAAAGAAAAGCCACCCACTTTTGTTAAATGACAAAAGACGTGAACCAACAGTGCACAAAAGAAGACATATATATTGTACAATAAGCATATACAGTAAATAATTGCCCAACATATTTAGTCATTAGGGAAACTAAAACTGTAACAAAATACCATTTCATACTCATTGGAATGGTCAAAATGAAAAGATTGGTAATACTAACTGTTGTCAATGATATGGAGCAATTAGAATTCTTCTCATGTATTTAAGACACAAGAGTGAAATGGTATAACTACTATGGAAAATAGCTTGGTAGTCTTCTATATATATAAAAGCCTAATGTGCAAAGTGTCCCCTCGGGAGTTCGACCAGGAGACCAGGAGTTAGATCGCTCACTATGATGTGCACTGACCACCAGGGGGCAGTGTGGAACAAAGAAAGGCCAAGCTGGTGGCCAGCAGCTGGGGATGGGCGGCCCCGGCTGGGCGGCCAGCAGATGCTAGGGACCCTACCTGTGCATGAATTTCGTGCACTGGGCCTCTAGTTTCTAACTAAGTTAAACTTATAGGCACCCTCGATCTCAGCAATAGCACTCCTAGGTATGCCAAAGAGAAATGAAAGCAAATGTCTACAAAAGCACTTATACAGGATATTTATAGAAACTTTATTTGTAAAAGCCAAAAAACGAAAACAACCAAAATCTCCCCAAACAGGAAAATGGTGAATACATTATCTGATATTCTGGACAATAAAAAAGGAAAACATAACTGATATGAACACCAAATGAGTAAATTTCACAGACATTATGTTGAGCAAAAAAAAAAAAAAAAAAAAAAGCTATATGCAAAAGAGCATTGTGTGATTCCATGCCAGAAACCAATCATTGTCCCACTAATAGAAAGATGTGGACAGGAAACTGGGAAGGCTGGTCAACAACCTTAATTGTTTTAATCACTCACTGTTTAGTAGAAACATTGTTAGCTGAAGCAGCCTCCACCTCTGTTTCTCCAATGTAAATTTCTGTTATTGGAATTTCCTGCCTAAAGGTTATGGGCATATCCCATAGTCTCAATAAAAGGGATTGCAAGGCCAGAGCAAAGGGTAGTCCTCCCACTAGAGGTGGGCTCCCGCCTGGCCCCCAATATTCCCAAATTAATACTTTTCCAAGTCTCTTTTCATTTGTGTGCGGCCTTCTCCAGAACCCGAACCCTGAACCAGAACCCTGAACCAAAACCCTGAACCACGCGGGACGTGAAAAGGGGTTCCCACAATTCCATTTATATGAAGTTTAAAAATAAGAAAAAACAATCTGTGGTGGAAGGAATCAAAAGAGTAGTTGTCTTGGGGCAAATCTTGAGGGAAGGAGGGATTACTGGAAAGGAACACTAGAGTGCTTTCTGGGTTGATGAAATGTTCTAGATCTTGATTAGGGTGTTGGTTACATGGATATATACATTTGTCAAAACTCATCAAACTGTATATTTAATATCTGTGCATTTTGCTAAGTGTAAATTATATACGAGAGAGAGAGAGAGAGAGAGAGAGAGAGAGAGAGAGAGAGAGAGAGAGAGAGAGAGAGAGAGAAACACCCATTTACAGGTTTATAGTCGGCGTCACTGGAGGAAGAAGGAATACATGCAGATGATCAAATCTCTCCCCACTAAGAACTACCACTATTTCTTATTCAGGCATATGAGCTCTCCACACCCCAGAAGCATTATTGCAGAGCATGCCCCATCTCCTCATTATTGTTTTGCTCAGTAATATAGTGAATGTCATACATGGGCTTTTATTGGTGAAATTAGTGGCTTTTCATTAACATGATGGTTAGAAATGGGCTCTTGAAAATGGAATAGTAGAGATTCTCTGCACTTTGTATGAAATGGGTACAAAAATCTAACAAAGCCTGTAGCGTGTGCACTTAGGGATGGGGTCGTAGGCTTGACCCCCGGTGAACTGTGTCCTGCGTAGGCGGAGCTCTGGTTGCCTGATGCTGACTGCAGGGTTACAGAATGCTTATAGAAGCCTACTTCCACAACACCATCGCAAATGCCTATGTTAACTCTTTCATGCCCCCAAAACTCAGAGAACTGGGGGTATAACTGCCTGGACTTGCTGGCTAATGCCCGTTTGTTTAGTAAATGTCCATGTGTTTGGTAGAATTTGGGCTGAGACCTGCTTTCATTAGAACCCGGTATTAGTGTCAAGGTTGTAGGGGAGTGACTTTCAGGAGGTGCTAACCCTCACAACCTCTAACTTTTAGTTAGCTATCCTTATTTACTAAGAGTCGTACATGACCATATTTGCTTAGTTTAATTTGCAACAATACCCTTTCGCTTCAGCCGTAGTCAAGGGTGAGAGGATATTCAGAGACTGGGATTTTGGCAAAATAGGGAATTTTAGCTTCTGCATGTTTCACTTTCTATATTACTTGTTAATTACAAGTTTCATTCCAATAACCTTTTGGTATGACTTTCTAGATAAAGAACAGCAAAACTGTCCATTCTTGAATATGTTCCAGGGAAGCTTGGGAAGGAGAAATATTCCCAGGAAGATGAAAGCTGGTCTAATTCCCAGGGCACCCCTGGAAACCAGATGTCCCATCAAGACTGCACATTGCACCACCCATGTGGTTTGAGCTGACTCACCTCCTTCTCTTGAGTGAAGGTCTCAAAGAGAGCACTGTATGAGTCATTTAATTTTTTCTTTTCTTCTTCTGCCTCTAACTCAAACTTTTTTGTCATCTTATTTTCTGTGGAGATGAGAGAAAACCACTTATAGAAGGTGTAAACATGGGGAAAAGATGCAGAGAGAAAACCAGAATATCAGTAGATAATAGAAAGTCCAGCCTGGGTCAAGCCCAAGGGGCTCTCATCCTCGTGTTCAGCCTCTGACACACACACCTGGAGAAGCTTGAGAGTGAGGTCAACAGGGTGGTGGCTCTCGATCACACCAGCCCTGTGGGGTTACCTCTAACGTTTCCTGTTCTCTTTATGTAGTTTATTTTAGATCTGTTGCTTATTGTTTTGTTTGTTCTCTCGGCTGAAGTAACCACTGTGCTTTCTTGAATAGCCTTATCCTATATAATAAAAGGCTAACATGCAAATTGACTGAACGGCAGAACGACAGGTCGTTATGATGCACACTTACCACCAGGAGGCAGACGCTCAATGCAGCAGCTGCCCCCTGGTGGTCAGTGTGCTCCCACAGGGGGAGCGCTGCTCAGCCAGAAGCCCTGAGCCTGGCTCATGGCTGGTGAGCTCAGGGCGGTGGCAGGAGCCTCTCCTGCCTCTGCAGCAGCACTAAGGATGTCCAACTGATGGCTTAGGCCCGCTCCCCGTGGGCCAGGCTGAGGGACTCCCCCTCCCCCCCCCCCCCCCCCCGCACCAAGTGCATGAATTTCATGTACTAGGCCTCTAGTCTTAAAATATAGCTCTTGGCTAACATGACTTTTCCAGCAATGTAAGACATTCCATACTTAGCCCTGGGGTAGAGATAGGCTTAAACATTTTTTTTTTTTTTTTGGCGGGGGGGTGGGGGTGGGGGGTGGCAGGGAAACTGCCAGGAGAAATCCAATCAATATTGAACAGAAGGAAGGAGGGGTGAAGGGGCGAACAAATTTCTTCTTTAGCATCACAGTACTGAATGGATAAGGAGGCAACTCCCGGGCTCACAGGATAAATCTGGACTGAGCTACACTGTGAGCAGCTAAAGCCTGGTCTCCAAGAACTAGTTGTGACATCTTAACGTAGACTTTGACAACAAGGGATTAGTGTAGTATGAGTAGCTAGCAATCTGGGAGCTGACCTGGGCTATGCTACACCAAGATTCTAAGCAAAGCCTCCAACAGGAGCAGCTCCACGTTCCACTCCCAGTCTGAACTCCAGGGTCTTCACGCTACCTTCTAGCAATCCAGTGTCTCCACCAGGGTAGGAATTGCCTTAAGAATTAACTTTTCCAGAAGTATCTGCATTTAAATGAGTAATTTGTTAAATCAACTAAATTTGATATGAATTAGGTTGGGGTAGGATGTGAAATAGGTTTGTAGAGGTCCCACCCCTACCTCAACTAGTCTTCTAGGTCAGGAAACAGAATCTTCATAAATTCCTCCCTCCTTTTTCCATTTATGAAGATGCTCCGGGCGGGGGGGGGGGGGGGGGAGGGGGAGAAGGCTCACCTATGTATGATCCAAACTCTGAGCTAAGTGTTGGAAATATTAAAAATACATAGCAAGCCCAGCTGGTATGGCTTAGTGGTTGAGTGTTGACCTATGAACCAGGAGGTCATGGTTTAATTCCTGGTCAGAGCATGTGCCTGGGTTGAGGGCTTGATTGCTGGAAACCAAGATCAACAGTAATTAATAAAAATGAGAGGAGTCCACCAGAAGGCTGAGTTTGGACTCCCTTTGATATTCACAAGGTGAATATTTACATCAATGGCCTAAAGCAAACTCCCCCAACCTGATAATCTTACTATTTACTAAACATTACCACTGATATGTCCGTTTGCATTCCTAAAAGGCAATTGTGTATTCTAGTAAATAAAAGCAGCTGGGAACAGAGACTCAGTGGAACTTGACTAGTACAGTTGAGCTTTTCCCTGGCTGTCCCCCATAATCAAATTAATATTTATAGTCTTGTGTGTCAATTTGTGCGTCAGCTCTTTCTCCAAGCCTTTGAACCTGAAAGCCCCGCTGGCCGTGGCTTTTCACACGTGATTCCCTGTGGGGGGCAATGCAGGAGGCAGCTAATCGATGTTTCTCTCTCATCACTGATATTTCTAACTCTCTCTCCCTCTCCCTTCCTCTCTGAAATCAATAAAAAATATTAAAAACATATAGAAATATATAAATGTATCAAATCAATGTTATACACTTTAAACTTATACAATGTTATATATATCAATATCTCTATATATGTATCAAAAATGGCTTACTTGGGGGGGGGTGGGAATATAGAGTACAATCCAGTACAATGGATTGTGTTGCCCCTCCCCCAACAACTGAATATTTGAAACCTAATTTAAGAACTTTTCCCTGGAACTTTGGAGTCACCTTTAATTAGGCTTAGAATCTCAGGTGGCTGAACTTCATAAAAGACTCCATTCCTGTCACTTTCTTGCAAACTCCAGGCACCTTCCATTTGGAAGTCTAGCCATGTGGCTCATCACCTTGGTGAATCCAAGGCTGCCTTCCTTGAGTCAAGACCAAGCTTCATGGCGGTTTTTCATCAAGACGTCAGAAGTTTCTGTACTCACTTTGCTGTAGCAGGATCTTTTCCCGCTCCGACTTCTCATCCTTCTCCCATTCTGCCTTCTTCTTTGACCACTTATCTTCCATTTCATCATAAAGGCTGTCCTGTGGAGGCGTAACGGCAACAGAAGCAAAGGGCCCTGAGAAAGGCTGCACACTGGCCCAAGGCCCAGCCCCGGGCCTGTCAGCTTCCCTCACCTGGGACGCTTGCTGGGGTGGGGGGGCTCTATGTGGGTGACTAATGAAAGTAAATTCCAGCCCAGCCCCCTGAAGGGTGAATGAAGCTTAAAAGCCTGGTTCTGCATGGTGTTTGCGGAGTTTAAAGACAGGTAGCGTTCCCCATGTTGTCAGCTCCCTCTGACTCTGACTCACTCAGAACGAGCACATGAAGAAACCAAAGAAATGCCTGGTAGTTAACTTGAACACTTAGAAAACAAGATGTTTTTCAGGGTTCATGTAACCTCAGCAAATCTAACTTCCTTTGTGGTTGACGTTAAACAAGCCTAACCACTTCATGACAGTGGGACCCAGAGGAGGGGGGCGTGCCCAGGACCCGGATGCCGCCAGTCAGAATCCTGACTGCCCTCCTTGTGAGGTTAGCAGCAGGATTTACACCGGGCCTGAGCATTGAGCTTGTTTGTAATTGTTTGTGGCCAATTAAATAGAGGTTCTCTCATCATTTCCAAGGCCGCTGGGCAGCTGTCTCCAGAGAGGTCACACTCTCTGGAGAGGCCCAGACTGAAGCAAACACCAGGTAAACATCGGAACTGGGCAGCTCACCTGCTCGTCAACCTGACGCTTCTCTTAGGCTCTGGTCTGTGACGCTTCCCTGACTGTATGAGGGTACATCTTGAAAAATGAGTTTTGGATTCTAGCTCAACATTGAAACTACGAGTGGTAAATTGAATTTCAGAGGTGGTGCTGGTACGTTACTTGATTTCCCCCTTTGACAGGATGATCAACTATCCTTGTTTGCCTGGGACGCCAGACTTTTGATGCTAAAACCCAGAAAGACCCAGGCAAACTGGCATTAGTTGGTCACCATAGGATGGGGGCTTGCTGCCTCAGCCCTTCCCTATCCATTCCCTACCTCCCACTCTCTCATCCCCTGGGAAGAAATCCTGCCCTAACTCTGTCCCGTGGCCTCCATCAAATTAGTTGATTAAATGAATGGGTTATGCCCCGAGATGCCAGAGCACGTCCATGTTCTGCTAGAGGGAGTAGTGCAGAGAGATACAGTCTTTTTGGATGGAAATTTGGCCAAATGAATCAAAGACCTTTACAACGGTTATTCCTTTTGACCCAGAGCTCTATTAAAATCAAAGATGTCACAAAGTACAAATATTAACAGTCATTGTCTTGGGGTAGTGACAGTTTTTCTTTTTGTTGCTGCTGTTGGTTTATGTATTTCCTTTTAAAAACCCCCACTAAAAATAAAATAAAATAACACTGAGCAGGTATTACTTTTGTAATCACAAACATATGTTTCGATGGGCTTCTTTAGGGCCTGGGTGACTGACTTGTCATGCACGGGAGCCATCATAGTCCGAAGGTGCACTCTCCTCCCTGGGCACAGTTAGTGTGTGCCACTTAGGTGCAAGGATGTTGGGGAGCTGATGGAATTATTTTCTGGGGCAGAGCTCTAGATTCATCCCATCATCATCAAGCAAGAGAATGAGTCTTGCTTCTCTTACTCTCATAATCCAACAAAGAGCTCTGGATCTCACCTGATACATATAAAACATATTCTTCAAATACTTGTATTCCTTTCCCATCTCCTCTGGAAAAAAGGAAAACAACAGGATAAGCATTATTGCTCTGACATGCACACTTTCAAATTCAAATGTGAGCTCTCTTGCACACTTTCCCCATGTCAAACTCATCCCCTGGGTGGTAAAACCATGGTGTGCCTCAGAAACCACTTTGGAGGCTTATTGGAAACTTAGGATGCCTGAACCCCACCCCAACCCTACTGAATCCAGCTCTCAGAGGAGAGCCCCAGTATCTGTCAATAATATGCTTCTCAGGCGATGCTGATGGACACCAAGTCTGAGAACTAAGCCCCAGGATAAACCTGAGTCTTTGGAAGAAGAGAAGCAAAATATTGTAGCATGCACCTGCCTCTCTCTTTTTAAAATCACACGCCCTAGTGTACACTAATTTTGAAAATAATACATGTTCTCTTAAAACAAAATCTGGGAAATCAGCAAGGTATAAATACCACCTTAAAAAAATGAAAGGCAGTGGAAGGGGAGAAGGTTATAGAATTTCTACTCTCTGTGGAGATTAGTCTATGAACTCAGAATTCTGAAGAAGACATACTTCCTCTTCTCAAGAACAGCGTAAACAATGGGATAAATGGCCAACACAACCCATATGAAATAGAGGCCACACAAATCATAGTGTGTCAGTTAGAATTTAATGAAACACCATCATTTTGCTGGTGAGGAAACCTGCTGAATTAGAATAGCATTATATTTGCAGAACTTTAAATATACTTTAAAAAGTGCTTTCTCATTTTTATCATGCCGATAAAGGCCAATATTACTATCCTCAATTCCCAGATGGAGAAACTAGGACTTGATACAAAGGGTAAGAAGGACATTGGTAGGCATGGCTTCCTGCTTTTCAGTTTCATTCTCAATCATTCCCTCTTCCTGAGCTTAAGAGGAAACCTTGAAAGTCTAGCTAAAGCCCACTCATGGCCATGAGAGTTCCTCAGCCCTAGGCCCACATGGTCAGCCTCCCGCCCCTTCATCATGGTCATTCTTCCAGGTCCTGAACGTACCTAGTTTTTCTTGGGAAGCCAACTTCTCTTCCTTTAAGGCTGCTTTGTAGTTGTTCTCCAACTCACTGAGCTCTGCTGCGTGAGCCTCTTTGAGCTCCCTGTGGGGCCCCGAGAGAAGGTCACAATCATCAGTGAAAAGAAGTCCAGAGTTGAGCTGTTATATTCACCTGATCCCACCTCTCCTCCCTCACACAGAAAGCCAGCGGGCAGGCTGGGGAACCCTCACTTTTTGAGGCACTTTTTTGGCATCCGTGAAGAGAAGGGAAAAAGAACTCTGGTTTTCACCAATCTCTATTGTGAATGGAGTCGGTGGGTGCCATAGGTAATGTTAGAGTCCAAGGTCTCCCTAGTCTCCATTCCAGTGTTCAAGGTGAGTGTTACAATGAAAGGCTATATGAGCTGTCAAGCCAAGAAAAGACATGGAGGAAACTTAAGTGCCTATTAGTAACTGAATGAAGCCAATGTGAAAACTGTCTGATTCCAACTGTCTGATTCCAACTATTTGGCATTCTGGAAAAGGCAAAATAATAGAGACAGTCAAAAGATCAGTGCAGTGGTTGCCAGGGGTTAGCAGTGAGAGAGGGATAAATATGTAGATCACAGAGGATGTTTAAGGCAGTGAAACTATTCTGTATGGTCTATAATGGTGGATATATCTATACTAATAATAGAGGGATATGCAAATTGTCTGGGATACTGTCACAGTAACAGTAATGACCTGGGGCGACAAGGCCGGCAGGGGCATTGGTGAGGGATGACCAAACGACTGAACAGCAGGCTGCGTGGGGTGACCAGGCTGGCAGGGGGGTTAGTGAGGAATGACCAAATGACTGAACAGCAGGCTGTGTGGGGCAACCAGGCTGGCAGGGGGGACAGTTGGGGGCGACCAGGGCAGCAGGAGGGGGCAGTTGGGGGTGACCAGGCCAGCAGGGGGACAGTTGGGGGTGACCACGCTGGCAGGGGGGGCAGTTGGGGGTGATCATGCTGGCGGGGGTGCAGTTAGGAGTGACAAGACTGGCAGAGGGGGGCAGTTGGGGGCCACCAGGCCTGCAGGGGAGGACAGTTGGGGGCAACCAGGTTGGCAGGGAGGGCAGTTAGGGGTGACCAGGCCTGCAGAGGAGGGCAGTTGGGGGCGATCGGGCCAGCAGGGGAGCAGTTAGGTGTTGATCAGGCTGGCAGGAGAGTGGTTAGGGGGTGATCAGGCTGGCAGGCAGAAGTGGTTAGGGGCAATCAGGCAGGCAGGAAGGCGAGCAGTTGGGAGCCAGCAGTCCTGGATTGTGAGAGGGATGTCCGACTGCCGGTTTAGGCCTAAACCAGCAGTTGGATATCCCCCAAGGGGTCCCGGATTGGAGAGGGTGCAGGCTGAGCTGAAGAACACCCTCTCCAGTGCACGAATTTTGTGCACTGGGCCTCTAGTATAATAATAAAAGATTAATATGCAAATCGACTGAATAGCTGAACGACCAGCAGAACAACCAGTCGCTATGATGTGCACTGACCACCAGGGGGCAGACGCTTAATGCAGGAGCTTCTCCCAGCCCGCAGGCCCCAGGGGGGGCCCCCTGATTGCCCTGCCGGTCGCCTCATAGAGGGAGGCAACTGGTGGTGGCGGGGGGTGGGGCCGGTGAGTGGGCAGCGCCAGGCCGGCCAAGACAGGTGCCAGCGACCCCTCGCTCCAATCGCCCCACCGGTTGCCCCACAGATCAGCCCTGATCGCCCACCAGGCCTAGAGACCTTACCTGTGCACAAATTTCATGCACCGGGCCTCTAGTGTCATATTTTCTCAAAAATCCATAGAAAGTGGGTTTGTTTTTTTGTTTTTGTTAAGCCTCACCTGAGGATATTTTTCCATTGATTTTTAGGGAGAGGGAAAGAGAGAGGGAAAAACAGAGAGAAACATCAATGTGAGAGAAACACACTGATTGATTGCCTACTGCATGAGCCCTGACCAGGGAGGAGCCTGCAACCAAGGTACATGCCCTTGACTGGAATCGAACCCAGGACCCTTTGGTCCGCAGGCTGATGCTCTGTCCACTAGGGCCATAGAATATGTGTTGACAACATCAAGAGTGAACGCTAATGTACACTATGGACTTTGGGTGGGAATGCTGTGTTAGTGCAGGTTCATTGAGTGTAACAGATGCACACCAGTAATGCAGGGTGTCAATAATGGCATAGGTCATGCAGATGTGAGGTGAGGGAATATATGGGAACTGCCTGTACTTTACACTCTATTTAACTATGAACCTAAAACTACTCTAAAATGAAACTCTATTAAAAATAAGTAAGTTAGGAAATAAAAAATAAATAAATAAGTTAGTTAATTAATTTAAAAAATTGTTTTTTAAGGAAACAAGTCTATGACTCCATTAGGAAGACTTCTCTCCACCAGGGCTTCTGAGCCCAGCAGGTAGCATGGAGGGGATTTTATAGGTTTCCTCACCCATACAGACAGCACACCTCATTTATTCCTCTTGGTTTGTCCTTGGTTTGTCCTTGCCCCTCCAATACCTTCTTGCCATTTTGCCCAGGCCCTGACCTAGCAGCCAGGGAGAGCAGCAATAAGAGAAGGGGAGAAAGAGGAGGAGATGGAGGAGGCTGGGCTGAGAACCATAGCTGTCTACCACAGAAATCTCATATGGAATTTTTAAAAGATGGCTCTTCACAGCAACCAACAAAAAGGGAGATTATAATGGGAATGAAACAATTGGATGAGAAAGTGCAAAACCAGGGGTAACCTTTTCTGTGCCTCAAATCAAACCATCCTGCTCTCCAAAGACATGTATCTCATCTTCCCCAGACCCTTGTTACCCAACTCCATTGGAAGCTGTCTGAAATCCAGTGAACTGAAGTCCTGCGAGGATGCAGGAGCCTTAGGGCCTGCTGCACACAAGGGCTTTTGCCAGAAAACATACCTGCTTCTGTTTTCAAAGTCCTGCTTCATCTCAGCACAGCGGATTTCCATTTCATTGGAGAGCTGTAAATGAGGCCATCATCAGCAACAAAGGATTGAAGACCCCACTCCCTCTCCAGTCCGCAACTTGTGAGAAGCCTTCTGACTCATGGGGTACACCCCACTCCCCATGTCTCTCCGTCATTACGAGGGAACAGAACAATTCTTGTCTTGCTCTGTGTGGTCTGGCATGTGATCAGTTTGTAGTGTTGGTGCACGGAAACCATGTCTGTCACTATTAGGTTTTATGAGCAGGCTTGGTCCTTTCTGCTGGACTGTAATCTCTTTGTAAGAGAGTGGCCTTAGACCAGGGGTGGGCAAACTTTTTGACTCGAGGGCCACAATGGGTTCTTAAACTGGACCGGAGGGCCAGAACAAAAGCATGGATGGAGTGTTTGTGTGAACTAATATAAATTCAAAGTAAAGGAGTGGAGGGGAGAGCAAGAGAACCGGATAGAACAGCCGGATCTGGCCCGCGGGCCGTAGTTTGCACAAGGCTGCACTCTCATATACAGAATTCAATTGAACAATCATTTCTTAAACAAAGAGCTTGGCCTGGAAGAGCCAAAGAGGTCTATGACTCAGACCCTGCCTTCGAAGAACTTTAAATCCAGTGTTCAAGCCTCATTGGCAGAACAGCTGGGTCACAGGCAAGTTTTGCCCACTTCCAGGTACCCTCCATGCTAGCACATCCAGTCCTCTGGCCACTGTCTCAAGAGGAGTGGACACTTCCAAATTAGTCAGCACCCACTGCCTGCTGAGACAAGGGTTCGGGGCTTGTCCTTCCCTCTCTGACTGAACAGTGAGTGGCACCAGCACTCCTCCCTTGCTCAGGGTCACACAACAATTTGGGGTGTTTACAGGTGGAAGAACTTTTATTTTTAGGTGAATGTTAAGGATCACAATCTGAGGTCCCTCCATGGAAGTAATCTCTAAATATGTCTTCAGTGAGTGAAAATGAGCATTTGCCCAAATAAAGGTAAATGCTCTTAGGCTAATTATTTAACTTCCCGAGACTCAATTTTCTTTGGGTAGAAAGAAACCACAAACCTGGCAGGGCTTTCAGATAAATATAGTAATAATGAGTCATTAGTAAGGGAAGGTTCAGTTTGAGTCATAAGCTGGGTCCCTGTAGGATTCGGAAGCATCTGGGGTGCATGAGAGGGTGAAGGCTGGGCCCTCCGGGAATTCAACCTTTACAAGTGCGTTTCAATAACAACAGGCAAGGTGGGGGTGGGTCTGATTATGGCTCTGGTTTATCACTCCAGTGCAGGCCACCAGGCACACCTGCTCGAAGTGGGGAAGAAGACGTGATAAATAGATGGTCAAATCTAAAGGAGGTTTCACCAAAATCCCCAGGAAACCCAAAGAGTGTAATTTATATCAGCAGCATCTGAAGTTTGGGCTTTGGTAGTTTCAGTAGCAACAGGAAGTGGGTACTGAAGGCTTTTGGGTAGTTTTTGAGCAACACTGCAAGCAAGAGCCTCCACAACCTCTGAAGCTTAACTCACCGCCAGGCGGGAAATGGCCAGCGCCCCCTCGTGTGGAGAGGACAGTGGTGTTGAACACCCTGCAGGCACTGGGAGAACTCACAGAAACTCAGCTAGGCCTGGAGGAAGGACTTGAGTTCTTGCAATTATGGAGGAGGATGGAGACAGAGAAATACTATGGGGTGGCCCCAGTCCTATCCTCAGAGCTCTCGCCTGGGCAACGTGGCTCCCATGAGTCAAGTACTTGACAGCATGGCTGGAAGACAGCGTGATCTGAACACCTTGGTGTTTCCTGTACCCACAGAGACGTCAGCTAGCTTAAGGATCACTCACCGTTGTTTCGGCAGACTGGTGGTCTCTGTTCATTTGCTCTATTATCATCGTCAGCTCTGAGATCTGCTCTTCTAGGTCAGTAATGATATCAGTCCTATGGGATAAGTAATTCTTCAGTCACCCACAGAGCTTTATCTCATGCCAGTCGGGCCTCTTCCTGAGCATGAATGGATGTGGTCTGGTGAGAACCAAGCCATGTTCTGTACCTGCTCCACCATCACTGAGGTGGGGAGGGAGGGGTAGAGGAGTGGAGAGAAGGAATGTGGCAGTAGGGTGGTTGAGCCTCAAATATGGCCCTTTTGGGTAAGTTAGCCAGAACTGAGTGGGGTGGTTTGGTGGCCTATTGAATAGAAGGGAAAGTGGAATATGTCAGAAACCTATTAGGGTTTGACCTTGATTTGGTAATGATAGTTGAAATGGAGGGGGGAGAAGTTCAGAAAATTAGGAAATGAGAAGGTGGGGAATAGGATTGATGCTGACAGTGAATCATAGGCAAGGAATGGGCCAGAAACTGGATGAGGAGGAGATTTAAGAGAGTGGCTTTCACCAGTTAGAGAAAGATAAGTATCACATAATCTCACTCAGATGTGGAATCTAACGAACCAAATAAACTGATGATCAAAAATAGACCCAGAGCCCTAGCCAGTTTTGCTCAGTGGGTAGAATATCAGCCTGCGGACTGAAGGGTCCTGGGTTCGATTCTGGTCAAGCATATATGCCCAGGTTGTGTAGGGGGCATGCAGGAGGCAGCCGATCAATGATTCTCTCATCATTGATGTTTCTATCTCTCTCTCCCTCTCCCTTCCTCTTTGAAATCAATAAATAAATTAAAAAAAAAATAGACCCAGAGACACAGAAGTATGAACAGACTGTTGAACCTCAGAGGGAAGGCCGGGGAGAGTGAGTGGGAAGAGATCAACCAATGAACTTGTACGCATATATGCATAACCCATGGATACAGACAATGGCATGGTGAGGGCCTGGGGAAGGTGGATGGGAGCGGGCTGGGAGAGATTAATGGGGGGAAAAGAAGGACGTATGTAATACTTTCAATAATAAAGATTTAAAAGAGAGAGAGGCCTTCAGACTTGATAAAGGCTTTCTGTGCTTCTGGGTCTGCGGCCTCCATGATGTCTAAGATGATCCAGCTCTGTTTGGTTGACCTGGAGTAGACAGAGTGGTGGGCAGTGCTGTGTGCAGTGCAGCAGAGAAGAGGTCCTCGACTCAAGAGGTTGAGAAAACAAAAGAATGTGGGAGGAGAGGACATCAAGGCATGAGAAAGAAGAAAGGGTATGAGAAAGTAAACAATAGGGAACTCCTAACATGATCCTCAGTGTAAACAATACAGCTTTACCAGGGAATAAAACAATTATGGGCTATTTTTTTTTTTTTATTATGCCACAACTGGTGACAACTTTCCTATTGAGGCCAAGAGGTGCTTGAGGGTGCTGGCTTGACTGTGAGTACATGGCCCATCTCCTGGAGAGGGCCTTGGATGCGCAGCAAAGAAAACAGGGCCTGGATGTTCCCACTGGAGGGAACACAGAGACTGGAGTCTGGTTTCTCTAGGCCAGGTCAGACCGGAGTGACTTCATGCATGGCCACTCTCAATAGTGGGCCTATGTGTCCTTCAGCCTTATCCCAGTCTGAATCCCTTCCCAAATGAAACCACTGCTGACAGCTTGGTTGTATCCTTTCTATATACCTATATACCTAGGTGATGTGTCTGTGTGTGTGTGTGTGTGTGTGTGTGTGTGTGTTCTGTTGCTATTGTTGGTCTTTTAGATTTGTCTTGAAAAAATAATTTTCATAGCAATTTAAAGCCCAAGGAAGAGACACTCATTGGGGAGCCATTGCAATAGTGTAGGTAGATGGGGAAGGGGAAGGAGAAGACATGAGAGATTTAGGAGGTGGAATGAAAAGGATGTGGGGACCGCTTTTACATGGCATTGGAGGATAGAGTGGGTGGGACTTGAATGACAGAGGATGACAGGGTACTCAACTGGAAGGGAGTTAGACCAGAATATTCCAAGCTACATCTCCCAGAGGCATGAACTGAGTAGTACCTTTCGACATAATAAAAATGTATATTCAGGCCTCCCAGAAACCCTGACTTTACTTTTAGTTCTCACTCAACAAATTTAGATTATTGTATTAATATCTCATCAGTTCATTACTTTCAGGAAAAACTGCTCTCCTTTAGTACGAATTATACAACACCTAATCATTTTCCAGATCCACTGAGTTGACCTTCATCCTGACTAGAATGGGATTGGAGCAGAGAGGCGGGGTGGAGAGGAGCAGGCAGAGGGCTGAGGCATGAAGTGACTTGCAGCAACTCCAGAGCAGGACTGGGAGTGGACATTAGGTGCTTATCTTTGAGGCCAGGCTGAGCCAGCTAGGGAGAGGTTTGAGGAGCTGGATGTTGGTCCAAAGACATTACCTGCGAATTCTGATTTTGTCCATGATCTCTGATTTCAAACGCTTTTTCCTATCAAACATCTCATCTCCCAAGGTGACAGAAATCTGCTCCCTATTCCGAAAGAGGCGATAGCCAGGGCACACTTTGATCACTTCCTAAGCGAAAGGGTAGAAGAGAATATTGCAGAGAGCTGAGATTCCTCCAAATCCACTAGTGCCCCTCTCACATCTACAGAGACTTGAGATGGACTGTGCCCTCCCCCCAATTACCACTTACCCTCCTATCTCTATATTTCTCTCCTGAGATCCAATCGTAAGACTCAACTAGATCCTGGATGTCTCCCTATGCCTTTCAAGCTCAATATTTCCCAAATCCAGCCATTGACACCCACTCCACGTTCTACACCCAAACCTGTTCCTCCTCTATGTTCTCCATCGTGGCCAGAAGCCAGGAGGCAGCTGAACATTGTGGAAATCTCTGTTTTTGGAATTAGACAGGCCTGAGTTTAAATCCTGGCTCTGCCACCAACCACAGTTATTCAACATCACTGTGCCCAGTTTTCTCATTAGAAAATAAGGGTAATAACTCTTCCTCAAAGGGATTTTGTGAGGCTAAAACAAATTAACATGAGAAAATGCCTAGCACAGTTGCAAAAATTTTTTTTTAGTCAGTTCCTTCTCTGTCCCCCGTCAGATGCAGGGCTACCAGCTGCCACAGATCTGGATGCGACTGTACCTTCTAGAGTTGGGCAGGACACCCCTGCAGGCCACAGGTCCTGCCGTTGTTATCTCCTAAAAGTATCTCATCCTCATCCTCTCCTCTCCCACTTGCCCCTGATGGAGCCAGAGGCTACCACCATCTGTCTCCTGGGCTCTGGAGCTACCTTCCCAGCGGGCCTCTGCGCCTTCAGTCTGGCTCCCCTAAGTTCATCATCCTCTCCACCTGGAGGGCTATGACATTTTGGTTTATTTTTTCCCCTGCCCATTAAGGGATCACATGATCCGCTTTGAAGAGGGTTAGGAGAGAAAGGAAAATAGATAAAAGCAGAAAGTAGTAAAAGTACCAATTATATCCCACCAGAGGGTGTGTTCCCCCCCTCCCCCTAAAATGTAAATCTTACCTGGTCACATGCCTGTCAGACCCATAAAGGTCCCACGACATCAAAAGGTTTGGGCCCAAACTTCTAGGCAGGTGTCAAGATCCTTCAGGGTTTGCTCCCCATCTCCTTCTCCAGTGTGCTCCTGCCCTGCCCCCTCTCAGATGCCCTGGCGGCCCCTTGCCCAGCATTTGTGGATTCCCAAGTACAGCAGAGGGTTTCCTACACCTGCTCACGAGTTGTCTCCTGTCCTGGACTGACTGTCACCACCTGGTTTTCCTGGGACACTCTCCTCACCCTACACAAGGCAGTAAAGAGGTCATTAAACACTCTCTCTGGGGTCTGGCAGAGCCGAGTTCAAGTCCTGGTCCTACACTATGTGCAGTAATTCCAGCACCTCCTTATAGGATCATTGCAAAGATTCAATGAAATCAGTATGTGTAAAGGCCCATGCCTGCACACAGTAGGTACTCAATAACTGTATATCCCACAACCCTCTTTCCATTTTTACTCACAGAAGGTAAAGTACTGCTCTCCTCTTGTTTTCCTAAATGGGTTTTCACTCTGCAAGAGAAATGCATGCTCAGCAGCAACCAGAGAGCAAAGAGAAGCTCCACGATCAGCTGTGCCCTGACCCCACCGCTCATCTGCAAAATGTGACGTTCCTGGGGTAATCTGTGTGGCCCGTCAGTTCTCAAAGTATACTTTAGAAAACAGAGAAGATTTAGTGGTCCAGAGATCATTGGTACATAGGTGGTAGTGAAAGAGTGGGAAATCAACTAGTCACTAGTCTAAGATTAGAACCATTCCTAAAATAAGGGCCAAGAAGCTTGGAGTGAAATTCAAAGGGATGGTGCATAATCATAAATGCACACATTTTTTTAGTGACATGTATGTAGTCTGTGCAACCACTTTTCTTCTCATTTGCACCAGAATTCCGTGTTCTGGGACCCCGAAATTGCAAGTTAATTCAGGATAAGCAAAGTGTTACTATTTTGAGATCTGGTACTAACCCTGATCATAATAAATTTTTGTTTCAGGTACAGAAACATGAGTAAAATATCAGGTACCCAAATATCAAAAGAGTATTTATAAAGAAGTTCACCTAGAAGGTTGAAATACTAGAGTAAGAGTAACTACCTTCTGATGTGCTGACAAGAATAGGTAGGCCTCTGCCCTTGTCCTCCACAATACCACACATGTACACAACCACTGGGCAACTGCTGTGAAGAGAGACAACCAAAACCTGCTCTGGAAGTTCCAGTTCCCCACAATCAAAACAAGCACAGTATCATTAAAGGCTGTGGAGTCAATTACTAGGATGGGACTGGTCCAGAGTCCGTGGCTGACTCTGGATGTGGGCAGCGGGGTTGGAAGGATTTTTCCTGGTGGAAGCAGCTTCATCGTAGTTAATAACCATCAGTCTGGTTTAGATCCCACATCTCCCACCCCCAGAAGGGGCCTCCAGAGAAGCACTGAGAAACCATTCCAAGGATTTGGCTACCTTAGAGGTGACCACCAACCTTTGATTTTAACTTTCACTGACAAAAAAAAAAAAAAAAAAAAAAAAAAAAAAAAAAGTCTATGTGTTAAGAAATGGGCATGAGTGCATAATATACACTGATATTTCAATGAGGTCCACATGTAATTTAAGATTTAAAATCAGTTAAAATGCAACTTAACTCAAATCAACCATATGTTCCTAATTCAACTGTCCACAATGAATAATGTGGTTTGTTTTCTCTGAATTTAGGAAAGCCTTGTTGGGAACCACTGGATGGACCTGGTCTCTTTAAAAAGCTGAGCATGGATTTGAGTTTATGCCATTTTTTTGCTCTTAGTAATTCTCATTGGACAAACTGAGACCTTCCACAGCATTGCTTTAACTTTGGAACTTCTATGTGGCTACGTAGATACTCATTTTGTCGGAAAACGATGCTTCTCTCATTGAAAAGTAAAAGGAAAGGTTGATCCAGAATGACTCATCTTTACTCTTTTTGTCCTTATCAACCTGTTACTCAGATTACTCTGATTACAATGACCAAATTTTGACACTTCATTGACATCGATGAAAGCACTTCACATTTTCTCAGTTAATGAGTTCAATGAGTAGTTAATATATGCAAACCACAGTGCTCCATACCAAGAGAAATGGAATGAGATGTGATAGTTTTATTTAAGAGATGAAAAAAGGCACATAAATACTGAAACTAGGCGAAGAAAAAGAGTTAAGTGCCGTAGAGAAGTACAGATAAAGAGATTTTCTAATTGTGTCTCTAAGGCAGTGGTTCTCAACCTTTCTAATGCCGCAACCCTTTAAATACAGTTCCTCATGTTGTGGTGACCCCCAACCATGAAATTATTTTCGTTGCTACTTCATAACTATAATTTTGCTACTGTTATGAATCGTAATGTAAATATCTGTGTTTTCCGATGATCTTAGGCGACCCTGCTAGGGGTTCTGTGGGCCGAGAACTGCTAGCAGGGTCGCCTAAGACCATCGGAAAACACAGATATTTACATTACGATTCATAACAGTAGCAAAATTACAGTTATGAAGTAGCAACGAAAATAATTTCATGGTTGGGGGTCACCACAACAGGAGGAACTGTATTAAAGGGTCGCGGCATTAGAAAGGTTGAGAACCACTGCTCTAAGGGATTGAGAGCGCTTTGCCACTGCCATTTTTCAAGGCCTCTGATGTATACAAAATCAAAAGCAAAACAAACCCCAAGAATTGCTAAAATAGGGTTATAAAAATTGAGTTATAGTTCATGTTTAAGAATTGAAAACTTTTAACACAAAAAGCACATTATATATTTGCAAGAAAATTATAGGATTCACAAAAGGGACGTAATTCAGAGAGTCAAGGTGGCATGTTTGAGGACGGGGGCCTAAGGTAAAAGTTGACTGCTGAGCCGCTTTTTTGTCCCCATTTGGAGGTCGTGTCAACCTCTGCCTGGGCCTCTTCCCCAGAGTGAGGCCAGCAGCAGCGGCCCTCCTGTGTGGCTGCTCCATTCCCCTTCCCAAGTGCTGGCCGGAGCCAGAGCAGAGGCCACAACCCCCAGTGTGTGTTCTTTGAATTGGTTTTAGAAGATGGGTTTTAGATGTTTCAGGGAATAAGTTGCCTTGAATGGTCTTACTGGAAAGTTATAAATACAATCAGTAGGTCTTTGATAGAAAATTAAAAAATACCCACAAATAATTGGTGTTTATTGCATGTAACGTTATAATATTTAAAATTGTTTTTCTTGAGATATTAAAAAAAACAACACACCCATAAAGTGTTTCTCATATATTGCAAAGCCAGAGGAGGACAATATTGGCCGGGGCTAATGTTGGTGGTCAGAGTGGAGCTGTGGGTCTTAGTGAGGTCTCTCCCGACAAGAAGCACGGAGTAGCTGAGGCCTTGAGCTTGACTGTTGGAATGGAAGTTAGATAAGATTCACAGGTAGGATCATGCCTGCAGGGTGCCAGCACACAGGAGGCAGGCAACAAGGAAACTTTTCAGACACAGGCACTTGGCGGACTCCTTATTATGAATGGATCCAATTCCCTTCAGGCTTGGCCACCATCTCTCTACTGAGACGATTCCCTTTGTTGTCACCAACATGCAGGCTACTAAGTCCCACAGTACTGCTCGGCCCTCATCTTAATTGACTAGCAGCGGTTTTGAACACAGATAATCAGACCCTCCTTCTTGAAACATTTTTGTCGTTTTGCTTCCAGAACACCAGGTAGATGATTCTTCATCTGCCTCACTGGCCACTCCTTCTCGGCGTCCTTTTCTGATCCTCTCGTCTCTCCCACCTCTCAACAGGAGTGCTCTGGGCTCAGTTCTCCCACCTCTTCCTACCGCTGTCTCCTCTCCTGGCCTTGGAGATCTCACCTGGGTGCAGGGCTCTAAGTACCATATGCTAATGACTCTCAAATGTGTACCCGCAGCTCAGACCTCTCAGACCTGCTTGCCCAGCTGCTTACTTGACATTGCACTTGGAAATTAAGAGAGATCTCAAACTGCCTAAGCGCAATCCCCTACATATATGCGCCTCTTGCAGTCTTCCCAGTAACAGAACATGGCGACTCCATCCTTCCCGTGGCTTAGCCAGAAATCCTGAAGTCAGCTTTGATTCCTTCCGATTTTTTTCTCATACTTTATACCCATCCCATTAGCAGAGCCTATTGCTTTCTACCTTTATATCTAGAATGCGACCACTTCTTACCACCTCTACTGTTTCCACCAGGTTCAGTCACCACCATCCCTTGGTTGGGTCCCTGCCATAGCACATTATCTCCCTTGGCTTCTCCCAAGGCTTCCTTCCTCTCTTGGCCACTGAAGTGAGTCTTCATTCTCAGTGCAGTAGTCAGATTAGTCTTTTCAAAATGCAAGTTGAATCATGTCACTCTTCTCAGAATCCTCTGTGGCTTCCCAGCTGTTATGGCTTCCTCCCAGCTGTTGTGTCTACCTCTCCCCACTCCAAATTCATATGTTGAAGCCATAACCCATTATCTCAGAATGTGACTGTATTTGGAAATAAGGCCTTTAGGTAAAATAAGGCCATTAGGGTGGGACCTAATCCAATCTTACTGGTGCTCTCATAAGAGAGATGAGGATGCATACAGAGACCCTAGGGAGGCACACGCACAAAGGAAAGGCCATGTGAAGAGGCAGCAAGCAGTCAGCCACCTGCAAGCCCAGGAGAGAGTCCTGAGAGGAAACCAGCCTGCCAGCACCTAGCTCTTGGTCTCCCAGTCTCCAGGTCTGTGAGAAAATATGTGTCTGTTGCTTAAGCTACCCAGTCTTTTGTTGTTGTTGTTGTCATGGCAGCTCTAGCAGCTGACACACCCTCCCTTTCAGAGTAAAAGCCAACGTCCTTACAGTGGCCAGAAAACTTCACTGTGTAAATTTTCCTTTGCTGCTGTAACAAATTGCTTTAAGTTAAGTGGCTTTAAACAATACCAATTTATTGTCCTACAGTTTTAGGGTCAAGTCTGCGAGGGGTCTCACTGGGTAGATATCAAGGTGCTGGCTGGGTTGTATTCCTCCTGGAGGCTCTAGAAGAAAACCCATTCCCTTGCCTATTTTTCTCCATCTTCAAAGCCAATAATTGCATCACTCCAACCTCTGCTTTTATTGTAACATCTCCTTCTCTGACACTCTGACGTCCTCTTTCACATATAAGGCCACTTTTTAAAAAAATATATATTTTATTGATTTTTTACAGAGAGGAAGGGAGAGGGATAGAGAGTTAGAAACATCGATCAGCTGCCTCCTGCACACCCCCCACTGGGGATGTGCCCACAACCAAGGTAGATGACCTTGACCGGAATCGAACCTGGAACCCTTCAATCCGCAGGCCGACGTTCTATCCACTGAGCAACACCAGTCAGGGCTATAAGGACCTTTATTGTTACATGTGGCCCGGCTAGATAATCCAGGATAATCTGTCACGGTCAGCTATTAGCAAACATAACTTCATCTGTAATCTCAATTGCCCCTTGGCAAGTAACAGAACATGGTCACCGTTTCCAGGGATTAGTGTACAGGCATCTTTGGGGAACCATTATTATGCCAACCACATTCATTACCGCTGTTACTTCTCTGAGCTCATCTCCCACCACTCTATCTTCACATCCTCCATTCCCACCACACCCTCTGCTTTCCTGGAAAAGGCGAGGCGTGCCAAGTGAGTTCCTACTCACAGCCCTTGGACTTGCTGCTCCCTCTGACAGGAGTACTTGGCCCAGATGTCAGTGTGGCTCCCACTGTCCCCTTTACAGAGGGACTTGCCCAGTCATACATAAAATCATGACTGTCAACTCCAAGAGAGCAGAGGCTCTGTGGTGTTCACTGCTGTTTCTCGTACCCAGAAAAGTGCTTAGCAAATAATAGGTGCTCAGTAAATATATTCCAAACAAATCAACAGAATACGAAGACTCATGCAAAGACAAAATTAAGTTATAAAATATTAGTAAATTTTTAAATTTATAAGTAAAAACAGAGTTGTAATTTATAAACAATCTTAGACACAGGAAAGTAATCCGTAAAAAGGTTTACGGAAACACCACCAATGGGAGGCTCTTTGCCTTTAACAGGCATCAAGAACTGTGCCCTTTTAGGGCAGGAGACAGTTGTCAGGGCACCTGAGCTGAGAGCTCATTTGTGGTGATTCTGCAAGCTGTGGGTGCAGGGGGCCATAGAATCTATCTGTAGGATCTGAAGTTTGGGGGAAATCACAGTGGATTCTGGCAATTCTCTGACATTCCTGGCAGCAATGAGTTCAAGTCACAGGCAAGGGTGTGAAGGCCAAGGAAGGAGATTGTTCTATTCACATACCTCAAACCATTCTCACCCCATGCACATGCAGATACTTACTTTGGGGAGACAACAGGCTTTGTTGGTGGTTGGACATAATTTTGTCTTTTTGAAGCTGGAGGAAGAAGAGTTAGCCTGAAAGGAAAAAAATAGACAGCAAAAAGAGAAAACTGGAAATTCAGAAATCTGTTTTAGTACTCCCAGATGAGGTACATCTCCACAGTGACCCTGGATTATCATATATGGGCTGACAACAGATGATCTTTGGCAACCTCAGGCTAAATGCCTTGGCACTTGCTCACTGTCCTAGGAGGTCCCTGGTTGGCAGCACCGTTTGTCCCCCAGTTCCCAAAGCTCGTGGTCCCATATGGAGGGGCAGCTCCCATGGGGCCTTTTTGTTGGAAGCTCTCCTCTCTCTGCTCAACCGACTCTGAGATTCCTTACTTACAATGACACTACGCCAGGCAGGACTGGCAAGAGCAATGTGCAGCTAACAGGCTGACAGGGAAAGCCGTGTAGAGCTAGGCTTCTGGCCCCCTTGGGATCTTTGCTACCAAATTGTTTTGGAAATCTTGTGAGAGAAAGAAGGCTGCAAATGGACCCCAAGCCCCCAGGCCCTCATCCATCCTAGGTAATCCTTACTTGGGCTTCCCTGTGGAGGTCTTTCGTGGTGGCTGAGGGGTCTTGATTAGCTTCCGTGGTCCCAAGTTCCAGGGGTCCCAGCAGGTGCAGTAGATGAGAGGGTTGGGGTACATGGTAGGAGGTCTGGGGCAGTCTTGGCTGCTAGGTCAGGAGGCCCTTGCTGAAATGGGGAGAGAACAGCAGAGTCATACCATTCAGTCAAAGCAACAATGCATAGAGACAAATTGGCAAGAACCCAGGGAAGGTCCAAAGCACAGATGGAAGATTCTGGAGGCTGTTGATCTGGTTCAGGGTCTTGACTATAGAATCACAGCTCTTTCCTTGCCATCTCAGGCTTGACTTGAAAGCAATTTAAAATTTGCTATAACTGGAGAGGAGAAACCAAGATGGCGACATAGGTAAACACCTAAATTGCTGCCTCGCAAAAACAATTTCAAAATTACAACTAAAAGACAAAATGGACATCATCCAGAACCACAGGAAGGCTGGCTGAGTGGAAATTCTACAACTAGAAGGAAAGAGAAATGCACACTGAGACTCACAGGAACTGCGGAGGGCAGAGGTACGGAGGCCTGCCCACGGAGAGGGAGGCGCGCACGTGGAGAGGGCTGGCAACTGAGTACGCGGCTGGCTTTCTCAAGCGGGAGGGAGACAAAAGCTCCCGACTGCTCTGAACTCCAGTTCCGAGCGAGACTCTGGGGACCCAGACTTATATGGGGGAAAAACTGGACTGTCTGGCAGCGGGTGAAACTCGAGGGCAGCTTTCTCTCAGAGGTGCTTGCAGCAATTACCACAGGACACTGAGAACCAGGGGCCTCTTAGGGCAGGGCTGACAGTAAGCCATTGCTGTGTGCTCCGCCCTGAGATCCCGCCCCATGAAGCCATTGTTGTTTGCTCTGCCCTGAGACTCTGCCCCATCTAAGCTGAGTGCAGAGGCTTTTGCATCTGAATAGCCTGGTCCTTTGAATTCTAATCTTACCTAACAAACTGCAGCTGAGTCAGTGAGACCCAGAACACCCAAAAGAAGGCCCAAGGACCCACAGCAGCTTGCATTGCTTCACAGCTGGGGCTCATCTGGGCACCTCCAAAATCCAGACAAAGAAGAGGAATCTGCAGATCTCTCTGCAGCTCCTGCTGGGTGGCCTCAGGCAGAGGCTAAATTAGCACCTCCCTGGAGAACCAAGAGCCAGTGTACCCAGGGGTCAGAGTGGGACCATCTAGATTACAACTCCTCAGATCAATAAGAGACACACTCTTGTCTCATAAGGGTGTCTCCAGCACAGAAGTTCTCCCAGCATAGACACAGCTGATCCTCACAGCCAATTGGCCTGGAGGTCAATTCCTCCCAGTGATACCAACAACAATCAAGGCTTAACTACAACAAGACTGTGCATACAGCCCACAAAGGAGTGCACCAAGAGTGTCCACCTCAGATAACTGGGGAGGCTGAGCCACTGGGCCCTAGAGGACACCTAGCACACAAAGCCACTCTATCAACTCAGGGAAGCAGCCAAAATGCGGAAACAAAGGAACAAACTACAGGATATAGAGTTCAAAACCATGGTTATAAGGTTTTTCAAGAATTTTCTAGAAAAGGCTGATAAATTTAGTGAGACCCTTGAGGATATGAAAAAGACCAACTAAAAATTAGGCATACACTAACTGAAATAGAAAATCATATACAGAGATCCAATAGCAGACTAGAGGATTGCAAGAATCAAGTCAAAGATTTGAAATACAAAGAAGCAAAAAACACTCAACCAGAAAAGAAAAAAGAAAAAAGAATCCCAAAATATGAAGATACTGTAAGGAGCCTCTGTGACAACTTCAAGCGTACCAACATCCGAATTATGGGGGTGCCAGAAGAAGAGAGAGAGCAAGATACTGAAAACCTATTGGAAGAAATAATGACAGAAAACTTCCCCCACCTGGTGAAAGAAACAGACTTACAAGTCCAGGAAGCGCACAGACCCCCAAACAAAAGGAATCCAAAGAGGACCACACCAAGACACATCATAATTAAAATGCCAAGAGCAAAAGACAAAGAGAGAATATTAAAAGCAGCAAGAGAAAAACAGTTAGTTACCTACAAGGGAGCACCCATACGACTGTCAGCCGATTTCTCAACAGAAACTATGTAGGCCAGAAGGGAGTGGCAAGAAATATTCAAAGTGATGAATAGCAAGAACCTACAACCAAGACTACTCTACCCAGCAAAGCTATCATTCAGAATTGAAGGTCAGATAAAGAGCTTCACAGACAAGAAAAAGCTAAAGGAGTTCATCACCGCCAAACCAGCGCCATAGAAATGCTGAAGGGTATTCTTTAAGAAGAGGAAGAAGAAGAAAAAGGTAAAGATAAAAATTATGAACAAAAATACATATCTATCAACAAGTGAATCTAAAAATCAAGTGAATAAAAAATCTGATGAACAGAATAAACTGGTGAATATAATAGAATCAGGGGCATAGAAAGGGAGTGCACTGACAGTTCTCAAGGGGAAAGGGGTGTGGGGGATGTGGGAAGAGACTGGACAAAAATCGTACACCTATGGATGAGGACAGTGTGGGGGTGTAAGGACAGAGGGTGGGGTGGGAACCGGGTGGAGGGGAGCTATGGGGGGAAAAAAGAGGCACAACTGTAATAATCTGAACAATAAAGATTTATTTAAAAAATAAAATAAAATAAAAAGAAGATGCAGAAAAAAATTTTTTTCTATAACTGAGTGCTGTGAGCCAGGTACACAGTAAGTGATCAATTATTCTTTTCTTTTTAAACATATTTTTATTGATTCCAGAGAGGAAGGGAGAGGGAACAAGAGATAGAAACATCACAATGAGGGGGAATCATTGATCGGCTGCCTCCTGCCCGCCCCACACAGAGGATAGAGCCCACAGCCTGGGCATGTGTCCTGACCGGGAATGAGCCATGACCTCCAGGTTCATAGGTCGGCGCTCAACCACTGAACCACTCTGGCTGGGCTTAACTACCCGTTTACAGATGAGGATACTGAGGCTCAGAGAGCTCATGGAGGTAGCAAGTTACAGAGTAAACATAGTCAGGTAGACATTAACTCTCACTGAAGTAAAGAGAAATCCCTATGGCAGATCCTGCACAGGGATTTTCCATACAGAACTTGGTGTGGAAAATGAACTCTGTTATTTAAATTAAACTGGATCTCCCAGTTACTCATTCCTGATCACCTGCCTGAGTCACCGTCAAAACTCTCCCTTTTTGGCCCTGTATAAAAAAACACACACACACAAATCCCCATTATAGAAGCTTGCGTGAAAAACAACTACCAGATAAACATGATCACACATGATTACACTTATTTAGTATCCCTTCGCCCCTCCCCCAGAATCCCACTAAAATGAGAGTGCAGAATTATAGAGGTTTAATTTCACAAAAACAAAGAGAATGGGAGAGGAGAGAGCACTGCACAGGTGATGTCAGCGTATGCTTGGCACAGTAACTTCCTCACTGAGCACACCACGGGGAGCTACAGCCTGTAGGTCTGCAAAGGGGGTATGAACCAGAAGGAACCAAATCCCATGTGAAAGGTCCCAAAAGACTCCGAACTTGGAACTGGTAGATTAGCTGATGAAACTGACGGGCATTTCACAGGTCTGTTAGACCCTTTGGGAAGTCAAACAATGCTCCTTCCCCCCCTAAAACACATCCACGTTCTAATCTCTGGAACCTGTGAATATGCTACTTTTTGTGCCAAAGGAGCTTTACAGCCATGATTAAGTTAAGGGTTTTTGAGACGGAGAGATTACCTGGATTACTAGTGTGAGCCCAGGGTAATCACAAGCAGCCTTATAAAAGGAAGTTGGGGGGTGGGGGTTAGAGTCAGAAAATGGCCAGGTAGGAGTGACCAAGGAAGGGAACATGAGCCAAGGAAAACGGGCAGCCTTTAGAAGCTGGAGAAGGCAAGAGATGATTCTCCTATAGCAGTGGTCGGCAAACTGCGGCTCGCGAGCCACATGTGGCTCTTTGGCCCCTTGAGTTTTTAGCAAAGGCCAGCTTAGGAGTACCGTAATTAAGTTAATAACAATGTACGTACCTATATAGTTTAAGTTTAAAAAATGTGGCTCGCAAAAGAAATTTCAATCGTTGTACTGTTGATATTTGGCTCTGTTGACTAATGAGTTTGCCGACCACTGTAGGACCTATACAGCTTATCGAAGGAAGAAAGCCTTGCCAATACCTTGATTTTAACCCATTTTCAGATTTCTGGTCTCAGGATGGCAAGATAATAAATTGGTGTTGTTTTAAGCCACTAAATTTGTGGTGATTTGTCACAGAGCATTTGTAATAATAATAAACAAACAACCAGAAAATTTAGGAAAAATTGGAGGGAAGACAATGAAGGATGAACAAGTGTTAAATCCTCATCCACCAAAGCAGGAAGTCAATGGAGAATGTCTAAAAATGAACAAATTTAACCCCAATTTCTAAGGCAGTGACTGGTTTCCAATAGTACACTGGAATAAATGTAAGAATCAGCTGAAAAATGAAACATTTTTTTTTCTCTAACATGACTGCTGCTTGAGAAACCCAGTTATGTGGTCTAATGACTTTTAGAGCTAAAGGGGACCTTAACATTAAACCCATTTTACGAAACTGAGACGCAAAGGCATGAAGCGACCCTGGGACACCTTCACAGGCTCGTTTAACAGCACAAATAGGTATAGTTCCTGCTGTGGGTGCCATGCAGATGCTAGGGGGATACCGAACACCTGCACCTTGCCCTCAGAAAGCTTGCAGGTCCTCGGGTGTTCTCAGATAGGGAACCGGGTGAGCTGTGGAGCAGGGCAGGCGACAAGGCCTTGAAGAGAGGCAGGGTGTGCAGGTGGGGCAGGTGCAGGAGGGGCTGGCCGGGGGCTGGGCCCAGGGCGCGTGTGCGAGTAGATGAGGGCTAGAAAAGAGGCTGGGAAAACAGCCAAGACCTAAAGACCAAGGCAACAACGCTGCATATCCAGCTGTTTGCGCTCCCCTGTGTTTGGGGCCCTCGTCGGGAGATCTCAGCGAGACGAGGTCAGGGAAGCAGATGGGATGGGGCACCCCGGCAAGAAGACAATGCCACAGGGGCTAGAAGGGCGGTGAGAATGAATCTGAAAGGAGGCTGCTGCAGCAGCAGCAGCAGCAGCAGCAGCAGCAGCAGCAGCAGCAGCAGCAGCAGCAGCAGCAGCAGCAGCAGCAGCAGCAGCAGCAGCAGCAGCAGCAGCAGCAGCAGCAGCAGCAAGGCAGTAGCTCTGCTTCTGCTCAGGATCTGTGTCCGTTTCCTGTGAGGACAGGGGCCGATCCCGAGGCCGAAGTGAGAGGCTAAGGCCCGTCAGCTCCCCGGAACTGCCGCCTTCCCGCCGCCATTCCTTGCCTGCGCCTCTGGACTGTGGCCCTCTCTGTGCCGCCCTGGGTCCTGGCAAGGCAACTTGTCCGCAATGGGAATTTGATAAATATTTGTTGCTGAACTAATAAACTGGGTGAGTGTAACCTCAGGAACCGGCTCAACAAGGAGAAACAGATGGTCAGGTGAAACTGCAAAAATGTACCGGTCATTACAACATGACAGATAATATTAAAAATTAGGACTTAAAGAGGCCAGCCGACCAGCGGCGCCGCTTACTGAGCCTGAAGACACCCCCGCACCGGACGTGGGAGGCGGCGGCTGTGAGCGGCGCCCAGCGGAGCCCGCGGGCTGAGCGGAAGCAGCGCCTGCGGGCCACGTGCATCGACAGCGGCTCCCCGAGTCCCGCCTCCTGGGACTGTCTGTGCGGCGGGCCTGGCAGACTCGCTCGGGGCCGCGGGGCGTGGACTTGCGGATTTGCGCAGGCGCAGGTCTCGGGCGCGCGCACGTCCATTGGGCGCGCGCACGTCTTTCCCGCGCATACGTCCCTTACGTCCCTTGGCTGCTCCGAGGCAGGATATCCGGGAAGAGCGCGGTGGTGAGAGCGCTAGGATTAGAGAGAAGATGGAGCGGGCGAGGTAAATGGTGGCAAAAACCAAACCAAAACAAACCCACAAAAACCCCAAACCCAAAATGCGTAGGTGTTTTACGGTACAACTACTCAATGGAGTGTTACTGGATTTGGACTGACCACTTGAAAGCCTATAGAAACCTGAAGAAATGCTCAGGACAAAGATGTGACATGGTATGTGTGCAATGGATACAGTTATGCAGAAGTAGGTACCTACACAGAAAAGGGTTAGAAAAGAATATACTAAAAGAATGAAAATTGGGCGTCAGGATTATGATTTCCCCCTCCACAACACTGTTTACTAAAATTTTCCGTGGGCCTTGGAGTCAGGTGGGCCTGACTGCACGGAGGCTCCTGCTCATCGGCCGTGGGACCTCAGAAGAGGAACTTTCCCTGCGCGGAGCCTGGTCTCCGCCCGGGAGGCTGTCCGCACGCGGCTGCCCTGCACCGGGAATGGGTCGTGGCCTCAAACACGGGCCACTGAGTTTAGGAATATTATGAACCCTGGTGGTATTTTGTTTACAGAAGCTTTTATTTCTTTTAAAAAAATTTTTGGGGGGGAGGGGAGGAGATAGGTTTATTTTTGTGTGTGTGTTAAATTAAACTCATTGTTAAGAAAATGATAATCTGAAGGAAGTAAAATTTATCCAAAATGCTAACACCTAGGAAGGACCACTGAAAATATTTTGGTTAGTGTCTTCTAGAATTCTCTCTAGTCCAAAGAAGCAGATTTATATAATTATTCGTAAATGGGGACAAATTCTCCTTATGTTCTAGGTAATCTTTTTTAAGTAATGAGGTTCTTTGAATATCAGTAACTATACATATGTCATTTTAAAACTTGATTACTGTGGAGAAATTTTTAAATGTTCCAAAGTAGAGAAAAAAAGTAAAATGAATTAATCTGTCACACAGGTTCAACAGTTAGCAATTGGTGACTAATCTATTCATACCCAGCCCATTCCTGCAACATCAGATTATTTTAAAGCAAATTTAAAGTAAATCTATAATTTAAAGAATATCTTGAAAGCAAGTCTGTGATTTGTTTGTATATTATGGCTTAATTTATATTTCATGAATGTACCCATTTACAGTTTCCTTTTTTAAAATTTATTTTTGTTTTTTCCCTTTCATTTTGTTTTGTTCCCTACCCACCCCCCTTACATTTTTAACCAGTTTTGTATTGATGAGCATTTTGTTTCCTGTTATAAACAATGCCATAGTGTGTATTCTTTTGTTCCATAAGTAAAGTCCTTTCTCTCCAAACACCCATGGGGATGATACTCGAAATATAACCAGTGAGACAATCAGAATAGACATGGTTACAGGGCTGGAACAGGTCCGGGAGGACCCCACTCCTCCCCCCATGCCAGGCTACAGTAACCTCTTAGTTACTGAATCATGAGGAAGTTTGGGGGTACCAGGGAAGGAGTTGGGGCAACCCAGGTGGCAAGGAGGATATTTGGGGGTCTTGGACAATGTATGCATACAACCCGTGTGGCAGTATTTCACTATTTCAATAACTGTGCATACCAACTAAACACCAACCCTCCACTTCCAGTACTTTTCCAAGAGGTGCCACTGTTAGTATTTTTAGTGTCCTTCCAGAAATAGATATAACATTTACCTAATGAGAGCATACTTTACACCCTCTACTACATACCTCTTTTTGCATAAGAGGATATGTAGTAGATAGTTCCATATCAGCACAGATAGATCTCCTACATTCACAGTGGCTTGACGTTGCACTGTATGGCTCTAAGAATACTAGTAAGGATGTGTGTGTGTGCATGTGTGTGTGCATGCATGCATGTGTGATTTAGGATTTTTTTTCTCCCCATTCTTTTCCTTTCTTGCATCTCTTCCTGAGGCTCAGTGGACTGAAAGTGCCACCTGGTGGTCATCAGTGAGCCAGCTGAGCCTTCAGAAAGGTCACTGGTATTAATTAATCAGAAGAAAATAGTGACATAAAACGTATTTTCCAAAGATCTTACCTTGGTCTGCCCAAAGATTTGTTTTTCCCATGGGGTTTCTTCCCGAGTCAAGAGTCTTAATGACACCACAATGTTAGAGAGAAACTGTTTCCCATCCACACAAAATCAAAATTCACTTTAAGTCAAATCCAGAGGTTCCAGAACTTAAGACTTTAGTGATCATTCCAAGTGACTGAAATGCCAAAGCAGAAAACGCGGAGTATGTGTGGCACAGAGAGACAGACTTCCAGGGAGTCAGGTCACAGGCTTTTACAAAGGCTGAACTGGCACGAGCATGAATGTCCCTCCTAAAGACAAATAGTGTCTTTCAATATCGCAACGAAAGTCGAACTAGGGGAGAAAGTCACCCCTGTATTCAGACTTTCTTGACTTGGCCCTTTTGAGTTGTGAGGTTTGTCCTTAGTAGATGGTTGGGGAAGGTTTGTTTCTTTCATTGCTATGGAAACAGAATGGCAAGGCCTCCTTTGCTCAGGCACTCTGCTCTTAAAGAGATAAGGCTGAAGAAGCAGCCAGTTAAATTCTCCAAGACATAAGATAAAATACACGTAAGATACACTTTCAGAGGAAATAGAATTGAACAGCACTCCTAGGCTTAATTGGCCTATGACTGTAGTTGCCAGACAGAATCTATGATGGAGTTTAAGCTTCTGTCATTTGCTCACAGAAACCTAAAACTCTAAAGTAGGCACTTTTTCCCTTGAATTTCAAGCTTTGAAATCTATAAAAGTGCAAATCCCCAAGGGCAGGAGTCGTTTTCAGTTGCTGGGAGTTCAGATTTTTCCCCCCTAAGGCTGCTTTTTCTCATTATAGAAAAAAAAAATGCTTATTATAGACCAGTGGCTTTCATTTTAAAGAAATCTATTTTAGCCTAGCCGGTATGAGCATCAATCTATGAACCAGGAGGTCACTGTTGGATTCCCCGTCAGGGCACATGCCCAGGTTGTGGGCTTGATCCCCATTGTGGGGCGTGCAGGAGTCAGCCAATCAATGATTCTCTCTCATCATTGATGTTTCTCTCTCTCTCTCCCTCCCCTTCCTCTCTGAAATCAATAATAAAAGAAAGAAATATATATTACACACTTTATAATAAGTTGTATGAAATTATACCCTGGTTACATACTATTCTCATCTATTTTTTTCCTTTTATTTAAAATGATAGTTGATTATAAATCTACTAGATTGATGTCATGATCCACTGATGGGTCACAACCCATAGTTTACAAACATTGATATACATTTGTCCATTCATTCTACTCCACATTATTATCTACTGTGTACCAGGCACTTTTGTGAGGTGGAGAATAAACATCAGTTCCTGTGCTCCAGAGCTTAGAGACTAGTGGGGGAAACACAATACATTCAACGACAGCACAATGAGGCTTGCAAACCAGATGCAGTGGGAGTGTATGGCAGGATTTCTCTCCTAGTCTAATGAGTCAGACAACAGTTTTAATCAGAGAAGGGATCTGACTAGGTTTGCATATTAGAACGATCATTTTGACTGCAATGTAGAGAAACAGTTGGAGGGGCCAAGACAGGCAGGGAAACCAATTTTTTAAAAATATATATATTTTATTGATTTTTCACACAGAGGAAGGAAGAGGTATAGTTAGAAACATCGATGAGGGAGAAGCATCGATCAGCTGCCTCCTGGGGATGGGCCCACAACCAAGGTACATGCCCTTGACCGGAATCGAACCTGGGACCCTTCAGTCTGCAGGCTGTCACTCTATCCACTGAGCCTGGAACTGTGGATAAGCCGATTAGGGCAGGGAAACCAATTTGGTGGTCAAATGAGGCACAGTGGTGGCCTTAACTGAGGGAGCAGCAGTGGGATGCAACAGATGTTGGGGTGAGGAGGCAACGATGACTCCTTGGTTTCTAACTTAAACAACTGAGTAGTTGGCAGTGCCATTTATTGAGATGGGAGAGTCTGGGGATAAACAGGCTCAGGGGAGTAGAGCCCTGCTTCAGGCTTGGACATGTTGAGTTTGAGATACCAGCGAAACATCCAAGTGGTGATATCTATTACATGTTTGGGAATTCCAAGAAGAGTCTGGGCTGGACACACATTAGGAGTCTTCAGAGCAGATATTTAAAGCCAAGGGAGTGGATGCCATCACCCAGGGAAAGGGTGTTGTGTAAGAAGAGGGTCTAGAACATTCCTAAAAGTGTGGGCCAGCTGTTAGTTCTAGCATGTACAACTATCACTTGAATGAAAGTGGCTTAAATCAATGAGGTTCATTAATTTCATGAACTACAAAGTATGGAGGTAGTGCTACCAGAATTAAAGCAGACTCAGCAATGTCATTGAAGAACTGGGTTCTTTTCATATTTCTGTCATGCAGCCTCAGTGTGCTGAGGGAGCCTTGTGGTTGCCACAACTCCAAGCACCATGAGCAGACTAGATGGAGACAGCCGTTAAAGGCTAAAAAGGAGGGAAAGAAGTTACAGAGAACAGTGGATAGATTTGACTAGACACCTAGTCAAGTCCAACTCCAGCTAGAGACTGGATATTTAATTTGAGCCTGTTTATTAGGTGAAATTTTATACTTAAGTGTTTTGTTATGATGGAAAGAGCAGGATTTGGGTCTTTGTGGATAGTGTTTTAAAACAAAGCTACAAAAGAAGCAGGTTCTGAAGGAAAACCCCAGGCACTGACTTGGCCAAGGCTTAGCACTAATGAACACTACTTTGGGATTTTTCCCTCCTGCTCCTTTTAGATCCTAGTACAACTTTGTCAGCTCCAAAACAGAAGGGAAGGAAATGAAGGGGGGCTAAGTGTTAACTGCTCTTCTCTGGTTGAATTTAAGGAAATTTTGGTATTGCATAAAAGGCTCTTTTCTTTCCAAAGGCCCAGGAAGAGGACTGATGCTACTAACATTAGTATTTTGCTGAGAAGGCAAGAAAATGAAAATTTTAATAAATATCTAAGAAAATGCAGTAAGATCTGTTTATTACTTATGACTATTATTGGTTTGTTTTGTGTTGGCTGTACCAAAAAAACATAATGGAAAGGAAAGACTTCATGCAGGACTTTCAGTGAAAAGAACTGGACAAATTACACAGGAAGACAAATGAAAATTTAAGAAGATATTTATTATCTGATTTACATTTGACAAAGCAAAGGTAGGTGCAACAAAGAGCTGTTTGACAAAGTCAAGCCCCAGATATCAAATAACAGTATTTCCCTGGCTGCCCCAGAGGGCACTTTGCCACTCCTAGGTAGCTGTGTTCCGCAATGCAAACCACTCAGTGTGGACACTATGGTGCTGCACTTGGAGTATAGGCCTACAGGCACCCGACCTCAAAGGAGTGGACCATTAAACACTCAGAGCTCTAGTTCAGATGTCAGTAGTCAATGTTAGTAACCAACAAGTACTAATAATTATGTACTAGAGTGATCAGAAAAGCAAAACAGGCCCTGAACACCGTATATAATATACCTTTATAAAGTAGCTCTTGTTATGAGCTGCCTCTTAACTTATTTCCTCCCTTTGCCAAAATCTGTTTATTCGTGTTAAATCAAGGACATATAGTATAAAACTTTAAAAAAAACTACTTTAACAATGGCCATTACCTTTTCCTTAAGACACATGCCTAAGGTTATTTACAGAAGATCTGGGATCATCATAATTCAGGAGACCCTTTAATTCTGAGCTTAGGAAGGTATCCTTTCTATTATATAACAGGATACTCAGAAATACCTGAGATATAATCACTGAGAACCTTCTTGAAGGAGGGGAAAAAAAAAAGACTGGAGTTTCCTATACTGGCATAAAAGTACATACACAGTTGATATAAAAAAACTAAAATGTTAAAGCATAACAGATAATTGAGAAGGAACTTGCTATAAGGCTCCGTTTCTTCTTACTATACTTTGCACACAAGTTTGGTATAATAGATTCTCAGGCTGTACCCAAACTAATTTTAGGCGAAAGCTTCAGCAAACAGTAAAACCCAATTCAAGACAGAATTTATTTCTAGGGACAAGCATGCACCAGTATACAATTACCATGTTTCTTGGTGGAATAGCAACATCAACCTAATTTTCAAAAACTTACGTCTGGTTCTCCTTAATCAGATGTGCTTCACTTGGCTGTGCCTACACCCTTGCCCACCTCCAAAGTGATCATTTTAGCATTGGTTATAAAAAAGTATAGTAATGATACAGAACGCTCCAAAATCTTAACTTATAGATGCTTAATTTATAGATATTTATATAATAGACATAAATCTCATAATTTAACATTTTGTACTACTCTATGGCCCTACATTTTCTTACTTCCTGATATCTCTTAGGAACTGGCAACAGGAAGATTACTTTCTTAGAGAATAAATAAAAAGCTTTAGGAATCGGCTAAAAAAAGAAATATAGAAATCACACTGCAAAACTTCCAAAATAGCTCACCTGCTGAGTCTTAAGCGTGAAGACTTCTAAGTTTCTGCTGTGGTGTCTGCATAACTGGGACCTCGTAAGTGGCCCAGAGTCCTAGAAAAGGCAATGACTAATGGCCAAGACCAGTGGCCCAAAGAAGACACTGTGATGTTACTGGACCTCCTGTAGAATAATCTCCCATCCAACGACAACCTCACATTCAAAAAGCAAAAGCCTTGACTCCCCCATTAAAAAGTTCATTCTATAATTTCACAGATATCTAGAAAAAGGCAGATGTGTTTTAATTATATTTAAAAAAATCAGTCTCAAAGCAAGCACCTGGGTTTTACTTCAGCTTATAATAAATAATGTGCCTGAGAATTTTTGTGCAAATACATGTCATCTTTCATTAAAGATATGCATAGCACACTTTGGAAAGAGTTTAGTTGCCAACTGTACTTGTTAAAAAAGTGTACAGTCGTAAATATACAATATTCTCTAATTCCTACTGATTGTACTTCTGATTTAACCTCATCCAGCCTCCAAGGAAATTCATTTATGTTCAGATTCCTTGGCCACCACACTTATCCAGAATAAGCATTCTGGAAAAAGCTACGTTGGTTCCAACTTACCCGTATTTCCTTCTTAAAAATAAACCCTACCTCCCACAATGTTGTGTTTCTTTTGGATGCTGTATAAAAATACAAATTTTAAAAATGAACTTGTTAATCACAAATACAAAAGGAATTTGGGTGGTGTTTGGGCTCCCAGAGACTCATCGGCCTGAAAATAGAAAGCAAAAAGACTCTCTACTGTTCTGATTTTATGAAAATACCTTGCTTGCTAATGCTGAGAGCTTGCCATATGATGAAGGCGTAATCTAACCAGACAGCAACAGAAAACATAAAAGCCACCTCACTGTTGTCTCAGTAACAGACTGATTACCCCAGCAACCTTCCAGAACAGCTTTCTCTAGGCAACAGTCAAGGCGGGTCCTTTTCTCTTCCCACCTCCTCCTAACCTGAGTGTTCTCTGCTTATACTCACCACAGGTAAATGTGCTAGCAAATTAAGTATTCCTGGTATATTTCAATATTACTGAATTTATTTTCTGGTCACTTTTCATTTTCAAAACAAGAAAAACAACTGAAGGAGTGTATTAAACCTTTGTTCCTTTCTGTCTCCACTCATGACCCATTCATTTATACTTTCAATTTACTAGGCCTTATTCATTAGGACCTCATCCCAATTGTTTCCAATCTTCCACTTTCCTCTTCCACATTCACAGCCCATCTGCAACATTCCTTTTCTTTCAGTAAGACCGGACTACATGTGTCAGTGCAAATCTATCCTTCATGTGCTAATTTGTATAAGAGTTCAGTTAACTGCTGAACCTCACTCCTCCTTCAGGTTATCCATTTTGGGTGAGGATGTGCAAACTGAGGTGCCAAAACTACCCATCATGATTGGAAGACTCTGATTCCTCCTCAATCCACTCAATAAATTGCTACCTGAATTTAAATAAACAGAAGAATCTGGTCTTCGAAGACCAATTTCTGCCTCTTGGCTTCTTCCATGTTCCCGGGCATCGGGGGTCTTGATCACTCTGGCTATGCCCAATCTCTTCAGCCTGTCTACTAAGTTCATCTTCAACTGGCCAACATCAGGAGGGTTCCGGGAAGGCCTCAAGCCATACATCTCCTGGAGGAATGTTTCGGCCGGTCGTGAGGCCAAAAAATTTTCAGAGAGATGTACTCGAGGCTCAAAGGGCAAAGGAGAAGGGCAAGGTGAGTGAGATGGTGAATTTGGGGGTGTGGAAGGGATATCCAGGACTTTAGGGAGAGGCTGAAGGAGGGGGTTCTCTGGAACTTGGCTGTGGTACACTTTAGCAGAAATGCCTCGCTCTTGTAGAAGTTTGGCCAAGCTCATGGTGCTGCTGCAGGTTACAGTGGAATCTCGTCGGGTGGTGACTGATTCACCAATGCTGAGTCGATAGGACGTAGCAGGAGAATTCACTGCCGTGCTTGATGTACTGCTACTGCTACTTCCACAGGATAACGAAGGGAACCCAGAGCTTAAAAAAAAAGAATGCAGGAGAGACAGTTTAAGAATAAAAAGCCATCTCCAAAATCAGTATTTAAGTAATTACAGTAGTTATCTACAGTAAATATAGAGGAACTGAACTCTGTGGTAGAGATCTGAGGAGTGAAAATTTTGATATGTTACTTCAATGATTGGCTAATATTTATAATTTGAAACATTTCATAGGATATGAAAGTTTACTGTACTAAATTTTAACTATATATCTGGGAATATTAAATTTTATGATGGAAATCAAATAAATTTAAATATTAAAGAAAGTAACCTCTAGAAATTTTTATTAATACATCCACTCCATAAAGTGAAATATGCCGAGACGACAATCCATAAGTAAACAATGGATTTTTTATTATTTTTTTATTTCAGAGAGGAAGGGAGAGGGAGAGAGAGAAACATCAATGATGAGAGAGAATCGTTGATTGGCTGCCTCCTGCATGCCCACTATTGGGGATCGAGCCCGCAACCCAGGCATGTGTGCTTGACCGGAATTGAGCCCGGGACCTTTCAGTCCACAGGCTGACACTCTATCCACTGAGCCAAACCAGTTAGGGGAACAATAGACTTTTTAAAAAACACAACCTTTCATAATTAAACCTAAGATGCTCTTCTAAGGAGAAATTTGTTTCTTTTTAACCTTTCAATTTTGTATTATTGAGGACAAATAAAATTCTGTTAAATTTCAATTTTCAGGAATGTTAATTCCAAACAGTAGTATAAGGATATCATGGAATACATTTTTCTCAACCTTGACTTAGAATACAGGTATCTGGGAAATTAAAAATAATTAAAAGCTTTAACAGCTATTAGAATGTTTCTTCTTATTTTGTTTTGTTAAAAGGAAAAAACCAAGAAATGGTGACAGAATGGGGAGAATATTTCTTTAGTCAATTTCCCCCCCTTGATCAAATGTTACTGTATTTAATAGATAAACTTTCATTTCAACAGAAAAGACTCAGTATATCAAGATATCAAGGTTTTTAAAGATTCTGAACAAAATGCAAGCCTAGGATCACTAAGTAAACTTTTCAAAGTACCGGCTTGTATAAAGGAGGCAAAATGCAAATAAACTGACTGCTTGGTTAAACTAAAAACCTAAACGGATGAGGTCTGTCTGTATACTGTGCTGCCAGAGTCCACCCTCCCTGTCCCCACTTACTGCAGAATGTGCCCGTCCTTCCCTAAATTACACTTCATATGATGGTATCAACCTGAATTGAGAGTCCCCTCAGGAACTAATTTTATAAAATTTACCTTGTTGACTGTAAGAACAATGTGGAAATATTGCAGCTGTCTGTTTATTACAGACTTTATTGAGATCTTTACTGGATATCACCCAAATGCTTCCCTAAACAATTGATTTGCTTCTATCTGATAGACACTGTGGATCATAATGTTATTTCCCTCCACACTGGCAGATGGAAAGTTAGGACTCAAATGCATGTTTCACCTCAGCAAGAATATAAAACTTTATGGTACAATATGCATACAAGCTTTATTCCTCTATCCATTTTATAGCCTTACTCTTTGCTTTACTTTTCTTCTCTCCTTCTAGTTAATAGTATCACTGCAATGGTCTCTGAATTTTTGAAAACTGCCTTATATTCTATTTGGGAACTGGTAGGACAGAAATAGCAATATGGCTTATTAAGTTGAGATCCCTCAACTACTAGTTGGAGTGGAATATCCATGTTCTAGACTGTGTAGTAAATACTTTGGCCTTGGCTAGAGGGGTCTGGTCTTTTTGCTCCATTCTGGGAGGTAATCTATGCCATATCTGATACAAGTGTCTTTGTTTAGGATGAAAGCTGGCCACAGCAGATCTTGGTATGGGCCTGGCCATGTCAGACAGACCAACCATTTTATTTAGGGTGGTGGATTTGGGTCACTGGACCAGGAGGAGAGTTCAACCATATGGGTAATCAATCAATCAATCAATCAATCAATCATGCCTATGCACTGAAGCTTCAAAATAAAATCTGAGACTTGGGTGAGCTCCCCTGGCTGGCAATACTCTGTGTGCACTATCACACGTCAATGCCAAGGAAGTAACGAATCCCAAGGTCAAGGGAAGCTTTGCAAGTGGAACCCTTCCCGACTCGGGTCTATGCGTCTCTTCCTTTGGCTGATTTTAAGCTGTATCCTTTCCCTGTAATAAACAGTCACTGTGAGCATAACAGCTTTCAGTGAAGTCCTGGGTCCTGTTAGCAAGTTATCAAACTAGGGAGTGGTTCTGGGAACCCCCTGAACTTGCAGGTGGTGTCAGAAGTGAGGGTACTTCAGTGTGGAGAGGACTGGTCCCCTCAACTCTTGCAGTTTGGCTAACTGTGGGTAGAGTCCCAGCTGGGCCATTTACAACCTGTCTGCCCTTGGATCAGCCACATGAACTTTCTATGCCTCATTTTCTTTATTTACACGACACTCACTTGCCCTGCCTACTTCAAAGACTTACAATGACCAAACGAGAAAATACAATGTGAAACTATTCTGAAGACAAATCATCACAGAACATTAATTAAAATTCTGGGAATTAAAATGAAAGTAATTTTTAAAAGAAATTCATGAACACATAGTTGAAAAAAGAAGTCAGGCCTCAAACTGCCCAGACCTACCTGGGAGTAACCTGAGTGACATCGGAGGGGTGTAAAATCCTACAGGTGGTGAAGGTGAATGTTAAGTTTGTGCATGACAGACATTTTCCTGGGTTTGAAGTTGCAACTGAAGCACAGACTTCTAGGGATTCAAACACAACATTGAAAGACAAGATTAATAATGTAAAAAGTTCATTAACACTTATTAATAATACAGCACTTATCAAGTGTCATTTGTACAAAAATCCCCAAATCTGGAAAAAAAAAGTTATAAATATTGTAATTAGTATTGACTGCTTAGTATACAGCTGAATCCTTTAATACTTTAAAACTGTAATTTAAAAGGATTAAAAATAGCTTAGAAACAAGACAAAAAGATATTCTGAAAAAAATTTACGAATAACCAACAAGCAAGATCTAGTCATTCAATCTTTTTTTTTAAAAATATATTTTATTGATTTTTTACAGAGAAGAAGGGAGAGGGAGAGTTAGAAACATTGATGAGAGAGAAACATCGATCAGCTGCCGCCTGCACACCCCCTCTACTGGGGATGTGCCCGCAACCAAGGTACATGCCCTTGGCTGGAATCGAACCTGGAATCCTTCAGTCCGCAAGCCGACGCTCTATCCACTGAGCCAAACTGGTTAGGGCTCATTCAATCTTTCTAATCAAACTATCTATTCCAGTGGTTCTCAAAGTGTGGTTTACAGACACTGTGGGAGTTCACTTTCATAACAATGCTAAGACACTATCTGCCTTTTCGACTGGGGTGGCATTTGCTGTTATCTATTCATAGCATTAAAAAAAAAAGCCAGATTCACATAAGCATGTCCTTGATGAAGCAGCAAAAATTATTTATTAAATCTTGACTCTTTTTAATATTCTGTGTGGTGAAGTGGGCAGTAGTCATTAAGCACTCTGCTGCATACCAAGATACCAGAGGAAAAGCACATGTGCAATTGAGTTGTAATTTTTTCATGGGACATCATTTTTGCTTGAAAGGACAATGAATAGGCAAACTACAGTAAATGGATAACTGGCAGAAATTTTCTTGAAAATGACTGTCGTGAATCTGTCTATTCAAGGAAAATAGCTGACAGTGTTTGCTGTCACTGACAAAATTTGAGATTTCGAATGAAAATGAGATTTTGGAAAACTTGAGAGCTTGAAAGCTTCCTAATACTAAAAGACCTATCTGATGAGACAGGTGGTGATATTTATATGATTTTAATATATTACATAATGAAATGTGTCAACATCTGCATAACTTCAGTGAACCAATATCCTCCAAATGACCCATGCATGATGCAAAAATTCATGCATGGGGAAAAATGCATTCAACGTGTAGGACAGACAAATAGATTTTAATGTAACAAAGTATAAAAGTTCACTGATAGGGTTTCAGATATCATATTGCTACAAACCTTGATCAAGTTTTGGTGTAAAATCAAAGAATATCCGCAAATACCTGTAGAGGCTTTTAAATTCTCTTTCCTTTTCCAACTACATATATGTGTGAGGCTGCATTTTTTTTGCACTCTTCAACCAAAACAACAAACTATAATAAACTGAATGTGGAAGCTGATACGAGAATTTATCTTCTATTGAAACATAAATAAGAGATTTGCAAAATTGTAAAACAAAACCACTCTTCCCACTACTTAAAAAGTAGCTTTTTCATAAAACATATTGTACATGTAATTATTATTTTTAAATTAGTTAATACTTTTGTAATTTCTCAGTTTTCATTTCTAATATGGTAATTATCAATAGATACAACACACAGAGACAAGCTCTCTGGAATTCTCATTGATTTTTAAGAGTATAAAGAGGTCCTGAGCCCAAAAAGTTTGCAAGCCAGTGACTGAATTGATCTCTCTCTCTCCCCCCAAATCTAATTATGTTGGCTGGCTAAGATAAAGTAGAATTAGAAGGGCCACTAAATGCTATAGGTTTTTATTATATTACCAGAGGCCCGATACACGAAAATTTGTGCAAGAGTAGGCCTTCCTTCCCCCGGCTGCCAGCACCGGCTTCCCTCCAGCACCCGAGACACAGGCTGCTGGCACCGGCTTCCCTCCTCCTCCGGCCACCGGCAGGCACCCGGGACCCAGGCTTCCCTCCTCCGGCTGCCCGCAGGCACCTGGGGCCCGGGCTGGCTTCCCTCCAGCTCTGGCTTCATCAGGAAGGATGTCCAGAATGACATCTGGAAGATGTCTGGTCTAATTAGCATATTACACTTTTATTATTATAGATATTACAAGACTAAGTACACTACAGTGAGACTGAAATGGAGGTAGTCAGCTGACTGTAAGTCAGGATGCAAAGTACTACTAGTTACTAGACTATATTCAACCAAGCACTTTTCTCACCTGTAACTGGACCACCTGCTGAAGTAATGGGCGGTAGAAAGATTCCTGTTACTGGCTTGGGATCTGTAGGTTTCTGTTCCACTTGAAGAGGTTGCTGGACCTGAAACGTGATACCTTCTTCTTCATCCTCTTCTAAATCTGAGAGGTGATAGATGGCATCCTTGGGCAACTGGGTAAAGCCTTTAGTGATGACACCGGGTCGCGAGTCAAGAATGGTTCCTAAGTTTGGTTGAGCAAGCTGCTGCCAGTGGTGCAGAGTTTGTGATCCTGAATATGCAAGACAAAAATAAAAAGGCATGTTGTAAACTTCTCACAAATACTAAATCTTGAAGCAGAAGCTAAAATTACATGTGTAAAGAAAAAGAAAAAAACGACTAATGTGATCTTAATATTTGGTAAAATTTGCAAAATGAAGTCCTCTGTGGAAGAATGACAAGTTGCTGAAGATACAAATAATAACCTTTCTATTTCAAAAGTTAATTTTAAAAAGGACATCTAAAGCAGGGGTGAAAGAAAAATAAGACAACAGCCTTAAGAGGAACTAAGGTGCTGAGGCAGTGATGAGAAGGTGTGTGTCTCAGAGGTGGGGCTGTTATTTTCCCGGGTGACAAAAATCAATACTTCCTTGGCTTATAAACTTTCGAGTCAAAAGCCAGGATCCTAGAATGGAAGACACCTTGAATTTTCAGTGGGTTTTGTGTGTACTTCCCCACCTTGCTCATGACTCTCCTTTCCCCAGGCTGGCAGGGAGAGTCAGACAATGAAGGAAATGATGAAAGCAGGATATGTCGCCCTGGTTCCTGTCTATGAGTCCTGGTGAATGATTACCCCAAGCATTTGCATCACATGCAATGTCTAATTAAGACACTACAGTCATTTCATCCTAAAAATGGCAACTCGGACAAATGCCTGCACTAATCATTAGTGAATGAAACTAACATATAGAACCTTTGAGTTTGAGGGGTCCTCATAGGTCTCCTACTAAAAATTTTTTCTAACACAGACTCTCTTATGATAATAGCAGAGAATCATTTGAAGGCTGTCAATTTTCTATAAAACAAGTAATTTATTCTGAATTCAAGTTCTATCTTAGGAGAGAACAGTAACAACTAAAATGAACAGAACTGAAAAAGAAAAATAGAGGGACATATACCTCCAAGTAGATGATATTTCTGGGGTAAAGAACTTTTTAAAAAAATATATATTTTATTGATTTTTTACAGAGAAGAAGGGAGAGGGATAGAGAGTTAGAAACATCGATGAGAGAGAAACATCCATCAGCTGCCTCCTGCACACTCCCTACTGGGTATGTGCCCGCAACATGCCCTTGACCGAAATCGAACCTGGGACCCTTGAGTCCACAGGCCGACGCTCTATCCACTGAGCCAAACCAGTTAGGGCTAGGGTAAAGAACTCTTTTTTGAAAAGCAAAGTAGAGGTGAAGTATTACATCTAGATTATTCTTACTTATCATATTCCATTTATCTTACCATAAAAATTGCCATCAACAGTATTCGTAGGAAAGGACAATAAAGATTAATCTTCCTCCATCACATTTATATTAAAAAAATAATCAGTAAAAAGAAAACTAATGGCTGATGACCTGGAGAATGCAGATCTCTTCATTCATTTCCCACAAAGTACTGCAAAGCATTGTCACCCAGACAGTGGTATTTAGGGATAATGAAGACATCTTCTGCACACAGTGCTCTTACAATGACAATACAAATCTCAATCTAGGACAAGGAAAGGCCAATAAGGAACATGGCTTAAAAATGGCCTTTACTGATTTATTACCTTCAAGGGGCTTGACAATTTGTAATTTTTCAGGCATAAAACACCGAAGGCAGCTGGTACTGCTGAAGTCCGTGGTCTCCGACTGGTCAGTGCCGAGAGAGGCAAGGCTCTCGGTGGGGGTGCCACAGCCCCTAACCCCTTCTTCCTGGTCAGCTAGAACCTGGATCTTCCGCTCCCATTCTTCAGCAAAGAACTGCTTCTCACTTAAGTAGTTTTGTCGCCGCAGACTAAGGCGGTGCAGTGCTGTAGCCAAATCCCTATCTTCAGAGGGTTCTGGTTGACCCAGCTTCTGAACGTTCCTATGGGAAAATCACATTCTCTGACTAGGTCTGTGAGGGTCACAAATACCACCTAGCCCTCTCCTTTCCACAACGGTGAATGTTCAAAGACTGATCTTAAAAACACAGTAGTTTCTCTTAGATATCTAGGATACAGAAATAGTAACAACACACCAAAATCGTTAGTACTATATATTTTTTGATAGACAAAATAAAAATAGTGACTTCAGATAGACAAAAATATACTTTATTATGTTTTGTTTACTACCCTTTCTATTTCACTTGATATATGAAACTACAGAAATGACCATTTATAAATTCAGTTTAGGTAGTAAGTATAAAAAAGTATTATATTTCATGAATCTATAATACCACTGATTACAAAAGGCGCCATTATTTTATGTGCTACCAAGAAAGAAAAAAATGCTACTTAAACTATGAGATGCAAAACATAAACAAGTTCAAAAATATTAAAATGTGAAAAAATTGCTTTGGGTCATAGAACTCTCCATGAACATTACAGAACATTTAAAAAGCAAACAAGATTTATAATTACTGCATTTTCATAGTTCTATGACACGTATTTTTTCACTTTTCACCCATTTTAAAATTAGAGGCATCTTATAATTGAAATCAAAGGGAAGAGTAGCAAGCTGAGTTGTAGTTGCTCCTGGTGCTGTGTGTGAATTCACACAGATCGGTTTGTTCAGTCTTCTAAGGTAAGGTGCTATTCACACATAAAGCTCCTGTGGGTGCAGAGCATGCTCACTACAGACCAGGCAATAAAATAAAAAACCCAGAGTACTGTAATTATTTTTGCATTAGGGAAGATTTCTCTCAGGTGCCAAAGATCTATCTTTCAAAAACTTTCAGCTGAGCTCTAGCCAGTTTGGCTCGGTGGACCAAAGGGTCCCGGGTTCGATTCCAGTCAAGGGCATGTACTTTGGTTGCAGGCTCCTCCCTGGCCTGGGCCCTCGTCAGGGCTCCTGCAGGAGACAGCCAATCGATGTGTTTCTCTCACATCGATGTTTCTCTCTGTCTTTCCCTCTCTCTTCCACTCTCCCTAAAACTCAATGGAAAAATATCCTCCGGTGAGGATTAACAAAAAAACCCCACAAAAACCAACAAACACCCGAACAAAAAAAGCTTTTAGCAGACTGCCCAGTAATGTTTACTTTCTAGTTATATGTAATTCAATGAACTGAATTAGATATTTAGTACAATAAAAAGAAGAAAAAATATAAGTTTAAACAACTAGAAAATTAAGAGCAAGCTAGTTTTCCCCAATAGGTATTCATACTTATTGTTTTTTCTAAAGGCACCCAAGTAGTTGAGATTATGAGCATGGGTTATGAGAAAGGGTCATCTGATACTATGTACGTATAACTGCTAGTGACCAAACGCATTAAAACAAATTTGAATTTGAACAGGAAGATTTAGACTCAAACTTGGATCCATTTTGAATACATTTAATTAAATGTAGCTTTTTCACTCTAAAAAACTTTTTTGCTATCAGCGATCAGTCTTACAAACAATGATATGTGGCATCATTACTGAATGAAAAGGACGGTTCCAGATCTTCCCTGGGACAGCACAGAGCAATGCTGGAATGTGTGCATGTGAATCTGTTATGTCAATGCCATCAGAAATGCAGAATCACTGCCTCGATCTGTGTTTCTTACCCTGGAACCTCCTCCGAGCTGCTCCTCTGGCTCAGGAGGGTTTTTTCTGCAGTTTGTTGTAAACCAGACTCAAAAGGTTTTGCTGTCATGATGACACTTGAGCGGTTGGAGCCTGGAATGGATAGTAGAGCTGGGAATGGGACAGTGCAGCCCCGTGTGTCATTGGCAATCCTGACTGTATCAAATACCCGTTTCAGTTGGGCCCTGTCAAAAAAGAAGTGTTCATTATCACTCCCTCCTGCTGGGGTGCTTCAGAAAAGAGGTATCCTATATAATAAGGGGCTAATATGCAAATAGACCAAAAGGTGGAACAACTGAACCGGTTGCTATGACATGTGCTGACCACCAGGGGGCGCACATGGAACATGGAGGACGTCAGCAGCAGGCGACAGTGTGTGGAATATGGCGGGCATTGGCCACGGCGGGATGGTGGAGGTGGTGAGTGGGGGCGCCAGAGCAAGGCGGGGCACTGGTTGCTGTCATTGGGGCAAGCCTCAGGTGGTTACTGAAAATTCTTTGCTCCCATGCTCCGTGGTCCTGCCCGGCGCTCGCACCTGCTACAGGTGCCGGCCCCACTTGCACCCACTGCCGGCGCACAGCACTGGCCCCGATCGCTCAGTGCCGACAGTGGGTGGTCAGCGGGTGTGAGCGGCGGCTGTCGGCTCTGATTGCCCCTCAGGGCTTTTCCACCTCCCCCTGCTCCTGAGGGGCGATTGGGGCAGCAGCCACCGCTCGCACCCGCTAATAGCGCCGGCCCCACTCACACCCTCTGCTAGCACCGACCCCAATTGCTCCATGCCGCCAGCAGGTGCGAGTGGGGCCGGTGCCATCAGCTTGTGGGAGCGGCAGCAGCGGGAGCGGGGCTGCCAGCAGACAGGGTACTGGGGCCATGGCGGGAGGGGCTGGGCAGGGGTGCGGAGGATGGACCAAGACCCACCCCTGTGACCACTGCAGCCTCACGGCCCATAGTTCCTTTCAAGGTGCACGAATTCGTGCACTGGGCCCCTCGTATAGGTATAATTCATTAAAAATAAAGCCATCCTGAAGAGCTCTAAAGTTGAGGAGAGGTCATGAGAAAATAAACGTCAGAACACAGGAACTCTCTCACAAATGTGAGTAGTAGGAAAAGTAAGCAGATTTACTACTGAATCTCCTTATGTCTATTGCTCTGGATTGTGGCTTCTTTTTTATTTATTTTTTTTATTTTTATTTTTTAAATTTCCATCCTAACAGTTGAGTAACAGCACATGTATGTGATCTGTACTTACTTTTGTTTAAAGAGAGACGATTCCTCATCCAAGCTCAACTTTTTACGCATGGTCCCCTCAATCTCAGATGCCAGAGATTCCTAAGGAAAAGAGTTTGAGATTCCTATAGTTGATTACATAAGAAGCCTGCTGGGAGAAATGGACTGTTCTTAAATTAATTAACAGAGTCTGCAGAATCCAATACTTCTGGTGTTATAAAGAAATACAGAAGAAAAAAAGAGACATTCTGGAAATGTAACTTTTAAACAAGAACTTTTTCAGGAAAGCGGTGGCAAAAACCAGTATGATAAATATAAAACATTATATATGCAGATACACAAAAATAAAGGGTATGAAAGGCTATAAAGTAAGTTGTTAATAGTGATTCTGTGGAGGGCAATATTTGATGGTATTTAAGAATTTCTTTTGGCTTCTTTTATTTTAGAAAAGTCATTAAAAGAAAAATAAGCAATGTTCCCCCTTCCCCTGGGCTGGGTGAGAATTCAACTAGCATGTGTGGCATGCTCAGTGGGGCTGAGCTGACAATGACTGGGATTGGAGGTACTGGTGTGAACAATATGGATGGAAAGGAAGATACAGATGTGTTGGTGTGGGTGTTATGTATAAACATACGTATATTTCTTAGCTTTATCTGCCGAAGGACCTGGAAGCAATGAAACTAGTGGCAATAGACACAAAGCTCCCAGATGTAGGAATCTAAATATCATTCCTCATTAAAAGTAAGTAACTTGGAGAAATGGTTGATTCCAGGACTGAGACAGGGAAAGGGCAAGATGAATTTGAAGGAGATCCCCCTGGCCACACTTGGGACATTTTGAATATTAAAAAAAATTAAAAAGTAATAATAAAGTATAATCCTTCGACTAAAATAGGAATAACTAAGTGAATAAGTAAGACAGAAAAGCTCTAACTTATAAAAGAACGAAGTGTTGAAAACATAATGAAATTTAAAAATTACTATTTCACAATTATAGTATTGTACGGATGTCAATTTTCTGACTTGGTGGTAGTGTGGTAATGTAGAGAGTGCTTTTGTTTTTAGTAAATACACACTGAAGTATTAAGGGGAATTAGGGTGTATCTGCAACTTACTGTTGTTAAGTGATCAGGATAAGAGAACGATATGACAGACGTAGTAAAAACTGAGGAATCTAAGTGAAGGATATATGAGAGTTTTTTGAACTATTGTTGGAATTTTATTCTAGATTTAAGATTATTTCAAAAGTAAAAGAACAAAAATGTGCTCCTAACTCTTCTTCAGAAAATCTTCAGTCTTTAAAAAAATTTCACAGGAGTGAATGTATGTGTTTAAGAACTAGATTGTTAAAAATAAGTCTTTGAACCAATATTACAAATTCTGGCATAAACTCAAAAGTTTTCATTAATTTCTTTAATTAAAAATACTGTTTATTGATGAATTCAATAAACATTAATCCTGCCCTTACGGGGCTTACACTCTAACTGAAGTTAAATATATCAAGAAATTCAAGATTTAAGAAAAAGATTTTAGGTGCTCAGAGCACTATTTGTTAAGTGGAATGTAGTGGGCCTAGGGTAAGGATGACCCAAGGTTAAGCAGCTCTATGGTACACAGACCTAAAACTAATTTCCCTGGGGTTCACTTCATATGCATTTTACAATAAATCTGGATGGTCACCTGTTAGAAGGAAGGCTAGAATAAATAAGAGTATTAAAGTAGATGTAGATATGCAAATTAAGGCCTAAATCAAAGGACAATCCATGTTATCACTTCTTAAGATGCTTTACATCATCAGAAACTGTATCACTCTCAGGACAATCTAATCTTAAACAAGTTTCCTTAAATACATAATATCTTTCTCAGTTCCTTACCCCAGAAAAAGCTCCAAATGATTGGGAGTAGAGGTGAGCAGCAGGGCCAGATCTACTACGAAGTTCCTTTATTTCTTCTTGGGATTCATGTAACATTCCTAGACACTCTATATTCCTGTCTTGTAATTCATGTAACTGAAAGAAAGGATGGTAATTAGTGTATTCTATTATATTCAAACTAGAGGCCCGGTGCATGGATTCATGCAGTGATGGGGTACCTTGGTGTGGCCTGCGGGGATCGGGCCGAAACCAGCAGCCCAACACCACCTGCTGCTCCCACTCATCCCAGCCCCATGCACCTGCTGCAGGCTCATGCCCAGTCAGTCCCTATCGGGGAGGTGAACGCCGCTGCCGCGGCAGCACTCACCAGCTATGAGCCCTGAATCTGGTGCCCGCCGGTCAGCTGAGTGGCACTCCCGCTGTGGGAGCGCACTGACCACCAGGGGGCAGCTCCTGTGTTGAGCATCTGTCCCCTTATAGCGCGTGTCATAGCGACCGATCGACCAAGTATTAATTAATACTTGGGACAGGTATTAATTTTATCTAGAGGTCTAAGTTTATGAATATAATTCATTTTAATACAAAGACTCTGGAGTAAACTAAGCAAGGAGAGTACATATCTACTTCAAACTGCCAGAAGTAGGAGTGTCTTGGCCAGAATTATACATAAACATGATTTCTTAAAAATCTGAAATATAGCTGAGAAAACCGTAACTGTCAGTTCAATATTTAATACTTCATCCCCTTAAAAAAAAACGTATAGAGGAAATATAATAGTCATGTTCAAGTCAGATTTAGCATACTGCTATATTTTTAAAACATCATTCTGAAGTCTGTAAATGACAAGATCAAATCTACACAGTATATTTGATGTCAGCGTGTTCAATTATCCTAAACAAGTAGTTTCTTCTCCCTTGTTTCAGAACCTTCTTTATTGTTAGATTCACGAGCATGTTAAAAGAGTATATACTTTCCAGAGTGAACTTCAAAAATTTCTTCAAGTGTAGTATGTAGACTGTATATTAGCATCACCAGGGTTGGGAATGCTTATTAAAAATGCAGATTCTAGGCCCTCAGTCTAGACCTACTGACTTAGAAACTTTCAGGGATAGTGCTTGGAATCTCCACTTAAAATTCACACTGCCAGGTGACTCTTACGCTTGCTAAAGAGCCACTAAATTATATCTAATATGTAGTTTTTATGTAGATACCAAGTTAGAGATTTTTGCTATTTCTCCTGACATTTTAAAAACCGTTGTGGTAGCTAAGGTAAACTGGTAAAAGAGTCACATATTCCTAAAGAATCTTATAAAAGTCAAGGTTTTCCCCATGAATCAATAGGATGTTGCCATGTTATTAGTTTTAGAGAGAAAATTTTTTAAATGCTTTACTTCTTAGCTCTCATCTTGATCCTCCGTTGTTATTTTAAATCTTATTTACAAAGATGAAAGAAGCGAATCCTCCCTCCCCCTCCTGTATCACACCAGATAAAGAAAGATTTCATTACCTCCAATGTCAGCTGTCTTTGGGCATCTTTGGAAGCTTGCAGGTGCAGTCTCAGTTCTTCCTTCTCAATCACATGCTAACAACATATTAAAAGGGACTTGTGAAGCCTTCCCATATAAAATAGAGGCTACTCTTTTTTAAGACATCTTAAGGGCATAGTCTATGTAGAGATCTCTAAAAAGCTTACCTTCCAAAAGCCAAATAAGAGCAATAAAATGGGCAAAATAGAAAATCCATAAAAGTGTTCAGAGGACAATGAGCACGAGACAATAACTCACATCACAACTTTCTGAGGAAGATCTGACCCATTTTACTGTAACCAACCCCAACATTCTTTTAACATTATTTCTGTAAATGATGACCTGTTAACTAATACATGACTGCAGATAAACAGGCTGCTTGCCTAAGAATTCTAGGAACTAACTTCAAAAGAAGCAGACTCTGACCTTCAGACATTCCAGCTTCGGGAGAATTGCTGACCTTCAGCCAGTTATCTGAACAGACTGTTGGCTTGCTCGGAGAACGCTCAGTCCCTTCATTTTGATTCCTCTGTTCTGCTGTGTGGTTTTTTTTCTCTTCCTCCTTACAAAAACCTCTGCCTGTGTCCAATTGTTAAGACAGTCTTGGTGACAGGAGTCCACCATCTTTTCAGGCAGCTGGCTCTTGAATAAACCTACCTTCCTTCTACCAGCCCCTGTCTCTAGATTATTGGTTTTTGAGCGGCAGGCAGCAGAACCTGAGTTCAGTATCATTTTGAAAGAGAAATTGTGACTTGAAAGTAGTTATTCATGCTTCATGACACAGAGAAGACTAAGACAGTCATCAGTTTACAGCACTTTAAAAGGGCAGGGACCGTGTTTATTTTGCTTAATCTAGTACTTAGCACAGTGCATGGTACTAGGTCAGTGCTTAACAAACATCTGTTGAATGAAAGAATGAACTTACCTCTTTAAGTTTGTGCTGAAGATCTACAATTTGAGATAAGAGTGAGGAGATCTCTTCTTGATATCGTATCAGTTCATCACTCTTCCCAGACAATTCCTCAGTCATTTTGGACATCTGAGCATTTGTTTCACCTTGGAAATAAATAAGAATTTTAAAAATTAATATAAATGAAGAGTAGGGGTTGGCAAACTATGGCTGGGCACCAAATCTTGTTTGTAATAAGCACTGGACTATCACAAAAACAATTTTCTTTAACATAAATTTAAAAAATAAAGATTCTTCTGAAATAAAAGCTAATCTTAGGAATTGAATATTAGGCAATGATGGCTTGTAAAGGCAAGCTAAAGGTTTTGCTTTAATCTTTTTCATTATGAAGAACAAGTAGGCTAAAAAGATATAGGTGAATTACTTATCTTTGCAAGTGCTAAGACATAATCTCATTTATGTCTTTGAGAACTCTTCAGGAATGTAAATAAACTCCACAAGCAATGAAAGTTAAATGTAAGAAGTCTAACACAGGCACGTTTCCAGAATGGAACAGTTACCATCTGTTAAACCTCCTGATAAAGCTACTGAGAGGCTGCTGAAGGAGGAGACTTTCTGGGATACGTGGCAAACTGAGCAGAGCCTCTAAAGCAGTTTTTACAGCCTAGCACTCCTGAATGCATATGAAATAGAATCTTTAGAATTCCATGGGGAAATAAGTCTTTATTTCATATAAAAACTTTGATATCTAAGCACAAGTGGCAGAACCATGTATCAGTGTCATATAAAATTATTTTTTAATTGACAGAAACTGTAACATTTCATAGAATGGCAACAAGAAGGAAGGAGACCTGGAGCTGAATTCTTGGACAAGTAATTTCTTCTTTGTTTTTTAAAGTGTAAAAGGTGGGTAATGATAGTGTTGATGGAGAAGATTCAATTACATTGCTTCTGGTTCTCTAATATTCTGTTACTCTAAGTTATCACATTCTGAGGCCCACAGCCCAAATGAACTGATGTGATGTTACATTTCTCTTTCAATGTAACAGGCTTTATATTAATAGAGAAATTAAATGTCTTTCTCTAGTAAAGCTGATCTTTTCCCAACTAATTTACTTTAAAAACTATTTAGACCAGGCTCTGCGACTGATCTATCATTTTCTGACGGACAAATCACATTCTCTACAGGACTATTTTCTCATCAACCAAATAAAAGCTCTGGTTTCTTTCATTCTAATATGCTATAACTGATAGAAATATAGACCTTTATTCAATGAAGATGGCAACTGAAACAAAGATATTTTTGAAAAGTACATATGGTATTTTATTTAGAGTTGTAAGTTCAATGTGGTATTCCAAGACCTTCAGTAATTATTTAATAGCGTTCCTTGAGATGTTTCTACTGAAACCACTGTTCTAATTTCTGAGTTGGAGACATCCTACCAGAGAACTGCACAAAGGCAAACAGAATGTTAATACTTACGAAGTTCTTTAACACAGTCACTGACAAGCTGTTGTTCCTTCTCTTCATAGCTAATAGTTTCTGTCTTTATGTGACAAGCCTTCAAGAAAAAAAATATAGTGATATCTTCTAATTATATACAGTATTAACTAAAAATGACCTTTAATTCTCATTTGAACATAAAAGTTAATCACTTACAAAGGAAAAAAGAACCCCATAAACCTTTATCTACCATAAAATAAAGGTATGGAAAAGGATGTTTCAAACATCTCCCTTATTATCTCTGAGTCTCTGTAAATGCCTCCTCATCCCTCCAGCCCCTTCCCCCAGCTCCCATACATTTCTGCCTGGCTAATCCCTAGCCTCAGGTAAAACATCACTTGCTTAAGTAGGACTTCTTTGATTCCCCCCCTCCATCATACAAGCTCACAGAACCTTGTAATTTTCCAACATAAACTCCACAAGGTATATATTCTATGCTGTGGCTTTCTCATCTGTCAACTTGCTATTATCCAATTCTCAGTGGGATCTAAGAAACAAGGGAAGGCAAATAAATACGAGTGTCTTGGCTGTACTCCCTAATTAGAATGTCAATAGCAAATCCTTAGTTATGCCGCATTTCATCTCAACACTAGCTGGGTTTAAACCATATGACCTTTAAGTTAAAGAAACTGGGAATTGGGTTGAATGTACCTTGGACCGAAGAGCCATATTCTCTTCCTCCAGTTCCTTGAGCTTTTCTTGCAGCATGTCCAACTGCAGCAAGCCCTGAGATAAGCTGAAGGACTCATTGAACCGAAGAGGTGTAGAACAGCTGGAATCAGTCTCACTCTCTTCCGAAGCGATGGAGACAATTCGAAGTAACTCATCTTTCTTGGATAGCTCATGCTGCAATTGATTGACCTGCACAGCAAAAGAACTAGATTTACAAGATGTCCTTTATTTTGTACTAGAGGCCTGATGCACGAAGATTTGTGCAAGAATGGGCCTTCCTTCCCCTGGCTGCTGGCACCACCTTTGCTCCGGCCGGAGCCACCTTTCCACCTTCCCACGCTGCCCAGAGGCCTGGAGCTGCTGGGGCAGTGCGGAACGCCTGCGTATGCAAATTAATTCTCCATCTTTGTTGGGTTAATTTGCATACTCACTCCTGATTGGCTGGTGGGTGTCGTGAAGGTGTGGTCAATTTGAATTTTCTCTTTTATTAGTGTAGATTATTTAATATAACATATGTAATATAACTTTTAATTCATTGAGCAATTATTCCTCATCATAAAACAAATAATATAATTAGCTGCAAGATTTACTGACTAAAGTAGCAAGTGCTAAAAAGAAAATAATAAACCTCAGATACTTCCCAAACTATAATTTTAGAGCATTAATTCAACAAATACAGCTTTTTCTATACTAGATGAGAAGGAAAGCCAATTTTTACATTCTATATAATAGAAATATAGGAGGAGATTTTTCAGTTGAAAACAAAACAAAACTGAAGGAACTTCAAACTATCAGAATGGATCCCTACTTTCAAATTCTCATCCTATAGGTTTGTACTTTTAAGCTGTATAACTCTGCATGATTTCCTAACTTTAGTTCTAGGAAATAAATATATTCAACATAAAGGCTCAAATGTTATTAAATATAATGCATTTATAAAATGTAAGTAAAACTAGGTAAAAATAACAAATTACAGAAAACTTGAAATTTAACCATTCAAGTTAATAAAGCAGTTCTCACTAAAAATATTCATTGCTTAGGAATAAATAAATTTTCAAAAGATCTTTTCCTTTTCCTTTTGTTTGGGTTTTTGATCAAAGATACTTCATTTGGGTATCTATTATTTGGGGCTGTATTTTTTTTTTAAAAAAAGTTAAAGATGACACACAAAGTTTACACAAAGGGGTAAGGAAAAAAACGTTAGGATCTAAGTACTACAGGTACTGAATATAAGCTTTTATATGGACCAACGCAGACTCACATAAGCACTCCTCTGTACAGTATTTTTCATTTCTCTACTGGTTAGTTCAATGGTTACCAACGAAGTCCACATGTACTGGTGTTACTTACCTACTCATTGTCATCAATTCAAGGACACCCAGGAAAATAAATTCCTCCACAGCCCAAGACCTAAATACTTCACGCTGCAAATACCTGACAAAGACTTACTTGGTCAAAAGCTTGTCCCAGTTGCTCCTCCAGGGCTTCATTCTGCTCAGACAAGACATGATTTCGCTTTAAGAGAGCTTGTCCAATGCGAGCAGCTAGCTCCAGATCACGATCCCTCTGTTAAAATACAAAAACACTTTTGAGTACCAACAAAATTACAGGGTAATTTAGAGATTTTGCAGTCAATTTTGCTAAATAAGCACAAAAAGCAACATTCTAGAAAGTATTTTACACCCAGATACCAAATAAACACAGGGTCTGGCACACAAGTGATGTTTAAAATATGTTGGTCAAATGGATGACCACCATAGTTATAAATGCAAGAGGGCATTTTTTTCCTGATATCAAGTGAAATTTATTGATTAAGCAACCCTATTAATTAGGATCCAGCGACCTAACCTTTATACTTACAACTTTGAGGAATTAGAAAATCAATGCAGTCTCCAAAACTGAGGACATGGCCTGGCACACAATAAAGGCCCAACAAATGCATCTGTCTATCAAGCATGGTAATGATACAGAATTCGGTATTTAGATATGAGGATCAGGTAGGTATGCTGAAAAGTTTCATTTAGAGGAAAGCTTGCTTATATGCCCTGAGAGCCAGAGGCTTAGAGGAAAGCATAGTCAAGAGCCCTACTGTCAACTGGTGCAAGAATGATGATGTGAAATAAAATAGGGGATGAAGGACTGGAAGCTTTGAAGTGCAAGGTACTGTTTAAAGTTTAGAAAAAAAGGGAGTCTAAAGAAGTTGGTGGTAATGATGCAGGGATGCCTACAGAAAAGCCAAGCAAAGCAAGAGTTACTCTTTCTGGGTACATGGCGATACTTAGTTAGAACACAGAAATCCCATCTACACGGCGTTGGTGAGGACTGTATTCTATAGGATGAAAAACTGTCAATATACATATAACTACCTTATATGTGAGTATGGGCTCTGCTTACAGTAATCACTATAAATAAAGTTAAGCTTCTGCTCTTTTGCTCCATAGTACATGACAACAGGTGGATGGGTTATTTCCAGATTTTCAAGGCCCACTTATCTCATTGGCAACGTAAGCTAAGTGGCACACATAAAATTGTTCTGGGGAACTGGGGGAGCTGGGGAAGTGGTACTTCAAAGAGAAAGACAGTCTTCCATAGATCAACTGAAATTGAAGTGTAAGGAGACACTTCTATGACTGCCGATTGGAAAAGGTACACTATACATATTAAAAATGTCATGGACAAAGTGAGCTTAAAAAAATAACCCAAACTGAGAACAAAACTCTGGGAAGATGCTCCACGCTGCAGGAGTAGATTTGCAATGGATCTGTCTCTTGAATAGGCAGTTCTGCTCCAGGCTGAGTGACATTTTTTTTTAGGACAGGGAGGCCAGCCAGCACCATTGTAATAAAAAGCAAACAAACAAACAAAGCCCCCTAACCCTTCTATAATTTCATAACCATTAACTTCAGGAGCCATTCTGCTTTGGAGTGCCAGATGGTATGCCAGTTGTTCCAACTGTAACAACCTTACAAAATAACCCAAAACAAAGACATCATCATTTTTCATTTGATATAAAAACTTGATAGATTCCAAATGATCTTTAAGTTTTAGTCTTTTGTACAGGCGAAAGAAAAAGATATATTCCTACCTCTGCCAGGAGATGTGTAACCATGTCGATGTCATTGTAAGTTTTGGTCATCTGCTCCACCCTGTCTGTGCCTAGAACTAAGATAGTTAAAAACAACTGTTTATAGGATTTATAAATAAAAGATAATTTTAACTATTCATAAGAAACGAAAGATAACAACAACAAACCCAGGCTTTTACAAGCCATTTAAGAGAATGAAAATATATGTGAAAAAAAGGGGAAGGAGATGTTTCATGTGTTAGACAATCTGTAAATAGATTCATTATTACAAACATACATCATACAATAAATTAAGAAAGTATCAAATGATCACAAGGCAGTCACTTCCTATCTCCTCCTCCCTTGGTAAGATTAGAACTTTGGCCCACTCACACTACAGAATGTGCGCTGGGAGAATGTATTAAATCACCAAATGTTTTACATCCTAATCTAATTAAAGTCACTGAGGGCCAGTTAGTGAGAAGTTATACTGTTACAAAGGAATTCAATTAGAATTTTGTTGTAATTATCTTGAATATCATCACCTATTATTGTGAGTAAACATCAATAAATAAGGAATAGGACTTGTAAGACTTTTTGTAGCTTTGTTATGACCATAATCATTTTTAGCTTAATTAAAAATCCGTTATGATAATCTTCATATCTAGACCATTGCTATAAAATAAATCGTATACTATATTATTACCTGCATAATGCAAGCCCACTATTTCTGTACCTCATAAACTCAGGAACTGTCAATGCACTTGGATAATTTTGCTCCAAAGAGAAGGACAAATATGACTCCAGTGACTCCACAGTCATTATAAGTAATATCTTTTTCAGCTGAAAATGATGCATAATACAAAAGGAATCTTTTGACTTCGGAGTGTACTACATGATACAGATTTATGTTTGACTTAGGTTTTTATAATTAGTTTGTCTTGAAGAAACAAAGAAAAAGCGAGAGACTTTGGAGCAGAAAAGCTTGAGTGAGCTTGAACAAGTCACTTAACCCTTCTGAGATTCAGATTCTGTATTTATAACATGGAGGCCATAACATGCATCGCACAAGGTCATTAGGAGGTTCAAATATGATCATTTGACTATCATACAACTATATACAGCTATTACTCTCTAAACACAACTGGTATGTATGAAATAGCCCTGATTTTAAATTCTCTGCAAATAATTCACTGAGTTGGCAGCAAATACTACGATTTAAGTCATTTATAGTTCTTTAGACCCATCTTGATACTTGAAGTTGCCCAAAAGGCACCATTAGACATGGTAATTATATCTGAGCTTGTAATTTTTCTTCCTAGCATCATTGCTTAAAATGAATCTGAGAATTACCTAGACCTTAATTATTAATGATAATCTTACTCCTAGTTAAAAGTAAAACAAAGTGCTGTGTTGGTATCAGAAGACAGCTAAAAATAGGAGTTTTAAACTGAATATAAGAAAACTTAAAAAAAGAAAAACTACCCAAAACAAAAAACTAAAAAACATTTTCACTCGAAAAGAATTTATATTTACAAGTAGAGAAAGTGACTCCATAATTTAACCACAGGGTTAAGGAAAACAGGCTTTTGGGTTTAAGAAATCTTCACAATTTGGTAGCTTATTGTCACTAATAGAAATTCCTTCCTTGTCCTATATAATAAAAGCCTAATATGCAAATTGTCCCCTTGACTGGGAGTTCAACCAGGGGGCGGGGCCACTGGTGGCTGGCGGCCAGGGGAAGGGAGGTGCCCTGGCCGGCAGTCAGCAGCTGGCAGCCGCTAGGGACCCTACCTGTGCACGAATTTCGTGCACTGGGCCTCTAGTATTCATATAATTACTTCCCTTCTCTTTCTCACAAAAAACCCTGCCTTCACCCCATAATCAGAACACTATTTGGGTTTCTGCTTGAACCAGTGCTTCCTGAACAGCTATTTTTTTGTGATCTCAAATAAATGCTTATTGCCTCTTACCTTGGCCTTTTATTTTTAGAATAATAAAATTCAGTTAAAAACAATTTTATACAACTAATTTGAAAAATACATGACATAGCTTATTTTACATAATTGACCACAGTTGAAAATGAAGTGGCAAATTTAATTTGAAGTAAAGCCAGTAAGTTAAGGATGTAAGAAACAGCTGTGAGCTGCAAGTCACACATGATGTAAGAGGAAGAGAAAATGAAAGACACAGTACTATATAAAACCATCTGTCACTGTTTGAGAATTTAAAGCTGAACTTTAAGAAGTTAATCTCATTTAATGACCTCATTTTCTTGTATGAGGAATCTTGACTGAGAGGAATTATATGATGTGTTCAATACCACAAAGCAAGCCATTAGTGGCAAAGTCAGGATAATAATGAGGTGATTACAACCCCAGCTCACAAGGTCAGAAGATAAAACCTGGGTCTGCTCACTCCTAGTAAGGAGCTCAAACACCATCCTGCTGTTTCTACCACAGTCCCACCAAGACCAAAAGGCATTTATCTGACGAGGTACTAGAGTATCCACATGTTCTAAAACAGCACAGATCCAAATTCTGTTCTTCATAGTGTGGGCATATCTGCATATAGGAGAAGCTGGAAGGGTATATATTAAAATGTTTTAGTGGCTATCTCTGGGTAGGGATTATAATTGATCTGTTGTTTTTGTTTCTGTTTTTTGCTAATTTTCCATGAAGAATAAATGTTACCATTATAATAAAAAAATAGTTCTTGTTAAGAGGTTGCAAAAGTAAAATTTAAAATGCTTCAATATGTATTATGGCAAAGAAGTTAGATAACGCAACCAGAATTTTCCAATTCTTATGTTTTATGTGAAACAGGCTGTATACTCCCACGCCCCAAAGGCTGAGCCAGCTCATTTGCAGAGTTGCTCCACTGATGTCAGTCACAAAGCATATAGGAAGAAACACAATGGATTCCTCTCTGCAGACTAATGAGTTGTCTTCGCTGCCTTATCACAATACTCCTGATAAAGACATGTTGCTTGGGAAGATTTCAAAAGTACTTCAGGGCACAGCTCTTACATGTTCTCTTGGCATTTAGGCATTGAGATTAAATGCTTCTAAAACCATAGACTATTAACTGTAATTCTCTAACCAGGAATGAAGCAGGCTGACTTTATTATAATCGTTTCTATCAAATCCTATTTTCCCTTCAGTTCTTAATGTTTAAATAGAAATATGTTAAATGGTACAGAAATTAGCAATGCTTCTTATTTCCTGACATGAACTTCCCTAACCTAATTGTCTGGAATAACAACAACAATAATAACAAAACCATATACATCAGGGAGATAATAAAAAAAAATTTATTGAGGTACAATTGACATACAGATAAACATTTTTTTTTAACAGAACAATTTTGTAACTTGGTTTTGGAAGGTTGTTAATTAATATTCAACATTTTTGGTGTAATATTTAGAGAATTTAATGTTCCTGAAAAAAAAATGGGGGTAATATACATAAAGCACTTTATTTATTCTGCATCAACTACCCCAAACTCCCATTTTTTTCAGGATGGGAAGTACCAATATTAAACTTTGTGCGATGGTGGGGGCTAAGATGGAACAGTGGTTTGTTTGGACCGTTCATTGCTCCCCTCATCTATTTTAAAAGTAAACAGCCTCCTTCCAGTTTGTTTGGGGGGAGCTACAGAGAACAACCAGTATCGTTTCGCTCACGTGAGAGGCTCCCAACCCAAACCCTGCCCATGTTTCCTTCCAACTTTATTTTCTTCTCATGGCTCTTCCAGTTTCTTCACGTTATATAAGAGAGAAGGTGCCACTTCTTTACAGTCTGTTAAATCCATTTTAATGAGCACAGTGTCTACTGGCATGTGCAGGAAGTAGGGATAAGAAGGGGCTGAACCAAGGATGGCTTACCAGGATACATAATTATTTAAAACCACCAATCTTGAAATATCAAGGGGATAGAAAACTGTGGGAAAGGGTAAGAGAATGTTTTGTATCTTACTTTTTAAAGCCTTGGTCAATTTGCTAAATAAAGTAAATCACTAGTCGTTTACATTCATAAGATGCAAATTCATAATTAAAGTTATTTATATTAGAGTGAACTACTAAGCCAAAGAATTGATACCTTTAAAATAACAGTGAAATGAAAGTAAATTACAAAGATAAAGTATTAGTGGAGCAATTATAATCCCAGTTATTTGCTTCATGATCTTAGGTATATCAACATATAGTATAGAGTTTAATTTTCAAAGTAAAGCAAAAACTGTACCATTTGACTAACGGAGCAGGAGTGTTTTCCAGGACCTAAAGGACAGATCTGTAACATCCTATTAATCTCATTTTAAATGGCTCCCTTGAACATTATGGTTTGTTTTATATGAAGTCCTAAAAATCAAGTATTTAAAAATCTTTCATTTCCCAGTTTTTTGTTTTTAAATTCATCCTAAAAATAACTCCATTAAATCTTTAAGACATCTTTCTAGCTACAGTGCCTCCCTACCCCTCCGTGACTTACAGGACAAAGAACATAAACTAAGGGATACTTTCTGTGCCACTTTATCAAAATAATGACAAACTAAATTTATTGTGATGAAATTTCAGTTTGAAATTTTCTTCTCACAAATCTAAAAGTTCATGGAACAATGGGAAATGGAAATCAAAAATAGTGTTCCTTTTTTTTTTCCAGAAAATCTCAAGCAAGCCACTTCTTAAACTAGAAAGTTAGAAAAACCTTAAGAGCCTTATTAATAATATTCAGCTATTTAAAAAAAATTATTGGGGACAGAAATACAGTCTTATCTGAGTTTCTTGATATTCCAATAGAAGTTTAAAAAATGTTTAGAATTCTTTCTGAGCAGTGAGTAACCTTATTCTAGGAAACTACTATTAAAAGCAAGTTAATGATTACTATGAAAACAAGTATTTCACAACCATCATTCTCCAGCCACAATCTTTAAAAACACTGAAGCATGGGCTAGGAAAATGTCTAGGATCTAATGCAACCTCATATCTAATTCAAATTAAAAGAATTTCACAAACATAATGTGGAACCTACAGACTTTTATTATATACTAGAGGCCCAGTGCATGAATTCGTGTATGGGTGGGGTCCCGGTGGGCTGGCCAGGGGGAGAGGACACGGAGGATTGGCCGGCCGGCCCTGCCCCCTGGTCAAACTCCTGGTCAGCTGAACTCCCACCCAAGGGGACAATTTGCATATTAGCCTTTTATTATATAGGAGGATTATAACAGCTATTATATAAACAAAATTTCTATAGGGAATAAGAAAAAAGTAAGCACAGCCTGAATGCAGATCTTTGGAATTAGGTCAAAAGCAAAAAGATCTCCATACTTTAGTTAAAAAAATATTCTATTTAATTTTGTCATTTCTAAGAGTTTGGTGTAAAACAGACTTACTTTCAGAACAATCTGGCTTCGCCTTTCACTGAAATATTCTCTATGAATTCTTAAGTTAATAATGAAGATTACTATGCAATGTGCACTTATTTCTCCTTGTCGTTATTAAAACCACTTATGTGTCCAAGAATTATGCTTCTTAAAGACTGACATAGTTCCCGTGACTGTGCTTAATAGGGAAGATAAGAGTAAAAAGCTGATGGCTTAGGATATCAAACTATTGGGACAGTAAGTGTCAAGAGACATAAAGGAATATTAAATTTTAAATGATTTCACTATTTTTTAAAAAGTTCCCTTTCTACTCAGTCTGAGAAAATATCAAGTAAAAGATGGAAGAAATGGGAACATCTGGGTATGCTTGCAACCCTGGACACTCAGAGCCATAAGAGTGACAAACTTTTTGTATTCAGACATAACACATAGAATCATCACCAAACAATGGCTAGAGATGTCAAATGTTTTAAAAGCCAACGCCAAGATACTCATGATTATTACTTCAATGGACAAACTCTAAAAGGATAAAAAAAACTCACTCATATAGCGGAAAGTCTCTTCAGCAAGGACTGGAGAGAGGGTGCCAGATGCATGATGCTGCCGGTGTGGGGACTGAGTCCAGTCTTGATTTTCATACAGAAAGAGAGAGTCCACTTTTAGTCTATACTGGGGTAGCTGTTCTTCTAGCAAATTCACCAGCTCAACTTCAGGGAGATCCTCATTAGAGCAGACATCTAAAGAAGAGAGTTCATGTAAATGAATCCAATATATTTCAATTACTAGGCTACAGAGAAAATTCAGTGAAATTCATTTTGTGAAAGTAGGAAAATCAAAGATATATTAGCCAAGATCACTTCTCCGCTAATTTTTACTAACATATCCTAGTACTATAGTTGGTCTTTCTCTGGCTTACTTTAATATGAGAACTTCTACAGTAAAAATAATACCACAAATATATAAAAATATATTGCTTAGTGTATATGTTTTTAAACTTTAAAATAAATTTAGACAAATTTATTATTTCCTCCTTGTCAACCTAGTTAGTGCTGATTAAAAGAGATCTGATCTCAAAAATTTATATGCTTGGGTAAAAAAAAAAAGGCAGCACAAACAACTAGCAGAAAGTAGTTCTAAAGAAGTAAAACTACATCCTTTTTAGTAAAAGAATTTAAATTCTGTGGGAGGATTCTTTAAAATCTGGAAAAAGCAGCTAGATATAAAAAAATTAACACTTACTGGTTAAATATTAACCAGTTATGTTAACATTCCAGCACAGTGTTCTTGCACTGGTTCTGGACTAAGTACTTCATTTTTTTTTTTAAATATGTGGTACACTGAACATCCTAAATACCTTTCACATCACTACTCTCACCTGCACACACGAACTTCCCCGCGTCATTCATATCTCTGAACTCACCTGGGCTTCTCTGCTTTTGGGTGTTTGTTCCTGGCTTTCTGTCCCAAACACTGCCCATCACTTAACACCTTTCAAATTTAGCCATTTACAGGAAAAGGAAAGTTATCCCTTGTAACATGCTTAAAATACTAGGGCTTAAAATAGAGAAAATACAGGATGTCACACCAACCCTCTCACTTTTTTAAGAGATCTAGTATTTCCTTTGTGGGTTGTATAAAGAAACATGTCCTAACTCTGACAAAGAACAACAAAGTGAAATCATATCCTAAGAGAGTAAATTTCTACTACTTGACCTTAACTTAACAATAACAATTTAGTAAATCAATTATAAGAAGGCTGACAATATTAGACAGCCCTATCCACCTCCTCGAAGGACATGCTGTGGCTTCATAACCACAAAGAGGAGGTACATTTAAAACCTAAAATATGGTTCTAAAGGAGCTCTTAGCAGATCACTTAAATGAGCCCTAAACTACATAATATTCTATTTCTATGAATTCCATGTGATTATCCAAAATTTTCCTGCCACAAATATATCTCTTACTGCTTGTCACTGTAATACCTAGCAGGAAGAAAAGTTGCTAAGTGAAATAAGCCAGTAAGAGAAAGGTAAGTATCACATGATCTCACACATATGTGGAATCTAATGAATAAAATAAACTGATGAACAAAATAGATCCAGAGACATAGAAGCATGGAACAGACTGACAAATTTCAGAGGGAAGTTAGGGATGGGTAGGGAGTGATTAACTAACGGGGAACTTGTATACATATATGCATAGCCCAGGGACACAGACAACAGAGTGGGGAAGGCCTGGGAGGGGCAGTTGGGTGTGAAGGGGGCCAATGGGGGGAAAAAACAACAAACAAAGGGGACATCTGTAATACTTTCAACAAAAAAGATAAATTTTTTGCCCTAACCGGTTTGGCTCGGTGGATAGAGCGTCGGCCTGCGGACTGAAGGGTCCCAGGTTTGATTCCGGTCAAGGGCATGTACCTTGGTTGCGGGCATATCCCCAGTAGGGAGTGTGCGGGAGGCAGCTGATGGATGTTTCTCTCTCATCAACGTTTCTAACTCTCTATCCCTCTCCCTTCCTCTCTGTAAAAAACCAATAAAATATATTTTTAAAAAAAGATAAATTTTTAAAAATTACTGTACAAAGCTAAAAAAATAAAATACATTTTCAGCAAACATAAATATAACTAAAGTGAGGTAAGTTTAGAAAAAGCTGCACAGGTCAGGTTTTGTAGACCAATGAGATTTAGAACCAAAGTTTAGAAAAAACATTGGGTGTTCAGTTTTTGTATTTAGTCTTGCAAATGAGGGCTTATAGGTCTTCACCTGTGTTTGTACACTCTGTCTGTCCTGAGTGCCTTTTATGAGCCAGGTATTCTTGCTGGGTGCTTGCAGGATATACAAATACAAGCAACTCTGTCCTTGCCCTTTGGGGGTAGGAAGACTAGTATGACAGTTCCTGCTGACTGTCACAGGACCTCACATGGTAGAGGGAGTCACACACAGACAAGGAAAGGCAGATTTTGATAATATGATAGGAGACTATGGGATGAAGGAATTAATTCAGTCATTCTCCGTTTCATTATAGTGATCTTATACACTGGATTAGGCATTTGCATTTTATCCTGTAAGCAACACCCTTCGATATTTATTAAACTGGACTCACCAGTGATGCTCTCCGAGTCTCTGTGATTGTTATTCATGAGGTTTTCTTCACCCATTGGTGATGTAAAAATGGCATTCTGGGATTGATTCATGCAGGATCCTTTCTTGCTTTGGTTGAGAAGAACAGCTTTGGTATGAATTAGAGTAAAGGAAATCCATCAAGCCATTCAATTAAAAAATGGATCTGGTTGTGTGGATATTTCCTGATGGACAAATGACATCTGCAGCAATGTGTGCTCTCAGGTGATTATCAGACCTTAACAGTCATGACCTAAAATTAAGAACACAACAAATGACTTTGAAATTCAGCATGCTCGCTAGTAACAGCAGTCCAATTACCTGCAATGCAATGTCTGGCATTAAGAATGCTTTCTTAATGATGCTTACAACATAGATACATCTCAAAATAATTACGCTGGATGAGAGAAGTCAGACAGAAAAAGAGTACATAGTTTATAATTCCATTTATATAAAATTCTAGAAAATGTAAACTTATCTATAATGACAGAAAGCAGATCAGTGGCTGCCTGGGTTTGGAGGAGGGATTACCAAGGGGCAGGGGAAACATTCTAGAGATGATGAATATATTCATTATTTTGATTGTGGTGATGGTTCCACAAGTGTATACTTATGTCAAAACTTACCACATTGTACACTTGAAATATGTTAATTATAGTCAATAAAACTATTTAAAAATTAAAAAAAATAATTGACTGTTTAAAGTAAAATAATAACATGTTATGGGATCTATAATATATGTAGATGTAAAATGTGCTACAACAATAGTACAAAGGCCAGGAGGAGAAAAATGGAAATTTACTGTTGTAAAGCTTTTATATTACATGGAAATAGTAACATATTGCTTAAAGGTAAACTGTGATAAGTTAAAGATGTGTACTATAAATCCTAAAGCAACCAATAAAATGACTCAAGAATTACAGATAATAAACCAACAAAGGAGATAAAATGGAATAATATACAACTGTGTTTCTCAACCCTGGCACTGCTGACATTCTGGGCCAGATAATACCTTGTCATATGCTTTATAGAATATTTACTACCTGACTCTTTGTAGAAAAAGTGTGCCAATCCCTGATTTAATAGTAATATTATTCAGGCATCAAATAACCATCTGTCTAAATCAATTATTTCCTACATCAACTTCTTAAACAGGGTTCCCCCCTACATTTAGATACTTGCAATTATATCACTACTTCTAGAACAATTCCAATAAACTAAAGAACTGACTTCTACTTTTTACACCTACAAGTATATTAAAATTATTTTCAATTTCTAAGAAAGCATTGTAAAAAAAGTAACATCACAAATTTGCTTGTGAAGAAGAGAGGGGAAGGAGAAAGGGAGAAGGATGAAATGGGAGAGGATAAAGGCCAAGTGTCTTTTATACTGGTCCAAATTGGTTCTTAAATAGAACTGTGGTTCTTAATCATATTTTAACCAAAAATCATTGTGAAAATTTAACACTAACCTTGAGACCCTCTGCTGAACACTGTTACATGCCAGTTGGTTTAATCTTATATTTACATTACCATTCCTATTTTTTCTGTTTGTTTTTTAAAAATTTTTTACATATATCACACAGGAATACCCCCACACAAAAATCCTAAAGTTTCAACTATGGATTCCAGATCTTTGCTCTAAAGAATTGCTTCTTGCCCTAGCCGGTTTGGCTCAGTGGAGAGAGCATCGGCCTACGGACTGAAGGGTCCCTGGTTTGATTCCAGTCAAGGGCACATGCTTGGGTTGCGGGCTTGATCCCCAGTAGGAGGTGTGCAGGAGGCAGCCAATCAATGATTCTCTCTCATCATTGATGTTTCTATCTCTTTCCCTCTCCCTTCCTCTCTGAAATCAATAAAAAATATATTAAAAAAAAAAATGCGCCGAAACCGGTTTGGCTCGGTGGATAGAGCGTCGGCCTGCGGACTGAAGGGTCCCAGGTTCGATTCCGGTCAAGGGCATGTACCTTGGTTGCGGGCACATCCCCAGTGAGAGGTGTGCAGGAAGCAGCTGATCGATGTTTCTCTCTCATCGATGTTTCTAACTCTCTATCCCTCTCCCTTCCTCTCTGTAAAAAATCAATAAAATATATTTAAAAAAAAAAAAAAAAGAAATGCTTCTTTTTTAAGTTGTTGATACTATTACAGATGTCCTCTATGTGCACCCTCATTTACCCACCTCCATCCAGCCCCATCCCCTCCCTCTAGCTATCACCACACTGTTGTCTGTGTCCATGGACTATGTCCATATGTTCTTTGGCTAATCTGTTTGCTTCTTTCATCCAGTCCCCCCCAACCCTCCTCCCCTCTGACCTTTGTCAGTCTCTTTCATGTATCCATGCCTCTGGTTCTATTTTGTTCATCAGTTTATTGTGTTCATTAGATTCCACATATAAGTAAGATGCCCTGGCCCAGTAGCTCAGTTGATTAGAGCATTGACCCAATATGCAAAGGTTGTGGGTTTGATCCCTAGTAATACAAGAGAATTGCTTCTTAATCAGTGTTGGGGTTTTGTTAAGGGTTTGGTCTTAACTCTCGCAAACAAGAATAGAGAAAACCAAGTTGAACACAGAACTAAGTCCACCTCCCGAGTCACGCAGGAGGAATCTAGACCTCCAGGGCAATCCAAGAACCTGCCCAACCTGCAGACTGTGGAGCAAGTCAGGGATGATTTGGAAATGACGTGCTCTTCCTGGCGACGCTTTAGTACTAAATAAACCAGTTGGACATGCTCTCGTCTAGATCTGAGCCCTCAGGAGGTCTAGTTTGGAGTAGCAACAGTGAGTACAGAATAATGTCTATAACTTGGCATTAGACAAGCCTGAATTGTCAAGCCTGGTTTTCTGACTCTGAGCAGATTATCTAACAGTTTCTCATTATCAACACAGGAGTTATAACTAACTACTCTTTATGGGGAGGATCAGTATGAAGACTAAAACGCTTGTTCCCTTTAGTTTCCGCCTTTCGCTTGGGCCTGAAGAAAAGATGATGTCTTCAGCCTAATATTTATTGTTTTTTACTTTAATAAAAAACGTAGAAGTTTATTGGAAGCAGATACAAACTCCATCTGGGCAAGGGTGTCCCCAAAGGGGACCCCCTAATATTTCTTAAGTTTCTGGCTCAACAGCCAACTCTAAGCCCAGAATGGCTACCCTGTTTGTGTACAGGACAGATGTAGTCTAAAGATTACAGCTGAATAATCTTCATAAAGAGATAAGAACTGAGAAAATGTGCTATAAAGAGACAAGTGTCATAAAACAGGGCTATTAAGGGAGATTATTTCTTCATGGATTGTTCCGAAGGGCTGTTTATAATAAGTCTTAACTATAACTGGTACCATTATCCATAGTATAGTGGCTGTATTAGTTTACTGTTACTACTGCAACAAATTACAAGTTTAGTGGCTTAAAACAAAGTCAATTTATTATCTTACACTGATGGATGTCAAAGGATGAAATTATTTCAATGGACCAAAATCAAGGCTGTGCTTCCTCTGGAAGCTCTAGGGGAGAATCCTTGTCTTTTTTAGCTTTTAGAGCTACATTCCTTGGCTTACGGCCCCTTCCTCCATCTTCAAATCTGTTTCTATGTCACATCACCACCTTCTGCCAAGTCTCCCTTTACCTCCCTCTTACAAGGCAACTGTGGTTACATTTCAATGGAATGGAATAATCCAGGATAATCTCATCATCTCCCAAATTCTTAATTTAGTCTCTTCAGCAAAATCTCTTTAACACATTAAGCATCAAGCCTGTTTTGTCTTCCTTTCCGTTTAGCCCGAGATATCTGATTTCACCAATATGCTGGTGGTGGAGACTGACGAGGTCCAAACAGAAAGTACAGTGTCAGTCACCAGTGACCCACATGGTACTTAACGTGTTAATCATCCTATATAATAAAAGCCCAGTGACCAGAACCCAGAACCTTGGCCCCTTTCCCCGGCCAGCCCCACCCCCGATCAGCCCCCATCGGGGCGGGCCGGCTGGAGCCCACCAGTGCATGAATTCGTGCACCGGGCCTAGTATAAGATAATAGTCACAGGTTCCAGGCAATAGGATCTGGATATCTTTGAGGGCCACTACTTAGTCTACCACAGTAGTTAAGAACAGGAATTCTGGAACTAGACTGCCTCTATCTGAACTCCAGCTTCACTTACCAGTTGTATTGATCTTGGATAGACTACTTAACCTCATTTCTTCATCTATAAAATGGGTCTAATAACAGGATCTACTTAATGGGGTTGCTATGGGGATTAAGTGAGTTGAGAGAGCAAAATAATAGCACCTACCTCAGGGTCCATGGGGGAATTACATGAGTTAAACATGTAAAGCTCTTAAAACAATGCTTTAGAATACAGTAAATATGATGCAAATATTAGTTATTAGTTCTATTAGCACCAATTAATACTATTTGTCATCATTATTAGTTTTGTACCTTACACGAAGTTAAGCACAATGTAAACCCTATTCCTGACTCCTTAATGGCATCTTCCTCAACATCAAAAGTCACATTTACTTCCTGCCTTCTGACAAATGATATTTAGTGCCATTAATCCTTTTTTCTTTCTACTTCTCTGATGCTTGAATAAAGAGAAAGCATGCAAAATCAGAGTCCTAAATGTAGTAAAAACTGAACTTTGGCAAGCCAAACAACACCCTTTCAGTGCCCTTCCTAGTTTGTATACATATATTCTAAGTTCTACTCTTTATGGATCTCTGCTCACACTTTTTAGGAACAACTTTGTTGCTTTTTTTATAAAACAATCAATCAAGCATATGCATTATTAACAAGAAACCAGCGTTTGTAATTCATGCACATTGAGGAGAAAATAAAATAGCCAAATGACTCCTTTTAATAAGGAGACTTAAAAAAGGACAAGCAAAACACGGCATTGATATAAATATTGCTGGCAGAAAACAACATGGTTACTGACTTAGTTTAGCCTAGCCATGGAAACTAATGGTCAACAATGAGGGCCTAAATATAGGCCCTGTGCCTTCAAAAAATACTGCTACTTCCTTAACACAGGACACTCCAGTCAGAACAGCCTTACAGAAAGGCTAAAATAAATTCTGGGAAACTTCCTTTGACAGAAGTGCAGACAGAAGTATAGTAAATATAATGATTTAATGAAACACTTAAAGTAGAAACATATTTAAAATTTTTATTGTACAAATAAAACTTTGGGGATTAATTTAAGATACATGTTAGCTGTTGATCAGCATTCAGTAGTAACAGTGCCCATCACCAGCTCCAGCAGCAGCTTTTTCAGGCAGTGGCAGCTCTAATCCAGACAAAGGATCAATTGTGTAATTTAAGAAATAAGTGTACATTGTGCCTACATTAAATAATAGATTCTGACAGAGACTCACTAATTTTAATGTATCTGGTTACATCAAAGATGTAAAAAAAAAAACCCACAATCATTTTAAAACCAGACACTGAACCACAAAAGACTATTCGATGACTTTAGTGCTGGGAGCTGAAAGAAAAAGAGGGTTTGGGGGGGGAGGGGAACCCTCACCAAAATCCAACCTGGACAGAGCAGCAGAGCTGAGGAAGGCAGAGACCACACACCCACACCAAGTCCAGGGCACTGATGTGCTACAGTGTATCGCACTGGCTACATTCAACCAGCAATTGTAAAACTCGCCCTGAGGAAACAGGATTTGTGCCCAGCAAATATTTTGTCCCTCTTTTTTAGTGCTATTCAATTTAAAGATCAGTAGGGTTTTCAGAATATGAAATATATGGAGGCAGTTCTACTTACAAACAGGTTGGATTCCAAGAGGTAGCTAAATCCACTTAGTTTAAAAGTCCAAAACCATGAGTGAGATTTAGGCTTACAGGGTCCACATTTCCTCCTAGCTGATATTTTGAACATTAAAGAAACCCTGCCCTGTTATGTTTAAAATGAACATTTGCTGAGGTGGGCAACCCCTCCCTGCCACAATCTCTACCAACAGGAGGAGGGAGGGAACCTCTGGCAGCTAAGGAATCCACACCTGCAGATTAGGAAAGGCCTTGAAGCCATGGTGCCATCTGTGGTTTCTGATAAATTTCCAGTCGCACTTCCATTCACCATGCTCAGCCGTTAAGTTCTTGAACGCCTAATTTCAACCTGTATCAACCTTTAACTAAATAGACATCCCACTTTAACTATGATCCTTTAAAACATGTCAGACATTCACATTTCTTCATTGTTGGCCGGCTGTCAATTGCACAGATACATACTGTGTAAGTCTCACACACTGTGGAACTGTTCTTCATAATCATTCTTATGTCCAATTATTTATTTAACATGTATAATTTTCCCACTTTCACTTTTTCTACTTTTGTAGAAATCAAATTATCACAGCTCTGCTTTTAGAGAGAAAATAAGGTTTGTAATATTTATAAAATAGTTCAGAACTATACACATGTAAAACAAACATACTATCACTAGCAATAAGGGCAGAGTTGAAAATGACCATTTGTTGGTGATCGGCAGAGCTGAATCCCTTGGTCTCAAGCATACTTTGTCCCTCTGCTAATTTAGAAAGTTCATAAATTACAAGATCAGCTCCTACTTTTCCACATTATTAAGTTAGCTCTCAAAGAGCACATGAGCTTATAAAAAGCATAGCTGTAGCCGAAACCGGTTTGGCTCGGTGGATAGAGCGTCGGCCTGCGGACTGAGGGGTCCCGGGTTCGATTCCGGTCAAGGGCATGTGCCTTGGTTGCGGGCACATCCCCAGTGGGAGGTGTGCAGGAGGCAGCTGATTGATGTTTCTCTCTCATCGATGTTTCTAGCTCTCTGTCCCTCTCCCTTCCTCTCTGTGAAATATCAATAAAATATATTTAAAAAAAAAAAAAAAAAAGCATAGCTGTATATCTCATCTGGAGCTGCCACTTAGCAATAATTTGGGAGTTCTAACAATTATTCTTACTATGGTAATCCTTTCTTGTCACTAAACTATTGGTCTTAGACAAACTTATAAAAATGTCCCCAAATAAAAAGCCCTTGCTGGGAATGCAGACCAGTGCAACCACTCAAAGAAACCATCAGACACTATGTAGTCAAATGAAGTACATACATATCCTAAGACTCAGCAATTGTGCTCCTGGGTTTATGTATCCCAAAGAAATTCCCTTATCAGCCCATAAAGAGACATTTCTGAGATCTCCTGCACTGCTGTTTGTGATAGTAAGGTGAGGGCCTACTCCCTGGAGAATAGATAGGCAAAATGTGGTGGATACATACTACAGAGCACCATAGCACTGCAAGTACAGTGCTGAGCGAATAATGCAAGAAGCAAAATGAGAGAGATACCACAATGCCATTTACATTAATTCATTTTTTTTTCTGCATTATATTCATAAACATACGAAAATGCTTGCCTTAGGGGAAAGAAAATAAGGAGAATTTGGAGCAAGGTATGGGGATAAAAGGGAAATTCTTAAAACCTATGGAAATCCTACTGTTCTTTTAGTAGGCTACTTGCCATATAATTATTATTGCATCTCTTCAATCCATAAAGTCTGAACATGAACCTGGACACGAAAGCACTTGCTGGAGACAATCTATGCAGAACTAGCCATCTTGGCAATGCAAATTATGTGGACACAGGTCCTGACAATTTCTTAAAAAGCCATGTTGCTTTTATATTACTACCTAGCTGCTCTAAAGCAATATAATTAGATTTCAATTAAGGAAATGGTAAAAATAAATAAATAAAACAAAACAAAAAACAAGTGTGATGAAGCCTCAGTGTTGACATTTTCAGGTGTTCCGTAATCTGATAAAAGCTTTGAAGGAAAAAGTGTTTTAAGTTCAAAGATGACAACAGTTTAAAAGTGGTGCATATAAACTACATTCCTTAAATAAACAAACCTCTGATTCTCATCAGATGAAAATCAGTCACAAGGCTACACTGGAAATTTCCATTCAGTTTCTCTCTTCAAAACACATAAACACAACACAAACATGTGCACCTCTGTTTCTCGCTATAAATAAATAAAGTAATATGTTCATTCAAAAAAAAAAAAACTCAGGCAGTATAATATGGCAGATGAAAAAATGAAGAATAAGTGAAAGCTAATTGTGATCTCTTACCAGCTTTCACTGGGAAGTAGAATATTAACATGCTGATCAGCAGTCTACTCAGTCACCTGTCCATGTCAACTTATTATCAATATATGCAATCATTTTAAAGTAATTCATTCCTGAATTACACAATATCAGAATATACAATTATATAATCACTGATAGTTTCCATTAGGGACTTTCTAAAACTGAACAGGTTACTCATCCACTTTAAAACTCAATAATCCATATAATAAGGGTTTAGCAAACCTTTCTGTAAAAAATGGGTAGTTAATATTTAAGACTTTGCAGCCATATAAGGCTTCTGCTGCCCATTTTTTTTCTTTCAACCCTTTAAAAATGCAAAAAACATTCTTAGCTTACAGAATTGGCTGGATTTGGCCCACGGGATATAATTTGCTGACCTCTGGTTTATACCCTAAATCATGGTATTTTGCATCCTGTCACCAAACTCTTTCGGAAAATATTATAAATAGCCAAATAAGAAATATCAACATCTTTTAAAACTACTTTTGGACAGGAATTTCATCTTTTGCTTTTCACACTCATTTCTATAAAAGATGATTGGCCTAGCAATATAAAAAACAAAGCACATTATTATTTGGCAGTCAAAAATAATTTAATGATGTCATATGGCAGCTTAAAAAAAAGGAAAATGGATAGAAAATAGATCAAAAATACTAAATGCAAACCTCAAAAGGGTAGAAGACAGCACTATCTTCTTTGTACCACCTGACAAAAGAGTTACAAAGCCCTAGCTAGTTTGGCTCAGTGGACAGAGCATCAGCCTGCGGACTGAAGGGCCCGGGGTTCGATTCCGGTCAAGGGCACATGCCCGGGTTGCGGGCTTGGTCCCCTGTGGGGAGCGTGCAGGAGGCAGCCGATCAATGATTCTCTTTCATCATTGATGTTTCTATCTCTCTCCTATTCCCTTCCTCTCTGAAATCAATAAAAAATATACATATATATATACATATATAAAAAAGAGCTACAAAGAACTGTGTAGTTAGTACATTCAATTCTAACATTGCAAAAGCTTTTAAGATAGGATTTTCTTATAACTTCTAAAGAATAGAGACTGAGTTTAGTATGAACTATTTAAATATATGGAAGTTTGATAAATGGAGGAAATAATATTTACTTGAATATTAGATCATCATCTTAACACAGGACAGGAGAGCTCCTCTGAGGAAAGAAATGTTTTTGTTTGGTAAAGCCCACTTATGGAGCAAGGTGAGTTCTTGCAGCATCCATAGGAAAGCTAACTCCTCTGCATCAGACGAGGGAAATGATTGTTCTCTCTTTCTCTGGAAAGAAGTCCCATCCAGATGGCAGTAGCTCAGAGGCCACAAGAACACCAGAAATTTGCAGAAATCTAGGGAGAGTTTTGACTTCCCTATAACATGAAACTGAAGGTTTAAAACAACTATTTAGCACTTAAAGTCCAGACACTCAGCTGATACTTGGGTTACTGGCATATTAAAATATTTGCTCACAAGAGCAGTTGCTGTCAAGAATTTATATTTCAGGATATTAATAAAATCATCATAGCTGTTATATTTTTAAATCTTTTCCAACATAGAAAATTATGTCATTTTGACTAAAGAACTGGTTTTAAAAAAAGGAAAAAACACAGTTATAAGTCTTCAAAATTGACTAACGCAGAGTAAGTGGTATTATAGTTTGTGGGTTTCCTGTTCTCTTAACCAAAAATGCAGTGGAGGGGGTAATGTCTTGAGCCGAGGCATTTTATACAATAGATTCTGTGGGTACTAAAATATGTACTATACTTCTACAATCAAAAAAATTCTTCCCCACCAAATTAGAAAGAGTTTTTTTCAATGCTGACTGACAAAATTTAGGTAGTAAATCAAATCAAGAGACACCATTACCTGAAAACCTACAGACATTTCACAGATGAAGAAAATGAACAAATATAATCATGCTGGCAGACTTAAGAGCATTACTGTGTAATCTGCTCTTCACGACTTATCTTTAAATCAAATAGCTAAGGAGACCCCTTGAAGCAGCATTTTACACAGCAATAAAATAAATACAAATTTTAAAAACAGGAATATTTCAGGAGTAGGTAGAAAATCTGTGTCCTCATTTCTTTTTGTCCCCTCTAAGAATCAAATGTAAACTTGTTTTTTGCTGGCTTATGATGACCCTAAATTTTTCAGTTATTTTAAACTTATAATACTTAGTCTTCAGAAGTAGACGTTTCCGAAAGGTGCCAAAAGAAAAACTGTAGGCAATATAGCTCTTCGGATCAACAAAGTAATCAGTGGCACCAGGACATGCAATCTTAAGTGGCCAGAAACAGGGTGTAACTTAGAATGGAGTGATGCCAGCGTAGAATATTTATTATATAAACATACATATAGACATATAAAATTCTAGAATGAGTCTAGAATTCTGCATATCTAAGATTTATAACCATTTTAATAATGCAATTCTACTAGGCAAAAAATGTTCAAATTATATTATGGTTTGGACATAAGACTCATTGTTTTCCAAACCATTTGTCACAATCAATTTCCACGACTTCACGATAAGGTTACCTTTTGAGGGAGAAGTGGCATGTAGTGGATGATTTTGGTTTCCCAATGAAATTCAGGAACCAAATAAAAACAGATAAAAATTCTGTTGGCTGTCTGCAACTCAGGAGACAATTGAGATTCTCCAATGAGCTAGCTGGATCTAGTAACTAGGTGGCTAAGGAAATTTAGTAACTCTATTCCTCCACCTGCCTTTAGCAGCTGGTATCCCTAGTTCTTCAGGATTTTAACATGGGCCCTCTCTTTTCTCTCCTCAGAAATCTCATCTACTTCAAAGGCCTTAATTTCTAATTATATGATAATTACTCCTAAGTCTCTATCTCTAGCCCAAATTGGCATTTTTATTTTATTTTAAACTGAAACTCTATCAATGTATAATACCATAAATTTATCACATTCTAAACTGAACTCTTTATTCTCCCATTAAATCTGTTTTTTCTTGCTTTACTAATTAGCTAATATTATCAATTCACCTGATCAGCAGGGCCAAAAACCAAAGTCATCTTTCTTCTCCTCAATCCCTGCTTTCCATGTAGTTACCAGTTACTGTCCATTTATTTGCCAAGCCTATTGCTATGGCCTTACCCAAGTCCTCTCTGTCCCCGATCAGGGCAATAGTTTCCCACCTGTCCTCCAACCTCAGCCCTCTTTCTCTGCTCTAATCTACTGAGGCTCTTGGAACCCATACTGCTAACTCAGCCCACCCCTCCCATTCCCTTAGCATACTGTTCCTTATGCTTCAAGTGTCCTGCACCTCTAAATGCAGACACAGGAAAAAATTCCTGGTAACTTGGTCTCTCACGCAGATTTTCCTGTAAGGGAAAAGTATACTATGGGAACCAAAACATGTGGGCCACCTGAAGGTTCCACTGTATACAGAGCAGACACTCCGGCCTCTTTATCATTCTTCAGTGGGTCTGCTTGGTGTATACTTTCCTCAAGGCCTGATCAGAAGAGTACCCTGAGAAAACTTCAGTTTCTAGACCTGAACAGCTGAAGAGCAGACATCACTGCCCTGTGAAACTTCCTGGGCAGAAACAAGTTCTTTTGACACTAAGAACAAAAAGCAAAGCCTCTTTGTTAAATTCATGACTTTACTACAGAATATACCAAATGAACCTAGCACTACAGAAGTTTGCTGAGATTAGCTTATAATGGTAAACAACTGATATAAAGACTGAAGAGCTCTATGTTTCAAATGGACAATACAAGATAGAGAAATTGATTCTCAATTCTGATCCAAATTCAGTTTTTCCCAATAATAGCTAATACTGACAGAGCACTTACTATGTGCAGGGAATTGACTTTATTCTTCTGCCATGAAGCCTGTTTTTGCTTTATGCACACAATCCCCTCTCGTCCTCACAGCTACCCCAAGATGTGATATTACTGTCCAGGTTTTATACACAGAGAAAACTTAAGCTCACAGGTTCAAAAGAGCCAAGAATCAAACTCAGAGCTGGGCCTCTCATTTCTGAGTACTGTGAGGAGAAACAAGGAGTGTAGGGGACTGTGAATGTGTGTAGTTTGGCCAATTGATGTGTCTGTTTCTGTCTCTGTCTCTGTCTCTCTCTCTCTCAAATCAATAACATATTAAAAAAAAAAAAAAAAAAAGCCCCAGAGATCCTTCTAAAACAGTCTTAGCTCTTAGCTCTCCACTCCATTTTGTAAAAAATACATACTGATTACTGAAAAAGAAAAAAAGGGCAAACAAGCCCCCAATTTGTCCTTATGTGCTTTTAGAAAAAAATGAGTCATCTGATCCCAAAGTTGGCTGTATTAAAAAAGAAACAGAATGATCTGTGTTTTTATGTTTATTATGTTTCTTTAATAAGACAACTCTAAATCTGCATTTGATTTTGCCATTAAATAACTATTCAACAGTACTGAGAAAATAATACAGATATATTATTACTGTAAATTGGGAATAATTCTGTCACTTGTTCTGAGCTGCTAAAAATAAGTGGGATAAAGATCAAAATAAAATTTTGTTGCAAGAAATTAAGTCCACCTATATCATAATACATATCTTGCAAATGCCATGCATTCAATAAATATCTGTTAAGAGAATAAATCAATCTGTAGTCAAGTTACATCCATGCAATCTGTAGTAGAGAGAAAAACGGTACTACACGAGAAATATAAGGTAGAGTATTTGAAAATTGAAGGCTTTCTTAGCCTAATGGGTTTTAGTAAAGAGATATGAGTGTATATATAGGGCTATATCAATTAAGCCCATCAGTTACACTAATATTGCAAACATTCCCTAGAGAAATGTGTTTGAAAACACTGTGGCAAAAACTACAAAATCTTTAATACTCTCCCCTATCCCAATTTTCTTATTTTAAAAACACTGGTAGTAAGATGTTTCCCAATAAAGTTAAGACATGGTAATGAGAAAAAGTCCAACAAACTGCTATTGCGGGGAGCAGAAGTTCTGAAATAGAAAAGGCTGATAGAATTCGATGACTCAGGGTCATTACTATGACTAAGCAATTACTGTATTATAGTGACTATAGTACTATCCTCTTAAGATTATAAACTTTTAAAGAGCTCCTTCTCCCTACACTAAATGGTCTCAAATTGCTTTTTTTTTTTTGAGATTTTAAGTCTACTTCTAATTTGTTTTCTGCCTCACTGTGAGGCAATCAACCACTACACTTTATGGTTGCCAGTGTCTCTCCCCTTTCTAATCTGCTGTTAGCTGAGAAACCAGATAACCAGGTTATCAGAGAATCCAGAAGTGTCTGCTTGAGACTAAACCTTAGGACCTGTTTTTCTGCCCTTGGCTGGTTCCTCAGTACCGCTTTCTTTCATCCCGCCAGCGCTTGGGATTTAGCTGGCTTCTTTTCTTCCTTTGGCACAGTCATGCCGCCAGGGCTTTTCTCACCTGGTGTCCTTTTCCCTAGGCTGGCTATGAATACGCTTTGTCCTTCTTCACTGTCTCCCAAGAAAAGAGCAAGTCCTCCTCTTGTGTGAGAATTTTACTGTCAATGGTTACAGAGAAACATAAAGTAGATTACAAACATGGAAAAAGTTGTTTAAGGGGGGGCAATGGTAAGATATGTACACATATAATACCTTAATAAAAAAAAAAGTAAAAAAAAAAAAGAAAAAAAAAAGAAAAAGTTGTTTAAGGAACCTTAAAATTTTTCATTGTGATTTTGTTCCTTAATCACTGTTTTTTTACAGAGTCCTCTCTTGAATGCTCGCTCCCAGAGACTATGTGCTCACTTTCTTCCTCACTTCACTGTGAGCTCCTGGAATGAAGGTATCTTATGTTTGTATGCCCAAAACTTAAAGCAACTGATACAGGCTAGGCTAGCAATACATGCCTAACTGTAAGCTTAGTGATTTAAAATGTCAACACACTGAATTATAGAAGTAATTTCATGAACAAAATTGCTTATTAGTACATTTCAGTCCAACATCAACTAAATGAATTGCCTTGAAAAAAAAAAAAAGCCTTAAGCTAACAGTGAGCATTTGAAAGAAAACATTGTTTTTGCTTTACGAATAACTCTGTATAAGAATTTGCTGTTAAAAGAGGGATTTATTGTTTTTATAGCAATAACACAGTACCCACTTTTCTTATAACTAAAAAGAACTGGCTTACAATTTCATAGGAAAGTTACAAATGAATTTTTGGCTCACAGCTTAGTTTTATCATGTTTCCCACTAACAGTATTTGCAGCTGTTTATAAATTACATTTAAATTAAGTCTCATATCAAATAAGAAATGAGAAAATATCTACTTAAAAACCCCACAATAGCTAATATTTGAAGTCTTTTGTTTTTTTATGACTAAATATAGAACAGTGTTTAGCCTAGTACTAGCTAAAAAGATGAGAATAGATGGGAAAAAATCTTTTTAAGTTGTTAAATTATGTGCTTTAGGAACAGTTGTACCGTCTCAGAGACATTTTAGTTGGCTCCCAGCCGCCTCCTCTTCCTTTCTTCCTTCAGACAGAGAGTGTTCTTTCTTAACCAACAAACTTCCCTTTGTTTTGATTTATACCACTGGCCTGAATAACCCAAAGCACCACACACAACATGCCAATGACTAAAAGCAGTAAGAACAGAGAGCAGAGGTTTGGTGCTAGACCCCAAACCTTTCTGTACGTGATGAATTTTAGAGAAGTCCATTTTCTAAGTTGACAAGCATTTTATTAAATGTAAAGAAGTAGTTAAGTTCTCCTGAAAAGATTACAAATGATATGAATGGGGCTGTTGCAAATTTGGCCATCAACCTGGTCATCACACCACAGGCCATTATTCTCTTAAACGTCCTTTTCTGAGACAACCTTATACCACACCATTCTTGCTAATCTCTGAAACCCTATCTGTTCTTTATTCCTCTTACTCTCATTCCTCCCACCAATAAATTCACAAAATCTATAGCTATTTCTCTCCAAACTCCAAGAATGAAGTACAAACATAATCTCAATCATGTACTTTCACACTTGCTGATGGGAATATAAATTAGCAATCCTCTTAGAAGAGGAACTGGGTGAAAGATAGAAGGGGAAGAGAAACTTATTTTTCCTAATATACCTTTCAATTTTTCTACATGTGTATATGTCCACCAGGTTGAAAAATAATGAAATATGTTACTTAAAAATCTCTATTCCTGCCTTCTCTAAATCTCCCTCTAACTACTGCCCTCTGTTCTCAGCCACGCTTCTTTAAAGCAGGCATCCTCAAACTACGGCCCGCGGGCCACATGCGGCCCGCCGAGGACATTTATCCGGCCCGCCGGGTGCCGCTGCCTGTCCTGCTTAGCAGCCGACTCGTCCCGGGCCCGCACTGCGCATAGGAATTTGTTCATAGTTTTTTTTTTAAACTATAATCCGGCCCTCCAACGGTCTGAGGGACAGTGAACTGGCCCCCCGTTTAAAAAGTTTGAGGACCCCTGCTAAAGGGTATTTCCTATTATTCTCTTTTCCCCATCTCTTATTCATACCTTAACCCCACTATAATCTGATTTTTCCTGAAACCACTTTCCCTTCAGTCACCAGTAGTCCCTGCGAACCAATTCAATCATACCTTCTTAGTTGTTATCTTATGTCATCTCTGGTTCAATATTGTGTACTACTCCCTGCTTTCCTCCGCTGACTCTCTTTTCTGTTAATAACTCCCAGTCTGGCTCTTAAACCAGACTTTTTCCTGAGCTTCAAACAATTTTCTCAAAGGCTGATCATGATCCCTAAACTGATCCACTGAACAGATGTCTCCTTTTTCTCACCTTGCCACATCCAACCCATTACCAAGTTCTGTGCAGTCTAATACCAATATATGTCTCTCAAAATTACCCACTTCTCTTCATTCCCTCCTCTTTTCACCCTAATTCAAGCCATCATCATCTCTTAGATTCCTAAGGTGAACCAAGCTCCTATTAGGACTCCATGTTAATCTTTTATTCTCCATAAGGCAACAAGCATCATGTTTTTTAAAACTAAATTCCTTTTAAAAATAAATGAAGGGGTCCCATAATACCTAGAGTAAAATCCACACTTCAAATCACAGTCTACGAGGTCTGCCCCTACTTGTCCCTCATCTTGCAACACTCTGCTCTTTGCTCAGACTCAGCTGCAGAGACACAGACCTTTTGTCATTTCATTTCACTTCTCATCACACTCTCTTATCTCTGGGCCTTTGTAACTGTTCACTGTACCTGGAATACTCTTCCCTCTTGTTCTTTACAGGGCAACTACTTCTCACCCTTCAGGTCTCAGTTGAAAAGCCATCCTAAGGGAGAAGTCTATCTTATCTAAAGTAGTCTCCTCTGCCGCCTTTATTTTACAACGCAGCATCTAATTTATTTCTTTTACAACATATATTACAATTTACTTCCAGGAAGAGAGCGGGAAGCTGCTATCTTTTCCTTTTCCTCCTCCTTGCTAATCAGAATGGCAATACAATGGCAGGAGCAGCAACTCAATAAATATTTGTTGTTGAACTATCAACTGAACTGGTGGGTGAATTCTTTCACTATTAACATGCATAATTTATCAACTCCATTGTTACACAACATGTTGTAATGCTTTTAAATTAGACCCTAATTTATTTGAACTATTTCTTCCTTCTTCATGACTTGTGAGAAAGCTTTCTGAAGAGAAAGAACTCAAAGTCTGGCAACCACTGACAGAGATATATAGATAAGCTTCAAAGACCTCTCTGATCTTTATGACATGAATTAGCTCCACCTCTACACCATGAGTAGACTTTGTATGCTCATTTTCTTAGCATAAATAAATCATAATACAGGGTGGGTTGGTCAAGTAGGATATGCCTAAGGTTACGTGAGTTCTGTGGCAAAGCTAGGAATAAAGTCAGAACATTACGTACCAAAAAGCAGGTCAGTGATTGAAAAAATTTCAATAAAATGACCTCAATTAACAATTGGCCAATCAGTTGTTTATGAGACAGCTTTCAATGCCTCTTGAAATAAACTAAAAGAACTGAAAAGAAATAAAAAGTAGTGTATAACAGACTCTGCCCTAAGGAGATTAAAGATGTAAGAAACCTAAGATCTACTGGTGAGAGCTCTAATAATCTCTATGATTTACATTCAACCTAAGATCTAATAATCTAAAGAAATTTAAGAAAATAAGATACCACCACCAGATTTATTAAGAATTTATGAGTGTTAGGACAGAACTGTTCTGTACATAGCCAGAGGGGGAGAGCACTTTTCTAGCTGAAGTGGTCTGGCTTCACATAGGAGTCAGATTTAAGTGAGTTCCTCAAGGATGGAAAGATCTGGATAGTGAGAATGGGGATATCTGGTAGGGGAAGACAGAAGCAGGCAGAGCCAGTTTGGCAGCAGTGTACAGACCAATTTAAGAGGGAATATTATGGGAAAGTACTTCGAGCTTTAAATTTGACTAGCTCAGATTAAGAAATCTGAACTTGATCCAACAGGGAACAAGTTTCTAAATGGAAAGTGACATTTGAGAAATAAATCTAGAGTCAGAATAGAGAATAAATTTCAGAAATGGAGAAATTAGAGACAGAAAAATAATTAAGAAATTTTATCACATTATGGCCGAATTATTGTAACAAACACATAACAAGGCGAATGGAAACAGAGGGATCTGTGAGACAGTGAAGACAGGACTTGCTACTGAGGAGCTGGGACTAGATGAACTTTATCCTCTCCTAAAAGATCATTACATTTAGTATAACTTCAATCATTTGGCTTAAAACCTCACAATTTTCCTTGTTCCTCAATCCCTAAGAGTTCTCTTTCCCAAACATTTCCTGTTTTCCCATCCCCCAAACTCTTTTCTCCAACTACACAATATATTCCCAACAAAACAAAGGATTGCACTTACAAGTTTTCTAGACACATCAGGAAATTCCCAATCCTATAACTTTTTCATGCTATTGCTTGTAACTTTAATGTCCTCTTTCTCTTCTATATTCAAAGTCTATCCAATCCTCACATCCCAGTTCAAATGCCAGTTTTTCCACCAAGCTTTCCCAGAAGCCCTAGTAATCACTGCCTCTCAATGCTCCACTTTTCTCTAAAACACTTAAAAAAAACCCAAAAACTTATTATTGTTCCTTGTCTCCCCTGATAAGCTGTATACTCCCTATGGAAAACATACCCAATTTACTTTTGAATTCCTCCTTTCATAGGCAGTTGAAGATCTTAATACTATATGGCAACAGCATAGCATAATGGCTAAGAGCACAGATTCTGAAGACAGCTTGTGTTTGAATCTTACCACTGCCATTTATTAGCTATGTGACAGGGGCAAGTTACTGGACCTCTCTGTACTTCAATATCTGTATGTATAAAATGGAGATAGTAATAGATATTTCTTATTGCTTCTTAGCCTTTTGGCTAAGATCAAAATATAGGACTTGGCTTAGAACAGTGTAAGCACCATAAAAGTGTATTAAATACAGTGGGAAAACAATGAGAATTCTGTGATAACTGAGTAAAGCTTTATGGAAAGCCAAATGTCAAAAGCATAGCCAGTCTGTAGGTACAAAAAAGTATATACAAATTCTTCCAAAATCTTCTTATGTATACCCTAAAGGTTAGCTGTGCCCTTTAAAATCTTCCTTAACAATGGTTCTGTTTTAGTTTTATATTTGATGTTCGAAGAAAATATTTAGTTCAGCTTCCTGTGGCAATAGACACCTAAACTGGTCTCCCTGCCTCCAGTCCTATCCCCTTTAATCTATCCTCCACAAGGCTCACACACAGAGTAATCTAAATTGCTCTAAAATGCAGAGCTAACGTTTTTGCACTGCTACAAACCCTCTTCATCCCATTCCCTTAAGATAAAGATTAAACTCCTTAGCATCTCATACAAAATTGTCCTAATATGGTCCCAGCCTAGTCTCCAACTTCATCTTTCAACACTTTACCACAAAACCTAATCACCTGGCCACACCTAAAAGGCTTTTTGTATGCCATTTCTTTGCCTAGAACATCCCTGTATTAATCTTCTAGGGCTGCCATAACAAAATACCTCAGACTGGGTAGTTTACATAACGAATTCATTTTCTCGCAGTTCTAGATGCTAGAAGTCCAAGATCAAAGTGCTGGTAGATTTGGTTTCTCCTGAGGCTTGCAGATGGCCATGTGCCCTCACATGGCTTTTCTCTGTGTCTCTTTTTGTGTGCAAAGTTTCTCTTATAAGGATACCAACCAGAAAAGATTATGACCTACCTTAAAGGGTTCAGTTTAACATAATCACTTCTTTAAAGGCCCTATCTCCAGATACAGTCAAGTTCTAAGGTCATGGGGATTGGGTTTCAACATTTAACAAGAATTCTGGAGGGACAGAATCCAGCCCATAATAGCCCCTTCTCCTTTCTTTGTCCAGGCTAATTCTCATTTGTTTTTCCATGACTGGCCCAAGCCTTCCTACCCTAGGAAGATTTCAGTGCTCTTTCTCTGTGTTCTCACAGTACCTCTGTATGATGTCCTCCGTATGCTGCTATCCTGTTACACACTATCACAACTGTCTCTCTCCCTCTTCAGACTGTTTTCTTAAGAGCAGAGACGAAATCTCTAGCACTTAGCACAGTGTCTGGCCCCTTCAAGGTATTTAATCAAGATTTGATTATTGAAAGTATTACAAAATCATGGACTTGAAGACAGGCAAACGTGGGTTCAAGTCCTGGCTCTATCATTTATTAATCTTGTGACTTTGGGCAAGGCACTAAATGTTGAACTTCCATTCTATACAAGCTAGTTGTAAAGATAAATGACCTAATTATAATTTTTTTAAAAATCCAGTTGTGGTTTGGTATACAGCAGATGCTAAAAAAATGTGAAGAGTGAAGATTCTGAGGTTGCCTGGGGTTAACACCCAATTCTACCACTAGGTAGCTAAATGGCCTTGGGTATGCTAACTTATCCTCTGCTTCAGATGCCTATCTATAAAATCACCTCTTCCATCTGACTCACTTCACTTAGCATGATACTCTAAATATCCATCATGCTGTCACAAAAAATTTCATCTTTTTTTTTTATGGCTAAGTAGCATTCTATTGTATGTATGTACATACCACATCTTATTCATCTAATCATCTTTGAAGGATACTTGGGTTGTTTCCATGTCTAGGCTACTGTAAATAATGCTGCAATGAACACAGGGGTACATATAACTTTACAAATAAGTGTTTTCCATTTTTTGAGGTAGATACCCAGAACAGGTATTGGTGGGTCATATGGTAGCTCTATTCTTTGAGGAACCTCCATACTGTTTTCCATAGTGGCTGTACCAATTTACATTCCCATCAGCAATGTATGAGGCTCCCTTTCTCCACATCCTCTCAAACACTTATTTGACTAATTGATAAGAGCCATTCTAATGGGTGGGAGATAGTATCTCATTGTGGTTTTGATTTGCATTTCACTTATAGCTAGTGTGAGTCAGATGGAAAAGAACAAGAACCAAGAAAGACATGATCTTACTCATGTAAGGGATATAAAACAAAAAGCAACAAACAAAACAAACTCCTAGATAAAGACAACAGAATGGCAGTTACCAGAAGGGAAGAGAAGTGGAGGGAGGACCAAGAAGGTAAAGGGAGTCAAATACAAGGTGACAGAAGATTAGATTTGGGCTGGTAAGCACACAATAGAATGTATAGATGTTGTATTATACAGTTGTACCCCTGAAATTTATGTTATTAGCCAATAAATATAACTTTAAAACTACCTCATTGTGCTTCTGTGAGAATAAGGTAATACAGGTAAACATTTAGATGGGCATCTAATAGGTAGTAAGCATTATATAAATGTTTCCCATTATTATATGGACACTGCAGATCTGAACAAATGACTGGAACCCATGCATAATTTAGTTCTTTCCATTATTAAATCATTTAAAATGTATTACGTGCTTTAATGCCTCAGATTTCTTACCAACTAAACAGTATGGTAACTAAAGAGGTTCAAAAATTAGTGCAGATGATATAACAGAGCTCAAAATAAACATGAAATAATATATTATCATCATGTCTCATTTCTTATATTGGTTTTTAACATAAAGGGGTATAAAAGTAAAAATTTTAAGAAACAAGTCTTTCTACTCTTAAAATCTATAGATATTAAGCATTTTCAGTGGAGAATAATGCTCCTTGGCTCATATTTTCAATTGTAGATTCACTAAAACTTTGAACCAGAAAGGACCTTTAAGGTGAAAATCCAATCCTATGTCTTACATCAGTAAATTGGAGTGGATTTGGCATGCGCTTTTAGGATCTTAATGAGTAGCTCTCTGGGGGACAGGAATTGCAAGCAGAAAGAACAACTTGTTCAAAAGCAGGGGTTTGGACTTACTCTAGATGTCCAAAGTATGTAGAAACCAGTATTGGGAAATAACACTGGAAAATGCCTTCAAGATAAATTTCTGAAGGAGGTACAAGTTATCTGACCTGTAACTGTGAAGCGAGGCAAATCTAGGTTTGAATCTCCACTTAATGTCTTTGAGCCGCAGACTTAGTGCAAAAGGGTGATAGTGATTGAGTGAATGCATGTAGAGCTCGTAACTGGGGTGCCTGGCAGATTGAAAGCACTCACGTTTGTTCTTTCCAACCCCTTCTATCATAAGAATAAAAACCTATAAAATGACAAAACACTGTCTTTCATAAAGTGTGCGCTTGCTGAATGCCTCAGACTTGTTGAACATTTACTTAATTTTAAAAATAGAAAGCTGAAGGAATACTGCCCTCTCTCACCCCCAAATGTCCTTCACAATTTGTTTTGAAGTGCCCCGTCTCCGCCCTTAACATGCTATTTGGAGACCACTGTAGCTCAGACATCCAATTCTACAGCAAAGATTTGAAGGTCGGGAAAAATTTACTGAAATATATATATTTTTAAAATTGAGAGTCCATTTCATTTTATTCCTATGGCCCATTCTAGCTTGATGAATTAACAGTGAACGGTGAGTTTCTGGATTTTTTTGTTTTGTTTTTTTATGGCTCAGAAACTGCACGTTTCAATACTGGTATAGGTTTGTGGGCAGGCACCACTATTGTGACCCAGAAATCTTTTAAGTGTTTGAGAGATTATCTCTATGCCAGTCCTAAAAAGGACATCTGCCAATACCCATTATTTGCGCTTGAAACTAAAGTCGACCGTTTCTTTTGAAAGACGTGGGGTGTCTGGCTCAAAATCAATCACAAAAAAAGTCCAACGCAACTTAACCCAGAAAGAGCTGTTCCAATACCCGCTGCTCCGGTTCACATCACAGATGGCGAGCGAGGCTTTGGGTTTAACCGCCGGACACGATGCCGCTCACGGCTCAGGGGCGGGGGCTGGACGGATAACGTCCCGCAGAGAATGAGAATGCTGCCAGTCCTCAGAGGTGGGGGGAGCCCGTAGGCCAGCGCACAGCGCCCATCACTTCGCACCCACACTTGGGAAACAACCCACTTCCCCCGGTGGGGCGGGGACCCGGCGCGGACCCTGCCCTCGGGCCCCAGCCTCCGGCTCCGGTGTCCTCGGAGGACCGGGCAGCGTGACCTCAGAGGACCGGGCAGCGCGCGGGGCTGGAGGGCGCCTCCGCGTCCCAGGGAAGTTGGCAAGGGCAAGTTCGGGTCGCGCACGGAAGGTTACTCACAGGAATGGCCCGGAGTCCTCCGTCCTCCGCCCGCGTCCCCTCAGGGAGAAGCTTCTAAGGCGGCGGCAGCCTCCAAGCAGCCAGCAGCTGAGCTGCCGCCGCCGCAGCCTGGGACCTCCGGGCGTGGCAGGGACGGGCGGCGACTTCACAACATCATTACTCGGCGACTTCAGTTTTGCGGCAGCACCGGATCAATGGCAGTCCCCAAACAATTGGGGAAGAGCGAATGAAACTCACTCTCCCATCAGCCTCCACGCACCGGCCCAGGGCTTGCTGGGAACTGTAGTTTCCCGAGTTGTAGTTCCTCCTTGGCCCCGCCCCCAAGTTCGAAGGGCCCGCCCCCTGCCTGCCAGGCCCTGGGGCGGGAGGCGGGGCAACCCAGGTCGGGGTGGGGCGAATTCCGTCCAGACAGAGAACCCGGGACTGGGGCAGAGTTCCCCGCGGACCGCCCCGGTCCGGGTCGCGCCGGCCTTCTACTCCCCGCGGCCCGCGCTGGGAGCGGGCCTCGCGCGCTCGCCTTGCCACTGGGCGGACCGGGCTCCCACGCCGCCCAGGCCCCGCACCGCTGGCCGCCTGAGAAGAGTCCTGGCCGTGATCGCCTCCGGGTAATGTGGGAGGCCGGGTCCGGGAGGGGGCGGGAAGGAGGGCGGCTAGGTCCACGCACGCCGCGCAAAGCCCGAGGCTGGACCTGGCCGCCGGCCTCGAGCGCGGCCCTGATCCGGCTATGCCCGCGCCCCAGACCGCGCGGTGGCCGAGGCACCTGCGTGCGGGGGAGGCGGTGCCCGTTGGGTCGGCGGCGCCAGGTGCGCGAGGTCCGAGCTCCCGCGGCGCTGTCCCCGCAGCTCTCACCTTCAGCCGCGCTCGGGGGCCTGGAGAAGTTTCCGGACAGAAGACACCCTCTGGCCCGGGCTCTGGGTGCCACCTTCGAGATCGCTACCAAGTCCCACCACTCCCCCCGCCCCAAAGCAGGACCTGGAAGGAACTTTTTACAGAAGCAAATGCCCAGGCGTCGTTTTTGTCCTCAGTATTGAAGTTCTGAAGGCGTTGTGTTTGCCTTCGTGGGTTTGTTGTGTCCGGTACCCTTTTCCCTGAAAACTCGATCAGGATTTGTGACACATCGCTTGTCTAGCACAGAGCACACAGTAGGCATTCAGGAAATGTCTTCTGAAAGCATGAGTCACGATACTAATTTGGAAAATTATACTGAGTTGTGCATTGCTATAATTTTTAAGATATTATGGATATTATAGGTTTCCAAGATCACTTTGAAAATTACAGTAATTCAAAAGCTCAGCAGAGATTTAAATAAGGGTTTGTTTTTTATTTTTTTGTTTGCACTCCCTATAACAATGGACTGTTGGAGTTCTGTAAATAGACACAGCTCCACATTTTCACAGAAAGTGTCACTCTCAGATTAAAACCTTCGGACTACCAGTATATTATAGGACAACTTTAATTATTTATAAAGCCTTATCCTAATTAGCTTTTCAGATACAGGTGCAAGGGGCCACACTAATGTACTTGTGAATACATTTAGAAAATTAGGTCTGAAATACGAACATTTTTAAAGTATTTATGTTCATACCTAGTGAAAGAGCATGTAGAGAAAAATATGACAGCAAATCTCCAACACACACACTTCCCCGCCCCTGACTAGGTGCAGCTGCTGCCTTGACCTCAAAATGTCTTGTAAAATTATCTCTTATTAGACTGGTATAAGCTTAAGCAAACGCCTCTGGGATTAAACCACCCCACGGGGACAACCCTTTAGGACTAACAGTTCTCACACCTGGTGCCCGTTTCTTCTGAGTTTGTCTGAAAAATAGGTAAGGTAATGAAGTTTAAAACTCTGTGGTTGTTCTTGTTGTTAAGAAAGAACTTACTGATATTAAGTGGAAAAAGCAGAAAACAAAATCGTGATAACCAGAAAAGTCAGTTCATTGTGACATCCCTAGCCTTTCTGCCTGTGGGAAGGTAAGTTACAAGAGGTCAGAGCCTTACCTGCCCCTTCACCAGTGAGTGCCCCCCCCCCCCCCCCCCCCCCCCCCCCGTGCCCAGCACAGTGCCCAATCCATAGCAGCCGATTACGAAACAACTGTGAAATGACTGCTTGGCTGTTTCACGTAACAGTATAATGGCTTTCTATGTATATATGGTTTCTTCATTTGCTTGCATATTTCCTTACAATAGATTACTGGAAGTGAGAATTATACTGGGTCAAAAGTTACGAACATTTTCATGTTTATCAAAATGTTGCCAACTCACTACCCAAAGGAGCCGTCCCATTCTGTGCTGGTATATTTGAGCGTGCCTTTCAGAGCATCCTCTCAGGCTCTTACACTGACCGTGTTTGGTAGTTATGGGCACTTTCAGATGAAGTGTCTCAATTGATTTCAATCACCCTGGAAGGTGGGCAGGGCAGGCATTCCTCCTTCCGTAACAGCAACTTCCGGTGCCTTAAATTGATACAGTGAGTGACAGAAGACAAAATAATCGTGCTTTCAGGTTCTTCTTCCTCGCATTCTTTACCTTTGGTGTGTAGTGACCATCCTGAACAAATACATTATTTTTCCTTAGCAATAAAGTTGGGTACCACTCTGTAATATCTGTGGTTTACAAGATCTCCTTTTCGTTCTCATTTTACTAAGATATTTGCAGATGCCTTCATCAAACTTGAGGACTTCATTAAAATTAAATAATGAAGCACAATTTATATGAAAGTAAAGACATTGATTAGTTATAAGGAAACACCAAAGCACTTGTAAGTTTAGAAAATTACTACCCTTTCTATTAGGAAAGATCTGGAAACTTTTGGTGGTGCTTTTATAGCTCCTTGAATCTGTAGAAGTTACTATTTTAAATCTCTGAATCTGTTGCAGAGTCTTAATAAACTATTGAGCTTAAACTCTATTACTGAAAGTGGACAGTAATGACTTCTATAACAATCTGCATATTTTTCATGTCTATAAATAAATTCCAAGAATAGAACTGAGAACTCAAAATAAAGTAAAAAATATTCAACCTACAAAAAATGTTACTTTACATGAAAACTGAAAAAAATTCTCTTATTTTAAACGTAGCAACAAGAAAATATTCTTAGTTTGTTACTAATCCTGATTCTTTCCAAATTTGCTGGTCAGGGAACCCAAATGATTGAAAAGGTAATTAATCTGATAAGGAAGCCTCAAAATTTATTTAGAATGGGATCATTTGATTCTTTTTTTAAAAAAATATATTTTATTGACTTTTTACAGAGAGGAAGGAAGAGAGATAGTTAGAAACATCGATGAGAGAGAAACATCAATCAGCTGCCTCCTGCACACCCCCTACTGGGGATGTGCCCACAACCAAGGTATGTGCCTTTGACCGGAATCGAACCTGGGACCTTTCAGTCTGGAGGCTGACTCTCTATCCACTGAGCCAAACCAGTTTCGGTGGACCATTTGATTCTTGCAACAGCATTTATATCAAAAGTGGGCCCAACATTGTTTTTCTATATTGTTTTCACATTTGCTAGGGCTCTTTAAAAAGTATAGAAAAGATAGGGAAGGAGAGATGCAGGTACATTGAGGCTTTGAAAAGGGATCCAGAACCTCCACTCTGCCTTTCTGTTGTGATGTCAGAGCCCAAATAGTGTTCAGTAAACAGAAATGCTCTTTAAAGACACTTTCCAGGACTGTCTCTGGTTCTTGTGTCAAAGAGTAGCTGCCTAAATATTGTGTGGGTTTATGATAACTAGTTCTTCAAGAAGCTTACATGTAAGTCTAAATTATTTTCCTCTTGTTTTTATAGTAGAATATTTCTGCATCTTGAAGATAAAGCAATAATCTTCTCTGCAATAGATGGATTTTTGTCACTTCCTGTGAAATAAAGCGATTCAATGTCTTTTCTGGTAAGTTCTTGTTAACATGGATCTGATTTTGTGCCATCAGAGTAGTTAGATGTTAATGCAGAGCCATAACAAAAGGCATATTTTGATGAGATATTCTTTACTCTGCGATGTTATTTTGACCTGAATGACTTCTGGTCTTAAGAAATGAGTTAAATTCTCGAGTTTTTGTTTCTTCAAAAAAGAGTTTCTCCTATACTTTTCTGATATACTCATTATTCTGTTCTTTTGACCCATACCCACTTCTTCTCATACATATGCTGTACTTGGATATGCCTCTCTCATCCAGTTAGCTATGTCTTATCCTTTAAATCTTTCAAAAATACCTCTTAAAAATTTCCATCTGAATAAAGGCAAGCAAAATAATATTTAAATAAGCCCCTCGACTTAAGACAAAGAGCAGTTGGGTCAATGTATAATATGATGTATAAATACATTTTTCTGTTAATATTAGATCCACATCTAATATACTTTAGATATTGATATCTACTTTAGATTAAGTAGTTTTATGACTTTCATCTTGTTTTATATAGACTACAATACAATACTTGAATATTTGAATTATTATATTAAAGCAGTGATCTTTTAAAAAGTGATGGGTACACTTATATGAGGATGTATAGTTTACAGAAAACTTTCATACATTGTATCTCTTCCAGTCTTCAAAGTTGTGATTGACTGGCCGGGCAGGTGGTATAATCCTCATTTTGAGTTTGGCCCAAGATTGCGAAAAATTAGAGCCAGGGCTCAAACTCATATCTGCTAATCAACACCTTCATTTGCCAAGTGTAAGAGGCAGAACTATGAAGTGAGGAGAACGTTAGTTATATAGAAGATACTGAATGCATTACTTTTGTTTACAGTACAGCTTTTCCACTTAAAAGGGGGAGCTTTATATATCTGGAAAATACATTAAGGTGAGATACCTACTTCATTTTCCAAAGCAAATCTGAGGATCAAAATAAAAATGTTTATAGTGGGTAGAGCAGAATAATCTTTAGCTAAATATTCGGAAGAAAACTGCAGGTGATAGAAGAGTTCAATATCAATACCAACTGTAAAAATGAATTGATACTATGACCTCCAGAGAGAGGACAAGGATCAGAGATATGCCAAGTAGAATTATACCAGAAGGAATTAGTCTTCACACACAGCTGCTTCTCTGTCCTCTCGCATACTGTACCTCCACAGTATGAGTCCTGGCTTCAATTCCAGGTCCCTGCGTGCTACCCTTTCCCTCTGCCCCTCACTCCATCACTAGACCTTCTTGTATCCACATGTCACCCCTGCTTATTTTGTGGGGGCTTTTTTCACTTATTTAATTCATTTCTGAATTTCCAGGATTGTTTCTGCACTTCACGAACACAAGTTGAATCACTCAGACCTGAAAAACAGTCTGAAACCAGTATCCATCAAAACTTGGTAAGAAATGATTGAGTACAATTAATACTCTTTCTTTGCCTCTGTAACACCATTCACTCCTGGTTCTCCAACATCTCTTCTCCTTTTCCGTGTCTTTGCTATTCTCCAGTGGTCCATCATTGGCCTCTTCTCTAAACCAAATCTCCTTGAGCATCTCACCTATTCTAAGGCTCTGTTGCTCAGATTTCAGATTATCCTGGAGCTCCCTTAGGCTTTCCTTCAGGTCAGGAGGAGACTCTGGCATCAAGCAGAACTGATGATTTTCACATTTTTACCTACAACTCTCGCTCTTTCTTGTGCACAGGGGGTGTCTGTAGAATACCTTGTATTAGGGTTTTCGAAGACGTTTTTATGCAGTTTGGGTAAAACCTTAATTTTCTCTCAGACTCAGCAACACATTGTGTTTCCTGCTTTGGCTAATAAAAATCCCATCTACTAGATCATCCTGACTGGAAACTGGAATTATCCTCACACTGCCTCTACCTCTGCTCCCACATGTAGTTATACACCAAGTCTTATGATTCTGTATCTGAAATACCCTTGAGTCCATGCCCTCCTTCACCTGATCACTAACTGCTGCTACTCAAGTCTCATCATCTCTCACCTGGACTATTACAGGAAGACTCATTGCCTCTGGTTTCCTAGGCACGGTATTCCCACCTCTCACACTCAGATCAGGATTCAACACTGTTACCAATACAGGCCTCCGTGTGTCACTTTCCAGCTTTAAGACTTCATTGGTTCCCAAAAAACTATGGGATAAAGCCTAAACCTTTTCTTTCTCATGCAGGAAATTTATTGGGAAGTTCTTTCTAGACCAACACTGTGAGAGATGGAGGAGGCAGTGTTGTTGGCACCTAAGAAGTCTGAAGAGAGGCCTTAGCCGTTCCCTTGAGCATCTCTGGAGCTGGCATGGCGCTACCTAAATGTCCTAGTTGTCCAAGGGCTGTGGGCATTTGTACTCCTGTATCCACCAGTGTTGGATACAAACGGACCCCAGGGAAGTGGCTAACTGTGGGCAGGGTGGCTTCTTTCTGAAGAGGGCAATTCCCTGTACAAGACTCAGTGGTCCTAGTGGTTGGGGAGATTAGCGCCTCCATTCTGAAAGCAAATCTGGCTGTGCTCCCTAGTATCCACGAGAGAGAGAGTCAGCTAATGAGTGAAGGACAGGAGATTTTACTAAGAGTCTTAGGATATTAATAGACGTTTCCCACATGGGTGAAGGGGGAAGACCTAAACTTCTTAGCATGGTATACGGGATCTTAATGGTATGGAATAACTTTAATTTTTGAGTCTTAGCATATACTCGTCTTTCCGTTTGAAATAGTCTCCATTTTCTGCCTCTAAAATTTCTCCTCATTCATAAAGAGTTGGTCCAAATATCACATCTTGAGGCTTTTCTCCTTGTACCTTTTATTTATTATGCTCCAACATATGTTAGACATTCCTATAAAATGGCATTTACTCATTGTCTCACAATGATTGTTGTATACGTCTCTTCCAACTATAACATGATCCCCATAAAACAGGCATCCTGTCTTTTTCATCTTTATCTCCCCTGGGCAATGCCTGATGTGAATAATTTAAAGAAACATGCTTGGGAATGAATATTTCTCACTACAAAATGGAACCTGCCTTGCAAATGGCTTATTTCCTACAAAATAAGATAATCCATTTAATTCTGTTTATACATTTATCCCGATTTTATCTTCATTTTTGTCATTTCACTTGTTGCTAATACTCTAAAATCTTCTAGTTACCTGTCCTTTTGTACAGTAGGATGTAGTGTCTAATCCTTGCTTTTATTCAAATATTACCTTCAAGTTGAGGTAATATTCAGAGAGTAAAGTATCTGTTGATATCTCCTTGCTGATGCCAAGAAACAGGCCTAGAACTCAGTAAACTTCCACACGTGCTACCTTTTTTTTAGTATGTGCTAAAGTACATGTAACATAAAATTTACCGTATTAACCATTTTTAAGTGTGTTCAGTTCATTGGTATCAAACACATGCATAATGTTGTGCAACCATCACCACTATTTGTCTCCATAACTCTCCATCTTGTAAAACGGAAAATCTCTACCCATTGAACAGCAACTCCCTGTTCCCTTTCCCTCCGCTTCCCCTGACAACCACCATTCTATTTTCTGTCTCTGTGACCTTGACAACTCTTAGTATTATATATATATAATTTTGTTTTTATTGATAGATTTATTTTGTCTTATCTATAATAATAAAAGCATAATGTGATAATTAGACCAGATGACCTTCCAGGTGAAGCCAGGGCAGTGAGGGAAGCCCGGGTCCCGAGTGCCAGAGGGAAGCCGGTGCCGGCAGCCGGGGGAAGGAAGGCCTACTCTTGCACAAATTTTGTGCATCGGGCCTCTAGTGTGTATATAGCAAAATAAAATAACCTGTTTTAGGCTTGAGCTAGTTATTTACAACATATGTGCCTTCTAGTTTAAAGAAGATTATTTCCCTAATGGAGAGGATGGAAGCAAAGTACAGGTTGATCAGTCTGACTTCAATCCATCACATGACCACCTATACCATTTTTTTCAGGTAGTGAACTGTAAGCCTCAGTTCATTCTGTGTTCTTGCCTCCCTGACAGGCTTCCGGTTGTCACTTAAAATTTGTTTTAAATTGTTATATGCTCTTCTTTCTGTCTCTTACGTGTGTTCTTTAGATCTCAGTTTATTTGAAGACTACCTGTCCTAAAGAAATTAAATTGATTTATTTATATTTCTCTTTTTTTCATTGGGATTGTTTCCAATTGTATAGTGGAATTTCTTTTTATAATCTTTCATCCCTCTTTTAACAATACTCACTTTCATTCATCTTTAGCCAGGAGCTTATCTTTTTCTGCTCTCTTAAAATTTTAGGGAACATGTTGAGTTAAGGATATAAACAGTAATTAGCACAATTCCTAGCACATAGTAATATGATTTCTAACTCCCTTCTCCTTCTCTTTACCTTGGAGGCAGTAATAAGATTCTGGCGCCTGCTGGTGCCTGTAAGGCGCCCGAGTGTCTTTGGAATGCTGGTGTCCTCTGGGAGAGCCTCCTAGCTATCGTATGACACCAAGTTGTTGGCCTCCTCTTCCTCCTGCGTGCATGTTTCACTGCCACTGGAACGGTGCAGACCAGACTCCGACTCTAGAGCACCCTGTGAGACACCCATAGGGTTCATGTTCATTAACTCGGGGGGGGGGGGGGGGTGGCTGTACTGTGGTCTCCCATTTCTTGACATTGATTTATTTATCTCCCTTCTGATTCATTTCACCTAGTGAAGAACATCGTCAGCAATTTTAATAGACTAGAGTTGTTTCTTGACGTTAGCATCTCCACTAGCTAAGCATGTATCTGTATGTGTCATGGATAAAACTTGCGATTCCTTGAAGCAGTAGCACAAGCAGAGAATCCTTCCTCGCGGGCCCCTGCATCTCTTCCTTTGACATATTTATTTATTGCTACCTTGAAGAATGAACTATTCTTAGCAACTCCCAGAAATGCTTACTTGAAATTGTGCTGGAAAGTATTCTGCTACCTATAATCTGTTTTCCTGCCCTCTCGCCTTTACCAGCTGGTAGCTTTCTAACTAGCATCCGTTATTAGCAATTGCAAGTTCTTTTTAGATCTTGAGCCGGCGTCCTAAGTCACCTTTCAGTGTGCCTTCCCTAAGAGCTCTGTGTGTTTGAAAATACAATGTCTGCGTTTTATATTGAGGTAGGGGATCAAACTGGGGGACCAGAAGAGTCTAAACGTATTTTGTTTTCATCTTTCTAAAACCATGCAGGTTGATAAGCCAATCCTTCCCTGGTTGTCGCCATCTGCTACACTCAGTGAAGCGGTCTGTTCCACCAACGCTTCTCACTATGAACTCCAAGTGGAAATAGGTAATAATCATGGATTTCACATAATCGATCCTTCATTGTTAGAAATGAAACTGATGAGAAAAAAGATCTTTTTAGTCATAGTCCTTTAACCAAATTACTTTCTTTTAACTTAAAAACTTACCTAAAATCTGCTGTGGTAACCTGTCTCAGTTACTTTGGAACAGGATGGGTCATTATCTGTAGCCTTATACACGTGAAACATTTGCTCTGAATATTCAGAAACATTTAGCACTGCAGGTGCTGTTAGATGCTGGGATATAAAGCCATGTAATACACCTGAGGAGTTCATTCTCTGGGAAGATGAACACATAGATGGCTTTGTTTTACCCACTAGAGGGAACTGTAGTAGAGGTGTGCGAGGTGCTGTGGGAACAGAGAAGATGGAGCATCCGACCATCCATCTGGGAGTCAAGAAAGAGCAAAAAGAGCTGGATCCTGAGAATGAGGAAAAGGTTGCCAGATGTTCTAGTCAGAGTGTTTGTTACAAACAACAGAAAATAATCCTAACAAGCAAAAGAGAAAATTTTTAAACGATGTTGCCAACACAGAATTATTGACTAGAGAAATAATTGGGCTTGGAAGAAGCCAAGAGAAGCTCAGCCGAGAACCACAGCCAGGGCCATGGCATGGAGCAGCCTCGGTTGTGTACCACCTCGTAGGGCACTTCCACCTCCAGACGCTGGATCCCACGGCAGCGAGTTCTGACTGCCGCTGCTTTATGTCACTCACTCCACACTCCGGTTGGCCAAGCTTAGGTCGCTGACACTCCCGTGCCAGGGGTCAAGGAGACAAGGAGAATAAGGATCTGACCTTTTCTAAAATAGCACTGATAGAAATGCCCTTAGGAAGGAGGTTCAGATGGTGTCGATTAAAAAAAGATAAAAAATACTTCCTTCAATGATGGTTAGAAAGGACTGCCACATGGTTGCCTAGGCGTGGGAGCAAGGGGAGTGTAGGCAGTGGGAGGGCAGGAGATAAGTCTGGGAGGTTGGGAACACATTGTGTGTTTAGAGGTTCAGACTCTGTGTCCGCCCCCACAACTGACCCACTTTATTACTCAAAGGATTTAAGGCCGGAATTTGGAATTTATCCTCTCTGTGCTAGAAAGACATTGTGGAATCGTGATGATGCTAATATTAGCATCTACAAGGCATTATACTGAACATTTGATACGTGTTTTTCATTTGACCCTTCTACCACTCCCATTTTGCAGGTAAGAATTCTGAGGCTCTGAGATTAATTTAAGTCATACAGCTAGTGATTTGAAAGCAAACCTTCTGACTGCAGGGTCTCAGCTTTCAGCTGCTGCGCTGTAGTACCTTTCTGTTGATAAAATGCTGGATTTAGAAAGACAACTGGCAGCAATTCCATGCAGAAGTCTGGAAGATGTAGATAGTGACGAGGAAGTATCCTCACCACGCGAGTCTTTTTAAAAATTGCAGTGCCTGTATGCCATCAGACTTACTGAAGCAGAACTGCTGGCCACTGCCGGTAGGCTGAGGCTTTGGAAGTAGTCCCCTCAGTGATTGCCACGTGCCCTGGGTGAGAATATAGGGCACAGGGCGGAAGCCCCTGCAGCTGTCCCGGAAAGAGGACAGGACTTGAGCTGAGGCAGTGATGCCGACACTGCAGAGGAAGGGATGAATTTGAGATTAATGTCTTTTTAAAGATGTAAGTAACAGAATTTGGTGATGGTGCAGAGAGGGGGAAACTAATGTTTATTAAGTGCCTATTAATAGGTGCCACTCTAGGTATTTTAAAATTTAAACACTGACACCAAATGCTGGCGAGCATATCAAGCACCTGCAGCTTTGGGGAACACAAACTGGTTCAGCCGCTTTCAGAAAGAGGTTGGCACCTTCTCATACGGTTAACCTATGGCCCCGCAGTTCCAGTCACAGGTATTTGGCAAACAGACATGAAAACACGTCTACTTAAAGAATGCTTTTGGCTGTTTGATTTATAGTCTCCAAACACTGAAAACAACCCAAATGATCTGTCAGCTTGTAAATGGATAAATAAATTGTAGTATATTCATAGGATGAATTATTACTCAGTAATAAAGAGAAATTAGCTACTGAAGCCTACAAAGTGGTCTGCTAAGCAAACGAAGCCAGGCACAAAAGACTCCATTCTTCATGATTCCATTTCATGACAAAAATCACATTAGTGGTTGTAAGGGACTGGAAGTGGATGTAGGGATTACTGAGCAGCATTCCATTGTTTGACTGTGTCACAATTTGTTTATCAAGTCACAATTTTAGCCATTATAATAGGTATGTAATGCCATATTGTTGTGGTTTTAATTTGCATTTCTATATCTTGAACATCTTTTTATGTGCTTATTGGCCATTCCTATAGCTTCTTTTATGGACTGCCTATTTAATCTGCTTATTTTTAATGAGTTTTTGTTTGATTATTATAGAGTTGTAAGAGTGATTTATATACTCTAGATGTAAATCTTGTCAGTTAAAAGTATTAATACTGTCAGTCAGTGGCTTGCCTTTTCATTTTCTTGAAGAGTTGAAGTTTTTAATGAAGTTCAAATTATCAGTTTTTTTCTTCTTTGGTGCTAACACAAGTTTTATGTCTGATTGTAGGAAGAGGCTTTGACAACCTGACTTCTGTCCATCTTGCACGGCATACTCCCACAGGAACTCTGGTGACTATCAAAATCACAAATCTGGAAAACTGCACTGAAGAACGCCTGAAAGCTTTACAGGTGACACCACCAGAAAATAATACATTTAAAGTACTGTCTGTCCAAGGATTACATCTGTAAGAACCCCCGCCCCCCCCAAATTAACAGGTCTTTCTGTGAGAGAAAAGCAGATTTCTTTCTTCTAATAAACATGCAATAACAGAATTAGAAAGAATACTTGGAAGGCAGATCCATGAAAGAACAAATATATTCAAACTTTGGTAACTACTATGAATTCCTTCACATGAATATCATATTTGAAATGCTGGTCTGGAGATTTACAAACCCCTAGTTAGTCCAATCACAAATAGTCATACAGGGAAATAGAAGAGACAGTATCCTTCCCATCCAGTTAGGCAAAATTAACTTCTAAATTGATAAATTTTAATAGAAGTGCCTTTCAGGAATATTATAATACCATTTTTGTTGTCACTAATCACTTTCTATATAAAGAAGGAAAGGATTTGGTTTTGATGTTATCTTCATTTTCAAAATGTTTACATGTGCACATGTATATTTACACAAAGATTGGAAGAAATTATACCAAAATTTTTTAAAATATATGTTACTGATTTTTTACAGAGAGGAAGGGAGATGTTATAGAAACATCAATGAGAGAGAAACATTCATCAGCTGCCTCCTGCACACCCCCTACTGGGGATGTGCCCGCAAGCAAGGTACATGCCCTTGACCGGAATTGAACCTGGGACCCTTCAGTCCGCAGGCCAACGCTCTATCCACTGAGCCAAACTGTTTAGGGCTATACCAAAATTTTAATAGTGGTTTTCTCTGTGATATAATGTTAGCAGTTACTTTTATCTTCATATATACTTTATCTTCATGTATTTTTTTAAATTTTCACCTGAGAATATATTTTTATTGATTTTTAGAGAAGAAGAGAGAGAGAAACCTCGATCGGTTGCCTCTCGTACTCACCCCCACTGGAGATCAAACCTGCAACCTAGGTATGTGCCCTGATTAGGAATTGAACCCGCAACCTTTTGGTGTACAGGACAGTGCTCTAACTAACTTAGCCACCTGGCCAGGGCTTTTAATGTATTTTTTAAAATGTTTCTATACTAAGAACACAGTATTGTTAATAAGAGTTCGTACTAAGTTCATACCCCACTCACTTCTTTTATCATGTGGTCTTGGACAAGTTTTCTAACTAATTTCTAAGTGTCCTCTTCTGTAAAATCATATCAAACGGGTAGTGGCTATGAGAGTGAAAGACATGACAGCACTGAGAACAGTGGTTAGTGCTAGTAAGTTCTACTGAGAATTAGCTGACATGACTGCTGTTATCTTCACCATAAGGGAAAAAAGGTGGTTTTTACATGTCTTTTCTCCTGTGTTTATCCTAGAAAGCTGTGATTCTATCCCACTTTTTCCGGCACCCCAATATTACAACTTACTGGACTGTTTTCACTGTTGGCAGCTGGCTTTGGGTTATTTCTCCATTTATGGCCTATGGTAAGAAAACTCTTTCTAGATAAAATAAGTCATAGCTTAGCCTGGATGCTATAATTATAATGATGAGTGGGACCTTAGATTTATGATTAACCACTTTTAATTTATAAATCTGATGGCCAATTCCAAATTTCATGCTATATTTTTATTTCTGGTTTGTGTTGAATTTTAGTCTTCAGAAAAAAGAATAGGTCTGATAATGAGTGAGCCACCACTGCTTCTCCAAGAAGCCCGTGCCTTTGAGCTCACTGCCTCTCTCCTTCGGTTTCTGTCCTCCCTCAGTGGAGAGCTACGTTATTCTTCAGGCAGAAGTAGTGTTTCTGCTTGTGCACATCATCCCCATCCCAGTTTCTCTGCATAGTAAACTTATATTTACTTGCAGTAGTAGTTACATCTGTGTGTGTGCCTGACTCCTTCACTGGATCGGAGCACCCTGACGACAGGATTCTGTGTGTATTTATCATTTGGGTACCCGGGCTCATACAGTACCTAGCACAAAACAGTGTTCAGTAAGTGTGTAGAATAAGCAAATGGGTTCTAGAACTTAGATTTTTAGGATAGCTTTTGTGAATTGTATCTGGATTTTAAAATATATATATACACACAGTATGTTTTGTTTTGTTTTCTCAGTAATGCTAAAAATTGTTAATTCTCTTTTCTTGTCCTGAGTGTCATTAAAAAAGTCTTTTTAAATATTCTGGAAGGAAAATTACCTTTGCATAGGAAAATGGTTAATTCTGAAATGTAACAAGGGTGTGTGTGTGTGTGTGTGTGTGTGTGTGTGTGTGTGTATGTGTGTGTGGTGTTTATAGTTGAAAAGAACATTTAAAGCATAGATAGGCCCTGGCCAGGTAGCTCAGTTGGTTAGAGAGTCATCCCTTTATGCCAAGGTTGTGGGTTCTATCCCCAGTCGGGGTACATACAAGAAGCAACCAAAGAGTGCATGAATAAGTGGAGCAACAAATCGATGTTTCTCTCTCTCTCTCTCTCTCTCCCTCCCTAACTCCCTCTCTCTAAAATCAGTCAATCAATAAAAAACCATTTAAAAAAAAAGCTATCCAGAAGCAAAATCACTTTCAATGTTCATTTAATGATTTCAGGGGTTTCTTTCAGGTTCAGCAAGCCAGCTCTTGCGGACTTACTTTCCTGAAGGAATGAGTGAAACTTTAATACGAAACATTCTCTTTGGAGCAGTGAGAGGGTTGCACTATCTGCACCAGAATGGCTGTATTCACAGGTATTTACTCATTTGTATTTTGCAAAATGAAAGAATTTTAGTGGAAGAAATTTTTTAGGGAGCTTTTAGGAAGGAGGGAGCAGTTGAGTATCAGGAAGGAGGGGTAGGAAACGGAGGGAGGGAGGGCCGATAGGTACTGTTGAAGCCTACATTTTGTGCTCATTCACCAGTGTTCAGACCCCCTCTCTGTGCCGAGTGCTGTGCTCAGTGCCTGTTGGAGCCTGCCCTCACGGAGCTCGCGTCTCAATCTGATGTGGGTGGGAGCTGTAGGGAGTGGGGTCCTAGGTAGCTCTTTCTTTTTCCTTGAGCTAATAGCTCCTTTATCTGTTTTTCATCTTTAAGCCATAGTTATATCATGTACAAATTGCAACAACCCTTCTCTGTTTTCTTAAATATTTTGTATATCTTGGATCAATTCTCTAGTTACCAAACTGTAGATGCAGAATTGGCTGAATATTACAAACAGTGCTGTTCTAAGATACACTGGAACTTTGTGTTTTTTTTTAATTAAGTCACATTTAAATAAGCTTGTTTTTTTATTGTTTGTTTCAAACTCCTTAAAGCTTCTTTTCTTACATTTGTTGTTTTTTAGCCGCATTCTGGTTGGTTAACTGAGGATTTCTCACAGACTGTATTGTAATTTTACCAGATTATTGGTCATCCTACTGCAGTTATTCTATTAGAAACTCTATTAGTTTTCAAATCCAGTGTTTTGGATGAAAAACAGGCTCTTTTATAATTTGACAAAGGAAATTTTTATATGAGACATATCTTTGTAAATAGTGTTAATACTATAAAAGGCTTTTTAAAAATAATACTGCATTTAACTTTAAATTATAACTTATGCTTTAAGTATTAATTAGTTCTTTGATTTTTTTAGATTTCTCCTTTTGCAATAGCATCCTACAAAAGTGAAATTAATCATTTGATTCTTTTCCAAGTTTGAATAAAATATTATCACTTTCAAACATGTATGTAGTTGTCAGTTACATCTTTTCTTATCCTAATGCTATATGAATAGCTGAAAGGATTCCTTAATTCTCTGAGCATTTCCCATATATTCATAGCAGTGTGCTGCTACTTTATAAAGAGCATTTAATTTCCAAGAACATACATGAATTTGTTCTGACCAGATTTTTATTCTTTCTTCATTGGCCAATTTCCTAGTATTTAGGATTGTTTCTTTTTGTTCTAGGAGTTTTAAAGCCAGCCATATCCTCATTTCTGGTGATGGCCTAGTGACCCTCTCTGGCCTGTCCCACCTGCATAGTTTGGTTAAGCACGGACAGAGACATAGGGCTGTGTTTGATTTCCCACAGTTCAGCACATCAGTGCAGCCGTGGCTGAGTCCAGAACTACTGAGACAGGTCAGGTGTGGCCGTTGCATTGGGTTGTCTGTGCGTCTCGAGTGTCTTCTAAGCTTGACTAAAGGACAGTTGTGACCTTATATTTGGATTGGTGAATGCACTACTACTGCAAGACTTTTTCCCCTCTTTCTTATCAAAATTATTATGTTAGGAATTTAAAAATGTGTACCATATATTAGGTATAGCTTGATTTCTCACCTGTAAGTTTTTTCCATTATTGGTCACCATCCTTTATCAAAAAAGCACATGTATGTAACTTTTTAAGTTATTTACACTAAAGGACTTCACATTCGTTGTTCTACAGGATTTACATGGATACACCGTAAAGTCAGATATCTACAGCGTTGGCATTACAGCGTGTGAACTGGCCAGTGGGCAGGTGCCTTTCCAGGACATGCACAGGACTCAGGTAAATGCTACTAAACTCCCAGAAGTACCGTCCTTCCATATGATCCCTTATGTTCTAGGTAACATCTGGTAAACATCCCTGCTGTAGACTCTTAGGATCTTTATTGTTGTTGTTTTAATACTTTTGCCTGATAAGGGTTGAAGGAAATTTTTCTGTCTTTTAGATGCTGTTACAGAAATTGAAAGGTCCTCCTTATAGCCCATTGGATATCAGTATTTTTCCTCAGTCAGAATCCAGAATGAAGAATTCCCGGTCAGGTGTAGACTCTGGGATTGGAGAAAGTGTACTTGTCTCCAGTGGAACTCGCACAGTAAATAGTGACAGATTGCAAACACCATCCTCAAAAACTTTCTCCCCTGCCTTCTTTAGCTTGGTACAGCTCTGTTTGCAACAAGATCCTGAGAAAAGGTAATATTGTTCACCTCTAAGTAACATAAAACATATGTTTCACATTTTATAGAAGCTTTATGATAGTCCCTTCCTGCCAAATTCAGATCTTTAATCCAAAAATTATAGTCTAATCTAGACAGTATCAATGCTAAAAACAAGTAGAAGCAGTGAGCTAAAGGGAGGAATACAGGATTCCAAATCAGAAAACTTGGCTCCAGTTTTAGCTATTTCATTTCCTAACTGTAACAATCAATTGATCTTCTGGATGTTAATTACTGTACTTATGTGAAGACATTTTAGAAATTTTCAAGCAGTACAAAATGTTACTTGCTGCTATTATAATAATATAAATTATTATCATATATAACTATACCTTATCATTAATATTTTGGAAATAAGGTGTGCGTCTTATCTTTTTTTAGCCCCTTAATGCCTAGCATAAGCTCCTTATAATTAGCAAGTGCCCAGTAAATGTTGAGTTATGGACTAATTAAAGGATATCTGTAGAATTCTTCTCAGTCAAGGAAGCTAAGAATTAGGCTTCTAACATATATTATTTTTCCTTTTAATTTTTTAGTATTGGGTTTTATAGCTCTAAACCTAATTTCTACTATATTTTTACACCTAAAAATCAACATTCTAATATGAGGTTCTATTTTTTTGTAACTTTAAAATTTTTTTCAGGCCATCAGCAAGCAGTTTATTGTCCCATGTTTTCTTCAAACAGGTAAGCTGATCTTTTTTCTGTTGTCTACATGTTTTTAAACATTATTAAAAAGTCACTTTATGTATTGGCTTAATGTGACAGTTTGGTTGTTAAGGCTCTTAATAAAAGCTTTCTTACAAAATAAAGTTAAAATCAAGAAAACTTTTGGGTAGTTCAGTTAGACTTTCTAAAATCCATTCTGCAAAACGAGTAAAAACAAATGGAATATCATCATATGTGACTATATCCTCAGTTGATATTTTGATCAATTTAGAGACATTTTATTGTTCTATATTGTCTAGAAATGATTTAAGGGCAAAACAGTTCTGATAAAAATCATTCTATTTGGCTGTCACTTCTTCCTGTTTTCAGATGACCAGACCAAAGTTATTTTTAGTGACTTGGTTAAAAACAATCTTAAACACTTTCAATGATTTCTTTAAAAGTTATTTTTTGCTAACAGAACTAATGTATTAAATTTATGTACCAACAGCCTTATTTTGAGTTTCTTTGACAGATGAAAGAAGAGAGCCAGGATACAATCCTTTCACTGTTGCCTCCAGCTTATCAAAAGCCATCAGTAGCACTGCCTCCAGCACCACCTTGGACTGAGCCAGACTGTGACTTTCCTGATGAAAAAGATGCAAACTGGGAATTCTAGGGCTGCCAAATCCTTTACATCCTATATACTTGACACTTTCTCCCTGCTGCTTTTCTTCTGTATTTCTAGGTACAAATACTAGAATTATACTTGAAAATACAGTTGGTGCACTGGAGAATCTACCACTTAAAACCACTCTATTCAAAGGAGCATGAGTTCGTAGCCCCTTTGGTTAGCTCAGAGTGCTACTACACCTCCAGGGAAACTTTAGAAGTATTCATCTAGCTACAGTTAGTGTCATCTATTCTCAAGTTTTATTTTTTCCAAAGCTGTGACTAATTCTTCTTCTTGATCTCACTATCATTTTTGAGCCATTTAATTCTTTCAGCATTTCCTGCCCTCAGGGAATGTGCCCTCAAAGGACAGTGCTTCCAAATACATTTTTTACTTCCAGATTTTTGAGCCTTTTTGATCAGCTATTGTTAGACCAACAGGCTAGTTGATTCTGGCATCAAACCCTTGTTTGGTAACAGGGAAAAGTTTATACTTTCCCATTTTCTTCTGTTAATACTTATGATAATATCAAACTGAGCCTCACTCACATTAAATGATTCACTTGAAATATATAGAGAAGTTGTGATTTCCTTTTTTTTTTTTAAGGGGCTAAAGTAACACTTTTCTACTTATGTAAATTATAAATCCTAAATTCATGCATCCCGTGGGAGCTCAATAAAGATTTATTGAATTGAGTTTATGCTTTTATTTATTTTCTTTGCCTGGTTTGACAAAGCTAAAACAGATTCTAATGTGTTTTGCCAAGGAAAGCCGTTTGCAAACAAATAGGTTTACTTACATAACCTGTGAAGTGGGGCCAACCTGGTCTTTGATCAATGGAGAAAGAAGATATTCTGGTCCTTTATATGATTATTCTTGCTCCTGTAGGTGATATAACATATAATGACATAGAGACCTTAATTCATGGTAGTACCACATTAGCAAGAGAGAGATTCTGTGTCTCAGAGTATGCAGTTTGAATTGTGGATTCTCTTAATCTGTACACTTATCTAACATTCCATTTAAAATTATTTTAAATGATTGTCTTGAGACTAAAAAATCAAAAGCAATGAGACAGTATGTACTAGTAGATTAATAGACAACTTGAAACACAAACGTTTCCATATTTGATTGCCAGCCCTTGTCAAGAATGTTTAGGTCACTCCATCAAGTCAGCCACAAAGACCTGCAAGATGGAGGAGGGAGAGGTGAGCACCAGTGAGGCCCTGAGGTCACATGTAGTAGCGGGGGCTGTAGTGGTCCACCGACCTCCTAAACTTCCCTTCACAAGAGAGACCCACAGGAGTCATAGAGGAGGTTATGAATCAGCGTGGAGCAGTGGAATGTGGCGTGCAAAAGGTAGACTGGGGAGAGCGTGAGGCAGTGCCTCTCAGATCTCCCGTGGGTTCTGGTTCTCCAGAGAAAAGAACCAATAGGAGACTTACTCTTAGGAATTGCCTCAAACGATGATGGAGGCTAACAAGTCCCCAGATCTTCAGGGTGAAAGGCCAAGCTGAAGGCCTAGAGAGCCAATGGCGTTCCAGTCCCAAGGCCGGCAGGCTGACCAGCAGAGCTGATGCCACAGGCAGGCAGGCGGGAGGAACTCACCACATGGAGGAGGGCAGTCTGCTTTGGTTAGTCTACAGATTGAGAAGTTAATTTCATCCAAAGTGCCTCACAGAAACACCCAGAAGGTTTCACCGAATATCTGGGCACCCTATGGCCCAGTCAAATTGACACTTGAAATTAACCATCACAGTAGATATTGTACTTGACTGACATCCTTACCCTGAGATTGGCTTACATTTTGCACCATAGGCTCCCTGCTTGCTGTATTAGTTCTCTATCGCTGTTGTAACAAATTACCACAAACTTAGTGGTTTAAAACAACACAAATCATTTTACAGTTCTGGAGGTCAGAAGTTTAAAAGGCGTTGGCAGGGCCATGCTCCGGAGGCTGTGGGGGAGAATCTGCTGCCTCTTCTGGCTTCTGCAGGCTGCCTGCCCCCCTGGCCTCAGGGGCCAGCACTTGTTTCAGTGTTCACATCTCCTTTTCTGACATTCTGCCTCTCTCTCTTAAAGACTCAAGATTATGTGGGGTCTACCCAGGTAATCCAGGATAATCCCATCCCAAGATCCTTAACTTAATCACAGCTGCATAGTCCCTTCTGCCCAGTAAGGTACCATAGTCACAGGTTCCTGGGATTAGGATTGATGGATCATTATTCTGCCTAACACACATGTCCAGTCATGTTGGCTTTCTGAAGGACCCAAGCTAAAATGCCCTCTGAGCTAAGTGCTTTCCCCAAACAATGCTTATGTAACTATTATTACTACTTCTGTGCTTGTGTCCCTAGTAGACTGTGGACTCCTTGAGAATATTGTCTTATTCGCTAGTACATCCTGATGCTTAGCAAAGTGGCATAATATGGACATTTAATAAATATTTAAGGAATTCAACCTTGAATAAAGGGTATGAGATTTTTTTTTAAAGACTTGAATATTTGAGAGATTTCCCTGGTAGGAAATTTTAAACTCTGTGCACAGTATTGCCACTAAGAGTTTAATGAGACAAAGGGATCTGAGATTTCCATCTAGTAAATATTTCCTCCTTTACTGCAAACCCCATCAATGGTTTTCCTCATAAGTACTGCTGGTCAATTGCCTGTTTCCTCTTAGATCCATTTCTCCACTCTTCCCTTGCTCGGCTTCACTGGGAACTACATTTCCCATGCACCCTCTCCTTTGGGTGTCCAGGGAGGCAATGGTGGAAACTCAGAGAGCAGGAAGAGAGCGGGGAACGTGGCATTTCTCACCCTGTACTCGCCTTCCCTGTGTCTTGCGGAGTCCTGGCAGTGGCTCTGTGTTCTTGGCCGTTTGGACTCCGGTAGCACCGCTTGCTCCTGCTGTGTCTTCCATCTGAGAGGTAGTAGCACATCCTGCTCTTGCTAATCTCTGGATTGACCCACCGCCCCTTTTGATTTCTTAGCCTTGATTCCATCGCTCATGAAACCAATTCCCCATGTTTCTCCTACTTAAAGATTCAGAGTTAGAACTGTTTTCCCAGTTACACGATGACTGATGCAAGAACAACTTTGAGGGTTACTAGAAATTCTTGGCCTCCAAAAAATGTACTATCTTGATCATACCATTAAATGAATGATCAGGAATTAAGTTCTCCATCAGCCAATCTACTTAAACCCCATAGTTTTTATGATTTATGGGAGAAAAATTAAAACTGACCAAAAATTCTATAAATTGAAGTTTTGCTTCTCAAGAATGAGCCCAAGTTCAACAAGACCCAAATACTGTATTTGATAGGAAAAGAGCCAATTCTCAGAAGTCTCTGACTTAAGTCCTGGGCTGATTTAGCTAGGTAATATTTTAGGCAGTTTTTATAAATGTATGCAGCTTCCTGAGTTTTGTGTTATTAAAGAGGCCCTTTCATAGTTTTTCAAGTAAGAAAGTCACTACAGTGTAGGAGCTGCCTCAGGAATTTGTACTAAATCTGTTCTTTATAATCTTTATAGTGTAAAAAGTTGTGATAGCCAATATTAAAATTAACAAGTTTTATAGGCCTAGAGAATTATATTCTGTTGAATCGAGAAATATAACTAAAGCTGAAGAGTAAAAGGGGGATCAATAGCACATAGAGAACTTAAAAACTGGTGGGTATGGATCGTTCAGAGCATAAAACAGATATGAAAAATCTGAGAGCTGTAATTGGAGCAATACTGTCATATAGTGAAAAAGAAGAAAAGCTGGGAATACAACGTTGCTAATGAATACAAACTGAATATGTATTTCTGGGTTTGTTCCCTATGATTCATAAACGAAAACATTTACATCAAAAAGTGTTTCTTTTACATTTTAATTAAAACAAAATGGTTCTAACAAGATGAAATTTGGTTGCTGACTTCTATCACACAAAAGGACAGATCTCCAAACCATTTTGTTAATTGGAGAAATGATATTCTGACTGTCGGCCTCACATATCATTCTGAGCTATTTAACAATTGGATAATATCACAAGTAGCAAACATTTTCAGCATTTTCTTTTAAAATTTTTGGCTGTGTTTTATGGATTTCATAACACGGGACTGTATCATTTCAATGAGCTAAGCCTGCTGAAACTTGTAAACTTTCCCGTGCAGCTCTCTCGACGCTTGTTAACCCCCGGAGCAGTACACGGTCTTGCGTGTTTTAACCGATCGTGGCTCTCCTCTGGGCTCTTTTCTAAAAGCTTCACTCTTGATTTCACTTTTTCAAGATGCTGAAATGAGGTCATAGGATAATCCTCAAATCTATCCGAACAATCCTAAATATTAAAATAAAAGATCGAGTTGGTGAGTTAGGCTTCCTTAAAGTATATTTTACATTTATAAGAACCAAAGTTTGTAATATCAACAGTCAAAGACAAAAAATGAAAGCATCAAATGTTTTATAGGTAAATTCAAACCTTCCACCCAATGCCTCTCATTAGAAACTATAGAAACCTTGTAATACTACCAACAATAAATAGATATAAATAAATAACCAAATAAATAGAAACAGAGATGAGAATGTAGAACCACAAAAACAAAAAACAAACGAATGAACAAAAAAAAAAAATCACAACATTGTTTCAGCCCGCTGGTGTGTTTCAGTGGTTGAGCATCAACTCATGAACCAGGAGGTCAAGGTTGGATTCTGTCCCCGCCTCCCCTTCAGGACACACGCTGGGGTTACGGCTCGATCCCCAGTAGGGGGTGTGCAGGAGACAGTGATCGATTATTCTCATCACTGATGTTTCTCTCTCCCTTTCCTTTCCTCTCTCTGAAATCAATAAAAACATATCTTTAAAAAAAATCTATTGTTTCAAAGGATCTGTTATCTCAAAGGGATGGAAGATATAAAGCTTGAAACCAGATACATTTAGGGAAGTTGTCCCCAGGGGTCAGACTCCTAAGCAAAGCTGAACAGCCTGTTCTATAATTCTCCTCTTCCAAAATACGTCTTCTCCAGCTCCAAGTATAAATTATGAACTTATATTTTACTTTTTATGTTATCCCAAATTTCATTCCTTAAAAGTTAATAAACATCTTTAATACACACACATGCACAGAGTTCAGCATCTAAGGATATGGTTATAACGTTTATATTAAAACAATTTTAAAAATGCATATATTTTGAGAGTAAAAAGTAAGACATTCAGAAATAACTAAAAGGTATATGCCAAAATAATGTTTTTAAATGGTGGCTGTGTTAGGGAGGCGGGATTATGGGCTTTGTCTTCCTTTTCTCTTCAGATTTTTAATGATATGGCTATGTTTTATAATACTTTACATTGTGAAGTTACAAGTGAGTGAGGGGTTGTGTGCACTAGGAATAGGAAAAAATGGGCTTATGTCTTCAGAAAACAAAGACTCTGAGATTCTTTAGTCAAGTGGAGTCATTAGTATCACTTTCAAACAAAACAAAGAAATGTGTTTAGGTTACATGTTATGGGATCATATAGGGTCTCAGAATTCTTATCCTAAGACTGGGCAAGAGAGATTGAGTTATCTTTATTTCCCTCTCTTAAATCAACGGTACCTGAACTTTTCTCTCTAGTGACATTGGCAACAGAGAATAAATGGTGAGAGGGAATTTTTCAGATCATCAGAATGTCTGGCTCATCTGATTCTCTAAACTTTACTTGTGAAGTTTACAAGTATGCATAAGGGAATATGGAGCTATTAGTCATCCTCAAATTGGTGTAAACTAGTTTCCCCTGCAGTTTGAGCAGCTTGTCTCTTTTTTTAAAAAATATATTTTATTGATTTTTTACAGAGAGGAAGGGAGAGGGATAGAGAGTTAGAAACATTGATGAGAGAGAAACATCGATCAGCTGCCTCCTGCACACCTCCTACTGGGGGATGTGTCTGCAACCAAGGTACATGCCCTTGACCGGAATCGAACCTGGGACCTTTCAGTCCGCAGGCCGACGCTCTATCCACTGAGCCAAACCGGTCAGGGCGAGCAGCTTGTCTCTTAACACTTGAGAGAGATGGCCACACCAAAGAAATGCACTGCTTTCATTTGGGGAGGAAGTAAACATGGATTATTAGAATGGGAGAGCTGGGGGAGGTTTGGCAGGGCTAAGAATTAGACAGCAGTAAAGAGATTTACAAAATAGGAGGTACCAGGAGTCTAAAGAGAAATGTGACCCACTTCACATTTTTGCCTGGGTCTGCAGAGGACAAGGAAGCATTCTCCCTCTCCCCTCTCATGTGCATAGAGCAATTAGGTAAGCCACAGTATTAAGGGAGTGTCTGCTACATTGTGAGTGATATATAACTTGCTTCACAGTGGATGTACTGTTGCTAGAGGACCAGTGGAAGTGCATCGAGGCCCCCCCCCCCCCCCCGCACCCCCTATTCCGCCCCCTGGTTATTTTTCTGGATGCTCCTACAACTCAGTTTTTCAGTCTTCTGTTTTGAGTCCTTTGGGAAATTCTTGGATTTTAGAGAATCAGATGAGCCAGACATTCTGATGATCTGAAAAATTCCCTCTCACCATTTATTCTCTGTTGCCAATGTCACTAGAGAGAAAAGTTCAGGTACCGTTGATTTAAGAGAGGGAAATAAAGATAACTCAATCTCTCTTGCCCAGTCTTAGGATAAGAATTCTGAGACCCTATATGATCCCATAACATGTAACCTAAACACAATTTCTTTGTTTTGTTTGAAAGTGATACTAATGACTCCACTTGACTAAAGAATCTCAGAGTCTTTGTTTTCTGAAGACATAAGCCCATTTTTTCCTATTCCTAGTGCACACAACCCCTCACTCACTTGATACGAAATTACTGACTTTAGATAGAAAAGAGAAATCCAATGTTGAGAGTATAAGCTATATTAATAATATTTACCCTGCTACTAAATTGTTTTTACTATTTACTAAAGCTAAATATTTGCTTTACCCTGGAAAATCAATTTACTACGGACCTAACTGGTTTGGCTCAGTGGACAGAGCGTCAGCCAGACTGAAGGACCAGGGTTCAATTCTGGTAAAGGACATACCTTGGTTGCAGGTTCAATCCCAGGCCCTAGCCAGGGCTCATGCAGGAGGCAACCAATCGATGTGTCTCTCTCACATGGATGTTTCTCTCTCACTGTTTCTCTCAATTCACTCTCTAAAACTCAATGGGAAAATATCCTCGGGTGAGGAAAAAGAAAGGAAAGATGGGAGGGAGGGAGGAAAAATAATTTACTATGGAAACTCAACTATTTTGAACTCAGATAGATTTTCTCAAAGATAGAATTACGCACATCAAATTACCATTACAGTGTATGAATTTACATTGTAGGTCATGCCTGTTTATATATACCAACAGATAAGAGCAGTGGTCAAGAAAATTAAAATACATCCCTTCCATTCCTAGAACAGTTTGTATAAAGTGTAGTAGCAGATTTACCTTCCTGTTTTATGTTATACTAGAGGCCCAGTGCACGGAATTCATGCTCGGGTAAATTCCCTAGGCCTGGCCTGCGATCAGGGCCATCTTCCCCAGCTGCCTGCAGCCGGTCCCGCCACCCACCGCCACTCACCCCCGGTTCCCCATTCACCATCGAGTGATTGGTGCCTGACGGCCAGGGGAAGGGACCAAGAGGTCGTATGTTCCCGCCTGCTCGCCAGTCCCGCCTCCACCGTGGGTGGTGATCAGGTGATCGGAGCCTGCTGGCCAGGGAAAGGGACCAAGAGGTGGTCAGTGCGCCTCATAGTGACTGGTCCAGCGGTCATTCTGCCGTTAGGGTCAATTTGCATATTATCCTTTTATTATAGAGGATTAAAAATAGATTTTGAATTCCCAAATTTGTGAGCAGTGGGGTGGTGGTAAAAAAAAAAAGACTAGAAATTAAAATGAAATTTTGCACTTCATAATTTGATTGCATACCCTAATGCTTAGCAGAACAACTGGCACATAATAATAGATTTGTTCACTGAAACAGTTGTTCAGTGACCTGAAACACACTATATATTTCCATAGCATACAGCCACTGCCAATGGTTGTTCAGGTTGTGCCTTACAATGGCCCCTGACCCAGGGGTGAGCTGGGGCTGAAAGCCAGCCCACTTCTCATGGACAGGGCCTTGTGCTCTGGCTCCAGGCTGGGTCAGCCTGCAGAATCTTCCCAGAGGGAAGGGTGCTTTTCCTCATACTCCAGAGGGTGTGCCCTTTATCTATTTTACACAAAGGTACTCAAGTGTTAACAGTCCCCTGGTTTTGTGATTATATTTTGGATCAGGTAAGGTGATACTTGAATGTCAGAAGAATTTTTTTAAAATTTGGAGATCTGTACATCTTGGGGCAATGAAGGTTACATACACACACTTGCATGCAGATACAGCTATGCATAAATATGTAGATATAGATATCCTAAAGTAGATTATTTGCAGAACTTCACAAAATACAGAGGGGGAAGATTAGAAAAGCATGATTACGTGTATAGTTCTTCTTGCAGTCCAATGAAGCAATGCCCTTGGGACAGATTTCCTTGGCCTCCTCCTGGCGGGCGGCGTGCTTGCTAGTATCTTAACTGTCTTAGGTGACTTTGTTTGTTTGTTGACATGGTCTCTTTCTTTTCGGACCTTGGGCTTTAGATTTTCTCTCTTTATTACTTCTGGGAAGAGGGATGGTTTTGAGTTTTTCTCAGCTTCCACAACGTTATATTTAAACGATTCAAGGACCTCAGCACAGCTTTCATTGCAAATTTCACTTGGTTTCATATAAAGAGTTTGTATTTCTTTTTCATAATGTGCAAGTGTTTCTAAATGTTCTTTTTTATTATTGTTATTAAATCCTTTCAGTCTCTGACAATGGTTTTTCCCAGCCTCAGAACTGAAAGGAGTTAAAGTGTTATTCTGCCTGGGAGGAAACGTGAGTTTACCTATGTATTCTTCATCTTCATTTGGCATTTTGCAATAAGGAATCCTAGGGTTCGGTGGCAACAATACTTCATGTCTTTCCTGTACCATCAATTTATAGATATTCTGCTCCTTTTTTTCAAGGGACTTCATTTTTAGTGTGCTTTCAAAGCAAGTGTTGGATTGAGTTATTTCTGATTTACCATTCCAACTGTGTGGGTTTTGAATCTCTGTTTTGAAATCAAAAGTTTCTGCTTCAGAAAGCTGCATGAAACCATGCGCTTTCCTTTGTTTCTTAAGCACCATCTCTGTAGGTCTTTCTGATGGAATTGAGTGGGTATTTTTGTTGGAAGAAGGTTGTACTTTAATTAAAGTCAGTGTTTTCTGTTCTCTAATTATTGCTGGATTTCCTCTAATATTCTGTAAGGGAAAATACTCCTTTTCCTCCTTCCTGGTCAATTCTGTTTCTACAACTCTATCCTCAGGAGACTTTTGTAAAGTAGCTTTATGAACAACTTTTGGATATTTATTTTGCTTTTCTGAATGCTCATTCATAAATTTATTTTCATCTCTGAAAGATAAATCTGGCTTTATACATTTTAATGGTGTGAAACTAGACTTAATCAAATTTATATGGTTGCTGATTCCTTTTAATTGCTTTTCAGTGATTAGTCCTGATTTTGAAAGTTTATCTATAAAAAGTATCTGGAGGTATTTACTTAAATCAGCTTTTAGATTTAATAGTTCATTTTCTGATAAAGCTATAAGATAGTTTTGCAGAGATTTATTTACAGGATATTTCATGTTTAGTTCAAGCCTTCTACCAAAACTCCCCTTTGAAATGTCTTGTCCTAATTCATGAAAAGATATTGAAGAACTTTTAGAACTTAGAGAAGATATGTTTGAGTGCATAGGTTCAGATTCTGTCTCTTTAAATAAACTGCTTTCCGAAAGGTTTTTTTGGAAATAGTTTTGCAGAATTTCATTTAAAAAGGATCTCAGCCTTATTTCCAAATGTTTATCTATGAAATGATGATTAAAATTATCTACAAAAGACATTGTTTCTTTTACAATTTCTGAATATTTCCCCAGAGAAACATTTTGCCCTTTTGGTTCTGTTTTCTCATTCATCAAATATAGATTTTGATAGATTTTGGATAAATCCTCTTTGGTGATATGTCCTGATTCTGAAAGTCTTTCTACAAGGTAATGCTGGATATGTTTGCTTAACTCAGATTTAAATTTTTTAATTTCTGACTCTGAGAGTGTTTCTAGAAATACACGCAGCTTTGGATTCAAATTAGGTTTTCTGTCTAATTTGTCTGCTTCATCAAAATTCTCTTTGATTTCTTCAAGGTCTTCTGCATTATTTAGAAAAGGATGTTGGATGAGTCTCTCTAATTCTTTTTCTGGTTGTCTTCTCTTTTCAGACTGATTATGTTTTAAAAAAACATTAAATATGTTTTTGAAAAAGGATTTTAACATTATTATATCTGGCTCCTTAAGTTTACCCATTAACAAGTTATTTAAATTTTCTAAGGTAGAATTTAGATCATTTTCTTCTTTATCAAGCCTCTGACCATTACTTGGCAAATCTGTTTTTTCATCTGGTGTTGACTGATATTTTGTATCTTGTGCGGATGTATTTTGGCCTTTGTCTATAAACGTGGCTCTATTCAAAAAAGAAGTGGTTTCTTTGGGAATGATGGGTATATTCTGCTTTGCAAGAAAATCTGTTTTGCTCTTGATTTCTGAATAACCTTCTGTGGAGTCCTTTGGCTTTTCTCCAGCAAAGGCTGTCTCTGTGTGCAGCAAAGGACTCTTCTGGCCTTCATTATCTAATTCTACCACTTTGATGATCCCAGATTCTAAAAGAGTATCTACAGAAAATGCTCGCATTATCTGGCTTGCAACAGATTTGGCCTCTGGCAATTCTTCCCCATCATCCTTTTCTTCATAGTGACCTGGAATATTTGAAGATAAACTCTCCCAAGATGTGGGTAATTGATTCTGCCAGCTCAGCTGTGTCTCACTCAATTCTTCCACTCCCATTGCCAACTTGGAGAGGAACGGGGCAGTGAATATCTGCTTTATAATGTAATCATGTGCGATGCTATTGAAATCTGTTTCGGAGCTCGACACTTCACTTTCTAAATGTTTCTTTTTGACACTACTTTTCTTTTTTATTGGAAAAGCTATCTCACCGTCCTTCAAGTGGTTTTCAGAGACAAGGTCCCTTTCTACCTCTAGAGAATTTCCTGGCCCATCTTGTGACGATGAAACTCCAGGAATATCTTTAGTTTTTGGATTTACAGGAGACTCTGAATTCAAAATGTCTCCTTTTAAAAGCCAGCTATTTAAATCTTGGATTTTTTCTAGTATTTTATCTTCCAAACTTCTTGGTGGTTTATCATGAACACTTGGAAGTGGAGAACTATAGCTTTTCTCTCTTGCTTCAGTGTCATTAGGAATTTTTGGTTCAGAAAATACTTTATCTAAAAAGTCTTCAAGATTTTTACTTAAACTTGGGTTGAGCACCACAGATTGCTTTAAGTTATCTAGGAGGTCAGTAAAACTTAATGATTTTGAGAGGCGACCTGTATTTACATCTACATTTCCAGTCAGTGATGATTCTCCTTTAAAGTTTGGCAAAGATGCAATTGGTAGTCTTTCCTTCAACTGATTCTTAATATCTAAACTCTTTATTGTGGTGATGGTAGGTTCATAGTCTAAATTATTCTTACTGCTTAAAGTCTGTTTTGTGATGGTATCAGGATCAGGGGCTAACTTTTTCTTAGTGTCTACAGTCTTAGTGTCTACAATGCTGCTATCAAGACCATTGGGCTGGTTTGTATCAGCAGGGCTTGAAGGTTTTGAATGTGTTGGGTCAGGAGGATCTTGGTCCTCGTGTTCTATAACCTCTGTACTTAAAGTGTTTCTATATTTGGACATATCTTCGTAGTTCCTTTTATTGGCTGATATTTGGTTGTTTATAAGCCTTAGAAAAGGATCAAAATCGTCCTTGGTGTTGAAATTCTGTAAAATTAAAAAAAGGTAAGACATTCTGTAACATTTATTTTGAATTTATAATACATTTTCTAGCTAAGTCTTTGAGCAATCTGTCAGTCTATCTATTCATCCTCCTACCTTCTACAAACTGAAAATTAACTTTATTTTAAAAATATTTGAAATTTAATGCAAAATTTTCAAAATTCTAACTCTGATACTATTCTGTGTCCAAAAGCTTTTTCCTACCTGGAATATTTGTAACTACTTCACAAATAGTAAAGAATTCAACTTCCAGTGTTAGTTGCATTTGCTTAAACAATGGCTACCATCAGGATTTAAGTCCTATCCATACAAACATTTATCATTTTAGGAAATTTTTAAAAAATGCAAAGTAGTATATATCCCAGTGAAAGTATCAGGAATATTCTTTAAAGGCTGACTTGGGGGCATATATCAACTACTTTTAAGGTCTGAGAATTTCAACCGTGATGAGTTCTATTCAACCCTTAGAACATCATAGTAAAATCTTGCTTTTTGATTAATACTTTATATGCCTCAGAAATGGTTAAGAGACAGCAGTACACAAAATTCTGGATTACACTGAAATTTCAGTGTGATATCCATAGGCAGTTTTGTAGCTCTGGAATCGAACTATTTTATCACTGAAATGAAGTCTCTTATTCAAAATGTTTGTTCAAACAACTTCTACATTATCTATCCAATTGAAAAAAACAAAGTGTGAAATCAACCTAGAATTTTAGTTCATGTCATCTTAGTAGTCCAAGCTTCATTTTAATGGATACAATTCATTATAACTGGTTTTCAAATACTAGTTGATATCCAGGTGACAGCATAAGAACCCACTTAGGTTTTTTGAAAAGTACAAATTCCTAGGCTCCATTTCTAGACTGAGGTTCTTAGGTCAGAGGTGGGACCTGGGAATATGTATTTTTAAAAGATAACCCAGTGTTTCTAATGAGTATTTTGGTTTTGGAGCCATTGAATTACATAATGTATTAGAAAAGCCTAATAGTTAAGTATGATTGGTATTGGAATAGGATAACTCAGCACTCACCTGATATTTTGGTTTGGGTTCTGAATGTTCTGGTCTCAAAGGTGCTACCATGTATTGTTTTTGAAAAAAAGCCACCTTATAAAAAGAGAAGTTTTATTTTTGAACTGCTTGTAATGAAAGAATATTTCCCAAATTTCTCATAATATTATACTTTTCCAATTATCAAAATAAATCTCTCTCTCTCTCTCTCTCTCTCTCTCTATATATATATATATATATATATATATATATATTCATTCTTAGCTTCCTTGATACTGTAATATTTATTCTACTGAATTTATAAAACCAAAATGATGTACAACAACTTCAAGGAGAAACAAAAGTAGAAAACAGAATTGTCAGAACAAATTGTAATTTAACTTTAAAAAGTTTTAAAATGCTTTAGATAACAAATGGCATCTGATAATATATTGAAATCATAGTGATGCTCAGGAGACAGAAAATGAAACTTTAAAAAAAATCTTTTTCATAATTCATAGAAGGAAACTGGTAGACAATGTCCATTTGGTTTACATATCAAGAAATATTTTAAATATATTCTTAAAGCCTTAAAGATAACCGTTAGAAAAATAAAAATTCATGCCTAGTAGCACTGAGAAAAATTAGAGGGAAGATTTGAAATATTATAAATGCTCTAAATCACTCATCTTTCCAAGTGTAATATCAACACACGCTACCTGAAGTTGGTAAGTTGAAAAATCAAATAGACTTTCAATAAGTTAAAACTATAATAAAACTTACTGGAAGAACTATAAAGCAAACTGTTAAAAGTAGTCATCCTAGGGAAATGAGAATGGTAGTGTGGTTGTGGGTAGAAGGATAACTTTCATTTTGCATTTATACCCTTTTGTGCCGACGGAATTTTTTGGGGCTGTGCAGGTATAGCTTTAATTTTTTTAAAAAGGCTTATAAAACTTATAAATATAAACATAATAAAGGGAATTCTTAATAGGGCATTGATTAAATAATTGTACAGGCTCACAATGAGAGACAGTAGAATTTGGTGGTTTGCAATACAGACTCCAGAGCCAGTCTGCCTGTGTTCAAAACCCAAATTTGCCACTTGATAGCTGTGTCCTCTATGCATAATTTCCCTACATATAAAATATAGTAATAATATGTACCTCATAGGATTGCTGTGAGAATTTAATGAGTTAATATATGAAGGCACTAATATAGTTGCTTGCAATAAGAGTATTGGCTATTATTATTAAAAACATTTTAGCCATTTAAAGTAATTAAGTAGATATAAAGGCTATATAAACAATGTGATATTAAGTGAAAATTAAGATGCAGAACAACATGGCTGGTTTATCATGATAAGCAATCTGGAAAAATGTTGGTGGCATATAGGAAAGCCTTTTTGCAAAAGTGACTCAAGTGGAATAAGAAAACTTGAATATACAATATTATTAAAATTTTTTTAAATAATTAAAATACATTACTATGCATTTGTCAAAATTCATTGAGCTGTATTTCACAAAGAGTAAACATTAATGTATGTAAACTAAAATTAAAACAATAAAAACAGAATGTTGGGGGTCAAGAAATAATGCAGAGACTTGGCTATGAACATCCCTATTTGAGGAAGTGTCAAACCACTTTGACACAGGAACCCTGAGTTTTAGCTCCACACCCCAACTTTAACTCTGTAACTTCGGGTAAGTCCCTTAAGCTCTCAGAATTAGTTTTTTTGTTTCCTCACTTGAAAACAGTTGGATAAAGGAGTCAATTCTGAGTTGATAATAAATATAGATAAATCACTTATTAAAAAAAAAAAGAAATAATGCAGACAGTGAATCTAACTGTATTACAAATGTAAGATATAACTACACTGAAGGGAGTAGAAGAAAAAAAGAACTGATCTTGGTAACTGGATATTTTGACTAGAAATGTAAGGCTAAAGATAAAATGAACTGTACATAAACACTGTATGTACACTAGTAGGTAAATTTGTTTGTCATGGGTATAGTACAAGTTAGAAATTCTGAAACTGCTTTATATATATATGTAAATGGATAGTGAATGTTGAGATCCATATTTCTCACGGAGAGAGAAGTTACATTATACAAACAAGAAAGGAAGACTAGAATAAACTAGGGTGTGGAATAATGGGTACTTTCCTACATTTGGGGTGTAAATAAAAATTAATAAATTTGGTTTAAAGGGTAATCTTGCAGTTTCTATGAGAATAAAATGTGTGCATATACTTTGACCCAACAATTCCACTTCTCATATTTATCCTATAATATACGTATACAGGTGAAAAAAAGATAATGCTTACCATTTAGCAAGTGACTATTATGTTCCAAGCCCTTTAAAATTCTTTGAAATAAATGATGGCATACTTATTTTGCAGATGAGAAAACTGAAACTCAGATGTAAACTGCCCAAAGTTATATGACCACGGAAGTGAAAGAATCTAGATATTTCTACCTGTAAAATCCAAGCCCTTTTACTATTTCATGTGAGTTTCTCTTACCATCACCAAACACTGCCTTTCACTGGTGGGTAGAGTTATATTCCTCATCCCTCCCCACCTTTCTTACATCCTGATGTTTGGGGAAATATTTTAGCATCTAGTCATTATTAGGGTTTAAATAGAAACTAATTAAGCCATATCTTGAAAGTCTTAATTTATGAAGGGGCTCTAAAAATGTGAAGAAACTGCTGAAAGACTGTCACCTGAATCAGCCAAGAGTTGAAAGAAAGGTTAGTCCTTTCCAATTCAGATTAGCTCTTCAGAAGTTTGTCTCAAAATACTGCATTTCCTTTTTAAAAATACGTCTTTAGCCAAAACCGGTTTGGCTCAGTGGATAGAGCGTCAGCCTGCGGACTGAAGGGTCCCGGGTTCGATTCCGGTCAAGGGCATGTACCTTGGTTGCGGGCACACCCCCAGTGGGTGGTGTGCAGGAGGCAGCTGATCGATGTTTCTCTCTCATCGATGTTTCTAGCTCTCTATCCCTCTCCCTTCCTCTCTGTAAAATATCAATAAAATATATTTTAAAAATAAATAAATAAATAAATAAAAATACGTCTTTATTGATTTCAAAGAGGAAGGGAGAGGGAGAGAGAGAGAGAGAAACATCAATGATGAAAAAGAATCATTGATCAGCTGCCTCCAGCTCGCCCCACACTGGGGATGGAGCCCACAACCTGGGCATGTGCCCTGACCAGGAATCAAACAGTGACCTCCTGGTTCATAGGTTGACGCTCAACCACTGAGCCATACTGGCTGGGCAAAATACTGCATTTCTTTAACACACTACTTTAGTTCATTTTTTAAAACCCTCTTCTTTTAGCCCTGACTGGTTTGGCTCAGTGGAGAGAGCGTCAGCCTGCGGACTGAAGGGTCCCAGGTTCAATTCTGGTCAAGGGCATGTACCTTGGTTGTGGGCACATCCCCAGTAGTGGATGTGCAGGAGGCAGCTGATTGATGTTTCTAACTCTCTATCCCTCTCCCTTCCTCTCTGTAAAAAATCAATAAAATATATTTTTTAAAAAGTTGATTAAGGTAAAAACTAACACATTTGTATTAAAAGAAAGAAAAGAGAAAACCTCTTCTTTTAAATTCTAACAACTTCAGAGTTTATTTTACCATAAAATTCTGAGGATTTTTGTGACTTGTCTATAATTAGCTTAGACTTTTCAGAATTTGTTCAAGAACTCTGATATGTCTTCTTCAGAAGCGTGTTGCCATAGGTGATGGATTCTTTCAACCTTCTAAATCTATTGATTGTACATAACCTATGTTGTATGGATTACCCACTGAATTTATCTTGTTCAATTTACTTTAGTTTCATCTGTCGTATACTGGTCTGGCTACCACCTTTAAGAAATATATATAAGGTAAGTTTTCTTTTTCTTTTTTTTTTGAAAATCCAGCTATTTGGAAATAATAGTTGATTTATGTGCATTTGTAAGACCTAACACAGAGAGCCCATGTACCCTTTATCCAGTTCCCCTCAATGGTAACATCCTGTGAAAGAAGTAAAATATCACAACCAGGGTACTGACATTATAAGGTCAAGTTGCAGAACATTTCCACCAGGATCCCCAATGTCCTTTTATAGATAGTAACACCCATTTGTTTCCTGCCTCCACCACCTACTTAATGCCTGGCAACCACTAATCTGTTCTTCATTTTTATGATTTCAAGTATGTTATGTAAATAGAGTCATACAATGTATACCATTTTGGGATCAGCTTTTTTTTTTTTTTTTCACTCAGCACAATTCTCTGGACATTTGTCCAGGTTGTTGTATGTAACAATACTTTGTTCCTTTTTATTGCTGAGTATTATTCCATGGTATGGATATATCACAATAATAGCCATTCATCAATTGAAAGGCATCTGGGTTGTTTCCACTTTTGGGCTATTATGAATAAGGCTGCTATGAATATTTGTATTCAGGTTGTTTTTGTAAACATAAGACTTAATTTCTCTGGGATAAATGCTGAAGAGTAAAATTGTTGGGTTACATAGCAGTTGCATATACATTGAGTGGCTAGATTATTATGATCTCTGAACGCATAATAATCTGGCCACTCAGTGTATATACTATATAATAAAAGGCTAATATGCAAATTGTCCCCTCGACCACGAGTTCAACCAGCAGGCAGGCCAGCTAACTGCCCATGTCCCCTCTCCCTGACCAGGCACAAATTCATGCACCGGGCCTCTAAAATATATATAGATACACTGTGTGGCCAGATTATTATGCATTCAGAGATCATAATAATCTGGCCACTCAGTGTATATTTTTTTTGAGAAACTGCCAAACAGTGTTCAGGAGTGGCTATACATTTTTAAATTCCCATCAATTTCTCCATATTTGGTTTTATTTTTATTTTAGGTATGAGACTTAGGTCAAAGTTTGGTTTTGTTTACCCGTGGATGGCCAATTGCTCCCACACCACTTGTTGAAAAGGTAAGTTTTACTCCATTGAATTGCCTTTGCATCGCTGTCAAAAATCACCTGAGCATGTTTTTGTGGGTATGTTTCTAAGATGTCTATTCTGTTCCTTTGATCTTTGTGTGTTTCTCTTTTCTCTAATACCACACTTCCTGATTCTTGATTACTGTAACTATATAGTAGACCTTGAAATCAGGTAAAGTGATTCCTCCCACTTTCTTCTTTTTAAAGATTATGTTAGGTATTCTAGAACCTGTGCCTTTCTACATAGATTTTGGAATGATCTTGTCCATATTTACAAAAACCTGGAATTTAGATAAAAATCACATTAAATCTATAAGTCCATCTAGGGACAAACTGATATCATTACTAAGTTGAGTTTTCCAATCCATGAACATGTTATGCCTCTCCATTTACTTAGGTCTCTGATTTCTTCCATCAGCATTTTGTAATTTTTATCCTGTACATGTCTTGATAGGTTTATAAGTATTTAATTTCTTTGAAGTTATTGTAACTGCTATTCTGTTTTAAATTTTGTTTCCACGTGTTGTTAGCATATGGAAAGGTTACTGATTTTTGCTATTTGATCCTTTAACCTTACTGAATTCACTTATTATTATTTTTGTAGACTCCTTGGTATTTTCTACATAGACAACCATTTAATCTGAAAATAGAGTTGTGTTTCTTCCTTTCCAATCTCTGTGACTTTTATTTTTCTATTACAATTTCGAAAACTTCCCATACTATATCCCTTGCTTTCTTCCTGGTATTGAAAGGAAAGCTTTCAATATCTGGTATTGAAAGGTATTAACTATAATGTAAGCTGGAGGGGTTTTTTAATATATATAATGGAGATCTATCTATATTTTTTAAACTTTATTTTTCAGTTACATTTGACATTCAGTATTATTTTATACTAGCGGCTGTGCACCAGTGGAGTCCCTCAGCCTGGCCTGCACCCTCTCACAATCCAGGAGCCCTCAGGGGATGTCGGAGGCCTGGTGCACGGATTCGGCCTGATCCCCACAGACATTTTTTGTCTATTGATTTGATCACAGGATTTTTTCCTTTAGTCTGTTGATAGGGTGGATTATGTAGATTGATTTCAAATGTAAACCAGCATTCTATATTTGGAATAAATGCTACCTGTGATGGGATATAATTATTTTTAGACATTGTTGTACTGATGTTTTAATATTTTCAATCCTGATGTTGGTGACTTGCATTTTCTCTCTTTTTGTCTTTGTCAGTCTTGTAGAGGTTTATAAATTTTGTCAATTATTTTGAAAACCTAGCTTTCTTTGTTTCACCGATTTTCTCTATATTTTTCTAGTTTTCAATTTTATTGATTTCTGCTATTTATTCTTTCTTTCCAAGTTTAATTTTTCACTTAAGAGTTTACATTCAATGTTATTTTGTATTAGTTTCAGATATACAGCACAGTGGTTATCATATAAACATAATTTTACAAAGTGTTCTTTATTATTTCTTTTTTTTCTTGTTGGTTTGGGTTTATTTTGCTTTTGAGGGTGGGAACTTAGATGATTGATTTGAAAGTTTTCCTTTTCCAATGTACATTTAGTGCTATACTTTTTCTTAGTGCAGTTTTAACTGTGTCTTAACCAATTTTGATATGTTCTATTTTCATTTTTATTCAGTTCCTCTTTGATCCAGGATTATTTAGAAGTATGTTGTTTAACTTCCAAGTGTTTGGGGATTTTCCTGTTGTCTTTCTGTTCTTGATTTCTAGTTTGGTTCTGTGTTCTGACAATGAGACAAGGATGGACCTATATACTAGTATTGCTACCCCACCCCACATTGTCTACTTCTTCACAGCAGGCTAAGACCCATTAGCTCAAAAACCTGCCAGAGCCACACTAAGTTTCATACACACCCAACTGTTTTAAACATAACCAAAATAAGCAGATTTTTAGCTATTTAGAGCCAGCCTGCTTTGCATACCCCATGAAACTGTGCCCAGAACATTTCAGTCATAGATAAGGTAAACCTTGAGGGTATAAAGACCCCAGGCCTTTGATGCCCCTTGGAGTTCTCTAACCCAGACACTCCCTTCAAAGTGGCTGAGAAAAATAACCAGGCATGCACAGCCTCATTAAATCTTATTACTAAGTGGGAATAGGGTCTCCCTGACTATGCAGCCCACTGATACTATGGTGGTGGGAGAATCAGAGCGTTCCTCAGGCAGGGGATGACAGATCAGCTCCCAGCTGAGCCCCAACAGCACTGTCCCAGCTGGGCGATCAGAGCACTGCCTTGTTCTGTGGGTGGAGATGGAAGACAGGCTGCCTGCTCTCCCCCACCTAATGGGAAAATCAGAGTGTATCACCTGCTCCCCAGGGGTGGCAGGAGGGGTAGGAGATAGAAGACCAGCTTCCTGCTTATACCCACTGATACCATGTATGGGAGAAAAGCATGGCTTTTCCACTGGTGTTTGGCTGGAGTAAGGTGGGTATTGTCAAAACAAATTTGCTTCATTTTCACATAAAACTTCTGAGGATTTGTAGGTTTCTTAGCACTGCTATATAATTGCTCAATGTTTTTATAGTAATAATTTTTTACTTTAAACAGTAGTAATATCAGATTAGTGATTTGTAAGACAAATTGGGATGTCTTTACCTTAGGAATTACGGGGAGATCTCATCTTGCTTCTTATTCTGTTGATATGTATGAAGGCTGTCCTTTCTTCTCTTTCATTAACCATTGTGCCTCTCCCTAATGCCATGACAAATACCTCTCGTTCCTTTATCTCTCATTTATCTTTTCTTCCTCTGCATATTTTAAAGTGGTGAACTTTTGTATACCATTTATATAAATATTGTGTGTGTATGTGTTTGTTGTTTGTGACTGTTTCTAACAAAGACATATACCCATTATTTGCATGGTTTTTGCTGAGTTGAATACCCTCCTCCCTACCCAGGCCTTAACACCCGCAATCGAGATCTGTGGGAAGTCGTGGAATGCAATTCCCCACATTCACACGTGGCCTTAAGCCTTGGCTGCAGGAGATCTTAGAGGGACTGAGGGATATAGTATATCTGGGAGTAGGAAAATATATTTAGAGTATGCTTGTGAGCATTTGCCTAACACTACCAATACCTTTAGGGGGTAGTCACTTGGGAAACAAACTATTAGTGGCAATAGCAATAAGCCAAAACCCACATGGCAAATAGACAAAATGCAACATCTGTCGGGTGACTACATTATACCATTATGCCAGGTGCAAAAGATAGAAAGATGAGTGACATAAATATCTTGCCCCAAATATATAAAGGCTGTGGTCACATAATCAGGCACAAAGGATGGAATAGTGCTCTGGTGACAAACCACCAGAGATGCCATAGTTAATATGGAGCCAGGCCCAATCTCCAGCCAGATCATCTTTACCTGTCAGTGCTACTTTGCCCATGCCGACTGTACTTTTTAAATTTATAGTTTTTATTATGTTGCTGTGATATAATGGTTTCCTCCAAGTAAGTCTTTTCCTCTACCTGGCTATAAGGTCTTTGAAATCGACAGCTATATTCTTTTCATTTTTGTATCCACAGTGTCTTGCACATAGTAGGTACTCATTAAAAACGTGTTTGTTGAGTTCTTAGGTTCCAGACACTGTTCCAGATGCTGGGAAAACAAGATACAAAACTCCCAGCTCTCATAATGCTTACATTCTGGTGGAGAAGATGGACAACTGTGACTAAATACCTGTACAATGGCACTTAGGAGATAATTTGTACGTGCCTAGCAGTCTCTAAGTGAGTCCTTTGGAGACCCTTGGGACTGCATATTTCTGATAAAATTTATCTTCGTCAAAATATTTTGAGTTGGAATAGACATAAAATTTCTATTTCTCTAGTCTACTGATCCTACCACAATAGGATTGTTTGAATGCCACTACTATGAGGGTTCAGTTCAATTCAACCAACACAATACAATCTGTATGTGCAAGATACTAGACAATATTTTTATATATTATCTCACTGGGTCATCATTTTGGTTAAAAGGCCTTTCATTACCCATATCTATCCCTATCTTGCCCCAGGTCCCTGCATTCTTAACAGGATGCTCCAAGGCACTCTATGCCTTCATCATAATACCTCATTTGCTTTTCTGTCAGCTACATTCACTAATGGAGCTTTGGTTACTCAAGATCAGGTGGCAGGAGAAGGTGGTTAATCAAACTCCAATTCCTTTACTGTGTGACATGGTACAATTTATCTAACCTCACTGAACCTGTTTCCACATCTGTAAACAATAACAATGCCTATTTTGTTGTGAGGATTAAAAAAAAAAAGCACATTAAAGCTTATTACGTGCCCATCTATAGTATATTATCATTAACTATTAACTAGCACGGTGCCTGCTATATCATAGATATTCAAAGAATGTTTCACGAATTAATCCCCACTTAACTTCCAGTGAATAGGGGAGAGAATGGTGCCACAGTCTAGTCTTCTGACTTAAAATCTTGTACTCCTATTGCAATATGATGCCTTGTAGATATTATGCAATTCTTCCCGCCCCCTCCAGATTAGGCGCGTTCTGGGTGGTATGGCCGTAGACTATTTTTCCCCCCTAAATAAAAGTTTAGGGCAGTAATCTTATGGGATTTTTTTGTGCTAATTTTAGGTGCTTGAATCAGTCTGGAAGAAATAATCTAGATACCAAAACATTAAAATTTTCAGGACATTTTAATGGATTATTGGGACAACTGAATTGAATATTAGTATCAGTTATGTATTGAAAATTTGGGATTACTGTCCTTAAAGGGACTAATCCCTTTGCATGGAGTCCAAGACATTATTATATTAAATTTTACTCTACAAAAGAGTATTCACATGGGTTCCAATGTCTTGAATTGAGGCAGTTAAGTTATTAAAAATTGCAAGGAAAAAAAAATTGCAAGGAAAAGCACTGATGCTTCCTCTGGGGCTCGGAATCTTCTTCCCTGGGTAAGCATGGTCCTTCTCTACTGAGTGCAAAGTGTGAAGCAGAGAAAGTTTTCTTTCTCTCCTTTCATCTCAGAATCTCTTTTTAAAAAAATATATGTATTTTTTTATTGATTTCAGAGAGGAAAGGAGAGGGAGAGAGAGAAACATCAATGATGGGAGAGATAGTAACATCAATGATGAGAATCACCCAGCGGCTGCCTCCTGCACACCTCCACTTGGGACTGAGCCTGGGTGGCACCGAGCCCCGCAACCCGAATTGAACTGTGACCTCCTGGCTCACAGGCCTGGGCTCAGTATCTCTTTCTTGCCTGATCCTCATCCCAAGCCACACAAGCCCTGTTGTAGCTCTGAAATACTTCCTGCTGGTAGTCTGCATGTAGACAGCTGAATCTTGAACAATTAATCAGTTAATTGCCACGATATTTTGAATTCAATTTAAAAAAGTCCACCACTTGCATCTATAGATGCTTATGGCATACAAATGGTTAAAATTTTTCAAAGAAAGGAATCCAGTATCATTAATTTCAGGTATTGATGGGCAATTGGGATGAGAAGAATGGCTTCTTTAAAATTGTTCATATCACAATAGATGGGCAGAGGTAGTCCATGCTTTCCTGGTAATATTGTGAGTTGCTTATTAAGCAATAGCTATTTTGGTGGAGGCAGAAGTAAACAATTCAATAGCATAGTCTGCTAAAGTTAATGTTATATTTATATTGCTTTATAATAATAAATTTATAATAAATGATAAAATAGATGCATGATAAAATATTAATTCAAAACAATATAAAATGTTAATAATTGTTTTTAAAGGATATGTTGTCTACTTACTGTTTTTCCTTTTTTATTTGTATTTAGCCATCCACAGTTCTTATCTTGCATTAACTCATCTGAAAAAATTTTTTAAATAATTATATAAATAAGTTGGGATTTATCGCATTTGACCAGCATGTTCTACACCTGCATCTAACTAGCTATTAAGAGCGCATGCTCTGGAGCCAGACTGCTTGCTCTCAAGTAGTCTCTGTAACTAATGAACCATCTAACTTTGGACAACTTATCTGGACTCCCTCTCAGTTTCCTCACTTGTCAAACAATGAAGATCTTCCTTCATAGGGTTGTTGTACGATTTAAAGGGCTAAAGCATGTCACACCATGAGTGGAACACAATAAGCACGCAATGAATGCAAATGTTGTTGTTATTGTTACCATCATTACTACTCCTTTTAATCTCTGTCACACTGTACTCTTGGGTCTGTCACTAATAAATCCAATTACTATTTTCAATAGTACTGTTAAAATGCATACACGTGATTAAAATTAAATGGCATTGTGCTCTGTACTTTTATGTATAGAGAAGATTGTCTCTTAGTCAGATTATAGTCAATGTTTATATTGTGTACTTCTACTTTTTCTGGCACTTAATGCCAATTCAAAAAATAAGTAAAAACAAACAAAAAACTCATCATGCACTCTAGGTGGTTCTGAATGTTTTTGTAGCTGTTAAAAGTGAAGCACATTCTTTCCTAAAACCACAACATGGCACAGCGGGAAACCTCCAGAACTCTGATCCAACACTATTGTTTGATTTGGTTGTTACATGCTCATGCTATACTAGTTGTTAAATATTCTGATTACCACCTTTGGGTTTACTGATATGTTGCATATGTTTTCATAATGATATTACGGAACAACTTTTTGAATTAGAAAAACCTCTTCACTAATAGATCTACAGGGTAGCCAACGTGTTTGTAAACACAGATAAACATAATAAGTGGTTTACTACATGGTGATGGAAAAAATTAAAAATAAATAAACAGGCTACTAAATATTATAATACATAAAAAAATTATCTAGGATTTTAAGGTCACTTGTATGTTGCTTTATTTTCCACTTATATTATAATTCCATAGGTTTTTCATACCAGTTATCACAACATATAAGTGGATTTACATTTTGAAAGAAAATTTTGATAACCATTGTTTTATATGAGTTCATGTTTTCAATTTCACTGAATATTTGAAAATTATAAGAATACATATACAAATAATAACATACGTATAAAACCAGGGAGCTTTACATATTCATCCAGCATGCTAAATGAACAATATGAACTCTGAAATAAAAACAGACCAGAAAAAGTTAATAGAAACAATAATTAAATATCAATATAAATTTTAAACTTAATATTATTGATGGCTATGAATAACTAGAGGCCCAGTGCATGGATTCGTGCACCAGTGGGGTCCCTCGGCCTGGCCTCCGGGGATCGGGACGAAACTGGCAGTCCAACATCCCCCGAGGGATGTAGTAACGCGCGAAGCAGGAGGCAGCCAGGGAGGAGCCCGAGCCCGGGCCAGGCGGCATGGTGCTCCTGCTCATCCTGGCCCTGCTGTGCCTGCCACCCCCAGTTGGTAGGCTCACTGCCACTCCGCTGCGGGTCTCCATGCGTCCTAGGGTGATACCGGCGCGCCCATGACTGAGAAGCAGCTGCGGGCTTGCGCCCAGTCAGTCCCAATTCCAGTCTGGTCCGATGGGGGAGGAGCACACAGGGGGAGTGTTCGTAGGAGAGGCTCACGCTGCTGCAGGTGCACTCGCTAGCCATGAGCCCCGCGGTGTCTGGGGCCCGAGTGGCGCTCCTGTGTGGGAGCGCACCAACCACCAGAGGGCAGCTCCTGCATTGAGTGTCTGCCCCCTGGTGGTCAGTGTGTGTCATAGTGACCTATCGAACAGTCTAACAGTCACTTAGGCTTTTATATATATATAGATAATAAAACGAGGTCCATTGTTACCATTTGGCTTTATCTCACATAAAGAAAATAATTCCTTTATAATTTCACTAGTGCAACTGCAGGTGGTGAGATAACTTGCATGGCTGAAACATTGTATTAGTAGGTTTGGAGGTAGGGAATGGCAAGCATTAAAAAACCCCACAAGTCATGTGATATTACTTTGTACATCATTGACCCCCTCTTGTTCTCTCTAAGCTCTGTAGAGGGGGGGACTAATAACTTAAAAAATAAAGTAAAAAAGACAATAATATCAAAGAAAAGATATATCAAAAGAGAAGGGAGAAGTGACATTATACAAAATGGTGGAGTATGGTGCTCAAAGAATTGGTTTCTCCATTGAAACAAGTATAAATTGTCAAACACTGACAGATCAATTATTTCAAATTCCAGAATCTAATTCTGGTTGCAAAACTTATAGCAACCAGAGGGCTGGTTAATTTTGAAAGGATAGCTAAATTTTGGTGTTTTAAAAAATCCATTAGGTCATTACCTGGCTACTGAGATAATGGAACAGAGACTTCATGGAAATGACATGGAATACAGTCTTTGCAAAAATAGTTTGAATAAATCACAAAAGAAATAGATAACTGCAGCCCTAAAAAATCAACAATAATATCCCATAATATGGAGGAGAATAATCTAAGTTATAGAGTTACATTATAATATTTTAAATGCCCAATTTCCATAAAAAATTATAAGGCATACAAATAAACAGGAAATACACCCCATTCATAGGGGGAAAAAAAAAAGCATAGACACAACCCCTGGGAAAATCCAGGTATTGGACTTACCAGACAAAGATTTTAAAACAACTTTCTTAAATATACTCAAAGAGCTAAAAAGAATCACAAAGAACTAAACAACAAAAAAACAATGTATAAACAAATCTATATATATAAAAGGCTAATATGTTAAGTGTCCTTCCCTCCGTCCAGGTAATGACATCACATAGCAATGCCCAGTTTCCTCTCCCTAGCAATGACTAGCCTCCTTGCAGTTTCTTCAGCCCAGAAACACTTTAGCTATGTGGAAACACTTTACACTGTAACCAAATGTCTGTGAAGTGTTTTCCCATGCCTCATTTGATCCTCACAGAAGTCCTGGAGTAGGGTAGATTGGAGACTCATTGGAATCCTATTTTCTTTTCATTAGCTGGAAAATGGAGATTTAGAAAGTTTAGAAACTTGACCCAACTGAAAAGAAGAGGAGAGAATCAAGATGGCAGCATAGGTAAACACCTATACTTGCTGCCTCTCACAACCACATCAAAATTACAACTAAAAGGCAGAACTACCACCCAGAACCAGGGGAAAGCTGGCTGAGTTGAAGTTCCACAACTAAAGAGGTGAAGAAAGTGCAATGAGACTGGTAAGAGGTGTGGAGGCGTGGAAAGTGCTGGCATCTGGATGTGCTGCTCTTTTCATAGGGAGGGAGATACAAGCTCCTGCTTGCTCTGAACTCCAGTTCTGGGCAAGACTCTGGGGGACCCAGACACATACGGGGAGAAAATGGACTGTCTGGCATTGGGACAGGAACGCAAGGGCGGCTTTCTCTCAGAGGTGCTCGCAGTGATCATTGTTCCTGCACAGGGGCGCAGGACACAAAGACCCGAGGACCTTTCCGGTGCAGGGCTGACTGGCAGCCATTATTGTTTACTCCACCCTAGTGATTCCCAGAGACCCTGCCCCACCCAATTTAAAACCCCACCCAAGCTATGTGCATCGGCTTTTGCATATGAATGGCCTGTCCCTTCTCCGCCTAAAACCTGCCAAACTGCAGCTGGGTCAGAGAGTCCCAGAGCTTCCAAAAGAAGGCCCAAGGCCTGGCAGCAGCAGCCTGCCTTGCTTCATAGCTGGGCCTCATCTGGGCACTTCCAAACCCCATACAAAGAGGAGGAATCTGCAGATCTCTCTGTAGCTCCTGCTGGGTGGCTCCAGACAGTGGCTGACTTGCACCTCCTTGGATATCCAAGAGCCAGTGTACCCAGTGGTCAGAGTGAGACCATACCAGATTACAGCTCTTCACATCCATAAGAGACACACTCAAGGGGCAGACTCAGTGAGCACCAAAGCCCCACTGAAGCAAGTCCTGCCCCATAAGGGTGTCTCTTGTGCAACAGATCTTCCAGTGTAGAAACAGCTGGTCATCACAGCCAATTGGCATGGAGGTCAATTCCTCCCAGTGATACCAACAGCAATCAAGGGTTAACTACAACAAGACTGTGCACACAGCCCACAAAGGGGTGCACCAAGAGCGTCCACTTCAGGTGACTGGGGAGGCTGAGCCACTGGGCCCTATAGGACACCTAGCACACAAGGCCACTCTATCAACTCAAGGAGACTTAGCAGCTACCTAGTACATAGAAACAAACATAGGGAAGCAGCCAAAACGCGGAGACAAAGAAACAAGTCACAAATGAAAGAAATGGATGATAGCAAAATACTGGCTATAGAGTTCAAAACAACGGTTATAAGGTTACTCAACAATCTTCTAGAAACCTCTGATAAATTTAGTGAGACCTTCAAAGATATGAAAAAGGACTAATTAGAAATTAAGCATACATCACTGAAATAAAGAATAATATACAGAGATTCAAGAGCAGTCTAGAGGATCCCAAGAATCAAGTCAAAGATTTGAAATACGAAGAAGCAAAAAACACCCACTGGAAAAGCAAAAAGAAAAAAAGAATCCAAAAAGTTGAAGATAGTGTAAGGAGCCTCTGGGACAACTTCAAGCATACCAACATCAGAATTATGGGGGTGCCAGAAGAGAGAGAGCAAGATATTGAAAACCTATTTGAAGAAATAATGACAGAAAATTTCCCCTACCTGGTGAAAGAAATAGACTTACAAGTCCAGGAAGCGCAACAAGAGAACACCAAACAAGAGGAATCCAAAGAGGACCACACCAAGACATATCATAATTAAAATGCCAAAGGCAAAACACAAAGAGAGAATATTAAAAGCAGCAAGAGAAAGTTAGTTACCTACAAGGGAGTACCCATAGGATTGTTAGCTGATTTCTCAACAGAAACTATGCAGGTCAGAAGGGAGTGGCAAGAAATATACAAAGTGATGAATAGAAAGTAACCAAGATTACTCTACCCAGCAAAGCTATCATTTAGAATTGAAGGTCAGATAAAGAGCTTCACAGACAAGAAAAAGCTAAAGGAGTTCGTCACCACCAAATCAGTATTATTTATATTATATGAAATGCTGAAGGGTATTCTCTAAGAAGAGGAAGAAGAAGAAAAAGGTAAAGATAAAAAATTATAAACAACAAAATGACATTGAATACATATCTACCAACAAGTGAACCTAAAATTCAAATGAATAAAAAACCTGATGAACAGAACAAATTGGTGAATGTAATAGAATCAGGGGCATGGAAAGGGAGCAGACTGACAATTCTCAGGGGGAAGAGGTTGTGGGGGGTGCAGGATGAGATTGAACAAAGAGTTTACACCTATTGATGAGGTCAATGGGGGGGGGAAGGCCTGGAGTGGGGTGGGAACCAGGTGGAGGGGAGATTTGGGGGTAAAAAGAGGAACATTTGTAATAATCTGAACAATAAAGATTAAAAAAAGAAGAAATGGTGGACCTTGAAAATGACTTCAGGTTTTCTCACTGAGCAGAATATAGTCAAACACTGCTGCAGTTAAATATTTTATTCTTTGTTCTCCCTGTGTGATCTACAATAATAATCTGCTTCATGTTGATATTTACTGCTGTGTTGCTGACAATTACCTGAAAGAGAAGTTGGGGTGCTTCACTGGGCTGGAAAAAGTTTAGCTAAATCAGAAAGCAGGTCTAATTAAGCAAGTTTGTTCTATTTCTATAAAAGGCTAAGTTGACTCCCGAATGCACGATACACATAAAGCTCTTGCTGGTGCCAATCGCATGCCTGTGTTTCAATATGTCATTGTTGATCGTGAATTTGGTTGACATTTCTATTACAGAGAAAGGGCAAATAATTATATTAAAATATTTTTTCTAATTAATTTTCTTTCCATGTGCACGAATTCATGCACTGGGCCACTAGTTTAAAATAAAGAGATAGGAATTTTGAAAAGGAACCATATAGAAATTCTGGATCAGGAAGTATAACTGGAATGAGAATATTATTCAGGGAGTTTGAGAGCACATGGAAGCAGATAGAAGGCAGAATCAGTGAATTAAAGATAGGAGAACAAAATTATACAGTTTGGAAAAAAAAGATTCAAGAAAAATGAACAGTTTAAAGAACCTTGGGAACAACCATCAATATACACATCATGGGAGTCACAGGAGAAGAGAGAGGAAAGGGTTGGAAAGAATATTTGAAGAAATAATGGCCAAACACTTCCCAAATTTAATGATAGGCATGAATCTACACATCCAAAAAGCTTGACAAACTCCAAGAAGGATAAACTCAAAGAGATATATACCAAGACATACTATAATCAAACTACCAAAATACAAAGAGAGAACTTGAAAGCAGCAAGAAAGAAGTGACTCATCACATACAAAAGTTCTTCAATAAGATTAACAGGCATTTTCCATCAGATACCAGGTAAGCAGACAGTGGAACCACTGATTTCCTTCAGGAGGTAGAGGGAGGAATATGGTTTCCCTAATGCCACAATGTAAAGCTGAGATTCACTAGGGCCAGGCTGTGTTCTTGAATATATAATTTCCATTTGGAAAGCTTATTGGGCCCTTTTCACCTTGTTAGTTGCTGAGCCAAACTTGATCCATCCCAAAATGGAAACAACAGGCCAAAGAGTCACAAGGCCTCTACAGGTAAGGTGTTCACAAAGTTCAGTAGCTCTTGGTACTAGGTACTCAAGGTAATAACTGCTTTCCAAAAGGGGGATACCTGTGAGTTGTGTTCGAGAACAAATCCAAAACCCCAAGAAGGGTTTTCAGGCAGGTTTCCAATCAGCACAAAGATCTGTAGCTCACAAGAATTCTTAGGATTGTTGGACCCCAAAGATAGTGTATCACAGCTTGCTGAACAGCTCCTAACTCAGCTTGTTGGCTTGGGCTCCACTAAAAGGATACTAATTTATAGGTTAGCCATTACAAAGGACCAGTAGAATGCCCAAGTGAGGCACTTACTATCTTCTATACTCAGAGTCCAACAAAGTTCTGGGCATCCTCTTATGGAGTTGATGGAAGGAGGTAGGGCAAAGAGGCAACAGTTTTTCTTTTACTGCCAGAAGGATTGAATGTTATGAATCTGCCCAGGTAACCCCAATGAATTTTACCTGGTAAGTAGGCACATGAATTTTATCATGATTTACTAGCCACTTCTGCTGGTGAAGATGTGATAATACCATATTCAAGGATGTTGAGGCTAAGACTTTTGATTTGCTGACCAGGACATGATCCATATAGTGAAAGCTGTGGACATCAGAGGGACATCATGCTAAATGCTTACCCACTCACTGGTGACAAATGGCAGGTGAGTAAGTACCATGGTATAGCACAGGTGGTGGTGGCAATGTCCAAGATAACATATCAAGTGCCATCATTCTGTATAATGGATTCACTTATAGTCACAATATTTGGAACAGTGTGGATATGGAAGCAACAACTGGATTCTATTGGTGATAATCTACTGTAAGTCTCTAACTCCATTAGCAAATTTGACTGGGTTGTTGTACTGAGATAATGCATCTCTTACTTTCCCTGTAGCCTGTAAGTCCTTAATGAAGGCTGTTACTGCCCTTTGTTCTCCTAGAATTACAGTGTTAAACCACCTGGGAAGGCACAGGGAGACAAGTTGGGTAGTGACATTTCCCACCAGTATTTCTCTACATGTGGTTCTTCTGATTGCTCTGGCACTTATGGAATGAAGATGAACAAGCACGTAACACAATAATTGCTACTACACATCCAGATATAGAAACAACAGTATATTCAATTGACCTACAGAGCCCCATCCACAAGGTTATGTTAGTTCCCTTCCCCATTGTGAACCTTGCCAAACCCCATAAGCAGAATCTAAGTGCCTTTGCTTTCCACAGGTGCATGTAAGACAGAATCTTGTGCACCCATATCCAACAGAGCTATAAAAGATTGTGTCCTACCCTCTCTGAAATTCCCCAGCAAACCTGAATGGCTATGTAGAGCCTTCTATCTCCTTTAGGGACAAGGATACCTTGGCTCCACCTCCAATCATGTTTCTCCTCAAGCAGCTGAGGTTAGGTTAAGGTGGAAGGGAGGTGACATGGGTGCAGAAGGAGGAAGCAACTCCATGCCACTTAACAGTGCTTCCCATTTACTTTCAGTTTTGAGTGGTGTAGCAGCAACTCATGACTCAATCCAATGAACTTCTGTTGCTGTTGGTCTTTCCAACACTCTATATCAGGCACAAGGTCTTCATAGCTGACAACTTTACTTCATCTTCGGGAATGCCTTGACAGCAGCCATATCTACACTGCTTTCTGTAAAGGACCATGAAGTCTGTGTGTCCTCAGATAGCTTGGAATTGATTTGCATAGCAGTGAGCTACTCTGTGGAGTCTAATTCAGTCCAAGGCATCTGCTGTCCCATTACCATGATGACATCTCATAAATTCTTACCTGTTTTCAACATAGAGGCTAGAAGAGTTACCCAGAGCAAGGCAACTGCAAAAATTTATCTGTATTTCTTTGGTTCTGTTTCTCATTTCCCAGGGTATCATCTTCATCAGCATTGTGTACCCAACACAGGGCGGTAAGAGCCTGAATACTAGTCAATGTCTGAGTATGTTTTCCCACAAGAGTTCAACTGCTTCAGGGAAATCTCCTGGGAGGCCCAAACTATGTTCTAGCAGCCAAAACTCACCACAAAACAACTCTGAGATATTTTACTGTTGTTTTGAAATGGGTGTAAGATTGACACTATATACTTCAGAGTAGTTGACCATAAGATGGCCCAGCTGTTGCCACTGTTCCCTTACAGATATCACAAAGCCTGTACCCTCATCTCCCAAGCAAACCAGCCAAAGTTCTGATGATTCATTTGGCTTCTGTCCATGGCAGTCATGAATTCCTGTCCTGTCATCCTCAGTGTAGTTCTGCATCTCTGTAATAGTCAAAGAGCAAAATCTTCTGAGGACAGACCTTGGTACCAATTGTTAAAATGGAACGGATCATCAGATTGGCAAGGAAGTCTTCCCACCTGGAGGATAATTAGCAACAACCAGGGCACTGTTCAGGCAGCTGAACCTATTACTCCACACTTGGCTTGCAACTACCTCTCCAATTTCCCCCTATTAACAGGCAATGAAGTGGAGGACTATTTATTGCCCGACTGATCATACAATTTGGTCAGCATATTCACCTACCAATTCCCATGGGCTTCCCCTAAATCCAATTGATCATACCACAAAGTCCTTGTCCTGCATCATTCAGAAAGCCATGTCTGAAAGTATCCCATCTTGTCACCAAAGCTGTCAAGAACTTACCCTACGTGTAAGCTAACAAGTTAGCCTGCCACGGCTCTGAGCATGCTGATAGAAGACATGAGTCTCCTGAGTCAGAGACAAAGGACAGATTATTACTTAGAGCAATCTCAGTGACTATCAATTCCTCAAGCCCTAGTTCCCACAAGGGGATCTGAAGAGGGCTGGATAACAACTGCACATGCAATGGATTACTTTACAGGACAGGAATCCTGCGCCTCTCACAGATGTGCAGAGAGGCAAGAGAATCACAGTGGTTTCTGACAGTATGAAAAAAATTATGTAATGATGTTCATCACATATTAACTATTGACACTGATAATTTCTGGGTGGTGGATTTATAGGCTCTTATTTTTTGTATTATTATTATTATTTTTTTGGTGGGGAAACTGCTTAAAGAATCATAAGCATCATTTTCAACTCTGTACTTTAAAAAATTCATTATGAACATTCCAGTCAAGATAATAATTTGAGTTTTTACAAAGCTCCTGTGAAATGAGCAGAGATATACAAATAGAGAAAAATCTGCATGCATTTAAAAAACTGAGATTACTAGTTAGAGTTAGGGCAGGAGTTAAGAGCTCCTCTAAAATGGTTCAACTAAAGAAACTTTAAAATAAATGAAAGGCCCTGACTGGTTTGGCTCAGCAGATAGAGCGTCGGCCTGTGGACTGAAAGGTCCCAGGTTCGATTCCAGTCAAGGGCATGTACCTTGGTTGCAGGCACATCCCCATGGGAGGTGTGCAGGAGGCAGCTGATCGGTGTTTCTCTCTCATCGATGTTTCTAACTCTCTATTCCTCTCCCTTTCTCTCTGTAAAAAAATCAATAAAGCCGAAACCGGTTTGGCTCAGTGGATAGAGCGTCGGCCTGCGGACTGAAGGGTCCTAGGTTCGATTCCGGTCAGGGGCATGTACCTTGGTTGCGGGCACATCCCCAGTGGGGGGTGTGCAGGAGGCAGCTGATCGATGTTTCTCTCTCATCGATGTTTCTAGCTCTCTATCCCTCTCCCTTCCTCTCTGTAAAAAATCAATAAAATATATTTTAAAAAAATCAATAAAATATATTAAAAAAATAAAATAAAATAAAATAAAATAAAGGTGTGTGTACAGATAAGAAACCAATAAGGGATTTAGATGGCAACAGTGAGATGTTACCACTCCAGCCAGAGCCCAGTGTTAGCTGGAGGCACGGAGGTGGGGCCCCCAGTAGTAGCTGTGCATGTGAAGGAAAACCCATTGTAAGAATCAGCACCAATAGGAAGACAGTGGGACAGAAAACCCCAACCTTTCTCTCCCCTCCTCCTCTCCAATGTCCTGCCATGCCTGCCATGTGCTGGACATAACTGGAAGTCAACTAGAAAGAGAATCTAGTGAGGCAGCTCATAGGGTATGAGGAAAGATAAAAATGGTTAGAAATTTTAAAATTATCTATTTCAAAAGAAGGTCTATTAGGACCAATTGGAAAAGTTCCTTTTACTACAAAAATCATGGAAACTATTTTTAACTTTTATAGTCTCAATTAGTTTAAAAATTCAGTGTATCTATGAAAAGCAAGCATATAGATTACAAAGATTTCAAGGTAAAAAAATGAATTAAAAAAGATAGAGGATAAAATAATTGTAAGGTGCATTTCACACACATGGCTTGGGTTGATTCAAAATGCAGAATAATCAAAGACAGAGTTTGGGAGATCATGGCATATCTCCCATCTGTCCATTACACAAGGATTAAAATTTCAAAAATAGAATTCACAGCTTTGTGAAGGAAATGGAATTTAAATGGATGAACAGAATATTAGTGATATTGCATATATCACTTCCTGCCTTTAATCTAGAAGCTTTAAATTCAAGAGACTCAAACATAATGGGAGCCCTATCACTACTCTGTATGGGATGTGGAATTAATCTAGCTGCCTGATGCCTGGTATTTTCTATGCTAGAGCTAGGTAGATTATTCTCCTTAAGAGTATTAAAATAATTTGCATTTCCTATGACCTGGTGATTTTGATTAATCCATATGAAGAGGTCCAGAGTTGTAATATATTCAGAGATTCTAAAAAATGCAATACCCTGCAGAATTTGTAACTAATGAACTAATTAAAAAAATATTTGTTGAGTGCCTATCATGGCCTTATCACTATTCTAAATGGTAAGACACTGTGTTAAGAATACTAGTATATCACTACCATCTAGAATTAAAATGGAGTGGAAATGACAGTCAATAAACAAGTAAGCAAACATGTAATATGATACCAGGTAATGAGACTTGAAGAAAAAGTAACAGGGATCAGGGGACTAGGTGATTATTTTACATGTAGTGGTCAGAGAAGTCCCCTCTAAGGAGGGAACAGCTGAATAGGGACCTGAATGATATGAATAAATGAACCCTGAGAAAATCTAGGGGGAAAGTATCCCATATGAGAGGAGAATAATTGTGGCACTACTGCTAATTGATTACACAATAACCACTTCCCATACTATCTTGTTTCTGACAGAACCTGAATTTTGCTTGTAACAGCAATGTTTATAGTACAAAATTCTTCTTTGAAGCTAGAGGAAGTCATGTGATCCAATTCTACTCAAGGAGACACAAAATCTACTGGGAGATTACTGGTTAAACTTCTGTTTCTTTTTTATTTAATTTATTGAGATACAGGTTTCAAATGTACAACTCGATAAACATAATCTACACACTGTATCATGCACTCATCACCTCAAGCAAAGTCTCTTTCTGTCACCATTTATCCCCCCTTTGCCCACCTACCCCCACCCCCTTTTCTCTCTGGCTATCACCAACTGTTGTCTGTGTATATGTTTTATACATATACATACATTTTTTTTGTTCAATCCCTTTATCTTCTTTCATCTAGTCCCCAACCCTGGCCAGGTAGCTCAGTTGGTTAGAGCATCATCCCAATACACCACACTTCTGTTTCTTTGCAGAAATAAAAGGGAGCAGTTGCAAAAGAAGTACTTGATTTTTCTACCCCACATTCTTTCAACTGCCTTGATCCATATATGATGCCTAGGACTCAAGCAACATCTTATGATCATGAAATGTCAAGCATGAGCATAAAAAGGAGGAGGAGGAGGAGGAGGAAGAGAAAAAGGAGGAGAAAGGGAGGGTGAGGGGGAAGAAGAGAGGGAGGAGGAGGAAGAGGAAGAGGATGAGGAAGAGGAGGAAGAAGAGGTAGAAAACTAAAGAGGTTCCTGGGTTTTTCATGACACTGTTAAGCCACTGAGTCAATGCCCAAAAATCATCACCTCATGACTGCATTACTCAGGTCCCAACGGCATTTTGAGTAAAATGTGGTTTCAAGGTCTAGATCACAGGATGTGACTGTAAGAATTGTTAAGACCTCAAAAAAATATTTAAGGTGGTATCACAGACCAACTCAGCTAGACAAAAAATATTCTAAGTAACTTAGGGTGCGTAGGCAGGAGAGCTTCTAAGATTTTTAAGGATATGGTGCTATAGAACCTTGACTATGAGCCAAAGGCAAATAGCCTGTCTTGAAGATATTTAGAGATGTAACATTTGGCTGGGGTCATAATTTGACACATAGGAAGCTCACAAGACCTTTAAGATAACCATAGCATCTTGGACTGAAAGGAATAGAGACAATTTAAAATGAAAAGAGGGTTTGAACTTTCAACTTTCTACAGACAAGACATGAGCTGCAAAACAACTCAGTTACACATATAAGCTCATTTTTAGAGGGGAAAAAGGATCATTCAGAAGATAAAGCCAAGTCCCAAGGGCACAGCCAGGAGCTTCTGAGTTGGTATGGCCCACTCACTGCCTTCACTTTCCCCTTCCTCCACCTTCAGAATATGGCAATTTTTCTGATCCTGACTCATTCATATATGCAGCGGATAGCTAACTGGTATCTTCAATTCACAGAGAAACCATACTCAGGAAGCCTTTCTTAAGGCTGGTTTAGATGTTGAAATTCTGTATCTCAAGCATAACCTGGTGCAGTAGAACATGAGCCTAAGGATCTTGAAAAAGCAAAGTGATCAGAGATACCAGTAATATAAGTTAGTCTCATGGGTTGGTGTAAAATTTAGCTAAAAGTATAACAAAATGTAAATTCAAAGGAAATTTAGAAGCCTGGAAAGTTATTTCAGTGGAAATTTTAAATAAAAATGTTAATACGTTTTTTCCCTCTCTACATGATGAGTATAAATAGGGTAGGAATCCTATGTAATAAAGAGGTAATATGCTAATTTGTCCCTTATGGTATCCAAGTCACGACCAGTCAACGGGTTGCTCACACACAGGAGCTAAGGGGTAGGGATGGGGGCAGGGACTTCCGCCCCCAGCGGAGGCACGCCCAGGCCTGCCCAGCGCTGAGGTCAAGCTGCCTACCTGCGTCCCTGACCTGGGACGTGACCCTGCCTTCCTATGTTCCTGAACTGGGACATGACACTGCCTGCCTGTGTCCCTGACCTGGGATGTGGTGCCTGCATGTGTGTGTGTCCCGTGCCCCCCCGTCCCCCCCCCCCCCTGACCCCGCCCCAGTGCAGAGTTGTTTTGGTGTCTTGGTGAACTTTGTAACTGACCCAAGGAGGGAACCGAGAGGGGAGAGGCTGGGACCTGTGGGTTCCCAGCGCTTTAGCCACTTGAAAACAGCCCCGCTTGGAATTCGAGGTGGCTGTACATTCAGCTGAGAAGTGAGGGGGCTGAAAACCACTGTCTGGGCTCCGGTGCAATCGAAGGAAATGTGTCTACTAGACTTTCCCCAGCCCACTCCCTCTTTCTGCTGCCTAAAAAAGCCCCAGGCCCAGCCACAGTTCTGTCTCCATGTTTTAGTCCCCTGTTCTCCAACCACAGAGGAAAGAAATAAGGAAGGAGTCCGTGCTTCCTCCAGAAAGTATCTATATTCCTGATTGGCCAGTCGCCTCCCGCAGAGGGAGGCCAGACTGCGGCTTAGGCCCGCTTCCCGTGGGTAGCGGGCCTAAGCCATCAGTAGGACATCCCATGAGGGCTCCTGGACTGTGAGGGGGGGGAGGCAGGCTGGGCTGAGGGACCCCCCTCCCCCATGCACGAATTTTCGTGCACCAGGCCTCTAGTGTTTACTATACTTAGACACACTTCTGCTTGGAGACATTTGAATGCATTTTCAATGTATTTTTATTTAATTTGTTTTTTTAAATGAATTGATTTTGTTCTTTCCTAGTCTTATACTAACTAATATGAGGGCAAATATCTTTATTATTTTTAAAAAATATATTTTATTGACTCTCTACAGAGAGGAAGAGAGAGGGATAGAGAGTTAGAAACATCAATGAGAGAGAAACATCGATCAGCTGCCTCCTGCACACTCCCTACTGGGGATGTGCCCACAACCAAGGCACATGCCCTTGACCTCGGAATCGAACCTAGGACCCCTCAGTCCGCAGGCTGACGCTCCATCCACTGAGCCAAACCAGTCAGGGCGAGGGCAAATACCTTTAGTTCAAGGTCTTCCTTTGGTTTTCGCTTTGAAAGCTACCTTTTGATTTTGAATTTGGGGAAACTAAGCTTCTGCTCTTCCTTCTAGCTAAGCTTAGACTGCTACTTTCCCACCTAATTTCTGTTGGGAATAATCCACTGTATTCTACTGGGATTTACTATTAGCAATATTTTTCAACATTACCTCTGATGCAGATGACTCTGGTTTTAAAATGCTTGGATGTTTTTCTACTTTTTCTTCCAGTTGAGAGGGTTTATTACTCAGTTTTCTGTCTGTTGCAGCTTCATATTGTTGTTCCTCTAAAGGTACCATTTTGTTCCCTTCGGTTATTGTCAGGCTAGGAATAGAGAACAATGGAGCAGCTCTTTGTTTTGCTGGTTCATCCCCTTTAGGAGCCAACTCCTTTGGATGATCTCTATCCTGCTGGTTCAAAGTTGGTAGAGTCTGGCCTTTCTTATCATCATTACCCAGTAACTAGAAAATATATCAATAAAACAAGCTACCAATTAATCATTACTGACTAGAAATATTTAAAACTAACAAAACTGGACTTAAAATCATTTGTACCCTTATCCTTTATCATAACAAGTTACCATCAATATTTGTAAATTATTACAGTCCTTATAAAAGAATTGAGCAATTCTCTACTTGCCTGAAAACATGGACTATTCTCCATAACAATGTTCATACTACTTTATAAATCAATGGTTCTCATATATTCAGATGTTATAAATCAGCAACATCTCAAAAAAGAATATAGTATAACTTTTTATTGTTATACTATCACCAACATATCATAAAATAAAGGACATTTTAATAGCAAAATAGTACAAAGAATGGTATCTTATAATAAAGGACTGCTAAACTAAATAAATTGAGCTGTATGAAAAGTTCTCTATCTTTTTTCCCCTCTCTCTCCCTCCCTGGACTGAGGGAAACAGTACATATTAACTCTTCAACTGATATTTGACCCAAAGGTGAAAATCATTAAATCCCATTTGTCAAGTAACATAGAAGAGTCTTTTATTTTTTATTGGTTTACATAGGAATTCACTACTTTATGGAATGTGCCTTCTGTAAAATTAGATTAAAAGCAAATAATATCATGTGAACTCTATTTTTATTATAAGATATAGATTATCATTACATAGAGAAAAAGTAAAGAATGTGGTTCGGTCTGCGGCATCCATTTCTAAGGTCATTATGCAGAACTTGATGCTTTTTCTTTTACGTGCCCCCCCTTCTCTTTGTCCCCTATCTTCATAGATATTTTTAAATGTTACTATTTTATGCTAAAACTTCTCTTTTAAGAGTATAATTTTACTTAAATAAGTCATGTAACTGTAACAATATTGCCATAACAAAAATAACAGGATAAACTGAATAACTTCTTGAGTGCTTTTATTTCCATTTGTAAATATTTTTCCATTTATAAATATTTCATCCCTTTAAAAAATAGTGACTATTAGAAGTTGTCTTCCAAGTTCCCTTACCTCAGTTGGAATAGTTTCAACTTCCTTATTTATATAAGAGATATCTGTTAAATTAACAGAATATTTTATTATATAGAAAACAAACATATTTATATGTACACCAATAAATTATTATTATTATAGTTTTTCTCACCAAGAATAAAGAACAATTTAAATCAAGGTAGCTATTCAAACAAACACTATTTAGTAAAAACAGACTGATGAATCTCTTGGAAGATCGGGAAGAATGTACAAGTGTGAAGGAAAAATGAAAACATATAAAGTGATGAGATTTCAGATCCATTGATTAAGGCATAAAAACAAGTATTCAGTGTATTTTGCTAAAAGTCAAAAGGAAATAAAATAAATCCAGATGGTCAGTGATAAGGTTGGGATTGGAAAAAAGAGTGAAAAGAGTCCATTCAAGAGAGGCTGAATAAAGCACTTGTAAACTTTTTCTAGAAATATGAAGGATACATTTTAATAGAGAGAAAAGGAAAACCTAAAAGAAAGAGGGAATAAAGAATTGAGATACAAAGGAATTAAGTCTAGTAAAAAAAATTATATGATCATTATTAGCTGCACAATCGTGCTCAGCTCACTTTTCTGAGTCTTGCTTTTCTCATATATAAAATAGGCCAATGATATGTTATAGGTATGACACAAATATATGTAAGATGTGAGCAGCCATATGGTTAAATGTTTGAGTTCTTGGGTCAAACAGAGTAGGCTCAAATTCAATCCTCACCATTTATTGGCTGTGTGACCACTGATTGGTTTGATCCTCATTTTTTTCATCTGTAAAAATGTGGTTAAATGATAATAGTGCCCTCAATTAACTGCTGTGAGGATTGATTTATAGAACCCAAGTAAAGTGCCTAGAACACTGTGATCAATAAATGTTAGCTATGCCCTTGCCAGTTTGACTCAGTGGATAGAGTGTCGGCCTCTGGACCAAAGGGTCATGGGTTTGATTCTGGTCAAGGGCACATACCTTGGTTGCAGGCTCCTCCCTGGCCTGGGCCCTGGTCGGGGCTCGTGCAGGAGGCAACTAATTGATGTGTTTATCACACATCGATATTTCTCTCTGTCTTTCCCTCTCTTCCACTCTCTCTAAAAATCAATGAGCCGAAACCGGTTTGGCTCAGTGGATAGAGCGTCGGCCTGCGGACTGAAGGGTCCCGGGTTCGATTCCGGTCAAGGGCATGTACCTTGGTTGCGGGCACATCCCCAGTGGGAGGTGTGCAGGAGGCAGCTGATCGATGTTTCTCTCTCATCGATGTTTCTAGCTCTCTATCCCTCTCCCTTCCTCTCTGTAAAATATCAATAAAATATATTTAAAAAAATAAAATAAAAATAAAAATCAATGAAAAAATATCCTTGGGTGAGGAAATAAATAAATAAATAAATAAATAAATAAATAAATATTCGCTGTAACTATAGGAAACCATAGGAATACCAAAAGGAAAGAAGTCACTAGCTGATCCAATGGGACTTAAAATAAGCTCTTTGGATAAATGGGAAAAAAATTAATTAAATAAAAAAGATGGCCACCACCAGTGAGTGAGAGGTAAACATCCCATCTTAAACAGTGATACTGAAGAGAGAAATGTGATTCCCCTACACCTAAAACGTGAATGTTTCAGGCGAAAAGTGAGCTAAAGATGCAACAGCTCTGCCAGGCTGGCTGGCCTCAGAGGTCAAGAAATGAATATATAGATGCTTGATGTAGCCAGGGAAGGAGAGGCAGAGAAGTAGAAAAGTCACCTGTGACCAAAATCTTAAAACAATGTACTTATTCCACACTTCAGAATTTAAGATTTTAAAGATATGGTATTGTGCATCCATTTTAACTTTCTAAATGAAACTTTTTACGGAGATTTTTTTCAAAAAGATTGCATGAACAGTTTTTTCCATAATTAAATATCTTACTGATATTTGTGTTATGTTTGCAAATTTAATACTAATTTAATTTCCTGTCCCTCTCTCTCCCATTCCCCCCTTTCTCTTTCAGGTACCACACACACACCCTCCACGTAAGAGAGACCAATAGCTCTACAGTTAACAATGTTTAAAGTACCTTTTCATAGGTCATAGTTAAAATTTAACTTTTTTCTTGACCTTAAAGTAGGAAAGGACTATTAAAAAATTAAAATAACTGGATTAAGTCTAAGTCTTTTCCTTGAAGTGTTACAAAAGAAAACTATGGGGGAGAAACCAAGATGGCGACATAGGTAAGCACCTAAACTGCTGCCCCGCAAAACAATTTCAAAGCTACAACTAAAAGACAGAACGGACACCATCCAGAACCACAGGAAAGCTGGCTGAGTGGAGATTCTACAACTAGAAGGAAAGAGGAAAACTCATGGAGAAGGAGCGGCAAAGGGCTGAGGTACGGAGACACGCGCACGTGCAGAAAGGAAGGGCGGCGGAGTGCCTGGCTGGCTTTCTCTGGCGGAAGGGGGAAGGAAGCCCCCGACTGCACTGAACCCCAGTTCCGACTGCACTGAACCTCAGTTCCGGGCAAAACCCTGTGGACCCAGGCTCATACAGGGGGAGTTTGGACTGTCAGGTAGAGAGAAAGGCACACGGAGACTCGGAGTCTTGGAGACTCAGGGGAGCCGTGGCGGCAGGGGTCTGGAGGTGTGAGTGTGCACAAAGACTGACTGTGGAGGTTACCACAGGCTATCCCTAGCGGAAGGGAGTCAGAAGCTCCTGACTGCACTGAACCCCAGTTCCGACTGCACTGAACCGCAGTTCCGGGCGAGCCCCTGGGGACCCACACTCTTACGGGGGAAATCTGGACTGTAAGGCGGCAACTCGGGAACCGCAGAAGGCAGAGGTCTGAAGACTCGCACGCAAGGGCAGGGCTGACAGGAAGCCAAGACTGTCTGCTCCACCCTGAGACTCCACCCCTTCCAAGATGAGCACAGAGGCTTTTGCAATCTGGCAAGGCTAATCCTATAAGGCTGTCTCCAGCACCAAAAATCTCCCAGTGTAGACATAGCTGATCCTCACAGCCAACTGGCCTGCAGGTCAATTCCTCCCAGTGATACCAACAATCAAGACTTAACTACAACAAGGCTGTACACACAGTCCACAAAGGGGTGCACCAAGAGTGTCCACCTCAGGTTAACTGGGGAGGCCGACCCACTGGGCCATATAGGAAACCTAGCACACAAAGCTACCCTACCAACTCAGGGAAGCAGTGAAAAATGGGGAGATGAAGAAACAGATCACAAACGAAAGAAATGGAGGAAAACAAACGACTGGATATAGAATTCAAAACCACGGTTATAAGGCTTTTCAAGAATATCCTAGAAAATGCCGATAAATATAACGAGACCCTCGAAGATATGAAAAAGGACCAACTAGAAATTAAACATACACTGACTGAAATAAAAAATATTATACAGAGACCCAACAGCAGACTAGAGGAATGCAAGAATCAAGTCAAAGATTTGAAATACAAAGAAGCAAAAAACACTCAACCAGAAAAGCAAAAAGAAAAAAGAATCCAAAAAGTTGAATATAGTGTAAGAAGCCTCTGGGACAACTTCAAGTGTACCAACATCAGAATTATGGGGGTGCCAGAAGAAGAGAGAGAGCAAGATACTGAAAACCTATTGGAAGAAATAATGACAGAAAACTTCCCCCACCTGGTGAAAGAAATAGACTTACAAGTCCAGGAAGTGCACAGAACCCCAAACAAGAGGAATCCAAAGAGGACCACAACAAGACACATCATAATTAAAATGCCAAGAGCAAAAGACAAAGAGAGAATGTTAAAAGCAGCAAGAGAAAAACAGTTAATTACCTACAAGGGAGCACCCATACGACTGTCAGCTGATTTCTCAACAGATACTATGCAGGCCAGATGGGAGTGGCAAGAAATACTCAAAGTGATGAATAGCAAGAACCTACAACTAAGACTACTCTACCCAGCAAAGCTATTATTCAGAATGGAAGGTCAGATAAAGAGCTTCACAGATAAGAAAAAGCTAAAGGAATTCATCACCACCAAACCAGTATTATATGAAATGCTGAAAGGCATTCTTTAACAAGAGGAAGAGGAAGAAAAAGGTAAAGATAAAAATTATGAACAAATACATATCTACCAACAAGTGAACCTAAAAATCAAGTGAATGAAAAATCTGATGAACAGAATAAACTGGTGAATATAATAGAATCAGGGGCATAGAAAGGGAGTGGACTGATAATTCTCAGGGGGAAAGGGGTTTGGGTGCAGGAAGAGACTGGACAAAAATCGTACACCTATGGATGAGGACAGTGTGGGGGGAGGTAAGGGCAAAGGGTGGGGTGGGAACCGGGTGGAGGGGAGCTATGGGGGGGAAAAAGGAGAAACAATTGTAATAATCTGAACAATAAAGATTTATTAAATTAAAAAAAAGAAATACTATGCATTTAAACTATAATGAAAGGCATATTTATTCCTTATCAAAATATGAAATCCACTTAAAGCAAATTACTAATTTTATATTTGTAATATAACTATCCTGTTTTTAATTATCTTAATAATAAACACAAAAAGTAAACTAGTTTCTTAACCTGATGTTACAGTATCTTCAGGCTTCTTTTCGAATTGGCTTTCAGGTACCTCATAGGTATTACTTCCCTAGAAGCAAAATAGATGAAGAAAGAAAGAAAGAGAAAAAATATATTAGACAAATGTTTAAAGAGCTAAACATTTTTCTCTGCCTTCGTAACTTTTAATATTTTTAATGAACAGAAGACAAGAAGGATATGGGTCTGTGAGAAAAGGAAACCAAACAGCACTATTTTAAAGAGAGATACATCTGGCTAGGACTTGAAGTTCCAGGGAGATGATACCCAGGAATTGATAGGGTATTTAATGATGACTGTATGAGAGAAAAAGATTATAAGATAAACGACATAATGTAACTTCAAGGACTGTGAGAGGAAACAGATGACTTTTTTATTTAAATATATTATGGCCTATGAGTTGATAAGTGATGTGGATCTTTACAAAATTCCAAGAAGAATTATAAGGTAAAGTAATCACACTTATAAAATACTGATTTTTCAATAAGAACCCAAAGTCCATAGTCCCTTTAATGAAGAACCCCCAAAATTTTCCTAAAATATCCATTCAGTTTGGTAATGCTAATCCATTTATTCTATAGCAGCAGAACTCTGCCCAATTATAGCAGAGATATTAAAAATCATGAATATATTAATATAACTATCATTTCATTTCATTGGTTTATCTATCTACTGAAATCCCTGTGAATCCTTATTGCCAGATAAAAATAGAGGTTAGACTGCATTTCTAAATATTAAACCTTACTTATATATCTGATAAGGGTCTAAATTTGTAAAGAACTCTTACAACTCATCAATAAAAATACAAATAACCCAGTTTTTAAAATTAGCAAAGGATTTGAATAAACATTTATCCAAGAAGACATACAAATGACCAGTAAGCACAGGAAAAGATGCTCACATCATTGTTCATCAGAGAAATGCAAATCAAAACCACAATGAGATACCACTTCAAAATCACTACAACAGTTATATTTTTTAAAGAGAAAATAAGTGTTGGAGAAGATGTTGAACCCTCATGCATTGCTGGTTGAAGGTAAAATTGTGCCACTACTGTGGAAAACAGTTTGGTAATTCCTGAAAAAGTTAAACAGGGAATTACTATGTGATCCAGCAATTCCACTCCATGTATATCCCCCATCACCACCACCAAATTAAAAACATATGCTCACATAAAAACCTGCACACGAATATTCATAAGCAGCATTATTCATAATAGCTACAAAGTGGAAACAACCTAATGCCTATCAGCTGAATAGGTAAATGTTGTATATCTATACAATGGAATATTATTTGGCAATATAAGAAATAAAGTATTGATACATGCTACAACAAAGATGAACCTTGAAAACACTATGCTAAGTTAAAAAAGCAAGTCATAAAGGACCATATATTGTATGATTTCACTTATATGAAATGTCTAAAAAAAGCAAACCTATGGAGACTGAAAGTAAGGCTAGGGAACATGGGAACTTGAAGGATACAGCCTAAGAGGTGTGGGGTTTCTTTTGGGGGTAAAGAATATGTTTGAAAATTGATTATAACAATGGACACACAACTCTGTGAATATACTAAGGGTCACTGAATTGTACACTTTATTATATTTTTAAGTAATCTTGTATTGATGCTTTGAGAGAAGGTAGCATTCTTTTTTGTTTTAAAATGTTTTTTATTTTTATTGATTTCAGAGAGGAAGGGAGAGGGAGATAGAAACATCAATGATGAGAGAGAATCACTGATTGGCTGCCTCCTGTACGCCCCCTACTGGGGATCAAGCCTGCAACCCAGGCATGTGCCCTTGACCAGAAAGGAACCCGGGACTCTATGGTCCACAGGCCAACACTCTATCCACTGAGCCAAACTGGCTAGGGCAAATTGTACACTTTATTTATTTATTTTTTATTATTTTTTTTTATATATGATTTTTTTAATATATTTCATTAATTTTTTTTACAGAGAGGAAGAGAGAGGAGAGGGATAGAGAGCTAGAAACATGGATGAGAGAGAAACATTGATCAGCTGCCTCCTGCACACCTCCTACTGGGGATGTGCCTCAACCAAGATACGTGCCCTTTACCGGAATCGAACCTGGGACCTTTCAGTCCGCAGGCCGATGCTCTATCCACTGAGCCAAACCGGTTTCAGCAAATTGTACACTTTAAATGGGTGAATTATATACTATACAAATTATATCTTAACAAGCTGTTAAAACAGATCCAGAGACAGAGAAGCATTGATCAGATCATCAAACCTCAGAGGGAAGGTAGGAGAGGGTGGGGGTAAGGGAGAAAGATCAACCAAAGGACTTATATGCATGTATATAAGTCTAACCAATGGACACAGACACCAGGGGGGTGAGGGCATGAGTTGGGGGGGAGGTAATGGGGGGAAAGGACACATATGTAATACCTTAATCAATAAAGAAAAAATAAAAGGAAAAAAAACAAGCTGTTAAAATACTAAACCTTATAAATTAATAAATATTTATTGAATGTCACATTATAATAGTAGAGTGCATGAATCATAAATAACATTTTTATATCAAGAACATAAATAATACCTGATCATCACTTTTAATTATCATAATCTTTTAAAATAAAAATTATTAAAAGCTCTATATGGGAGAACATATTATGTTAATTACCTTAAGTTTATTAGGTTCCAATTTGGGGTTAAGAATTTCTTCTAAATATGTAGCTTTTTCTCTCCATGTAGGCAGATCTCTATATTCTTTTTTCATTTTTTCCAGCCTAAAAAAAGACAGAGTTATAGATTTAAAAAGCAAGAAAAATATATATGGTAGAGTCACAAAAGAATACATACAGTATGATCTATTTTTAAAAGTTCTAAAAGAGGCAAACCAATAATATATTGTTTAAGGAAACATTGGACCTAAACTATACATTATATCAGATTGGCTTAATATTTACAAAACATTCCATCCAACAGTAGTAGAATATACATTCTTCTCAAGCACATATGGAGCATTCACCAAATTAAAAGCATATGCTCACCCTAACTGGTTTGGCTCAGTGGACAGAGCATCGGCCTGCGGACTGAAAGGACCCAGGTTCGATTCCGGTCAAGGGCATGTACCTTGGTTGCAGGCACATCCCCAGTAGGGGGTGTGCAGGAGGCAGCTGATATAATGTCTCTCTCTCATTGATGTTTCTAACTCTCTATCCCTTCCCCTTCCTCTCTGTAAAAAATCAATAAAATATATTTTTTAAAAAAGCATATCTACACTAATAAAAGAGAAACATGCAAATTAACCATCACCCTGCTACACCCACCAGCCAATCAGGAGGGAGTATGCAAATTAGAAGGAGAAAGATGGCGGCCGCCCAGCTTCTCCAGGTGTGGAGTGGCCAGGCTGGGCAGGACGCCTGCTATAAGAGGGTGGGGGGGAGGCGAAGGGATCTATAGGAGCGGCACTCTGGCCACAGCAAAGACGAAGACTGCAGACTCTGGAGTCTGCAGCAAAGACGAAGATGGCAGACTCTGGCAGGAGTCTGCAGCAAAGATGGCAGACCCTGGCAGGAGTCTGCAGCAAAGATGCAGACCCTGGCAGGAGTCTGCAGCAAAGATGGCAGACTCCGGCCTGAGTCTGCAGTGAAGATGAAGAAGGCAGACTCCGGCTGGAGCGAAGGCCTGGGTCCCAGGTGCTGGAGGAAAACCAGTGCTGGAAGGGAAGGAAGGTCTTTGCACAAAACTCTTCATGCAACAGGCCTCTAGTGCTCACATAAAAACCTGCACATAAATACTCATAGCAGCATTATTCATAATAGCTATAAAGTGGAAACAACCTAATGCCTATCAGCTGGCTGACGCCTGTCAGGTCTGGCTGGCTGCCAGATGCAAATGCATATCTTCTTTGAAAGTATATACACCCAAGAGTCTCAAATTAGTTCTATAAATTTTCAAATACAATGTTTGGCACTCGATAAAGACAAGTAGGTATATTATAAGATTTGACAGAAAACTATAAGAAAAAAGTCATCAATAGAAACAAACTTACAGGAGGAGATCCAGATAATGGAGAAATGATTACTATGTTCAAAAAAATTAAGAGCTACAACTGAGAACTTTGGTAGAGAAGTGGAAACTATATAATAAAGGAAAATTCCACAACCAAGAAGAAGAAAACTGAAATTAAGAATTCAATTGGTTTAACAGCTGATTAGATACAAAGAAGAATGAACCAGTGAACTGTAAATAGGTCAGAAGAAAATATCTAGACTGAACTATACAGCAGAGAATGAGAGGCCTATAGATTCCACTATTGAGTCAGAAGGCAAAGCAAATATTGTATTTCCTCCTGTGAAAGAATCAATCTAAATGGAACCAAAGGATACAAAATGGAAAATCTCATCCATGTGACCTCAGAAAACAAAACTTAAGGACTGAAAAACTGATTTCCTATAAATCCCTAATTTACAGAAAACTGATAATATTGGAATTTTCTTAAATGATAGGAAATTAACCCAGGGTTTCTCACTCATATCAACCTGGGAAGTTTTATGGTTCCTTGATCATGAACAAGAAATGACCCAAGTCAAGTTGGTCTTGCAAAAGAGTTAAATTGAGCTGTTTGTATGACTGGCTGACTGGTTTTCTCAGCTCAGGGAATTTTCAAAGCTGGTCTCTATTTTTTTTAAATATATTTTTATTGATTTCAGAGAGGGAGAGGGAGAGAGAGATAGAAACATCAATGATGAGAGAATCACTGATTGGCTGCCTCCTGCAGGCCCACCACTAGGGATTGAGCTGGCTGCCTCCTGCAGGTCCACCCCTAGGGATCGAACCCGCAACCCGGGCATGCGCCCCCGACTAGAATTGAACCTGGACCTTTCAGTCCACAGGTTGACGCTCTATCCACTGAGCCAAACCAGCTAGGGCTCTATTTGTTTTTTATTTTACCAAATTCTACATTCCCTGTCCATACAGTATACCCCTAACCTTCAAATGACTTACTTATAGCTTGCTACAATTTGCATGTCCTCTGTTTTTCCTGAATAAACTAATCTTTTTGACAATTTTGAGCTTGCCTCAGTTTACCTCTTTATTTTCTTGACACTATCTCATAAGTTCTCATTTCTTTTCTTGCCATAACACTGACTTTTTAAAACAAACACCTAAATATGATAAACAAAACTCAGGTAAAACCTCTGAACCCATGAAATATAACCATGATGAAGGTTCAGACTAATAGCAAGCCCATGCCTCAAAGGAAAATATTAATCTATCTACACTAATAAAAGAGAAAGATGCAAACTGACTGTACCTTCGCGACGCCCACCATCCAGTCAGGAGTGAGTATGCAAATTAACCCAACTAAGATGGTGGGTTAATTTGCATATGCAGGCATCAAGTGGCCGGGGGCGGGGCGGGATGCTTGCATCGTCACCATGGCGACAACGCAGGCATTCCACACCGCCCCAGCAGCTCCAGTCCTCTGGGCAGCTGGGAAGGCGGAAAGGCAGCTCCGGGCCAGAGCAAAGGCAGAAAGGCGGCTCCTGGCCCGAGGGAAGGTGGTGCCAGCAGCCAGGGGAAGGAAAGCCCATTCTTGCACGAATCTTCATGCATCAGGCCTCTAGTATATATATAAAAAGCCAGCAACCGTAACGCTGTAACGACCAGTCACTATGACGCCCACTGCAGCCAGTGAACTGGCTCAATCAGGGGGTGGGGCTAGCCAGCCAACCTCCCACGGCCCCTCCCCCCAGCCTCCCCGCCCCTGATCAGCCTCTCCCACCCCAATCGAGGGTGGGGCAGCCGGCCAACCCCCGCATCGTCCTTCCCCCCAGTCGGCCCTGATTGGCCCACCCCATCCCAATTGGCCCTTAGCCCCTCCCCTGGCCAACTCCACCCTCAATCAGCCCCCCACCCAAATTGGGGGCAGGACCCATTGGCCAACTGCCCATGGCCCCTCTCCCAAGCTGGCCTGGCCCTGATCCGCCTATTGGGGCCCGGCTGGCCAGACCCCCTTCCCTGCCGCCCATGCATGAATTCATGCACTGGGCCTTTAATATACAAATAACACATAAATAATATTTTAAATATTTTTTATTTTTCTTTTGATTTTTACCTTTCCCGAGGTTGTTGCTGAAGCTTTTCAAGTCGCACTGCAGCAGGCTGGTTGGGTTGGGCTACTGGAGATGGCATCCCAACAGTAACTTTCAGGTCTGGGGATAAGAATGCTGGATATTCTATTGACTGTGGTATAATAACATTTCTGCAAAATGGTAATAAAGTTAAATATTGAAATTATACAAAAGTACACTTCTAAAACCGCTGGTAGCTATCACTTTAGAATCTTTCTCTTTTTTACCCTGTAAGCTCACCCTGTCTACCTTGAGCCATCAGAGGACAAGCTAGGAAAGAAGACAAAGTCAGAAATCCTGAGAGAAGTGCTCTCTGAGTACTCTTACTACTAAGATCATGGGCAACAGAAGTGGGAAGGAAGGACTTAAAGTTCTAAAGAGAAATAGAAAGTGTTTGAGCCCAGACCTCTCTCCCAATCTCTATCATGGCCCAGTCAAGTTGATACATAAAATATACTATCACATCCACCTTTTGTCATATTGGCACTCATAAACATTTCCTTAAAATATATTTAGTCACCAACTGAAAACAATAACAAGGTCATAATTCCTCCTAATCTGTTACAACTATCCTACACACAACCAAAAACTAACTAGCCTCTTCCTCACAAGAGGAGGTGCAAAGTCCTTTACCCTTCTCCTCGTTATCCTGAAACTTAAATTCTATAATGAAAGGTTAACAATATTTAAATATTATGATGTAAAGTCAATATATCTTATGTTAAATGATAAGAAGATAAGAGAGGGAAGATATTTATGATATATACAGGGTATCCCCCCAAAAAATATACACACATTTTGAGTAATTATTAATTGCAATGGGTTAAATCTGAAAAGAAAGAAACATTAAGAGGGCTATTAGCTGTTATGTATACATTTTGGGGGGACACACTGTATTTTCAGATCACTTGGTAAATGGGCCAGAGTAGCACCCAAGTGAGAAATGTGTTGCCTCCAAAATCCAGAGGCTCATTCGATGTTGTGCCTCTTTTTTTGTTCAGGAGGGGCCAAACACAACTTAACTTTCACCTTAGAAAAATTCTGACAAGCCCCATGTCACTGACTCCTAAAATTTCACTGTGGTAGAAGGCACCTGAATTTTGTTAGATTTATTTCCCACCCTGACATGCAAATGTCTTGCCAATAAGTCTAGAGCTACGTATGGTGCCAGGAAGGTACTAGAATTATCAGGGGGATCACTTGGTTAATAATATAATTGTCTAGCCACTGTTCTATACACCTGGAACTAAAAAATTTTTTAAAAAGTATAGTTCTTGCTCACTTGATCTAATCAGCACAATGTCATCACTATGCTGGACCAGGGTGATCAGCTGTGTAAGGGAAAGGTGACGAGTCCTGTGAAATAAATTGTGACATACAGGACTGGAGGATTGATACACCCCTCAGATAGAACAGTGAAGGTGTGTTGCTGGCCTTGCCAGCTGATAGCAAACTGCTTGATGGTCTTTATTAACAAGCATGGAGAAAAAAGCATTTGCCAAGTCAATAGTTGCATACCAGGTACCAGGGAATGTGTTAATTTGCTCAAGCAAAGAAACCAGTTCTGGCACAGCAGCTGCAATCAGAGTCACCACCTGGTTAAGCTTACAGCAATCTACAGCAGGTCCTCGGATTATGTTGGAGATCCGTTCCTACGGCGATGCAACACGATTTTCGCCGTAAGTCGGAACCCACCTACATCACTCACATGGAGCACATACACAGCAGTAATGAAGTGAAACAGTAAAAATAATTTAAAGAAAGATAACAATTCCTGACCTTTACTTGTGGTAAATAAATAATAAAAACCATAAAGCACATATGTACAGACATCGAAATGACAGAACTTTTTTTTTTAAATAAATAAATGGGAGATGGCGACGTAACCATGAAACGACCTATGTTGAGTCCGACGTAACCAGAGGCTTGTCTGTACTGTCAGTCTCCAAGATCCATCTGCTTTCTACACAGGTAAATAAGTAAGTTGAATGTGATGGGAATCACCCTTCTGGATTTTTCAAGTCCTTGATGATGGCACTAATCTCTGTAATCCCTTGAGGAATGTGGTATTGCTTTTGGTTTACTATTTTCCTGGGTAGAGGTGGCTCTAGTCGTTTCTGTTTGACCCTTCCTACCATAATATCCCTCATTCCACAGGTCAGGGAACCAATGTATGAATTCATCAACTGCTGAGTATATTTCTTCCAACTACGTATTCTGGAATTAGGGAAATAATTTGTGAATGGGTTTGGGGACCCACTAGGCCCGCTGTGGGATGGATCAGAGTTAAAACTCCATTGATCACCTGACCTTCATAAACCCCTGCTCTGACTGGTCAACAACAGTGATGTGTTGGACCTTCTGAAATTAGTGTCAGCTCAAAGCTAATGTCCAGTAACTCTGAAAAGTTAGATTATTTCCTTTCCCTAATGCACAGTTATCCTGGTAAAATGCTAATGACATTTTCTGACCATAGACAAATTTTTGGCTATTTGGAAGTAACACTAGAGTGTGTGGAAGTCAGGTAAATGTTACTATACTGCAGAGCAGAAAACTAAAAACTATTAGACATCTTGATCTTAAAAGTCCCTCACTTCTTTCTCCAAAAGGAATATTCCACTGGCCACCCCTCATCAGGCCACCCACCTCCTTCCCTCTTTCAGCCATGAAGCTGTCACCCACCTCCTTTATTTTTTTTATCTCCAGACCTCCTCACCAGCTCTCTTCAGGAGTGTAACGAGAAACTCAAATTTTCTTCCTCTTTTTTAAGCAAAACAATTCACTGCTCTCTTTACCTTGGAGTCTAACCCATTCTGGCCATTTCCTAACAAAACCAAAATGCTCATCGATCGGATTCAATGTTTGAAAAGCCACATGATCTGACAGTGTTAGTAAGACTTAAACACTTACGTCACAGGGTCTGTTCTTTCCGGAGGCGGTGCAATATTCATAAACATAGGTGGCTCAACAATTTTCTGAAGAGGTTTTAACTGAAGAAAATGATAAGTATATTTTAACACTGTTTAATGACAGTTACAGTTCACCCTAATTCTACTATTCTTTAGGACTATAAAATAGGCTTTAACAACACATATAACAAGAAAAGAAATTAAAAGGGGAAGAAAGAACTAATATCTATTGAGCACTAAATATCTGCCAAAAGGGGAACTAACCTGATGTGAAAATCCATAACCAAAATTTCCATAGGAGAATATAAAGTCCACCTCCATCCTGCAGACAAACTAAACATGTGGAAAACTTACTTTATTGTTTGATCAGAAAGATATTTTAATAAAGAAGTGATAACAAGTGATATTTTTACATCACAAATTTATAAGTTAGAAAACCAAAGCATGAATCTCCTGATTTACAAACAAAACAAAACAAAAACAAGCTAATAAAAATAAACGCATTTACACAAGGAAATCTTATTTAAAAATCTATTAAGTTACTAAAATTTTAAAAACTTTTGTGTTAAAGTTAAGGAATGTTATATGACTAGAATATGGAGAATATCAATTTATAATTGTTAACAGGATTATGCTGAGATACATATATATGTATATTCATATACATGTATATATATATTTTAAAGTATTTACTCACACTTCTCTCACCTCCACTTCCATTTTCAGATAATATTTGATTTAGACACTGAATTCAGCTCGCTAATATGTGAAATAAAGGAGGGTGTCAGAGGTTATGACCTCAAATGTCCATCATTCTGGTGTTTTCTTTTGTTGTTGTTTTTTTTGGTTAATTTTCACCCCATGATATTTTTCCATTGTTTGTTTGTTTTTTTTAGAGAAGTGGAAGGGAGAGGGAGTAAGAGAGAGAGAAACATCAATGTGAGAGAGACACATTGATTGGTTGCCTCCCACATGCACCCAAACCAGAGCTGGGGATTGAGCCTGCAACCGAGGTACATGCCCCTGACCAGAATCGAACCCAGGACCCTTCAGTCCACAGGCAGACACCCTATCAACTGAGCAAAACCAGCCATCATTCTATTTTTTATGTCCCTGTCCCTGTTTTGGCTATTGGCAGCAGAAGCCTCTCTGAATAGAAGTGCAATTAATCAAGATAGTAATTTTAAGTACTTAGAAAGAAACTCAAGTAAGAACTGTAAACATCTCTTCAGAAACTCCTCAAGGTGAAAAATACGGTTTCCTTTGCAAGGGAGGACCCTGAGGCTGTGCAGTCCAAGGAGCGGTGGAGGCATCTTGCTCTCTTCCCCCATGATTCTCTTTTTCTCGTTCACCATTTAGCAGTCAGATAGAGTTTTTTGTTTTTGTTTTTTTTTAAATATATTTTATTGATTTTTTATAGAGAGGAAGAGAGAGGGATAGAGAGTTAGAAACATCGATGAGAGAGAGACATCGATCAGCTGCCTCCTGCACGCCCCCCACCGGGGATGTGCTCGCAACCCAGGTACATGCCCTTGACCGGAATCGAACCTGGGACCCTTCAGTCCGCAGGCCAACGCTCTATCCACTGAGCCAAACAGGTTAGGGCAAGATAGAGTTTTTTAAAGAAGGTGGAGATAAAGATTTTATGAATAAATATTGTACTTTCTATTCAATATATTTCCATGAATTCAAACAGTGTCTAGCAGGATACCAAAAGAATAAAAACAATAGAGGCTACAAACAATATCAAGAGTAAAGTTACATGAAATGTTAAGTTTGGGCAAAAAACTTTGGAAGTTTCAGTAAAGCTCTTACTGTGTTTTCATTCAACATTTGAAATTCTTCAGTAAAGCACCCTTTCTAGAAAAAAGTAATAAATAAAATTCTTAAATATTGACTCATTCATGTATATAATTTAAACCATTTCATAATTTAAAAAATCAGATAATGATTTTAACACACATACTAATTTAATAGCTAATTACAAATAAAATGAATATTTGGAAGAAAATAAAAATTCTAGGTTGAACCAAAAATAAATGTTAATATTTATGTTTTAGAAAAAAATCTTCCTGCTAGTTTTAGTTCCTCCTTATGGAAGTCTTAAAGGACCTGCCTACAGTACTTTTAGGAATCATTTCTGTAGTTTGTGATTGAAGGGTTAAACATAAATTTAAAAACACACACACACAAAACAAAAACCATAAACCTACATGCTAAGCTGACTCCTGACAGAACTGGGGGCTTCTCTCATCTTTCAGGGACTGTTGGGATCTTTTAAACCAGGTCAACCTTGGTGTCCTTGGTCACCATCTCTGGTCATCTCTGCTGTGCTATCAGTTCTCCCACTATCAGTTGAATGCAACACCCCACGGTTCCCTTCCTTCCCAGCATTTCCCACCTTGACTCGTGAAATTCCCATTCCATAATTAACAGCTTTACATCTTCTTTAAAATATATTTTTATTAATTTCAGAGAGGAAGGGAGAGAGAGAGTGAAATATCAATGATGAGAATCACTGATAGGCTGCCTCCTGCATGCTCCCTACTGGGGGATCGAGCCCACAACCTGCGCATGTGCCCTGACTGGGAATTGAAAGGTGACCTCCTGGTTCATAGGTTGACGCTCAACCACTGAGCCATGCAGCAACCTTACACCTTTACCTGATCCACTATACATTTCCCTTTACTTTACCTGAGACCCGGTTCACCACTAAACTCAAGTGAAGGCCCATGTACCTCAAGGTCAGGAGGTGGGGTAACATCGTCCACACTCCCTTCTACTGCTTAAAGGTAGATATACAGTTTCCTCTTTTAAGCCTCATGCTATCTGGCGTCTCTTGCAGACATTCCAGTCACTAACCACTAATTCTCACTTAGCGAAACATAGATCAGTCAAAATAATAAGTACTGATATACACTCCCCCTGGATTAAACACCTGTCTAATTGAACAAGAGTTAAACTGTTTTAACATCTGGCCACATGTGCGTTGTCTGTGTGTCCATATACACGTTTACTGCACAATTTATAAGTTGCAGCCGTCATCTCACTTGACTCCTAAATATCAAACTCCCCCCTGCGTACTGTAAAGATAAGGATGGCCTTCCACATAACCACAATATTAGTATCAGACTTTAGAGAATTAATAATTTTAGAATTTTATCTAATATGCAATATATATTCAAAATTCCCTAAATTTCACAAGAATGTCTTTTGTAACTTTTTCAAATTTGTATTCAAAGTTGTTGTATCTAAAAATCTCGAACAGTTGCTCCATTTTTTTTAATGACAACTTTTTAAAGAAGCAAAGCTGGTATGCCTCACATTATGCATTTACCTGACCATGTCATCATTTAACTTTTTCCCTATTCCCTAAACGTTAGGTCAGTTAGGTCTCTAGACTCAGGTTAGTTAGGCTTGGGCTCAACGTTTTTGATGAGAATAATTCCTAGGTTGTGTACGTCATATTGTATCACGTTAGGTGTTAAATTGTCCACAATCTCTTATGCTAAGTTCAAGCTCTTAGTTAAAGTGGTAGCCACCACATCTCCCTATTGTTCTGGCACTTTCCCCTTTGTAATAATTAATCTGTGGGCTCTTACTGTGGCACCATGCAAATATCTTATTCCCCAAGCACCTTTTACCTAATGTTTCTAGTACCGTTGCTAACTCTTGACTGAACTTACTATAAAAAGTTGTAAAAATGGTGAGTTTGTAATTCTATCACTCCTTCTACATTTATAACTGGCATTCTTCTGTTTAAAAATAAAAAGCTTCCTTTTTTCTTCCCAGTCTCTCTCTCTCTCCTCTCTGTCATCACCAAGGATTCATTGATTTTTCCTTTTTCAAAATTTGTAACGTGGGAGGGAACACTCCTAGGAAGGAGAAAGCAAGAGAGAAGGACTCATAAAACCTATAATAATAAAAGTGTAATATGCTAATTAAACCAGACAGCCGAACGACCTGCCTGATGACCATGCTATGACACCCACTGGCGCCAGACCAGCCAAGGCGGGTGTGATGTGATTGGTGGGGGGCCTGGCCATTGCCCCATGATCACCCTGCAGAGGGAGGTTCAGGCCACCAGACGGCGGGGTGATCAATCAATCGGGAGGCTCCACGATCGCCCCAAAGAGGGAGGCCCAGGCCACCGACCAGCAGGCTGCAGCAGGTGGGCAGGACCTACCTCTTTGGGGCGATCGATCGCGGGGTTCCCAGACTGTGAGTCAGCACAGGCCAGGTTGACGGCCGCCCCCCCCCCCCCCGCCCCGCACAAATTTCGTGCACCGGGCCTCTAGTCTGTATATAAACTCTGTCCAAAACTTTGGCTGACCCCTAAATGACACACACACAGAGCAGATGGCAAGCAGCCCAGCTAAGGATAAAAGAACTGACATTTATGCTGCCAACTAAGAGGTAGAGTTTGTGGTTTGAGTCTTATTTTAAAACATTTCAGAAAGCATAATAAAACAAGCTTAATTTTTCAGATTGTATCACTGCCCTTCCAGAAAATAAAATTTCAAAAACATTATGCTGTTATAAACCAAATCTCTCTCTCTTTTTTTAAACAGGCAGAGGAGATATTGTTTCCTGAGCACACGAGTTTGAAGGCAGATAATAAACAAAAGGAATCCATCAGGTATAGGTAAATCTTAACAATAAACACCAACTGGACAATGTGATACTAAAGTAAAAAATATTTTGATACATACCTGAATTACTTCATAAAGGTGTACCTGAACACGCCCTAACAAAATATGTTTTTCTTTATTATAATATTGCATTAGATCCAAGTAAATTTTATTCCGGGCATCATTTTGACGTCTGGGAACCTTGATAGAAAATACATATAAAAAGAAGGCTTTAAATTGTCAGTCTGAATTTCAGATATAAGTTCTGAATAAATACATCCATAAACTATATTATATTATGTGCATAGTCTAATGATTAGTTTTCATGTTATTAGTCATAACTTTTCAAACTCAGAGTCACTTATAACCTAATCTCACAAAAATCAGGATCTTCTTTATGTCTAATGTCAATTACAGTCTTTTTGAAACACCCATGGCTACATTCTCTCTCTTTTTTTAAACCCTTTCAGTCTTTTTTTTTTTTTTAACTTTTTGATAAAATGGACACCGTTGTCTCAACTTGGAACTTTGAAACCTGTAATACAATACCATTACTATGTCACCTTTAAAATCCATACTCTCTTGCTAATTAGAAAAATATCTCATGCCTCCCTACCCCAAGATTCTAAGTGCTTAAAAATTTTTAAGTGATTTATAATTGACATCATTGTATTACTTGTAGGTGTGCAAAACAATGATTTGATATTTGTATATATTGCAAAATGATTATCACAATAAGTTTAGTTAACATCCATCACCATACAGTTAGAATTTTTGTCTTGTGATGAGAACTTTTAAGATCTAGTCTCTTAGCAATTTTCAAATATACAATACAGTATTATAACTATTGTCACCATGCCATACGTTAGATATCCAGAACGTATTTATCTTATAACTGGAAGTTTATACCTTTTGACCACCTTACCCATTTCACCCACCCCCAAAACTCCACCTGTGGCAACCATCAGTCTGTTCTCTGTATATATGAGTTAGGTTTGGGTTTTTTGATGGTGGTGTTTTTTTTTCTTTTTAGATTTATATGCGATCATGCAGTATTTGCCTTTCTTTGTCTGACTTATTTCACTTAGCATAATGCCCTCAAGGTCCATCCATTTTGTTGCAAATGGTAGGATTTCTTTCTTTTTCATGACTAAACTAGAGGCCCGGTGCACGAAATTCATGCACGGGAGGGGAGGGGTGTCCCTCAGCCCAGCCTGCACCATCTCCAACCTGGGACCCCTTGAGGGATCGGGCCTAAATGGGCGGTCAGACATCCCTCTCACAATCCAGGACTGCTGGCTCCCAACTGCCCTCCCCTGCAGGCCTGGGACCCCCCCCCCCCCCAGCTGTCCTCCCCTGCTGGCCTGGTTCCCCCCAACTGCCCTCCCCTGCAGGCCTGGGTCCCCCCCCCCCCCCCGCAACTGTCCTCCCCTGCAGACCTGGGTCCCCCCCAACTGCTCTCCCCTGCTGGCCTGGTCCCCCCAACTGCCCTCCTCTGCAGGCATGGTCCCCCCAACTGCCCTCCACTGCAGGCCTGGTCCCCCCCAACTGCCCTCCCCTGCTGGCCTGGTCCCCCCAACTGCCTTCCCCTGCAGGCCTGGGTCCCCCCCAACTGTCCTCCCCTGCAGGCCTGGTCCCCCCCAACTGTCCTCCCCTGCTGGCCTGGTTCCTCCCAACTGCCCTCCCCTGCAGGCCTGGGTCCCCCCCAACTGTCCTCCCCTGCAGGCCTGGCCTCCCCCAACCGCCCTCCCCTGCAGTCCTGGTCCCCCGCAACTGCCCTCCCCTGCTGACCTGGTCTCCCCCAACTGCCCTCCTCTGCCAGCCTGGTCACCCCTAACTGCCCTCTCTGCTTGCCTGATCACCCACAACTGCCCTCCCCTTTAGGCCTGGTCCCCCCCAACTGCTCTCCTCTGCAGGCCTGGTCCCCCCCAACTGCCCTCCCCTGCAGGCCTGGGTCCCCTCCAACTGTCCTCCCCTGCTGGCCTGGTCACCCCTAACTGCCCTCCTCTGCTGGCCTGGTCACCTCTAACTTCCCACAACTGCCCTCCCCTGCAAGCCATCTTGTGGTGGCCATCTTGTGGCAGCCATCTTGTGTCCACATGGGGGCAGCCATCTTTGACCACATGGGGGGTGGCCATCTTGTGTCTTGGTGTGATGGTCAATTTGCATATTACTCTTTTATTAGATAGGATAATATTTTATTAAAAATATTTTAAATCTATTCATCCTTGATGGATTCTTAGTTTTTTCCCCCAGGTATTGGCTATTGTAAATAATGTTGCAATGAACACGTGATTTTGTTTTCTCTGAATAAATACCCACAAGTAGAATTACTGGATCATATGGTAATTCTATTTTTAATTTTTAAAATATGCTTTTATTAATTTCAGAAAGGAAGGGAGAGGGAGAGAAAGACAGAAACATTGAAGGGATAGAATAATTGATCAGCTACCTCTGAGCCACGCTGGCTGGGCTGTAAATACTCTATTTAAAAATATATATTTTGGGGAGAAACCAAGATGGCGGCATAGGTGAACACCTAAACTGCTGCCTCGCACAACAATTTCAAAACTACAGCTAAAAGACAGAAGGGACATTATCCAGAACCACAGGAAAGCTGGCTGAGTGGAAATTCTACAACTAGAAGGAAAGAGAGGGGCACACGGAGACTCAGGAGCTGCAAAAGGCTGAGGTACAGAGACACGCGCGCAGAGAGGACGGGGGCTGAATGCCTGCCTAGCTTTCTCTAGTGGGAGAGAGACGGAAGCTCCCGACCGCACTGAACCCCAGTTCTGACTGCACTGAACCCCAGTTCCGGGCGAGATCCTGGGGTCCCAGACTCATACGGGGGGAGTCTGGACTGTTAGGAAAAGAGAGGAGCGCACGGAAACTCAGGGGAGCTGCAAAAGGCAGAGGTCTGGAGGTGCGCGTGCAAGTGCACGCAGAGAAGACTGACTGCTGAGTATACCGCTGGCTTTCTCTAGTGGGAGGAAGGCGGAAGCTCCCGACTGTGCTGAACTCCAGTTCTGACTGCACTGAACCCCAGTTTCGGGCGAGACCCTGGCGACCCAGACTCATACGGGGGGGGGGAGGAGGGAGGGGGCGGGGTCTGGACTGTCAGAAAAAGAGAGGAGCGCACGGAAACTCAGGGGAGACACGAAAGGCAGAGGTCTGGAGGCGCACGCGCGAGTGCGCGCAGAGAGGACTGACTGCTGAGTGTGCCGCTGGCTTTCTCTAGCGGGAGGAGGGTGGAAGCTCCCGACTGCGTTGAACTCCAGTTCCGGGCAAGAATCTGGGAATCCAGATTCAGTGGGGGAGAAACTGGACTGTCTGGCAGTGGGCGAAACTCAAGGGCGGCTTTCTCTCAGAGGTGCTTGCAGCGATTACCAAGGGACACCGAGATCCAGGGGCCTCATAGGGCAGGGCTGACGGAAGCCAAGGCTGTCTGCTCAGCCCTGAGACTCCGCCCCATCCAAGCTGAGCACAGAGGCTTTTGCAATTTTGCAAGTCTTGTCTCATAAGGCTGTCTCCAGCACAGAAGTTCCCCAGCACAGACACGGCTGATCCTCACAGCCAACTGGCCTGGAGGTCAATTCTTCCCAGTGATACCAACAATCAAGACTTAACTACAACAAGGCTGTACACACAGTCCACAAAGGGGTGCACCAAGAGTGTCCACCTCAGGTAACTGGGGAGGCTGAGCCACTGGGCCCTATAGGACACCTACCACACAAAGCCACACTATCAACTCAGGGAAGAAGCCAAAATCCGGAGACAAAGAAACAGATCACAAACGAAAGAAATGGAGGAAAACGAACGACTGGATATAGAGTTCAAAACCATGGTTATAACGTTTTTCAAGAATTTCCTAGAAAAGGCCGATAAATTTAGTGAGACCCTCAAGGATATAAAAAAGGACCAACTAGAAATTAAACATACACTGACTGAAATAAAAAATATTATACAGAGACCCAACAGCAGACTAGAGGAACGCAAGAATCAAGTCAAAGATTTGAAATACAAAGAAGCAAAAAACACTCAACCAGAAAAGCAAAAAGAAAAAAGAATCCAAAAAGTTGAATATAGTGTAAGAAACCTCTGGGACAACTTCAAGTGTACCAACATCAGAATTATGGGGGTGCCAGAAGAAGAGAGAGAGCAAGATACTGAAAACCTATTGGAAGAAATAATGACCGAAAACTTCCCCCACCTGGTGAAAGAAATAGACTTACAAGTCCAGGAAGTGCAAAGAACCCCAAACAAAAGGAATCCAAAGAGGACCACACCAAGACACATCATAATTAAAATGCCAAGAGCAAAAGACAAAGAGAGAATATTAAAAGCAGCAAGAGAAAAACAGTTAATTACCTACAAGGGAGCACCCATACAATTGTCAGCTAATTTCTCAACAGAAACTATGCAGGCTAGACGGGAGTGGCAAAAAATATTCAAAGTGATGAATAGCAAGAACCTACAACCAAAATTACTCTACCCAGCAAAGCTATCATTCAGAATTGAAGGTCAGATAAAAAGCTTCACAGATAAGAAAAAGCTAAAGGAGTTCATCAACACCAAACCAGTATTATATGAAATGCTGAAAGGTACTTTTTAAGAAGAGGAAGAACAAGGTAAAGATAAAAATTATGAACAACAAATACATATCTATCAACAAGTGAATCTAAAAATCAAGTGAATAAAAAATCTGATGAACAGAATAAACTGGTGAATATAATAGAATCAGGGGCATAGAAAGGGAGTGGACTAACAATTCTCAGGGGGAAAGGGGTGTGGGGGGTGCGGGAAGAGACTGGACAAAAGTTGTACACCTATTGATGAGGACAGTGAGGGGGAGGTAAGGGCAGAGGGTGGGGTGGAAACCAGGTGGAGGGGAGCTATGGGGGGGAAAAAAGAGGCACAATTGTAATAATCTGAACAATAAAGATTTATTAAATTTTATTGCACAGACAATAGGGTGCTGAAGGCCTGGGATGGGGAGGGGGAGGGACTGGCTGGAGGGAGTCAATGGGGGAAAAAGGGGACATATGTAATACTTTCAACAATAAAGATTTTTAAAATATATATATATATTATTATTGGTTTTAGAGAAGAAGGGAGAGAGAGAGAGAGAAATATCAATGATGAGAAATGATGTTTTCCACAGTGGCTGCACTAATTTACATTCTTATCAACAATGCACAAAGGTTCCCTTTTCTCCAAATCATTGCCAACACTGGCGATTTCTCGTCTTTTAGATCATAACCATTTTAACACATGTGAGGCAATATCTCACTATGGTTTTGATTTGCATTCTCCTGATAAATACTGAAGGTGAATACCTGTTGATCATTTGGATGGCTTCTTTGAAAAAATGTCTCTTTAGATCCTCTGTCTTTTTTTAATTGTTTTTTTTCTATTAAGTTGTATGAGTTTATATATTTATCAATATTTGGATATTAACCTTTTATCAGATATGATTTGCAAATATTTTCTCCCATTTTGTAGGTTGTGTTTTCATTTTGTTGATGCTAATGAGAGTACACATATTTGAGGGGATTATTATAGACTGAAGAGATTAATCCATGCAAAAATAATTGGAAGATTTTATATAAGAAGAAAAAAGAAAAAGGGGAAAAGAGAGAAAATGATGTGTTATGAACTGAATGTCTCCTCAGAATTCATGTTGAACCCTTAACCCCCAATGTGATGGTATTTGTAGGTAGGGTGTTTGGAATGTAATTAGATCATGAGGGTAGAGCCCTCATGAACTGGATTAGTGCCCTTATAAGAAGAGACACAAAAAGGATTATCTCTTTTTGCTCTCTGCTATATCACTACAACAATGAACAGAGGGCCAGCTGCAAACCAGGAAGCAGGCTCTCATTAGACAACAGATCTGCCAGCATCTTGATCTTGAACTTCCCATTCTCCAGAAAGGTGAGAAATAAACGTGTGTTGTTTAAGCCACCCAGTCTATAGTAATTTGTTATAGGAGCCCAAATGGATTAAGACGGGTGGGCAATGGAGGATAGGAGGGGAAGAGCAAGTCAGAGAAAAATGCATGTGTGATAAACCACATACAGTAAGATCTCAGGGGAAAAGACCACCAAAATTGTGCATTTTACAGTAACCTATTTTTTTTTTAAAAGGTACTGCTTTTGTTTCTTTCCTATCCCTTCCCAAAGGATATAATTAATTAGCATATTTGAAACAAATGCATTCTTATATCTAGAAGAAAACTTCAATATTACCTGTACAGAAAAATACTTCACTTCATCAAACTTAATCACAGTTTTCTTTTCATTATTCAGAAATGGTGTATTTTGGGGTAGCAAGCTACATATTTTTGTAAATTTCACAATGTTGTTTATAGAGATACGAATGCAAAAATTGTCATGCTGTAAATCGACTGAAAACAGATATTTAGGAAGCAAATTTTGTTGTAATTAAACAATAATACATTATATAATTAATCTATTAAACAATTCAGGCTAAAACTTAAGAATCAATCAAATAAATAAAGAGGTAATTGTAGAACACATTAAACAATGGAAGGTCCTTTAAAATAGTATTTTTGCCCATCAATGTTAGGTACAATATAACTAGAAAAAGGTTGATTCTTCCTTAGATCAATTCTCATATTTTCATAGTCACAATTCCATTATAATTCCTTTGCAAATTTTTCTATATTTTAAGGTGAATAAGCATTTACAATATATAGTTGAAAATTTTTGGTAAGCATAATTATATAGAAATTTTAAAAATATGTCACTTGAGAGTAATTTCTTTTTAATTTTAGGACAAAATTTAAAGTAGCATTCTACTTTAATTCACTACATACTCACTTATACTATATTGGCTTGTCTTTTACTTTTCATAGCACTCCATTAAAACAATATTTTTCATGATTTAACTAATTATCTTAAAAAAATCTCTTTATGTAGAATTCTCTTCACTAATTACTTATATAAAAAAGAAACACCACGTCTTCATAATGAGACTGGGTTTATGCCACGATAAATCCAAGAAGAGGTATTCAGCTTATTTAAGGGTACCAAGATAAATAAATCTGTTTAAGAGAAGCACAGTTATTTCTTAGAAATGAATTAGTAATATATATTCCAAGAAGATATAATATATGTTTTCCTTTAACTTAGATGGTGATTGAGGTGGGTTACCGATAGCTAAAATTCTTTTGTCCCTCTCCACATCCAAGAGCAACATTTCTAGTCTTCTGCTCTTGAGTCTCGCCTGGACCAGTGACTGCTTTAACAAGCAATGGACTTGACCAGGCTGGGACTAGGAAAGGGTCAGAGAGGCGCTAGCCAGGGGGCAAAATTTAAGGGGACACCAACAACTTCAGTAATGAAGATAAATAGTATTTTAATGTAATATAAAATAAAAATGAATAGAGAAAAAAATAATGCCAATCTTCTAGGCATTTTCACTAAAGCACCAGACACATAAATGAGGCATTTCACATATTCCAGCTTTTCTGACCTGCCAGGTGATTGTAGCCTCAGCTGCGATAATGAAGCAGGAATACCCACGGAGTGCACATATAGTGATTAATAATAAAATAGTTAATATTCTAAGCCATTAAGTCTTAAGAGTGTCTTGTAATGTAGTAATATCTAACTGAAATAGTGATATATGATCATAGCATGATTCTTAAATCAAAAGAAAGGATACTCTTAGGTGTAAAATGACTGCAGTTCTTTACATGAATAGCCAGACAGCCAACCTATAACAATCAAAATAAAAACACAGTGAATAAATTTTTAAAAGTAACTTTTCTTCCATTTTACTCTACATCAAACTACATATTTTTAAAGTTCTACTTTGTTAGTCTTTCTCATTAGAAATATTGTTTCTCATTAGAAATCTCTAGTTATTGGAAAACACCAGAAAGCAGAAACAGAGAAGGAAAAACAGGCAGGCTTTGTTTAAGATAAACCTAAAATGAACAAGAATACAAAGCAAAACAATGGTTCATTACCAACTTAAATCCAACCATCACTCTTTGAATCATTTTTATTTTGTATTAGGTAAGAAGTGGTAAAGTGTAACATCTTTCATATAATAATAAGAATATGCCTTGCTTGAGATAAGCTTTTTTATTCAGTATCCTAAAACCACTTTATTCATTCAACAATCATTCGTTAACTATAATACGCCAAGGGCTATGAAATATTCATTCTCTCTTATACAAAGTGGTTCTAAATGTTGAAGAAAATTATATCTTGAGTTTAACCATAAAATTAAATCAAAACGAATACAGGAACACTTGAAAGTAATATGCAGGATTAGCCAAGTTTGGCTTAAAAAAAAGAGAGTAAAAGCAACAGCAATATTATATCAAACATTATGAAATAATATAAATGGCCCAATAGTATTTTTAAAGTAATTTAATTGGCTTTAGAACAACACAGATAAAGATATTAGCACCCGATATTTAACTAAAAGAATACTGTATCTTCCCTGGCCAGTTTTCTCAGTGGTTAGAGCGTCAGCCCACAGACTCAAGAGTCGCACCTACCTCGGTTGCAGGGACCATCCTGGGTGCCTGTTGGGGCACGTGCAGGAGGCAACCAATCCATGTGTCTCTCTCACATCGGTGTTTCTCTCTCTGTGTCTCTCTTCTTCCCTTCTACTTTCTCTAATAATAAATGAAAAAAAAATGTCCTCGGGTGAAGATTAACAACAACAAAAAGAATACTGTATCTGAATGATGAAATCCTAAAGAAAAATATTATAATCTACTTTTTAAGGAAACATAGGTACAAAATATTATGGTAAAGGAAAGATTCTAAATTTTCAAATTTAAAGGAGAGGTAATGCCCATTGTATAATCTAGGGGGGATTTAAACTGGTATTGACATAGGTGATTCTACAAATCACTGTTTATTTGTTAAAATTGGGTTGTATATAAGGAGGATAAACAGGAAAGTATAGCTATAATTTTATATTGTATAATTCTATACAATGCAAATCACTGGCTGCCTGCCAAGTATCTCAACATGAAGCCATTGGTAGCTACCTTAATTTTCCTTATGTTTCCATAGCTCTTTATACTTTTTAAAAAATATATATTTTATTGATATTTTACAGAGAGGAAGGGAGAGGGATAGAGAGCTAGAAACATCGATGAGAGAGAAACATCGATCAGCTGCCTCCTGCACACCTCCCACTGGGGATGTGCCCGCAGCCAAGGTACATGCCCTTGACCGGAATCAAACCCGGGACCCTTCAGCCCACAGGCCGACGCTCTATCCACTGAGCCAAACCGGTTTCGGCACTCTCTTTATACTTCTACATAAAAAGATCCATATAATATAGAAAACAGATTTAACACTCAAAAATATAATAATGACCATTCATAGACTGCAGATAACAAATGTTGCCACAGAATCTGAGACCCATCTATGGCACAACACAATACCCATGTCAGTATCGTCAATATCTTCACCCCAAACACTCTCAAACATTCATTTAAAACAGGAAAGCAACCAGAAAGCTATTCACAAAAGCACTTGTTTTCTTTTTGTTATTGTTGACACTATTACAGATGTCCCCACTTCCCCCCTTTGCCCTCTCACCCAGCCCCTTTCCCTTTGGCCATCACTATACTGTTGTCTGGGTCCTTAACACAAAAGCACTTTGTGTCTAACTTTTGTGTCTAAAAGATAGCTTTTTCACATTTCTTTCTGAAAATGGGATGTGACTATCAGAAACAGAGGTAGTGGTTGTCATGTTGTTATCATTGTTGACACATTTGAAAACCTTGCCAAATATCTCAAATCACAGAACTTTCAGAGAGGAAATGGCGTGACTACATCATGCATTGGGAGGAGCTACTAATTACATGCCAAACATCTCTCTGTCAACAACTTCCAGTGGGCCTTTAAGAGAAGCCTTTTCATGTCTAGCAACATGTCATTCAAATAAGGAAAATACAAACTATGAAGTTAGAAAGTGTGAGTGAAATCTGAATGGTTTTCAAAATGTCAGTTCTAAACAGATGTAGAAGTCATATTCAACAGTATGGATTATAGAAATTACTATGTCAACATAATGACATGCATGATTGCTTATGGCCAAAAGTGATTTCAAGGAACCTTTTCTAAATTTAGATTCAGACAGTGGAGGCTTACTCTCCAACTTTGATTGTGATAGAAGAAAGTGTTACATAATTAAATTGAGAAATGCACACCATGGTCATTTTATAAAAACAAAAATGTATACATTAATATAACCTTACTATTTACCCCCCAAAAAGGTGATGCTAAATTAATCATGTTTTTTAATCAAGAAAATGTATCAGTATCCTATATAATAAAGCCTAATATGCAAATCGACCAAATGGAACAACCGGTGGAACGACTGGTCGCTATGATGTGCACTGACCACCAGGGGGCAGACACTCAATGCAGGAGCTGTCCCCAGCCTGCAGGCCCCAGGCCAGCCAAGGTGGTTGCCAATGGACCCCCTCCCCCGCCCCCGATTGCCCCACCAGTCACACTAGAGATAGGCCCTGATCACTGGCCAGGCCTAGGGACCCTACCTGTGCATGAATTTTATGCACCGGGCCTCTAGTTAGTATTTAATAGGAGCTAGAGAAGAGGGATAAGAGAACCTCTTATTTCATAGCTATTAACTACTCTAATACGGCTCAGAGAAAAAAGAGACCTGTAAAAGAATAGCACAGTGTTTGGCAGTTCTAAATGCACACAGATCCTCATGTCCTATACTCTGTAGCACCCAAAACAGAACACAGATTTTTCTGTTCCTCAGCCTTGATGTTAGGTCCTACCTGTGTCGTTGTGTGTATGTGTTTGATTTTTTTACACTGGGGTTTATTATTTTTTGGATGAGAGAGGTGAGGGGCCAATTTTTAAACTGTAGCTCAAAGGTCACTAAATCTTACAATGAATACAATCATCTGAAGAAATGCCGATTCTAGGCCCCATTAAAAATAAAATACCGATTCTAGGCCCCATTCTCAAATTCTAAGTTAGCAGATCTTAGGTGGGGCCTGAGAAGCAATGTTTTTAAAAATTATTTCAGATGATTCTTATAAAACTTGACTTTATGTATCCCTAATACAGAAAACATTTTTTTCTTTGAATCAAGATGTTTTCCATAATTTCAGTGATCACTAGAATGCTGTTCTGACTTATAAAAATGAAAAAAATCAATGAGTATGTTATCAGAAAGTACCATTTTCTATGCATACTTTTGATTATCAAATAATAAACTAACTAGTTTTAATGTAAAATAAGAATTATATGGGTTTACTAAGGATTAATCATACATACCACATCCCCAAATGGCACCAAATTTTCTGGTTTAGGTGTTACTTTTGCTTCTTTACTTTCAGACCCTGTAAAAGTTTTCTTCCGCATCTACAATGTAAATAAATTAAGACTTTAGAAGGCAAAGAAGAATATAACTAAATGCTATTTCAATTCAATTTTATGAATTTCTAGTATCAGGTATTATATTAGGACGTGGGATATTAATATGACTAGAAAACTCATCCCCACCCTCAACAAGTTTATCAATAAGTTGGCAGAGAACAAAGGAGAGAAGTACACTGTAGCATAAACAATGAGTTCTTGCTAAAAAGGACCATCGTTACCACGTTCCAGCCTCAATCTTCCAGTCTCAATCTGGTGTGGACTAGGTACTGTATCAGACTAAGAGCAGTGATCCTACTTGCAAATTATCCCAATATTCCTTCAGTTATCAGTCATGGAAGGAACTGGGATTTAATCCTTGGAATAGTTAGTACATGGGATAAAGCAGTGAACAGACGGTTTGGGGGTTTTAGTTATGATTTCCTCCAGAGTAACTTCACTAACTGATATTTGTGGGTTGGTTTTTAACTTTGTTCTAAGGGTTCTAGTCACTATACACAATGGTTAGCCTTAAAAATTATAAGACATTTTAATATAGATTTTTAAAGTAAAAAGAAAGGGGGAATGGAGGAGAGAAGCAGGAGGACTAGGGAAAAAACTGCCTATTAACAATATAACTTAGCCTGGGTGGTGTTTCTAAGTGGTTAGAGCATTGGCCCGTGCAACCAAGGGTCTTGGAGTTCAATTTCCAGTCAAGGGCACATACTTGGGTTGCAGTTTGAATCCCCAGCCTGGTTGGGCACATGAGGGAGGCAACCAATCGATCTCTCTCTTTCTTTCTCTCTCCTGCCCCCTCTCTCCCTCCCTTCCACCCTCTAAAGAGCAATGGAAAAAATATCCTCAGGTGAGGATTAACAAACAAATAAGTAAATAAATACATATATGTGTACACACACACACACACACACATATATATATATATACATGACTTAAAAATTGTCATTTGTGACAACATGGGTGGATCTTGGGAATATCATGCTAAGTGAAATAGACAGAAAAAGTTAAGAACCATATGATTTCACTCATATGTGGGATATAAAACTGAAAGCAACAAATGAACAAATAAGGAAAGCAAACAAATAAAAACTCAGAGACTTGGACAACAGTATGGTGATTATTAGAGGGAAGGGGGTAAAGGTAGTAAAGGATAAAGGAGGTCAAATACATGGTGATGGAAGATTTGACTTAGGGTGGTGAGCATCCAATACAATATACAGATGATGTATCATAGAATTGTACACTTGAAACTTGTATCATATTATTAACCAACTAGAGCAGGGGTGGGCCAACTTTTTGACTCGAGGGCCACAATGGGTTTTTAAACTGGACCGGAGGGCCGGAACAAAAGCATGGATGGAGTGTTTGTGTGAACTAATATAAATTCAAAGTAAACATCATTACATAAAAGGGTACGGTCTTTTTTTTTTTATTTCAATAGTTTTATTCATTTCAAACATTTTAACAAGAAGAATGTAAACACTAATTATTATAATTTGAAACTTCAAAATATGGAGGAATCATAGCATAATAACATACCTTATATTGAAGATGGCAAAGGCAAAATAAAATTGCCTAACAAAGGAAAGGTACAAAAGCCTTTCAAATTAAACTTAAATATAATAAAATAATTTAAAACGAAAACAAATAGAAAAGAACAAAATGTGTAAACAGTAAATTAAACATTTTCTTTAGTGCAACTTCCAAATTATGACCAGGATGTAGATGTAGATGGCAATGTAGACTGGGTTGAAAGGTTTTTGGTCTTTAAAACATCCACTTCAGTGGGAACAGTGTTGTTGGTCTCCTTTTTAGCTAATGCTCTGATCCTGTGCTCTCCAGGGGCGTGTCTCCCTACATCACCACGATAACGTGTCTACGCATTCCCAGGGTGATGTCGGGGGACGCGTCCGCAGGCATTACAAGGAGCCTCTGGAAGATTGAGAGGTTGTTCCTTCTACTGAATGGGGATATAAATCCGCCTACTCAGAAGAAGGAGCTGCGGCTGTGTTTCCCGATGTTGCCATGTTAACACTGCTGCTGGTGAAGGAGCGGAGGGGAGAGCAAGAGAACCCTCCGCTCTTTCGGCTCCTTGGGCCGGATAGAACAGCCGAATGGGCCAGATCTGGCCCGCGGGCCGTAGTTTGCCCGCGGCTGAACTAGAGGCATTGTGCACAGATTCGTGCACCAGTGGGGTCCCTCAGTCTAGCCTGCTGGGATCGGGCTGAAACCAGCTCTCTGACATCCCCCAAGGCGTCCCGGATTGCGAGAGGCGGTTCTCAGGTGATGTACCCTGGAATCGGGCTCCCTCCTCTCTGGTTCTGGGCGTGTCACCCGAGAACCGCAGCTGCCAAGAGACCGCAGCTCGGCAGCTCCTGTGTTTAGTGTCTACCCCCTGGTGGTCAGTGCGCATCATAGCTACTGGCTGGTCAGCCGGTTGCTTAGGCTTTTATATATAGGTAGATGTCACCCCAATAAATTTAGTTTTAAAAATATAGCTTGAAAAGAAGTGTATTTATCCCCAACCTTTGCTGAACTCAAATTAACATGATCTTATTTACAAACATTAACTTCCCAGGAATCTTTGTTGTTATGTCTTTCATGAATCACTGACTTTTCAAGTATATAATAAATCCTTAGTTATGTTGACACTTTTATTTTAAAGTGGTATTGAAAAATTAGTTTTATACATCTTGAATCATTTTGTTATTGTTGCATCTAACTGGTTTAATGTGTTTTATATTTGCCCCACAGAGGTTTATAGTTGTGAGTATGCATTGTGAGTATGCATAACATAGAATTTGTGTATTATTATTATTTTTCATATGAACAACTGCAAACCTACTTTTGTCCCACCCTGTGTGTGTATATACAGTTATATAATGTAATTTGTAAAGTAACTGAATGACAATTACTGTATTGTCAGAAAAATATCAAACTGTGGTACCTTATATATGTGTTTAACGTGGAACCTCATGCTTTCTAATGTTTTGATAACCTTATTATGGAAGTCTACTTTGAAAGTTCTTTTGTTTTTTGAATATGCATCTTATAAAATTCAAAATAACAGGAAAAAATTCCTTTAAAATACAGATGTTCAATTTATCCTTAACAAACTGGTAAAAAAATCCTACCTTCCCCCTCATCTTACAACCTTTTTACTTTTCCTTTCTCATCTGAGCAAAGCTCTCTTCAATGACAGCACAATTATTTGTCACTATTCTATTAGAACCTTGAACAAAAGTTCTAGAAATCAGTTTTATAAAGCCTTCTGACACCACCTAGAATTTCTCCTGAACGTGCAGAGATTTCAATTCATTCTATTATGCCTATCATCTCTGTCACTTCTGGCCACACCCTGAATAGAAGTCCCGCCCATTTCTATTAAAAAGTCTGCATTCACTCCCATTGTTCTGCTCTTGCATTAAGTCTATATATTACTTTGGGTAATATGGACATTTAACTATTTTGATTCCTCCAATCCATGAACATGGAATATCTTTCCATTTCATTGTGTCTTTTCAATCTCTTTTAATACTGCTTTGTAGTTTCCAGAATATAGGTCCTTCACATCCTTGGCTAAGTTTATTCCTAGGTATTTTATTTTATTTTATTTTATTTTATTTTATTTTATTTATTTTATTTTATTTTATTTTATTTTATTTTATTTATTTTATTATTTTATTTTTGCTGTAATTGCAAAAGGAATTTTTTTCCCCATTTCTTTTTCTGAAATTTCACTGTTAGTATAGAAATGCAGATTTTTGTACATTTGTATTCTGCAACTTTACTATATTTGTTTATTGTTTCTAATAGTTGGTTGGCGGAGTCTTTAGAGTTTTCTATATAAAGGATCGTGTCATCTATAAAAAGTGACACTTTTACTTCTTTCATTCCCAATTCAACAAGACAAGTAATAACAAGAGTTGGAGAGGGTAAGATTCCAGTACTAAGCCCCATTCAGAATGCCTACGAACTATCCCAGAAACACAGGGCAAATAAGTGGGGTGGGGAGAGGTTATTCAGGAAGGAGATGATGATACTTCAAGTGGGTTTGAAGAAGTAAAAAAAATAAGAACTAGAGGGAGAGGAGCCTAGACAGAATAAACAAGTGTAAAAGCATAAAGAAGCAAGGCACACTTTATATTATACTAGAGGCCCGGTGCATGGAATTCATGCATGGGGGTGTGTGTCCCTCAGCCCAGCCTGCACCCTCTCCAATCTGGGACATCCCTCTCACAATCCAGGACTGCTGGCTCCCAACTGCTCGCCTGCTTGCCTTCCTGATTGCCACTAACCGCTTCTGCCTGCCAGCCTGATCACCCCCTAACCACCCCCCTGCCAGCCTGATTGATGTCTAACTGCTCCCCTGCCAGCCTGATTGTCCCTAACTGCCCTCTTCTGCAGGCCTGGTCCCCCCCAACTGCCCCCCCCTGCTGGCCTGGTTCCCCCCAACTGCCCTCCCTTGCAGACCTGATCCCTCCCAACTGCCCTCCCCTGCAGGCCATCTTGTGGTGGCCATCTTGTGTCCACATGGGGGCAGCCATCTTTGACCACATGGGGGCAGCCATCTTGTGTATTGGAGTGATGGTCAATCTGCATATTACTCTTTTATTAGATAGGATATTGTTATATTGATGTAATATACAGAAATTGATAAAGAGAGTGGTGGAATAGAATAGAAAGTCCAGGGGGGAAAACCCAAATACTAGTACATATGGTAACATAGTCTAAAGTGACATATCCAGTCCTAAGGGCAAATATGTGTTGTTTTTTTAAATAAATGATGTTAGGACATTTATTTGGAAAAAGAAAAGAACCTCGGGAACTGAAAACAAGGGTAACTAAAGTTTCTGGAGTCTAGCCCTTTAACCACATACATGAAACCCCAATGAGGAGGAGGACAACGGCTAACATTTACTGACTACGTTGTGCTTTGCCCTGTTAAGCCCTTTATATCCTTACCTCCTTTGGCTGCTCAGACAACCCCGTAAGCGAGGCAGGCAGTCATCGGTGTACTCCGTTAACAGGTAATAAAACGAGGCTCTGACAAGGAATTGCCAGGATCCCACAAGCAAACTCTTTCTCAGGTATGCCCACCTTCCCATTTAGGGCAGGTCCCCCTCCCTCCCAGCTGCATGCCCCGCCCCCTTTGCCTTCCCTGCCCTCTGGGTGGCCGGGTAGGGGCAGGCTCCGCGGGGGTGGGGGTGGGGGTGGGAGTGGGGGAGGGGGAGATACTCACGGTGGGCTGCCGGTGCCCAGGGCCCTCTTGGCCTGGTCCGTGGAAAGATTAATGGTCTTGCCTTACTCCTGGAAGTGACGGCCTGGAGAAAACACCGACCCTCTGATGGGCGAGTTTCCAGGGAGTTTGGGGGACTCCTCTGAAGTATGGGGGCTCTGACAGGGAATGGGCCCGCCCGCGTGGTTCTCGGCTGCGGCTGCGTTGGAAACCTCAGGCATCTGTTGGGGAAATCCATCCGTCCATCCTCCCAGGGCGGGTCTGTGCCTAACCGACTGCCTGCGACTGCGCAGGCGCAGCCCTCCCGCCGCTTTTCCCGCGCTTCCCGCCCCCTCCCTCCAACCTCCCGCGCACATGCCCACGCACGCGCATGCGCACACGCCCACACGCTCGCGCGTACAATACTGCGCGACTGCACGTTTAGGCCGGCTCCTGCCCAGGGCTGGCCTTGGGGGCGTGCAACCTTGCGACCCGGAGGGTCGGCCTCGAGCGCTTGCCCAGGCGGGTGAGCAGCAGATTCCTCAGCACGTGGTCGGTGTCCGACACCTTAGTGCGTCGTGTCTGCCCCTAACCTGTCTGAAGCCCTCCTCCCTGCGCCAGTTCTTCCGGGAGACTTAGTGTCGCTCATCACCTCCTTACGCTGGTCCCTGCCTTCCAGGTGCGCTATCCCAACAGTCCGGCGGACATCTTGGCTCACCTGACCCACCGACATAACACAGTGCGTTGATACGCATCTTCCCTCCCAGGCCTCTAGGGCGTCCCAGACTCATTTGAACATAGCAGTGTTATACCCACAAAAGCTTAAAACGTCAGACATGTTTGAATTCTAACCCCAAATATTTGAAGCCTGCTCCTTCTCCTTATGGCACCTAGTGTAGGACATCTCACACAACAACCATGGTTTATTCATGGGTCTCCCAGCCCGCTGTCGTCCACCCTTTCCACAATTTCACCTTTAAAATTTAAAAATACAGTTTGCTTTTTAAACAAACAAAACCAGAAACGCCAGAGCTTCTTTATTGGCTATAAATTGGAATTTTTTAAAAAATATATTTTTATTGATTTCAGGAAGGAAGGGAGAGGGAGAGAGAAATAGAAACATCGATGAGGGAAAAAATCATTGATTGGCTGCCTCCTGCACGCCCCCCACTGGGGATCAGCCTGCAACCTGGGCATGTGCACTTGACAGGAATCGAACCTGGGACCCTTCGGTCCGCAGGACGATGCTCTATCCACTGAGCCAAACCAGCTAGGGCTAAATTGGAATTATTTAATGCGAAAACCAAGGGCCTCCAAAATTATTATTAATTGCTATTCTATTTTTCTCTTATTAAGGGCCAGCTCAAAGTTCAGCTTTCAGTTAAGCCATAAAACCCCATACACATACCCCAAATGCAGAATTAACTGCTGTCTCCAAGTTACCACTTGCTAATAGCTCATTAATGGATTCACACTGTTGCAATTAATTGTTAATTTAAAAAAAAATAGATCTGGCCAGTGTGCTTCAAGCGATTGAGTGTTGACCCAGGAACCAAGAGGCACCAGTTTGATTCCCAGCCAGGGCACAACCCCCCACATTGGTTTTCTCATATTTATCCTTCATAATATTGTTCAGATGTGGTGAGCCTCAGCTCGAATGAGCATGGCTTCCCTGAAGTTTGCTGACAGTGGGAGCTGGGACTGGCAGGATGCCAGCGCATTCACAATTCTGTGAAAAGGGGGAATCCCGTTTCAGCAACTCCAGCCTCACAGACAGCAAACCACTCCTATGATGATGCTTACACCAAATTTAGACCTATTCTAGGCGCATCCATTTCTATCATCAATACGTCAGTCCTCTTCTGCTCTACAACATTCAGCTGTTTGCGAAGGAGGGCTGGCCCACTAGTTTTCTTGATGTGCCGGAGGCTTGGAGACACCTTGCCCCATTGAGCCTTATTACTGCCCTGAGCTCCAGGGTTTCACACCAGTTGAGGCACCACTGGACACAGCTCTGAAGAGACCTGTTCCAGTACAGGCCACCTCAGGAGTGGGATTTCGAGAGCCAAAGATCCCTCGAGAATAGATTCAGTGGATTTCTACTCATTCTTCTCGTCATGCAAAAACAGGCAGCGGAAAGGGTTCTGCAGAAGTCAATTGAGTGGTAGCTCAGCAAGCTCACTGGCCTCTGCTTTATTTCCCGGAGCGCATGGCCTGCTCTGCTTCTCTTTTGCTACATCTTCTTTTTTTTGCTACATTAGTTTTTAAAGTTTCCTAAATGATTCTGATGTGCAACCAGCTCTGGGAACCACTGATACAGATTTTAAAAAGAAGTAAACTTTTTCAGTTATAAAACCTTTCAAACAAAAAGGATATATTTTCTTTTTATTAGCCATGAAGTAAAGCATCTTTCAAGCTAAATTACATTACATTATACTTATTACATGATACACAGTCACTAAGTCACTTTAAAAAAAAAGACAAATTTCATATTTCAATGAACTCAGTAAGGAGATATCAAAAATAAATAATGAAGGTCTTTATTTCCCTTCTTCCCCATTCCCTAAATTTATGTTTAAACCTGATATAGCTTTTGTAACAGTAAAGTTACTCGTGTTCTTTAAGATAATGATTATAAATGCCACTAATTTGACAGAACAGGAAATAAGCACTTTCACCTACTTGTCTCTAGCTTATTACCTCCTTTGTCATTAAGATAATGATGTTTTCGTATAAACTGCAGGTATAATTTTAACAATTTCCATAATCTTGAGAATTTTTTCAGTATTACATAATCAAAAAAACCAATTCCAACTACACCTGTGCATATCTTATAAAAATACATTTAAAAACAAGGACGGGAAGAATTCTAAGCGCTGGGCCATTATTCCTCTGAAGGTGAGCAGGCATTAGGAAGAGGCGTTGATTCCTTTATCTTTATCAGGATATTCTTCCACCTCAGAGGAGAACATCAACTCTGGGAGAGAAAATGAACAGAACATACTCAAAAAGGTTCCCCAGGACCTCAACAAGTTTTTCAGTTTAGTTATAAACAGTCCTTTCACGTACTGACATAATATAAACAATAGAAAGCCCTCAAGTACAAGTAAGAATTCTTGATAATGAAATCTGATTTAAAAGGTGAGCTAATGACAAGGGTACAAGTTTTGCATTTAAAATTTTCCAAAAAGTAAAAATTTCCAAGTTTTAAATATAGTGCTAGCCCCTGAAAAATAAAACATCTATAATGGAGATAATATAATAATGCTCACGAGGAAATGTAAGTCACCTGGGGAATCCAGGATCATTAAACAGCTGAAATGTCTAATTCTGTAAGTGATCATGATAACCTAAAATGTAGGGGACAGATGTAGAGAAAGGACCTGGAACTAATACGAGGTGCTTGCCAGGATATCTTAAATGCGCTATCCCATTTAGTTACCATAACGACCCTATAAGTGAGGTATTACCATTCCTACTTTATAGTGATTTTTTTTATCCACATGGAAAAAATGTTATATAATTCACATGGCCCTATGAGAGAGCAGGATTCTGTAAATATTTAGTAAGTAACACACACTTTGTTATTTAGTCTGAATACTGCACAAGCTTGCTAGATGTAACTTCAATCCCAACTACAGTGTAGAAAGATATTAGTGGACATTTCTACACTTCAACTATTACTTAGCATATACTGTATATGTAGTTTATTAAAACAACAAATATTTAAAAAAGAAAACCTTAGGAACCGAATACAGTCTTCTGATGTAAGTATTATAAGAAAAAAAATCTTTTTTTCTTCAGATTACTTTATTTGAATTATAACATCTATTAAAAATGAGTGAGGTTTTTTTTTTCCCATCACCATTTACCCCCTCCCCCCATATCCTCTTCCACGTCTTCCCTTCTACCAACTGTGCCCCTGAGTTTTTTCTCTTTTTTCTTTTTTGCTCAATCCCTCCACCACCACCCCCCAACCCCCATCACCACCAGAGCTGTCTGCCTGCTCTCTATCTATGAGTCTGTCTTGATTTTGCTGGTTAAGTAAGTCTGTTCATTAAATTCCACAAATGAGTGAAATCATATGGTACTTGTCTTTCTCTGACTGGGTTATTTCCCTTCGTGTAATGCTCTCCAGGTCCATGTGTATTATAGGGTAAATTTTTCTTCCTTTTTATGGCTGATTAGTGTTCTATTGTATAAATGTACCATAGCTGTTTTTATCCACCCGTCTACTGATTTAAAAACTATACTGAGTGAAAGAAAATAGCAAAATATATAAACCCTTAGAAGATTTTTAAAAAATACTTTACATGTATCAAAATAAATAAAGCAACAGGAAGCCACTTAAGAATGACAATACAAAAAGGTATATTCATCAATGAAAATACACAAGATTACATTTTTTGTCTTGGTTTTTATAAATGGAAATGTTGGGAAAGTTCTCAATTCTAACACTTCTGAGACAGTTTGTAATTAGTTTATCAAATTGCAGCTAAATGCTCAGGATGTTCAATAATCAAGAACATAATAATAACCAAAGTCCTGGAAATGTCACAGAGGTTCAAGGGTGAAATTGTGGAATGTCTGCCAATGAAATACAACTTACACTACAAACACCTAAATGAGTGCTGAAGGACCAGCAGTTTGCCAATATGACTCCTCTCCTCCAAGGGTCCCAAAGGGGTGTGAGAACTAGAGACGAGTAAATCTCACTTCCCACAGGGCACACTAAAGGTCAGGTTACTCAACACTTTATTAGACAATGAAAGGTTAAGAATTTGTTCAACATAGAGGAAGAGGTAAGAATAATTCACTTAGGGAGAAACCAAGATGGCGGCATAGGTAAGCACCTAAACTGCTGCCTCGCACAACAATTTCAAAACTACAACTAAAAGACAGAACAGACACCATCCAGAACCACAGGAAAGCTGGCTGAGTGAAAATTCTACAACTAGAAGGAAAGAGAAAAGCTCACAGAGAATTGGAGGTACGGCAAAGGGTCTTTGTGCGCGCAGAGAGGAAGGGCGGCTGAGAGCCTGGCTGACTTTCTCTGGCGGAAGGGGGAAGGAAGCCCCCGACCGCACTGAACCCCAGTTCTGACTGCACTGAACCCCAGTTTCGGGCGAGTCCCTGGGGACCCACGCTTTTACGGGGGGGAGTCTGGACTCTCGTGCGGAGACTCGGGAGCTGGGGAAGGCAAAAGTCTGAAGGCACGCGCGTGCCAGTGCGCACAAAGGCTGCGGAGGTTGCCACAGGCTTTCCCTAGTGGAAGGGAGTCGGAGGCTCCTGACTGCACTGAGCCCCAGTTCTGACTGCACTGGACCCCAGTTTCAGGCGAGCCCCTGGGGACCCACGCTCTTGTGTGGGGAATATGGACTCTCGGGCGGAGACTCAGGAGCCAGGGAAGGCGGAGGACTGAAGGCGCGCGCGTGCCAGTGCGCACAAAGGCTGCAGAGGTTGCCACAGGTTTTCCCTAGTGGAAGGGAGTCGGAGGCTCCTGACTGCACTGGGCCCCAGTTCTGACTGCACTGAACCCCGGTTTCAGGTGAGCCCCAGGGGACCCAGGCTCTTGTGGGGGGAGTCTGGACTCTCGGGCGGAGACTCAGGAGCCGGGGAAGGCAGAGGTCTGAAGGCACGCATGTGCGCGCAATGGCAAGGCTGACTGGAAGCCAAGACTGAGACTCCACCCCATCCAAGCTGAGCACAGAGGCTATTGCAATTTGGCAAGTCTAATCCTATAAGGCTGTCTCCAGCACCGAACTTCTCCCAGCATAGACACAGCTGATCCTTATAGCCAACTGGCCTGGAGGTCAATTCTTCCCAGTGATACCAACAACAATCAAGACTTAATTACAACAAGGCTGTACACACAGTCCACAAATGGGGTGCACCAAGAGTGTCCACCTAAGGTTAACTGGGGAGGCAGACCCACTGGGCCATATTGGAAACCTAGCACACAAATCTACCTTACCAACTCAGGGAAGCAGTGAAAATGCGGCGTCAAAGAATCAGATCACAAACGAAAGAAATGGAGGAAAACAAACGACTGGATATAGAATTCAAAACCACGGTTATAAGGCTTTTCAAGAATATCCTAGAAAAGGCCGATAAATATAACGAGACCCTTGCCGAAACCGGTTTGGCTCAGTGGATAGAGCGTCGGCCTGCAGACTCAAGGGTCCCAGGTTCGATTCCGGTCAAGGGCATGTGCCTGGGTTGTGGGCACATCCCCAGTGGGGGGCGTGCAGGAGGCAGCTGATCGATGTCTCTCTCTCATCGATGTTTCTGGCTCTCTGTCCCTCTCTCTTCCTCTCTGTAAAAAATCAATAAAATATATTTTAAAAAAAAAATATAACGAGACCCTCGAAGATATGAAAAAGGACCAACTAGAAATTAAACATACACTGACTGACATAAAAAATATTATACAGAGACCCAAAAACAGACTAGAGGAACACAAGAATTAAGTCAAAGAATTGAAATACAAAGAAGCAAAAAACACTCAACCGAAAAAGCAAAAAGCAAAAAAAAAAAAAATCCAAAAAGTTGAAGATAGTGTAAGAAGACTCTGGGACAACTTCAAGCGTACCAACATCAGAATTATGGGGGTGCCAGAAGAAGAGAGAGAGCAAGATACTGAAAACCTATTGGAAGAAATAATGACCGAAAACTTCCCCCACCTGGTGAAAGAAATAGACTTACAAGTCCAGGAAGCGCACAGAACCCCAAACAAAAGGAATCCAAAGAGGACCACACCAAGACACATCATAATTAAAATGCCAAGAGCAAAAGACAAAGAGAGAATATTAAAAGCAGCAAGAGAAAAACAGTTAGTTACCTACAAGGGAGCACCCATACGACTGTCAGCTGATTTCTCAACAGAAACTATGCAGGCCAGACAGGAGTGGCAAGAAATATTCAAAGTGATGAATGGCAAGAATCTACAACCAAGACTACTCTACCCAGCAAAGCTATCATTCAGAATTGAAGGGCAGATAAAGAGCTTCACAGATAAGAAAAAGCTAAAGGAGTTCATCACCACCAAACCAGTATTATATGAAATGCTGAAAGGTATTCTTAAAGAAGAGGAAGAAGAAAAAAGTAAAGATAAAAATTATGAACAACAAATACATATCTATCAACAAGTGAACCTAAAAATCAAGTGAATTAAAAACCTGAGGAACAGAATAATCTGGTGAATATAATAGAATCAGGGGCATAGAAAGGGAGTGGACTGATAATTTTCAGGGGGAAAGGGGTATGGGGTTTTCATGAAGAGACTGGACAAAAATCATACACCTATGGATGAGGACAGTGGGGGGGGAGGAAAGGGCAGAAGGTGGGGTGGGAACCGGGTGGAGGGGAGCTATGGGGGGAAAAAGGAGAAACAATTGTAATAATCTGAATAAAGATTTATTAAAATAAAAAAAAATAAAGAATAATTCACTTAATTTGCATCTGACAAAGGCTGCATAGATGAAGCGTGATTTATTTCCAATTTAAGAGATATTTTGACCTTGTAAAGTGTATGACTGACCACTGTGCTGTACACCTGCAACTAATATAAAATAATACTGAAGTAATATTAATAAAATAATATTAATGAAACTGTAATAAAATAAAGAGATACTTTGATTGTAAGGAGAGTAGGAGACATGAAGAGCAAAGACTTTCTATAAAACATTTGAAGGGTTAAAAAAAACAAAAACCTCCTGAATATGCACCAGGGCCACAGAGGGCCTCATTCAGCACTTCCAGACCCCTGCTACCCTCGACGCTCCTCTCTGCTTCTCTTAGTATTGTTCCACCACTTTATTGTCACTCTTCTTATGTTATTTTACTTTAAATATCTTTGTTATCACAGTTATCATCCAGGGGTCCTCAAACTACGGCCCGCGGGCCACATGCGGCCTGCCAAGGACATTTATCCGGCCTGCCGGGTGCCGCTGCCTGTCCTGCTTAGCAGCCGACTCGTCCCGGGCCCGCAGTGCGCATAGGAATTTGTTCATAGTTTTTTTTAAACTATAGTCCGGCCCTCCAACGGCCTGAGGGACAGTGAACTGGCCCCCTGTTTAAAAAGTTTGAGGACCCCTGTCTAAAATCGTTACAAAAGGTTCCATGATATGCTCATACTATTTGTTCCTCAATACCTTCGCTGAGATCCATGCCTGGCCTATAAGACAAGAAAAGCCAGGACAGTCCAACCAGAATGGCCACCACCAGATTCACCAGGATCCACGGCTGGAGAACCTGTTCCTCACTTCCTGCCGCCCTAAAGACACAGAAATGCGCATTATTAATGTCTTGGTTTTTGTTCATCTATCTAAATACATCTATTTTATTCCTCATCTACAGGAATAGCAAGGAAAGAGTGAAATAAAATATGATACCCTATAAAATACAACCATATATATAGATCCCATAAATATGTATCCTGAAAACAAAGGTACAAAGGTTATTGAATTCTAAACACACCTGCTTTGTACAGTGATAGAAATGGAAATTCAGTGTTGCCAAATTTTTTTCTACGTTTCCCTTCCAGCTACTGTGGTGCTACTTACTCTTCATGAGATATCTTTCCTTTCTCGCTTTACCTCATGCCTCTAGCCACTCTCTCAAAAAAGACCCCCCACTCTAAGTCCTGTGAACTAAAATCTCAGTTGTCCTGTTAGCTCCATGGTTGGCCACTGGCCCGAGGAGGGTGGCGCGCCCTAGTCTGCTCTAGCTCCCCATTGCTTGGTTTTCTGACTCGATCCCCGCTACTCCCTCCCATCACTATTCTGACCTATTAGGCTCCAGGTTGGGGGTGAGGGTGCCAGGCTCTTCCAGTTCATCATGTAATGACATATTTTAAAACCGTAACTTAAGAGATTTAAAATAGTAAAAAGAGGACATTTCATTAAAAACGCAGGTGTTTATAACAATAGTTATCCATTTAAAAATGGAATAGGCATTTTCTTGCCACAATTTTGAAGAGAAAAACAGGGCCTTTATAAATAGATAAAAACACGTACAAGAGTGGAAGGATTAGAATAGTGCCATTACTCCCACTGTTGCTGTTATTACCATCAACAATTGCTAATGCCATTTGAACCTTACCAGAGGCTACCATTAACAGAAGAAGGTGTGTAAAGGTGGATCCTGTCACTTGTCATTTGCTGACTCAGAGATAGTGTAAGAGCAGCGAAGTACACTGGGAAAAAGATAAATGAAATTTGTATTTTTAACAGTCAAATTTATTTTTAATTTATAGATTACTTTAAGGTCAAAAGTAATCTGTACTTTAGGGAATGACAATATAAAAGAAATTCATTTGATCAATTTCAATAGGCTGGATTATTTTTCAAGAACACAGGTACTTTTGTGATGCTCACTACTTCATCTTTAGAAATGACTAGAACCTAGAAGATCTTTTAATAAATTAAATAATTGACTCAAGGTCCTAAAACTAGTTTTGTTAATATTTTCATAACAGAACAAAATGTATTCCAAATTACCCAAAGATAAAAAATATCATTTGTTACTGAAATGCTATGCCAGCTCAATCTGTTTAATGTCAAGTAGAAATACAAAAGCTAGATATTACTTAATAAGAACAAATTAAACTCTTAAAAGTTACTAAGCTCAACTTCTATTGAAAAATAGTGTTATCAAAATTATGGTTACCATCTTTTTTTAATTACAAATTCTACTGAACATCTGTAAGTAATGCTTATAGGTAGCAATAATATAACATCTTTCAAAAAATAAAATTAAACTTTTCCTTGTTCAAAATTACAATGTCACTCAAGCATCACACAGTTACCAAATTAAACTATTTACTCACAGAAAGATGCAAAAGCTGTTGGATCCAGGGCAAGAAAATTTCGGATTGCTACTGATGTTTTGGCAAAGTCAATCCTAGAAAATACAAAAGTCTCTTGTCATCGTGCAACCATAACCTTCTTACAAAACGTGCCTAGAGTTTTTCCTTCTCTGTTCTAATGCTGCCACATTTATTGTCTCTTATTAAGCCTTAAATAGCCACAGCTCATTTGGAAAGAGGGTCTTTGCAGCCATGATCAAGATAAGATGAGGCCATTAGAATGGACCGTAATCCAATGTGACTGGTGACCTTCCAAGAAGAGACACAGGCACGGAGACACTCAGAAAGACGGCCATGTGAGAACAGAGGCAGAGACTGGAGTGCTGAGTCCCAGGCCACGGACCCCCAGGATGGCCAGCAGCACCGGAAGCTTAGAGGCATGGGGCAGGCTCTTGTGGAGCCCTCCATTTGGGCCAACCTTGCTGACACCTCGAGTTCAGACTCCCAGCTTCCAGAACTGGCAGAGAATCAATTCCTGTTGTTTCAAGCCACCCAGTTTGTGGTACTTTGCTATAGTAACCCCAGTAAACTGATAAAATATCCAGACTCTCTTCTATATCTGATTAAAAGTATTTTTCAGGTTATATTTTGGACTTTTTTGAACTGATTATATTTGAAAGAAGTTTTAGACTTAGAGTGATGCTGAAACGAGTTAAGACTTTTGGGTGTTGTTTCTCCCCCCCTCCCCACCCCCACCCCGCCACAGTATTCCCACCTCCAGCTCCCTCCAACAAATAACAAAAACAGACTGGCCTAAAGATAGTCAAAACAATTCTATTTTGAAAGCTGTCACAGTCAGTGACACATGTTGCTCAACATTTCCCCCTGAAGTAAAGTTAGAAGGATCTATAGTCACAACAGTCTTACCTGTCAAAAGCTGAAACTGTACTTAGAGCCAAAAGCAAGTAGAGAAGACTCTGGAATGGATATGCTAACGTCTTGTATTGTTGCAGAAGGTTCGAGAGGTTAGAAAGCTGATCTCCTGCTAGAACATATATCACAACAATATTCCACACAGCACAGCCAGCCAAGAAGCCATGAGAAAACAGACCCACCATCCTGAATGGAAAAGGGTTTAATTATTGCACATGAATTACTAAAGTAAAAGGCTAACATATTTTTAAAACCTACTCACATATAAGAATAAAATTCAACATTTCATAAAAAGTAAAATCAAGCATTTTCTTATTTAACAGTGTTGAACAATCGACAGTTTTTTAAAAAAAATCATAGAATATTTGTTTTAAGAAAATCCAACAAAGGCAGCCACCTGAAAGCCCGGTGCACTGAAAGGGCGACGTCCCTGGTCGTCCAGGAGGGCTTCGTGTCCATCGACACGTCTACGTTCTCTGTGGTCTTTACCAACTCTGAACGGTCGGTGGCCTGGAATCGCCCTAAGAACACATTACACAATTATCCACCAACAAGAGAGAATCTGCCAGTCTTTTTAAAAATTATCCCACCCTTAAGAACCTTAGAAGGAGTGTGTCCATGTGCTTCCTTCTCAAACCAAAATAGATGTTGAAGTAACAGTTTGGGAAATTGACTATCCTATCCTATCTAATAAAGACGGAATATGCAAATTGACCGTAACTCCATGACAAAGATGGAAGTGCCCACAGCCAATAAGGAGGGAATATGCAAATTGACGCGACAAGGCGAGAAGCGGAAGGCGGCTCTGGCCAGAGTGAAGGCGGAAAGGCGGCTCCGGGCCAGAGCGAAGGCAGAAAGGCGGCTCCGGGCTGGAGCGAAGGCAGTGCCGGCAGCCAGGGGAAGGAAGGCCTGTTCATGCACAAATCTTTGTGCATCGGGCCTCTAGTATTTAATAAAATACAATAATGAGCTTCCCACTAGGAAAAAAGTCTAGAAACCTTTAAGATGACAATGTCTAATATATTCTAATTTAGAGATTTTAGAAGTACTAGCGTTTAAATGTCAACACTATAAAGGTACGCCAATATTTGAAAACCCTTTACATTTCTTAGGAAAGGACCCCAGTGTATGTAGCATGGCACATGCTCTGTGATGACAGAAAAGAAATGGATTGTTTCATAAACTTCTAAGAAGATTCCCGTGCAAGTATCAGTTCAAGTGTCAGCCTGCAACGCTGTGTGAGCAGAGCTTTACCCCTTTACTGTTGACTAGGAGGCCCCTTCTCATGTCTACCAATCACAATGGACCTCAGGCAGCAGGAAAGGTTCCAGCTTAGTCTTGCTCGCCAAACCTGGCTGCCAGGTACTTTGGAGAACAAAAGTCAGGGGTTTATCACCTAATTTTCCCTAAGAAAAGACAACTTTTGGACAGAAACTAGTATTTTTTTTACAGTCAGTTACTCTATTAGGGAAGTTTCTGTGCTAAGGGAAGCAAGAATAAAAACGGAGTGATACTGCATGAAAATAGCCTGAAGTGTATTAAATAGCCACAGGTCTACCGGTAAAAGCACTTGACTAGAAATCATGAGACTCTGAGTCCCAGTTCTACACTAACCAACTATGAGACCCTGGATAAGTCAGTCTCTCCAGATCACAGGTTTCTCGCTGGCAAAGGTCCCTTAGATGGGATATTACAGAACCACAATTTAAACAACTTACATAAAACCTAAATTATAAATTTTAAGGGCTAATCTTTATGTTCCAGACGAGTTCTTAGGCAGCATATTGACAGCATATCCATGGGAGGAGTATATGGTCATGACCATGCTTTTGGTAAGTTTTTCTTACAACACTACAAACGCAGTCTTGTAACCAGTTCATCAGAACTATTTCCAAAAGAATATGCAGTTATATTTCTTATATAATATGGTAATACCATCATGTATGTTCTCTCATTTATTCTTCATTAAAGAATTTATATCATTACCTGCCCTACCACCACCACTACCAATTGCAGAAAACTGGTGAAGTACAACAAAGAATAAAGAAATGGGTGGAGGGTAAGGGGAGATTTTAAAAATTACCCAAAATCTCATAATCCAGAAACAACTAGATATATTTCCTTCTAGTCTTTTGTCCTGTGCATGCTATAGTTGAGATTAAACTATCTGTGTACGTATGTTTATTTTTCATTCGAATTTTTCCACAAAATGTAAAATTCTCCCTAAACACTATTTTTAATGATGCAGATTTTATTGCATAGATAAAGCATATCTTACTGAAATCATTTCCCTGCCCTTTTATATTTAGGTTATTTCCAGTTTTTCACTCTTGTGAATAGCAGTGTGATGATTAGCTTGGTGTATACATTTTTATCCATGTTTTTGCTTATTGCCTTAATTCAGATGTCCAGAAATATAATTCCTAGATCAAAGGATAGCCTTACATACTCTTAAAGAGCTCATATTCCAAACCAAGGAACTACTTACGGCTTTTTTCCACAAACACTTTGTCTACAGGCTGGCTAATGCCAGTGGGAGCAGTAAATACAGACTGTTGTTCTGGACTCCTTTGCTCGTCAGTAATTATGTCTTCGTCTTCTACGCCTAGCTCATTGGCATACTGCAGTTCTGCTGGCCGGGCCTTCCTGGAGTCAGGGAGAAAGGAAGAAAACCGGGTGCTTACTGAATTTTTACAGACCCACACAAGGACGTACCTGTGAGTAGAATGAAAAGAGCCCTGGACTTTGAGCAGAGAAATTTGGATTTTACTCAAACAGATCAGTTGTTAACTGCTATGTAGGCTTCAGTTTTATCCTCTGGACAATGAAGAGGCTGAACTTTCCAGACTTAAAATTATATCATTTTATATAGACACTAGAGGCCCGAGCACGAAATATGTGCGCGGGTATGGTCCCTAGGCCTGTCCTGCGATCAGGGCCATCTTCCCCAGCTGCCCACAGCTGGCCCCGCACCCCCCCCCCCACCCCCGGTTCCCCATTCACCATCGGGTGATTGGTGCCTGATGCGGGGGGGCGGGGGGGGGGGGGAGGAACCGAGAAGTTGGCTGTTCCTGCCCGCTCACCAACCCCGCCCCCGCCGTGGGTGGCCATCAGGCGATTGGAGCCTGTCAGCCGGGGAAAGGAACCAAGAGGTGGTCAGTGCGCCTCATAGTGACTGATCCAGTGGTCATTCTGCCGTTAAGGTCAATTTGTATATTACCCTTTTATTATATAGGATTGATTGCTATTTATATGGTCATGTCTAAATACAAATAATAGTGTTATATAACTTCAGGGTACTTCTTTTTCTTTTTAATTTCTTTTTTTAAATAAACCTTTATTCAGATTATTACAATTATTTCTCTTTTCCCCCCCCATAGCTCTCCTCCACCCATTTCCCACCCCACCTTCTGCCCTTACCTCCCCCACACTGTCCTCATCCATAGGTGTATGATTTTTGTCCAGTCTCTTCATGAACCCCCCATACCCCTTTCCCCCTGAGAATTATCACTCCACTCCCTTTCTATGCCCCTGATTCTATTATATTCACCAGATTATTCTGTTCCTCAGGTTTTTAATTCACTTGATTTTTAGGTTCACTTGTTGATAGATATGTATTTGTTGTTCATAATTTTTATCTTTACTTTTTTCTTCTTCCTCTTCTTTAAGAATACCTTTCAGCATTTCATATAATACTGGTTTGGTGGTGATGAACTCCTTCAGCTTTTTCTTATCTGTGAAGCTCTTTATCTGCCCTTCAATTCTGAATGATAGCTTTGCTGGGTAGAGTAATCTTGGTTGTAGGTTCTTGCTATTCATCACATTGAAAATTTCTTGCCACTCCCGTCTGGCCTGCATAGTTTCTGTTGAGAAGTCAGCTGACAGTCGTATGGGTGCTCCCTTGTAGGTAATTAACTGTTTTTCTCTTGCTGCTTTTAATATTCTTTGTCTTTTGCTCTTGGCATTTTAATTATGATGTGTCTTGGTGTGGTCCTCTTTGGATTCCTTTTGTTTGGGGTTCTGTGGGCTTCCTGGACTTGTAAGTCTATTTCTTTCACCATGTGGGGGAAGTTTTCGGTCATTATTTCTTCCAATAGGTTTTCAGTATCTTGCTCTCTCTCTTCTTCTGGCACCCCCATAATTCTGATGTTGGTACGCTTGAAGTTGTCCCAGAGTCTTCTTACATTATCTTCAACTTTTTGGATTTTTTTTTTTTGCTTTTTGCTTTTTCGGTTGAGTGTTTTTTGCTTCTTTGTATTTCAATTCTTTGACTTGATTTTTGTGTTCCTCTTGTCTGTTTTTGGGTCTCTGTATAATATTTTTTATTTCAGTCAGTGTATGTTTAATTTCTAGTTGGTCCTTTTTCATATCCTCGAGGGTCTCACTAAATTTATCGGCCTTTTCTAGGATATTCTTAAAAAGCCTTATAACCGTGGTTTTGAATTCTATATCCAGTCGTTTGTTTTCCTCCATTTCTTTCGTTTGTGATCTGATTCTTTGACGCCGCATTTTCACTGATTCCCTGAGTTGGTAAGGTAGATTTGTGTGCTAGGTTTCCAATATGGCCCAGTGGGTCTGCCTCCCCAGTTAACCTAGGTGGACACTCTTGGTGCACCCCTTTGTGGACTGTGTGTACAGCCTTGTTGTAATTAAGTCTTTATTGTTGTTGGTATCACTGGGAAGAATTGACCTCCAGGCCAGTTGGCTGTAAGGATCAGCTGTGTCTATGCTGGGAGAAGTTCGGTGCTGGAGACAGCCTTATAGGATTAGACTTGCCAAATTGCAATAGCCTCTGTGCTCAGCTTGGATGGGGTGGAGTTTCAGTCTTGGCTTCCCGTCAGCCTTGCCCTTGCGCGCATGTGCGCGCCTTCAGACCTCTGCCTTTCCCAGCTCGAGTCTCCGCCTGAGAGTCCAAACTCCCCCCACAAGAGCGTGGGTCCCCAGGGGCTCGCCTGGAACTGGGGTTCACTGCAGTCAGAACTGGGGCTCAGTGCAGTCAGGAGCCTCTGACTCCCTTTCACTAGGGAAAGCCTGTGGCAACCTCCACAGCCTTTGTGCGCACTGGCCCGCGCGCGCCTTCAGACTTCTGCCTTTCCCAGCTCGAGTCTCCGCCCGAGAGTCCAGACTCCCCCCGTAAGAGCGTGGGTCCCCAGGGTCTCGCCCGGAACTGGGGTTCAGTGCAGTCAGAACTGGGGTTCAGTGCGGTCGGGGGCTTCCTTCCCCCTTCCGCCAGAGAAAGTCAGCCAGGCTCTCAGCCGCCCTTCCTCTCTGCGCGCACAAAGACCCTTTGCCGTACCTCCAATTCTCTGTGAGCTTTTCTCTTTCCTTCTAGTTGTAGAATTTTCACTCAGCCAGCTTTCCTGTGGTTCTGGATGGTGTCCGTTCTGTCTTTTAGTTGTAGTTTTGAAATTGTTGTGCGAGGCAGCAGTTTAGGTGCTTACCTATGCCGCCATCTTGGTTTCCCCCCCTTCAGGGTACTTCTTTAAAGTATGTCATTTTATTTTATCTAACACTGAATCCTATGCTAAATTACACATTATTTATTGCTGAAATAATCATAATTTGAATTTTGATAAAATGAGAAAATAAATTACAATAGCCTATTTTATTAATATTACCTTTAATTTTTAATATCTTGAATATATAATTTTTTTCTACTTATATAAAATCTTCTACTTGTGTTTCTCTTTTTTAGAGATAGCTCCTAAGAATTTTTATTCAAGTACAACATTTTACTTTTCTCAGTGGTCTACACTTTTCAAATTTGTCATTAGATTGGTTTAACTGATATCTTTGTAATACTACTTATCCTAGAGATATACTAGTATTTATAGTGTTTATCAAACTTCATCAGAAGCTATCATTTGGAAGCTCCAAATTAAGCATCAGAGTGTCCCTGAAGAATATTTAGAAGAACAAATAAATTCTTACTTTGTCTTCCTTCGAGGTTTTTTAATAACGGGCTCTTCAGCTGGCTCCACATCGATACCATTTTCATTCCGTAATAAAGATGGACTAGATGTCTTCTGGGTGAACGCAGTCTCCAATTCTGAAAAAAAAAAAAAAAAATAGATTAAAAATTTTAATTACTATAATGTAAAAAGAAAAGTAATATACAAGACTTTTGTAATACAAGAGAACATTAAAATTTTTAATTGGGCAACACTGTTTTGCATTTGATTTAAAAATTTTTATACCTCTAAACACAACAAAATGTTTGACATCGCAATGCCAAAAATATGGGGAAAATGATGTAACCCGACAGCGACACACACGGAAGAATGTGAAGACAGGCACAGAACGACATTATGCTGTCATAGCCAAGGACTGCTAAGAGCCACCAGATGCTAGAAGAGGCAAAGATGGGTTCTTTCCTAGAGCCTGCGGCGGGGGCGTGGCCCTGCGCACACCTCGATCCTGAACTTCTATCCTCCAGATCTGTCTGAGACTAAATTTCTGTTGTTTCAAGTCCCTCAGTTTGTGGCAATCTGTTAAGGCAGTCCTAAAAATTAATACAACATATTTTACAAAATGGGATCCTCTGATACATCCTATTTTACAACCTTTGTTTTTGACTCAACAATATATTACTGGTGGTTTTCCATAGCACAACATCACCAAAACAATGCTGTTAATGAGTACTTGGTTTCTATCAAATGGATAACATGTTTTATTTGGGTATTATCACGTTGTTAAATGTTTGATATTACCAGTGTCTGCTCTTATAAATAATATTGCAGCTAACCTCCTTTAATGACTGTAGCTGTTGTAGTTACTTCTACTCCTATACGTTTGAACAGGTTATACCATCTTACACTCCTATCAGCAGCGTATGGGTGTACCCTTTTCTCATCAACACTTCCGTATTTTATAAATTTTTAAAAGCATTGCCAATTCGATAGGCAAAATAAATTATATAGTCTTGTCTACCTTGTGAACAGTCCCTGAGACACAGCAAAACTCAATGTTACTGTTGCTTTATTATATTATTGTCAATAGAGAATCTATCCTTTCCCAACTAATCTTAGATATCAGTTTCATCATATACTAAATTCTTCTACACATCAAAATCTAAACTTTCTATTTTAGTCCTGAATTTGTACCACTTCCCTCATAATCTACACACATAGAATCAAGAGACCCTTTAAAGTGTTCTTGACTTAACCCATTAGAGCAACTCTAGTGATAAAAAATTTAAGCAAGCAGGAAAAATAAAGGGATATGGGTGGGGGTGGGAGAGGAATGGGAACATTCAGGTTTTTACTCATACACCCAAAATCACAAGCTAACCTGTTGCTTTTACATACCAAGAGGTACCCTTGACTTCTGTCTTCTTTGAACAGGAGCTTCTGGATGCTCTGTCACTTCTTTAGTTGGTGGCTCGCCGCTCTCAGATGGCCTATGAAGAGCAGTCTGAACAAGACCTTCCAAAGAAGCACTTGCTACAGAAATAGAGTAAAAAAATGGGGTAACTTGAACAGAGACCACTGAGTCGTAAAAAGATGGGAAAAGAGGGAACTGGGATGTTTCCTATGTAATATCCCCTTCTCCTACAGAACCAATCTTGATTTCCTTTCTCCTCACTTGTAACTTCAAATTTTAAGTTGAGAAAAGAAATAAAGGAACAAAGAAGAATGAAGAAGAAAAAGGGGGGGCTATTAGGAAGAAGAACAAAAAGGAGAGGAGAATTTGCTTCAGAATTTCCATTTTCACAACAAGGTAAAAACATAATGGAAGCTGTTGCCCAGAGAACTCTCTTATTTGTCTTATGCCTTAAGAATTTTCAGCTTCTATATAGTTTAGTACTTCACTAGTAAATTAACACATGATAACATCACCTTGATAAATGGAGTTAACAGAAAATTTATAAATCTTTTTATTTGGCCATTCATTTCAATCTCTCCCGTCATCAAGTCTTTGAACAGATTCTGACATATTTCAGCATATTTGAATTTTACTTGACTACATTCCCGTGCCCATCTTCTTCACAAAAAGAATATGTATTAATAAACAAATAAAAATATGCTTAACCTCACTAGTATTCAGATAAATAAAAAACTAAAATAAGCACCTTTTTTCCCACTAGATTGACAAAAAAAAATTTAAAAGACTGATATTGTCCAGTGTTGTCAAGGATTTAGCAAATGTGGCGATGTAAGAACTAAAGCTTCCTTAAAGGCAATTTAGCAGAATCTTATCCTATTGCTAACGCACACAGGTCCTTTGTCTAGCAATGTCGGTGCTAGCAATCCATCCTCCAGAAGTAGCTCTTCTCCCCCACCACCCAGCATTTCAGAACTGCAAAACTGTGGAAGTGAAAAATCTGAAATAACCTAAATGAACAGTTTTAATAAAAGCCTAGAAATGCATCCCCTCTTTTGTCTAGAGCACCGAACCTTCGTTTTCTCTTTTGTACAAGGAAGCGCTGGTAGCCATACCTCTGCTCCAACTGCCTTTACCCTTTCCTCCCCTTGCTACCTTCCTAAGCCCAGATGTGCATGTCTGTACTGAACTGTGAGTGAATTTTCAGAGCCTGGCATTCCAGTATCTTTGTGAATCCAAGTCTCTTTGAACCTCTTCTCTTTTTTTTTTTTTTGTGTGTCTACATGTCTTTTTCTCTTTCTCTGCGTCCATCTCCATTTCTTTCTTTTTCTCCATCTATCCCTCCATCCAGGGGTCCTCAAACTACGGCCCGCCGAGGACATTTATCCGGCCCGCCAGGTGCCGCTGCCTGTCCTGCTTAGCAGCCGACTCGTCCCGGGCCCGCAGTGTGCATAGGAATTTGTTCATAGTTTTTTTTTAAACTATAGTCCGGCCCTCCATCGGTCTGAGGGACAGTGAGCTGGCCCCTGTTTAAAAAGTTTGAGGACCCCTGTGACAATCGATGCTAAGCCAAAATAAGTTTCTGACCGAGTGAAAGTTGTGGCAATGAATCAGGGCATTTGCCTTGAAGCAGCTCAGCCAGCAGTGGAGGACAAGACTTGCGGGAAAGAACGCCAGCAGCACAAAGCCGGGGGCCAATCCGATAGCTCAGAAGAGGCAAGGGGCTAAGCGGCCTACAGCTGTGACAGTGGAAAGGAAAGGGAAAGGGACACAAGAGCGGTCATAGAAGGAGCAAGCAAGTAGAGTGAAGGGACCAGTTCGCAGTGCCACTGAGGCTTCAGCCTGGGTGACTGACTGGGAGAGTGGTGGGGAAAGAGGGAACAGGAATCTGTGAGAAGTGAAAGTTGATTTATTGTTGAAGGTGATGAATTCTGGATGTGCGAGTCCGAGTTACTGACGGAGCATCCAGGATTAACGAAAAAAGGGGTTCATAGAACTTGCTCATTATCGGGGCTTTAATACCTGCCTTCAGACTCATGCTCTAACATAGATATTCTTGGGCTAAAATGAGAGATCCAAGGCCCAGCTGGTTTGGCTCAGTGGACAGAGCATCGGCCAGTGGACTGAAAGGTCCCGGGTTCGATTCCAGTCGAGGGCACATGCCCGGGTTGTGGGCTCAATCCCCGGTTGGGGGTGTGCAGGAGGCAGCCAATCAATGATTATCTCTCATCATTTATGTTTCTATCTCTCTCTCCCTCTCCCTTCCTCTCTGAAATCAATAAATATATATATTTTTAAAAGTATTTAAAATGAGAGATCCAAGAATCCTATGTCTCTAAATCCAATAACCTGTTCAAGGGTCTGGAACCAATTATAGCTTAAGATAACTCATGTTGTCATGGGGATAAAAGACCCCCAAGAGTCCAAGAATGTAGAGGAAGTAAGAGTGTTGGTGGCACAACCCTTTATTTTATGAATCCTTCTAGGCACCCTTCAGGCTGCTCACTGCCTGTCCCTCACTACCACAGGAGTCCCACTGCTTCAAGGTGACCGTGGTTCTATCCTCAACACAGCAGTGACTTGGCACTGCTGGGACCGTGTCTCTCCCTGACCTGATGTTTATCACGCCTGAGGGAGGTCCTGGAAAAACCTGTGGTTCCACACCGCAGAGAGCAACTTCTTACCTGGCATGGTTTTTGTTCTCGGCTTCTTTTTCTTGGGATGACTAAGTGGAACATCATCTATAAAACAAAAAGGACAGAAAAGGCTGGGACAGTTTTTTCAAAAGGGAACCTTTAATAGGGAAGATCTTTCCCTCTCTTCTCTGGGTCCAGCCAACACCTATGCGTGAAGGGAAAGAAGGTAAGAAATTGACAAAGTCGAAGGAGCCCACCATGTGGTACTAAGAGCTCGCTGCTGGTCAGTAATGTCAGGAACAGTGACACAGAAAGTGTGCTCACCAAATATCCATGCGATCCCCAACTTGGGCCTATGCTTGGTTCTGGCCCATAGGCTACGAGAGAAGTGATCTGTGTCATCTGGAGGCCAGAACACGGAAAGAGCCAGTGAGAAGCCCTCCAGCTCTCTCTTCCCTTGACAACTGAGACCTCATGTTGAGATGGCAAAGCCACAGGACGGAAGTGGACTAATCACTGCCTCATTAGTGAAGAGGCAGTGAAAGGCAAATGCCCTGATTCGTTGCCACAACGGACTTTGCATTAACCAGATATAACCTTATTTGATATTAAGTCACTGAGATTTTGGGGTTGTGTAGCATAACCCAGTCTATCCTGACTAAATGAGACACAGTAAGATGCAGTCCCTAATACAGAACGATAACTAGCCAAGAGTTTTGATCCAGGTGACTCCATACAGGAATGAATGCTTTTATATTTGTAAGGTCAAATATCAACCATATTACTAGTGTTATTTATCAACCATCATTTAAAAATGGCAGCCATAGATTATTATGATAAAGGTATTGTATTATTATAAATTATACCACCCAGATTCAATTTTAAGAGAAACATTAATTAAACTTTTGAATATTTAATACCATATTTAGAAAATTTTACATTAACAGTGAACTCACCTTGAATAGCACTTTACATGACACCAACCAAATTTAATCAGGACAAAGACAAAAAAAAAGAAACTCCATTAATTAGAAATCTATAACACTGTCAGACTGAAAACTGACTTAAAATCATTACAAATTTAAAATAAAATTAGTTTTTACACCAAGTTTGCTCATTTACAAACTAGCTTATTTACAAATAATAAGCCAGAAAACCTGCTAATAAAATAACCCCAATATTTTCTGAATCTATATACACATACTCCCTTCTATCTATTAATAAAGTGGATTAAACAGATTAAGAACTCTTATTCGGTCACTTATTAAAATCAGCTTAAACTCTAGCAAACAAAAGGCGGCCAGGATTCCACTAACCGAGACCGTAAAACATTCAGAATAGATCCATTATCCTCCCATGTTCACAGTCAGGCTTTGAAACAGAACACTTCATTGTAACTGTTACCCTAACGATTCAGGGGTTGTTCACCTTTAAACTGTTAAGAAGCCTTTTCTTAAAAATATCAAGAAATCTTTTCTGAATTATGATGGAGTTGCAATGGTGGTCAATTTTCCACTTTGTTCATTTTGCACTTTTAGAACCCATAAGAAAATCACTGTCCTTTTACCTTGGCACAGGTGGAAGGGCTCGTGGGGGGCGCTATGGGAAAAGAAGAAAATCACTTGTAAGTAAAAAGCCGAGAGCAGCTTTACTTCCCATGTTTCAAATCTTTTGATTACTGTTCACCAGTGAAAGCCAGGCGGTTCTGATGAGAACCAAACGGGCAATATTTAAATTTCATATAAAATGCCTTCCTTTCTATGTACCTTTTTATCTACGGCCAGGCCTGTTCTAAGCACTAAGAATGCATTTAGGAACAAAAGCCGGAGATCCTGCTTCCACGGAACTTGACATTCAGTTCTCTCAGATACCTGAGCTGAGCCTGACTGAGAAAGGAGCCTGCATGTTTGACAAAGGGAAGCAAATACAAAAGCCCTGGGGGAGGTGGGCTGGGAGGGTCCCCGGTAAAAGGCCAGGAAGGCTGCAGCCGCTACCACGGAGAGGTGGGCAGAGGCCAGACTAATCAGGGTCCTGAAGATGGAGGGAAGGAAGCTAGATTTTGTTTTAATTCATTCATAGGAAGCCGATGGAGGTTTTAGGCCACCTAGTCACATACTTTTTAAAAAGATCCCTCTGAATACAGGATGAAGGATGCATTTTAAGGACAGCAAGAATGGAGGGGAACCCTTAGAAATGCTGCTTTACATGAATAAGAAGAGTTGTATTTGTAGTTCAGAGAGATTATAGTTACGAAGCACTGCGGGATCTTTCAAAATAAAATACTAACAGAAATGCCTACATCAGTTCAACGTGCCAAGGATCCCGCGCTGCTTGCAGGGAACATCGCTTCAAAGGGGTTAACATTCAGGCTGTTGCAGTTTATTCTGCAGCCGTCCCTTTCAGCAATCACCGGTTTAAACTGTGTGTTCATGTCAATGCTACCAGAAGGCAAGGAGGCTGTCTTAACACCACCCAGTACTCAGCATTCCCGGGGAAGGTACGACAGTCGCGTGAAAGCGCTTTTGTTCTAAGGATGCTACGCAGAGCGTTCTATCCAAAGGTCAGTTCACACAACTCCACGTTTCAAAAGTCCCGCAGAAATGACATGTCACCCATCCGAAACCCCAACCTGCAAGCCTCTCAAAGGTAGGACAGTTCAACTGAATGCAAAAACCCAATAACGCACCAGTAACGGAGGCTCGCTTACCACCTGCTTCTTTCCCATTCTTTCTGAAGTCCCCGGGGCCGCCCGCTCCCGGCGGCCTCACAGCCCCGCTCCCGGCTCGGGTCGGCCGCGCGCAGGCGCAGTGCGTCCCCGCGCGCAGCCCCCTCCCCGCGGCGGCAGCGAGTTGGGGAAACGCCGGGACTCGGCCTGGCCTCGCCTACCGGGTACCCCTGCTGGAGAGGGGCTGACCTGCCCCGGAGGAGACGCCAGAGGGCGTGGGGTGCACTCACGGTTCCCTCAGGGTTTCCCAAGTGATTTGTTTGTTCGAGAAACGGGAGAGATGCCCATGGTTAACAGCCTCCACGGGCAAAAACCGGTCTCTTCCTCGGCGGCCAACCGCCCTCCGGAGGGGCCGGCATTCCCACCCGCGGGCCGGGCCGGGGCGACCGGGAAGTGAGGCGTCGTCAAGGCAACACGCTCGCTGGGCCCGGAAACCTCCCGTGGCTCGGGGTTCGGGTCCCGGCTGGGAAAGGACTTCCCGCCCCGCCCCGCCCCGCTCCGTCCCATCCCGCGGGCGCCGAGGGCCGGTGCGCGTCCCCCCGGGCTCCCCTCCCGACCCGCAGCCTTAGGGCACCCCCTCCCGGCCACCGGCGAGGCCGGCGCCCCTCGCCGCTCACCGGGCGGCCCTCCAGCGGCAGCCCCGAGTCGGCCCTCATGGCGCTCTCCGGCGGGGCTCCCTCGGCGCAACCGCCGCGGCCCGAGCCTGGATCCCCGCGACGCCGCGGCCTCCGGACCCGCGGGAGGCGGGGGCTTCGGGCTGCCGGCTAGGCCTCCGCCCAGGCCGGTCTCCGCCCCGTTCCCGGCGTGCGCGCGGGTGTTGATACAGGCAATTGTCTAATTTTCTCCAGTGGCTTACCCTCCATCCCTCAGCTGTGTAAATCAAGTTCGGGAAGCCTTTTCTCAAAGAAGCACAACATAGGATCAAACCCGGGCTCACAGCACGTGTCGTTAAAAATGACAGTTTTCGTTTTGCTTGGTTGGGATTTTTAGAAAGACACTATTCACTTTAAATAACGAACTACAAGTATGTGGAAGCAGGCGCTCTGTTTTAGTTAGGAGTGGGGAGGTGTTGGATGTGGAGAGAGGGTGCGGAAGGTAGACACGGGCAGGAAGAGCGACGGGAGGCTCAGACCTGGGGAAGAAAGAAAAGCAAGACTTCTTGGAAGAATGTTCCTTTCTTGTGGTTTTCTCAGATATTGGTCTCTAGGACTAAAATTCTATCTACATAAAAGACAGCGACTGTCTGACCATCCGCCCTGCTGGTAGGTATGATGCGCACCAACCACCAGGGGGCAGACGCTCTATGCGCACCCACCACCAGGGGGCAGACGCTCTATGCGCACCCACCACCAGGGGGCAGACGCTCTATGCAGGAGCTGCCAAGCTGTGGTGACTTGGCAGCGGTGGTTCTCCGTTCTCAGGTGACACACCCCAGAACCAGAGAGGAGGGAACCCGATTCCCAATGGTTTATGTTGTTGCTGGGGCACTGTCGGCCCCCAATCTGGTTTACTGCCAAGCTGCTGTCACCTCAGAAGCCCTTTGAGCCGCAGCGCTGCCCCAGGTGCAGCCTGGCAGGGGAAGGATCAGGGGAGGTTGGCTCCAGGGCGTGTGGGCCAGTCTTGCCCAGTCTCACTCCGCTGGCCACCTTCTAATTAATTTCCTTTCAATGTGCACAAATCCGTGCACCAGGCCACTAGTTTAAGTATAAATGTAGATATTGGCTTTTAGGAAACAATATTATTTCCGCCCTGGTCAGAAGAATAATTTTTTCCTTGTAGTCTCATGTAAAATGAGGGCAGTGCAGTTTCTGTAGGTTTTGATGTTAGATGTGAAATGTGTATGTCACCCATCTTTCTTGTTGAAGTGAGTCAAGTAGGTATTTTTTGTAAAATTTATAAAACTTGTTTCATAAGGTAAAAAGCAGTTTCTGAAATTAAATACTACTTACTTTATTTAGGAAAGCGCTTTTTATCTGAACTGTACAACGACCATATGAAAACTGTAACAGGTTCTCATATCAGTCACTCGACTTCGTTCATATCCCTACCAACTGCTGTATAGAAGGTAAAAGCAAACAATTTTTTTCTAAAAGCCGAACAGGTAACTACATAACCATACAATGCAAACATTTTTTCAAGTAAGATTAATTAACAAACTGCAGGACTTTAAAAGTTGCACATATTATAACAGGGCAAATACTGCTGCTTCAGGCAGCAGCTGTTACTCCAGAGCTGAAACAGACAAACGTTGTTAAAACTCCAGCACGAAGCAGAAGCCTTTAAGACCCAGTCTCAGAGGAAACCCACGTGGCTGGTACCCACTGAGGCTCCTCCTGAGCCTTCTGAACTGCAGACACCAACTGGGCACATGCATCTTGCAAGATGTCATTCACAATCACGTGATCAAAAAACTGGCCAAACTGAGTCTCCATTTTTTGGGCTAAATCCTCCATCTCTTGTAGGTCTTCATCCTTCAGGGGAAGTGAAAGAATGCGGATAGTACAAACTCAACGAGAGGAGTAGAGATGATAGCAGTTTGTTACGCTGTTACATTCAGATGCGAACTATTTTTTAAAAATTAGGTCAAATAAGTGCCCTCTATTTTAAACCAAAAAACATATTATTCTTTTTTTAGTCTTACTAATGTTTCCCTGGTCAAGGTTTTCCAAAATTGAATGATGGTTTGTAGACAGACCAATCCTCTCAAGTTCTCATTTAGACTTAAATTATCCTATTATCTAAACATCTGGAGCGCTCAAACCATATACAACATAAAACAAAAATGTTTACCAATCAAATATAACTTAAACATAAATTTTAAATAAACATTAATAAGAATGGTGTTATTTTGTAGATACAAAATGGTCACTTTCAGCATGAGGATGGTAAGATGGTTCTATTGAATAGGCATACCTAAATTACACTTTGCTACATGATGACTTAATTCACCTATAATATTGTCTGTTTCTACTATTGTGAAATGTTCATTCCGTGAAGGTTATTTGGCTTTCACTTGACACTAATGCATTAAGTTCATTTCTGTTTTCTAATTTGTCCACAACAATTAAAATAGAACAACTTGTTGTCAATACACACATTAATAAACACACATATAAATGCAGACACTGAAATCTTGTGGCAGTACTCCTTTGCAAGGTGATCATACACATGATCCAGAAATAATTTATATATATAATTAATAATTTTGTTAATTTGTCTACATTGTCATAAAAATGAGAGAGAACACAGTTTTAAATGCCCATTAGACTCAGAGACTATATCCATGGACTCCACTGTCTGAAATGCAAACTGGAGAATCAGACTTCCATACAGAAGTCATTGAAATAAAAGAAGATAAAAATAATGAGAGATAAAGGATAATATAAAGATACCTATGCTCACTTAGGCAACATATACACTATAATTAGAATGATACAGGCATTCGTATGGTCCCTGTGTAAAGGATGGCGTGCAAATTCATGACGCATTTCATATGTTTAATTTCAGTTTTGCAAGACAAAACAGTTCTGGCGATCTTTTTCACAATGTGAATAAACTTAACACTACTGAACTATACCCTTAAAATGGTTGAGATGGTAAGTTTTATGTTTTATGTTACATGTTTTTTTTTTACCACACACACAAAAAGAAGTGGAAGAAGTAATATCTTGATCGAGACGATGGCCATCTGGGTGCATAGACATGTAAAAATTCATTGAGCTGTACACCTAAGACTTATACACCTTGCTGAGTATATGCCATGACTTAAAATATTTAAAGTAGATTTACTTTTAAAAACTGGGGTTGTGAGGGAAAATCAGCAATCCTAGGAAAAGTTCACTGATTAATCCCACCTGGCTTGGCCCTTCTATTATTACCATCTTCATTAATAAAAATTTTCATGTAAAGATGCCTCATTACAGATGAGATATATTCACTAAAGCATTTAAGAAGTAAACTCCCAAATGTTTTTATAAAATAATTCATTTTAAATACAGATATCAAGCTTGTGCACACCCAGTTTCTATATGGCTTTGCAAACTGTGGTTTGAAGGGTTAAGCTAGACACTCCCCCCTCCAAAAAAAGTAAGAAAAAACAAGAGTAGCATTATAACAGTTATTAAACTTTAACACTTATAAATGATGTCCAAGAAAGATAAATCATACGGCATTATTCATTAGAAACAAAACAGAAGTTATATTCCTTAACATAAGGAGGCCATGGAGACAGTACAGTGATTTACCTTGAATTTCATGTCCACAAAGTAGTCTGTAATGATCTTGGCGTTTTTTCGAGATTGCTTCATACAATTCAGGTTAGATGGCTTTATAAATATGACATAGGGCTTCAATTCATGGGTTCGAGCCACTTGAATGCCCTACACAGAAATTAAGTGCACATTTAAAAACTGAAGTCCTATCCTAGTCAGTGTGGCCCAGTTGGTTGGAGCATCATCTCATACACCAGAAGGTGATGGGTTCCATTCCTCATCAGGGCACATACCCAGGTTGGGGGGTCAATCCCTGGTCAGAACAACCAATCAATGCTTCTCTCTCTCTTTCTTTCTCTCTCTCTCTCATCAATAAAAAACATAGCCTTGGGTGAAGATTTAAAACACACACAAGTCCTAATTTCCTAGAGTCAACATGAATGTTCTCAAAATTTCTCAGACCAGAAATTAGCAATTATTTTTAGCCAGAGTATATTCTCATGTGCCCCCAAGTTCTCAAATCTACAAACATTTTAATAATCAAGAGAGCCCTAGCTGGTTTGGCTCAGTGGATAGAGCGTTGGCCTGCGGAATGAAGGGTCCCAGGTTTGATTCCAGCCAAGGACACATGCCCAGGTTGTGGGCTCGATCACCGCCCCCAGTAGGGGGTGTGCAGGAGGTAGCCAATCAATGATTCTCTCTCATCATTGATGTTTCTATCTCTCGATCCCTTCCCCTTCCTCTGTGAAATCAATAAAAAAAAAAACTATTTAAAAAACAATAATCAAGAGATAGGATTCTAGAATAAAAATTTACTTTAAATCCTGACTCTTCCTCTCACTAGCCATGACATCTTATTGAAAGTCAAGAATAGGATTCTATACATGATCTCACGAGACAAAGACAAAGACAGAAACTCTCCAGGAGGATCAGCTCTGTTTCATCCTCACTGCCCTTTCCTCTTGCCTTTGGTACTACTGACATCACACTGACGATCAGCTTTGAGCCTCATAAGAACAAATCTATCGTCCCCTGATTCTCTTTAGCACACAGGTATACTTTTAAAGGACTACAGAAAAAGGAAAGAAAAGACAAGTATCATAAAAATTGGGCCTACACACTGTATGTTCTTTATCTTACCTCAACTTGCTCTCTCCTGCTCCATTCCACATATAGTCTTGAGGAGGTAGCTATAGATATAACAACATAGGGACCTCACCTTCTTGTGTAAAGCAACATCTTATTCCTTCTACGAAGTAACCTTGATGCCTTTGTAATTAAGGTCAAAGCAAGATTCTAAGTTTTCTTTATGACCACCTCTTAAGCTTTGGTTTTGTATCTGAGAAAGTAAATTTATTTCTCAACTATACATAAGCTACTGGCAGTTGGTTCTTTTTTTAAATATTTTTTATTGATTTTAGAGAGGAAGGGAGAGGGGGAGAGAGATAGGAACATCAACGATGAGAGAGAATCATTGATCAGCTGCCTCCTGCACACCCCCTACTGGGGATCGAGCTCACCACCCAGGTATGTGCCCTTGGCTGGAATTGAACCTGGGACCCTTCAGTCTGCAGGCAGATGCTCTATCCACTGAGCCAAACCAACTAGGGTGACAATTGATTCTTTATGTAAGATCCTGGCCCTTAGATATGGGAAGTAGTCTTATCCTTAAAAGGCCAACAGTAACAGAACAAAACCTATAGCAGGTGCCCAGAATGAATGGCATGCGTTCATTACTTTGGGAAGATGGGAATCATTCCACCACAGACCCACCTGAGGCTCTAAGTCCATGACGCAGATCTTCCCTTCATTGAGGACGGCTTGAACAGCATCCACGCTGGTGCCATAGAAGTGGCCTTTGTACTCACCATACTCGAGCATCCTGCAAGGGTGGGACAAAGAAAACAAGAACTCTTTCTACAGGTAAGATATTAGTAGTAGTAACATGAAGATAAACTCCAACAGAATGGAATAAAATACTGAACTTTGCTAGCACAAAAACAATTAGTGGACATTTGACAGGAGAAAAAAATATTTGGAGATCTAGGACTTAATGAATTTTCCAAATTCTCTAAAATTTGCACTTCTATTCTGCTCCCTTTCAGAGCCCAGTGGCTGGTTTACTAGTATACCAATTTACATTCTTTGGTTAATTCTTCAGGAACAAAAATCAGTTTCCTCAGAAGCTTCGAGCAGTGCATAAAATAGAGACTCTAATTTGAATGTAAAACAAGCGGAGGTGAGAATCATATTCTAAACATCTAGCTTACCTGTGACTATACATGAGGCTTTCAAATGTTTCCTTTGACACATAGTGATACTCACGTCCATCTACTTCATAACTCTTTTTGGAACGAGTAGTATCTGTCAAAAAGAAATTTTAAAGATTTTAGAGTCTTCAAAATGTTTTGATTCATTACAAAATAAGTGAATGAATATGTAAGTATGTAGACAAAATACTAGATCCAAAAAGAAGTCTGACTTGGTGATAAAGTAGTTCTGATATCAAAATTATTTAATCTGTAAACCTTTATTTAATGCTCATGGTGTGGACAAGAATATATCAGGTTTTAAGCCAGGATAGGGATACCCTAAGGCAGTGGTTCTTAACCTTTCTAATGCCGCGACCCTTTAATACAGTTCCTCGTGTTGTGGTGACCCCCAACCATAAAATTATTTTCGTTGTTACTTCATAACTGTAATTTTGCTACTGTTTTGAATCGTAATGTAAATATCTGTGTTTTCCGATGGTCTTAAGCGACCCTGCTAGTGGTTCTCAACCTGTGGGTCCCGACCCACAGGTTGAGAACCACTGCTGTAGAGCCTAAGACCATCGGAAAACACAGATATTTACGTTACGATTCATTAACAGTAGCAAAATTACAGTTATGAAGTAACAATGAAAATAATTTTATGGTTGGGGGTCACCACAACACGAGGAACTGTATTAAAGGGTCGCGGCATTAGAAAGGTTGAGAACCACTGCCCTAAGGGAACACCTGATCTAACTTCTAAATAAGCACCAGTGAATTATGTATGAGCCCTAATATACCTCTCACGTAGCAATATCAGCAATATGTTGTTTATATAGTGCACTTCACAGATCTCATGTCACCCCTCACACTCCTAGCTAGGTGAAATGCTATTACCATAGCTAACTGAAGATTTTAGAGAGTAACTAACTTGCTCACATACATAGACTAATAAAAAGCAAAGTTGAGAACAAGAACCTAGGTGTTCTGACTCCTCCTAGATTAATCTTTTCTACTGCACCAGAGTGTCTCAGATTTGAAATGGAGAAAGCCAAGGACAGTCCGCAGTCTGTGGGGAATGGTGATTAGGGATCTCCAAAAGGGAGAGGTCAGTGGAGTCTGAATTCAGTCTGATTGGTTGATATAAGCACTTTGATTACAGAGTCTTCAACTTAAAGAGCATCTGGTATGGAACATAGGAGTCCACTGAATACCTGAAAGTGACTCATTGTCTGCTCATCCATGTATTCAACTAACGTGTACTGAGTATCTCAAATCCACCTCTATTCCAGCCAGTCATTTGTGATTTCCTCCACACCCTGAAGTATCTGGGGTCCCCTTTTGGCCTCTTTCTACCAAGACTTCCTCTTTGGCAAAACTAAGACAACCCAGGGGTCGCTCTCCCACATTATCCACCTACATCTGGTCCTTGGGAAACATCACAACACTTTTTACTGTGACAGACTCTAAAAGGGCAGCTGCTTCCAAAACCTCAGCCATTGGTCACTTCCCCCAAGCTCTATCCTTTAGATAGTTTTAGGTTCAGTTTGACACCTAAACTGCAGGAAACCCATATTAAGCTCTTTAAGTGGTTTCCCTAAGTTCCTCTGTCTTGCATGGTTGAAGGGGAAGCACCCACAAGCTCTTCCCACAATGTATGGTATAATCACACTTACAGTTACATAGCATTATATGTGCATATATTCTACATTTTAATAAAAAGGCAAATAAGAGTCAAGCACAGTGCCAGGAAGGTAGCAAGTACTGAATAAATGGTAGTTACTATTTTTTTTTCAAAAATTTTTTTTATTGATTAAGGTATTACATATGTGTCCATAGCCCCCATTGCCCCCCCACCCCACTCCCATACATGCTCTCACCCCCCTGCTGTCTCTGTCTATTAAATGGTAGTTACTATTGCTAAATATCAGTGGTCCTGAAAAGTCATTTATATTACTGTTAAAAATGGACAAAAGACAGTCACCTTTTAAAAGCCTAGTTAGTAATTCATTTCCCTCTATTAAAATAAGTACAGTTAGAAATTTTAAGAACTAGCCTTTGTGTCTTATATTTTTACAACAAAGAGCATATGACATAACTAAGTGAGCTCGGTGCATCTGCAGACGCAAAGAAATTTTTACCAAAACATGAACTGCGATGAAAGAGAAACGAAACATACGCGGCACAGCACTCTGAAAATGGTCAGGATTAACTTCAATGAGCTGTCTTCTCAGTTCATTCACTCCAACACCAGAAGGCCCTACACAAACAGTCACAGACAGAGCTCATCAGATGTGGCAAGGACAGGGATGTGGTGAAATCACCACGTCAGTCTTCCACTGAAGAAACCTGAGAGCAATGTTCTCAGGGGAATGACAGCGCTTCCATGAACTGGAGCAGCCCCAGAGGAATCCACATCTTCAACATGCAGAAATGAGGGGGGGAGCTGCGGGAATCTGTCAGCCCAGCAAACCTCGTCTAATGTTGGACCCTGTGCGAAGGCTCTACCTCATTTCAGAGCATCTGTCTTTCCTCTTCAAATGAGGTTTCTGCCGACTCACAGCCCAGAAACCAGGCTCCACAGCGAGCGGTCCAGTGACTGACAGAAGTCAGGGGCACTTTTCCCGGCAGGCAGGGGAGTCAACACCCCACGTGCCACCACTGGAGGCAGGGCTGACCGCCTGCGCACAGAGCCGTGCCTTGCGCAGGGCCCATGCTGCGGGGACTGCACTTGGTTAAATGCTCCGCTTTTGCTGCAGTAAATCCCTAGTGACTTTTGAATAAGGGGCCTTGCAGTCCCCTTTTGCACTGTGCGCTGCACACTCCGCAGCTGGTCCTGGCTGTAAGCCATCTTGTTTGCCCTGCAGGGACCGGCCCTGATCACAGAGAAGGCGGCAGCAAGACAGGTTACTGCTGCTGCAGGGACCGCCTGGCGGAGGTCTGGGCCACAAAAGGTCGATCCGCACTATGTGCCTTGTTGTTTAGCTCCAATGATATGGTCCAGGAGTTTTTGTCCCTTAAAGGAGATGGTTACAAATTTCTTTTAAAAATGGAACTTAAGGCCCTAACCGGTTTGGCCCAATGGATAGCGTATAGGCCTGCGGACTGAAGGGTCCCAGGTTCGATTCCGGTCAAGGGCATGTACCTTGGTTGCGGGCACATCCCCAGTAGGAGGTGTGCGGGAGGCAGCTGATCGATGTTTCTCTCTTATCGATGTTTCTAATTCTCTATCCCTCTCCCTTCCTCTCTGTAAAAAATCAATAAAATATAGTTTAAAAAAATAAATAAAAATGGATCTTAAGAATTTTTTTTTCTTATACAGACTAATGATCCCGTCTGGGAGAACAGTCATTTATGCTTAGAGAACAAATTCTAATCAGGCAAAAAAAAAAAATCTCAGTTATGGTCTTATCACGATACAACCTGTTATTCTACAAGTTCAAATACAAGACAGCATGTGACATTCAACTATAGACAATAAAAGCATGATACATGAGGGGTTTATCTATAAACACGCGCTCATAAAACAGGCTTTATTTTTTACGCCGTCCCTATGGCAGCCCCTAGAGAGTTCTGCTTTGCCCACCGCTCCCAGCAAGGCCACGGAGTGAGAAGGGAGACCTCACTGTGGAGGAGAGACGGCCTGCCCGGATGGGGGATGGGACGTACCCACGAGCACGATGAGGCGGTGCTTGTCCGAGGGGCGCCGCTGGTGCCTCACCACCTCCTCGTAAGGGGCCCTGTGGCAGCGGCTGGGGCAGCACAGGGCGGGCAGGAGAGACTTCCTGCGACAGAGGCGCATGCTGCGGCGGAAACCGGCTGCGAGGGGAAAGGCACAGAACGTGAGGCCCAGGCAGGAGAGGCCCCTTCCAGCGTCCAACCTGGTGGACACGCAGCGACTGCGATCTAACGTGCTAAGGAGCAGAGCCAGGCCTGCCTGGCGGTAGGAGAGAGGAAGCGATAGGGAGGCAAAATAACAAGATGCCCAGACGTCACCGCTAAGTGGCACCCACCCAGCGCCCACTCTGTGCCAGGCATTGTACAGGTGCTGCTCAGATAATGGCCAACTAAACCCAGGCCCTTTCCTCACGCAATTTACACTTCAGGGAGGAGGAGGGACAAAAATCAACAACAAAAGTGAGTGCTTAGGAGGAGGGTGGGTGGGTAGAGAGTTGACAAGGTGCTTCTTCGGGTAGGCGGTTCAATCCAGTGTCCGAAACGTGGACACTGAGCAGGTGTCCGGATGAAGTAATGGAGCCAGTTAAGGAGGCATCTGGGGGGAAGAGCAGACCCGGCTGAGGAACAGCAACTGCAAAGGTGCAGAGAAAGGAGCGGGCTTGAAGCGCTTGAGGAAGAGCATGGAGCTTGTGTGGCCGTGGGCAGTGAGCAGTAGGGACTGTGGTAGGAAGTGGGCTGGAGAGGAAGCTGGGGCGACCACAGGGCCTCGGTCCCACGTTGGATTGTGGTCAAAGTGGTGGGAAGTCACTGGATGGTCACGAGGCGGGTGTGACATGATTTGGTTTATGTTGGAAGAATTCCTCTGGTTGCTGAATGAAGGCGGGATGTAAACTGTAGGCCGAGGCGGCATAGGGTCGGGGGGCAGCAGTTTGGGGGCTACTCCCAGATGAGGGGGGCTGGTGGCTCGGGCCAGGGTAGAAACAGTGGAGCAGGCTTATGACTCACATCCTCCACATGGAAACAGACACAGACAGGTTTGGAGGTTGCTCACAACGTGTGTCCAGTGGCAGAGTTGGACATTTCAGTCATGATTTGCAGACTCCTGGAATCCTGCCTATTCTGCCCACTGGACCACGGGGCTTTCTGGTAGTGCCAAAGCTGCTCCCAGGCCCTCTCAGTAGATAGAGCTGGGGACTATATATATATATCACACACACACACACACACACACACACACACACACACACACACATCCATATTTGCATCTATATATGTTGAAAAGCATGAATTCACACCAATACCTTCAAGGCCAATTCAGCACTATAGGATTTATCTTAGCATGCCCGGCCCTCCCCACCACCCCACCCCCCACAGCCCCCCACCTCCCCATCCCCCAATTCTTCCACATGTGTAACTCCTTTCTCTAACAAAAACAAAACAAAACAGCTCTTATTATCCTCAATACATTTACTTATTGTATCACTGAAGAGCACCTGTGGGACAGTCTGGCAGAATACAAAAGATTTATATTGAGTAAATAATTAAGAAATACCCACTGGAAACCAGATGAATAACAACGAATGGTCAACACATCAGAATACAGACACACACACAGACACACACACACAAAAGATAGAGGGAAACCAGAACAAGGAACGAGGTTGGAAATGTCCATCAGCAAAACAAGCTATCAGAAGGTTGTCAGGTATGAATGTAACTTAGGAAGTGGCCAAGACCCACCTCTGATTCATCCAAACCTACCGATAAAGAACTTCTGACCGTAGCCAACGAACTCCTCCTTGTCTGGGACACAGAGAGCGGCAGGAGTGGAATACATGGGGAAGGAGGAGAAGTTTACTTAGAGGCATGCAATTCTCTGCAAATCTTCAGTGATACTATTTCAGCCGATGGCAGCACCGCTGTCTTAGCCTTGAGTGACTTCCTGAAGAATGTCCTAAGCACTTTCCATCCTATCCTGTGTACCAGACTACATGGAGACACCCTTCAGAATTTTAGCAGTACACTTTATATTGTCTGTCTCGTATGGTTGGGAACAGGAACCAATTTTAGGCTTATGTAAAGTTATAAGAAAGATATTGAGTCATTGTAAAAACATATAAAAATTGGGCATATATTCTTAAACATGCCCAAAATAAACTGATTAAAAACACACACACAGATAACTAACTGGCTTTGGCTTTAACTTGTAGCTATTGATTTCTTCAGGTCCTGTAAGTAACCTCTTTGTTAGAGATGGGTTTTTATCTTCTCCACTAGAGACCCGGTGCACAAAATTTGTGCACAGGTAGGGTCCCTAGGCCTGGCCAGCGATCAAGGCCAATCAGGTTCTCTGCCTTCCGGCCTCCCTGCCTCCTCCTTCCCTCACTCCCTCAGCACCCCGCTGTTGCTGCTAGTTGCCTGCTATGTTCAATGCCACCCCTGGTGGTCAGCACATGTCATAGTGAGCGATCGAATGCCTGCTCGAACTCCCAAGGGGACAATTTGCATATTAGCCTTTTATTATATAGAATTATTAAATGACTCATTCTGTATAGTTAGTATTTTCTCTACAGCTGCCAATTACTTCTGACTGTCCAAGAATGGGAAAGGCAAAAAGGGAGGAAAACTGTCCAGTGGCCCTGAAACTCCTGCCTCTGCTTCCCCTGGGGTCTCAGTAAAATTGTTATAAACTCCAGAAAGAAATACTACAGAAATGTCATTTCCAGTTACTTTTTACTAACATCTGTTTCTCATCCCTTACACAACTCTGTTCTGATCATTGAAAAAGTACATAAAGAGCATTTGTTCATAGAATGAACTGACACATACAAGCTTTTTCTCTTAACCTCTGTTTTCTTAAAAAAACACACATTTTAAAATATAAGGAAAACACACCAATATGGATTCCATCTCTGGTAAGTAAGCATATTTTTCTAACTGAAATATGTCAGTAAGTTTAAAAGGAAATGTTTACTTAGAGATATATTCATCAAGCTGAATTTCTTTCATTGTTTATTTTTAAATATTTTCTATGAAATTGAATATTTCAGCCTTAAAATACCATGTATCTTAAAATGTATTCTGTCAGGTATTCACTTTGAGGCACTGAAAGACCTTAAACATAGCTTTATTTGGCTTACCCAGGAAATAAAAACAGTTACCTTCTGAGAGTTCCTCTGGACATTTGAGGAAGTGTAAAAATAAATAAATAAATGAACATGAAAAAGTTAAGCCTTTGAGATCAAGCAGCCATCAAATAAAGACAAAGGACAAAGCGAGGCAGTCACGTCCCCCTTAGAGAAGCTGGGAGTCCTGGCGGGGCGAACAACAACCTTACCCCTACCCTCCCACCCCCCCCCACCCCCCGCCCGACCCAGAGCCATTGGCATGACCCTGCTGCTGGGGGCACAGTAGCTTTTTCTGCAAGTTGCTTATCTGGACTCTCCCTGAAGGCTTTTTATCCATGAAAACTCCTCTCTACTTGGCATGGAATGAGGCTTGAGAGAGAGAAATTATAGAAAGGCAACTGATTTGAGCCTCCGCTCTCCCCCTCCCCAAGAGGCCGCTGGGCTGCAGCCTGGGAAGCCAGGAAGTGGAGGAAGTGGGCAGGGGCCTGGGACCAGGCCTGGGGCAGGCGCTGCCCCGGGGGAGCCTGAGCGTCCTCCTTCCTCACCCTTCCCTGGCCCACCCCTCCCATCTCCAGCTGGCCCCTGAAGACAGGCGAAGCCGAGCAAACATGTCCTTGAGTACGGTAAGAGGAAGAGAACTCGCCTTAAGTGAGTTAGGGGTGATATGCCAAAGCAGTTATAGATGATGAAAGGGAGAAAATGAGAAGCACACACTTGAAAGAGTAATGCTCACAGGCCCCAGAAGGCGGCCAGTTTTTTAAAGATATTCGGAGGGGTCTCTGTTGCTATTAATGATGTCAACATTATTTTGAGGGACAGACACTTGATGATATCATGTACCATCAGTAATAACAAATCACACCTTAAAGAAAATAACGGATTCGGTACCCATCGCTCGCCATCCAGGTTATCTGCTATCAGTGTGCTATATACACAGTGTGTGGAATTGATTGATTTTCAGCAATTGCAAGGCCGTGTCTTTTTTCTGTTCAAACGTCTCTCTCCATGGTGACTGTCTTCCAAGCCACCAGCTCTCCGTGTTCGTCTGGTGAGAACTTACCTCCCTATTGTGTACCCAAGAACTTCCCGCGTATTTGTGATGAGTTTCGTTCAGCAGGAAATTCAAAGCATTGTGCAGGACGGTGTCATGGACGGCACCAGCTCTAGCCTTCCCGATTCCTACCAGTTAAAGGCCAGGGGTGCCCCTACCCAAGGTGACACCAACAATGCCCTCGCAGTTCCAAAATGGCCCTAACGGTTAAGGTGACATTTCGTCTCACAACGATACTGTTGATGAATTTAAACAATGCTTGTGTCATATCCCTAAATAGGTGTTCAGACGACACCAAAATCTGAAATACTATATACATTTTAAAATCAGAACCACATCCTCATGTTTTACTTACCAGATTCAAATGTTTCTTCGTCTATGGTTTCCCATGGAGGCAAAACACCAAAAGTGTCATTGTATTACTAGTCATACTCAATCTGTAGTTTAACAGCATAATTCCCTGTCCCTGTGCTTCTGCACACCCACCAACTGTAAGACGTGTTCCTAAATCAAGGCGAAGTCAGCGGTGTCTCTATGGCACATATAAGCCTTAAATGAGAGATGGTGTTGAGCAGTTGGGCCATGATATCAAGCAAGGGTACAGTAGGAGGTTAAAATAAAGGACGCAGGAGAGAGTAAAGAGAACGAGGCTCAGCGAGTAGGGACAGGCGGAACGTCGTGGGGAGTTCCTATAGGTGGTTGGATATTGCAGCTGCGCTGCTGGAGGGCCTGCAGACGCAGGAGGGGTGCACCCTGCGGAAGACTGGGGGTTCCTCAGCCAGGGAAGTGTGGCAAGGAGAATAAGTATATGAACGGTTTGACTGGGGGACTGGGAAAGATTTGATAAAACCCAACTTTCTCATCAGTTAAAATGTTCTTGTTAGTGTTGAAAAGAGATACTGAGGATTAAGAAACTAGGTTTTATATGGAGAGCAACTTGAAATATATAGCAACATCACCAATGCACATATCCTTGGATCAGGCAGTGCTGCATCAAACGTATTCATTGCAGCATTGTTTATAATAAAAATAAGCTGTTTAAAAAATATGAGGTGGCTTTTTATGTACCTAGATGGAATCATCTCCAGGATATATAATGCTAAGTTAAAAAGCCAGGAACAGAACAGTTTGTGTAGGGTATTATCAGAGGGTATTTTTATTGGTGTGGTTTTTGTTTGTTTTTTTAAGGTAAGGATGAGTATGAGAGAGAGGAGGAAAAAATGTACATCCCTGCTTTCATATGCACAGAACACCTCTGGAGGGATTATGGGAGAACCTGGGGGCATTTATTGCCTCAAGAAATAAAACTGAGTAGGGCAGTGGGGAAAGAAAGGAACTTTTTACTGAATATCATTTTTAGTTTTTATATTTGAAATATGTGAATGTATTGCCTAATAAAATTAAAATTAAAATTATAGAAAGGAAATGAATTTACTACAAATTTTTAAAAAAAGAATAATTACCTGGAAAAATAAATATTAAATCAGCATTACTGTATAGTTATTCTAGAAAGTATATGTGAATCTTTGAAATACCCACTATTTAAAGATTTCATATTGTTCTTCGGTTTCTAAAAACTAGATTAGCTTATTGTTAAAAACAAGACAATAGTTCCAAAATGGAGTCAAGTATGCTAAGCCCCACATCACCAAACTGAGACTTACCTTAATTATAATTTGACCTCTCCTGATGGACCCCTGCATCTCCTGAATGAAATGACCTTGCCATAACCAATCCACTTTTTGTACAATTCCTCAGAGCTCTTTTCCATCTGCTGGATGGGATGCTGATTCATGAATCATTGCACAAAGCCAATAAAATCCTTAAAACTTACTCAGTGGAATGTTTTCCAGCATCATAAAGCCAAGACAAATTAGCCTATCAGACCAAGGTCTCTTCAACTAGTCTCCCAACAAAAGTGATTCTTGAGCCAGTCTTAGTTCTGACACTAGATAAGAAAAATCTCCCAATTTACAAAAATAAATTAAGTATAGAAATATAAAAAATTTTCATATATTTCTTAAATTTGGAACCCGCTACTATTTATTTGTACTATATATAATCTATCAGAAGATGATATCAGACAATATCAAAATACATATTTTGCTTTTTAAAAATTTGATACCTCAATATTTTATAGTATTTCATATGGTGGTTTCTATATGTTCCACCTGAATGTTATTGAATGTAACACCCGAGTGTTACTAAGTGTTGCTGGGATCATTTCCAAGGTACTGATTTCTAGAAGGTTGGTTAGACCTGGAGACATCCCCACGGCTGGACTGCCCTTCCAAGTGTCAAAACCACAGAAAAAGGAGAGGGTGGGGGGATTCATTTTACACATTTCTAACAGAGGAAAGGCCTCTGTGGCCCCTTTGGCTGGCTCTCCTTAAGAGACTCTGGATCTGAGGGGCTCCATATTTCTCCTGCTGGAAAAACTATCCGGAGGAAATGTTACCTGCTTCCACACACTTCTCGTCAATCTTCATGTCGTCTTCTATACGAGAGCACCGAAAGCGAAGAGTAGAACTTAAAATGTGTTAGCATCACAAACAAAACTCCCTCTGTGTAGGCTTCCGTCAGGAAAGCACAGGCCACCTTATAAGAATGCTATTCTTACATGCCCTAACCGGTTTGGCTCAGTGGATAGAGCGTCAGCCTGCGGACTGAAAGGTCCCAGGTTCGATTCCGGTCAAGGGCATGTACCTTGGTTGTGGGCACATCCCCAGTAGGAGGTGTGCAGGAGGCAGCTGATCAATGTTTCTCTCTCATCGATGTTTCTAACTCTCTATCCCTCTCCCTTCCTCTCTGTAAAAAAATCAATAAAATATATTAAAAAAAAAAAAAAAAAGAATGCTACTCTTACAACTATTGCTCACTCACGGGATAAAAAGGACTCCACTGTATTAAATGAAGATGTATGATATGGGCGGCTGCATAACATAAAATGGTTACAAATTTTAAAGAATGGGCTTTTGAATGTTGGACAAAGGAGTCTGCCTTTAAGCGTCAGTTTCTATAAATGGGGATAGTAATAATACATCCCCTATAGGATTGGAATAAATAAGATAATGAAAAGTTCAGGCACATGGCAAACACTCAATAAGTGTTAACTAGTTTTACCTTTAGCCTGGTTATGTATAAGAGAATAAAAGAATATAACTTTTAAAACCATTCATCCTAATCCTGAAAACCCTTTACAACAGCGATTTTCAACCAGTGAGCGACAAGAATTTTTAAATCATTCAACACCTGACTATTTATCCGGGGGCACTGACCTCTTTTCCCTTAGGTTGTCAAATAAGAAAATGACAACAGCCAACACAACAATAGCCGTCCAGTGTGAATGCCCTGAATTGACCTGTGTGTTTAGGTCATAGAACAGAGTTGCATCTTATTAGTCCGGTAGCATAATAAGGTTGCATATGATCAGTTAATTCGTGGTACCAGAAATCCTTTTATACAAGTACAGGCACCTGATTTTTTAAAAGGTCACTTTGTAAATCAATTGAAATTATAAAATTTGTCAGATTGGCAAAAAGTACATTTTTTGGTGTGCCGCAGAATTTTAGTAATTAGTTTATGTGCCATGAAATGAAAAATCTCTGCTTTCCAACATGACCCAAACCCAACTCTGAGGGCTACTGTCCACTTCCATCCCTCACAGACCTTACACTCCTGTTAGAGTCGGCATCACTGGTTCTTCCTCTGGGCCTTCGCTTAAGCCAGCCTTGGGCAAACTATGGCCCGCGGGCCGGATCCGGCTGTTCTATCCGGTTCTCTTGCTCTCCCATCCGCTCCTTTACTTTGAATTTATATTAGTTCACACAAACACTCCATCCATGCTTTTGTTCCGGCCCTCCGGTCCAGTTTAAGAACCCATTGTGGCCCTCGAGTCAAAAAGTTTGCCCACCCCTGGCTTAAGCTGTTGCTTTTGCCTGTAATGTTCAAGGTCCCTTTGAAACACTGACCAAAATGAATATTCCTGCCGTGAACAGAGCGGCATTTTCTTCCTACTTCCTGGAGCTCTGCTGCTGCACATCTATCTACCTTGTAACGTAACCACTGGGTGTTTGCCATAGTCACCCTCCTAGACTGTGCCTGGAAAGCGGAAATGTCTTACTAATGTCTGCATACTTTACAGGTCTTTGTACAATGTCCTGCACATAGTAGGTACACGGATTATTTATTAAACTGAGTTGAATTTTCCTCTTAATATCAAAATATACTTTATTTCAGCATTGTACATCTGTGCCTAGCACAGTGGCCAGGACTTCCCTGGAGATCAATAAATAGGGCTTTAATAAATGTGTTAAGTATGTCCTAAAAGTACATACTATCTATAATAATAAAAGCGTAATATGCTAATTAGACCAGATAGCTGAATAACCTTCCGGATGTCCTTCCAGACATCTGGAAGACAACCTTCTGGACGAAGCTGGGGCTGCAAGGCCTGAGGCAAGCCGTGGAGGCTGCGAGGGCCGAATCAAGCTGCCGCGACCGACCAGTGGGCTGCAGCGGGTGGGCAGGGCCTCCCTCTGCGAGGGAAGCCCAGGCCCAGGTGCCTGCTGGGGGCCGAAGGGAAGCCTGGGTCCCGGGTGCCAGAGGGAAGCCAGTGCCGGCAGCCAGGGGAAGGAAGGCCTACTCTTCACGAATTCCGTGCACCGGGCCTCTAGTTCTATATAATAAACGATGATATTATAAAGTAGTACTTATCACATCCTGAAAAGGCACACCACTAATCAATGTTTTTAAATAAAATATTCAATATGAAACATTTTATGAAATAATACTATTTTATGGATAATCAAGTAGCATAGCTGAGATTTTCCACAGTATCATTCAATGCCTTATATTCATTTAGAGATTATTTTCTAGATTAGTAATTTATAGCAATAATGAAATCACTAGTTACTAGGACATAACTAGTTTGGTTTTGTTTTTTTGAAGGCAAACAAAAGCTATAGTAACAGCACAAGTCGCCCTGACTGTTGAACTTGTCACTCTGGGATCTAATAGAACTACTGATTTTGCTCTCTCGAAATCAGCGAGTCCACACTGCTGGCCAGGGTGGCTGCTATTTTGAAGACAGTATGTGTAAAGCAGCTGATTCACAAGAGCGGAGCAGTTTCATAACTTTTTTTGTTTTCTGAGTTCTTATGGTGGGCTGCCTTCGACTTTGGGACTGCACACTGTAAATGTTAGCTCTCTTTTCTTTTATTCCTCTCAGTGTTAAGACAATACACTGTGTGTGTCCTTGTGACTGACATCTGTTTATACATTGGGGCATTAGTGACTAGCACACCACTAGGTACATAGTAAGAGCTTAATAAATAGCTGAACTGAATGGAACTGATGAGGAGAACTACAGGACATTTCTAGGAGACTTTGGAGATGAGGGTTTTTCCCAAATACTATTTCTTACCTTCTTCCATAGAAATCGCTGGATACAGACAAATGATTGAAGCAGAGAGAGAGAGAGGTGGGGGGGGGGCACACATTAGTCTATACTCAGTTTCTCATATTAACTTACTTACAATAGGAAAGCAAAGAGCCAAAATTACAGTAATTAATATTCTAGGCTTATTCTCCAGAAATTTAGTGAAGATTTAGTAACAAAATGATAAGTGAATAGCCTATAGAAACTAATATGTTTATGAGCCTTATTAAAATTGGGGATCTACTTATTTCTGGCAAATCCTACTTTTCATCCCAATGAAAGATTGCACTTCTGAATTAATATGCTTAGTTCAGCATATTTTAGGAACTCATATCTTGATAGGAAGGGAGGGAGGGGGGAAAGGAGTAAAAGAAAGTGGGAAAGAAAGAGGGATGACAACTATAAGTGCATCTTCAGTAAATAAATTTTTGATAACCATGTGCAAACTAGCATAGGCCTGGAATTTTTCAATAAGTCTTCATTAATAAAAACACCCAAATCTCTCGACTCAGTAAACTGCTCCTGGGATTTCTTTTTCCTAAGGTAACATTTAAGCAGAGCAGGAAGATAGGAAATAATATCTATTGTAGAATCATCTACAACAGTTAAAAAGAAATGATCTAATAGTTTAGAAAGTGATCGCACTCCATCAGAAACATCCCTGTAAGAGGTGACCCTTTGAGTCAGTGGCTCCTACCCTGGCATTCCTGGCCTTAGGGATTTGTGAGGATTTAATAGGGTCTGCAAGCTATTTTCAGGATGGGCTTTTCAAAAACTCTGATACAAATTGCACTTGGGATATATGAGCAAATTGCGTGTCACCCAGAGGCCATACTAGTTATCAGATGCTGATTAGAAGCTTTGTTAGCATTCCCATGTGTCTCTGAGAAATGAAACAGGAAAATGAATTACAGAGGTATTTCAGTCTGGCTTGATGAACAAACTTTGTTAAAACACAAAGGAGCCTGGCCTGTGTGGCTCAGTGGTTGAGCATCGACCTATGAACCAGCGAGGGTTGCGGGCTCGATTCCCAGTGGGGGGCGTGCAGGAGGCAGCCAATCAATGATTCTCATCATTGATGTTTCTATCTCTCTCTCCCTCTCTCTTCCTTTCTGAAATCAATAAAAACATATTTAAAAAATAAAAATAAAGATCCTGTCTTGGGCAGGAAGCCAGCCCTGAGAGAGGAAGCCAGTTTGCCATGTGCACATGCTGGGTTTGAGGTATCAGCACACTCACAGATGGGTGATGTGAGGTGGGTGTGGGGCTGGTATGGCTGATTCCACCAGAACTCTCGTTGCTTCCTACGAAAAAAGAAATGCACTATGAGAAGAAAAACCAACCCAGGTCAACCCACGAGGTATAGATCCAGGTCAGAATGTTCTTAGAATTTTGCTGCCTCCACCCAAGGGAAAAGATTTCTTCCCCAAACACAATGTCAAATACATTCTCTAAATACACCGCCTTTCTTAGGTTTCTCCTGCCTCATGGGATATTGTTAGAGCCACACTGACTTAGAGTGAAAATTTTCCCCGTGATCACTAGTTCCCAGGCCACAGGCCTCAGTACAGGAGCCCTGCCCTCCGGCTCCCTCCCCTCCTCAGCTGGTCTCACTAGAATGTTCCGGCAGGTTCTGTTTCTCTCTGGCTGTGGATGCCTGCCCTCCACCGTTCCTTTAGAGACACACGGTCTCAGTTCCTGCTACTGCTCCTTGTCCAATAAACCTGGCATTTCGTGTGCTCCGTGCAGGACCCCACCAGAGCCTCCTCGCCACATTTGCCCTCATGAGACCATGAAGAACGATCTCTTTGGGCCTTTATCCCTGTTCGTGTCCTCAGCCCCCAGAGCTCAGGTCACCCCTTCCCCCTACACTCTAATCCCTGTAGACGGCCCACCACGCCCCTCCCTGAGCCCTCTCACACACACCCTGGGACTCGAGTCTCTGGGACCCCAGCCCTGCCTGTGAGCCAGCTCTTCACATCCTCGCTCTAGGAAAGCCCAGGTCTCCCTGAGGCCAGCTGTGCCTGCACCTTTCCAGGGGGAACCTGCCCCTCCCCCTCCCAGTGGTGTCAGGCACAGCAGCTCTGGGGCAGGGGAGCCCCAATATGTAGCTTTTGCCAGTTCCTCTGATATCGGCGCTGCCACCACCTCACTGACTGTGGCTGAGAGAGGGGCACACAGTGGCTGTCAGCCGCCCAGCGTACCGCTGCTCATGCCTGGAGCTGGGTCTGTGTCCTTGCTTCTCACGGCACCTCCAGACTGTTCTCCCTCCTCCCTAGAATCCCCAGCTCTGACTATTATCCCCCCACCCCCTCCTTCTGGTGACCTCAGATTACTCCTGCTCACCTCACGCTCTCGACACTGCTCTGCCCTAATTCCCGAAGACTCTATCAGGCACATAAATACCTCTTCTAACACCCTGGCCGCTCGGTTCCTGGATCTCCTCTCTCCCAATGGCCTTCCCCGCGTTCTACCTGGGCCACTGCCTCCCACTGTCATACCCTAGAACTGCTCAGACCAATAGCCACAATCTCTCCATAATTTCCATTCCCGGCATCCCTTTCTCTCACCAGCACCTCCTACCTTCCTAACCCCAATAATCTGTTGACCCCAGAGGACCTATAATCCACTGATCTTTCTAGGACCATTCCACCGACCCGTACCTCCTCACCTCCCTCCTTAGCCTAAATGTCATATTCCTTCATTTTAGTTACTCCCTGGGCTGTTAAGTCCAGCTCTCTGTCTAATCTTGGCCTGCCCCCAAGGAAACTGACCAAGTGTATGCCCTTTAACCTGAAGCGGGCCCTTGATGCCGATCCTACGGTATTTGCCTAATCCATTCGCTCTCCAGCTCTCATAGACATGTTTCAAGTTGTCTCCTCACTCCTTCCCGGCGCCTCCTTACCCACCCTTTACTCTCAGCTCATGACACGGTTGCTTTCCTCACTGAGAAAGGAAGAGCAGGTGAAGAGAACTTCCACAAGCTCGACCATACCCCACCCCCAACTCTGCTGCGCTCTCCGATTCCCTGCTGTCACCGTTGCTGTGGATGAACCGTGTATGACCCCACATATAGCCCGCCCCTCTTCTTCTACCTGCTCCAGGCAGTTCTCTTCTCTTTCTCCTAAGTCGTAAGACATTTCCTTCTCACTGGATTATTCCCACCAGTGTTATTTATCCCACCTACACAAAACTCTCTCCTTTCCCCTCTAGCAATTTCTCCATTGTTCTGGTCTGCTTTTATACCAAAATGTCTCTGAAATTTACCCCCTGCTCACTGTCATCGATTTCTTCACATCTCACTCTGCTAGCATGTTGGCCCCCAGCCCTCCACAGAAATCACTTTTATCAGGACCCCCAAGGACATCCATGTTGCTAAATTCAATGGTCAGTTCTCGGTCCCCTCAACAGCAATTGACCTAGTTGATCAGAACACCATACTGCCTTGATTTTCATCCTGCCTCATTGGTCATTTATTCTCAATATCCGTTGCTAGTTTCTTTTCGACTTCCTGGTTTCTTAACATGGGCTGAGCATTCCACCTTGTAAAAATGTTGTTTTGTTTTTTTGTCTTTACTCACTCCCTTGTACCTCAATAGCACAGAAGCGAGGGTGATGGGTTGAGATTCAGTATCTGAGGTTTCAACTCAGCCTTGAAAGCTTAAGAGAGGAGTTGGAACTACCCCTTAAAGTTTAATTTAGTTTCCTACATGTTTTCCCTCTTTTCTAACTGGCATTACTATTCGAGTCCTTTGGTGTTTAATAAGCTTAGGGCATATGGATACGTTGGCACTTGGATTTATAAGCCAGTGTGTGAGTTTGTCCATCTGCTTGTCTCCCTCTTCTCATCTGAACTACAATAACGGAGCCCGAGAAAACGCTTTCTTTCCCGATGGCTCAGCGCTGAGTCCAGGAGTGCGCACGCTCCTCACCTCGTCAGAAGGTGGCTGGAAGGGATGAGGCCAGCACAGGTGCCCGGGTCTGAGATCTTCCGGGCCTGCCACCAGAGCGCATCACTCTGGTCCACGACCTGGAGGATGTCCCCCTTCTGGAAAGGCAGCCCGGCCTCCACGCACGGGATGGTGGGGTCCTCCTGGGGCCAGTACTCAGTCATGGCTCGAACGTACACCTGACAGGGGGTGCATAATGGCACTCTCAGAAGAACCGTGCACGCCTGGGCCACCCAGACAAAACTTTCTTCCACTCTTCCATCTACCGTCCTACCTTTCCTCTCCATCCTCACAGAAAAGGAGGACTTGCCTCTTGAACTGAGTCTAAGAGCTATGGGAAAAGTGACTTCAGGAATACAATCTCTTGGTTCTGAGAGGTTTTGCTCAAATGTTCACCATTCTTTTTTTTTTTTTCAATCCTCACCCGAGGACATTTTTCCATTAATTTTTAGACAGAGGGAAAGACAGAGAGAAATATCAATGTGAGAGAAACACATCGATTGGTTGCCTCCTACACGAACCCCAACCAGGGCCCGGGCCGGGGAGGAGCCTGCAACCAAGGTACATGTCCTTGACCAGAATCGAACCCGGGACCCTTTGGTCCGCAGGCCGACACTCTATCCACTGAGCCAAACCAGCTAGGGCATGTTCGCCATTCTTTATAGGACTTCTTAACTTCTTGGTACCTCACCTCCTTTTATTGTATTCATTTACTCATTTGCCTCTCATGTCATCAGTACTGAAAAATATACACAGTATTGAACAAGTGCTCAACAGTGTAGAGAACAGTAGCATGAAGGTGTAGTAAATCCTCACCATCTTCTGGCTATTCACAGGCGGGTCAGAGACTGGGACCACCTTGAACATGATTGTGCCGCGAGACATGGCCTGGAAAATGTCGGAGGGGGAAGAATGACAAATGGCAGCGTTCAGTGAGTTCCCGGGATTCAGCACAGGGAGACACAACTCAAATGCTCAAGTGTAATGGTGGTTTCCTCCACAGGGACTTTCACAAGGGGTCACAGCTAAATAGGACCACCCAGAAATGGAGATTAGGCAGAAGTTTAGCTCTGCTCTGTCCTGGGCGGGGGGGGGGGGGGGGGGGGGGGATGGCATACAGAAACAGACAAGGTCTGGGGCCTGGAGAGAGGATGTGGGGAGAGGGATCCCGTCCCGCTCACACACAGTGAACACACCAGGGGCTGCATGGCCCGTTCGGCCTCGCCTCTCAGTGAGGCATGCAAAGGCCAAGAGGAGACTGTTACCAGAATGTGGATCACTTGCTCAGGGTCCAGTCCCTCCACTGCAACTCCATTCACTTCCACCAGTTTGTCTCCGGCACACAACAAACCTGGGCGGCCAGGAGCACAAAACAAACAAGGGGACAAAGATGTTGGCAAAGACGGAGGCGCCCTTCCCAAAGCTCTGTAATGAAGTCACTAACTCAAGCATGCTCTGACCGTTTAGAATTTACTGTGAAATACTAGTGCTGATACTAATAAAGCAAAGCGGTTATTCTAACTTACACCACCCCCAAAGTGCAGGAGAACCGCATTTTTCCACTTCCCCGCCAACCCTGGATATTAACCGATGGCGGCATCTTTATTTTTGCTAATCTGTTGTCGTGAAATGGAAACCGGAACACTGGTTAGAAGATAACACTACAAGTAAAGACGTCAGGGTCCTGAGGAAATGATAAGTGGAAAGGAAAAGGGGGGAACACCTCAAAAGAGACCCGTGGAGAAAACTGGGGGTGAAGATCAAGCCTTGAGAAATACGAAGCAAAGCAGAGGGACTGAGAGAGAGAGGAGACAAGAAGCAGGATGATGTCATTGGCCAGAAACCAAGGAGGATGACCGTTTCAAGAAAGGCAAGGTCAACAACATCACATGTGCTAGAGAGGCTGGAGGAAGGGCCAGGGGACTTAGCAACTAGGAAATCCTGGGGTGATTACTGTAAGGATGTTGGGGTAAAACGCTGTGCCAGGTGTTGGGGCCATGGACAGTGAGGTCAGGGGGCAGCAGGGACAGAACTGCTTGCTTCAGTAGCACAGCAGTGAAAGGTTCCTGGCAGGAAGAAAGGGCCAGCGAGAGGCGTTTCAGGAAGGGGAAGAGCTCTGCCTTTTGAAAGCAGGAGGACCAAGGGAAGCGTGAAAGTTGGGAACACAGACTGAGGCCGACCTGGACTTGAATCCTGATCAAATCGAACAAGTTCGTTAATCACTTTGAGCCTCGTTTCCTCCTCTGTAAAATGGCATGATAATACTTACCCTGTTAGGTTGCCATGAGAACTGAGAGAACATTATTATGGAGCCCAGGCGGAGGAGCTCAGTGAAGGAGGAGCTCAGTGAGGGAGGAGCTCAGTGAGGGAGGAGCTCAGTGAGGGAGGAGCTCAGTGAGGGAGGAGCTCAGTGAGGGAGGAGCTCAGTGAAGAAGGAGCTCAGTGAAGGAGGAGCTCAGTGAGGGAGGAGCTCAGTGAGGGAGGAGCTCAGTGAAGAAGGAGCTCAGTGAAGGAGGAGCTCAGTGAGGGAGGAGCTCAGTGAGGGAGGAGCTCAGTGAGGGAGGAGCTCAGTGAAGGAGGAGCTCAGTGAGGGAGAAGCTCAGTGAAGGAGGAGCTCAGTGAGGGAGGAGCTCAGTGAGGGAGGAGCTCAGTGAAGAAGGAGCTCAGTGAAGGAGGAGCTCAGTGAGGGAGGAGCTCAGTGAGGGAGGAGCTCAGTGAAGAAGGAGCTCAGTGAAGGAGGAGCTCAGTGAGGGAGGAGCTCTGTGAGGGAGGAGCTCAGTGAGGGAGGAGCACAGTGAGGGAGGAGCTCAGTGAAGAAGGAGCTCAGTGAAGGAGGAGCTCAGTGAGGGAGGAGCTCTGTGAGGGAGGAGCTCAGTGAGGGAGGAGCACAGTGAGGGAGGAGCTCAGTGAGGGAGGAGCTCAGTGAAGGAGAAGCTCAGTGAGGGAGGAGCTCAGTGAAGGAGAAGCTCAGTGAGGGAGGAGCTCAGTGAAGGAGAATCTCAGTGAGGGAGGAGCTCAGTGAAGGAGAAGCTCAGTGAGGGAGGAGCTCAGTGAAGGAGAAGCTCAGTGAGGGAGGAGCTCAGTGAAGGAGAAGCTCAGTGAGGGAGGAGCTCAGTGAGGGAGGAGCTCAGTGAGGGAGGAGCTCAGTGAAGGAGAAGCTCAGTGAGGGAGGAGCTCAGTGAAGGAGGAGCTCAGTGAGGGAGGAGCTCAGTGAAGGAGAATCTCAGTGAGGGAGGAGCTCAGTGAAGGAGAAGCTCAGTGAGGGAGGAGCTCAGTGAAGGAGAAGCTCAGTGAGGGAGGAGCTCAGTGAAGGAGGAGCTCAGTGAGGGAGGAGCTCAGTGAGGGAGGAGCTCAGTGAAGGAGAAGCCCAGTGAGGGAGGAGCTCAGTGAAGGAGGAGCTCAGTGAGGGAGGAGCTCAGTGAGGGAGGAGCTCAGTGAAGGAGAAGCCCAGTGAGGGAGGAGCTCAGTGAAGGAGGAACAGGATTCCTCTGGAATATTTATTCCTTCTTTCCTGAGTAACCAAGCAATGCAATGGCACTTATGGCAGCCCAGCCTTAGTTAGGACAGAGGGCTTTTCCTGCAAAGAAGGCTAAACTACCAAGCGTTTCCTAGTTTCCTGGTCCCGCTTGTCCCCTGCGGCGCCAGCCTACCGCTCCTCTCGGCCAGCCCGCCGTGGATGACTCTGGCCACCAGGATGTCCCCTGTCATCTCGTGGCGCTTGATGGTAGCTCCCTGGGGAGAGAGTACAGTGGGATTCCTCTTTCAGCTTCGTGACCATTCTTCTGCTGGCTTCCCTCAGGGAGCTCTGGTCTTTCAGATGAAGGCATTCATACCAGGCAGGGCCATACCAAGCCATCAAAAGGGAAAGTCCACTTTAGCTGGTTTGGCTCAGCGGATAGAGCGTCAGCTTTCGGATTGAAGGGTCCCAGGTTCATTTCCGGTCAAGGGCACAGGAGGCAGCCAATCAATGATTCTCTCTCATCGTTGATGTTTCTATTTCTCTTTCCCTCTCCCTTCCTCTCTAAAATCAATAAAGATATATTAAAAAAAAAAAAAAAGGGGGAAAGGCCATTCAACGTCGGCCCCCTGAGTTCTCTAACTGCACAGATATAACCACATTTAGATCCTTCCAGAGATAAAGAAACCTCCCACAATTACAACCTAATCAAGCGGGCTATTCTTAGAAAATCAAATGAATGCCTTACTTAGCTTCCTATTAATAGGGGCGGGGGGAGAACTTAGGCAAATACATTGGAATTGAGTGAAATATATGTACATGCCAGGAAGCCAAATAATCAAATATATTTCTTATCTCTCATAGCTCTTTCAAAAAAGAAAAACACTAAACAGAAATCTTTCCTCATGGAGGCATTACAACATGTGATGTGCTTGAAGCCACAGGCCAAAGTCCTTAAGATCCAGGTTAGCCATGATCACTGCGGGTGCCCCTCCCATGTTCTCAGTGCCTCAGACTGTGCCGGGGACCACAGGCAAGAATATGGCCAGGAAACCACCAGAGATAATCTGGTTCACAGTGAACCCCGGTATAATTCTAACGGAAATGAGGAAACGGCTGTCTTACCAGGGGCTGTTGGTTTTTCACCAAACAAACAATCCTCATTGCTTCCTCACCCTCCGGGATGTTGTCTGGCAGTGGGGGCAGCAGGGGCTCAAAATCTTTCTGAGCCACAGTGTCGTGGGCCCGGAGCAAGGCCTGGGGACAGGGAAGGGCAAGGTGAACAAACATCACACATAGGACATAGCTGTCTAGCAAACAGTGACTTGATACTATGTAAGACGCGACAATGACAGGCATCAACACATACATGCCAGGTGCAGTTCTAAGCCTTTTATAAAGTGGATGGACTCAATCTTCAGGATAACTCTGTGAGGCAGGAACGTTTATTGGCCCCATTTTACAGGTAAACGAGCAAGACACAGAGAGGTTAAGCAATACATATTATATTCATTCATCTCTGTTCAAATGTATTATTCTGTCACTTTCTCATTTCCTGGAAACCCATGTCATCCATGGTGCTCCTATGACCTTCAACTAAAAACAACTTTTCTAATATTTTCCCTAATGAAGACAGAATAGGGGGAGGAGGGGCAATAATCAAAACACCTTACTTGTTTAACCTGTCACCCCAAAATTTCATGTGGAACAGAATGAAAAAAATAGTTCCCTGGTTTAAGGTCTGATAAAAAGTTCCTTCTAACGACCCACCATGCTCAATTTTCCATCCCACGGCGGGGGTGGGGGGGGGGGGTGGGGGGGGGGAACAGTCCTACAGCGCTGCCTAGGTATGTGGGGCAGAACTTCATTGGAACTCAGAGAAAATTCTCTAGGGTTATCTTGTGAACTAAAATTTTTGACTCATAAATTCCATTGCTCCAAATGCAGACATTCTCTTGAAGCTCTCATGTGCTGATAACTTGATCCCCAAATCTGTAAGTACTAAGGGGTAGGCTTTTCTTCTGCCATCAAATGTTTTCCATATACCCTCTTCCCCCATAGCGCTAATCATCCCTATGCTGTGGTTTCTACATACCTTCACACACTTTATCCAAAACTTAAAATATTCCCAAAATGGAAAGGAAGGATGCTTCCTTGATTGCGCCGGGATTTTAGAGGCTTTACAGGGAGGGAAATAAGACACCATGGAAAGTTCTGGATGCCTCCTCATAAATATATCAGACCTGGCTCCTGACCGACACGTTGAGCCGCTCATATCTGGCCCCTACATGTTTTGGTACAAACGGCAGGTCACCCGTGTACAGCAATAGGACATGTACTCAGAGAGCACATCTTCCCGACATTTCCTTCCTTTCCCCACTTGGTCTACGTGCCAGGGGGGCATGTCTTGTCCATTTAGCAAGCACTTGCCTCAAAGTGCGGAGCCTGGAGGATCTGTCTCAGCTCCTGGATCTCGGGGGAACCAGGGGCTTCATGTAACATCTCCACCACCTGGTTGGTGAGGAAGCATACATTGTGAAACTGTTTAATGCGAGAGACAGCCGGCCAGTTTCCTCCCTTCTAGTTAAAGCTCAACGAGAAACCCTCAGTAGATGCACAATCATCCATCAGACTTTGCCATGAGCGCCTCTGATTTCTTTAGGAAGCACTGCGAGTAAAAGGCATCCCTACCGTGCTGCGGACTAAAAGCCACCTCACCGCATGGGACAGCGCCTGTGCCCGGGAGGCGGCAGGAAGGAGTTGCTTCCCTTGGAATTCCTGGAGGCAGTCATAAACCTGCAGAGGGCAGGGGTGCGAGAACGAGAGGGGCGTGTCCATCACAGGACTGCTGACATCCTGGGTGCCAGCATCTCCAGGGGAAGGAACAGCCCGGAGCCGCACAAGCAGCTGGGCCGCCTGCTGGCCTTTAGCAAGGGGTCTCCGGTTGCCAAGGAGAAACGAAGCCAAGTCACGCTCCAAAGGCTCCCCGCTTGGTTGCCGTGGGAAAGTGATCTTCCCTAACTGATTTCACGGAAAGACTCAAACGTTGACTCTCGTTAAACCAAGAAAGAGAGGGGTTTCTAGGACGGAGACCAATGGCGACTTGGGGCCAGACCCCCACAAGGCCCTGGGCTGGGCAGCTGGGCAGGACGTGAGCTCTGGGGTCAGGGTTCACCGATGAACGTGAACAAAAGGCCGGGCACACATATGCTTACTTGTACTCCACTCTTACCTTTTGTTTGTGTTCTCCTCCTTCCTTAGTTCTCCAGTAAAAGTTCCTTTATAAAAATTCCGACTTCATCTCTGCTGACCCTTAGGCGTTTTTTCCGTACCAGGACCTAGGGTTGGGCCGAGCACGCCAAGGCCTGCCTGCCTTCGTCTCATTTTAGAAACATCGTTTCTCTTACGGATGCAGAACCGAGACCAAGAGGCGGGCACAGCCCAGTCCCCTCCCTGGAGAGCTGGAGAGCCGCACGCCCTGCTCGACCTCAGGGCCAGTGCTCAGTGTCCGTGACCCCTAGCCAGCCTTGGGCAAACTACGGCCCGCAGGCCGGATCCGGCTGTTCTATCCGGTTCTCTTGGTCTCCCCTCCGCTCCTTTACTTTGAATTTATATTAGTTCACACAAACACTCCATCCATGCTTTTGTTCCGGCCCTCCAGTCCAGTTTAAGAACCCATTGTGGCCCTCGAGTCAAAAAGTTTGCCCACCCCTGCCTAGGCTGATCCCCTGAGGCGGGAGCACAAAGCACAGACGCTGCGGTGTGAGCACGGTCAGGGGCACACAGCTCGGGCTCTGGCTCCTCCAGGAGGGAAAGCACCTGACAGAAAGCAGGTGGGGTTTCCCCAGCTTGCCTGAGGTGTAATTGGTACATAACACTGTGGAAGTGTAAGCTATAAACGTGGCTGCTTCGTGATCCCAGGGCCCTCGGGGAGAAAAGAAAGGAGCTGCCATACGCTTTACCATCTAACTTAGTTCCTTCCTAAACTAAGCGGTTTGTTCGCTCTCTCTGAGAACTGCCCTCTAAGAACTTTTTCTGCCTGGCCAGCGTGGCTCAGTGGTTGAGTGTCAACCTATGAACCAGGAGGTCCCAGTTCGATTCCCGGTCAGGGCACATCCCCAGTGTGGGACGTGCAGGAGGCAGTCGATCAATGATTCTCTCTCATCATGGATGTTTCTCTCCCTCCCTCTCTGAAATCAATAAAAATACACTTAACAAATTTAAAAAAGGACGTTTTCCCAGTTGGGATTTCCTGCCAGGGACAAGCGGCCCTGCTGGGTAGGCGGTTTCTGCCCCCAGGATAGGCCAAGGCTTCTGGGTGTCAGGGCGCACCTTTAGCAGAGCCTGCAGCCACGGGGAGTGGAGGAGGTCGTACAGGAGACACAGTCCGCTCACGTCTCGGCTGTAGAACAGATTCAGCTCTTGCAGCACAAGCCTCAGGATTGGAGAGAGACCTGGGAAAGGCAGAGGGCAGAGTCAGGGTGACAGACAGGTGGAGGAGGCAAGAAAGGCAGTGTGATGTGAAGGACAAGCCAGCTGAGATGTGCCACAGGGGTCAGATGGCACTGAGGGGTGGCGATGACACTGGATTTAAGGCCAGATCTGCCTTCAGGCCCTATTCTGTCACTTGCTCAGCAAGTCAGCCAACTACCTGGAACCCAGGTGCCTGTGGCAAGAGAATATGCTAGCTCTCCCATAGGGTTGCTGCTAATGCCTGATGAAATAAGGTCATAGTACACAGATGGAAGATGTGGTGAGAGCAATATTGTTTTTATTCTCCCCAATCTTACCAGCCTTTGGCTTATTCCAAATTATCTAGTTGTTTTCTGGGTCCGCGTTCCCTAATTCAAACATAGAGTCATTTGTCTTTACCCTTTCAGAAAATGCTTATTAAAAGTGTTATTGAAAAACTCTAACTCCCAATAAGTTTTTAATATACATCTCAGGATTCCACTGATTAAAGGGACTGGACAGATTTTTGTGAATGCTTGGTTTTTTAGAACTATTTTCATAGAAATTCTATTTGATGCAGTGACATTTTGAATGTGAACAAGTTATGAAACCCTAAGTTTAAGTAAGACATTGGGTCAATATCTTTCCTTCCTGCCTTGAAAATTACTTAGACTTATAACCAATACATGTGGTAGGACACTCAAAAGTGTACAGGATCCTTCTAGGAATCGCAGTAAATCTATCAGAATTGTACCCATTTATTTGATCACCTATCCAGAGTGATGGTATCAGACCTTCCTAGTTTAGAAAAAGGATCCCGGGGCCACATACCATTCTCGGGATTGGATGGCGTAGAACGCTTCAGGTCCTCCTTGACAGGCATGTCTGCGCCTTTGCCTGAGTGTATCATCCTCCCACCTGAGCTCCCAGAAAGAATCCAGGCCTGGGGAGCAGATCAATAGACAACACACAGCTCACTCAACCACGCTGGCCATGCAGCTCTCGGGGCCCTGAAATGTATTTTCAACAGCACTTACTGGGCGAGCCAGGCACTGTGCTGCACACACACTGGGATCCTCATCCAACCAGAAATTCTTGCACTGTGGTCCTTACTCTCTGACCATCACTAGTTGTGCAAAAGAGAAAACTGCTGTTTCATAAAACACGCCCTCTACTTTGCCTACTTGATTTTGCGATCACTCAGAGCGTAGAAGCCTCCCTGGCCTGACTCAGGAGCCCCGTTCCCTCTCATTGTACCAGTCGTGTGTTACTGCTGAGCCACACTCTTAGAGCTTACTTTATATATTGCTTTAGGCAGGTTTCTTTCTTTCTCTATTTTTTAAAATATGTTTTTATTGATTTCAGAGAGAGGAAGGGAGAGGGAGAGATAGAAACATCAATGATGAGAGAGAATCATGGATCGGCTGCCTCCTGCATGCCCCCTACTGGGGATTCAGCCCACAACCAGGCATGTGCCCTCACCAGAATCAAACCCGGGACCTCCCAGTTCACGGTCGACGCTCAATCACTGAGCTATACCGGCTGGGCTGCTTTAGGTAGGTTTAATTTCAAGAAACAGGAACCCCAAACAATAGTGGCTTAACAGAAGTTTATATCTTGCTCACGTAAACGTCCAGAGGCGGAGACAATCCCGGGCTGGTTGGGCAGCCTTGCTCCATGAAGTTCTCAGAGTGGGTTCTCTCCACTCAGCCCTCCACCACCCCGGAGGCGGTGTGCTCCTCACCCTCCTGCTCCAGGTGGTGGCTGGGCGCCATCCATCACGTCTACAGTTCAGCCAGCAGGCCCGGGGGAGGGGGGCATGAGGAAATGAGGGCAGGGGAACGTGCCCACGGCTCTTTGAAGAAGTTTCCCAGAAGTTGCCCTCCCTTGACAATGAAGAATCACGTCATGCCCTGTGTAACCTTCAAATGTCCACTGCACTTGCATGTGGCTGGAAGAAAACCTCTAGAACTATCTGAGCCTAGAACTCAACTTTCCTTTTTTTTTTTTGTAATCAATAGACAAGCATTTATTTAAGGCCTATTTTATACCAAGTCAATAATTGCCACAAGGGAATTTTTCAGCTTTTCTTTACATACCAAGTACTTTTGCACAGTTTTAATACACACTGAATTTTCTGGAATGCTACTAAATGCAACTAAACCACTTAGACCAGAAAGCCCAGAACTGTACTTTAGCTATTGAAAACGGACAGAAGGGCAGACAGGTGGATCCCCGGCATTGAGGACCACTCGGAAGGGTCTCTTACCTGCGAGGCTGCGAACACGTAATGTTGCTGGTATCGAGAAAAGCTTTAGCGGGAAATTAGCTATCAGCTGCCAGTCACCTCGCTGTTCCAGATTAAATCTCTGCACATCCTCTTTGATTTAATCCACAGACGCCTAACCATTCAATGATCCCCAAGCCTCCCGTCACAACTCTTAAGTAATCCTTACACTGAAGAGTCTAGTAATTTCTTTCATTTTTAGCCTTCCTTTAGTATTTTCTCTCCCAAATCGTCAGCACATTGTTAATGGTTAAAGATTAATACTTGTGTTGAGTATTTCAGGATAACAGACAACCCGAAACAGAAGACAGCATTTTATTTTAGAGGAAGGGAAAACTGTGGATACCTGAGAGTAAGCCTATTAACCTTATTAATTTTCTCACACCGTGGTGAGAAAACGATGGGAGACAACAGCAGTTCCTTCTGGAAGGCCCCCCACCAAGCCACTGCTCTGAACTTAACGGTTCGCCCACCCTGTGACTCAGATGGGAGCTACTTCTTTGTCTGATCATTTCATATTGCAGGGAGGCAGCAGAGCTTTGAAAGTAGGCATCACAGAACACAAAACAGGAGAGAGGGTACTGCTGACATCAAGGCCAAGGGTCAAGACCAAATAGCGATTATAAGAGGTTTATCAGCCCCTTTATCCTAAATCAACATATGGCTTTCCCTTGCTCTCCACTGTAGATGAAAAGCCAAGCTGGGAATGGGATACATTTGTGAATGTTTTATGAAAAGCACTTAATTTTATTAAAAGTTTTTATTTTCACCCTAGCCAGTTTGGCTCCGTGGATAGAGCGTCGGCTTGCGGACCAAAGGGTCCCGGGTTTGATTCTGATCAGGGCACATACCTCGGCTGCAGGCTCCTCCCTGGCCCGGGCCCTGGTCAGGGTACATGCAGGAGGCGACCAATCGATGTGTTTCTCAATCGATATTTCTCTGTCTTTCCCTCTCTTCCACTCTCTCTAAAAATCAATGGAAAAACATCCTCAGGTGAGGATTAAAAAAAAAGTTTTTATCTCCAGCTCACTTTTCACTTTTGAACTTTTAATGCATGACCTGTATGAAATGACATCTCTACAGCTTGTAGGAGGAAAGAGCATTGGGAAGTTCTAGGTTCGAGGCTCAGCTCTAGCAGGAAGTGAATCACAGCCACTCCTTGTCTGCGAAACGGGGATCAGTGGGGTAAACCCTTGCCTCCCGGGCTGCTGAGCATTCCTCGGGGTGAGAGGTCCTTAAAAATTGCTACAGACACTGGCCTGGAGATTTAGGGCTTTTCCCCCCAAGAGAATTGAAATTTTATAATTTTAATGTTATTTGAAAAGTGTAAGTACAGTAAGAAGAAACTAAAGTAACAGGATAGTTTCATTCCTGACTCCAATAAAAGGATGAATTGTAACATGTTTTTTGTGTTTTGAAAGAACTGAGACGGCCTACCAGCATTTTAGAACTTCTCAGTGGGTCTCAAGTTTTTCTCTGTCCATTTCCACAATTATCCCAGTCTCTAGCTCCTAGGCAGTGAAAGGCATTCAGTACAATTGCCTTTATAAGTCAAATGTGGAAATCGATGTTTACTTAAAAGTCAAAGCTTTCCCTAATGGAAATGAAAAGTGTTTAACATACACTGATCTTCCAGTGCTGTCCCTCGGCAGCGAGCAGGCCCATTCGGGCAGAAAGCACCAGGCTTCTTGAGAAGACATTACAAAAAGGAGATGATTGGCTAAGGCCTAGTATTTCTAACCGGGATGTTAAATCCTCACTCCTCCCTTCCCTGAATCTGTTTCAGGGAGAGAGAGAAAAAAACCAAACACAAAACAAAAACAAAAACAAAACAAACATAAAAACCCAGTAACTATCAAAATATGCCCTTTATTCAAAGAAATAACAGACTTCTTTTAAGACCCTTGTCCTCGGGTTAATAGGATCAGAAGGTTAATAATTTGTCCTTTGCCACCAAAGGTGTTACAATTATAATTAAGTTTGTTTGTGTTAAAGGGAGAGATGTCTAGGACCCTCGAGGAACCTCTGCGGCACAGATGAGAATGTGGGCACCAAAAATGAAGCGGCTTCTTTTAAAACTGTAGGCTGCCCTGTGTCATTTCCTTCGCAATCAAAACAACCGCATAAAGATGAATGTCTTTTATTATGAAAATGCTGTTACATTACAGCCAACATTCCAAAACAATATTTAATAAACACTCGTCTTGATTATAAAGTAGAGCAGAAACCATGATCCTGCTTAAGTTAGCATCTGCTGATGTTTAACGTAAATCAGGAGGACACTCCGTACGCTCCCCACGTGTGCAGATGAGATGAGGAAGAGCACCTATGTTATCCAAACAGCTACTAGTGTTACTTGCACAGTATAAACCACCACTTACAACTTAAAAAAAAAAAAAAAGCAGAACACTCGGACGCTGAGGTGTCACAATACTTGTGAGATGGGAAAAGCCCAGCGCGTTTCCTTTTTCTCCCCCTTGAGTCCCATGCGAGGCGCAGGGAAGCACACACTAGGTCAGAGATGGATGCAGGTCTCCGCTTCCCTGTCTCCTAGTCTTCGCTCCACTGCAGCCTGCATGCAAAAGTCTCCGCCTCATTCCCAGGCCTCAGGCACAGCCTTTGCCTGTGGACAGGGGAGGATCCGCAGCAGCTCAGAGTCAGTGTTGGAGTCCAGTGTATTTACTCTGTAGCACTCATTGTAAGGAAACCAGGGACAAAATTCCTATGTTCTTTTACTCAGGAGGCAGAACACTCCTATTTGGACACGATCCTTGCGTGGGGTTGGATTTGTTGGTCATTATATTGAACCTCTCTCCCATGATGAATACCCTGGTGGAAAAGCTTAGAAAAAGTTAAAACTGCAGTTTAAAAGTTCCTCTTGCCCCTGTCTCAGCAAAGCAGCAGGATGCACCCAAGATTGCAAGGAACTCAGGAAGGCATAGTGTGGTTCCCGTCGTTTCGAGAACAAACTGCTCCTTGCAAAAGGGTCTGGGGTAACTGCAGGCAAACCAGAAACTCAAAAATATCCATCAACTTCCTTAACGTAGGAAGCTACGCTGAGAACCTTCCTGACATGTGGAGCAGCACACCCTTCGCTGAAGGAAGGGATGGAAGGGATGTCCTCTTTCTTCAAACAGTAGTAGATGAGAGTTGGGGAACTTAACATAGACCAGGGACTGGTCCAATCTGAACTCTACCTCCTTTTCGATCTTCCCTTTTACAGTCTTCTCCTCTGGGCTCAGAGCTCTGATCATTAGTAAGGCTCAGAAATAACCAAAATAACACAACACCCTAACTTCAAGACCATTCTTTTTTGCCACTACAGGAAGGTGCCAGATGGTGCTATAACACTCTGTAGAGATAATCCAGTTGTTAGCTGTTACGCAACCTAGTTAAGCTTCTCACGCTGGATCTGGTAGTAACATGCCTGAAAAAAATCAAAACAATGTCAAATTTACTTTGAAAGAAATTACATAAACATAGCAATGCACGTGGGACTGGAGAAAGGAAAACCCTTATTCATTCTGATGGCCCAATAAAATCAGTTGCTTTCATTTTCCCTGTTCTCTTCCAGTCTCCGATCCAATGTCTATATTGCCTAGCTGTAATTAATAGAAATACAATTTTGTGCATTTCCCTCTAATTAAAAAAAAAAAACACAACTTTTTACAAGCTGTATAATATTCTTCACTAAGTAATACTATAATTTGCTAAGGCACTATTAATTGGACATTCAGAGTATGCTGCTCATTTTAAGATACACAAATAACCATGATCAGAATCATCATGTTTGGTAAACATGCAGATTAAGCATCATTCCACACGTACTGAGTCAGAATTTCTAGGAACATTTTTAAAAAGCATACCTCGGTGATTCTGAAAGTATCCTGGCCTGGGAATTACTCACACTACAAACAACACCTCATCCAAATAATATATAATGTTTCCCATTCTTTAATTATAAATCTCCAGGAGTAGGACTACTCAAACTCCACAAACATTTTTGATGTTGTTGACATCAATGTTAATAACAGCTGTTTTCCAAAAGGGTGACTATTATTTAATCCATTATCAGCAATATTGGGAATAATACTGATTTTACCAGCAGTGGATACATTTTAAAACATTTTTGCTAATTTAGCAGGCACAAAATGACACCGTGTTTAAATCTGTGGTACCACAATATTCAGTAAGGTTGAGCATTTTCCTACATGTAAGTGTAACAGTTCAGTTTCTTCATTGGTGATATGTTTAGAGATGCTCTCCAATAACCTAAGTAGTTAATAAGTCATTCGTGGTCAGTATTTTCCCCAGTTCCCACCACCCTTTTTCAGTTTATTTAATAAAAATGATACTTCAGTTGGAAAGTTAAAAAATTAACCTAAGGCAGAAACCTGACATTAAATTCTAGTTTTTCCCCCTCATTTTAATGTCTGCCTTTCCTTCTTTCTCCCCTTTTCTATCTTTAACCCTAAAGCATCTGTAATTTGCAATATTGGTGATTCCACTCTTCTTCCAAAATTCTTAGTGAGTTATCCCACTACTTTACCATTTACTAAGTAAAACTTCGTTTCCATTTTTGTGTCTGATGTTTCCATTTTTATATGTGAAGTTTTCATTATAATGTCTACATGGGAGCTATCCCTTCCACCACTTAGTTGTCTATTCCTGTAACAGTGATATACTATCTTAATTATTGTAATTGTGTAACATTTTACTAACTGGCAGAGTGGTCTATTCTCCCTCTCTTTTTTCAGAAGTATTTTTGTCATTTTCTTTCTGTTGTTCTTCCAATAAACTTCAGAATGATTCTACCATAGTCCAAGAAAAATTGAGGTAGGGGAAGCAAAATAACTTTCAACAATCCCTAGAGAACCCAGGTCAGAGAACCTCCTTTGTACCTACTGGCTACAGTAATACATGGGGGGAAAGAAGATGCAATTCATATTCATTCTCTACATACTGCCTCCTGTGTTTTACCTTAGTTCTACTAAGTAGCTTGGATACTTTTTGGACACAGAATCCTGTTTCTTCTCTAAAATTACATTTATATAGATGCTCTACATTTATAAGCATTTATAAAACTTTGAATTATCAATTTATAGGGAGATTGGGTGGTGAATAATTTGCTTTAATATTTTAGAGGATAATTGACTGGTCAATTTCCTTAATATATCATATTTTAAAATATTAACAACTAGAGGCCTGGTGCACGAGATTTGTGCACTGGGGCGGGGGGGGGGGGGGTGTCCTTCAGCTTGGCCTGCGCCCTCTCGCAGTCCAGGACCCCTCACTCCTTACTGATTCGCCTGCAGTGGAGGCGGGAGAGGGTCCCGCCACCACTGCTCCGCTCGCCAGCTGGGAGCCCAGCTTCTGGCTGAGCGGCACTCCCCCTGTGGGAGCGCACTGACCACCAGGAGGCAGATCCTGCGTTGAACATCTGCTCCCTGGTGGTCAGTGTGCGTCATAGCGACCAGTTGTTCCACCGTTTGGTCGATTTGCATATTAGGCTTTTATTATATAGGATATGTGCTCTAAAGGCACTTAATGTTTGCATTAAAGTTATATAAGGCTAATGACAGATCTGTACTATGGTAACTGAAGGGGAGATTTTAAGGTAATATTAAGTAACACCTATACTTACCTTCAAGGTGGTGAACATTATGCCCTGTTCCCCATGCTGAAGATATGGGTCCATTAGATCCTCAATGAGATGTACCTCAGAGCCTAAATTCCTAATCCTGCCCAATAAGAAAAAGGTACTGAATCATTTATGTGTACATCTTTCTTCTGAATCTATTTGAGGGGGAAAGAAAGAATAGCTCAACAAAGAGGTAATGACATAGTGGAATGGTTTAATAGAAATAGAATTTTTTTAGTGGGGGGGAGCATATTCCTGTCATCAGTTCAGAAAAAGCAAAAGGCATACATGTTAAAATAAGTGGTCACTAACATTAAAGTCAGAAAGACTGGTCACCTGGCCCGTAGCACCACATATAAGAAAACAGGAAACAGGTCGTCCATGGACCACAAGAAGTCCTCCTGCAAAGACGCCAGGACGCCCTGAGAGATCTCCTCAAAAGTCTGCTGGATGACCTTCAGTTTGTCTGATGGGGTAAATGTTGTGCTGTTGGGGGGGGGGGGGGGGAGACAAAAAGATACCTGGTAATTTTCTTTTTTTAATATATTTTATTGATACTTTACAGAGAGGAAGGGAGAGGGATAGAGAGCTAGAAACATCGATGAGAGAGAAACATCGATCAGCTGCCTCCTGCACACCTCCCACTGGGGATGTGCCCGCAACCAAGGTACATGCTCTTGACCGGAATCGAACCCGGGACCCTTCAGTCTGCAGGCCGACGCTCTATCCACTGAGCCAAACCGGTTTCGGCTGGTAATTTTCTTAATAGAGCCATTTGTTATTAATTTTTTGAGAGTATTCCCTCCGGGGTACACCAGGCATAATGAGTCGCTGGAAGGGGTGACCTCTGTTCTCTGGGAAAAGAAGCTTCCAACTATCTACGATTCACTGGAAGAATTCACTAAGTCGCATGTCATCTCCCTTCACCAAGTGGATCTTATTTTCCTATTGCATGCTCTTCTCTGAGGAAGTTTAGTTAATTTCCATTTGGCTAAAGATGTGATTGTACAGGTAAGTTTCTGGGTAGGCGCTCCACTTCTGACAATACAAGGGCTCTGTAACGTGAAAGGTAACACAATGTCCCAAAAGAGCCTTTCTTATCTCCAGGCTGAGTTTGACAACATCTAGGAGGGGAGGGGCGCTTAGAGCTCAAGTAAAAATAAGATCTCATTAATATCTTAATAGACTAACCACTACTTTGATTTATGTGTTTTTTTTCCAACAAATAAGAGAGATTACCTGATCTGCTGTAGACATTCTACAGCTGAGGCAAAACAAGCATCTTTTGTGGTTGGCAAAACCTGCAGAAAGAGTATTTATGGAGCTCAGTGAGAAAAGCTATCTTTTACTGTAATACTAAAACAATACCGATGGCAGAGTGCGGGTCTTTGGTGAGTAACTCATGCTTGGGTACTATTCTACCAAAGTAAGATGGAAATTTCTAGTATCTCAAATCCCCCCTTCCAAAGAAAAGCACAGTTGCTAAGGAAACTAAAATCTACTATACCTTTTTAGTCTCTCCAAGGATTGACAAGGTCACTGGCCAAAATTTCCTGCAATGGAATCCATACTTTGTCAATACAAGTTATTACTTATGGTAAATTAACCCCTATAAAAACAGGTGATGGCTATATTGGCTTTCCTGTCCCCATTTAAAATAACTGTACCACAGACAGGTAAAGTTTTAATAAACATTCCAGAAGTAATTTAAGGTCTATCATGTCCCTTTATGGATCTGTTATTCTATACTCCAAAATCCCTATATATTATGAATATGACCTAACAATGGCCAAAATCTTTCCTTCACTCAGTTTTATTTATCTCATCTTTACTATTAAATTATTCCCCACTGAAAAGATTTACTTTCCAATTCAGGTTTATTACCTTTTTTGATAGCACAAATATATAATTATTGGGCATTGGGGTGATCAGCCTTATTACAGCACAAGAAAGCATAATCACTTAGTATTCTCCTAGAATAACAAGAAACAATACCTTTCAAAAAAAGAGCACTTCTAAAACTTTTAAACTAGAAATTATGTATGGGGAAGGAGGAACAAGAAGGGAAGGAAGCATGCCCAAGACTGAATACAATTAGCTTTCTTTGAAAATATGAATGTATATATATTTTGCTTCAAAAACTGCAAAATATCAGGTATGATAACTCAAATTATATGTATATAATTTGATATATATATAAAGCATGAACACACACAAATAAAAAATACATTCTAAAGAATAATTGGGTCCATACTCATCTTCAAAAATAAAGATTGTTAAATATCACTATTTTGTGAAATAAGACAGATATGCAAATAAGTGAATAAACTGCAAATTGTATACATAATTAGATATCAAAGTACTCAATTCCTGATAATGCTATTCACATTTTAAATGAAAACCACTTGATTCCACTCATAACTGCTGCACGTACCTCTGCACCCCAAGGAAGCCCAGCAGGGCAATATCTGGCTGCTTGTTTAGTCGCAGAACACACTCCCAGTAAATGTCCTCCTCGCGGTCGTTCTCCAGGGCATAGAGCATGAACAGTGGTGGGTAGAGCCGAGGCAGGAGCACAGGAAGCAGCAACCCAGAACTGGTTACCACGTAACTACAAAATAGTGGAGTGAGAATCATTCATATTAAAACTCAATGCAGAATCAAAGTTGAAAGTAGAGGTGGGAAATTCTGAGTAAAGTAGTTATAATATTACTCTACTTTTACATATGGAGTTCACATGAGGAGCTTAGGCCCCGAGTTTTGTCTTGGACCAACTGTGAACTCTTTTCATAACTCAAAATCTAACTGGAAACCCACTTGGTTTCCACTGTGAGATGATTTCTCGGTGATTATTCTAGATCAGCATCAGGTGGCTTTTCTCAGCAGCCTTTGTGCCCAGTCATTTGCGGCTGCACTTTCATGAACTTGAGAGCTAAATGAACCTCAGAGATCACCTGTCCAACCACATCACTTTAGAAATAAGGCAGCTGAGATCGAGAGAAAACAACTTTTCTGGGGTCATTTGGCCGCCACCCCCTTTCTTCACTATCTCCACCACCTCCATTTACCCCGGCTCTGGGGATTCGGATCTGGAATCTGACTTCCCAGTGCAGAAGGATTTCCTTTCTGTGGGCAGAGGAGCGGAGAGAGGAATTGTGCTGCCCTCTTCAGGAAGCTCAGGAAATAAAAACCTAAGGAGTAATAAAACATGTAATTATAGAATTACACCTCCAGAGAGGCTGAAAGAGTAAAAACACATTCCCATTATCTAATCTATTTAAGGACCTATGAAATCAAACTTTATATCAAATAGATATTTTAGTTGTCTATGAGTTTCTTAACTGATGCTTCTCAAAGAATAAAATTAAGAATGCCGCTAGTGAATAATACCACTACAAATCTTCATGTGTTATGGTTTTTTCCTGTCTAGTTATTTAAGAATGAAGAATTCTGATCCTTATGTTTCTTTTACTGGAAAATCCTATCTGAGGTCAATCTGTATAAACTCTTCAAGCAGAGACCATTATTCTCAGAGTATAATTATCTGTAGAAACTAAATATACAACGTTAAGAAAAAAATGAAAACCCAATTATTGTAAAATTTTAAAAACGTTTTCATTAATTTATTGGGGTGGCAATGGTTAATAAAATTATATAGGTTTCAGGTAAAAATTTCCAGTGTTCATCTAAAAAGCCAAGTTGCTAAAAGAAATCTTCAAGTGATTAAAATGCCAAATTGTTGAGGATTTTCTTCTAGGCTCTGAATTTGCCCTACATTTTATCTCCAATCTCAAATGGCAGGTTTTACCACGGACAAGTTTATTGTCCTCTTTATTTTTAAAGACTTTAACTGTGACCCCTGCTCTTTAAAGACAGCCAGCAATCTTCTCTATTTTTGTAGACTTATCCCCCTAATTTCATAGTTGGTAAAGCTAATGAAGGTCAGGAAACTTATCTTTATTATACCCTTGCTAACGCCAGAGCGGAAATACTCACAACCTAGTGATCTTTTAGATCACAATGCCCCTAAAAGCTGAAACATTTCCACATAATTTTAAGAAAGTTTTCTGGGACAAAATGATAAACTTTTGCATAATTATTTCAACATAGTATTTTGTTGGCTTACACCCAGTAAATGATCTTGAATTTCACTAGTTCCAGATTTGCTTACTGCTTTAAAACTTTCAAAAAATGCTTACTTGCCCGCTTTCTAACCTCCATCAGAGTCTCTGTTCAGAAATGACCTTATTAGTCAGGCCTCCGTGACCTTCTGTTAAACAGCAGCATTTTACCCCAGCCCCATTCTCTTTCCCTATCGCATTCATATTGTATATTTTGTCTACTCTGTTCCCACTACAATGTAAGCTCCAGGACAATACAGATTTCAAAAAAGTTTTGTGTGTGTTGTTTTATTCTGATAAATTCCCCCAGGAGCTAGAATGGTGGCTAACACAGAAATGCACTCGATAAATATTTGTTGAGTAAATGAACAAAGATGATACTGTTGTCAAGGAACAGGACATAAATACTCAGGGACAAAACTTCACGTTAGAGTTTATCCTCTGTGATGGGACCTAGAGATGAAATCCAAATAAGAGTACTCTATTTCATACCAAAATTACAGTTAAATAACACTATTTTAGCTTCCAGTATACTTAATGAGTAAGAAAAACATAAAGGAAATTAATTCACAATGGCTAAGGTTCTTCTTTTTTTCTATTTATAGCATAAACATGAAGTAAAAATGTACTTTCATGATTCAATCTACTTAAGGATCTCTGGCACAAAACCATTTTCTTGATGAATAGTTTCTGTGATAAAGGAAAACATTAACGATTTTTCACCAAGTTATAATCTCTAGATTCAGAGCAAAGATACCCAAACGTTAGTATAAACTAGTATCCCACAACTTGCCACCTTTTCATGGAAAGATCTCTTACCTCACCAGTTGGAAAATCCGCTTAAGGTAGGACTTAATCTCCTTCACAGCCTCCTGCAGTAACCGGCGGTTGGCTCCCACACCCACGTATGTCATTCTGTACACGGCAACCAGTGTCTCCATGAGCCTGCCCAGGGGGTGCAGAGGAGTGTCACAGGCCTGAGTAGGGAGAAAATTAACAAAATAAATACATAGAAGCAAAACCAGGAATATGACAAAAATGAGCAGTGAGTAGACTTGGATGATATGTTGTGGTTTTGCATCATTAATCCACAAGCCCAGAGTAATTTTGACTCTAGTTTTACCTTTATTAAATATTTCTTGATGTCATCATATTTCTCCACTGAGAAGGCACCAACATGCTGAGGGATGAATTCCAAACTCTCTAGTGTCTGAGTCTGTGAACGACTTAGTATCTCTGGACTATGAAAGGGAAAAGAAAGCCTCTTATGAATTTCACATCAAGAAAGCAAGATGATTGTAATGTGCACATAAAACACAGTTGACAACAAAAGGATAAAACGGAGGATCTAGAACAGCGTTTGCCCCAAATGAGCACATATATGGCAACTGACCTGCTATTAAGTTTATGTAACAGTCATTCAAAGCAGCATTTAAGGTTACTTCATAACAACAATAAATTAAAGAAGATTTTACTCCACTATAAACCATGGTGTTGGAAGATACTATGTCAGCCTGAAAGAGAAAACTGGTGATAGATTTGGCAGAAATGAGAGAAAAATGGGATAAAAGGGAAAGGAATAGCGAAGGAAAAAAGAAATCAAATCAGAGGGCAAAGGAAGAAATAAAAATGAGCTCAAGGAGTAAGGAGATAATGAGGATGCTACAGCAGGTGTCGAGGTAAGCACATTAATGGGTAAAGGGAAGCTTTGGACGAAGAAGCTAAGACAAAACACACTACTTATAATCAGCAGAAATGTTTGGTAATGGCGCTCTATCATTAGATTATAACCAATCAGAAATTAGAAACAATACGCAATCATTATTTTTACACTATTTTAGAGATACAAATAAGATATGGTTTTACATAAAAGTTCATTCATTCTCACTCCTTGGGAACATTCAACAACAATTCATCAAGGTTAACCGGAGGCCTAAAGTATCAATGTCTACAGTAACCGGCTGTCAGTGAAGGCTGGCCATCTGCAGCACACACAAGGGCAAGCCCAGTTTTAGTCAATTCTGGGAGTTCCTATTTCTTCCACTGATGGAGCAGAGGCTAAAAATCATGAACTTCATGAATGAAACACTATAATCAATTCCCATTTATCCCAAATACAGAAAAAAAGACCCAAACTTAAATGCTCAGCAATGCTTGTGGAAGTTACTAAGTTAAAAAATAAGGATATGAAAAAGGGCAGACAGGGGAAAGAAAAGCAGGAGAAAAGGATAAGAAAAAGTAGAAAAACAGCACGGCTGGTGTGGCCCAGTGGTTGAGTGTCGACCTATGAAACAAGAGGTCATGGTTCGATTCCAGGTCAGGGCTCGATCCCCAGTGTGGGGCATGCAGGAGGCAGCCGATTAATGATTCTCTCTCATCATTGATGTTTCTATCTCTCTCTCTCCCTCTCCCTTTCTCTCTAAAATCTATAAAAAATGTATATATATATATTTTTTTAAAAGAATTTCCTCAAGACTTTTAGCTCTTGCAAGCTTCCCGTCATGGCTTCTCAAGCAGCTGGCATTGCCCCTGCCACAGAGGTAGCGGAGGCTGGAGCATGAGAAAACGGAGGAAAGCCAGCCCAGTGTATGGCCCCCACTCTATCTGAGCTTTAGGAGTCTTTTCCGCATCTTGAGCCAAAGCAGAGGGTTTTTTCTGGGTCTCCTGTCAATTTACAGTAACAGTGCCTGCTTCAAGGTTCCAGGTTACACTGCGTTCAGGCTGAGGGATATTTCAGTTTAAAAACCTAGTTAACTCATGACTGGTTCAATGGTCCTTTGAATTCAGATGTTCTTCCCCAGTACACTAGTTGACATTTACTTTTCAGTGTTCAAATAGCTATCCATGTATTTGGTGTGGGTTTTATAGCTCAGTTCAGTAGAAAAAAAGCGGGGAGGGGAGGTGTTTTATCACTCTTACCCAGAAACAAAAGTACACCATTGACTTTGAAATTCAATTATATTTTTAAGTTAAGTGTGGCAAGCCTTGACTACTCGTTGGTTTTAAGTTCCACCTTCCTCCCATGCTCTGCTCTGTGCTGGGCAGGCATTCACTCACCTGTCTCTGTGTTGGCGCCGGTTGACAGTCAGGGCCACAGCAATATTGTCCCATGCTTTCCAAACTTCCCCTTGGCCGGGACTTTCACAGCCCAGCTGACGCCAACATTCATCAAACACTGCTTTCCACTTCTCATCAGCCGGCACGGCCAGATTTCCTAGTTTCCTGCTATAAAAAGTCATACCACGCTTTTATTAATCACCTTTTTTTTGTGCAAAAATCCTAAAAAGAAACTAATAAACAACTGGGAGTGCTTTTGTGACAAAACTGCCTGAATTTGACGGTGGTTCTATTTTAAAAACACTGAATAAAATTATGAAGGGATGGTTTTTAACTACTATTCATACACTGAAGTCTATGCATTGTTAAGTACAAAGCACACCGAATGGATTCCTTTGCTTTCTCCATTTACACAGAGTTGATTTTGTAAAGTTGATTCCTGTTAAAACAGGACTTTCTGTGCTTTGCTCAACTCATGATAGGAATTGTGAAATGCATTGAGTAGTGGGTTCTAATAATACTCCAAGAATAAACATGGTATAACAAATATATCAAGCTCCCATCAGAAGAATCTGAGATACTACCAAAATACAAAAACAAAGCTAAAGCTGGAATTAATAAAGGAAAATATACACATGCCAAAAACTTGTTGGGAGAACATAATATAACGTAGAGACTTAGATTTTAACTTTCTTTTTCATGAGTGCAGAGTAACTATTCCACTTGTTATATGTATACATGCCTGATCTTTATTTTTCAAATCAAATTGTGTAAGGGTTCCATTTAAGAATGCTTTCTTTTAATCAACTGGATACCTACACCATTAACAGTAATATTATTCCCACATACAGAACTTTTATTTTAAACACCTGTGCTCTAAGGCTTTAATCTAAACCAAGACTTTAGATTTAGCTATCCACAGTAGTGTCAGCTGACAATTTTATACTTCGTTAAAAAAATAAAGAAAGAAAAAGAAACCTTCAAAAACTTGTACTGCATTTAAAATATTAACCAGCTTTGATAAAAGCAAGACAACTCAAAACATTCAATAATTAATCCAAAATTAACATTAATTACTCACAAAACTTTGGGTTTGTCCTTATCACTCTCATACAGACTAGGCTTAAAGTAGGTTCCAGTGATTTTTATGCCAGATCCCCATTCTCCACTAAAATAACCTTCAATGTAATCTCCATTTGGCATAGTCAGTGTTCCCTAAGTAAAGTTAGAGAAAATGTGGAATTAGAAAAAGTATTTTCAATTTAAAAAAATCAAGAGAAAAAACAGTACCAACTGGTTAACATTTCCCTTTTTAACTTATTCTTTGCCAACCCCCAATTCTTTTTTTTAATTGTGTGTATATGCCTGTGCAGAAGGAGTATGTGAAAATAAACCCTGTAGCCGAAACCGGTTTGGCTCAGTGGATAGAGCATCGGCCTGTGGACTGAAGGGTCCCGGGTTCGATCCCGGTCAAGGGCATGTACCTTGGCTGCAGGCACATCCCCAGTGGGAGGTGTGCAGGAGGCAGCTGATCGATGTTTCTCTCTCATCGATGTTTCTAACTCTCTATCCCTCTCCCTTCCTCTCTGTAAAAAATCAATAAAATATATTTAAAAAAAAAAAAAAAAAAAAAAACACTCACAGAAAATATTTGTAAAATATTTTGAGCTGAATGAAAAGAACACACAATTTATACAAATGCATGGGGCGCTGCCAAAACAGTGCCCAGAGGCAAATTTATAGCATGTGAAAATATGCTCTAATGCAGCCGTGGGCAAACTACGGCCCGCGGGCCGGATCCGGCCCGTTCGGCTGTTCTATCCAGCCCGCGGAGCCGAAAGAGCAGAGGGTTCTCTTGCTCTCCCCTCCGCTCCTTTACTTTGAATTTATATTAGTTCACACAAACACTCCATCCATGCTTTTGTTCCGGCCCTCCGGTCCAGTTTAAGAACCCATTGTGGCCCTCGAGTCAAAAAGTTTGCCCACCCCTGCTCTAATGACATGTAACATCATTAGTTTTAAGGGAAATGCAAATTAAAATCACAAGATAACACTTCATATCCACTAGAATGGCAAAAAAAGGAAGAAAAAGCAGAAAAGAAAAAATATTAGTGAAGACATGGAGAAATTAGAACCCTCATACAATGATGGGGGAATACAAAATGCTGTAGCCACTTGGGAAAACAATTTGGCAATTTCATAATATGTTAATCATCAATTTTCCATACAACTCAGCAATTACACCCATAGGCATCTACCCAAGAGAAATAAAAACATATGTATATACTAAAATTGGAAATAATAGAATGCCCATTAACTGGTGAAGGAAGAGATAAACAAAATGTGTTTTTGGAATACTATTCAGCAATAAAAAGGAATGAAGTACTGCAAGTGCCTGGGTTGCGGGTTGGATCTCCAACCCCAGTCGGGGTACGTGTGGGAGGCAACTGATTAATGGGCCTCTCTCCCATCAATGTTTGAAGGAAGACCTCAAAAACACTGTGCTAATAAGAACCCACACAGAAGAGACCACGAGCTGTATGATTCCATTTATATTCAGGCAAACTTAGAGAGTAATCAAGTCCACCAGAGGTTCTCTGGGACTGGGTTAGAAATGACGGGTGACTTCAGATGGGCAGGAGATGGTGATGATAATGCTCCAAAATTGGACTGCAGTGATGGTTGTACAACTCTTACTAAAAATCACTGAAACAAGTGAATTTTATGAAGTTAGCCTTTTTAAAAAATCAAGGAAAATGAGTAGCATTGTATTAGAGAGAGATAGAAGAAAGTTAGTTTCCAACCTTTCCACTAAGAGTCCAGTCATCCGAAAATTCTCCCTCATAGATCGTATCATCTTCAGAAAGCAAAACCCCATTTCCCTAGGTGAAGAAACAAAACAAAAATCACAATACGTAAAATGCAGACAACTTGGGAGTACATGCAGTCATATTCTCTAAAGCCTTACATACTTTTAAAGACAAGAAAAACTAAGAAGGTAGAACATTAATAAATAATTTTAAAAGTTAATGACATAGGAGTTTTAAAAAAACCAATAGTAACTATGTGTAAACGTTCCACTCACCATCATTTTATTAAGGTGAAAGTTGCCTTCATAGTATAATCCAAACTGGGTAACTACCACACCATTCCCTTGACAAACATCATCTTGCCACATTCCCATATACTTTTCCCCCCTTCATAGAAAAAGAAAAGAAATGAAAAATCAATGATGATAAAGATGAGGTGGGGAAAAAACAATCATCACATGAAAGATACCAAGCATCATCCTAGGTTGGTATGTGTTCACTTTTTCTAGTTCAAGTGGTTAATTCAATCGCCTCAAACATGAGACCATGAGATAGCAAAAGGTATCGTCCTCAGAGCAATGTTCTTGCAGGGATTAAATATTATAGTCTACCCGACATAGATCTGCTTCTACTCCATGTACATCCACGATAACTTTAAAATATATAACTATTCAAAATGTGATAGGCAAACTCAAAACCTAGGAAGTTTTTTATTACCCAAAAGTTTAGTAACCAAAAAAAGAGAAAAAAGAAATGAGGTTTATCATACAAGAGAAATCGTACTAATCTCCACTAAAAAGACAACATAAGCACAAACTTCTGTTAAATACGCATGGATTTTAGTAATAACAGCAAACTTTTTTTTTTGTTAATCCTCATTCAAGGCTATTTTTCCCACTGATTTTTTTAGAGCGTGGAAGGGAAGGAGAAGGGGGGAGAAGAGTGAGAGAAACATCAATGTGAGAGAGGCACATTAATCAGTTGCCTCTCACACGGGCCCTGACTGGGGTTGGGAATCAAACCCACAACCCAGGCTTATGCCCTTGACTGGGAATTGAACCTGCAACCTAATGGTCACAGGCCGACGCTCTAACAACCGAGCAACTGGCCAGGGCAACAGCAAATTTTTTAAAAATTTCACATTATGACAACAACCTGAATGGAAAAGAGTACATAATTAAGTCCAAAGACAAATCAGGCCAAGTCAAATATGGGGTCAAAAGAACTCCGCACCTCCCCAAGGTTTACATGAATTTAACTAAGCTTGATATCTGGGTTGTGGCATAAAAAAAAAAGATGTTACACAGTTTCAGACATAAGAGCAAAGAAAATTTACCCCTTGAAAATTTTGGCTACACAAACATTTAAATTTACATGATTCTTTGAAAAAGCAACTGTATATACCCCTTTCCTGTATCTGACCTGAGCAAGAGGTATTTAAATACCATGCTAGGACTGCAAAAGGAATTTCCACAGGTCCCCTTCTAACTTTTTACCCCTATCTTCTACTACTTTCAAGGTTTTTCTTTGCATAATAGTTAATGATTTGGTAGCCTCGTTGAGACACTAAAAACTTTTTATGTGTGAAGCTTTAAGAAAAATGGTACCAATGCTAATTCTGAATGATCCTGACAATATAAAGAAGTAACCTATAGTTTGGTTCACAAATAAATGAATAAAATGTTGTCTGATAAGTCTTCTTATTAAAATTTTTCTCAACACTGTTGAATTAAGACACTCAGCCTTCAAAAAATCATCACTGTTTTTGGAGAAATACTTTGAGATTAGAAGCAGAATACTGTACCTTGTGATATCATCAAAGACACCATATCCTGATTTCTTATCCATTACCCACTGGCCAATGAACATGCTGGGAGAAGAGGAAGTCAATTTTCCACTTCGTAGGAGACCATGACCATGACGCATGTTATCTTGAAAACAACCTTCAAACACTTCACCAGAGGCATAACTGTGGTTAAAAGGGATGGATAAACATCACATCACATTTAATTTTGATGCTTATTTTTGCAAAGTTAGGAAACTTAAAAGTATATTCATGTCTTATTGGTAATTATAATGATTTAGTTATATGATTATTTTTCACCAATCAAATCTCATTTCCAATAGGAAAATGAAAAGAGTGATCTCTGAAAGAATGATAGATTTGTCCATATTAGAGTCATATAATAAACATAAATTTATAGGCAAGACATTTAGGAGAGCCTATGAGAAAGTTAGGGTTTATAAAGTTTGTACAGTTTTGTTAAGAACTAAATAAAAACCTAGTATTTTCATCTTGTGATAGATGATAGGCTGAACTTTTAAAAAAAGACTTTACACAGTTTCAGACATAAGAGCAAAGAAGATTTTGGCTATACAAACATTTAAATTTACATGATTCTTTGAAAAAGCAACACCAGTCCTACAACCTTTCCAATGTTATTACCTATAGACTCCCTGACCACACATCTTTCCTTCCTTCCAATGGCCCACATAATGGTCTTCTTTGCTCAGTGCTTTGTTTGGGATTCTGTATTCTCCATACCTGCCAGGAGAATGAAAAACAGCAGATACATGTATGGCATAGTCACCTTCTGCATGTAGACACTTGTAAACATTTTAACAAGGAAGAGAGAAGATTTACCAGTAGGAGGAAAGGGGTATACGGAGTCTTGGTTTATGCTGTATCTATTACCTAAACTGCTGGGCAAATATCAAAGGAGTGAGATATCAACCCCACTATGCAGAGATTAAATGTTTTATCCCAGGTCCAAGGGAAAACAGAAAACCTGTGTCCTAGGTCGATATATCACTGCCACTTAGTAGCCACATCATCCTGGGTAAGTCCTGGTACCCAGTTCCCTCACTTGTATAATAAGGGGGGTAAATCAGGTTATCTAAATTCTCTTCTCATCCTAAAGTTCTAGCAAATAGGAAACTAAAAGACACCACAAAAACTTATATTATCGCACACACACAAAATCACCTACCCAATCTATATAATAATATTTAGTAAAATAATGACTTCTCTATAATACAAAATAATTCATTGCCATTAATTCATCATGTAAATATGTTTAAGAATTAGAAAGCATGACAAGCTTATAAAAAAGTAATGCCATGGAGTACCAATAGGATAATATAGAACTTAGAAGATTTTTCCCTTTAGCATCTCACAGAAATTAAGATGACTTAAAACTACAGAAGGAGCCCTAACCGGTTTGGCTCAGTAGATAGAGCGTCGGCCTGCGGACTGAAAGGTCCCAGGTTCGATTCCGGTCAAGGGCATGTACCTTGGTTGCGGGCACATCCCCAATGGGGAGTGTGCAGGAGGCAGCTGATCGATGTTTCTCTCTCATCGATGTTTCAAACTCTCTATCCCTCTCCCTTCCTCTCTGTAAAAAATCAATTAAATATATTTAAAAAAAAAAAAAAAAGAAGAAAACTACAGAAGGAAAAATTTCTGTATGTCCTTTGTATACAGGGGGCAGTACTATTCCAACAGTCTCACCATCAACATTGCCCAAGGTTCTCAGTCTTCACAATCAAGAAGTGCATAGAAAACACAGTCCCATTTTAACAGATGCAAGGCTGGCTGTGTAATCTGAGGCCACCCCACCGCCAAGGTCATGGATTCGCTCTAGGTAAATCAAGGCTGCATCCTAGATTCCTAGCTTCGTGTGCACACATCTGCATTATAGACCTTAATACATGGTATGTATTTCTGGTAAGAAAAACAAAAATCTACTACTTGTTTTGAAAATGACTCTGATCACAAAATAACATAACTTGTGACTGAAGTTGAATTTATCCTCATGTTTTACACAATTTTCTTACCCATCTTCCAAGCCATTCCTGAACATGCCAGAATACATCTTTCCATCTGGCCACTTCAAAACCCCTCTGAAATGCATAATCAAAGAATAATACATGTCAAGTAATGTCTCAGATAATTATTACTTTCTCAGTAATCAGACTATCATCCTCACCCCAGGCATAAATCTTAAACATTTTCACCTTCCATGAGGCTTCCCTGAAAACCAGCGTCCATCATAGGTTGCATCCTTCAGGCGAGGATCCTTGTAGAAAGTGTATTTAGCGCTGCGTGAAATGGGCGGCTCCTGCCTCTGAACGCTGCTGCCACCTCCATAAGGTGGATGATCAGATGCCCCTCTCAAAGCCTGATCCACAGCTTGGCTTATAGCCCGTAGCCACTTAGTCTAGGAGAAAAAAAAAAAAAAAAAAAAAAAGTGTCAATAAGCTTAAGGCAGTAACTCATCACACCTGCGTTAAGTCCTGCTAGCTGTTCTTGGTGTGAATAATTTTTATGCCTTCTAATGCTTTTCTTATTGAGTAATGCTGACGGGCTCTTGGAATTCACTGCTATATGTTTAAAATTAAGTCACATTAAAAAAATCTATAGTCTTAGTTTAATGAAGATTTATCACATAGATAAATCATAGATCATGAGCCAAACAAGAACAATTTTTATCTCTTCTTTACTATCATAAGAGACAGGAATAGCGAAGTCAAAGATGGAAATAACATAACATACTGGACTCACCTTTTCCTGGGGTGTTGATGAAATGAGAGTGAACTGCTCCTCAGGTGTAGTTATCTTTAAACCATTCCTAAAACATTCATAAGGATAAATACCAGTAGGTATGAGAACCTGTCATTACAATATCAATCCTTACACATGAAAAGCAACTTGTTTATTTCAAGAGGAGCAGAAGTGAATTAAATGTAAATGCAGCCATGGGCTGGGTTTTCCTCCCAGAGTGGGAGAAAGGACACCGTTACTTTGCTCTGTTGAATGATGGGGCTGTGAGCAACAGAGAAGCCCTTCCATCACTTATGATCTGTCATGACTGTCACAACAGCCACTTTACTATCTCCACGCTGGGAGGGGAAACCTCATTATGCAGAATGGAAAGGCCTCCTAAGCCTTTTTTCACATCTAAGGAAGCAACCTGGGTAACAGAGGAGAGAATTAGGGTAGAGGTGGGGGTAGGGGGCACACTTACACAGCACCTGCTTCTTCAGAAAGTGGCTCTGCCCATATGGTGGCCAAAGGGAAAACATGGTGTGTGGAGAACTGAAACAAACACATGGAGACACATCTGAGAAAGCCCATGTTCTGTGCTATATAACCTGTTTCTAACGGCGAAGTCCACATGGTGTCACTATCTCAGCCAAATAGTCCCCATAACATAGCAAGGACCCTGTCACATGGCTGTTACTCATTTTCAAGATGTAAACTAAAAAACCTCCCTGAAATCTGGCCCATACCAGAAATGTAAGCTAAGTATTCTCTGTCATTCAAGTTTCAGCGAAATCACAACAAATTTTAATACAAACTGATGGTATAATCCTATATAATAAAAGGCCAATATGCAAATAGAACGAACGGCGGAACAACTGAACTATCGATTGCTATGACACGCGCTGACCACCAGGGGGCGTGTGTGGAACATGGCGGGCATTGGCCCCGGCAGGATGGTGGAGCATGTGAGCAGGGGTGCCGGTCGCTGTCATCATCGGGGTGAGCCTCTGGTGGTTACTGAAAATTCTTTGCTTCTGTGCGCCACAGTCTCACCCAGCACTCACACCTGCTGCTGGTGCCGGCCCCACTCGCACCCACTGCCAGCGCCGGCCCCGCTCACACCCGCAGCCGGCGCCGAAGCCGCCGCTAGCACCCACTGCCGGTGCCCAGCACCAGTCCTGATCACTCGGCGCCATCAGTGGGTGCAAGTGGCAGCTGCCAGCCCTGATCGCCCCTACAGGCTTCTCCACCTCCCCCTGCTCCTGAGGGGCAATGGGGGCAGCAGCTGCCACTCGCACACACCGACAGCGCTGGCCCCTCTTGCATCTGCTGCTGGCGCTGGCCCCAATCATTCCGCACCATCAACAGGTGCCAGTGGGGTAGAAGCCATCAGCACGTGGGAGTGGCAATGGTGGGAGTGGGGCTGCCAGCAGACAGGGGACTGAGGGCCACAGCGGGAGGGACTGGATGGGGTCGCGGAGGATGGGCTGATACCTGCCCCTGTGCCTACCGCAGCCTTGTGGCCCACAGTTCCTTTCAAGGTGCACGAATTTGTGCACTGGGTCCTTAGTTAATTAAATAAGTAGAGTACTCCACTTTCCTTCAGTGTTTTTTAAGGTGAGGAATCCGGCCTACCTGGGCGTGGACCAGGGCATCATTAAAGAGAATGAACCAGTTCACAGAGAACCGCCCAGCATGCTGCAGAGATAAGGCTCGGTTACTGCTCTCACATAGCAGTCGGCGCTCTGGCTTCCTTAAGGAATCCTGGAATTAAAAATAAATTCAAAATCAAATCACCAAAATTACTTTAACATGCAAAGAGAAAATCCTGTATAATAAAGAGGTAATATGCAAACTGACCATCATGCCCTCGCACAAGATGGCCGCCCCATGTGGTCACAAGATGGCCAGCAGGGAAGGGCAGTTGGGGGCGACTGGGCCAGAGAGGAGGGCAGTTGGGGGCGATTCAGCTGGCAGGGGAGGGCAGTTAGGGGCGACTGGGCCCGCAGGGGAGGGCAGTTGGGGGCGATTCGGCTGGCAGGGGAGGGCAGTTGGGGGCAATCAGGCTGGCAGGGGAGCAGTTAGGCGTCAATCAGGCTGGCAGGGAAGTGGTTAGCGGGTGATCAGGCTGTCAGGCAAAAGCAGTTAGGGGCAATCAGGCAAGCAGGCAGGCGAGCAGTTGGGAGCCAGCAGTCCCAGATTGTGAGAAGGCAGTCAGACATCACCTGAGGGGTCCCAGATTGGAGAGGGTGCAGACTGGGCTGAGGGACACCCCTCCTCCCCCCGAGTGCACAAATTTCGTGCACTGGGCCTCTAGTAAAAAATACATATAGGGAAACCTGTTGGTCCTAGCTTAGCTTGGTGTTAAACCTAAATTTAAATGCAATCCAAATATCCCATAAAATTAGCAACCAAAGGAGATGAAAAAGATTGAAACAAACAAAAGAAAGTGAGACACATGTCCAGAGAGGATTCCTAGGAATGAGGAAAGGAGATGTTTAGAACATCCATGGCTGTGGTCCTTAGACCATCCTTGGCAAGGGGTTCATTAAAGCATTCTCACCACAAATGAGTGAGGAATGGAGAAAATGGTGGCAGTTGTTATGGATATGCCTGCTGTTTGCTGAGGTAATGGCAGTTGGCATGGCCTACTTACCGTCATTTTCCCAGGGAAGGTCTTCCAGAAGCCCAGTGTGTATTCTGCTTCCTTCCTTTTCCTGCCGAGATGGAGAGCAAGACACTCATAACAAGAACTGGAATCCTGCAGTTTCTGGTATTCTGGAGATGTCTAGAGGCCAATATATCAAAGGGGGAAAATAATATAAAACAATTGTCCAGAATCTGTAGCCTCCGTGTGGTTCAGATACTTAGTATTAAATTTAGGGAGGAAATCCTGCTGGTATACTAAATGGAGCTGAGCAAAAAGCAGAATGGTTCCAGAAAATTCTGTAACATACAGGTACATAAGAAATAGAGAAATAACTCCAGGGGGAAAGAAACAAACGCTGGTAATTATTAGTGAGTACAGCAGCAGAAAACTCAGGATAGACTGGGAATTTCAAATGTTTTGTTCTCACATTCCCTCCATTTTGCTTATGTGGGTTATATATGTTGATATTTACCATATTAGAAGATACAGTTGAGAAATAAAACTATTTTAAATTTACTTCAAATACAGTAACATTTTATTTTTATTTTTATAATATATTTTTATTTATTCCAGAAAGAAAGGGAGAGGGAGAGAGATAGGAATATTAATGATGAGAATCTTTGATCGGCTGCCTCCTGCATACCTGTGCCCTGAGTGGGAATTGAACCGTGACCTCCTGGTTTGTAGGTCGATGCTCAATAATTGAGCCACGCCGGTTGGGCAATAAATAACATTTTAAATAAAAAATAACAAATTTTCCAAGACAAAAAAAAATTTTTTTAATGAGAAAAGTGGCATTGTTCTACATTTTTCCAAATCTCTTTATCATCTGGCTTAAAAGATGATAGCTGCTACTCCATTTAATCTTTTACGGTTGAAACATATGAAGAAAATCTTGCTTTATAAAAATATATTGTTGGAAAAGGAAGGAGTATTTTAATAGTCATTTTAAATAATTGTGGATATTCTTCTCTGAAACAGGGTAGAAGAAACAAAAAAGGTATCTGATTGTGGAGTCTGTATTTTTTACATAGAATTTGAACCCTTGAGACTGGAAATAGAACAATATCACTCTTTTAACAATTCCCAGTTTTCTAGGAGAGAAGGTTTTTAATTAATTGAGGATAGATTGAGGTAATATCTTTATCTCATTGGGTTATTTGTGTAGCTCAAATCTTCATTGATAAAACTAAGCCAGTTTGGGTTAAACTAAAGAAATCACCTACAGGACCCCAGTAGGATCAAATGTAGAAAGCCTGTATCAGTTCTTAGGTCACTCTGGAGACTGAAATCTGTCCAGATAAGGAGACAGAGTTTAACAAGGTTCTAAACTATAAGGAACCCTGAAGTCATCATGGTTTCTCTAGAGCCCTTCACACAGGAAATGAAATGAAACTGCACATTTCAGTACAACTTCAAAGGCGAATGTCTTAGGACCAGCTTTATCATGTACCCACATCCTAAGAGCAGTGCTCATTTTCTAGGATTCCACCTAACTAATTTTATACAGAAAGTAGACCAGCTAACATATGATGAAATCCTGTAACACTGTGATTTCTCATAGCATATGTCATGGTGACCTAAATACCTGGTATGAATCTACCATGAGACCAGGCCAGGTGGCAACTGGACTGCCTCACAGGTGTGTGTTGTTTACACAGAGAGCCAGGGTTTGAAAGCTCTGTGTAACCTGTACTCAGTGTGCACTCAGTGAACTTTAACATCTATTTAATGAACAACACTCAGACTTGGCTCTCAACTTTACACACAGTTTCATAACCTGTGTATAATTCATCTCAATAACATCCTGAGAGGAAACTGAATCCACCACAAAGAAAACTAGATTTACCTACAGCTATACATTTTTCTTTCATTTCCCTGAAGAAAAATAAAGTTAATTAAACATATATAAATATTAAATTAGTGGAATTCCAGGTTGTAGAGTGGCATAATCCAAACAAACAAACAAGAAAACAAACTATGACCCTTGGCTTCCCAAGTGTCCAAAGAGAATATGTATGGGCCTTACCACTTCAAAACAAGTAGCAAGCTTTAGCAAAACTTCTGCATAATTATGAAGTCGTCTAGTTGGCAAGAAAAACAAAGTATTCAGTATTTCTATCAACTGGGTGTTTTCATCAGTCACTTCTGATAAATCTTGCAACAGCTCCTGGTTTTTATTTAGGAAATCACTGGAGGTGGAACAAAAAGAGATTAAGTTAATCATTTCGGTAATGACAACATGCATGATACTGAATAAAAATATTTCACTAGATCCTACCTTTCTCAGAATGCACATCTTTAGGTGCTATGGAATAGTAGACGATAAATACAATAAAATAAGCCAGTTATAATTAAAAGAGTTTCCCTGCCTACAGGATGGGATTATTTAAAATATGAAAAGTAGCAAATGGTAGCAATAGTAACTCCATAATAGAGATGATTAATCTGACTTGTGCCTCATGGTCTAGGAAATAACTCATGCAACCCACAATTTCACGGAATACTTGAAGACCAGCTAACATCATTATCTATTAATTTCTAAGCAAAAAGTCACAGCAAAAAGTGGCAAGACTAATTGCTCTGATCAGTTGTGATAAACAGAAATACTGGAGGAAAAACAAAACTCTTTGCTCCACCAAAATTGGCATGAAATGTTAAAATACTTCTAATTTCTTCCTTTTTTTTTCATTAAGTGTTGGTCACCTAATAAGAGTTTACTACAGGAGAGTAATAGAGCTGAAGGTACCAGTACTATAATGAACAGGAAATAATAAAGCAAATTATATGCAAATATTTCAATGCTGAGATCTTCAAAAGCATTTCAAACTTCAGCCAACATTTAATTTTCATACTCAATTTTATATATAAATTCATTATTAACATTTTACTGTAAACTTTAATGCCCACTGAGACTATGCTCACTAGGCAAAATGCTTTTATAAAAAAGCAAGAATTCATATGACAGAATAATAATTATCTGCCACTTAATGAGCGATTATTATGTGCTAGGCCTGAGTGTTTTATGAGCATTATGCTACAATTCTAAGGTACAAGGCCTCAAATAAGACAATGCCACACAAGACTATAAGGCAAGAATGAATCATTTTATAATCCCTCAGGGAACTATGAAATAAAGAAATGTTATGTCAGAAACTATGAAATGTTATTGTGGAAAGATGGAAAAGATGTGTAATAACTTCCAGGAACCCCAAAGTTCAACGGCACAACTGGATTCTTTTATAATGCAATTAAGAGAGAGTGCCCTGGGAACTGGCCCAGAGTTTTATTTGTACTCGGCCTGTGTGACTGTTTCTGCTTCCGCCTCCGTGTTGTGCTGCTGAGATGTCTTGAGGACACTCGTTTAAGCCTTTACAAGTGTTCTGCTTGGACCCGCTCCCGAGAGAAGGACATATTACATGGCAAACACATACTCTCTCTGACCATGTTTCTCCTGAAAGCCCAGCACTAGACAGAGATGCTCCAACACTTGTGAACCCCATTAATTTTCAGGATTTATCTCCTTGCCTATAGACTTTCCCAAGAGGGACCCTGGTATGCTCTCAGGAAATCTGAACCAGAAACTGTGTGGCTTCTCTTCTCTCGGGCATTGTTGATTTAATAGTGGCAATACTGCTCTTCCCTTACATGGCTAGATTTGTACTTGTTCCTCAAAAAATAAGTATATTAAAGGTAGAAACAACCCAAATGCCCATCAACAGATGAATGCATAAACAAAATGTGTTGTATAAATACAATGGAATATTATTCACCCATACAATGGAATAAAATTTTGGTATATGCAACATGAACTCTCAAAACATTATGCTTCGGGAAATAAGCCATACACAGAAGGACAAATACTGTATGATTTCTTATAGAATAGGCAATTCATAGACAGGAAATAGAATATAACTTACCAGGGGCTGTGGGGAGGGAGAAAAGGTAACTTATTATTTAATGGGTACAAAGTTTTTGTTGGGGATAATTTAAAATACATCTTGTTTATAGGTAATGGTCTCATCAGCTACGTGATGAGAGCCTGAGCCTTATCATCCAAGATCCACACCACCACGTTGGCTCGCTAGTTATGCTCTAGAGCAGGGGTGGGCAAACTTTTTGACTCGAGGGCCACAATGGGTTCTTAAACTGGACTGGAGGGCTGGAACAAAAGCATGGATGGAGTGTTTGTGTGAACTAATATAAATTCAAAGTAAAGGAGCGGAGGAGAGAGCAAGAGAACCGGATAGAACAGCCGGATCCGGCCTGCGGGCCGTAGTTTGCCCACGGCTGCTCTAGAGGTTCTCAAACTGCTCTCTTTTAAAATGAATACTTTAAAATAATTTCAAATATTGACTTGATATGAATGATAACTGGAAGGTATCTGCTTACATGGCAGGCTTAGCGAGCAGCTGGAATCCTCCCATAACCAGGAAATGTGTAATAGATGTACAATACCTTGAGCAAAAAAGAAAACATATGTACATTAGTGTTCAAGTGCATATTAGTTCTTCAGAGTTTTCGAACAAGCATCCAGCATCTCTCCAATGAGTTTCAGCATTTTTATGATGTCAACATTCATGAACTATAAAGGACTGAAGAGAAGGGCAGGTTATATGATAATCACAAAATCAGGGGGAGGGAAAAAAGCCATCTTAGTAAAGATGCTAACATAATAAGAAATTTTAAAAAACACCCACCTAAAGCTATGCAGAAGATGCTAGAATGTATCTGGTAGATTTTACTTAGTAACTTAACAAATCTGAGAAAATATGACTGAACATGGTTGAACATGGTCCCATGCACCAGGAGGTCACTAATTTGATTCCTAGTCAGGGCACATGCCCTGGTTGCAGGCTCGATCCCTGGTAGGGGGCGTGCAGGAGGCAGCCAGTGGAGTTCTCTCTCTCTAGATAGATAGATAGATAGATAGATAGATAGATAGATATCCCTTTCTCTCTCTCTCTGGGAAAAAAAATCAGCCCTAGCCGGTTTGGCTCAGTGGATAGAGCGTCAGCCTGCGGACTGAAGGATCCTGGGTTCGATTCCGGTCAAGGGCACGTACCTCAGTTGCAGGCTCCAGGGCGAGTGCAGGAGGCAACCAATCAATGTTTCTCTCACATTGATATTTCTCTGTCTTTCCCTCTCTCTTCCACTCTCTCTAAAAATCAATGGAAAATACCCTTGGGTGAGGATTAAAAAAAAAATGATGTTGAAAAACAAACAGATAAATAATAAAATAAATTTTAAAAAATCAGTAAGAGCATATTAAAAAATGGTTACAATGGTAAAGTTTATGTTACATATATTTTATACCACAATTAAAAATAATTTTTAAAATTCATAAAGAGCCCAGCCAGTATGGCTCAGTTGGTTGAGCATCATCCCATGTACAGGAGGTCATGGTTTGATTTCTGGTCAGGGAATGTGCCTGGGTTGAGTGCTTGACCCCCCCCTGTAGGGGGCGTGCAGGAGGTAGCCGACTGATGTTTCTATCTCTCTCCCTATTCCTTACTTTCTCTGAAATCAATAAAAACATATTTAAAAGTAAATAAAAAATTTACTTGCTTCATCTATATGAATAAATTATGTTAAAAAATAGCCCAAGGTATCAAAATAAAAAGCATTTCAAGCATAAATTCTGAAGTATCAGAGAAGAAAAAGAACTGAAATAGACTGCACTGAATATAAGTCAAAAATTATACTACTAAAAACTGAAACCTTCACACAAACAAAATTTAGCTCAAAAAAATAAATTGGTTTCAAATTATGCTATTTTCATGTCTGAAAGATGATGAGTTAAAAGACTCCAACCAGGGTCTTTTCCACTCAGACAATAGCTTCAAGTATATTAAACTTTGCTGAGGATTAAATCACATACATCCATTTGCACATATATGCTAAGTCCCAAAGGAAATACACTAAGACATTAACAATGCTTATTACTGGGTGGGAGGATTATGGACGGCCTAACCTCTCTTTCTGACTATCTTTCCTTGCACAGCTGTCAGTAACAAACATTGTTTGTAGTGTACGTAACCCACACAGACCCCACAGCACATGACTCCTGCGCCGTGCTCTTGCCTGGCTCTACACTGTGCTACGTGGTCTCGAAGCTGCATACAGAGTGGCTATTCAGTCAAAGGAGAAAACCTACACTTCACATAAACAATAAGCGTTAATAGACATTAAAATAACATTTAAATTATGTCTCACATCACAATGTCAAACTATAAATTAAGAAAAAGTGAGAAATATTTAAATTTTCAAATACACTCGGGATAGTTTACTTGAAAAACATGAAAAGAGCCTTAAATTACTATCCTTGGTTTTATTTAAAGAGCATCTTTATTTTAAAGAGAGCTTGGTCTTTAAACCCTCCATTTACACCACAGGGGAAAGCAGCCCTTGGAACAGCTCCACGTTTGCAATCAGTAATCGGTCTTGAAATAATTTGTTTAGTTACTTATTTCCTCAAAGTTTAGTATAATTTACTTAAGTAAACAAGTTTGTTCTCTAAAGGGAATGTTTACATATTCATACTTATTACAGTACACTTTATGCTAGGATATAGAAGAAAATATGAGACTTGTTTTTAAAGCTTTTTTTCCCCTTAGAAAAACAGTAAAATGTTAGCAATGCAGAACTATAGTTGTCTTAAGATTAAAATACTGCTTTGCAATTTCTATTACCTTATATCACTCTCCCTAATCTAGTCTCCTCTGATTAAGGAGCTGTTCTTAGCAGAAAAACCCTGCAGAGGTTGAACATGACACGGGACTGGATACTTGCTCTGTGTAACTATCCAAGAAGAGACTGGCATGCTTCAGAATGACCAGGCTCCTGGCTTCCTTGACCCCTTGAAGGAAGCTGCTCAGTGAGGCTCCATGCTGCCCAATCAGGTAACACAGCTTACTGAACCGGCTTGCCACTTCTTGCAACAGCTGGACAGTACTTGCGGTGCCCAAATTTTCTGTAACAAAATGATGATGATGATGATGACAACATAACCTAAAGATTCATTTCCTGAATACTTCCTTACAATTAGGATTATGAATTTCCCTTTTCTTAAAGTATTCTCAACTGTGGAACCCCAACAATCACAGAGTTAAAGAAAGCAGCGTCAGAGGCCACAGAATCCAGTCATTGAGGAACTTGCTAAAGAAACCTTCACAGAGGCCCCACAGATTCTGACTCAGGAGGCCAGGGTTAAGATCCCAGGATAGATATGTTAAAAAGAAATGTTTCTGCAAGTAATTCTGCAGGCTCACCAAATGTGAGAACCATTGAGCTAACCCAACTCTCCTCTCATTTTGAAGATAAGTAATCTGAAGCCAAGAGAAGGGAATTACCTAGTTTCACACAACTGGTGAGGGACAGCCAGGAATTAAACTCACTTCTATGGTTACAGCTTGGTTAACATTTTCAACTTTTGTACTGACTTCTACTCAACTTATTCTTTGGACAAGCCCACCGCTTCAGTACAGAGAGGGCAATCCAAGCCCTAGACTGCCAGGTTGCTCTAAACTTTACAGAGGGCATCAGGAGCCTATGTGCTCTTTCCCAATCCGGAGGTCCTAGTTTCCAGGATTTCTCCCCGACCGTGAAGCTGACGAGCAGACCGGGTAAGACCAACACAGAAACTGGCCTCACCTGGCTGCTTTTTCTTTCCTGTCAGAGCAATCCTGGAAGCCTACAGCTTGGACTGCTTCCTCCCCTTGCCAAAGTCCTAGGGTATTGGGTCCACCCACTAAAGGGGAATTTATAGAGCAGGGGACTCTACTACATTCAAAAAAGCAAAATACTTTTTTCCCCCCCTTTAATGCAGAGTCTCTAACACACAAAGGAAACACTAAGTTAGTTGTTTGAAAAGTAGATGTTTTCCCACTAAAAACAATGAGCAATGATCCATACAAGCCAATGTCGCTTCACTGTGGAAAAGCTGATGCACTAACGAGGTAGAATTTAGTACTACAATATTGGCCTGAATTCTGAGTCCTCAGTGGGGCCCACGGAGTACAGGAGATAGAAAGAGAAAGAAAACTTCCTCTCCATTTTCTGAGTGCAGGGCCAAACCCAGAAAAATTTTGAAATAAGGCCCAGCGTGGCTCAGTGGTTGAACATCGACCTGTGAACCAGGAGGTCACCGTTCGATTCCCGGTCAGGGCACATGCCCAGGTTGTGGGCTCAATCCCCAGTGTGGGGCATGCAGAAGGTAACCTTTCAATGATTCTTTCTCATCATTGATGTTTCTCTCTCTCCCCTCCTCTCTGAAATCAATAAAAAATATATTAAAAAAACAAAGAATCAGATTTCATTAATTCATGCTAATGTGGGATAAGACCCTAGCACTCTTACAGTTATCAACAATTTCAAATGAATCTCTACTTGACATAATTCTAGGAACTATAACCAAGACAGTGTATAATATATCTTAGGGCTAGTGGGGCTAGAGTGTTGTTTGGAAGTCTAGCTCCTAGGATCAACTGTCCCAAAGCTATTTCTGCTTCTCTGCCATGAATATTCCAAAAGCTCCATTTTCTACTTCTACAGCGGAAGGAGCTCCGGAAGTGTTAGGATAGGAGAGCGGCAGCTGGGCCACTGAAAACGTGGGAATGGTTTGCAAGGTGTTGACTGCCTGTGTACAAAAAGAAGAGAATGGAAAGCAAGCAGTAAACCATAATGCAAATATAGGAAGAACAGGTAAAACAAGAGTGTTCTACTTACCTAAACTGAGAAGAGGCCTGAGAATCTGAGATTTGATGTCACTCAGTTTTGAATAAAACCTTCTTTCCGTAGCAGCCAACTCATGGAGACTGGCAATATACCCCATAATGTTCTTGTCCACCAAGGCTACATAGCTGTCTTTTCCAGCTGCCACTCTGCTTATATATCCAAGCTAAAACAGGGGACAAGAAAAGATTAAAGATAAGATATGATTTACTAGCAGCGATTTGGACACTGCAGCTGGCCTCTATCAGCTGGGGAGAAGCCAAATGGCAAATATTTAGGAATTTTAAAAGTTGATAATGGAACCACTGGTAGCTTGAAATTGGCAATAATAAAATTATAAACAAAACTGGCAAAGACTACAGATCAGGGCTTTTGGTTTTGTTTTGATGTTAATTTTAGGGATGGTTTACCAGTACACCATAGTTATACATGTATATCTGTACCTATAACTAACTATATACACTATACTTTTATTTATTGCCAAAAAACCTTTTATTTCATATTATATGTGTTCAGTACCACAGACACACACTCTGAATATACAAAGATCCAAATGATGTAGATAGGATTCCTTTTTGCATAAAATAGGATAAATGAGAGCAAAGAGGATTCTGTGTTATAGACCAAAATAACAAAGGTCTGGGAGTTACCTTGCCTTTTAAAAGTACTTTACAACATAAAGGGATTTTATTTAAAAATGTACTTTTTTCACTTATTCATGACACCACTGAATAAAAACATTCAATGCCTTTATTCACATATGCCTATTAAACTAGGTAACCAAGCTGCAGACCCAATCCTATCTAATAAAAAGGGAATATGCTAACTGACCGTCACGCCCTCACAAAGATGGCGCCCGCAGCCAATAAGGAGGGAATATGCTAATTGACTGCCATGCCCTCAAAGATGGCGGCGCCCAGTCTCCTCAGACCTGCCAGGGTGGCAGGCGCGCGGCACGGCCATGCCCGCCTCCAGGCGGGTTCAGCTGCTCCTCGCGCCTGCCTCCAGAGTCCCTCAGTCCCCTCAGCGCCCCCAGCCACCTAGGGCCGGCCCGAGGTGTAGGCAAGCCTTGGATGGCAGCTGCCCAGCCGCCCAGGGCAGGCCTGAGGGATGACCAAACAACTGAACAAGTAGGCTGCGTGGGGCAACCAGGCCAGCAGGGGGGTTAGCGAGGGACGACCTAATGACTGAACAGCAGGCTGCGTGGGGCAACCAGGCCAGCGGGGGAGGGCATGAGGGGCAACCAGGCTGGCAGGGGGGCAGCTGGGGGCAACCAGGCCAGCAGGGGGGGCTGTTGGGGGTGACCAGGCCAGTGAGGGGGGGCTGTTGGGGGTGACCAGGCCAGTGAGGGGGGTGTTGTTGGGGGCATCCAGGCTGGTGGGGAGCAGGTGGGGAGATTAGGCTGGTAGGGGGGGGGTCAGTGAGGGGCAACCAGGCCGGGGGGGGGGGCAGTTGGAGGTGACCAGGCTGGCAGCAGGGGGGCAGTTAGGGGCAACCAGGCCGGCAGAGGGGAATAGTTGGGGGCAACCAGGCTGGGGGGGGGCAGTTAGGAGCAACCAGGCCGGCAGGGAGGGGGCAGTTGGGGGCAACCTGGCCGGCAGCGGGGGACAGTTAGGGGTGACCAGGCCGGCAGCGGGGGGAAGTTAAGGGCAATCAGGCCAGCAGGCAGAGGCAGTGAGGGGCGATCAGGCCAGTGGGGGGGGGCAGTGAGGGGCAACCAGGCAGGCAGGCAGGTGAGTGATTAGGAGCCAGCGGTCCAGGATTGTGAGAGGGATGTCCAACTAGACCGGCAGTCGGACATCCCCCAAGGGGTTCCAGATTGGAGAGGGTGCAGGCTGGGCTGAGGGAAGGCCCCCCCCAACCATGCACGAATTTCATGCACCGGGCCTCTAGTAGACTATTAAAATCCCATTGTAACTAAAGAAACGTATTAGAGCCTCATCCCTTTCATCAGGATATTTCATACTTTATCTGGACTGTGGCATCCTGGATGGGGAATGTGGAACCAGGGCCAACAACTACAAACAGCCAATTAGTGTGTGTGGAGTAACAGGCTATATATAGGTTAAGAGCCAAATCTCAGCCAGAGTTGCCTTCAGCATGGAAGATCTTGTCCGGGTACATTCACAGCTCACATATTTAGCCAGAAAAACACCAAGGATATAAAACAGTCCATAGGATATATTATTCAATAAGAATAAGAAATCCAGAATGAACTAGCTTTGTGGGTTAATTTCCTTGAGGGCACATAACTTAGAGGATGTGAGTTACCTTAGTGGGGGGTGAGGGAGAAACACATCAGAAACAGGCCAATGATTTAAGTTTATGAAAAAGAATTAGAAAGTAGGAAAGCAAAGAAATTCAGATCAACAAATGAAAAAGGGATAAACAGTAGTACATAAAGTGAAAAACTAAGAGAAACAGGAACATGATGGGAAACAGGACACTGTGGTGGCCTGTCAGGCCCCTGGGATTTTTACTGCCCACTTACAGTTAAAAATTCATCTCTATTTCTATTCTAATTCACCTCTGAGAGATCCACAAATGCAGTCAAGAAACTTCACTGCAAAACGTACTTTTTAATATTCCTACATGAAGGTGTTAATTCAACAAATAAAGTATTTACTATGAGGATACAGCAGTACATAAGAAATCCTAAAATCCCTACTCTTATGAATCTTACAGATAAGGAGGATAGACAACAGACAAGTAAGTAAGTTATATAATGTGTTAGACAGTGATATGCACTGTGGACATAAGTCAGGGAAGGGAGATAAGGAGTGAAGGAGATGATGGGAAGGGCTTGCACAGTAGTGTAACACAGTAGTCAAAGATACTTAGTAACAGGCATATGCACAAATGACAAAAACAAAGTATTTCTTGTGTGTTACAGAATGTGGGCCTTAGGATCCAAGTCCTGTTCACCTTACTACAGGAGAGAAGTACTGGAGCCTTAGTACCACTGGGATTCTCTGGAAGGTTGTCACCTTCTGTATGGTCCTGCCGGCCACTGTAATATAACCCAGGCTGGAAGTCTTCTGTATCCACTAAAAACAGGGAATAATCCTGGCCTGCAGCTACACTCCAGATTCCATTGTCACTCTTTACCTGCAATGACAGCAAGATATTGTCGGTCCAAGATGAAGGAATGAGACAGAACTTCAGGTCCACAGGAACTGAAATATTAGGTTACTTAAACAAGTGTGGTGCAAAGTCAGTCATATCTCAAAGGGCAAATTTTCCCAGCAATGTACCCAACCAAATGCAGAACAAACAGGGGAAAGAAGGAATCCTTTGTTAGTTTTAAATTTAGAACTGGATTGTTTTTTATAACTTAGAATTCAGGAATAAGTTGCTATAGAAGTTTATAAAGTTCACAAAAGTACCTTTGCAAGACGAGGAACAGTTGTTGGAAAATCGGAATGCCCAAGTTGGCCAAAGGTATTGCTACCCCATGAGTAAACCTATTAGAAAACCAAAGGAAAGTAGGTAAGAGTTGTGAATCTAACTTTGCATGTCAATTCTGAGTCTTTAAAATAACATATATACTATATTGTATATATACCAATAGTTACATATACATTACTTATACTAGTCTTTCCACAAATTACTTATACTAGTCTTTCTACTCTTTAAAATAACAGATATTAAGGAAATTCATTTTAAAAAGACCAGAGATAATGGGCAGACAACATAGTTTTACAATATTTTATGTGGCTAATTCTTATCCTTCCTTTCTGTTCATTTTCAGAATTTATGTGGCTCACCGCCTGTGCTTAGTCTCCTAGAATACTTTTGAGATCATTTTATCAAGTTGTAAATATTATATTGGAATATTTGGGAGATTGTATTGAATTTAAACTGTACTAATTTAATGATCTGGGGAGAAATGACATTTGTGCAACATTGACTCTTATCTAAAAATGAAATCTCTCTCCCTTTACTCCTATTTTATGACCTATTAGAGGCCCGGTGCACGAAATTCGTGCACTTGGTGGGGGGGTGTCCCCTCAGCCCATCCTGTGCCCTCTCACAGTCCAGGAGCCCTTAGGGGATGTCCAACTCACGGCTTAGGCCTGCTCCCGCCACCGCTACTGGGCTTGCCAGCCGTGAGCCCGGCTATTGGCTGAGCCAGGGGTCCTCAAACTTTTTAAACAGGGGCCAGTTCACTGTCCCTCAGACCGTTGGAGGGCCGGACTATAGTTTGAAAAAAAAAAAAACTATGAACAAATTCCTATGCGCACTGCGGGCCCGGGACGAGTCGGCTGTAAGCAGGACAGATAGCGGCACCCGGCGGGCCGGATAAATGTCCTCGGCAGGCCGCATGTGGCCCGTGGGCCGTAGTTTGAGGACCCCTGGTGAGCGGCACTCCCCCTGTGGGAGTGCACTGATCACCAGGGGGCAGCTCCTGCATTGAGCATCTGCCCCCTGGTGGTCAGTGCGCATCATAGCAACCGGTCATTCTGCTGTTCGGTCGATTTGCATATTAGCCTTTTATTATATAGGATTAGAAGAGTTCTTGAGTTTGTGTCATATGGGCTCTACACATTTCCTATTAAGACTATTCCTACTTCCTTAATACTTCGTTGTAATTGTGAATAGCTTCTTTTTTTCCCTGGTATGTTTTCTACTTTACTTTATGTATATAACAAGGCTAACAATTGTGCTTATTTTGTAAATGACCATATTCCTAATCTCTTATTTTTAAGCCTTTTAGATGATTCATCATGTTAATAGTAAATTATCCTTTTCTTTCCTAATATTTATAGTTATTTAAATGGGCTATGTTAGAGTTTTTGGCTAGCCTGTTATGTGAAATTTAAAATAAAGTACTTGATGGATTTAGAAGCCTCCACTGATTTTTTTTCATGAAGAATCACAGGCACAGGTGGGCAGGGCCGTGAGGCCGGGTGGGTGGGCAGGGCCACGCGATTTCATGCGCTGGGCTTCTAGTATTTAAGAATAGCTTAGAACTGTGGTCGGCAAACCGCAGCTCGCGAGCCACATGCGGCTCGTGAGCCGCGGTTTGCCACTCTGTTGACTAATGAGTTTGCTGACCAGTGACCTAGACTCTCAATTCCAATAATTACAGGCTGTTGTTGTTCCTTGTGATTAAGCCCCTATCCCAGTGGTCGGCAAACATTAGTCAACAGTTTGCCAATCACTGGCTTAGAACAACTACTTTTATTAGGAGGGTTATGTATATGGCCCTGGCTTGAAGTGCTTCTGGAGGTCAATTTCAGGTCCCATGATTTTAACAGAGAAATACGCCTTTGTCTTCTTTTCTTAGTGTCTTACGTATGGAAATTCACCAATACCCTGGAAAATTCTAAGTTCTGTTTTTAGATGAGAGCACATTATAGAAAGATTCTTTGACAGGTAGACCTTAATCCAAACTCTACTATCACATGTGTGACTTTAGACAAGTTATGTAATTTCTCTAAACCCCCCTTCCCCATCTGTAAAATGGAAATAATGCAATGCAATGTAAAACACTGGAAAGATCAAATAAGATATGGGATTGTTGCTTGACACATAGCAGATACTGAAGAAATAATGGTCAATCTTGTCATGTTGGCCTTCTCTGAAATTAAGATCAGCTTGTTATAGTTCACCTCCTACCTGGGATTTCGCAGTAAGTGCAAGGGAATGGTAGCCACCTGCCTCCAGGTGAATTATTTCTTTACCATCCAGACATTTCACACACAATGGTTGAAGCCTTAAAGAAAAACATACACACACAAACTCAAAGAAGTATTTTCAGCATGAATCATGACTTTTCTCAAATTATAGAGTAAGTGCTTTCAGGTAATAATAAACATTTTAAAAGAAAACATTGCAATTAAAATGATGTACATATGTTCAATCTACTCCTAAATATAATTTTGGATGGTTTCAACTTAATCTTTATCTATCAATCACTAATTAACCACCATCATTCAGAATTTGTTAAGAATCATCAAACTATTAAATGATTCATACAGTAGAGAGATACTTAGGACACAATGAAATGCAACCATAGAGGGGAGTTAAGTCTTTTTTTTCTTAATGTTATAGTTGTCTATATTCTGCTAAGAACAGACATTAACATTAACTGTTTTAGATAATCATTCCAGTTACACACCTTCACAAATGTCTAACTTGTTAATATCATAAGAGTTCCTCTTAAAACAAGTTTTTCCTTGAGATACATACATAGACATGGCTTAATATTGCAGCTACAGTTATTCTGGCAGTTAAGAAACATCTTTCAGGTTAAAAAGAATGTTGGGTGTTTTGTTTTTGTTTTTTTTTTTCTTTTTTCAATGTCTCCCCATTCACAATACAGAGCAGGCAAAGGGCCTAAGCTGAGGTGTATATGGGGTGGGTTTACTCTGCCTCCTATTTCTGTACAGTCAGTGTAAGAACACAGCCTGTGGGGGTGTTTTTTTAATGTAAGTTAAAAATTTGAACCATGCAAGGGTTCCTATGAAATACAACTTTATCCCAAATGTGCCTTTCTGTGTTCCAAGATGTATGTACAGGGTGGGGCAAAAGTAGGTTTATAGTTGTGAGTATGCGAGACAGAGTTTATTCTTGCATTAGTATTTATTAATTACTGTATTATTTTCCATACGAATAACTGTTAACCTGCTTTGCCCCACCCTATACATCAAAGATGGGATGAAGACGTATGCCATGGATACTTAAGTCCTTTACTGTTAGGAACAAATTCAAGACTAAGACCACAGTTGTTTTTACATCAGAGTTAGTGGTGCACAATGATTTCGAGTTAGAGGAGGCCAAGTTTCCTGCCTGGGGAAATAGACTTAGAAGCCTCCGCAGGAGTCCATTCCGAACAGCAAGCCCTGGCGGCACTCACCTGGGCAGGACGTCGCCGTGCCCCAGCTGCCCTTCCTTCCCTTTGCCCCAGGTCCACACCTCTGTTCTCAGGGAAGGCAGGAGCGCATCTGCTTCTCCGCTGTATGTCGGGGTCAGAACCACTGTCCGTGTTTTCACCCGTGCAGCCTTTCTTAGCAGCCTGGGGGACACTGAACACAAACCAGAGACGGGGTGAGGGAGTAGATGGGGGATGGGGAAAGGGGGTGATAACATTTTGATAAACTGCTGATTTTCAAAGAAATACACTAACATGGTTTTGTGAAGCATATTCACTAGGCTCTGCAAAAATGGGGATTTAATAGTCAAATGAGTTTGGCAAATGCTGCCTACTACATTCTATCCTCCTACTGCTGCCCTGTCACGCATACATTAGCATGAAAAGGGGCTGACAAGTCCTGTGATTAAAAGCCCTACTTAAATCAGTCTGACCCTGGCCCCCTTCCAAACATTTGCCCATAGAACCCTTTTCTGTATAACAAAAATCAATATTCCACATCTGTGATTTAAAGAGATCTCAAATATAAAATGCTAAAGGACATTTAAGAATAAGAAAAATTTGGCACAAAATTCTCCTTCAGTCCTAATACGATTGATTTATGGGCTTTCTTTATACGCACACTAAAATTAGCCAGGACTGAGGGTTTTACTTGCACAGATGAAAATTCAGTGGCAGTGAGCATTAGGAGGCAAGATAACAGAAGTGCTCAATGGCCCAAGAAAGCGTAATAAACAAGTAGAGCAAGTGCAGGGAACAGCGGAAGGGCAGAAGAGGCAAATGTATTCTAGGATTCCTAACTTTAGAGCTTTGCACAAAATGGTACAAAGCAGGGGTTGGTGAACGAGAGCCAGCGGGTCAAATACAGCCCACTGCTTGTTTTTGTAAAGTCTTACTGGAATACAGCTTTGACCATTCACTTATCTGGCTGCTTTCAAGCAACGACAGCAAAGTTAAGTAGTTGTAACCGAGACTATATGGCCAACAAATCATAAAATATTTCTCTTTAGATATTATAGAAAAAGTTTGCCAACTCCTGGTCAAATCCAATAATTCTCAAACTTTAGAGCGCATAGGGTGGGTCACCCAGGATCTTGTTACCATGAACATCTCATGCATCAGGTTTGGAGTGGAGCCTGAAACCCTGGGTTTCTAGCAGCTTCCCAGATGCTGCTGAGATTGCTGGGCTGCAGGACACACTTTGAGAAGAAGTCTAGATGACTGAGATGCCTAAACTGATGGAGAAATGTAGAAGGGCCAACTGTGTCACATTCTTAACATTCTAAGAATTTATTGCTAATGGTTTTGGAAAATGAAGTTTTCTCTTTTTGAAGCTTAAAATTATCTCTACTTTCAGGTCAAGTACAGTAACTCTGCATGTATCGAATGGTCACATCTGCAACTCCATCTTTGGGTAGTACAGGCCCCAACTTGGAAATAAGGCCATGAGATTCATAAAAAAGCTCACAAGCAGAAGTAAACATAAAAAAAAGTTACCTTCTAAAGTTATTTCTAGAGCAGACAAATATGTAACTTTCTTTTAAAATCACCTACGGTAACCAAAATTAAATATGTCAGCCTTAACAATTAGGAAAGCCAATTGATTATAATATAGCCTGTGATGTCAGGAGCATCTTGGATTCAGCAAAAGTCAATTCACGAAACCTGGCAATGTCCTTACCTTGTGACAACAATCCAGGGAGGGAGAGCCTGCGGCTGCCTCCCTCTGATTCTTCTTCTCTGATATCCACGAGACTTGAACTCTTCTTTCCTTGCATGGATTCCTGTTTAACCTGCTCTTCTCTGCTGTCCTTCAGACCTTCTGGGCCTAGGGAACTGCTGCCTGCCTGAGCTCCAGGCTCACATGGGGCTGTACTATAAAAGTTCATAACTTTCTTAAGAGACAAGGCCCCAGCTTCATAGGTAGCAGCCACTCTCACACCAACAGCAGATGCACACGAGACCACGAGGCTGTTTAGGGCTGAGGTGCTTGTGGTTGGTGGGCTGTGAAGATTAGGAACTGCTTCTTCTACAAGAGGCTAAAATATATACATATAAAGAAGTATATAAAAATATAAGTCCTTATACAATAGCAATCAATAAAAAAAGTTTATCATCTATCACTATTTGCAAATATAAGAGTGTAAAACAAAGGTCTCTTTATCTCCAAATTAAAGATATGCCCTCTTGAACATGGATTTAACAGTATTATATGGAAATCAGTACACAAAATATATAGTTCCTCATCAAAAGTACTTCCTTTTGAGTGTTGAATTTTTCTATGGTATTTACAAATAAGCCACAACTGCATTCATAAAATTAAACACAGTAAAAGGGGAAAGGAGAAAAAAAGTATGAACATCATCTTTAATATGAAGTATACTGTGACAGCCCTGGATAGAAGGTTGAAAAGATGAAAGCTTTATTTAGCGATCAGTTTTAGGAAAATTTACACAGAATGCTACTAAGAAATATCAGAAAAACAATTAATTGTTTTTAACAAAGCTTTTCTTAAAATGTTTTATGAATGGAAATTTAGATACAACATATATAGAGAGAAAATGTTACAGTTCTGGCCCATCAGCCCCTAACTTATACTCTAAGTTCAAGTCCTTCTACTGTCTCATTAATGAGTTATTTTCCATGGCCCAGAGGCTAGGTAAACTGAAGAATTACCTTTGCTCTCGCTACCATAGAGAATTAACACGGGAGGTTAATAATTAAACATTTGGAACTAATGTTCTTCATGTTATTCATTGCTGTATTAGAAAGTCAAACTCAAGTTCTCTAATACCTTAGTGAAAAATCAGTTGAAATTTATTGTGAGCTGTCAAGCACCATTACTTACTAAACAGGAAAGTCTTAAATGCACCTATTAACCACACACAGAAAGCTTTTGACATATCAAAATAGGTCACAATAAACAATTTGCTTCCTATGCTACCTTAAGGTCAGAATATATGTACATTCCTTAATTTATCCTGAACTAAAAACCAAACCAAAAATTTTTTTAACATTGGCTTTTGAGTTTCTTAAAGGAATTAACTTCTGTTAACTAGAACAGTGCCGGACAAGTAGTAGGTACTCAATGCATTTGTCGAATTAAATGCTAGTCAGAGGCATTGAAACCAAGGGTCTTTATTACTTCGATTAAATTTAGTTTTAAATTCTAGCTCTAGAAATCATATTTCTCTCTCTAGAGACCTCACCTTTCCCTGGATAATCAGCAGCCCCTGAGGCAGCAGACTGTAACCCACACTGGCAGGCTAAAGAGAACATCCTGAATTAAGTTCTGCTTCGGCTCCCGAGCCCTAATGTAGAATGGCCCTCTGGCTGCTTTCCCACGGCACCAGACAGAAGAGATCTCAGACCTGGACTCAAGATCTGAAGAAATGATTTACCGCCCTTACCACACTTCGGACCAATCAGTTCCCAGCACGACCTCGAACCCCCTAACCCAGTGTCCTGTCATTTTGCCCTATATAATCTGTAACCTACGTGTCATCAGGGAGTTTGGGCTTTTGAGTATTAGCTTCCTGTTCTCCTGGATGGTAGCATTCATCATAAAACAGCCAATATTCTCCACTGCCATTCTCCATGTTGTGTTTGGCTCTGCTAGAGCCGGGTGGTCTAACTCTTTCAGTTCTGTAATAGAATCTCTGTGAATATAACAGAATCTTAGTTGAATTATTCAGGGGCCTGCCAAAATGCAGTACCTTAGCCAAGGGGGCGTGGAGAGAGAAGTACTAAGAAAAAAAAAAAGGGAAGGGATTTTCTACTTATAAAACAAGCCCAGCATGACATTTTCCAACATCATAAAAGGCCAGAATTTGAACATAAAGAGTAATTTTGCGTTAATCCAGGTATTTCCTTATCTAGGCTTACATTATGAAACCGATTTATAGTCAAATTCAAAAACTAAAAAGTGCTACCAAGCCTTAGGCATTTTCAAGTTTCTAAAGAAAAACTCAAGATGGTTGAACTCCAGTAGCAGCTTTCAATTATAAAATTTAGCAGGTACCTGGGATGGCACTGGCTTTTCACCGTTCTCCGAGTTCTCTCTCTCTGAGGGATCTGACAGTTTCTGCACGTGCTCATTCCCTGCCGGAGCATCAGGGTCTGATGGTATGTTTCTAGCAGAAGATGTTTCTGTTGTTCCTATGATGTCCAGTTGGGGGGGAATGGCATCGCCACTGGTGGTATGAACATTTCCAACGTTCAGTTTGTTAGCTACAGCCAGATCATGCTGTACACGCGTGTTCTCCAATACTTCTCCCTGGCTGTCCCGGGTTTCCGTGGAGGGGCTGATGGCAGTGCTAGCCTGGTGTTCTGCCCGGGATTCCGCCAAGGTCACACCAAGTGGGCAACAATGACTGTCTGATATAATCACGTGGTCTTCTTTGTCAGTCATAGTGATCAAGAGCTGGCTGCACTGGTTGCATCGTTCTGGGACTGGCTTCTGAGAAGGGGGGCACTGCACGAGCGCTAAGCTGTGGAACGCACCACAGGCGACCTGGAGCACTACACGCCCAGCAAGATGCTCCACCTTTTGTGGCTTTGTCACTGGGAAGGTAGTGGTCATGAGACCCAACTGACAACCGGTACCCCATGCCCAAATCTCTCTGCTTATCGACAATGCCAGCGTGTGCTCCTCGCCACATGCCAACTGCAAAATCCTGACTGCTAACAAAGGACTGGTCTCGGAGTCAGCAATGCTGACGGCACTGGGCTCCGGAACCCACTGCTGGTTGGCGACGGCGCACTGGCCAGCGGAGTTCTCTCCCCACATGTACACGACACCGCTTTCTGTCACCGCTCCACTGTGGAAACTCCCCGCTGCCACAGTAACGACACATTGCCCTACCAGGGCATGTTCTAGAATGGGGCTGCTCGGACAGGTCTCTGATGGTGCACTTCTCCAAGGAAGGGTGCCGAAGCTGTACACCGCCCCATCTGAAAGTTAAAAAGGGGAAGGGGTAGTGAATTAACTAGACGTCAGCAAAGTTTTAATCCCCTCTACATTTAACAAAATAGGATTTTTTTTTCTAAAGCACAGTGTAGAGATTTGGTTCAAGCATATAATATTCCAAATGTATTCATCTTTAAATGAATGACAACTTCTAATATTCTGAAATATAGTGAGAATTTCTACAAATTGCAGGGTATTTCTTCAAATGAAGGGTATTGCACTTTCCTTCAGCCTCATCCTACAAACTCTAGCATCGATCCACTACCAACGGCTACCATCACAGACTATTACAAAAGCAGAGTCCCACTGTTCAAAGACAAAATGATCGTGACAAAATAAAGTAAGCAGAACATAAAGTTTGTTAAGCAGAAGACACACTTGTTAATATCTACAACATTCACTACTACTGAATAAGTCAGAACAGCAGAAAATTTAGGAGGCACAAAAACATTAGATTCATTTTGGCCAAAATTAAGAAATTAACTTTATACCTCCAGGTTGTACAGAAAGCACCAGTGTTAACGAGATGTGGCTGTCTTTAGGTTGTGTGCCGTATGATGTGTAAATTTTAAATGTTATCCTATATAATAAAAGCATAATATGCAAATCGACCGAACGGTGGAACAACCGGTTTGCAGGGGGCAGGGCCGGTGAGCAAGCAGCGCCAGGACAGCCAAGGTGCGAGCCAGCAGGCAGAGGGAGGGGATGGCAATCAGGGGGCGGCAGCGACCAGTGGCGGCAAAGGGGCGATGGGGGGTGGGAGGGCCAGGGCCGGCCACTTGCTGGCCAGCTCCATCCCCTGATCAGCCCGCCTGGTCACCTCCCGTCAGTCAGACATCCCCTGAGGGGTCCTGGACCACGAGAGGGCACAGGCCGGGCTGAGGGACCCCACCCCCCCGCCCCAGTGCACGAATTTTCATGCACCAGGCCTCTAGTATATATATAATATACAGTGTGTGCTGCTTAACAACAGGAATACATTCTGATAAATGTGTTGTTTAGTGATTTAGTCACTGTGCGAACATCATAGAGTGTACTTATACAAACCTAGGTGGTGTATGCTTACTATACATCTAAACTATAGGGCAAAAGGTCTAGTCTACTGTACTATAGGGGAGGAAAAATAATTTTCCCTCTATCCTTCTAGGTTCTAGGCTGAAACAGCCCTGTAATAAAAGACAGATTAATGAGAGAAAAACTATCATTCTCCCTTTTATTCCAGTTATGGTATATCTTAAATATAAGAACTAGCTAGCCCTGCCAGTATGGCTCAGTGGTTGAGCATCAACCCATGAACCAGGAGGTCATGATTCGACTCCTGATCAGGGCACATGCATGGGTTGTGGGCTCGATCCCCTGGTGTGGGGCATGCAGGAGGCAGCTGATCGATGATTCTCTCATCATTGGTGTTTCTATCTCTCTCTCCCTCTCCCTTCCTCTCTGAAATCAACAAAAATATATTTTAAAAAGATATATAAGAATTAATCTGATTTCTGATAAAGTATATATATCTTAAATTTAATAATTAATCCAATTTCTGATAAAGGGAATAAAAACATTATTTTGAAAACAAAAAGAATATATGCTCCAGCAAAGTTCATTAAAAACACCTGGCATCCAGTAACTCTCTTCCTGCTCTTCCACACTCAGACATTCGTTAGACTCTCAGTTACTATTTGCTAAGCCATTCTTTTCAATACCTTCTGTCAGAAGAACTCCATGCTTCACTCCCAGGGCCGCCTGAAGCACTGTCCTTTCTCCCCAGCCGGGCAATCTCTCTGGGGTTACAGAGCAGGATCCTGCCTGCCAGACATGGACCAGGCCTCTTTCTTTGGATCCTTCTGCCTTTGTTGAGCTATAAACATGAAGAAAAATCACTTAAATGTTCCTGCAACTCAGAGTTGTATCTTACTGGTATGTCATGAGATTGGCACCTTTTACCAGCACATAGGAGACTGTGTCAGATAATTTAACTGGCACCTATTTTATGCTTTAGCACAAGAGTGGAGGTAAAACTAGTTATATAAAAGGTGGGAAAAATAATCTAAACCCACAAATACTTTATTTCTATCTAAGAAGCAAACAAAACCTGGGTTATTTTTTGAAGGTTTATGATTTCGTAGCATAAAATGTCAAGATCCTAACTTCTCAATATATTAATTCTTTGTTTAGGTATTAAAGTTATAACATGCCCCAAGTTGGAGTTTTCTTTTAAATTTTTGTTTTTAATGTGGTAACAAAGTATTTGATGAGGAAGATAGAAGGAATAGGGATCCATATTTCACTTCACACTGCATTTAAGTTCTAGAATTGCTATTAAAAATTTAAGAACCAAATTTAAAGGAACTAGCAACAAAGCTTATCCCTAATCAGCTTTATTTCAATATCTTTCTCTACCAATCAATACAAATGTCACTCACTATTCCTACTTAATAACTATCAACAAGAAAATTAAAGTGAAACGAAGCTACACATATACGGACATGCTTTCTGTGTTTTTCTACAAGGATAGAGGAGAAAGAAGAAATGGTTTTTTACCTTCCCTTCTTTGAGTCCATCGGTCAGTGGGAGCACTCCATCACCAAATCATTTCCTCTTTGCAAAAGCATCTAAAGACCTAAATGTCAAAGCACAGGTAAGCACAAAGAGCAGTGAAAGAATGCTTTGCTATTTTATCCCACAGATTAAAAAAAAAAAAAGCAGCCCACTAACAAGTGCACATTCACTCGGCAGTAAATACGCAGTGAAACTATTTAAACTATTTTACATCTTGCCTGCCAAAGAGGACTATCTAGACTGAGCCTGCCCATATGAAATGCCTATTGACTGGAATGTAATGTCAAAGGAAGACTAGCTACAATTAGGCTGTACTTTATCAAGGCAACACTTATTTGGTTTGTGTTTTACTGTACATAAAGTAGTTCAATCTGAAAACTCAACATGTTAAGTTCATTTCATAAACATTATGGTTACTTTTTAAAAGCCTCTGGAACAAACGAACATTTAAGTACCAATTAAATAAGAATTCTTAAAATCTCTTCAGTAATGTATCAAGTAGTTTTAATTCACATTTTTCAGTAATGCACACAAAAATTAATTATGAAAATGGAAAGTTTTTCATTTATTGGAACTAGCAGTGTTTTCCTAAAATCAACCTCAATTCAAAGCCATAATCCAAAGGGAAGAGTAAAATATGTTTTAAAATCAACCACTGAATAGAAAAGAGCTATATGAAAATTATGGTACAAATATCATGACCCATCGGGTCAGAAACTTACTGTTTAAGAAATAGATAGAAATATAAACAGGCAGACAGTAATACTCAATGCGTTTCAACTAAAAATTCACATTTTTAAGGACACCAAAACTCATGAAAATAAAGGCAATTTTGTGTGAACCATAAAAATCCTGGGGCCAAATTTATGATTTTTCTGCAGAAAGATGTAACCTGGTCACTGTGCCCTAAAACAGCCTCTACCAGCAGGAATGATGTAAGAGCCATCTGTTTACTCCAGGTTGCCTGTGAATTCTTATGGTTTCCCATCTGTATATCTGGAGGAAATTACCCTCTTCCTAATGCTTATTTTAGAAAGAGTTTGGATCATTCAAATTTGGATGAAGGGTGCTATGTAACAAAAGATATAACTGAATAATTTTAATAAATGCTATTAATTTGATAAATCTGATCATTATGTGACAGTTTTATGTGTGACAGTAATAAACTTTAAGTAAAATGTGCAGTCCATGGTATACAGAGAAATTCTGAAGCCAGATCTAACTTGTGCTTACCTATCAGAGAATAAGAAGTAACTGTTCGACTGTGGAATCTCAGAGGGAAGGCGGAGGTGGGTGGGTGGATGGAAAGAAATCAACCAAAGAACTTGTATGCTTATATGCATAACCCATGGACACAGACAACAGGGTGGTAAAGGTCTGGGGTCGGGGGTGGAGGCAGGTTAAAAGAGGTCAATGGGGAGAAAAAGGGGACATATGCAATACTTTCAACAATAAAGATATATAAAAAAAAGAGAAGTAATGTTCCCTTGATTAAAGTTAAACCATATCCAGCAGAAACCGCTGGGAGGGTGTGGAAGTACAGGAGCACACTTTACAACTAATTAACTGTATGTAAATTGAATTTTGTCCTACTGCCTGACATTCAAAATGTTGAGAATCTTTTGGTAAAGTGAATAAAACAGTAAACCTTCTCTTTAATGCTCTATTTTTAAATACAGAGCTTTTTAAAAGGGGATTTCGCCTTACACCATATGGTTTCTCACCACCACTCATTTTTTCAAATCCAAAGGGAATTAAAACGCTACTGTTTTACAACTTTCTTTCGTTACTAACTATACATGGTATGCCCTTGTCCTATTACTCACAACTTTTGAATATGTTAGGTTACTTGGCAAAAGGAAATCAAGGTTGGTAGTCAGCTGACTTTAAGATAGGGAGCCTATCCGGTTATCCAGGCAGACCCGATGTAATTACAAGAGTCCTTAAAAGTGGAAGAGGGAGGGAGGAGGAGAGAGAGAAAGATGTGATGGAAGCAGGGTGAGAGAGATGCTACATAGTTGGTTTTGAAGATTGGGCGGGGAGGGGGGGATAAATAGTGGCCTCTAGAAGCTAAAAGGCAAGGAAGGAGGTCAGAAAAGAATGCAGCCCTGCTGACACCTTGATTTCAGCCCTGAGAGAATTGTTGAACTTTAACCTAAAGAGATGTAAGATAATAACTGTGTTATTTCAAGCCACTAAGTGTGTAGCAATTTGTTACAGGAGCAACAGAAAGTTACCTAACATACTACTCAGAGATATCTTTCTGTATCAGTTTTTACAGATCTATCTCATTTTGTCTTAGTGGTGTTTAATGTTTGACTTCCAAGAAATGTCTGCCTGAAACTCAAATACAGCAATGAGAAAAAGAGAAAAAATTGCAAAAGAAACGTAACTAAAAAGGAATATTGCAGCTAAATATTATGGGAAACTTATATCACAAAGTGGCCCCAGGCAGGGCACAAGCAGTGGCTGACTTTGCACCTCACAGGAGGCCCCAGAGCCAGTGCACCCAGTGGACAGCTTTAGACCATGCCAGATTACAACTTACACATCCATGAATGACTGAATGACAAACTCTAGGGGCAGACTTAGTGAGCACCAAAGCCCCACTGATGCAAGTCCTGCTCAATATGGGTATCTCCTGCACAGCAGTTCTTCCTCTATAGTCACAGCTGGTCCTCACAGTCAACTGGCCTGGGGGTCAATTCCTCCCAGTGACACCAACAGCAATCAAGGCTCAACTATAACACAGTGCACACAGCCCACAAAGGGGTGCACTTATAGTGCCCAGCTCAGGTGACTGGGGAGGCTGAGCCACTGGGCTCTACAGGACACCTACTACATAAGACCAATTCCAGGAGACATAGCAGCTCTACCTAATACATAGAAACAAACACAGGGAAGCAGCCAAAACGTGGAGACAAAGAAACATGTCAAAAATGAAAGAACAGGATAAATCTCCAGAAAAAGAACTAAATGAAATGGAAGCAAGCAAACTATTACATACAGAGTTCAAAACAATGGTTATATGGATGCTCAAGGATCTTACTGAGAGCTTCAAGGGACTTAGTGAGAATTTCAAGGTTCTTAATGAGAACATCAAAGACATGAAAAAGGACCAGTCAGAAATAAAGAATACACTAACTGAAATAAAGAATAATTTACAGGGAATAAACAGTAGAGTACAGGATGCAAGAGAATCAAATCAGCAATTTGGAATATGGGGAAGCAAAAACACCCAATCAGAAGAGCAAAAAGAAAAAAGAATTCAAAAATATGAAGACTGTGTAAAGAGCCTGTGGGTCAACTTCAAGTGTACCAACAGCTGCATCATGGGGGTGCCAGAAGGAGAAGATATTGAAAACCTATTTGAAGAAATAATGACAGAAAACTTGCCCTATCTGGTGAAAGAAATTGACTTACAAGTCCAGAAGTGCAGAGTCCCAAACAAGATAAAGCCAAGGAGCCCACACCAAGACACATCATAATTAAAATGGCAAAGGTTAAAGACAAAGAGAGAATCTTAAAAGCAGCAAGAGAAAAGCAGTTAGTTACCTACAAGGGAGCACCCATATGACTGTCAGCTGATTTTTAACAGAAACTTTGCAGGCCAGAAGGGAGTGGCAAGAAATATTCTAAGTGATGAATAGCAAGGACCTACAACCAAGATTACCCTGCAAAGCTATCATTCAGAATGGAAGGTCAGAAAAAGAGCTTCACAGACAAGAAAAAGCTAAAGGAGTTCATCTCCACCAAACCAGTATTACATGAAATGCTGAAGGGCGCTCTTTAAGAAGAAAGGGGCGGGGAGAGGGAGAAGAAAAAGGGGGAGGGGGAGTAGGGCAACTAAGACTTGATTATGTTTTAGAGATGGGGGGGATAAAAGAGAAGGAGGTATCAAAAATTATCTCTAGGTTCTGCCTTGAACAACTCTATGTTGGTGATGCTGTTTACTGAAATGGGGAAGAGTAAAGAGAGAGAATTCTGAAGTGGAAGATAAACTTCTGGTAAGATAAAGTTGTTCCTGTCAAGTTTAAAATGCCTATGGGAAATCCAAAAGTACATATCAAGTGAGTAGATGAATATATGCGTATGTTTTTCAGAAAAAAGGTTTCAGCTTACAGATATAAACTGGGGAAGGCATATGAATAATATTTGAAATCAAGACAGTGGGTAATATGGAGTGTGTATTAAGAGAAAGGAAAGGCAGAGATCAAGCTGTAAAGAGCTCCTGCACCAGGGTTGGAGAGGAGGAAGAACAAGAAAAAATGACTGAGGTGAGAAGTGCTCTGAGAGAAAGAAAAAACGAGTCTGTGTGGGCACAGAAGTGAAGCGAGGGCGTTTCCAGCAGGAAGGACTGGTCACTTAGGTCAATGCAGCTGGGCTCTCACAGGAGGAGACCTGAAAAGGGCCCACGGGACCCGCCAGCACAGACATCATGCTGAGATAGCCACGGTTTGAGCAGTACAGGAGGGGCCTGAAAACCAGACTGGAGGAGGATGACTGTACATGGCAGGTAAGGACATGAAATCAAAGTTCATGCAACTGATTCTTTTGAAAAATGTTGTTAAAATGGCAAACAGAGAGATGGAGCAGTAGCTGGAGAGAAATGTGAAGAGCAAGGGTGTGTTTTTGTGTGTTGGGGGAGAGAGTCAAACATGTTTGCAGGACAATGGCATTGATCCTAGAATGCAAGGGAGATAAGGAGAGCGGACAGAACCAAGTCCTGGACAAAGGGAAATAGGAACATGTGTGGTGGGTTGATCTTCCACAAAAGGAAGGAAACCACAGGTAAAGATATAGGCAGGATCACAGATTTTGTGGAGGGAGGATATAGTCCCATATGATGTAAGTGACTAGGACTTCACAGTATGTGTGATATGTGTCCTAATCTCACTCCTGGCTCCATTCATTGCTTATTTTATCTTGCCATATTTACACATTTCTGTAAAGTGCCTTAATATTTTTAGGAACAAGGCAGAATATAAATAATTTTTAAATGAGAACAGAAATGTGTCAGTAGACTATTATCCCAAATGCACAGAGAAAATCAAATCATGTAGGAGTCTTTATTCTCCGGATAAAGTCCTTTTGCCTTAATAATGCAGTGAAAGGTAAATTTGTAAGTCATAAATATACTAACTTTCAAATGCTTAAATTTCAACAACTAAAACCATGTGCGTTTTTTGCACCTATTCTGTTCCAGGTTTGCTGATCTAAAACTGCCATGGGAGCCAATAATATCTTATTCTCTTATTATATCCCAGCTGCTTAACACAGTCCTGATATGTAACAGGTACTCAATAAATAACTACAGACAGACTAGGCCTATAAACAAACAAGTTCCCGCTGTTAAGGAGTTTACGTACTGGTGTGTTCTGTCTTTCTCACTGGAAGATTGACTAGGTAAAGCAGACAGTACCCTCAACATACAGAAAGCTAACTTACATTAGCAAAGTTGGGCCCTTCTTTTCTTCTCCTATCACTTACTGGTTTAAAATAGGTGTATTGGTTAAAATAGTAAAATAAAGCAATAATTGTAATTATAAATGTAATGATATTAGTGTTCAGAATAACAAGACGTTAAGAAAGACAATAAAAATAATAGAGAAGCAAACTGTATCAGAATACCCTGAAAGAAATTTGGACATAGAGTAAACCCAATATAAAACTACTACAGATTTCATGCAGTCACTTACACTCTATTTTTAAAATATGACTGCATTTCATTGCAATGTAGAGTTTATACTGTGAGTTTGGTAAACAACAATTTAAAACACTATGGTACTCCACACATGGCACATGCTTAATAAATGTTTGCTTTTACACAAAAATATGTTTACACATAGATTAAGGCAACTTTGGACTCAAACGCCTGACTTACAGCTAATCTAAACACCAACAACTGCTACTTCCGGAATATCCTGCCACGGAAGCCATCACCAGCACTACTGAAGGTCAAGCAACACTCATCTTGCAATGACATCTTGACAAACCAACCACTACCAAAGGTCAAGGACTCTCTGAATTCCAGCCCTCTCAGCCTTAATTAATGAAGTGGGCACACTACCTGATACCACTGTAGGAGCCGACCAACCCCTTAAATCCTGACCCAGAGTTCAGGGATTCAGTAAATTTATGCCTTCAACAAAGTCAGTAGGCTGGCCTAAAAGTACTTGTTATTTACAATGCTGTTATTAATGAGATAATGCACTTACTAAGCCATTGATTCAAAATATATTATAAACTCCTAAAGGTCAGAAACTATGACTTTCTCATCAGTATATTCTTGTACCCACAGCAACCACCAGGTACAAGCTGAGTCAGTGGAAGACAGTCCTTGATCTTAAGTTCCAATCCACAGACTTCCAAATGATACAGAAGATTTCTAGAGCTTGTAATAAAAGTCAGTATCAGACACAAAAAGAAAGTGACATCTCCTAGTAGAAACATACATAATTTGCTAATGTATTTTCTAACAATAAAATCACTTATATTTCATATCACTTCACAAATGTTAGACAACCCAGGAAAGAACAGTCTCTTTCTCTTTAGTACACGAGACAGTTTTTGGTGCAATCAGGGATGCTAGTCTCTTTTATATGGTCTGTTAATTTCACCTTAAAAATTATTAAAACTGCACACTTTAAAATGGATATTACCATGGAGGGGAGGTTACATGGGGTAGGGATGGGAGGTGGGGATAAAGGCCCAGCAATGCCCATTAGCTCCTTTTTGTACTAAATCTTTTATTTATTTTTTATTTATTTTTATTTTTTTAAATATATTTTATTGATATTTTACAGAGAGGAAGGGAGAGGGATAGAGAGTTAGAAACATCGATGAGAGAGAAACATCGATCAGCTGCCTCCTGCACACCTCCCACTGGGGATGTGCCCGCAACCAAGGTACGTGCCCTTGACCGGAATCGAACCTGGGACCCTTTAGTCCGCAGGCCGACGCTCTATCCACTGAGCCAAACCGGTTTTGGCTGTACTAAATCTTTTAAAAATGAAATTTTTCAGACTACTAAATTCCCCATGAAACATTTTGATGGATATTATAATACTAGCAACTAAATTTCAAATTCCTAGGTACTGCAATAATTTGTCCCTGTTATTACATGTTGCAGTATAATTTATGACACAAATTGTTTATTCCTTTAATATTTTGCTATTATTCTTTTATTAAAATGGCCAATGTTTTTAAAGGCAATATTACAGAAACACAGTTCAAAGTATATTGGCTTATTTTTACCAATCAGTATCATCCAAATGCTTAATTTAAGATCATCAAGGGGCCACATAATTGAATAGGGAGTAAACATAACAAAAAAATACTGCTCTGGAGTTATAAGTTTCACTTATTTTGAAAATGCTAGTAATAGTGTTCTTGATTAGAAATGGAAATACAGTTTAAATACTGAGGTTACATTAGGGATCGGCTATTAAATTTACTATTCATTACTCAACTACTTAACATATTGTCATCATGTTTACTTATTAATACCTATAAAGAGAGAATTATTTTCTTAGAGCAATAACTAAGACACCTGCATTCACAGTATAAACTTGGGCTTACCACATTATACTAAAATGTAATCAACTCAAACTTTAAGTGTTAATGACCAGGTAGTAATTTTGCATCTGAGTCACTCTGCCAATCTGCTCCGCAATACTTTAAAGAGTTCATGATCAGTATATGCCTGTATTTCCCAAGAGTCTTTAAAATTTAAATTCCCCTGCAGCCTTTTAAGAAAGATCATTTCTCATATCCTAAGAAAAGCATCTTCCCAGGAGCACAAGTCAAACAGCAAAGTAAAATTGACTAAATAATTGGTCTGTCTCTTCTTAGAAAAGCTTTCCACTGGCACACATTGCAGGAGAAAAATAACTCTTGTTCCAGAGTCGACTGCTTTGAGACTAGGAAGTAAAATAAAGAAAGCTTACTGGGTGAGAGCCCTGATTATAAGTAAAAATGTTAAAGCGCTAGGCTCACAAACTACCTTAATCATACATAAGTCTGTAAGAGAAAAAAATCCATGTACCATAACCGTCGCTCAGTTTTAACAGATATTAACATATTTTCATATTTGCTTCAGTTCTTTAAAATAGAAGAAAAGCCCTGACTGGTTTGGCTCAGTGGATAGAGTGTCGGCCTGCGGACTGAAAAGTCCCAGGTTCGATTCCAGTCAAGGGCATGTACCTTGGTTGCGGGCACATCCCTGGTGGGCAGTGTGCAGGAGGCAGCTGATCGATGTTTCTCTCTCATTGATGTTTCTAACTCTCTATCCCTCTTCCTTCCTCTCTAAAAAATCAATAAAATATATTTTAAAAATAAATAAATAAAATAAAATAGAAGAAAAACTTCTAGAGATCTAAAGGAGCCTCATCCCAACCTTTCTTGGCCAGAGTTAATGTCTTATTTCTGTATGTTCTTATATTTTACGTACTTTCATTAGGTACATGTATATCAATAAACAATGTATCATGTATTACTTTAAAGCTCTATATAAGTACATCACACTGTATATATCCTTTGGAAACTTGCTTTTTTCCACTCAATATTATGCACATGCGATGTATCCGTGTTGATGAACAAAGATCTAGTTCATTCATTTTTACTAGGGGATAGTATTCCATTGTATAAATAAACCATAGCTTATACATTTCCTTACTGAAGTACAGCTGAATTGTTCTACTTTTTGCTACATGTTTATTTGGGCAATTGCCCCAAGTTTAGTTAACGTTTCAGAAGGAAGGAGGAAAGCTCACCCAGATGCCAATGTTAGGTCTAACTGTTACCAGAGAAGTAAGTGGCTCCAATTTCCCCATCACTGGTGAGAGTGGGATGGCTCTTGCAATATGTCTTTAGAAAAAGAAGTTTCTAAGACTCGCCTGGGAGGATAAATGGCTTTTATCGGCCTGAAATTATGTTTCTCAGGTTGCAAAGTCCCATGTCCCTTAACCCAGTCCTAAAAGAGGTGCAGCTGGAGTTCCAGTACAGCCAAAACAAAGCCAGTGTCCAGAGCTTCCTTTCCAAACTGCAGCCAGGTCAAGTTCAGCATCAAGCTGATTAAAGTCCATTAATCCATTGTGTGGAGCCCACATGGCTATGTGTCACGTGGATGGATGCAGGAGAGCACACCCCCTACAATGGGAAAGCCAGAAGCCTAGTACAGGAGAGAGAGAACCAAGAGCCAAGAGAGAATTCCCTTTGTTCAGAAGTTTAAATATTCAGGTTTCACCTCCGCTTGCAGTGGCCACGCCTATTCTGGCCAATTACCTATTCCCAGGTGTGACTGACAGACAGGTAGGCACCTTCCCATGTCACTCAGACCTTATTGGGCATGTATCTAAACTGCCTTTGTCCAATCCCTTCCCCCATCAATCAAGACTGAGTGTTAAATTATCAAAGCTGTATAAATGACATGCCTGTATTATCTGGTCTTCCCTTTACTCCTTTCCTGTTAAATAATAACCAGGTTATTATAACCGTATCATAACCACTACCTTCCTAATATAGAGGTCATGTGAACTGTATGATGACTCAGAAAAAAAAAATTTAAATAATGTGATCATTAAGGGAAACATGAGATGATCAATTTGTGGAATTAATGAGACTAAAGCTGATCTTCTCTCTACACATAATTCACAAAGAGCCCCATAGGAGGTGAGAGAATTATCCATTTTTTTCACAAAAGAACTCTACAATAAAAAACGAACTCTAGCCCCCTGGCTGGCATGGCTCAGCTGGTTGGAGCATCATCCCACACACCAAAAGTTGCAGGCGGGTTCAAATTCCCAGGCAGGGCGCATTGAAGTTTTCCTTCTCTCTCTTTCTCTCCCTTCCTCTCTCTCTAAAAATCAATAAACATATCCTAGGGTGAGGATTTAAAAAAAACACACACAAAACAATGTAAAGACACCACCATTACATATATAAACAGGTGATGAGGATAGGAAAATAAATGCAATACTAAACAGCTCCAAATCATAGTTTATTGCTACTTTATTTGTGGTTACCATACATTTTCTTAAGGACTGATATCCTATAAAATCTACTACTCTCTTATTACTGATGACAAAACTGTTTGATCATCAATAAAGAAGAGTTAAAAGAAAAAAAATGTTTTAAAAAATCTCTACCAGAAAAATCTGTATCCCTAATACAGTTGGAATATGTGGCAGATTTAATACCATAAAGTTTTAAAAACCGCTAAATGATTTAGAAATCATTAAAATCCTCACAGCATTCCTGAGTGTCTGAGAAAGGGACACAACCTCACACTACAGCAAAGCAGGCCTCTCACACCAGCTCAAAAACCACCACTCTTACATCCCTTCCTATTTTTTAACTCATACCTGGCTTACATAGTCTCACATTCATACAAAATTATAGAAGGTGTTTACAAGCCAGTCATATTCTTTGGAAATAATTTTAAAATGGACCCAGCAATATTACATTAAAATATTACATTTTCATGAAAAGACAAACGATTGATAGTAATATTTCCAACTAACCACACAAAAACTAAAATCAGGTGTCAGGAGTGTTCTTAGTAGTAGTAAACCCTTTGCTTCTTTAACAAACTGTTCAAAGTGTTTCAAATCACAATCTAAATTGTGAAAGGCTGAACTTTGGAGAAAAGGGATTCCAGTTAACATTGCTTAAATATTTTTTTTTAAGAGGCTTATATAATGCCATTCAAATCCCCCCCCCAAAAAAAAATTCTGTTTAGTACTTTAGTTTCTTCATCATTATCTTTTTAAATGTTAATATTGGGAAACAGCTTTGAACTTTTTTGGTATAAGCCTTGAATCTGTCAATAGTAATCACAGTTTGAGAACTAAGTATAAAATTTAAACTAGGTATAGATTCCATCAGCATCTTTAGATGCCCTTATGGATTCCAAAGTTACTACAGACAATCCTGAAATCATATCTTTTCTAACTATAAGTCTATGTATCATAAAACTATCTGGAAACTATCCCTTGATTTTTAAAAGTGAATTATAGTTCTTTTCTAAAAATATTTAGTTCTCTTTCCCACCATTTAGTAAAAAAAAAAAAAAAAGTCAGTTTGGGTCATGCTATAGTGAAAGAAATTAGTAATTATAAAAATAGCTAGTGTGTATAGTATGTATTGAATATCTACCAGGTGCCAGGCACTGAAATAAATGATACATGAACTATCAAATGTAAAAATACTACTCTGGGAAAGTACTTTGACCTCCAACTTAAAGATAAAGAAAATGAGGCAGGAAAGTTAAGTAACTTTCCCAATATAAGTGGATGTATAGCCAGATCCAAATCCTAGGATCTTAACCACTCTGCTTTTATTAATAAGATTAAAATATTGCAATTTACTGCAAAAGCAAAATTTTCACTGCTTTTAAGTTCTTTAAGTATTCATTAACCCAAAGGTGGTCACTCCAAACCATTCATATCAATGATAAACTGAAAAAAATATTGGACCAATAAGTTTGCTGAATGTTTATAGCCGTTCATCATAAACACACATCGTAAAGCCTTTGCGAGAACAGTCACAGCCACCAACAAATCTAAAAGGCAGCAGACGAAGGATATGCATTTGAGCCTTTCCCACCCTAAACCGGAACGAGAACACAGCCCCTGGAATAGGAGAGCGCTTTTCCCCTTCCCTCAGCATCCAGGCCTCCCGCGCGGGAGTTCGCACAACTCCTCTGCCAGCACATAGTCGTCTGTCTCCAAAGCAGCCCTGTTACCGACGAGCACCCACACCAGCGCCAGGGCTATTTCCTCAGACAGCTCCTGGGTACGTTCCGTCGTCGCTTCTCAGAAGAACTTACCGCCCTCGGGCAGATCATTTTACACACGAAAGGACTTGGCTCAACTACTAATTCTTAATATCAGAGTCATTTTCTTTGTCCGAAACCGCCTTTTCAAGCCACCAAAACCCTCGATCCCCTCTCCACGGCGATCTGCATCCCGGGGCAAAGCCGCCCGGTTCACTCTCCCAGGTTCGCGGCCAGCGACCAGCGATTTTCAGCTCAGCGCTCGGAGTGAGCATTCAATAGATCCTCATGAATGAATGGGGGGAAGGCAGCGTGGGTGGGGCCGGGAAGAGGGGGGTCGTGAAGGCATTTCACGCGGCTGAGACCACCGCAGGGGCGCCCCGTCTGGGGAGGAAGGAAAGGTGTCGACTGGAAGAACCTGGGGCCCGGGCGAAGGGGCGCCGTCGGTCGGATGCCGGCTTGGGAAACCGCGAGCGCTGTCTTTGTGGGTCCCCGCAGCGCGATCGCGGGCCCGCGCCTCCGCCTCCCTCCGGGACCCCGCCTCCCGCACACCGGAGGCCCGGGCCAACCCGCCCTCAGAAGCCGAGGCCGCCCCGGGACGCGCACCGGCTCACCTGACGCTCTACCAGCGGCACCGCGGTCTGCATACCCAGCGAGCTTGCAGCCCAACAACACCGCGAGATCAGCTGATTCACGGGGGGCGGGGCCTTCGGCGGCCGCGGGCCTGTAGGCAACGAGCGAGTGTGAAGTAGGCGGGGTCAGAAGCCGACAGTGTCTGGTAGGGATCAAAATTACCCAAGAGGCGTTGGGCACTGCGGACAGAAACCTAAGAAGGTCTGCCCCTCCCTTACCATAGGGCGGGGCCACCAGGTCTGAGGCCGATGACGTAACTTGGAGCCGCAGGGGGCCTAACTACCCCGTTGCTGCTGCTGTGGGCACTGCTGGTGGCAGAGTGATTGGTAGCTGCAGTCATTGTGTTACCGTCTCAAACTGCAAGAATCAGAAGGGTAAGTTTGCTACTCTTTACAGCGAAAAGGCTAAAATATCTGCAAAGCGCTTCTATGGACTGTACCCTAACGGTAGTCTCTTCCGCTCCCGCGAATGACGTCATCGCCTGAGCCGCGGGTTGACCCTACTGTCCACGGTTTTCACTACTGAGCTGCAACCCCAAAGGATGGAGGAGGGGGAGAAGGAATAAATTGGCCTCTCCTACGATTCCCACAAGGTACCCCGCTACACAATATGAGTAAAACCCGTTTGCTTTCCGCAGCCACAGCCCCATTCGGACTCAGCTCGCACCCAAGACCCCCACGAAGATTTCCGGGAGCCGTGCGGAAGCTCCCTCTGCTGCGCGGCTGCGTGCCTTGGCTGAACCTGCAAACTTGTATCCGGGCCACCGACGGCAGGTGTGCAGTCAGGGTGTGGAGCTCCTGGCCGAAATGGTCTGTCACGTTCACTGATACCCTCAACTCGGTTGTCGTCTTGATCCTCCGCCCACCTGCAAACCCGTGAGCCTGCAGCAGTTAAACCAACCTTGCCCACTGTGCACCAGTGCTGGAAATCACATAACCTGTGAACTGGCACCAGTGCAAACCAGCGTGTCCAACTTCCATCGAGACTTCCATGGGACCGGGCGACCTTGCTAAGCCTAAAACAGTCTTTTCCAAATTGCTACTCAGATATTCTGCTATTCCCGGCCCCCTGCTATTCCCAACCCTCACTCTCTTAACTTCTCACTGAATTCTATCCACCCCAGCCCTTTGGTAAAAATGAAAAACTGCCTCCTACATTTCTGAAGAAAATGAGACCACTGCGAAGGAATTTCCTTAACTCCCGCCAGTCACTATTACAAAACCTACCTGCAGCCCTTCCTTTCCTTCTGAGAAGAGGTGTTCTGTCCTCTCAAGGTTAATCCGGCCACTTGAACCCCATATCCCTTCCAATCCCTTTAGAGACTTTGCTCTGATATTATCCCTTCTCTTTTGTGCATTTTCAATCTCCACCTCTCTCTTACTCTTATTCTTCAGTATATGAGCCTGTTCCTGCCTAACCCATCTTTTAATTTCTTTTCCTCTGTCCTCAATTCTTTTTTTTTTTTTTTAGTATATTTTATTGATTTTTTACAGAGAGGAAGGGAGAGAGATAGAGAGTTAGAAACATCCATCCGCTTCCTCTTGCACACCCCCTACTGGGGATGTGCCCCCAACCAAGGTACGTGCCTTTGACTGGAATCAAACCTGGGACCCTTCAGTCCACAGGTCGAGGCTCTATCCACTGAGCCAAACCGCTTAGGGCTCTGTCCTCATTTCAAACCTCCTTTTCTTTCCCACTCTTTCCTATCCCTTTCTAGAATCTCTACTTTTTCAGGTCTACCGACACCAGTAGTCACCTCCTACTTTTGGAATTTAATGATTCTAAGAATGAAAACACTTTATGCAGCCGTTTAAATGAAAGAATGAATCTATCTCTATTGATATGGAATGATCTAGAAGTTAAAATTGTTAAGAGAAAAAAATACCAGATACTGAGTCGCGTGTATTGTATTCCACTAATTGTGTATGTGTGACTTTTAGAGAGAGGGAGAGAAAGAGAGAGAGAGAGAGAGAGAGAGAGAGAGAGAGAGGTGTCCTCTGAAAGGACACATTAAAATGTGACTAGCCCTGGCTGGGCAGCTCTATTGGTTAGAGCAGTGGTCGGCAAACTGTGGCTCGTGATCCACATGCAGCTCTTTGGCCCCTTGAGTGTAGCTCTTCCACAAAATACCACGGCCTGGGCGAGTCTATTTTGAAGAAGTGGCGTCAGAAGAAGTTTAAGTTTAAAAAATTGGCTCTCAAAAGAAATTTCAATCGTTGTACTGTTGATATTTGGCTCTGTTGACTAATGAGTTTGCCGACCACTGGGTTAGAGCATGGTCCTGATACACCAAGGTTGTAGGTTTGAGCCCTGGTCAGGGCACATATAAGAGGCAACCAGTGAACGCATAAATAAATGGAATAACAAATTGATGTTTCTGCCCCAGCCGGTTTGGCTCAGTGGATAAAGCATCGGCCTGCGGACTGAAGGGTCCCAAGTTAGATTCTGGTCAAGGGCACATGCCCAGGTTGCGGACTCGATCCCCAGTAGAGGGCGTGCAGGAGGCAGCTGATCAATGATTATCTCTCATCATTGATGTTTCTATCTCTCTCTCTCCCTCCTTCTTCCTCTCTGAAGTCAATAAAAATATATTTTAAAAAATTGATGTTTCTGTTTCTCTCTCTAAAAAAAATTAGAAACAAAAACTTTTAATGCCAAGTGACTAATGCCAATGAGAATTGGGAACAAAAGTGGAAGGAAAACTCACTTTTTACTCCATGCAATATTGCACTGTTTGAACTTGTAACTTTACAAATATAGTTTGGATATACATTTTACTATTTTTTGAAACATGAAAAAAGTATGTAGTCTTATCTTCCTTTCCCTCTTATTCTTCTAGACTTCTGGGACACACTCCTGGGTTTTCCTCCTACTCTTTTCAGACTCTTTCACTTGTCCCTAAAATTCTCGGGTTAAATAAATATTTAATCCACGCTTATACTGTGCTGGGCACTGTTCTAGGCACTAGGGAGACATGATAACGAAAAGAGACAGGCAAGAGTCCCTGTTCTCACGGAACTTGCACTCTGCTGGTGTGGAAGATAGTCTCCAGAGATGGCGCCATCGGTTTCTCCATTCATGTATGCAAATGCCACTCTTGGCAGCAAGTGATGGAATCTATTTCTTCTTCCCCTGATCGTGGCTTAGGCTTGTGATTTTTTTTTTTAACTAATAGAATGTGGCAGAAATGAAGTTCTGGGACTTCTGAATTAATTCCTTAAATAAACTGGCAGCTTCCAGATCTCCCTCTGAGAAGCCAGCTGCCGCCCGAGAGAAGCTTCAGCAATACCACAGATTGATAAGAGAACGTGTAGAGATAAGCCACATGGAAGCGCATTCAGGTGCCAGGATGTGAGTGAAGCCGTCCAGTTCCTTTCAGGTCAGCCCAGTTCCCGGCCAAGTGCAGCCGAAGATTGACACCAGCTAATGCCAGTGGTGCAGAACAGCTTCATCAGAACCTGCCTGAATTCCTGCCTGTCGCTGGTTCTAGCTCCAGTCTTCTGACTGACTATCCATTGGAGGAACTGAGGAGTGATTCTCCTACTTTTTTGTTCTTAAAAGTCAGAAAACAAGGATCCTCCTGGACTCAAAGGTCAAAAGGATTGAATGCCCTGCAACAATCCAGGAGTCAGTGTGTGGATGTGTGTCTCTGTGAGTGTGTGTGGAATGGGGGGTGTGCAGCCTATGGAAGGCAATGATAGCCTAGTTTAGATAGTATTGCAATATAATATATTATTTGCAAAATGCTTCACATGTGTATTTTATCCTTAAAACAACTCCACGATGGGTATAATTTTTTTTTTAAATATGTTTTATTGATTTTTTTACAGAGAGGAAGGGAGAGGGATAGAGAGTTAGAAACATCGATGAGAGAGAAACATCGATCAGCTGCCTCCTGCACACCCCCTACTGGAGATGTGCCCGCAACCAAGGTACATGCCCTTGACCGGAATCGAACCTGGGACCCTTCAGTCCGCAGGCCGACGCTCTATCCGCTGAGCCAAACCGGTTGGGGCTCCACGATGGGTATAATTATTCCTAAAATACACATGAACAAACTGAAGCCCACTGACTTTTCCAGGTTAACCCAACTACTCTAAGTGACAGAGGGACCCACACCCAGGTCTCCAAATCTAGATCTCCAAACTCCAAATTCTCATTCCACCGCACCCCCCTACACACACACACACACACACACACACACACACACACACACACTTGAACTCCCACTGGATCAAGGTGATGAATAGAGGATTCAGGACTAAGATAAAAAGTAGCGTTCAAAAAAGATGATAGAGAATAACAGAAGTAACAGGCTCCGTGAAGGCTGGCATTAGAAACTAAGACTCGTGGAGGGCAGTGTACAGGGATGTGCTCAAAGTGGGGTCACAAAAACAAGAAGTAAACACTGGTTCTAGGTCCCCATCCTCCGTGTGTGTATATGTGTGGTATGGGGGTGGCTTCACACACACATAAATGCTATTATTTACTTTAACAGCCATTTATTAGGAGTCTGAAAGGAGCATAGATAATGTTCATATTTTCAAAGAATGCATTTACTAACTTGCTAGGAGAACAGTGAAATTAGTCCTTAGAGAGCACAGTTCAGACAATCAGTGGTCCAGGAGCTCAGCCTTTCAGGAGATGGGGGCAGAGGTGGGGAGGACCACAGAGGTAAGAAAAGGCTCAAAGCAAAGATAGAACCTCAGCTAGGCCTTGAAGGAGGGGTAGAGACAGCCAAGGGAAGAGCATGTCAGATGAGAAATAGAACAGCAAGGAAGGTTTGTTGGACAGTGAGGCTATGGGGGTGGCTGCTGTGACATGTAGGTGGGTGATTGGGGAATTGTGATGGGCGGGGCAGGGTAAAGTCAGGTTGTCAGAGCCAAGCCCAGGAATTTAGACTGATTCCATTGGGAGTAGGGGGTCTTTGAGGATATTTAAGCAGAAATGATCAAAAAGGTGTTTTAAAAGTATACCACAGGAAGATATTCCGGGCTTTTAAAGTATAGTTGTAGTCTATTATCGTATTCTACCTAACCATTAAACTAGAGGCTGTGTGTATGGTTGTGTTACACTTTTTATTCTTCCTGAGTTAGGTTACATTTCTCTCTATCCCAAGTTAAAAAGGGGAGTTTAAACAACTTAGACCTTCGTTTTCAAAAATGGATGCTGAGATTCCGAGTGGTTGAGATTTTAGAACAGGGGCACCCAACTCTTGTTGACATCTGGGAGCACTTTACTATGTGGCTGGACTTCATGCAAGAAGATAATGAACCAATGAGGAGCAAAGACCTGATGGTGGCATATTGTAATTTTGGGGAATGATTTAAATAGAAATGCTTCTACTCATCTCTTACCAAAAGTAATTAGTGGATTGAATGACTAATCACCAGATGTAGGTAAGCAAATGCTGACTTATTTTTAGAATGGAAGCATGAAGCTATATGAGCGTTATTGAGGCACATGTTCATAAATCCTGCATTATGACATATAATGTTACACTTCTCAAGCTGGGCATTACATCACTTTTTTGTGGTGTGCTAAAAATATAGAGCAGTAGTTTGGGCTAAAGGGCCTCTTTTTGTGTGTGTATTACAGTATATAACATATAAATTGTTAACATTTAAAGAAAGCATTTAGGCCCAACCTACAAAAAATAGCATCCCAAATATTTATTTGCAAGTGAGTTTGAAACTTAGAACATGTTTTTCTATAGAAACAGTGAAGTAAATACTGTATTTGTTCCTGGACTAATCTACAAACATTATGTGATTTATGATACTATCTAATAAAGAGGAAATATGCTAATTGACCATCACACCCCCACAAATATGGCGGTGCCCACAGCCAATAAGGAGAGAATATGCTAATTGACTGCCACACCCTCAAAGATGGCAGTACCTACAGCCACAAGATGGCGGCGCCCAGTCCCCTCAGCCCCACCTGGGTGGCAGGCACACAGTGCGAGTGTTCCTCTCCCCACCACGTCCCGCATGGTTCAGGGTTTAGGTTCAGGGTTCAGGTTCTGGAGGAGGCCTCACACAAATGAAAGAGACTAGACAAGAAAGTATAAATTTGGGAATATTGGGGGCCAGGCGGGAAACCAACTCTGGCCTTGCTATCCCTTTTATTAAGACTGTGGGACACACCCATAGCCTTTAGGCAGGCAATTCCAATAATAGCTCCATGATAGCCCATCAGCAAGGATTTACATAAGACTAAAGGTGGAAGTTGCTTTAGCTACCATTGTCTCAACTAAACAGTGGGTGGTTGGCTCTGACCTTTCAGAACTTCAAGGTTGACCAACCTTCTGGGTTCCTTGTCCACACCTCTCTGCTAGTGGGGACAATGGGCGGCTTCCAACATCTCCCCCCTTTTTTTTCCTTAAAAAATCTTGCATCTGCAGACTAGAAATAAACATATGAGAACAAAAATGAGACAAGCGATAGTAGTTATGCTGAGAGACAAATGAATCAGTCTGGAGTAAGTTTCTTTCTGGGCCAACAGTTTTTTGAATCCCAATTTCAATGTCCAACAGTTCATGTCAGCAATGATACGCTAGTTCTGGATGGTGGGCGAACGGTGGCAATGCAGGTCCAACCTTCTCTGGCTTGGTGCTGGGCAACCTGCAGCGATGCACAGCTGCTGACTGCTAGTATAGCAAGGCGTCTTCACCATCTTCCATCTCTGGACTGTTTCTCCTCTTGTGTTCATGGCTAGAGCAATCCGGTCAGCTCTCTCCGGGATCCCTTGTTGCAGGAATCCACATGGGCTTTTCTGGAAATATACAAACATATTCTTGACCAAAGGTTAATAAAAGAATCTTTTCTATAAATTAGACTTGGGATCCTTTTTCATTTTTGCCCAAATGATTTTCCTTTGGCTTATTTTGACACCATGTGATTTTTCATGGGTGTCTTGCTATTAGCATTACAAGTGAAAATTAATTTTCAAAGTAAAAATTTATTGAAGTAATTTACTTACAGAATATTATTTCTCATAGGATATTACTCTACTATCTCCCCCTTTTTATTTAAATATTAGGAGGCTTTTGGAAATTTTTACAATGCAGTCTTGATAACTTTTAATTTTAATTTTTTTGCATAAAAATATGACTGCTTTGGATTCATTGCATGTTAGGCAATTTTACTATGAGATGAATTATCAATAAAAATTTTAGTTAATACTTCAGTAACAGTTTTTTGTCCAGTACAATTAAGTTTTTATGAATATTCACTTATTTCAATTAGCCAATTTAAATTAATCTGAAATAAGGTTTATTTTTTAACTTCACTTGTCCTAGGTTATGGACAATAAATGACATTAACCAAATTTTTGCAATTAGTCTTTGAGTAACTTAACAAACTTTTGTAGGAGAGGCAAAAACACAAATTATTTACTTTAGTTTAAGAGGCCAAATATATTGACTTTTAATTACAGTTCTTCAGATGTTTGAAGAAAACCTCTCTTTATTTCCTTCCAAAATAATTTTCAGGCCACAGAGAATTTCATTTAAAACTCTTTGTCTTTTTTTAAGACAAGCAACCTACAAGGCTGCTGCTTAATATTTGCTTGTGTACCCAAATAGCCATGTCACAAGAAATCTCATTACAATAAACTTGACTACTGTTTTACTGTCAGATTTAATACTCTAACAACAATCTTAGTTTACCCTGTAAATATCAGTGAAAGAGATTTCAAAATGTTCAAATTTCTCCTTTTTATTAAGCTATAATTTTATTTTTAAAGAGTATCCCCTTTGGCTAATTAGCATAGAGGGATCATGGGAGGTCTCAGTAACTTTATTCAAAGGGAGGGGTTGGCCTTTGCTGTTTCAAGATGGCGGCCCCCAGGGGAGCGGCAAGCCATGAGGCCAACATGGTGGCTGCCAATCCAGGCAGTCCAAAAATGGTGACTGTCTAAACTGTTAAAGCCAAAACTACACTGCAGACAAACAGAAATCTCACTAGCTGTTTCTGGTGGCTTTATTAGAATTTAATTGTTTATAATTTAAGTAGGTATCTTTAATTAAAAAAGCAAAGCAAACTTAGTAAATGTTTACGTCTGATTCACAAGGCGCAAAAGCGGCCCCACCTTCAGCCTAATTAAAAATGCAGGTGGCTATGGGCTTTTTGTCATTTTAACTTTCCGCTGTTGGATTTTAAGAAACAGTTTGCCCTCCTTAGAGGCCAAAACTTTCATAACATTTATAAGTAAAATATAGTTATTAATTTTTATTTGATAAAGCTTTCCATGCAATTTCAAGTATATTAGATCAGTTAAATTCAAAATATTTCCTTTAAGAAGAGAGAATAACTTCTTGAATTACTCCGGGCCCTTGGAGCTCTCCAAGAATCATCTCTCGGTTAAAGCCTTGAAATTTTAACATGGAAAAAACCATCAAACAAATATCTATATATGATTTAAAGATTATATTACTTTTAATAATTATCTTAAGATATCAATTAAATTTTAACTGGTCTTTATATTAAAATTTTCAGTTGGGATCACAGAATTAATCCTTATTATTTAATTAGACCAATGAGCAACATATTTTGAATTCCTAATTATTTTCAGAGAAAACACAACATTTTTTCAACAATTTTTATACTTTAGGCATTTAATTACCACAACTATATTTTCTCCCAATTTAATTTGAACTTTAAACTTTTAGAGCTGGCAAGTCAAATATTTAGCATTTCTTTAGATTAGTATTACCTTTATATTCTTAAGAATAAATTTCAAAAACACAAGACATAATCAATTAATAGATTCAGTTCTGTCCTCTAGGTTTTTCTCATGAGAAAGCAAACTTCCAAAATTTTAAGCCTCCAAACCTACTTTTCTTAAAGATGGCAAAACATGTTTGGTCTATTCAAATGTAAATTACCACATTCCTCCTTAAAGATGGCTCCTGGCGGGAACTGATTTACCTGTCTGCTGGGGGAAGGGCGTCTACCCCTTCCTCCATTAACAAAGGGCATAGCCAGTCTTTGTCTGGGCTACTTGATCTTTATAATATATTTTTCAACAATTTTTGAGTTTCAAATCCAATTCCAATTATTTTAAGGCATTTACTTTGGATAAATTCTTTTGTAACACAATTCACTGATTTTCTTGAAGGCCTTAAAAGTTGGCTTTTTAACACCCTTCATTAGCATTTTAAAAACCACTCTTTATTATGGAAATGCCAATCTGCTGCTGGAACTACCCTGTGTTCTTTCCTTTTGGTCAAATCCACCATTTTTCTCAAGAAAAAACCAGTCTTGGGTTTTTCATTTCTATAGCCCTTGTAAAGAGTCAAGTCCAGTTTAAGACCTATCTAATATCCGAAATCGGACCGTGTGCACATTTTGTCTTACACTAGCTTTTCTCTTTACACGTGCACAGATATCCCAGATGCATTTCTAAATTTTTAAGACGAGAAGACTTTTTCATGGCGAGAAAGGAGACTTTAAATTAGCATACTGGGAGAGTGGCCTTCCATATTGGATTGTCACATGTCTCCCTTCCCCACATCCTGCTTGCTCTGGGGGAAGTGTTCAGTAACAGATCTGGCTGCGTATCTTTTCATGTTTAATAGATAAAGACAGATCTTAAATTTTTTCTTTCTTTTTCACTTTCCAAAGTAATTACTAGCACCCAATTTGGACAAATTTTGAATTTCCCTGTGAGTTCTTCTATAATTTTTAAACAAAACTTTAAGTAATCTCATTTCGAGAGAGTGGATAGCCCTGCCCTCTCCTGCCACCTTTGAATTTCTCCACACCAGCAGTGGAGTTTCATTTCTTATAACAGATTTTAGATTCCAAATACAAATTAAGATTTTAATTTGAACAAGAACCACATTCCTTAAGCATGCAAACCAAAAGTCTATAATAAAGTTTACTTTATAACCTAATTCTTCCCCATTAGCCTGGCTGAAAAAGATGTTCCCATCCTACTTACAGATGGCGACTTCTGCAGCTGATCCTGGGCTTTGCGTGCGGTGAATTTCCCTCACCTATACGGTGATTTTCCCCCCACCTTTTCGGTGAATTCTTAATCTTCCCCACCTTTTCGGTGAAATCTTCCTTTCTTGCTCTAGGCAAAAATATCATCCCCTCCAGAGGTCCCACGTCGAAGGCGCAAGTTGCAACTGCCCCACGTTGGGCTGCCAGTTGCGAGTGTCCCCCCCATGTCCCCCATGGTTCAGGGTTTAGGTTCAGGGTTCGGGTTCTGGAGGAGGCCGCACACAAATGAAAGAGACTAGACAAGAAAGTATAAATTTGGGAATATTGGGGGCCAGGCGGGAGCCCAACTCTGGCCTTGCTATCCCTTTTATTAAGACTGTGGGACACACCCATAGCCTTTAGGCAGGCAATTCCAATAATAGCTCCATGATAGCCCATCAGCAAGGATTTGCATAAGACTAAAAGGTGGAAGTTGCTTTAGCTACCATTGTCTCAACCAAACAGTGGGTGGTTGGCTCTGATCTTTCAGAACTTCAAGGTTGACCAACCTTCCAGGTTCCTTGTCCACACCTCTCTGCTAGTGAGGACAATGGGCAGCTTCCAACAGCACAGCACGGCCAGGCCCACTCCCAGGCAGGTCTGGCCGCTCCGCGCACCTGCCTCCAGAGTCCCCCAGTCCCCTCAGCCCCTACCTGTGCAGGCAAGCCTCGGATGGCGGCTCCCAACCACCCAGGGCCGCCCAAGGCTCAGGTAACAGAGTTGGCTGAGGCTTGCGCTGCCGGCAGTGGCAGCAGCAGAGGTGCGATGGGGGTGTCGCCTTCCCCTGATCGCTGGGTTGCCTCCCACCCCTGAGGGCTCCCGGACTGTGAGAGGGGTCAGGCTGGGCTGAGGGACTCCCCCCCCCCCCGACCTCCAGTGCATGAATTTTCATGCACCAGGCCTCTAGTGTTCATTTGCAATGAAAAAAAGGAAGCAATGCTTTTGCAATACTTTATCCTCCTATCTAATAAAAGAGTAATATGCAAATTGACTGTACCTCTGCTACACCCACAAGCCATGCCCACCAGCCAATCAGGAGGGAATATACAAATAAACCCATCAAGATGGCTGCGGCCACAGAGAGCAGGAGGGCGGCTTGGGTTTCCCTGGCAATGGAGGAAGCCAAGCTTTCCGCCTGTCCTTGCCAGCCCAGGCCTCCACTCAATGCTACAAATTTTCAATTATAGAAGATAAATAAAGCCCAACAGAAATGGCAGCAGCCATGCAGCTGGAAAGAGCAGGAGGCTAGGGTCGCCCGCGGCAATGAAGGAAGCCAAGCTTCCTGGCCTGCTTTGGCCTCTGCTTAAGGCTACAAAGTTTCAATTATAGAAGATACATAAATCCCAACAGAAATGGCTGCTGCCACAGAGCGAGCAGAAGGCTTGGCTCCACTCCAGGCTACAAAGTTTCAATTGTAGAAGATAAATAAATCCCATATCCCAGGGCCTCTGCTTGGGTCGCTGGGGGGCATGGCCGGCCTGCAAACCACCACAGGCCCCTTGCCCAGGCCGCCCCAGGCCCCAAGGGAACCCCACCCTGATCCGGGACACCCTTCAGGGCAAACCAGCTGGCCCCCACCCGTGCACCAGGCCTCTATCCTATCTAATAAAAGAGTAATATGCAGATTGACCATCACTCCAACACACAAGATGGCTGCCCCCATGTGGACACAAGATGGCCACCACAAGATGGCCAGCAGGGGAGGGCAGTTGGGAGGAACCAGGCCTGCAAGGGAGGGCAGTTGGGGGTGACCCGGCCAGCAGAGGAGGGAAGTTGGGGGTGACTGGGTCTGCAGGGATGGGCAGTTGGGGGGGACCCAGGCCTGCAGGGGAAGGCAGTTAGGGGCAAACAGGCTGGCAGGAGAGCAGTTAAGCATCAATCAGGCTGGCAGGGGAGTGGTTAGGGGGTGATCAGGCTGGCAGGCAGAAGCAGTTAGGGGCAATCAGGAAGGCAAGCAGGCGAGCAGTTGGGAGCCAGCAGTCCTGGATTGTGAGAGGGATGTCCGACGCCCGTTTAGGCCCAATCCCAGTGGGTCTCAGATTGGAGAGGGTGCAGGCTGGGCTGAGGGAAACCCCCCCCCCCCAGTGCACAAATTTCGTGCACCGGGCCTCTACTAATTTAAATAAGAGGAGAAGCCCTTGGTACTAAGTACTTTTCATAGATGCTGGTACTTAAAGAAAAGCAGGTTTTAAGGGACAAGGATGAAGAGTTGGATGGAAGTTGTGGAGCTCTGGTGTGCAGAGGGGAAGGGGGTTAGTGGGAAACAGCCGATCCAGCCACACTGGAGCCTGAGGCAACAAGAAAAATGTGTGCCCTATGCATACGTGGATCAAAATAGCTTCTCATATTTGGAATCAATAGGAAAAAGTTAATAAAAGCCCAGCAGTTTGGAAAAAACATCTATAAGTAAAACCCCGTGTTGCCAATCTACTCACACACCATTGTCAACCCTCATAAACACGCCTGCCCCGCCCAGGCAGGGTTGGAGGTGGGAAGGGGGAACCCCTGCAGCCACTGGGTGGAACTGACGGCTAATTGGAAACCCCTGACTGTTCCCTTTGCACAGATCGTAAAACCAGCAGGAGTAGCTCGTTTTTTTTTTAAATGCTGCTACTACACTTTGTTTACCATGGATTTTTTACATTCATTTTTATTTTAATTTAAAAATATTGCATTAAGATTGTTTGTTATTTTTATTTGTCTTGATTACCGAGGTGTGTGTGTGTGTGTGTGTGTGTGTGTGTGTGTGTGTGTGTCCGTGTGTCCCCTTCTGCCTTATCCCAATCCAGGCACTGGTGGGAAGCAGTGAGGAAGCCCCAGGTTAAACTTTCCCCCCCTCTTCTTTCTTCCTTTCCTTCCTTCTCCCACTCTCTGCCTCTTGCTCCTCCTCCCCTCCCCCTTCCTATCTTTTAATTAATTTTTTAATGGACTTTTCTTACTCGGGGTCTCCAGCTCCATCACTTTTCCTGGCTGTTACTGAAGGCCCTCCCATGACAGGGGCTCCTGGGGGCTGGGGGTTGGAGCGGGCATAGAGTCCTGAGGGGAAGAGGCCTAATCGATTTTGCACAGATTTTGAAATGCTTAATTTTTAAAAAGTTGGTTAAACCCTTGAAGTTTTAGAGACTTGGGGCCATGTCTGGTTTGTCCAGCCCTAGTAACGGCTAGGCTTAAGTATGTGATAAAGGCAGTTGGAGGAATAAACCTATGAAGTAACGGGTGGGGTTAAGAAAAAAGATTTTTGTACAAGGATGTGTGTAACTTTGAGAGTTTGCCTGAGGTGCAGTCACCTTGGCTGTGAGTGGCAAAGCACATAGAAAAGTGAAGTGATGGGTGGTGTAGTCAGTAGTTAGAGCATCAGCCCCACATACTGGAGGGTCAAGGGTTCGATTCCTGGTCAAGGGCATGTTCCTGGGTTGCAGGTTCAATCCTACTTTCGGGAGGCAACTGATTGATATGTCTCTCTCACATCGATGTTTCTCTCTCCCCTTCCCCGTCCCCCACTCTCTTCCACTCTCTCTAGAGATAGATAGAAAGAGTATCCTCAGGTGAGGATTAACAACATCAACTGAGGTGCATTGTGGTGGGAGGAGAGATTTGGGGTTTGGAGGAGTCTTCTCGTAAGGAAAAAGAAGGTTGGAGGGAAGAAAAGTGGATTTGTTCAGTTCTCCATCCTGGCCACCGAGTGGTGCTGTTGGCACAAGGCTGGCTGCTTTCTGGAATTGGGATAGAAGGCGCCAGGCATCCTGGGATGGAGATGGGGAGAGGGAGTCACAGAGGGTCCTCCATACAGTTTGTATCAGAAATTTACAAGTTAGGTTTTTGTAAGTTGTGTTTGTTTGTATTTCTGTACCCACAATATATGTATATTTTAAAGTACAGTAACAAACAGTACCGAAGCTCTACTGCGCCCAGTACTGTGGAATGTGCTACTCTTCAGCATGAAGGGAGGGTGGGTTTCCACGCTGCCGCTTGACCAGACAGAGCAAGAAACTTCAGGGCAATGTTAAAGAAAGTTCTGGAAGCATTTAATGTATTTCATAGAAATGCACAATGACAAATTGTACACAGGTGTCATTATTCTTTAGTCAGAGCACTTCCACAGTGAACTGACTGTCCCGAGCGTACATTGACTGGGGGGCTGTAGGAAGAGAGGCGTGGAGTGAAAACTGCAGATGGAGGGCATGCACCTCAGCTTTGCTGTCACGGATGTGTGTTTCCTGTCGAAAGGAAGTTCTTCCATGGGGTTCTGGATCCCATTCTGAGAACCAAGGAACAGAAACCCTGGGTGCTGAGTTGATGGACCCACTATGTATCAGGGAGAAGGGTACTCACTGTGTGGTGAAGAGCATAGATCCTAAAATCAATACCAGTGGGTTTAAATTCTGACACTTGCACTCTAAGAAACTTTGGACAATCCCCAGTTTTCTCATCTAAAATTGGGGTGGTAACCCTAACTGGTTTGGCTCAGTGGATAGAGTGTCTGCCTGTGGATTGAGGGGTCCCAGGGTTGATTCCGGTCAAGGGCATGTACCTTGGTTGCGGGCACATCCCCAGTGGGGGGTGTGTAGGAGGCAGCTGATGGATGTTTCTCTCTCATCGATGTTTCTAACTCTCTATCCCTCTCCCTTCCTCTCTGCAAAAAAATCAATAAAAATATTAAAAAAATAAAAAATTAAATAAAATAGGGGTGGTAAATATCTATATCACAGAATTTAAATGAGATGATGTAGATGAAGTGCTTGCTTAGAACAGATCAAATAAAATGGTAGCCATATGAGGTGGAACTCCCTACTAAAGGAAGGGGGGCCAAGAACAGGCGTGGAAACTCTCTGGTGTGACTTATTATCTCCCAGTTCTTAATTTGTCTCAAGAAGGAAAGTGAAGTAGGTTTAAAGTATGGACTTTGAAGCTGCTCTGCCTTGGCTCAAATCCTGGTTTCACCACTTCTTTCTTGTGTGGCCCTAGGCAAATTATTTAATACGTCTGACGGCGGAATTGTTATGAGTAAATTACAAGTAAACCATGTGTTTGCCTTATTATTAGTCACTTTTCCCCCTACCCATAGCCAGGAGACTTTGACTAAATATGTAGCGAGTTGCCTCACAGTGGGACCTGACTATCCTATATTTACAAATCTATTCTTTATTAAAAAAAAGAACATTAAATCACTCTTTTAAAAACCATGCTAGTATGCTGAAAGTGGAAGATTAAATATAAAATTGGTGTCCTCTATTTCCGTGGGCCACAAATCCTCAGTTCAAGTCATTTCTGGAATTTTCCCTCAATGCCTTGACTCCAAAAATGAAGACAAGCAATCACACAAATGCAAATAACAACAGAAAACATCTGGTCTGCAGAAGCACAGTTTTATTTTATCCTGGAAACAGGGAGTCTCCCACTTTCCCTGCATCTACAGATTCCTGAAGATTCCTATGTAGTTTTAGACAAAGGGTCCTTTTTAGGCCTAGTGCTCAGTCTAATTGCGTTGTTTCACAAGCTAAACCATTGTGTCACAGGAACACCTTGCAATTAGATTTCTGTACCTGCCTGTGAAATGTCTCTTTTAACCTGTCATTACTTCCCAGTAGTTTCAGAGGGTGGACCTACACATATGGAATCGCTCAGCACGCTTGAGCGTTCCATCTGTAGCTCACAGTTTTGATCCACAACAGGTTTAACTACTCTTTCCAAGCGAAGGCCAGGATGTGGGGAGAGCCGAAAGGGAGATGGAATCTAGTGTTACAGCCAGGAGCACGGAACTTAAGGCTAGAAAACTGGAACTGGGGCATTTGGCATTTCTGAGCAGAGATTTCCAAGGGCTGTAGGAATTTTCTTAAATCAGTAAGAACTTGTGAAATTTGGAAACATGGCCATCTTGCTCCACATCTTTTTTTTTTTTTCATTAACTCTTTAGTTTTGAACCCTAGTCTTTCTCGAAGGCAGTGGAAATAGAAGGTAGCACTGGAACTTATACCACCAACCTCCTCGTGAAAACTGAGTACAAATAGCACACTGACATGCGGTAACAATTGGATGTAAAGAAGGACCACAGATGCATGTAGTTACAAAGGAGACCCAGACACCACGTGCTTGCAGTTCTGCTACGGTCAGCAGACAGCACTCTCCGCTTGTAAACGTTTCGAAGGAAACAAGAGTGGAAAGTACTCCAGGAAGAAGAGAGACGTAATAGATTTAAGAATCATACTCTGTAGCTGTTATTTGGACCAAAGATTATGTCACATGAGTTTTGATTAATGAACAGAGTCACTTAACTATTACTGGTTCACCTTAAATAGAATCACTAACTTCAATCTAGTCCTAATGAGAAATGAGACCAAACAGAGATTTTTTTGCTTTTTGTGCAAATTCAATGATCAGTGTCTCCTCATTAAATGAAATTTGGAAAATCCAGTAGTTTTTACAGGTATTTTTTACTGTTTGCTGGATTAGTAACCTCGGGAAAGTTACATAAATTCTCTGTGACTCAGGAGCCTCATGATGAAGCGGGGATGATAATGTTGCCTACTCACTGTCATGGAGCCGGAGGGTCAGCAGGACTCTGACGCAGAGCAAGCTGTTACTGTGATTACTACTACTACTGCTGCTGCTGCTGCGGAGATGGGCCGAGCCTCTCCCAACAGATGGGAATGTTCTTCGGTTAGTGTTTTGTTTTTTTAAAAATCTCTCCTCGATAAGTTTGAAGTTTCTCTTCAGAGCTCTGCTCTGCACCTGCTCTGGTAGAGACCAGCCAATGGGGGAACCTGGAAAGCAAAGAGCTCCCTCTGCGCCTGCGTGGAGAGCCCCGCCCTGTATCAGCCTGGCCCCAGCGGCAGTTTGGAGAGCCCTGCTGTTGTTAGTCTATGGTCCCCTGGTGCATCACGCTCACTCCCTTTCTTCTTTCTCTCCACCTTTTGGATTTGTTTTGCCTCCTCTCCTGATTTCTACCTAGAGGGGGGCAAGACTCCCTTTGGTGGTCAAACTACTATTGTACTTTTATCTGAAGATACACACACACACACACACACACACACACAAACACACAAACACACACACACACACACACATTAGAAGTAGACAGAAATGAATATAAAGAGATAAATAAATAATCAAAATGTATGGATTTCATGGAAATGTGTTCTTTTTTTTGTTTTTTTTTAAAAATATATTTTTATTGATTTTTTACAGAGAGGAAGGGAGAGGGATAGAAAGTCAGAAACATCGATGAGAGAGAAACATCGATCAGCTGCCTCCTGCACACTCCCTACTGGGGATGTGTCTGCAACCAAGGTACATGCCCTTGACCGGAATCGAACCTGGGACCCTTCAGTCCGTAGGCCGACGCTCTATCCACTGAGCCAAACCGGTTAGGGCGGAAATGTGTTTTTAAGAATATTGTTTTTGCCCAGCCAGTGTGGCTCAGCGGTTGAGTGTTGACCCAGGAACCAAGAGGTCAAGATTTGATTCCTGGTCAGGTCACATGCCCTGGGTTTTGGACTCAGTCCCTGGTGAAGGGGTGTGCAGGAGGCAGCCAATCAATGATGTTTCTGTCTATCCCTCTCCCTTCTTCTCTCTCTAAAAATTAATAAAAACATATTTAAAAAAATAATATTTTTCTACTTTCTTATTTAGAAAACTCTTAAATACACAAAAGTGAACCTCCATTAAACCACCATCTAGCTTAAACATTCATCAACATTTTTACCAATTTCGTTATTTTTATTCCCAGTATTATTTTTCTGGAACAAGGAAATTATATCATTCTGCCTATAAATATTTATTATGCATTTTAACTGTAGGATTGTCTTAAAACATAATTACCATGCAAAATTAAAAATAATTCTTAAGATCATCTAATACCATATTTAATTTTTTTTTTAAATATATTTTATTGATATTTCACAGAGAGGAAGGGAGAGGGATAGAGAGCTAGAAACATCGATGAGAGAGAAACATCGATCAGCTGCCTCCTGCACACCTCCCCACTGAGGATGTGCCTGCAACCAAGGTACATGCCCTTGACCGGAATCGAACCCGGGACCTTTCAGTCCGCAGGCCGACGCTCTATCCACTGAGCCAAACCGGTTTCGGCCATATTTAATTTTTAATATTTGTCTCAGAAATGCCATTTTACAGGGCATGGTTACCAGGGACTGGGGCATGGGGGAAATGGGGAAATATTGGTCAAAGATATGTATATATAAATTCAGATTTGCAGGACGAATCAATTCTGGAGATAATCAGCAGGGTGACTATAGTTAGCAATACTGTATTGCATACTTGAAATTTGCTAAAATAACTGCTCCTAATTGTTCTCACAAACAAAAAATTAACTATGTGCAGGGACAGATATGTTAATTAGCTTGATTGTGATAAACATTTCACAATGAACATATATATCAAAACATAATCTTGTATACCTTAAATATATACAATTTTATTTATCCATGATGCCTCAATAAAGCTGATTGGGGAGAGAGATGTTTTACAGTTGATTTGTTCTAATCAGGATTCAAACAAGGTCTACATATTGCATCTGTTGAAGCTCTTAAGATTTCTGAATTATCTTCTTTTTTTAATGTCATTGATTTGTTAGATAAATCAGGTTATTCATCTCTTCTGATATCGCTGTTTGCTTTCTTGTAGTATTATTTAACTTCTCTGTCCTCTGTATTTCTTGTAATTTGGTATGAGATCTAGACACTTGATTAGATTCAGATTAAATTATTTTTCTTTAGTCAAAACTACATCAGCCCTGGTGGGTGGCTCAGGTGGGAGCACCACCCTGTGCACCAAAAGGTTGTAGGTTCGATTCCCAGCCCTGGCACAGGCTATGGGTTTCATCCCCAGGCAGGGCACTCACACACTTACAGGAGGCAACCAATCAATGTTTCTCTCTCACATTGATGCCTCTCTCTCCCCCTTCCTTTCTCAATAAAAACATATCCTGCCCAGCTGGCATGACTCAGTGGTTGAGCACCAACCTATCAACCAGGAGGTCACAGTTTGATTCCAGGTCATGGCACATGCCTGGGTTTCGGGTTCTATCCCCAGTGTGGGGTGTGCAGGAGACAGCCAATCAATGATTCTCTCTCATCATTGACGTTTCTGCATCTTTCTCTCCCTCTTCTTCCTCTCTGAAATCAATAAAAATATACTTTTTTTAAAAAAAGAAGTCACTTAATTGACCTTAGACAAAGCATGAATTATTTTTGAAAAATCTGAAGGGTCCTTTACAATTTCTCTCAGTAGCCCATTTTAGTATCAAAACAGAGCATTTTAAACCTTTAAAAAATCAGGCTATGCCATTTCAGCAACTTGTGACTTAGGTGAATTTCCCCCTAGGCTAATTCATATACTAACCATTTAAAAATTAGAAAAGTTATGATCATTAGAGGGTGATAATGAAAAACTGTCTCAAACCTTGTCTGGGATATAACTTTTGTATGATAACATTGACAATCTCCTTTTAGGAAGAAATCACCATTTCTGACAAAATATAATCTAATTGTGATAAATTCTAAAGGAATTATGAAATATTCTGAGAAATTAGCTTTTCTCACTGTGTTGTCAATCAAAAGTTATAAATAATCTTTAACCAAATACTATTTTATCTTTTTTGTATTAATCTAAGTAGTCACCTAAAAAACAAAACAAAACAAAAAACTACATGTCTCTAATTTGACTGACTCTTTGAATTGGCCTGTTCTAGGTATTTTCTCTTGTGGCAATATTAAAATATTAAAATAAAACTTTAATACATTATCATAATTAAATTACCTGAAAGGTTTTTTAAACCATTGTGAGGCTCGTATGCCAAGTATACATAAATATTGTTGTGATAACAGACAAGCCTCATTATTTTCCTATAATGATGATGATTGTGTGTGTGTCCTACATTCTGTCACTCAGGTTAGTACATTATAGTGGCAATAATCAACCTTAGGAGTCTATGAAAGTAAAAATTTCTGTTCAAAGACTACAAGCTAGCTTAAGCTAGATCCTTGATGTGGCATTCTATTAATATAGTAAACATTAATTACATTGATGTGAAAGGAAGGCAGCGGGGGGGGGGGAGAGAGGGAAGGACAGAGGAAAAGAAGGAGATATTTTATGCAAACTCCTCTCTCTCTCTGCCAGTGGGCAGCGGTATCTATATTGGTGTCTGTGTCATAAGAACAACACAGGGGACTCACTAGATAGTTTTTGAATGAATGAATGAATGAATGAATGAATGACTACCCCTCTGGGAGTACTAGGTACACTACTGCTTGAAGGTGAAGAGATGGAGTAAGAATCTTCAGCTTTTTTCCTGTTTTATGATTCTGTGGCTTCTTTGACTTTTAAGAACTGGTTAGGTTGCAAATGCATTTTAAAGTCTGAAAAGCAAAATGCTCTCAGAGAAAAGGCAGGGAGAAAACACATCTCAACGTGTCCACCTCAATAATTCATATCATTATTATTTACATGGATAAGCACCGTCGATGCATGCAGACTCTGTGTACCCGCAGAGCTAACGTGGGGCTGGAGTCTGAACGTAACCGTGCCCGTTCCACTGCACCCAATAGCAGCCGACCTGCTTCCAGGGGTGCACACCGGAGAGCAGGCAGCGGCGGTTCCAATGGATGCTTTCTCCCGCTGAAGTCATGAGGCCGCCCCAGCACAGCCCTCATGTGAGTCATATGAAAGCTCCAGCGCGGTTGACCTCTGGCAAAAAGGCAGTGACCGAGGACAGGAGAGGCCGAGGCTCAGGAGCGTGCTTTCTCCTTGAGCCTGGAAGACCATGGGTCAGGAGCTGTGCGCCAAGACTCTCCGGCCCGGCTGCAGCTGCCATCGCTGCTGGGAGGGAGGCGATGCACGCAGCTGTCAGAGGAGAGCGCCCGCGAGGACCGAGGCTGCCATCCAGGTACTTGTCTCCCAGCAGCAGCATCTTCCTCTGCTGATAAACAGGAGAGCAGAGGCTGACTCCCTTCTCCGCGGCAGGCAGGGTCTGGTTGTTCTGCGGTAGGTCTCAACCAATAAAAAGACATTTCTATTAAAGTCACAGGGAATTTATGGCCATTGTTATCAAATTCGGAGATTGGCTTGTAAACCAAAAGGGAAAAATAACCCTAGGCTTTGGGCTGCCTGGAACTCTGTGGACTTGAGGTGGAGAAAGGAGTTGTTATTCTCTTGAAACCTCTCCAGTACTAAAGTGCAGGGCCGCCCCGTAAAAAGCAAGCTGCAGTATTGCTATGCTGTGGATTTAAACGTTCGGTAATCAGCTTGTGGTGATTGGCAATGCATACTAGAAAATTACCCCCCTACAGAGATAAATGAAGGGGACATGGGGGGAAAAAAGTGTGAGTTAAACAGAGATAAATTCCATCAAAGAAATTCAGGTTAGCCTAAGTTTTCAAGGACATATTTTTAGGTGAAGAAAGAATGTAGTGTTTCAACAATGGATATCATTAAATTTTTTTTGTGTCTGTGTTTTTGTAAGTGATCTGACCTTCAGGAAAAGTGCCTTAATGAGGGTACAGAAGCTTAGAAAATATTTGAAAAGTGAAAAATCAGGCAAAAAAGAAAACGAAAGAATTGTTTATGTCAGCCACTAGGTCTCGACTTTGCCTACATTTTATTCCTGCACTTCCCCTTTTCCTCTAGCTAACGGACCTAAAAGAAGCATCATGTTCCATGACTTCATTTCACCCCAGGGGACGTCAGGCTGCCCATGCCCGGAAGTTCAAGAGTAAAAGGCCACGGAGTAACAGTGAGTCTTTTCAGGAAGAGGATCTGAGGCAGGGCTTTCAGTGGGTGAGTGAGCAGCTGATGCTGATCAAGAGGATTTCATGTGTGCTTGTCCAGGGAGGCTGGCCCCCCTTCCAGGGCAATTACTGAGCTGACCTTCCAAGTACATTCTAGCAAATTCCTCTGGGGAAAAAAGTCAACACTAAAAAAAAAAAAAAGTGCTCTTTCTTTTTTTCTTTCTTTCCCACCTCTCACCCCTACCTGTTCCCTTTAAGCCGACGAAGAGCCTCCTCCCTTTTGGGGCAGCCTCATCCTACTTGAACTTGGAGAAGCTGGGTGAAGGTTCCTATGCTACGGTTTACAAGGGGATTAGCAGGTGAGTGACTCATAGCTGGAGAGACTTTAGAGATAAGGACCCCTCCCCCTGGTTTGACATTGTAAAGCCAGGTGACCCGTAGCAGAAGTTCAGGATCCGTGCAAGACACCATGGCCAACAGGGAGAGACATGATGACTTAAACAACCTTGCAAGAAAAGCAAATTTCTCCTGCCCCACTTAAAATCAGCCCACTATAATGTTTATCAGCGTTTCTTCTCTTGTGTTCAATTCAAAGTAGACTTCCTCTACTACTGACCCAAAGAAGTTCAGTTGGTAAGATGTCTCTGAAGTGCTTTTCATAGCCCCCCTAAAATACAGTGGAAGTTTGCAATGGCAACCTTGCATTTGCTCCTTCATTCTTCCACTTTGCCCTCAGAGAAGAAATTGAAGTTTGTTTCTACAAAGCATGGTACATGCAAAAAGTGATTAATCCTGTATTTTCTACACTCGTAAAATAAACAAAATGGCTGAAGAATAAAAATACTGATAATCTAGATGCCAAGTGCCCATTTGGCTAACAATAAACTTTGTCAAACATATATGAAACATCTGTGAACTCCACTGCTTTTTAGTAAAAAAAAGTTGGAGTGTGCCTCGCCAGCACAGCCAAGGGTTCAGCGAGCCTGAGGGAGGGCCGGCGAAGGATGAAGAAAAGACAGACAAAGAGAATAAGCTGGGTCTGGATCTTCTGTGGGTGACTGAGTCCACAGAGCAGATCCAGACTGCAAGCTGATGCTTTATTTTATAGTCAGAGGTAAACAAGGTAATTTACAATGTTCTTGTAAGTTTCACTTGTTTTGGCAGCACTTGCTGCACCTCCCACAGCCCATTAGCTACCCAGGAAAGATCTAGGGAGCAGTCACAAGATCAAGCTTAATTATGCTAAGAGGGCTGTGCTCTCTAAGCTGGGACTTATTTGCAGCTTTGCGTGCAGGTCAGTCTGAGGCTTAACCCTATAACCTCTCCCTACATTGGAGGTCTGATTTCTTTATGTCACTTTGATGTTGAAAAATAAAATGGCTCAACTGAGGTATGTGCCCTTGACTGGAATCGAAATGGGACCCTTCAGTCTGAAGGCCAACTCTCTATCTACTGAGCCAAACTGGCAAGGGAGATGTCCAATATTTTAAGAGACAGAAAGCAAGTTAAAGAACAATATGTGCTCTATGATCTCATTTAGAAAAAAAAAGCACTCACATGTACGTATTATACATGTATAAATTTGTATGTGCATAGTGGAGTCTGGAAAAATACACAAGATAGTCTTAAAAGTAGATACTTCTAGTGGTTGATACTGGGATGGGGAAGAAAGATCACTAAAACTTTTCGCTTTATTCCTCAGCACAAAGGCATTCATTATATTTGTAATTTAAGAGCAAATTTTAAAATATCATAGAGATAGATGCCAAAAAGGCATGTGATAAAAATTCAACATCAACTACTAGTTTTTAAAACTCTGAGCAAAAAAGGAATGGGATGATACTTCCTCACTATCTTATCTAATAAAGAGGGAATAAACAAATTGACCGCCACACCCTCACAAAGATGGCGGCACCTACAGCCAATAAGGAGGGAATATGCTAATTGACTGCCACGCCCTCAAAGATGGCGGCACCCACAGCCACAAGATGGCAGTGCACAGTCCCCTCAGCCCTGCCTGGGCACCTGCCTCCAGAATCCTCCAGTCCTCTGAGCCCCCCAGGTACCCAGGGCTGCCCAAGGCTCAGGTAACCAGGGCCGGCTGAGGCTTGTGCTGCCAGCAGTGGCAGCAGCAGAGGTGTGATGGGGGCATCGCCTTCCCCTGATCTCCAGGTTGCCTCCTGCCCCTGAGGGCTCCCGGACTGTGAGAGGGGGCAGGCCAGGCTGAAGGACCACCCCCTCCAGTGCATGAATTTTCATGCACCGGGCCTCTAGTGTTATAGAATATTTCACATCAACAGACCACACACTTTTTGTTGTTGCTGTTACTAATTACTAGAGAGCAGCACCATCAAGTTAGAGATAGGCAAGAATGCCCGTTATCTTTTATAGTTAAAGATTACCGTTAATATTCTAGCCAATGCAATGAGGAAAAGAAGAGTGAATATCACTTTTTTGGGTTATAGAATTGTCTACCTAAAAACCCAAGAAACTATCAAAATCAGTATGATAAACAGTAAGATCAGTTACAAAGTAAAAATATCCTTATCAAAAGTTGTCTTTATGTATTAGCAATAACCATTTAAGAGAAAATATAGTGGGATAAATTACTCTCACAGTAGCAGTAACAAAAATCATTAGCTTCAACAAGTAGGCAGGGTTATATAAAGATTTATTAAGGGACATTAAACACTTGAAGAGCCGTAAGGACATTCATATTTTTCCCATACAGGCACTCATTCAGTCTACTAATATTTTTTAAGCACCCACTGTGTGCCAGGCACTACTGTAGCCAAAAAGGATTCCTCTAAGAAGGAGACAACCCTCCCCCCCACCGCTCGTATGGATTATACTTTCTAGTGGGGGGTGAGATAGGCAATTATTAAACTTAGTAAAATACTGAGTTTGTCAGAGAGTGAAAAGTGCTTTGAAAAAGGATAAAACAGGGAAGAGGGGTAAGAGGCAGATTACTATTTTAAATAGAGTGATAGGAGGGGGCCACACTGAGAAGGGAACACTTGAACAGACTCTGACGCAGGGAGGTGTGAGCTGTGCACATGGGTAGTGGAAGAGCTTCAGGCAGAAGGAACAGCAAGTGAGAAATCCCTGAGGCAGGAGCAGGCCTGGTGCTGGGAGGGGAGAGTGGAAGCAGATGAAGGCAGAGAGAAGACGCAGTTGCAGTAGGACAGGTGTATAGGGTCTTGTAGATCATCCAAGGGACTGTTGTAAGGATATTTGGATTAGAACATCTAATAGTGCAAAGATGTTAATAATTCTCTAACTTAGAGTCTTACTGCATTGTAAGTGTGTTCAAAAGCTACAATAATTAAAATAGTGTAGCACAAGTATAAGAAAAGACAGATCAAAGAAGTATGAGTTTTAAAAGTCCAGAATAGTCACAAATCCAAGTATTAGTAAGATCTCATATATAACCATGGTGGCACTTCAAATCAGCAAGGAAAAGAAGATGGGCCAATAAATGGAGCTGGAACAATTGTTAGCAACTTAGAAATATAAATTCCCAGTGGGTTAAAGAGTTAAATAAAATAAAAGAAATCCAGGAACTAGAAGATTAGATAAGAGAATTCTGTGTGTACATAACACTTAAGTCAGAACCCATAAGGGAAGATTGGAAGCGTCCATGGTGCCCCATCTGTCCAAGTATGTTCTACAAAGCCCCAATTTTGAGACACCTTAATAGAGGTTTTATTGAAAGAGTTACTGTGGTAAAATTGACACTGGGAACCCTGGAACAAACTAAAATGAGACCTTCATTGTAGGTGCTCTCCACATCTTTAAAATGTTTATGTATATCAGTACTATCTAAGAAAGGCTGAGAAAAATTTGAAGTATAAAGGATTTTCTAAACATATTTGACCAAAAAACTTTTTTGGAGGGGTGGTGAGAATTTCACAGAGCTATGCTCTGAATAAAACATTTTGTAGTGCCCCATGCCAGAGCAAACTGTGACCTTGAACCACAGCCTGACCTCTGCCAATAGGCCCAGGCACTGAAGCAGGTTACATGGTTTGGGGGTGGGGGAGCATTTTAGAAAATGTTGAACATCATGAAGTTTTTAAAGTTCAACCTTTCAAAGACATGATAAGGCAAACAAAAGAAATTGTTGAAGAGTATATGCAAAATAGTTTAGTAAAAAGGTGGGCAAATAAGGCAAATCATAAAAGAACAGAAAAGACCAATACATATATGAAAATTCAGTTCCACAAGTAAAGAAATAGAAATTAAAATGTGATAATCCTTTTTATCTATAAACTAGAGGCCCAGTGCATGAAATTCATGCACGGGTAGGGTCCTTAGCAGCTGCTGGCTACTTACCAGGGCCTTCCTTCATTCCGTGCTGCCCCCTGGTGGTCAGCGCATATCATAGCAATCGATTGAACTCCCAGTCAATTGAATTCCCCAGGGGACTTTTATATATTAGGCTTTTATATATATAGATAGGCCAAAAAGATTAAGATAAAAGCATGCTCTAAAAAACAAACCCCACAAATGTGTAGCTATCCCACCCTCAAGGAGGTGGAGCACAACTCCTCACTCCTTAAGTGTGAGCTATTCATAAGGACATTCTTCCCTAAGTATAGTTTTGGGGGTTGGGGTGGGGGGTAACTACAGGGAAGAAATCTGACAAACATTACCTCAGGCAGGTGATTAAGGCCAACATCAAAAAACCATAATTATGATGATATGTGCCCTTACTATGGTGTGATGAAAACGGTACTCTACCTCCTCAAAACCCCTAACCCCAGTGTTATAATCATAAGAAAACCTCCAATAGAGAGGTACCCTACAAAATTCTTGACTAAGGTGCCAAGGTGCTCAGAAACAAGGAAAGTCTGGAAAATCGTCACAGCCAAGAGGAGCCTAAAGAGACATGACAACTACATGTAATCTGGTATTCTGGATGGGATCCTGGAACAGAAAAAGGACATTAGGCAAGAACTAAAGGAATCCTGGTAATCATATTGCAATATATAAGTGTATCAAATCAATACATTGTACACCTTTAACTTGCACAACATATGCCAATTATATCTCAATTTAGAAGAAGACTAAGATAAAAACTTGATTGATTTCATAAATTTACACATCTACTGATATCTACTTCAGAAGAAATAAAAAGAAATAATAGTTACTGTAAGAAAACATTTTGAAATAAAATGGAAAAGTCATAAATGCTATAAAAAGAAAAGGTAATATATACCAGCAAATGAATGTTTAAGACTTAAAGATCATCTGTACTCTATCACTTTTGTGCACATGTGCATTTTGTCTTCCATGTGCACACAGTTTACAGCTGACCCTCAAACAACATGGGTCCACGTACACAAAGATTTTTTTCAACAAATACCATAAATGTATTTTCTCCTCCTTAGGATTTTCTTAGTAACATTTGCTTTTCTCTAGCTTACTTTATTGTAAGAATGCAATATACAATACATAAAACATACAAAATATGTGTTAATTGATTGTTTATGTACAAGCAAGGAGATTGTTAGGAGGTTAGTACAATAATTCAGAGGAAAAATAAGGATGGCTGAAATAAGTTCACAAAGGGTGGTAAGGATGGCTGAGATAAGTGCACACAGGAAAATAAAAGGAACAATATACATCAAAATATTATGAGGAAGGATCTGATTGGGGGTGGGGGCATTCTCTGATTTCTGTATTCTCCAAATTATTTTTAGAATGAACATGGATCACTTTGGTAAAGGGAAGAAATGTTTTGGTATACATATACATATTATATGACTTTTAAGACTTTTTATTTTAAAAATGTGTAGATTCGTATGCTAGAATATATTTGGAAGGAAAAGTTAATTATGATAAATTGTAATGAGCCATCTTAATGTGCGCCCTTTCCCCCCATTCTTCTAGAATAAACAGACAACTAGTGGCTTTAAAAGTCATCAGCATGAATGAAGAGGAAGGAGTCCCATTTACAGCCATCCGAGAAGGTAAGAAGAGTGAAATGGACCCAACCGATATGTGTTAATTCATTGATTTGGAGGTCGGAGGGAGGGTGAGAGGGAATGCATTGAGTCTATCCCTTCAGTATCTAGCTTTTGATACTTCTAGAAGTAATATTATAATTGTAATTTTGTTCTTCAGACCAGTTTTTCAAGTATATTTATACTATCATTTTGCTACTCATTTTTGAGGAAATTAAGAATCAAAAGTATTGTATTAGTTGACCAAGACTATAAACTCAATGAGTATTTATTTAGTATCTTCCTATGTGTTTGGTCCCATACTAAGAGTTTAAGGTTATCCTACATAATAAAAGGTTAATATGCAAATGACTGAATGGTGGAATGATTGGTCACTATGATGCTTGCTGACCACCAGGGGGCAGACACTCAATGCAGGAGCTGCCCCCTGGTGGTCAGTGTGCTCCCACAGGGGGAGTGACGCTCAGCCAGAAGCCGGGCTCATGGCTGGCGAGCACAGCGGCAGTGGTGGGAGCCTCTCCCGCCTCCGTGGCAATGCTAAGGATGTCCGACTGATGGCTTAGGCCTGCTAAGCCATCAGTCGGACATCCCCCCAGGGCTCCCAGACTGAGAGAGGGCACAGGACAGACTGAGGGACCACCCCCCAAGTGCACGAATTTCGTGCACCGGGCCTCTAGTATCTAATAACCTCAGAAAAATCCATATAAAAGATAAAATTAATAACATAATTACATAAATTCTTAGTAAACAATTTACTTGAAAATAATAAGTGGTTTAGATAGCATTTGAAAAACTCTTTGGGAAGTTATGTATGTTTAGTGTTGTGCCTGTATTGTCTCTGAACCCTGGGGAGTATAGCGAGTGGGTGAGGATGGACTTGGGTTTGAATCTTAGATCTACCAATTACTACTGTGACTGTGGGTAGATTACTCTATTTAAGACTTGGTTTATTGAAGAAAGAGGATAATAATATTACCTATTTCTCTGAGTTGTTATGAGGATTAAATGAGAATATGCATTTAGAGCACTAATCACAGGGTCCATTTTCAGAATTCAACAAATGCTGGCCATTATCATTCCATTCTTGTTTTATTTCCCTCAGTGATGACCTGTTCACCACCAAAAAACCACTATAGTGAATATAAGTCTTTAAAATTCCATGTATTAACCTTTTACAAGAGCCATTTAAAATAAAATGAGAATGGGATTGCTGTCCATTTCATCAAAAACCCAGAGAAATGGCTCTTCCCTGGCCTCCCTTTCCCCCTGTTGAACTACTTCATTCTCCCTTCCCTTCTGTATGTGCACATCCTGTGTGCACCACCGCCGGGGATTGTGATGGATGAGAAGAAAAAGCCCGATCTTTGCTCTATATCATTTTCAGATGTAACAGAGCAGATGGTTCCAGTTACAACCAGTGTTATAATGGAGGTTAAAAAAACACACAACACAAACTGAGATGAGAACCAGTTAGCATCCGTGTGGCTAATGGAGTCAGTAGATTTTGAAAGGAGCTTGGAAGGACGGGTTATGCAAACAGGCATGGAAAAAAGCAATTCAGAAAATGAGTTTATAACCGAATTTGATGGCGCTTTCAAAGGTCTTTCAGAGCCCCTGGGAAATGTGTTCTTTTGAATTTAACTGGAAGGGCCAAATGGCTGTCAGGTTATCTGGGGATTCAGCCTGGTAGGATCAGGTGCATTCTGGACGAAAGCATGGTTTTAATATAATGGAAATTGCATTTACGAGTGCACTTATTGGTGGTCCCCATTAAAGAATGATCAGATTTAGAAAGAGATGTATGTAGGTTAAGGAGCATTTCTGCATGTAACACAAGTCCCCAGGTCACCAGCAGAGGGAGGGACTCTTGACCCAGGTTCACCCCATCCTCCATGCACTTGTCTGTTGCTTCAGACTTGCCTCACTCCAAGATTTTGCCCGCAGCCAAGTTTTTCGGGGTGATATCTGACAAGTCTTTTCGCCAGTGTTGCCACCCGATGCTTCTCAGCATGGTTCAGGAAAGCTGGGCCCGTATTGCTCTGTATGTGAAGCGTTCCTTTTATTGCATATTTACCAGGAGTTGGCTCTCCATCGCAGGTGTTTGCAATTACATGTAGGCTTCGTCTGTGGACTTTGTAGGCTTGCTTTATGGACTTACCTTACTGAATGCGTTGCTTTACAATATTAAAAACCACACAAGGATTTGCGACACATTGCAGGTCGTCAGGCATCTAATTTCCAACGATGAGTGTTTCCTTTTCCCACCCGTGTAGAAGCTGTGGGCCCTTGTTAGAGCAGCGCTCTCCCCTCAAGGAGATAGAAGGCCTCACTGGAAAACATTGGCACTGTCCCATTTTTCCTGTAAGAACTTTAAGGATGTGAGGCCAGGGAAACGGGAGGTTAAATGGGAAGGGCTGGAAGGCAAAATAGGAACAGCTGGAATTCATTAGTTAAAATCCAGGGTCACTAGCAAAAAAGGCAACTGAAAGCCACGTGCAGAAAAACTGAACGAGTAATGCAGACTTCTTTAAAAAGCCTTGAAGAAGGAATTACTTTTCCTGACCAGTTTGGCTGGACTGATGATATAGCAGCCAAAGATTTATTGAGTATGATCTTACTGTATGTATGGTCTCTATATAAGTAGAATACCTGTGGCAGTTTAATAATCTGGTCATTTGGAATGCTTATTTGATCTTAACATGTAATATGAAATTAGCAAAAGTATGAACAGCACTAAGGGAAACATATTTTAATTCCCATGCCACATAATTTTCCCATATTACCTCTTTCCATTCTCTTAACAGCCTTTGAAGATAGCTATTCTTCTTCTTCTAATGCGTAGCTGTAATTCAAACCAAATCTCTCTCATTCAAGCATTTGTACACTGTCTGTGCATTCACGCTACAACTTACTGAGCGCCTACGATGGCCAGGAATTTTGCTGGCCACTGGATGCACAGTAGTGCACAGAATAGACACAGTCTCTACCCTCATTCCTTTGCTAATTAAAAGGATTAGCTACCTTCCAGCAACTTAGAAAATCTTCCATAAGTGGCTCTAGAGTTATATTTTAAATGTTTATTTTTACAGCTAGGAGTAGGCTGATATTTGAAGTTTTTATATAAGAATATGTTCCCTGGTATTATTAAACTGTGTATCAATAGTTTGATAATGTGTATTATTTTAAATCTCTTCCCAAAAAAATTAGAACCTTTTGGTTTAAACCCAGGACTTTCAGCCTGTTAGCAGCATTTTTTTAGGAAGCAGTCATATAACTAACCTTTTTTTTTTAAATATATATTTTATTGATTTGTTACAGAGAGGAAGTGAGAGGGATAGAGAGTTAGAAACATCAATGAGAGAGAAACATCCATCAGCTGCCTCCTGCACACCTCCTACTGGGGATGTGCCCATTAGCAAGGTACATGCCCTTAACCGGAATCAAACCTGGGACCTTTCAGTCCACAGGCCGACACTATCCACTGAGCCAAACCGGTTAGGGCTAACTAACCTTTTCTGATGTCTAGGCATATGACATAATTCCCCTCCCCCCAACACACACACACACACACACACACACACACACACACACACACTGTCTTTTTTAAAAACCCTTACACCAACTCTAGTAGGTAAAGTGTGTTGTTTTTGTTGTAGAGATGAAAGAATCTGAACTTAAGAGAGGTTAGGTAAGTTGACTGAGGTCTCAGAACTAGGAATCAGAATTGTTAGGTAGTAGATAAAATTATTGTATTGTGATAAATGTAGGACTTCTTAACTCAAGCATTTCTTCTTTAGCAACAGTAAAAAGTAAAAATCTGTTTTTTATGATACATTTTGTATAAATGTTAAGCAAAATGCAGAAGAAACATTTAAAAATATATATATATCATACTTGTCAATTTTGATTCTATCATGAACTCTACAGCACCAGTAACTGCAGTGCTTAAATTAGAAACAGTTTTAGCTAAGAATCTTTTAAGATCATTCTCTAGTAAAAAAAAAATTACAAAGTAATTATTCCCAGTTCATATATGAGAAAACTGAGCCAAAACTAGACTAAGGTTCCCCTAAGGTCATACAGTAAGGTACAGAATACCAATTAGAACCGCTGATTCATTGATTACCACAAATAGATTGGGCAGGTCAGGTTGACAAGAAGTTATTCATTAAATGCAATCAAACCACATCGAGGACATAGCATACTTACATGTGCATAGTTACATTTTTTATAAAACAAAATGTTGCCAGGATGATGCTATGTGATCAAATTACAGTTCCAAATAAATCGGATAATAACTACTTATTTAGCATTTGTTTTAATATTTACCTTGATGATTTCTTTTCTTGGAATGCATAACTTGACTCACTGACTTGATCTGTGACACCTAGGCCAGAGGAAATGCAACATCAGGAAATACAAACTCTTTTTAATTCAATGCCCAGTGGGGTTGGGGAAGGAATTGGCTCCATTATTGACTCTTACATAAACTCATTTCAACTGTCAGGTCTTCATTAATTCACAAGCCTTCTGAGCATCACGTGCCCAGCCTGTGCTGCGGGCTGGAGATGCAAAGACAGGGACAGGAACAGGACATTCCTTGAGGAGCTCACAGCCTAGAAAGGGTGTTGACTACCATATATAACTGTGCGCTAGGACTTGAGAGTAAGCCTTGTCCTTCCTGGTAATCATCTTTCCTTTAGATGATAAACTAAAGCAGAATAGCCCTAGCTGGTTTGGCTCAGTGGATAGAGTGTCGGCCTGCAGACTGAAATGTCCTGGGTTCAATTCCAGTCAAGGGCACGTGCCTGAGTTGTGGGCTCAATCCCCAGTAGGGAGCCTGCAGGAGTCGATCAATGATTCTCTCTTATCATTGATGTTTCTCTCTCTCCCTCTCTCTTCCTCTCTGAGGTCAATAAAAATATGTTTTAAAAAAAATAAATAAATTAAAGCAGAACAGAATAGAGTAACCTCAAAATTTCATGACCCATTGCACCTGCAAAGCATCAATTTTCAAAAAACTTGAATGAACCACAAACCCCAATGAAATGAACAAAACCAAGAAATTAAATATTCTCATATAATTGCAAGATAAAAATAACTTTTTCCCTAAGTTATTAAATATCTTACATATATGAGAATCTAATTAAATTCCATGTAATGTTAAACCAGTTAGTCATCCTAAACACCTTTATGGACATTTAAAATAAAGAAAGAAATACTTTGCATTTTAAAAACATGCTTAATAACTTTCAGTTGTGGGTTATTTTTCTTGATCTTTGGGGTTCTGCTGTTTTTTCTCAGGTTTTCTCTTTGGCTTTTCTGGGTGTTCTCATGATCATACCAAGTGAATATGTGCAGAATTCTTACAACAATGCCTGGTATGTGGTAAATGCTCAGTGAGTGTTAGCTATCATCATCATCATCATCATCATCGTTATAAAAGTATTTTGGAAGCCCTCAAAGAAATTCCATCGTGATCCCATTTGTCTGGAGCTTTAAAGACTCCCCGATTTATCTTTGTGTCTTTTCTTTGAAGAGAAACAAAAATTAGTAGACTCAGAATATGTGAATTATAAAAACAATAATTTTACAGGAATCAGGATGCTCTGGTTTTAAGACCTCTCCCTTCTCAGTTGGCGTTGCATCCCTCGGCTGCTTAGCATGCAGAAGACACCACATCCTGCTGTGAAGTTTATGAGGCAGCCTTGAAATTAGAAGAAAGATCTTCCCTTTCTGGGTTTGAGATCCACACATCTGAGGCTGTAGGCATTTTAGATTCCTCTGGTGGATGGACCAAACAATATACCAACACCATGAGATAAATACTTTAAACATCATCTACTCTTTCATGTAAATTCCCGATTACTAGTCATTAAAAGTCACAGTTTCCCTGTAAGTATTTCAGTAGTTTTTGGGTGTTAAAAAAAAAAAAGCAGTAGTAGACACGGCCATAACACAACAGTCATAATCTAATGAGGAAGACAGCTAAAAGAAACAAGAAATGAAAGCACCACCAGCCAAAACACCCTATACCAACCAATTATAGCTACAGAAATGATATAGGCAATTAGTGACCACTGACTCAATAGTAAATATTTATTGAATGCTTATAATATAGCAGATGTTGTTCTAGAGACACAGAAGACATAGCAATAAGCAAAAGACAAAAGTGCCTGCTCTTAATGGAGTTTATATTCCTAAGGGTGGAAACAGACAATAAACAGGTATATAATATGTCCGTATAACAAATGCTACAATATGCCAGGGGTGATAAGTTCTATGAAGAAGATAAAGCAGTGCACAGGGATGGAGATCACTGGGGTGGGGGTGTCAGGGAAGCCAAGACTTTGAGCTGAGACCTGAAGAAAGTGAGGGAGGAGGCATGCAGTGAGCTGAGACAAGAAGGTTGCAGGCAGAGACAAGGGTGACTGTGAAGACCCAGGGAGGAAATGTGTTTGGAAATGTCCAAGGAATAGGTAGGAGGCCAGTATGACTAGAGCAAGGAGAGGGAGTGTGAGTTGACGAGGGCAGAAATTATCAAGACCTCTGTATGAAATAAAGATTTATAGTCACTGATATTCGCAGTGAGCCTCATCCTAAGTGAACATCAGACTTTGAGCTTTTTAGCAAATGATAGTTTGGAGCCATTATAATTAACAAAACACGCCATCATAATTTTAAAAATAAGCATCAGGAATTTTAGTAACATCATATTTAAGTGAGACTAAATTTTGTATTAAAAATAAATTTAAATATCTTTACCATATTCTTAGTAATTTCAGCTTTACCATATCCATTTAAAATTGAATTTGGGTGCGTGTTTTGTAATATGGGCGGGGGGCATAGACAGAGAAAATGAACATAATTTGCAAATAAAAATACACATAAAACACCAGCATGTTTAACTGATGGTTAGAAGTCATTGTAAGTATGGAAGGTGTTGGAAACCCTAGCAGAAACAAATATAAACAAAATTTTAAAAAATTTAAATTACAATTGGATGCAATAAATAAAATATTATATTAGTTTCAGGTATGCAACATCGTGATTAGACATTTACATAACTTATAAAATGATCACCCCAGTAAGTTCAGCCTTCATATCTGACACCATACGTAGTTAAACACGGTATTATTGACTACATTCTATTTACCGTACTTTACATTCCCATGACTGTTCCAATAACTGGCAGCTTGCACACTTTAATCCCTTCTCCTTTTCACCCAACCCCCCTCCCATCTGGCAACCATCAAAATGTTCTCTGTATCTATGAGTTGACATAAACAAAATTTTAATTTATTAATCTGCGAGTGGGGATTTAGTGGGGCTCAAGGTGGAAGGGAGGGCCAAGTACCTGTTGGCTGGGATATTAATTCTAACTTGCAACCGTGTGATGCTTGACATTTGCCAGGGATCCGCGCGTGGAATCTGATTCCACCCTCATGTCAACCCTATGAAGTCAGGTCGGGGAAGACCTTATCTCTTTTTCACAGGGAGTGAACTGAGACTTGGGCTGAGATACTGCCCCCAGCTCACTTGGATAGAAAGTGGCAGGGCCAGGATTCATATTAGGGCTTCTGGCTCCACAGTCGGCTCTCCGTTAAGACACTCAATAAATATACTTGATAAATTAAGTGCTTAGTCTTGGCTGAGCGTTGTACCGGGTGGTGTGGCGGCATCTGAAAGAGAAAGTCGCTCCGGCTCTTCGCCTACAGCCTTCAGTCTGGGACTAGGGATATTAAGCAGATACCTGTACCACTGTACATGTACAAAGCAATGGACGTGTAAGAGTGAAGTAATACCTTTAGCTCATAAGGATTCAGGGGGCAAACAGTAAAGTGATACTGTTCGTCATTAGAGCAAAGAAGGGTTAATGGACAGAGTAGGGCTCCTTGGGTGGTAAGAGGTTGGCAGCTCAAACTAAGGTGAGTAAAGAAGGAAATTTGCTGGCCCGGAGATCTGGAAACTACACTCTAGCAGCGAGCCAATGATGTCACCAGGCATCCAGGCCTATCCATCCCCAGCACTGTTTCTCCCGGTCTTAGTTTCACTCCCAGGTATGGTGAGCCGGCCAGAGCAGCTCCTGGTTAAGTCCCGGCAGGCTCAGCTTTCTCAGTGGAGAAGAGAGCACTTCAATCCTGAGGACACTGGCAAAGGGGGCTCTCCCACCCGTGGGCTTTGTGCCTGTCTCTGAGCCAATCGCTGTGGCCACGGGGTGCTGTGCTCTGATGGGACGGGCCTGGGTCACCAGCCCAGTCTTGGGTAGGGATGGGTCAGCCCCACCAGAATAGCAGGAGCTGAGCAGGGAAGGGGTTGCTTCCCCAGAGGAAGATGGAGGGGCCCCCACTGGAAGGGGGAATGGCTGCCAGGAGGCAAGACAACAGAGTTTCATTACAATGGGAAAAGATCACTGAAGGAAGCAATGTTGTTCCAAAATGCGAAGGGAGCATTTGAGCTTGTTTTCAGTCTTACCGAATTCCGGAAGAAAGCTGGTGCCGGGATTCATGATATACGGGCATCCCCTGCAGAACGTGGCTTTGAGTTTTTATTTGCGTTTTACTTTTTCTTTCCCTTTAAGGCTGAAGGACACTGTTTCTTCATATGGGGACACTCAGTTGAGGCTCATCCCCTTTTTGTGCCTTTTCTGCTCTCTTCCCTTCTGTTTCATCTCTGAAACCCCCAAAGACACAGCTTTTTAACCCCCCTGCCAGGGGAAGGGGGCTGGGAGCGGGTTGGGAGAGGTTAATAGGGGGGGAATGGAGGACCTATACAATACTTTCAACAATAAAGATTTAAATAAATAAATAAATACCCCCCCAGCCAGGCACTTGCTGGCCTTTTGTGGTGACTTCTCCATTAAGGCTGCCCTTACTGACCAAAGAACAACCTGTTATTGAAGCTGCAGGAGATAGACCTTCCCCGCGCGCGCCCCCCCCCCACCCCCCCCACCCCGCCACTCACTCCTCTGGGCTCCCAAGTTTGGCTCTGTCCCCTTTTCAAGTTTGCATTTTCTCCTTCCACAGAGTTTGCACTTCTCCCCTTAAGAAGTCCCCTCCACTGTGTATTCTGGTTTAACCATTTTTCATCCCATGCTCTTATCCCTGCCTTCTCCCAGTCCCACCCACCAGCCCTGCTGAGCCCCGGTGGGACGTTGAATTTTAGAAAATGGTCACGTGTTGCAAAGTCCTGCTCTAGAAGGCAGGCCACTCCATTTCCTGCTCCCCCAATGGCCTTATCTCTCAGGCGTCCTCTCCTGTGACTCTGAAGCGGAGATGATAAGATCCCCCGAGGAAAGCATTTGCAAAGTGCTCTGAGTGCTTTGATGAAATTGATTGGGTAAATGGAAACATATTTCTTTTCAAACTGCTCTAGCCTATTAAAAAAGTAAGGTATGCAAGTGCAATGACTCACCATTTAACAAATAATGAAGGTACTTTGTCATTTTAAATATTATTTCACAAGAGATATTTCCAGCAATAAAAAACCAGAACTGCTTGCTTTGAAATGTTTAAAAAATAAATACTGCTTGATATCTTTAAAGCAGTGCTTTCGAGATTGTTCATTGAATTAACATTTTGTTGAATTTTTCTAGCTTCTCTTTTGAAGGGTCTGAAACATGCCAATATTGTGCTCCTGCATGACATAATCCACACCAAAGAGACACTGACATTCGTTTTCGAATACATGGTGAGTTGCCCCAGCATTTTACAAAGCATGAGGGAAAAGCCTGGTGCTTGTATAATGAATCTGTTAATATTTCATGGTGTGATAAAATTTTCATTACAATGTGGAAAGTGTCATGGAAATTTTTCATTATTACGATTAACAGAGCCTATTGTTCTTATGCTCATTCTTGAATCTTGCTTCTTTGCCCAATATATTTGCTGTCTCTTTCCCCTCACCAGCAGTAATTAATAAGAATTTTAAGTTTGCCTCCTAAACAAAACGTTTACACTTTCAAAAATCTATTTTTAACCACCATCTGAGCAGAGCCCAACATTTTTCATTGATAATGAAGATATAAACCACAATTTAAAACATTGTATACTAGAGGCCTGGTGCACGAATTTATGCACCAGTGGGGTTCCTCAGCCAGCCTGCAGGATCAGGCAGAAACCGTCTCTCTGACATCCCCCAAGGGGTCCCAGATTATGAGAGGGCTCAGGCCAGGCTGAGGGACCCCACTGGTGCACCCTCAGGGCTGGGGAGAGACACGGGAGGTTGGCCAGCCGCGAGGGACTGTGGGAATGCACCAGGGCGTGTCTGGCCCCTCTCACTCAGTCCTGATTGGCCGCACCCCAGCAGTAAGCTAACCTACAGGTCAGAGCATCTGCCCTCTGGTGGTCAGTGCACGTCATAGTGAGTGGTTGAGAGGCCTTAGCATATCATTAGCATATTACGCTTTGATTGGTTGAACAGACAACCAGATGACCAACATTTAGCACATTAGGCTTTTATTACATAGGATAAGTTTACTAAAGAATAACTCACTGTAGTATTTCTGAGAGGGAAAACTATTCAAATATTAGCAGAAAGAAATCATAAGGTATGTGTACTTGACTTGCCTCCGAGAAGAGTGGAAACTCCCTGTGTCATCGTGTTCAGTGACAGTCCTTTAAACAGAGCATCTTCTTGTGCTGGGGAAACAGGTTTGACCTTAGTAATGGGGCCTCAGAAAACCTGGCTGTGTACCTTCTGCACCTTATTCTCAAAAATCTGAACTTTGTTCGACCTCTGACAGTCAAATGTATGGTCTGCTGTAGGGCACTGTGCAAGCACCACTAACAACAGTCTCTCCACCGTTTCCTGTAGCACACGGACCTGGCCCAGTACATGTCTCAGCACCCGGGAGGGCTGCACCCTCACAACGTCAGGGTGAGTGCTTTGAGGGGCAGGCCTCTCTGGCTCGCCCACCACAGGAAAATTTTGAAACAGGCTGACAGTGCAAAGCAAAGTCCCAGGACACAAAATAAGAAGATGGCCATCATTGATATTCTAGAGAAAAGTTTAAAAAAAGAAAAAGAAAAAAAAGAAAGTTGTCCTTCAAGATACGGAGCAATGTTTAGTGATTTTCTGGGCAGCCTAACCTTGTCAGTCGTTGCTATCATGCAAATGTGTGCCTGGAAGCATAAGCCAATTAAAAGAATTGCACTGAAAAAAACAAACAAACAACAAAAAAAAACAAGTGAAGGTAGGCCATCTTTTATAAGAGTTTTCCCTCTTATTTGTTAAATGGCGAGTCATTGCACTTGCATACCTTACTTTTTTAATAGGCTAGAGCTGTTTATTTTGTAAGATAAATACCTTTTTCATGGCAGGCTACTGTGCTCTGTGATAAAGTTTGTGTTGTATTTGTAGTTCCCCACTAGAATTAGCAAACAAACCACCTTTGCTGGATCCTGATCAGTTACCCTTTTGCCTGTTCTATCAGGTCCTGTTATCTATGGAGCTAGCTTCCATTTTTCCCCCAGTCATTAGAATAGAAATAATAATGACCTCTTAACAGGTATAATTCTATGTGTTATAAATCATTTGTATTTTATACTTTTCATTCTCTAAAGGTTTATTGGCATTAATTAATTAACTTAGACACATGAGATTTGCATATGTACTCGTTCATTTAGCTAATAATTTATGTATTAATTTATTCATTCAAGAAATACATATTGAGGTCTTAGTACTATATTAAGTTCTGAGGTTTTACTAATGAATAAGTTGTATTTCTTACTTTCAGTGTGCTTAAAGCCCAGTAAGATAATGTGGACTTAAATGGGCAGTGAGAAGCAAAGTGATAAGGCTATGGCTATGTTAAAAGGAATATTATAAGACTCTTAATAAGGGGCTCAATCTCCTCTTAGAGGCAAGGAGGGAAATGTTGAGGAGAGAGGGGTTGAGGGGAATGAAGAAATCTTAATAGCTATTGGAGAATGGGGTAGAGAACTAACTAGGGAAACCAAGAAAGTCTAGCAGTGTATTAAATATTCTAATGAGAATGAAAATCATTAAACTATCTGCATGTTCATGGGATTTTTTTTAAACGGCAGTACTGCCATAGCCAGTATTGCTCAGTGGATAGAGCGTTGGCCCTGAGGACTGAAGGGTCCCAGATTCAATTCCGGTCAAGGGCATATATGTCGGTTGCAGGCTGGATCCCTGGCCCTGGTCAGAGGCACATGTGGGAGGCAACCAATCGATGTGTCTCTCTCACATCAATGTTTCTCTCTTTCTTCTCTCCCCCTTCCTTCCACTCTAAAAGTCAATGAAAAAATATCCTCGGGTGAGGATTAACAAACAAACAAACAAACAAACAAATAAATAAATAAATAAATGGCAGTGCTTAGCCATTTGAATAGAGGAACAGAGAAAGTAGACAGTTTATTGATTCAGAGTTGGGGTTTTGCCAGATAAGTGAGAGGAAAAGACAGTTTGGCAAGAGAATTGAAGAGAATGTCAAAAGGTTAAGCTGGTGGTCAGTGGCTTCTAAACTGAGGGAAGATAGGCAGGGTGCTGAAAGCTGGGTAGAAAGCAGAAGAGTCAAGAAACTAGGCTAGAGGTGTTGATTAAATAGAAAAACGGCTGCAGGAAAAATAACTGTGAGAAAGATTTTCAGGCTTATGTGATCACATATAAGACACTGTGCTAAATGCTTAAGAGGAAAAAAGACATAGAACAGATTTCTGCCCTCGAGACACTTAATCCAAAAACAAGATAAGAGCAATATACACCAATACTATTACATAGCATTTGTGAATAATGCCAAATAAGAAATAAGACCTAGTATTGTAGATGTGTAAAGAAGTAAAATAAATTTTCTCATTTTAAGAGGTTTCACTTAAGGCAGAACTCAAAACATACAGTCATTTTAAGAGGCTGAAATAGGGACAGATGTTACAGAAAGGAGAAATGTTGTTCACCAAAGGTACAGAGCAGGGAAAGAGAGGATGTAGTCAAGGAAGCGGATCCCAGAATCATGGACTGTTAGGGCGAGGGGGCTGACAGCGGTTTTCAGTTTTTGGGTTCTGACCCATTAGTGGGTTATGAAATCAATGTGGTGATTAGCAACCAACATTTTAAAAAATGAAATGAAATGGGTAAGAAGACAAAAGAAAATGTCTTGTGCAACTTTTGTTCCAGTTGAAACTGTACTTATATCTGGATATGGATATAAATACTGGGTACATATGCATTTCTTACTGTGGTTGCAGTACAAAGAATGCTTTAAAAACACTGGGCTGATCTAACTTCCTCGTTTTGCAGAATTGGGATCTAAGATTTGAGAAGACAAACATTTTGCCGGAGGTTATAGAACCAGCCCCTGCCATAGCTAAATATGATTCTTGGTTAGGATGCTTTTCCACTACTGCCATATTGCACCTCTGGTCCTGTTGGCCTGACATATAGAATGTATTAATGAAGCGGGGTACATAAGTCTGGGGAAATTGATTGGGTAGGTGGCCGAGAGCCTCACTTCCTAAGATGTGGACTCTATTCCTTAGACATTAGCGTTATTAAAGGGGGTTGAGTTGAGAGAGCATGACATGATCAGAAGGAAATTTATGTAACTGTGGTCTGTGGGATGGATTAAAGAGAGGAGACTGGAGTCAGAAATTCCAGTTAGGAGTTTATTGATGTGGTCTAGCCCAGTGCTTCTCAAACTTCAGTGAACCGATGAATGACTTGGGGCTCTGATCCAGGCGGCCTACGGTGAGCCTGAGCTTCTGTTTCTAACATGACCCCGGGGGATGTGGATGCTGCTGGTCCAGGAGCAAACTTTGAATATCAAGGATCTAGGTAAGAAGTAATAAAGGCCTAAATTATGGTAGTGAAGGTGAGAATGGAAAGGAATGTGACAGATGGAAACAATGAAGAGTTCATCCAGGACACGAAGAGGGAGAGGGTGGGGCCAGACATGACTGATTTTGAGTTTGATTGACCAGGAGAATTACAGCTCTGTTAATAGAAACAGAAGAAGTTGGTTTGGAGAAGAGGAGGAGTCCTGTCTTAGACAGAAGGAGCTCCTGGTTGAGGTGGGATCTCTGAAGGGAAATGGGAGCAGGCAGCTGAAGAGGACATTGGTGCCCAGGAGGGACATGTGAGCTGAAGGTGTAGACTTGAGGGTAATCTGCACAAGGAGCTTGTAGGTATAGACAAGAGAGTGGCTAACCAAAAGAGCAGACTCACAAAGGGAAAAGGACTGGTGATAGAGCTTTTGCCTTTAGGGGATAAGAAGAGGAACCGGACAGCAAGGGACAAAGGGAAGCAGCTTTTAGGAACACAGAGGATCCAGAAAAATACGCTTCTGTGGAAGCCCAGGGCAGAGACAATTCCAAGGAGGGTCTGGTTGAGACTGTCACAAATACCAAGAATACAGATGAAAATTATACTGGATTGCAAGGACTTTGTGAGGGATATATCAAGGGCATAGGGAAGCAGAAAGGAAGAAGTTAGTACGAGCAAAGCAGGTGGGAGTAGGAGTGAGTTCCCCATAGAAGAGTCAGCAGTGAAAAAAATGGGATGCCAGAGAAGGCATGGTATATTCCAAGAACTGATGATAATTCTTTTTTTTTTTTAATATATTTTATTGATTTTTTACAGAGAGGAAGGGAGATGGATAGAGAGTTAGAAACATCGATGAGAGAGAAACATCGATCAGCTGCCTCCTGCACATTCCCTACCGGGTATGTGCCCACAACCAAGGTACATGGCCTTGACCGGAATCGAATCTGGGACCCTTGAGTCCGCAGACCTACGCTCTATCCACTGAGCCAAACCGGTTAGGGCTGATGATAATTCTTAAGGCTGGAAGTTTGGAATTAACAGGGCGGGGGATAGTTTGCAATGAGACGTGAGAGGTAAAGGGGAGCCAGAGCATGAAGGGCTCAGCTATGTCATGTTATTCCATATGAGGAGCCATTAAATGATTTTAAACAAGGAAGTGATAAATTCAGATTTTTTAAATATTTGTTTGTTTATTTATTTATTTATTTATTTATTTATTTTGTAAAGCTTACTCTGATGACACTATGGTGAATAGTTTGGGAAAAGGAAATACATTTTTGGGAAATGCTATAGTCCCCTGACCTCATTCCCTCCTTGGCTTTTTCTACTTCCACACCATCCTCCCATTTCCTCTAATCATTCCCTAAATGCTGGTGTCTGTTGGGGTCCCAGCCTTGACAGGGAGGCTAATCAAGACAACAGTGGTGCAGGTATGAGATGATGGTGGAGGAAAGTGGACATATATGTATGTGATCAACTACTTAGCCAGAATTCACAACAGACCGAAGAGTCAGTAATAATTTTTCTAGCTTTATATATTTAGATGATAATGATGCTCTTCACTGAGAGAGAGAGAGAGAGAGAGAGAGAGAGAGAGAGAGAGAAGAAGAGAGAAGAGAAGAGAAGAGAAGAGAAGAGAAGAGAAGAGAAGAGAAGAGAGAAGAGAAGAGAAGAGAAGAGAAGAGAGGAGAGAAGAGGAACGTGGATTTTAGAGGGAAATAGTGAGTTAAGTTTTGGATATTCTGAGTTTGATGTGATTATAGGATGTCCAAGTGAACTTCAGACTCTATGGGTCTCAAGTTCAAGAGAGAGTCTGAGTTGGAGATAAAGATTTTGAAATCTTCAGAATACAGTTGTTAACTGAGGCAGTTAGTAGGTAAGATGGCTAAGGGCGAGTATGTGGAGTGGTAAGAGAAGGTCCAGGATGGAGCCCTAAGGAATCTGAACATATGAGAGATCAGTGGAGGAAGCGGATAGAACCTGTAAAAAGAGCAGTCAGAGAAGTAGGAGAAAAATGGTAAGATTGTGTTACCAAGGAAGAGCTTCAGGAAGGTCAACAATTCCGAGTGCTGCAAAGAGAAGGAATGGAGGTTTCCATTGGATTTCCTTAGCAACAGGCATTGGTGACCGTGGTGAAACAACAACACGTCACGAATGACATGATCAAAACAGTTGCCTATGATGGCAAGACCTACTGGGTTATCATGGAGTGAGGGGCTGAAGCTGAGTGGAGAAGCAGGTCACTGGAGCTGAGGAGGTCAGCTTGCCATGCTCACACGGGCACTGATGTCCAGGAAGCAACAGCTGTGATCCAGGGGCCCAAGTCTTGAGAGAATGATGGAGGGTGGTGGGCGTGTGGATGATAGTGACAAGAGGAGTAGAGGAAGATGTAGCTGGATGGCAAGAAAGTCTAAGCAACAGGGGATTTTACTTAAAGGTAGAGAAGTAATGGTTTTGAAGTGGGATTGAGGGGTCAGGAGGCAGCTGACCGCACCTCACTGCCATCAAATGTATGAGTGAGCTGTAGAAAAGCTAGCACCCACTTAAGAATGCTATAAAGGAGCAGGGAGCTCAAGGTCCCATTGCAGGAGAGGAGCCGGAAGAAAATCCATCAGAGGTTGAGTTGTAGAGAGTTTTAAATCCAGGACTGAGGAGTGAAGAGTGAGCCGTGAAAAGGTTTGGGAGAGGAAGGAACCATGGATTAAATGAAAGGAAGCGCAGAGCAAACTAGAGATGAGCTTATGGGAGGAAAAGAGAATAGTCAGCGGGGCTTCTATTTTGAGTAGTGACCACAGAAGACATGATGGAAATCGCCTGGGATTTAACAAACCCCAGGGACCCCTGGTGACTGGAGCACTCGGGCTTCCCTGCAGGACTTGGCTGACTAATCTGATTGTGTTTTGAGGGATTCCAGCCCAGATGGCAGTAGCTCAAAGGAATTACGTTTTGTTCCGAAGAGCCTCATGGTAACCCCTGGGGTTCGGGAAGCCTCTCTGGAAAGAGTCACCCACGATCTGGCTTGATGTTGACTGAAAAAAGCACCATCCGATTGGGTCATATTATCAGTGAAGCTTCCGCAGGGTTGAGGGAAGAATCCAGGCTGTAAAGGATTGAAGAGCGAGTGGGTGGTGAGCTTGGTCAGCACACACTGCAGTTTTGAGAAGTGTGGCTGTGGGACTCCATACCTTACCACACGGGTGCTTTACTGTTTACACATGCTTGCAGACAGATATGTGGAGCCAAGGAGGAAAGAGACTGAGAGCAAGAAGGTGGGAGGCGGGTGTGACTAATTAGTGAGAACAGTGTCTCCTTGGGACATGAAAGGCATTTCAGCGGGGCCGGGGGGGCCCCCCCGCCCCGCCCCGGCCCAGAAGCTCTGTGGCTGACTCAGCCAGCCCACTCCCTTTCCCTGTCCTGTTTTGACTTTCTGTCTTTCCTCCAGCTTCCTAGGATGGTGTCCTGGAGTCAGGCACGTCTGAATTTGAGCTGTGGCCCTGACTCTTTCTAGACATATTTTCAAAGTTTCCTATTTTTCTTATCTGTGAATTGAGGACAAGCATACCTTCCTCACCTGGGTGTTTTGGGGATTGATTACAAAAGGTGACAGGCATTCAATAAACGGTATTTTCCCTTTCTTCCTTCTTCTGTCTCTCCCTCACTGATCTCCATCTTTCTGTCTTCTGCCCCTCAGCTGGCTCCATCTCCCTCTTTCCTATACTGTCCCATTGAAAAACATACTGTGGCAACATATCTTTCAGCTGGGATTTCAGTTGGATTTTTTTATATTGCATTCTCCATAAACATTATAACCAATTGGAAGGTTTAAATGATGGTATAAGAATTTTGTGTTTCGGTAGCTTAGTGGTTTGATGAGTGGAAAAACAAATAGTGTGTGTATTTGAAGCACTAAGAAGATAAAGCTTTGGGAAGATTCATAGGACCAGTGAACATTTGAAGTAGGAGTTTCAAGAAGTTTTTTAAAATATATATTTATTGATTTCAGAGAGGAAGAGAGAGGGAGAGAGAGAGAAAGAAACATCAATGATGAGAGGGAATCATTGATCGGCTGCCTCCTGCACACCCCACACTGGGGACCAAGTCTGCAACCTGGACACGTGCCCTTGACTGGAATTGAGCCTGGGACCCTTCAGTCTGCAGGCCAACTCTGTCCACTGAGCCAAACTGGCTAGGGCTCAAGATATTGTTAACATTCCTAAATGGTTTATGAAACTGATGTGGGATCTGCATCGAACCTACAGGGCCACAGAGTGCTACCCCCGCCCCCCAGGCTCCTGCTTCCGTCAGACCAGGCTGCTCATGAACTTGGCTCCAGTGTCTCCAAGTCATTGTTAGATTGGTACAGGTCCTAGCATCTCTGCAGTTCCTAGTTTCCAAGGTGTGATGGGAAAAGTGGATTTATCCACACAGCTCTGTATCTGCTATTTTGCCTGCGTCCACAGGAAACCTGGGGCTGGTGCTTTCTTTTCTAAGCTGTCAGAACATGTTTGTAGTTGGCATTGGTCTTTGTAAACACTGATGTTGGTATTTGAATTCTCAGTTGCCAGTGGCGCTGGAAAAATAGCAAAAGATACTTGGAAAACGAAGCATTCTTTTCCCCCTTAAACTTGTATAATGGTGGGGATCTAAAAACGTCTGGTCACTGTGCCTATAACCATGTGCAACCTTTAAAATTTGGGGCCCTGAATGTATTTTTTCTGTTGTTTCCCTTTCCCTCTTCTTTCTTCTCTCTGCTATTTATTCCTCAGTCTCTTCTGATTTATTTATTTTTTTTTGGGGGGGGGGAGTCTAATTTCTTTTGGTCTCTCTTCCCTCTTAATCTCTACTGTATATTTCTCTTATTTTCAATTTTCAACCTAAGACTTTAAAAATAGGTTTAAAAAGATAATGGTCCCTTTCTTCCCTTTTACTATCTAAGGATACGTTTCCCAGTCTGGTCTCCGTGTGCTGTGTTTTGAAAAGGCTTTCATATCAGAGAGCTTGGGAAATGTACGCAGTTGTAAACCTTAGAATATCATTTCCAGGTCACCTTTGATCTTACATGCCAAGTTCGTCGGTGGGGGAAAAATTAAATCTCTCAAATCTAAATCAATAACTAGTGTTCCAAGAGAAACTTCAAAGTTTCACTCTAGATTTTTAAGGACGGGTAATTCCTTCAATACCAAAGAAATGAGAAGTCAGGGAAAGCCAGAATCCCTTTGTTTAGGACATGGTCTACTTACTTGGTTTTCCCGGTCCTTTTTCCCTCCTCTGAATATAAAGTCTTCTCTCTCTCTCTTTTTTTTTTCTATCTCTCAAGAGACACTTTTACTATATTCTACGGATGACTGTTTTTGATTTAGAGGAGAAATCCACACATAGTGGCTCAAATCTGTTTAGATAAGGTGTTCATTCCTTCCAGCTTTTCATGTTTCAACTTTTGCGGGGCCTGGCGTACATCCACCACCAACACGTTCTTCACAGGGACCTGAAACCTCAGAACATTCTCATCAGTCACCTGGGAGAGCTCAAGCTGGCTGACTTCGGTAAGCTGCCCCTCGAGTCTCTTTCTGGGCTGTGAACAATGATGCTTTTGTGTACACATGTTTAAAGCATTGACGAGTCCTGGCCTTTGAAAAGTTGAGGCCCAGGGAGAGCGATGCTTTGTGAGGGTATCAAACTACCATATAGGAAGTGTGAGGCAAGACATGGAGAGACTGGCAGCTCTCTGGGATCATATCAAGCTCCAGTCTGGTCAGATCCTAAAACTTAGGCACCCCTACTAGCCTACTGCCTTTTTTGATGTAGAGACATTTGTAGAGTGAACTGTACTTGGTAGGTTTCTGTAAATCTAGGTGGAGACACAAATTCTATCAGAGTAGATTGAGGATATCCCAGGATGACAGGATCAAGCCCCAGATTGTCGGGTAGACTCTTCCTGCAATGAAGGCTCTTTGTATCTATATAGGTGAGGCTTTTATTTCCACCAAAGTGATGCCAATTTCTCCTGAGTATTACTCTATCTTTCCATTTTAGCACTTAGCACAGTTTATAATCACACACACACACACACACACACACACACACACACACACACACTCATTTGTGTGACAATTTTGACTCCTCCGCTAGACTATGGGCATTATGATGGCAGCCTGGGTCCATTTTTGCTTAATGTTGTAGCCCTAGTGCAGCCTTGGGCAAACTACGGCCCGCGGGCCAGATCCGGCTGTTCTATCCGGTTCTCTTGGTCTCCCCTCTGCTCCTTTACTTTGAATTTATATTAGTTCACACAAACACTCCATCCATGCTTTTGTTCCGGCCCTCCAGTCCAGTTTAAGAACCCATTGTGGCCCTCGAGTCAAAAAGTTTGCCCACCCCTGGTCTAGTGCCTGGCACCACAGTAAGTGCTCAACAAATATCAGTTGAAGAGCTGGTTCCGTGTGAGCTGAGGAGCCACTCTTCCCTGTTTGGCAGATGTCAGATAGTTGTACTGTCGCTGCAGCACTTTATTCTGAGATGGTAGCTTTCATCCGGGTAATGTACACATTTAACAGACATTCATTTATGCATGCCCCACAACAGTGACTCATCTATTGACTATTCTTCCGGCTGTAGACCATGTGGTTCTGTGAGATCAGTGGCTGGCTGACCAAGTGCTCTCATTGTACAGAGGAGGACTTGAAAATGACTCATCTAAGGTCCTACCAAACTAACCAGTTTGGATTAGCAACCCCCGCCCCCGCCCTTTATCTAACTGGGGATTCCTGGACTGCAGAAATGGAGGGCGGCCGTATTGGTTATGAATTGAGTTCAGAAATGGAGGGCGGCCGTATTGGTTATGAATTGAGTTCTGTCGCTGTTACAGAGACCCAGAATTACAGAGGAGGAAACATGCTAGAAGCTTACTTACTCTCACATAACTGTCTGAGCTGAGCAGTCAGAACGTGTAAGGTGGCACCCCGGTGTGTGGTGCACCCTCCTTCTGTCTGTGGCCCACCGTCCCCAGGGTGTTGCGCCCCCCCTCCCCCTTCAAGACACTGCTGCCTCCTTCTTATTACAGCCGGGAGGAGGGAGATCTGGAAGTTCACATATCACTTCTGTTCATATTGTGCAGGAAAGATTTAGTCACTCATTACACTTAGCTGCCAGGAAGGCCACATCCAGCTGCAAAGTCGGCCAAACTTTGAGAAATGGACTTGATGAAGAAGTGCACAAGGATTAAGAAAGTTGGGTAGTTTTATTCAAAGCACCCAGAGTGTGTGTATTACTTTTTTTTTAAAATTTCTTTATTGATTAAGGTGTTACATATATGTCTTTATTCCCCCATTACTTCCCCCACCCCCCCACTCATGCCCTCATCCCCCTGTTGTCTGTGTCCATTGGTTAGGTTTGTATGCATGCATACAAGTCCTTTGGTTGATCTCTCCCCCCCGCCCCCGGCCTTCCCTCTGAAGTTTGATGTATTACTTTTTAAATATTGTTTACTCAGCCAGCTGTACCCTCCTTGGTAGAATGTGTCACTGTGGCTCTCCGGAGACCCCAGGACAATGAGTGCTGTGCTTTTCCCCTTTGGCCAGGTCTTGCTCGGGCCAAGTCCATTCCCAGCCAGACATACTCTTCCGAAGTTGTGACCCTCTGGTACCGCCCTCCTGATGCCTTGCTGGGAGCCACTGAATATTCCTCTGAGCTGGACATATGGTAAGAGCTAGTGCCCCGAAATAGGAGCCACCCTACCCTGGAGGTTACTTTATCGTCTGTAGCACATTTTAAATAACAATCTAATGACAATCACATTTGTCTACAGAAACGTAAAGTGCTTTCAAATACCTAACCCGTTTGATTTTTCCGATCATTCTACAAGTTTTTACAGTTAAAGAAACTGAGACTCAGATCGGTCTTGCCCAAGGCATCTGAATCCTATGTTCTTTCTACCATGCCTCACCTCCTAGCTCTTCTCTTCAATCCTTCGTCTCTTCTCCTTGTCCTCAGAGAAACACACATGCACTCCCAACACACACACACACACACACACACACACACACACACACGTCTGTACATGCATGCTCACACATGTCCAGACATAGTTCAGAACCTGGTGGCAAAAGCATAATGACCAAGAATCAGGAGACCTGATTTTTATGTCAATTCTGCTTCTAAGCAGTCTCTCTGGATTATGTTATCTTGAAAAAGCCATGTATCCTCCTTATGTCTGTGTTTCTCTATTTTTAAAAGGAGGGTAACAAACTCTCCCCTGGAGGGGTTAAATGGGATTGTAGTTCAAGTGTAAGAACAAGATAGATGGTGTCAAGTAGAACCACATTGTCGGGGAGGCTCTTGGATTAAAGGGATGTGGTGATGAGTGTGGGCTCTCAGGCACTCCTCATTCTTAGGGCAGTGGTGTTATGTTATCTAGGCCTTATTCCTGAAATATCTCAGGCATTTGGGGGCCACAGTTAGATGTGCGGTGACCGCAGTCATAGCCACCTCCTCAAAGGTAAAAAAATACATGGACTTCTTTCAAGACCTTAGAAGGTCATATATAAACAGTAGGCCCTGTTTTTTTTTAAAAAAATCAATAATGGATTAAAAGCATTAAACAATATCCTAAAAGACTAAGCTAAGCTTTAAATTTCCCAAAGAATTGAGAAAGGTTGCAGAAATTTCCCCGAGTGTATCTGAAGCATTGACTTCCTAATCCCCGGTGCCAGCACACAGAGAAGGGTTAGCGCGGGGGGTGGAGACCATTGGATGGTATTCACCAGCTCAGTTTCTGAGTTGGCTTCTCTCATAGTTGACCATTGCTAGCAACCAGGATGATTTTAAACCATTTGACAGTTTTCCATTACTTCTATTCTTCTCCACTTACTGTTTAAATTATACCTTTTATATCTGTTGCTTTAAAGACAAGAAGCAAAAAAGAATGTGAATACTTAAGGACAAGCTAATGAGAAGCTTTAAAATGACAACAGTTCTAAAAATTTGCCTCAAGATACAACTGACAGATTCTTTGTTAATCCTCACTGAGGATACTTTTTCCATTGATTTTTTTATTTAAATATATTTTATTGATATTTTACAGAGAGGAAGAGAGAGGGATAGAGAGTTAGAAACATCGATGAGAGAGAAACATCGATCAGTTGCCTCCTGCACACCCCCCACTGGGGATGTGCCCGCAACCAAGGTACATGCCCTTGACCGGAATCGAACCCGGGACCCTTCAGTCCTCAGGCCGACGCTCTATCCACTGAGCCAAACCGGTTTCGGCTCCATTGATTTTTTTAGAGAGAGTGGAAGGTGGGGAAGAGACAGAGAGAGTACATGCCCTTGACCAGAATCCTTCAATCCACAGGCCAACGCTCTATCCACTGAGCCAAACCGGCTAGAGCTAACCAGATTCTTAAGTTACATTTGTCTGGTCAAAGATGTTTTAACACATATCAAGATGTCTCCTATACGTGAAAAAATCATTAAAAAGTAAAAATGTGGCCATTATATCCAAATTGACTTTTTAAAAATTGGGGATAAAAACAACCTGTTGTTTGGGGGGGAAGAAATCTGCTTGCACACCTCAATCTGACAGCTTTTATTTATATACGTACAAAAGTCTAAGAATAAGCCAGTTGATTATTTAAAATGCAAACCAAATATTAGCTTATGAAAACATTTCTTTAGAAATAATAAAATACAGTTAAATTTAAATTTTAAAAATATATATGTATATTCTGTCTCTAAACCAGACACGGGATAAAAATTATTTTTAAACTTGTTTATCAAGAAATCGTCTGCCTTGGCTGGCATGGCTCCGTGGGGTAGAGCGTGATCCTGCACACCCCAGGGTTGGATTCCCCGACAAATTTGACCCCAGACAGGATGTGCTCATGAGGCAACTGATGGCTGTTTTTCTCTCACACTGATGTTTCTCCGTTTCTCTCTCAAATCAATAAAAACATATCCTTGGGTGAGGATTAAAAAAAAAAAGAAAAAGAAATCTGCTTTCTTTTACCCAAGTTAAAGTAAATTAAATAGCACGTGTCTACAGTCAGATGGAAAAAGTAAAAATTTATCATATGGGATAAATACACATGAATAATATTAAAGACCATATTTAATATGAATCCTTAATAATATGATGATTTGTAATAAAACGTTTTACTTACATATCCTTTATCATGCCAGACCAAAAAATGTCAAGCTGGTTCAAGGAGTTTGCAAAAGTATGTGTTATGGTGAAAGGGATTCGGAGTCAAAGTATTGGACCACGGGGATAATCTCTGTAATCTGTCAACTGAACCATTTTTATCATCCAGAAGACTATAAGAATAGAAGTGTGCATTATTAGCAAAATAAATCATACTTCTTACTCTCTCTCAGCAATGACTCTCTCGTTTGACGACATAGGGAAGGAAACGGGAGTTTCCTTTCACCCCATTTAATCTGTTTTCAGATGCACACTCTTGCTGCATCTTACAATCAGCAGCATCTCACCACAGCCATCAGCCCGGCTGCACTGTCCTTGCCATTGCACGTGTGTGAACATCCAACGTGCCAGCGTCAGGGCTTGCAGCCTGGGTGTCAGTGACTTGGAAGAGTCTTGCAGACGGAAGAGCTCCTCATATCCCCTTCCTCTCCCTCCCCCAGGAACCAAACAGTTGTGGAAAGAGAGGGAATCAGACATGTTTCGCAACGTTCTTTAAGCAGGAGTCAGAAGTAGGCTATGTAACTGCAAGGTCAGCTTGGGAGCCCAGCACCAGTGACGCTCAGTTCTTTAATGGATTATTTTAAGACCTGCTGTGTCATCAAACTCCTGATGTAGAGGACGATTCCATGGATAAACATAGACATCAAAGAGTCTGAGACAAATGCTGAATGTGGAAAAAAGTTCCAGGAACACCTAAACCAATGTCTTTCACTTGATGTTCCAGTTTTTGCATGTACGAGTATGACCTATGATAAAATAATCTGTCTAATTCAGTGTGTAACAGCCCTTTCAATAAGTATAAAGGCAGCATTCTGAGCATGTCATAGTTTAACGCGCAGGTGTTTTGTTTCTGAATAGCACATGCAATAGTGGTGCTTCTTACAATGATAGCATCTTAGGTTCAGTGGCAGAGAGTGTTCAGTTGGGAGGTTTAGAACTTTCCCCTCCTCTCATAAAATGGACAGCTAATGAGCTTGAATGAGCCAGAATGTTTGCTCTCTCTACTGTGTTCCTAAATGCTGGTTGCATTCCATTTTAACAAAAAGCTGCAGGCTCTTCTTATTTTTAGTTGACAAAGGGACTTTTATTTTTGCCCAAGATTTTATAATAGCATGTGGCCTCTACCTAACTGTCCCCAAAATATTTCCTGGGAGGAGAAATGCTAGTAGTTCAGTTTTGCAGGTCTGGTTTCCCTGAAACTGTCCGTTGACTCTTATTTCTTTTGCTAGGGGTGCCGGCTGCATCTTTATTGAAATGTTCCAGGGCCAACCTTTGTTTCCTGGGGTTACCAGCATCTTGGAACAGCTGGAGAAGATCTGGGAGGTAAGAGAAGAATTCCTCTTAGGAAGAAGAAATATCTGCGTTTCAAACTTTAAATCAAATTTGCCTTTGAGACGAATGACGCAGTCCATCTGCTTTGAGACATGAAGCTCCATGTTAAGCTCCATGTTAAGGTCATTTGTGTTTCTCGGACTGACTTACGGTGTTTGCAACAATATAAGCACCTTGGGAATGAGTGGCCAGGAAGCCCCTGTTGTCCTGTAACATCCCACGAATCCACCTGCGCCCTATATTATAGTCTCAGTCTCTCGGGGCGATTTCTGCCCTTCCTACTTAAGCACATTTCTGCCAGGCCACCCCCAGCTCGAATTCTACTATATGTTTGGCCCTGGATCTTTGTCAACTGAAGACAAGACACTAAATTGTCATAGAACTCCAATGGAAACAAAGGCTTAGCATGTTCGTATGAGAGAAATACAGTATCATGCTTCTCCAAAATCAAATTCCTAAGATGTTAAGGTGCTTTTGCGTGCGTGGTTTCATTTCTTTTATTCTTAAGTTTATTTTTAATTATGATTTACATTCCATATTATTTTGTATTAGTTTTCGGTATACAGCATAGTGGTTACAATCATATAAAGTGATCTCCCTGGTATTTCCAGTACCCACCCAGCACCATACATAGTTATTGCAATGTTATTGACTACATTTCCTGTGCTCTACTTTACATCTCCATAACTATTTTGTAGCTACCAATTTGTACTTCTTAATCCCTCACCTTTGTCACCCAGTTCCCCCAAACCCCTCCCCTCTGGCAACTGTCAGTCTGTTCTCTGTGTCTCTGAGTCTGTTTCAATTTTGTTTGCTCCTTTCGTTTGGTCTTTAGACTCCACATACAAGTGAAATCATATGGTATTTGTGTTTCTCTGACTGACGTATGTCACTTAGCATAATACCCTCTAGGTTCATCCATGCTGTTGTAAATGGTCAGAAGTTATTTTTTATAGCCAAGTAATATTTCATTGCATATCCACGCTCTATTGATAGGCACTTGGGCTGCTTCCATATATATTTTTTAAATTTATCCTTATTGTTGAAAGTATTACAGATGTCCTTTTTCCCCCCATTGACCCCTCCACCCCACCCTCCCAGGCCTTCATCACACTATTGCCTGTGTCTATGGATTATGCACATATACATATAATCTCTCCCCACCCACCATCCACCCCTGCCTTCCCTCTGAGATTCTGTTCCATTCTTCTATGTCTCTGGATCTATTTTGCTTCCATATCTTGGTTATTGTAAATAACACTGCAGTGAACATAGGGGTACATGTATTCTTTCAAATTAGTGTTTTGAGTTTCTTTGGATATGTACCCAGAAGTGGAATCACTGAGTCATAAGGCAGATCCATTTTTAATTTTTTGAAGAACCTTCATGCTGTTTGTCATAGTGGCTGCACCAATCTGCAATCCTACCAGTAGTGCATGAGGGTTCTCTTTTCTCCACATCCTTGCCAATAGTTGTTTGTTGATTTATTGATGATAACCCATTCTGACAGGTGTGAGGTGATATCTCATTGTGTGTTTTTAAAATATATTTTTATTGATTTCTGAGAGGAAGGGAGAGAGAGAGAGAGAGAGAAACATCAATGATTAGAGAGAATCATTGATTGGCTGCCTCCTACTGAGGATCAAGCCCACAACCCTGGCATTTGCTCAGACCAGGAATCAAACCGCGACCGCCTGGTTCATAGGTCAATGCTCAACCACTGAGCCACACCAGCAGTACTAGAATTTATCTTTAATACACACATAAAGGTGAAAAAAACTTTAGAGAACATTGGGGAAAGGAGGAAAAAATTAGTTGCCAGTGTCTGGAAAGTTATTGGCTCACCTCTACGAAGAAATGCTATGCAAATAAGTCTAGTGCTAGAAATTCATAACCCAGAAGACATTGTCTTCTGGCTAAAAGAAAATGTGCTTTGAGACATTAAGACATTTTATAGAGATTAATTACTGTCATTAAAATTTTCTTTTGGATACATGGGGGCTATTATGGAGCAACATAGGAAATACTGATTTTTTTTTTCTCCAAACTCCCCTGCAAGACAGATAAATGCTATTTCTCTTCAGACAGCATCACTGGGTGCCAAAACATCATCTAAGCTGGAAGCAGCTTAACGTAATAATAGCTTAAAAGCCATAAGACCAGGGTTTGAATTCTAGCGACATTTAGCTAAACAAATGTGGGCAAGCTGTGTAGTTCCTCTGAGCTTCAGTTTGCTCATTTGTTAAATGGGGCTAGTGGTCATGACTTCCTAACCTTCTGTCAGAATTCCAAAAGGTCAAATGCTTAGCAAGCTTCCTGCACCAAAAGTGCTCAATAAATATCTGCTGCCTTTCTCTGTCAGATCAATTATTATTGTAGAGATGTTTCAATCACCTATGTGCTGAAAAACATCTCCTGATATACAGCCTCGTCGTTCTTCCGTGTGGTCTTACTTCTTGTCCACACCAGAGGAAGTATTTAGATATCACAGAGCAGAAAGAATGGGCTGACATTTCCCAGGACATGATGGCTCTCTAGTGATTGGTTCGCGTTTCCAGGACTGGCCTCGCTGACTGACACTGGCCATCTGAAGATGTGTTTGGTAATTCAGTAAGTGAAAGAATTTGCACTTGAACCTGGACATAAAGTACCAAAACAAACATGTCTTAACAGCAAAAACAAACATGTCCTAACAAATCAATCTAATAGTTCCTGCCCAGAAAGCCATGTTCATGTCTATTGTCTTTATCACACTGCAGTCAACTGATGGGACTTTATTTTGACATTTATGACAACTCATTGCAAATTTAAAATAAGTGACCATATTAGAAATACCACTGGCCTGCAGTCAGAAGACGTGAGTTCTGAACCCAGCTCTAACTTCAAGTTATGAGGGAGAGCAATTCACATCACCAACCTCCCTGCGTTTCCAGCATCATACATATTACAGAGGCTCCTCAACCTATGACAGGTTACCTCCCCATAAACCCATCATAAGCTGAAAATGTCATAAATCAAACCATAGTAAGTCCAGGACCACTTGTATTTGACTTTCTGATTCCATGAAGTTGTGACTTCTTTGAACAAAAAGAATATTGTAGCTCCCATCATTTAAAAATCATAATATTGGGGAGAAACCAAGATGGCGGCATAGGTAAGCACCTAAACTGCTGCCTCGCACAACAATTTCAAAACTACAACTAAAAGACATCAGAACTCGCACAACAATTTCAAAACTACAACAGAATGGACATCATCCAGAACCACAGGAAGGCTGGCTGAGTGGAAATTCTACAACTAGAAGGAAAGAGGAAAGCTCACAGAGAATCATAGGAGTGGCAAAGGAGGGCTGAGGTACGGAGACGCACGCAGAGAGGAAGGGTGACTGAGTGCCTGGCTGACTTTCTCTGGCAGGAGGGGGAAGGAAGCCCCCGACTGCACTGAACCCCCAGTTCCGACTGCACTGAAACCCAGTTCCGGGCGAAACCCCGTGGACCCAGGCTCATACAGGGGGAGTCTGGACTGTCAGGTAGAGAGAAAGGCACATGGAGACTCAGAGACTCAGAGACCCGGGGGAGCAGCGGCGGCTCTGGAGGCGCGTGCACGTGTGAGTGCTCGCAGAGAAAGCTGAATGCGGAGGTTGCTGCAGGCATTCCCTAGCAGAAGGGAGTCGGAAGCTCCTGACTACACTGAACCCTAGTTCCGACTGCACTGAACCCCAGTTCCGGGCGAGCCCCTGGGGACCCACGCTCTTACGGGGGGAATCTGGACTGCCAGGTGGAAACTCATGGGAGTCGCAGAAGGCAGAGGTCTGGAGGTGCGCGCGCAAGGGCAGGGCTGACGGGAAGCCAAGACTTTCTGCTCCACCCTGAGATTCTTTCCCATCCAAGCTGAACACAGAGGCTTTTGCAATTTGGCAAGTCTAATCCTATAAGGCTGTCTCCAGCACCGAACTTCTCCCAGCATAGACATAGCTGATCCTCACAGCCATCTGGCCTGGAGGTCATTTCCTCCCAGTGATACCAACAACAATCAAGACTTAACTACAACAAGGCTGTACACACAGTCCACAAAGGGGTGCACCAAGAGTGTCCACCTCAGGTAACTGGGAGGCCAACCCACTGGGCCATATAGGAAACCTAGCACACAAAGCTACCCTATCAACTCAGGGAAGCAGCGAAAATGCGGAGGCAAAGAAACAGATCACAAATGAAAGAAATGGAGGAAAACAAACAACTGGATATAGAATTCAAAACCACGGTTATAAGGCTTTTCAAGAATATCCTAGAAAAGGCCGATAAATTTAGCGAGACCCTTGAGGATATGAAAAAGGACCAACTAGAAATTAAACATACACTGACTGAAATAAAAAATATTATACAGAGACCCAACAGCAGACTAGAGGAACACAAGAATCAAGTCAAAGATTTGAAAAACAAAGAAGCAAAAAACACTCAACCGGAAAAGCAAAAAGAAAAAAGAATCCAAAAATTTGAAGATAGTGTAAGAAGCCTCTGGGACAACTTCAAGCGTACCAACATCAGAATTATGGGGGTGCCAGAAGAGAGAGAGCAAGATACTGAAAACCTATTTGAAGAAATAATGACTGAAAACTTCCCCTACCTGGTGAAAGGAATAGACTTACAAGTCCAGGAAGCGCACAGAACCCCAAACAAGAGGAATCCAAAGAAGACCACACCAAGACACATCATAATTAAAATGCCAAGAGCAAAAGACAAAGAGAGAATCTTAAAAGCAGCAAGAGAAAAACAGTTAATTACCTACAAGGGAGCACCCATACGATTGTCAGCTGATTTCTCAACAGAAACTATGCAGGCCAGACGGGAGTGGCAAGAAATTTTCAATGTGATGAATAGCAAGAACCTACAATCAAGATTACTCTACCCAGCAAAGCTATCATTCAGAATGGAAGGTCAGATAAAGAGCTTCACAGATAAGAAAAAGCTAAAGGAGTTCATCACCACCAAACCAGTATTATATGAAATGTTGAAAGGTATTCTTTAAGAAGAGGAAGAAGAAAAAAGTAAAGATAAAAATTATGAACAACAAAAACATATCTATCAACAAGTGAACCTAAAAATCAAGTGAATTAAAAATCTGAGGAACAAAATAAACTGGTGAATATATTCACCAGAATTAGGGGCATAGAAAAGGAGTGGACTGATAATTCTCAGGGGGAAACGGTATGGGGGGGTGCAGGAAGAGACTGGACAAAAATCGTACACCTATGGATGAGGACAGTGTGGGGGAGGTAAGGGCAGAGGGTGGGGTAGGAACCGGGTGGAGGGGAGCTATGGGGGGAAAAAGGAGAAACAATTGTAATAATCTGAACAATAAAGATTTATTAAATTAAAAATTAAAAAATAAATAAATAAAAATAAAAATATTCTTTTCTGTTTATCTGATTCCCACCCAGGTAGTTTTTATTGAGTTTGTCAACTTGCATAGCTCATTGTTGACTTTTGATCTGTACTGACCAAGGATATAGTTCCATATTGCCTCGCCATACTTTATGAGCAGCAGGAGACCAGATTCATTATGTCTCATTCCTACCTGGTCCTGTCAAAGGAGGATAATGGTTTTGTTATCATAGCTGTAGCTCCACACTCTGAGGACAAAGTGGAAAAGTCACCAGTTTCAACAGTGTGTTGTCTTTCTGCTACTATATCTTAGGTGGGTTAGAAACGTAAACATTACAAATAGTTCCTGAATTTGTGTTTTACTAAACATGGTCTACCCAAATGAGAATAGGAAATCTATTTCCAGTCTACGAGAGTGGATGTAGGAGTGGCTTCTTTGAAAGCGGCATGTCCATTCTAAATCTCCCTGTCTCTAAACATAACCTTCCTCTACACTTATCCTGAGGTCTCACTCTTAGGAATAAAGACATCACAAGAAGTCCTGAATTTTTCTTTTACCATCTTTCTGAAATGTGTGTGTGTGTGAGTGTGTGTGTGTGTGTGTGTGTGTGTGTGTGTGTGTGTTCACATCTGAATAGCTGTCACTTGCTTTCTGGGATCTAATTCTTTCAATAAGCAGTTTTAGCAAATAATCCCAGCTGTGGTTCTAAAATCAGAATAAAACAAACTATGCAGACCTTGAATCCATTAATCAAAATGCCTTCAGTTTCCATTCCAACAAAGGCCGAAAACAGCCCTGCAGCCCACTGTTTTCAAATATAGCACTCACTGGCTGCCTTTTTAGGAGCCTTTAGGGAGGGCGTAAATCAACAATTTTTGGTTTTCAGTTTCCCAGACTGAAGTGGAGATTTAGTAATTTTCTCAAGTGAAAACAAATTCAATAACTTTCAAATAGAAACTCAGCATCAAATTTCCAAATAAGGGATATTGAATTTTGTTTAAACGTTTAAAATCTCAAGCTTACAGCTTTTAGCATAATATTTAAACATTATGGCTATCCATTTTGCTGATTTAATTAAACAGAATACAAAATAACCATTCTGGTAACTTTCGCCTTAGAAAAATATGGATGTGGTCGTTGTTATTTATTTCCCTTATTGCTTTCTCTTCATTATCTTTGCTTTCTTTTTATTATACTTTGCCTGTTAACAGAAGACGTATGGCTATCTGTGAGTCACACCCACTGGTTTACCTGCACACCTGTGCAAATACATATGATGGTAGGTTAAAAATGAGGAATTAGCTTCCCGTCCTCCTGCCCACTCCTACAAAAGTAGAAGTAGTCTAGTTGGTTTTTCACAATGGATTCAGGATCCTTGGTGTTCCTTGGGCTCAGGGGGTTGATAGGAGAAGCCTGTAATCCTCTCAGTAGCTTTTCAGCTTGTTTAGGAAATAGATCAAAGAAAGAAGATTTTGCTGTGCGGCGTGATTTTTTATTCTATGAGGGAGAATAGCACTTTGGTGTCTTTTGTTTGAGGACAAGCTTAACAGGCACCACAAAATGTACTTTCCAGCCGGAGTCCTGGTCAGCAAGCCGGTGGGTGGTAAGGGTCTGGGTTCCTTATTGATGATCATCAGCCACTTGTTGGGCAGTTGACTTCTTACTGTCTCTATCCAGCATTTTACAAATGGATTCTCTAGCCTCTTTCTATAAGAAATGCTTCTAAGAAGAATTATATTGTAATGGTGTAACAAAAGCTATTAGTATTTTACTAAGATTTTATAAAAACACTGTTATTCTAGCTCCCAGATATAACTGACACTGGGCTTTTATGATTATCTTTTTTAAAAATGATAAGGTGATACCTATAAAGAAACTCAGAAACATCACCATCCCAAATCTGAAATGTTTTAACATTGTATTCCAAAGGACTTTTATTTTCCCATCAACTCAAAGCTAGAGCTTTAATTTGGTAAGCCGAAGTACAAAGGAGGTTCTCTTTAGTGATGTTGTTACTATTACTATCCACCAGTTAAAATCCAAATACCAGACTCCAAGCTCTTGGGCCACAGAAAACGCAAGCAAATGAGATGAATTTGGTAGAAAGAACTGGAGTTGGGCTGGGAATCATTTTTAGTCAACATTCCTCTGCCTAAAGGTCGGTAATCTGAACCCTTTTAATTTGAGCGTATTGTGGAACAGCTGAACGCCAGGCAGGGGCATAATGTAGGCTGTCAAAGCCTCCTGTTGAATATATATATATATATATATATATATATATATATATATATATATATATATATATATATAAATAAAATGTAAGGCAAAGGGACATCCCTCCTGCTTCTTTATATCCCAGCTCCCAACATAGCATCCTAAGTACGTTGGTCATGCAATAGATATTTAATGATGAGGATATGACTTCAAGCAAGATATGATCTGCCTCAGAACAAGTGAGTTAGTGGAGACACAAGCTCAGGACCTGTATTAGGATTCTTCAGAGAAACAAAGCCAATAGGATATCTAGAGATCTATAAGAGGAGATCTATTATTGGAATTGGCTCATGCAGTCATGGAGGCTGCAATATGCCATTTGTAAACTGGAGAACCAGAAAAGCCAGTGGTTCTGCTATAATTTAGCTCGAGGCCAAGGGCCTGAGAACTGTGGGAACTGCCAGTGATAAACCTGAGTCTGAAGACCCGAGAGCCGGGGGCACTGATGTCTGAGGGCAGGAGAAATCGGACATCCCACCTCAAGAAGAGAGAGAACATGCCCTCCCTCCACCTTTTTGTTCCTCTTGGAGCCCTCAATGGGTTGGATGATGCTTCCCATGTGGGTGAGGATAGGTCTCTCCTCATTCCACTGATTCAAATGCTAATCTCTTCCTGAAACATCTCACAGACACACCCAGAAAAAATGTTTTACCAACTATCTGGGTGTCCCTTGCCCCAATCAAGTTCACCCATAAAATTAACCATTCCAGGACCACAGGAATATACTAGTTTTGCCCATACAACTATAAATAGGGAAACACAAAAGTTTCTTTCTTGGATACATCAGCTGGTGTAATGTGACATACGTCCAATTCTTGCCTGATTTGTCCTTCATGTCTTCATACCTGCTCCATCTGCCTCACGTCTCCCCTAACTTTTCTCTGTCTTTCTTTGGCTTTGTGTAGGTGTTGGGAGTCCCTACAGAGGACACCTGGCCTGGAGTTTCCAAACTACCTAACTACAATCCAGGTAACATTTGATTTGAGCTTTGGAATGCTCTGGGGATTAGCAGGGTGAGAGACTTAGCTACGCAGTGTGTTCTATTGTTGTTAACTCAACAGGGAAGATAGGTCTAGACAAATTTTTAGGTTCTTGAATTCCCTGACTAATCCTTTTACAAGGAGGACACTGAAATAGTAGTTAAGGTTAGATTAGTTCTCAAGCTCTGTAAACCACAAATAGCAAACTGAATAAGCATCTGAAATGACTATTACTGTGGATACCACATCCATTTCCAAATACACAAGTGCCCAAGGAAACAACTAAAAAGATAGTGTCACTTTTGAGCCCAGGACTGTCACGGATTTATATGCTTCTGCAACAGAGGGGAAGTAGAAACTCATTTGGCTCATTAAGCCTTGGGCAGGACAGCTATGTGTCTAGATTGTACAAGAGTTCACCACGTGGTCATTTTCTGTCACGTAGTTGGTCCTCCAAGACTAGCTCCTAGGGTGGATATGGAAATGTTAGAAGTGTTGTCCACAGGGGAGGTCTGTGAGGAATGGTCCCAAGGCCATGGCAGAGGGGACAGATTAACCAGTTGTCACATCAAAGATGTTGAGACAGAAGGGCGGAGACAGGCGGTGAGCTATAGGATGATGGGATGTATCCGATGCTGGAGAAGCAAGAACGGCCACACAAGAGCTGGACTCCTGCTGCCAGGACTGGGGCAGAGGTAGATATGCACAGATAAGGACAAGGTGAGGGTGAATGTGACCCAAGTCACATTGTTTAGTCTTCATAGTCTTACAGTGTCCCATTACTAAAAATGGATTATTTTTTTTTTTCCAAACTGTTGTCACTGTTAACATTGGTATGAGCTGATCCTGCAAGGGCTTCATGAGAGCAAGGAGCTGGAGAGGGATGAAAAAGGTGGTTAAAGAGAAAAGCAATGGACAACGGAGGCTAGGGATGGTTTTCTTTCTTTCTGCAGCTCTACTATTTTTGCTCAAACAGCTATCCCCAGGATCAGAGATCTTGAATTAACTAGGATTACGGAAATCTCATAGCAAGCTAAAGACAAACTATAAAGTCATTTCAGCTGTATGTGAATGGTCGGATGCATTGCTAACTGGCTTCAGGGTCACTCACACATACTAGTAGGTTACCATTTCTAACTAGTTTGCTCGTTTGGCTCCTGAGAAAAATGCTGCTGTCTGGCCACAGGGCTTTGCCTTTGGTCTGAGACAGAGAGAGAAAAGAACAGGCTTCTTGCGGAGACCAGGACCCAGGCTGCAATAGGTCCTCTCTCCTGTTGCCATGGTTTCTAGGAGAGTCTGGCTTTCGTCTTTTCCGACCCTGCCCATACCTCTCTTCACCCAGCCTAGACTCTCTCCTCCAGGTGAAAATGGGACCCCACCCCCACCCCCAGTTTTCTACAATGGATGCAAGCAGACGTTTAGGGTCACAGATGGGTTGTAGAAAACAATTTGGATAATGTTGATACAAAACTGCCACGGTGAGCATGTGATGTTTCCCCAAACTTCAAACATTTGGGTTTCAGGTTGGTTCAGGCAATAAATAGTTTCTCAGTACAGAAGGCCTTGTTGAAAACAACAATGATAGGAACTTGGCCAAATGCTCCCCTGCCAGATTCTGGACTAAATAAGGTAACTGGGGTTCCAATAAAACAGCGAGAAATATGTTATATCTTTCATTTTGCTGTTGTTTCAAAGTAATGTGCAATTTTTTATGTCTGGAGAGAAATCTCCAGATACAGCATCAATCGGGTTCATACTTTGCATTGTTTTTCTAGGAAGCATTCAATTTAATTCAAATGAGTCCAACAGTTTTAAGCACCTACTATCTGCTGTGCTAGGTCCGTTCTTGGCTGTTTAAGAGCTTGGGTTTGTATTTACTCGTCCACACCCTTTCACCAGCTCTCCTTCTGAGGGGCAGGGTGCTCGTGTGTGAGCGCTGTGTCCATGGGCTTGAGCAGTGAGTGGCTGTGGGCAGAACTTGTGGAAGGACGAGAGTTATAGCCTTAGCCACCGCCAAGTTGTAAACCCATATCTGTACATCTTAATAGTCCAGCTTCTCTTGAGTCTGGGATCAATACCATTGAGGACTCAATCATAAGGACTATGTTTTAAAAGGCTCGTCCACCTCTGTGTTCGAGGAACACCCACTCTGTGAATCGAGACGTCTCTCTGAGCCCCCTTCCCTAGCAACCCCACCCCGCTCTGAGCTGCTGTTGCTGCTTCATGCCCTTGTACTCCAACGACTAGGGGACCAGAGGAGGGGATGGGAGCCAGAAAAACGTCACTGAGCAGAACTGTGGACACCATTCTGGATGAGCTTTCCATTGTTTTCCTTTCTGTTCTAAGTTGTAGTAAGGACCCCAAACTTTGAACTCAGCTGGCACCGCAATTTTGAGGGAGTCAAAGAGCTCAGAACTTGGCGAATCCTCCAGTTTCCATCTGCACCCACTCTGCCATTTCCCGGCCGTGTCTGGACTGTGTCTAGGAAGACAACACAGTCCCTCTGTGTGTAGGTTAACACAAACAAAACCCCACCCGCTGGAAGGATCTGTCTGAGCAGTTACCTGTCTTCTAGGGACACTGGTGAGCAGGGTTGTAGGTATTCTAGCCCTCAATTCAGACTGTTGTGCCTGATTAAATCGGGGCAATGGAAGAGGTGTATGATTTTAGAGACTGGTCTTTTGCTCCCTTCCTTCCTTCCTTCCTTCCTTCCTTCCTTCCTTCCTTCCTTCCTTCCTTCCTTCCCTCTCTCCTTCCCTCCCTCTCTCCCACCCCCATTTTAAGCAAGCTGGCTGAGAACTCTGTGTCCTCTACTTCAAAGGGCCAGTTGTCTTATTTTGATGTGGGCAGATTAAGAAGTAGCCTTTGAAAAGTAGGCTTTCTTTCTTTTCTTTTTTTTTTCCTTTTTGTTTAATCTTTTCTCCTGGGATAGCTTTCAGAGCAATATATCCAAGTGTCAGTGAGGGGGTTCTGACGAGCGCGGATTCCCAGACTCTCAGCAGGATCATTCTCTAACAGAAATATAAAAGTGAAATATTAAAAACCCTGGAACGTGAACTCCATCTGCAGAGTAGCCAGTGTCTTGCCTGCTTGCACCCTGGGAAAAAAAGATCTCCTTGAAAAAAGAGGGAGGAGAAAAGAAGTGCTTTGAGTAAGAGGTTTACAGGTTTAGTAGAGCATAGTAACATCCCCTCAAAGAAGTGGGTGTTGCTCTGTGACCCCCCAAAATGCTCCTCCTTTGACTCAGCCGCCAGAACACTCACCCTCCCTTGGCAACACACCCCCCTTTTCACATGCTAACTGAGGCGCCTGTGATTGGCTGAACAATGAGCTGGTCACACTTGCTAAAGGCCTGCCATCCTTCACACAATTAGCCAAGACACATTAATCAAACTGGCGGGAGCCGGGGCTGTGCTGGCCTCCTGCGGTGGGGGGAAGGGGCAGTTTTGTGATCCTTAATAAGAGTCCGCAGGAAGCAATGATAAAGGACAGCATGCTAGAGGGGAGTCTCTCAGAAAGTCTAACAGGGGAAAACCCCAACTGATGCCTTAACTGTGAGGCACTGGGTTTGTGGCACAGAAGACCCCAGAAGCTTAGAGCAAACTGGACATTGGTCTCGGCTAAAATCTGCTAATGCAAGACAGTAGTGTGAATGGAACACTTTCACAAAGTTCCCTTACCCCCTGCCCCAAGGAAAAACAACTCAGGAGTCCCTTCCCTTTTGAGCCTCAAGTACTTTGGGCCCAACTGGAACCAGTAGGAGTAAAGCATATATAAAAAGGAGAGAACGATTTAGAATCAATTAAGAGAAGGTATCAACGGACAAGGTGTTGGTTCTAAACGAAGTATTCGGAGGCCATTAAAAATAGTTAATTTTGAGATTAAAAAATAAGTTAACATTTGTGCTTTTTTTTAAAAAAAAAAATCCTTACCTGAGGATATGTTTATTGATGGGGAAGAGAGAGAGAGAGAGAGAGAGAGAGAGAGAGAGAGAGAGAGAGAAGAGAGAAACATTGACTCCAGTATGTGCTCCGACCGGAACGCTCCAACCAGCTAAGGCTAAGCCATACCAGCCAGGGCCACATTTGTGTGTTTCATCGTCTGGCTTTTCTTTCCCAAATTTCCTCTACATAGATTTTCCAATGGCAATCTAGAGCTCATAAGATCGTACCTTAGAGACGAGTTTGCCACGGAATTGTGTAAGGCTTTTAAAAGACTCAACTAAATATTTAGACATTTCTCCACTCGAGTAAACAGAGGCCTCACTGCCCTGGAGGTTGCCAGTCGCCATCTCATTAGATGCAGAGATCCTGTGATAAAGAGAAACGTTTTTTCCTGCCACATGATTGCAGCCCCGTTGTGGTTTTTAATGTGTCATTGATTGTTTCATCCAACTTCTTTTGCTCCACTCAAAGGGTCTGCCGTGGCTCTGTTTGCTTCCTTAAACACGGTTTCTGAAAGCACTCACGCTGTGTGAGCTCAAATCCTAGCATTAATGTACTGCTGGGTTCATTTCACCACACTCAAAAGCGCCGAGTTTAAATCCCTCTCAATTCCATTTGGGGCACCAGAAGACTTTATCCTTCTTCACTAATGGTTCCAAGTTTACATCTAGATCCTGGGGTCAAGGACAGGAGAGGATTTAGAAATAACAGTGCATGACATTAGGCGATGCATTTGCCAAATTGGCAATTAGTTCCTGATGTGCGTGCAAAGCATCTCATTCCTGTCTCTTTGATGCTCGTTCCCATTGAGAAGTGAATGGAGTCCGCAGAGGCCTTCAAACTTTTAAAGGAATATCTGCTGAAAATCATGCCTGATTTGTGGCATGAGCTCAGCTGCGGGGAAGCATCCGGGATTACCCCGGTCCTTCCCGCCCGGGGAAAGAAGGCTGCACATGGGAAGATTCTCCACTCGAGGAACTCGGTGGAAATCAAAAGGCAGGAAAGCGGTACTAAAAGCCCTACAGGGACCCAGGCTCCGATGGCCTGTATGGACACAGGCAAATGGAGCCTGCTCAGGCCTCGTCGTTTTCAGTACGCCTGCTTTTTCAACCTTTGACCACCAGGTGGAAGCAAGAAATAACAGGGACAAGAATAACAGGCACGCTGACACCAGACAGCGTTATAATGGAGCTCTCTAGCCTTTCTCTTGGAATGTTTTCTTTTGACCTGAAATGCAGTGTAAGAGCTTTGCTTCGTCGGTCGCCATGGTGGGACAGATGATGATTAAAATCTAAAATGACCCCTGTCTCTATTGGGATGATAAAGAGCTACCATGCTTTGGGCTCAAAGGGTTCTGAGCAAGTCTTTGTGTGTCTGTTGTGATTGGCATCCGCTCAGTCACTCGACCTGTTAGCCAAGGGAGTTATGGAGATATTCTGTGGGCTGGACTAGGGGGGAAGGCACCAGAGGGAGGTTTTAACTAGGAGCATCAACTCTCCCACGGACGGGCAAGTACAAGTTCCACCTTGTACTCTCTGGAGGAAGTTACTTATTTCCCAGTTCCCTAATCTGCAAAATGGGAACAATCCTATCATTGAAAAAGTGTTCCCTATGTGCCAAGCACAGGGCATACATAACTGCTAGTTCTTCCTCCTGCCTGCCAGGGCCCATGCTGGTGGGAGTACCACGATTTTACACCACAAAGCCAAGGCTTTCTTCCACATCCCCACAGAAGCATTTCCGAATTGGCAGGGGGTCAGTCCACAGCCAAATCTTGTTCTCCTTCCATTAACCACGTTGTATCCCTGAGTCTCATTTTGCAGGGCCGTTCTGAGAAGTAAGTGAAATTATTCATCTGCATCTGCCATGGGACCTATTTTTTTTTATTTTTTTTTAGATATAATTGATATATAACATCGTAGTTGTTTTAGGTGTACAACATTATGACTTGATTTATGTATATAGTGTGACATGGTCGCCATACTAAGTCTAGTGAACATCAGTCGCCACACATGGTGCCTTTTAGTAGGTGCTCAACAATGTCTGTGGTCGTTCTGTTTTCCACACCGTGTGGAGGTGCATCGAGCTGTGACTCAGTGACAGATTTGTGAGAGCTGATGCTATGCCTCTCTCTTGATGTTTCGCTCCCTTGCATTATGGCTTCCTTCTAGATGTCAGGCACACCTTCTGGCTCTAGAACTGAGTTTTGTTTTGCTTGCTTGGGGCTAAACATTGTTTGAATTTGCACACCCTAAGGGTTTCCAAACTCCGGCCTAAGTCAGTTTGAAGCTGACTCTGCTGGTGAAGGCTCCATTCTGCTTCTCTCCCCGCTCCCTGCCCCGAGCTGTGGTGAGATGCCTGTCCACTCTGTGGCTTCGGGCCTCTTCCCTGGGAGGGCCCTTATTATCTACATGCTATGTAATGGGTACCAGTAAGGCGACTAAATCACAGATAACATTAGTGTCATCATCATTGATTTCACCCAAAGCATGGCATAGTGGAAAGAGTGCTGAAATTTTCTACAGAACAAACCTGACCCCTTTTAGTGTTTCTAGTATTTTACACATGCCCCCTAACTGGCACATAAAGTTACTAACTACATGTTAAACTAGAGGCCTGATGCATGAATTCGTGCACAGGTGGGGTCCCTCGGCCTGATCGGCGATCTGGGCTGACCAGGGCTATCTTGCCCAGTCCCGATTGGGGCTGATGGGGATCGGCTGGCTGGGGAGGGACCGCAGGAGGGCTCCAGGGCATGTCCAGCCCTCTTGCTCAGTCCCGATTAGCTGGATCCCAGCAACAAGCTAACCTACTGGAGCATCTGCCCCCCTGGAGGTCAGTGTGCGTCATAGTGACCAATTGGTCGGACACTTAGCATATTATGCTTTTATTATATAGGATGAAATCAGTGGCTAGAAGTTAGAGAACCTGGGTTTTAGTTCCCATTGTACTCTCTAGGACTCTAAACGTCCTGTTCTGGCCCAATCGGTATGGCTCAGTGGTTGAGCATTGACCTATGAATCAGGAGGTCACAGTTCAATTCCCAGCAAGTGCACATGCATGGGTTGCAGGCTTGATCCCCAGAAGGGGGTATGTAGGAGGCAGCCAATCAATGATTCTCTCTAATCATGGATGTTTCTATCTCTCTCTCTCCCTCCCTTCCTCTCTGAAATAAATAAAAACATAAATAAATAAAAGACCTGTTCTGCCTGCTTTGCCAAGAAAGCATATGTAACTTACCATTCACCTTGGATAATAATAACCACTGTTATTAAGCACTGACTATGAGTTAGGCACTTTACATACACTGTTCTACTTTGACTTACAACAGCCCTATCAGATGGGGACAGTGTTCTCATCCCAACGGTATAGAGGAGAGAGCTGAGGCTTAGGGAGGTATGTGTGTTGCCTAGAGTCACCTCGCCGGGAAGGGGGTGACCCAGAACATCCAGGTCTGTTGGATTCCAAGGCAGTGCTTTGCCACATTAACTTCCAGCCATCAAAGGGCAGATACAATGATTTGGTAACAAAACAATGACCCATACCGGGGACCAGCTAAGAACACTTTTCCAAGTCCATTTCTAGATGATTATGTCCTTCCACCCAGACTTGATTTTGGAATCTGTGAGCTTGGCGACATGCTTCTGGAATGTACTGTGAGTGGAGTCCCTACCCTGAGACTCCAGCAGCCACCCCCACCCCCACCTCTTGCTCCAGCTAACGAAGCCACCAGCGCTCTCCAAGCTGTGAACACTGATTGGGCTCATTACCATTGCACTCCGAGCACTGCCCAAAGCCCCTGGGGAGTTACCATTAACATCTTTATTAACCCTCCCCACAACCAGTCAGTGAAGTTCATTTAAATACACAGCCCACTTTGATCTTCATTAATAGTTTCTTCCAGTTTCTACATTTATTTTTCGCTTTCTCATCTTTAATTTATTTGGTGGCAATTACTAGTTTTTATTGAGGGGGACTAGATGATCTTAAAGTAGTTAAGATTAGAAAAAATTGCAAACGAGTGAAAGCAAGTGAAAAAAAAATTTTTTTTCAAGTTAAACCCTGCTATGTTCCTTCCTAGTTTAAGAAAAGGAGCCTTAAGGTTTTTTTTTTGTTTTTATTTATTTATTTATTTATTTTTTAATAAATCTTTATTCAGATTATTACAATTGTTTCTCCTTTTTCCCCCCATAGCTCCCCTCCACCCGGTTCCCACCCCACCTTCTCCCCTTACCTCCCTCCCACTGTCCTCATCCATAGGTGTATGACTTTTGTCCAGTCTCTTCATGAACCCCCCCATACCCATTTCCCCCTGAGAATTATCAGTCCACTCCCTTTCTATGCCCCTGATTCTATTATATTCACCAGATTATTCTGTTCCTCAGGTTTTTAATTCACTTGATTTTTAGGTTCACTTGTTGATAGATATGTATTTGTTGTTCATAATTTTTATCTTTACCTTTTTCTTCTTCCTCTTCTTTAAGAATACCTTTCAGCATTTCATATAATACTGGTTTGGTGGTGATGAACTCCTTTAGCTTTTTCTTATCTGTGAAGCTCTTTATCTGCCCTTCAATTCTGAATGATAGCTTTGCTGGGTAGAGTAATCTTGGTTGTAGGTTCTTGCTATTCATCACTTTGAATATTTCTTGCCACTCCCATCTGCCCTGCATAGTTTCTGTTGAGAAATCAGCTGACAGTCATATGGGTGCTCCCTTGTAGGTAATTAACTGTTTTTCTCTTGCTGCTTTTAATATTCTCTCTTTGTCTTTTGCTCTTGGCATTTTAATTATGATGTGTCTTGGTGTGGTCCTCTTTGGATTCCTTTTGTTTGGGGTTCTGTGTGCTTCCTGGACTTGTAAGTCTATTTCTTTCACCAGGTGGGGGAAGTTTTCAGTCATTATTTCTTCAAATAGGTTTTCAGTATCTTGCTCTCTCTCTTCTTCTGGCACCCCCATAATTCTGATGTTGGTACGCTTGAAGTTGTCCCAGAAGCTTCTTACACTATCTTCAACTTTTTGGATTTTTTTTTTTTCATTTTGCTTTTTCGGTTGAGTGTTTTTTGCTTCTTTGTATTTCAATTCTTTGACTTGATTCTTGTGTTCCTCTAGTCTGTTGTTGGGTCTCTGTATAATATTTTTTATTTCAGTCAGTGTATGTTTAATTTCTAGTTGGTCCTTTTTCATATCTTCGAGGGTCTCGTTATATTTATCGGCCTTTTCTAGGATATTCTTGAAAAGCCTTATAACCGTGGTTTTGAATTCTATATCCAGTCGTTTGTTTTCCTCCATTTCTTTCATTTGTGATCTGTTTCTTTGTCGCCACATTTTCACTGCTTCCCTGAGTTGGTAGGGTAGGTTTGTGTGCTAGGTTTCCTATATGGCCCAGTGGGTCGGCCTCCCCAGTTAACCTGAGGTAGACACTCTTGGTGCACCCCTTTGTGGACTGTGTGTACAGCCTTGTTGTAGTTAAGTCTTGATTGTTGTTGGTATCACTGAGAGGAATTGACCTGCAGGCCAGTTGGCTGTGAGGATCAGCTGTGTCTACGCTGGGAGAAGTTCGGTGCTGGAGACAGCCTTATAGGATTAGACTTGCCAAATTGCAAAAGCCTCTGTGCTCAGCTTGGATGGGGTGGAGTCTCAGGGCGGAGCAGACAGTCTTGGCTTCCCGTCAGCCTTGTCCTTGCGCGGTGCGCCTCCAAACCTCTGCCTTTCCTGGCTCCCGAGTCTCTGCCCGAGAGTCCAGATTCCCCCCACAAGAGTGTGGGTCCCCAGGGGCTCTTTTGGAACTGGGGTTCAGTGCAGTCAGAACTGGGGTTCAGTGCAGTCAGGCGCTTCCGACTCCCTTCTGCTAGGGAAAGCCTGTGGCAACCTCCGTAGTCTCTGTGCACACTGGTGCGTGTGCCTCCAGACCCCTGCCCGCCGGGGCTCCCCCGGGTCTCCCCCGGGTCTCCGAGTCTCCGGGTGCCTTTCTCTCTGACAGTCCAGACTCCCCCTGTATGAGCCTGGGTCCACGGGGTTTCGCCCGGAACTGGGTTTCAGTGCAGTCGGAACTGGGGTTCAGTGCAGTCGGGGCCTTCCATCCCCCTCCCACCAGAGAAAGTCAGCCAGGCTCTCAGCCGCCCTTCCTCTCTGCGCGCACAAAGACCCTTTGCCGTACCTCCAATTCTCTGTGAGCTTTTCTCCTTCCTTCTAGTTGTAGAATTTCCACTCAGCCAGCCTTCCTGTGGTTCTGGATGGTGTCCGTTCTGTCTTTTAGTTGTAGTTTTGAAATTGTTGTGCTGGCAGCAGTTTAGGTGCTTACCTATGCCGCCATCTTGGTTTCTCGGAGCCTTAAGTTTTTGAGTATCATGGAACTAGCTCAAGCAGGAGGCTCCTTCCCCACCTTCCTGGCCAGCGCCTGTGTCCCTGATCTCTGTAAGACACAGAGCAGGATGCACACGTGGGCTTTCTTCAGTTACTTTTTTGCATTTTAAGGATAAGGTTTAGTAAATTTATTTCATTTTAATTTTTTATCCAAGCATCAATTTTTCATCCATTCAACAAATATCTTTGAATGCTAGGTGTTTGGACTGGGAGATTAAAAAATAAATAAGACATTGATACCTGCCTTCAAGGCATACAGTCTGGAGGGGGAAACATAAACAATACAATGTGGAAAGTATTAATATAGCCACATTCCCTGGGAACCTCCAGGAAGACTGGGGAAAAGGCCCCTGGTTTGTCTGGGGAATTCAGGGACTGTTTGAGAGAAAGGCATGAGCTGGGTCTCAAAGACATGAAGTGGGCTTTCCCCAGGTGAACAAGGGGAAAGGGCATTCCAGACAAAGGACCTTGACACAGAGGACTCGGAAAGCAGGTACATGTGGTGATGTGCCAAGCAGGCAAATTGCTCAGGGAAGCTAGAATGTTGGTTCTGTGGTGGGGCATTGCTGGAGATTGACCTGGAAGGGTGAATGGGGCCTAGATGGGGAAGTGCTTTGTAATCACCCCAAGGATTTGGGCTTGACGAGTAAGCAAAGAGAGCCATTGGATGATGGTTCGAAGGCAGGTGATAAGGCAGGATTTAAATTTTAGAAGAACTTGCTTGAAGACTATATGTAGAATCAATTGGTGGGAAGGAATGTGGCAATGCTCTAGATTCTCGAAGACAAGTAGAAAGTCTCAACTCGAGCCGTGGCAATGGATAAGGAACGCAGGGGACAAACCTGCAGAGCATCTGGGAGGCAGAGTGAGGGGGAAGTTGTAACTGATTGGCTTTGAGTTGTGAAGGGAAAACCCGTCTGCAGAGGGCAAGAGGATGAGAGCTCCATTCACTGTCACGGGAGATAAAGGGGGGAAACATAGGTTTGTGAAGAAGGTAATGGATAGAAGGTTTGATATTTTGAGTTTAAGATATCTGTGAAGCCACCAAATGGAGATATCTAGAAAGCAATTAGAAATACAAGCCTGTGACTACAAGAGTCCAATCTAGAAATACAAAATGGAAGTCGTCTGCTTACAGTGGCAATTATTAGTTTTTATTGAGGGGGACTAGATCTTAAAGTAGTTAAGAGTAGGAAAAATTGCCCCAGATGTGAATTCATTTGCCCAAGGGAGAGTGTGTAGAGAAAGAAGACTATGATGGAACCCTGGGGAACCAGCACTGAGGATCAGCCAGAGGGGGAAGGGGTCTTTGGAAGCTGAGAAGGAATAGCCAGAGGGGCTGGGGAAGACCAGGAGAGGAGGAGGAGGAGGAGGAGGAGGCGGAGGAGGAGGAGGATGAGGAGGAGAAGGTGGAGGAGGAGGAGGAGGAGGAGGAGGAGGAGGATGGTAATGTACCTCAGAAATTGTATGGCCATAAGTTCTTTGGGGGGAAGGCCAAATATCATTTCTGCGTATCCTCAGTGCTGAGCACGGTGCCTCCCTGTGGTAGCCCTTAAACATTTTTGAGACTACAGGGGAATGTTGTCAAATGACGCATTATTACATACCAAAAACACCGAATGGCATGGTCAAGCTATAGCTCAAACATTATTTGTGGGGATGGACAGACATTAAACATGGTACTGCCCTGGGGAAAGATGAGAAACCCCTGGCAATGCCATCCCCTCCACCTCTCCATCCACCCACAAGGAGCAAAGCCTGGCCTCCCTGTCCTCTACCGAGACCATTGCCTTAGGGGTAGGCTTCAGAGGATGGGATATTTTCTTAGAATCTACTGAAAGATTTGACGCAGAGTTAGAAAAGTGATACACCAGAAACATGAATTGGAGTGCCAGGCTCAAATGCCAAGGAGCACCTCCCTGAGAGCACTGGCGTTGGTGCCCTGACACCCAAATAAGAATTTAAAGACTGGTCATGCAAAGTGGCGGAAGAGCCTAATTTAGAGTCCTTGAGCCAAAGACCAAGGAAGCTTCCAAGCCAGGTCACTGAGGAAGAGGGAAGCAAGCAGCTGGGAGGGGGGATGTATGCCTTTGGGGTGGAGCAGACAGAGACAGAGAAGAGCTGCAGATTTCTGTGGTGCAGTTTTAAAGTTACTGCTTGAGAGATAGCGAAATAAGACTGACAACATTATCAACTACTTAAAAATATGGTATCTCAAGAATGCATTGTATTGGGGAAACGCCAGAGGTGTAGTTCAGTGGACAGCTGTAAGATAACCTTAGGGTGCTTGTGGCAAGACTATAGTAACTATAGACTATAGTAACTAGAAAATGTTTTACCTGGAGGTAAGACTCAAAATGATCCTGGTGATGTTTTATCAATCAACCAACAAACCTCTATTGACTAAGGTGGCTGTTCTTGAAAAAAGCTTTCGTAAGTATTTATGAAAAAAATGCATTATCTGACTATGATAGCGACAATTCCGCCATCATTTTAATTTTACTCTGTTTAGTTGGGAAACTTAAAGTTCAGCTTTTTAAGTTTCCTTTTGCAGCTTACTTTGCTTTTCCTACCTCGAATGCCCATTGAACTCCAATGAGAACCCTCATAAAGAGAACTGCAGAAGGAGGAAATGGAGAAAAATCTGCTCTAATGATTTACTGTCATCTTTGGTAGGAGAAGGGAAATACACTGCCTAGAGACCTATGATTTTTAGAGACAACTGAAGCCAGAGTAAGAAGACTGTTCTTGAAATGGTGGTGTGTACAATGCCTATCTGTTTGTGGATCACTTTCTTGTTGATCACTTGCAGCTTAACTACTGGGGGTGGGGGGAAATCAATAAGAGAAAAGCAAGGTCATTCAACATCAGGTCACTGCATAGGAATGAGAAGGAAGGCTAGGAACCGGCACTGGGCTTTGGCTGGGCTTCATAACAGCAAACCTGGTTGACTCTGGACACATCAATCCCTCTGTCTCAGCTTATGCAACTACAAACTAGATGTGGGAAGAGGGTCAGGAACCATCTCTGCAAGACATGGAACCTCAAGTTCAATGTTACTACATTGCCTCCCTGTGCAGCTCTTACAGATCATCCTTTCTGGGAGAATTCATGGGAACTGATTTTTGCCTTATCAGGCTTTCTTTTCCCATCTTGAAAAACGTATTTTATGTGTCAGACACTATGTTCTGCAATTTTTATATACATTGCTTAATTGATTCCTCCCAAGAAGCTCAGAGAAGTGTGTGGGAGTCGCTGGTGAGTGGTCAACCCTGGCCTCCTTGCTAGGCCAGCCTCCTCTGCCTCACTTTGTGCCACACTGGAAACATCTGGAGACCATTAAAGACAATAATAACAACACAACAATGGACCAGTGCTGGGCCCGCCCCAGGCTGGGTGAATCAGACTCTCTGGGGTGTGGAGCCAGGGCTTCCAAACTCTCCCAAATGATGGATGCTAATATGCAGCTTGGCTTGAGAACCACGCCGTTAGCCCATGCCAGCTTTCCAAAATGAGAAGTAGAAACAAGAAGAAAAAAGGAACATGCATAACACTAACATTTACGGAGCCCCTACTACACACCCAGCGTGAGCGTGTAGTCTTATCTAATCCTCCCATACCACGGGGGAAATTATCCCCATTTTACAGACTTGAAAACTTTGGAGTTACTTAACCACAGAGATTAAGAAATTTACCCCAAATTACCGAGTTTATAAATGGCAGAAAGGTGATTTTTAGCCCGGGTTGTGTTCATGTTACTACACCACATAGCTAAGAAACATGCCTCCAGCCCACACGGAGGACTCAAGAGAAATGAAGCCAGGCTTAGAAGAATTTAAGCTTGGAGCACAGTAGAATTTTAGTAGAGTGCAATTGCAAGTTGTAGAGGGTTCCCAAGGAGAACAATAAGGTGGAAAATACCTGAGCGGAGAGAGAAAAGCATGGTGCATCAGACAAAAAAAAAAAAAAAAGAGCAGAGGCAAAGCATAGGGAATCACTTATATTACATTCTCACAGCAGCCCTGTGCAGCAGGAACTATAATCACCCCACTTCTGCAGATGGGAAAACTGAGGCCTGGGTAAGCAACAACCGCAGGTTACACAGCTGGTGAGCGGCACAGTGTGGATTCCAAACCCAGGCCCAGGGTCCTAACCACACACAGTTCACTCGCCATCACTTTTCCAAGGAAGCGTAAGAAGAGCAGCAAACAGGATTGATTTTGTTTAATGCTCTGAGGTAGACACTTTACATTCATTATCTCAATGAATCAATGAATTCTGGGAATCACTTCATCCTTGGTGGAGAGACTATGACCTCCAACGTGAGTCAAGGAAGCAGGTTGGCCATGGTTAAAGTATCTCACTTAAGGTCTCAGTTTCAATACCCTAGGTTCAGTGTTCAAACCCTAATTCAGTTTATTCCAAACCCATGTTCCACAAGAACAACACTAACGTTAGAAGTCGTATTAAAATACAAAGGGTCAAAAACACAGCACGTAGGGCTCTGTGTATGGAAAAAACAGACCGTGGGAGAGGATTGAAATGGATTTCATTATGAACGAGGAAATATTTTAATTTTGTTTGGTCAGGGAAGAACTGCAAATAGCCAGCAGAAAGTGATTTGGAAATAAACATTGGAAACAAATGCCAGATATTCTTATCTTCACTGGTTATTTGAATTTAGGCACAATCATCTGGCCGGAGAGTAAATAACCTGTATGTGCAAGGGCTTCCCTTAGCGCCTACCTGGGGCTGTAAAACGCCAGCAGAGTGGTCACATTTGATTGCATCTGACCTTGAAAACTTGACTTCAGTTGCTTTCTTTAACCACTCCTTTCCCTCTACAATGTTTAGCACTATACATTTCTTTTAAAAATAAAATATTTTTATTGATTTCAGAGAGAGGGAGAGATAGAAACATCGATGATGAGAGAGAATCATTGATTGGCTGCCTCCTGCTTGATCCCCAGAGATTGAGCCTGCAACCTGGGCATGTGACCTTGACCGGAATAAAACTTGGGACCCTTCAGTCTGCAGGCTGACGCTCTATCCACTGAGCCAAACCAGTATACATTTCATTTTTAATTGAAATTACTTTTGAAGCCCGACTGGCGTGGCTCAGTAGTTGAGCTTCGACCTATGAACCAAGAGGTCACAGTTTGATTCCCTATCAGGGCACATACCCGGGTTGTGGGCTCGATCCCCAATAGGGGGCGTGCAGGAGATAGCCGATCAAGGATTCTCTCTCATCATTGATGTTTCTCTCTATCTCTCCCTCTCCCTTCCTGAAGTCAATAAAAACATATTAAAAAAAAAGAAATTACTTTTGAAGTTTCAAAAGAATATGTGATTTTTATTAAAATAATAAACTTAAGAAAGTAAACATAGAAGGGAAGCCTGTGTGTAACCACCATCACTGGTCAGCAGCCTCCCAGGTCATTTGCTATGTACATGCAAGCGAATTTGTCAGCATTAGCAAAATCGGTTCAGTTCTTTGTTGGGTAAACAGTCTCGGTGTTTTCCATTCCTGCGGGAGCTGGAAGAAGAGATCTTTTAAAAACAATTACATTTCCAGCCCAAGAAAAGTACAAGGCAAAAACATCATTTTAAATGGGAGTTGAAATACTCTTTTCTCACTGGAGTGGGAAACAGAGATTTGATAGGAGCATCAGCTCATATCCCCTACAGCTCCTTTCATGGCCCTTACATAGAGGAAGCATTCAATTAGTATTTCCTGAAGGAATTTCCCTTTTGTGGTGGTTTTATTTTGGGCTAAATAGTGTCAATACCAAGAATAATAGGAACACATGTATACACACACAAATGTTATAAAGAATGCTCCGAAGAAAATTGCATATCTTACAGTCACCCATTTTGGATCATTCAAGCCAGGACCCACTTCCATTTTTCCTGCGAGTAATATATAAAATTAGCCCCGTTACTTTTGACCTCTTTTGAGACTTTGCCCCGTCATCATCGGTCACATGACTTTGCAGGCAAGCAGACTTTGTTCTCTCAGATGAATTATAAGCTCTGAGAGGGTGCAGATTTCCTCTGTGCTCTCCCGGCATGTGGTACATGCTCCGCACACAGTGAATGCTAAATCAATGTTTGTTGGCTTTACGAACTATAATAAGTTTGCTAGGGCTACCATAACAAAATACCACAGACTGGAAGGCATACACCACAGAAATGTATTATCTCACAGTTCTGGAGGCAGATCTGAAAGTGAGGTGTGGGCAGGATGCGTTCCTCCCGCGGGCGCTGCGGGAGGGTCTGCTCCAGGACTCCCCTGCGGATGGCTGGCTTCTCCGTGTGTCTCTTCGGATCGTCTTCCCTTGTACATGTCTGCCTCTGTGTCCCCCTTTTTAAAAAAATGTGTTTATTGGTTTTTTAGAGCAAGAGGAAGGGAGAGGCCTCCTGCATGCCCCCTCCTGGGGATGGAGCCCGCAAATCGGGCAGGTGCCCTGATTGGAATGGAACTGGTGACTTCTTGGTTCCTGGGTTGATGCTCAACCCCTGAGCCACACCGGCCAGGCTCCAATCATATTGGATTAAGGCCCACCTTCATGATTAGTTCTTAATTAATTATATCTGTAACAACCCTATTTCCATATAAGGTAAAATCCTGAGGTGCCTGTGGTTAGGACTTCAACATATGGATTTGGTGGGGTGGTGGGGGAGAGACACAATTCATCCCATAATAGTGACCTTACACAGAATCATAAAATATTCATAGTGAGAAGAGACCTTCCACATCCTTTACTTTGTCTGCCTGAACCCGGATTCCCTCTTCCTCCAAGCCAAGGAGAACATTTCGGGTTTTAATTATTTTTGGAAACAGGAGTTTAGGGTCGTATTGCTTTGTAACGTGTCTGTGTGTGCCTTCCAGAATGGTTCCCACTGCTTAAACCTCAGAGCCTTCAGAACGTCTGGAACAGGTGAGCACCACCTCGGGAAGCAGGGTTTGAAGGGGCATTTTCCCATCCTCAGTCCACCGAGCACCCCGCTCTGGGGGCCCACACCCCAGGAAGAGGCCTCTGGGAGAGCCAGCCACCTGGGAGCCTGTTGGTTTTTCTCTATGAACCATTTCACTTTCACTGCGTTTGGTCATTAAAATTGTTCTGGGCCCCTCCACCGTGCCCGAGGCCCTGAGAACAGGGAGTGTGGGCCTGCAAGAAAACCTAGTGGGTTTATTATTCCCCGACACAGAGAAACCAAATAACATCATTGAGTGGCTATTGGAGGGGGGGCAGCTTGATTCATGGGGTCATGCTTTCCCAGGCCCTCTCCACCCAGTCTCGGCGCAGACCAGGGCCGACTTTTATTACCAGCTTTCAACAAATCCCTAGTTTCTTTTGCAAAGTAAAACAGATAATAGCGACATTCCCGGAATAGTTAGCTAACTAAGCCGTGCCAGGCAACCTCCGGGCTAAGAAGAACTCAGTGTTTTCGGACAATGACCAATTACAATAACCAGTATTATTTGATCTGAGAGTAATTAGCCAAGGCTCTGTTCTTTTTGCTTCAGTGAAGAGGCAAAAAGGGCAGTGAGGGAAACATCAGAGACAGGGGAACGGGCTCAAATGTCAAAGAAAAACACACTCTCGCAGGTGGGGAGGAGGGGGAGAGATCCCAACTGAACATTCCATGTTGTTCTTCCCTGAAAACGTGGTCGTGTTGAACCCAACCAAATTCCGTTTGATTTCCCCAGACACAGTATTCACCGCTTCATAAAGCCTCCATGTGGATTGCCTACCAGAGTGCAAAGAGTAGAATAGGTCAGGATGTAGAGCCATGAATTAGCAAAGGATCTCTTATTGGGAGCCGCCAACCAGCCCCCCCGCCCCCCCCCCCCCCCACACACACACACTGATGTCTGCACACCCCACACTTATTTTCAAACGCACTGCACCACCTGAAAGTCCCTGTTGTTTTGAAGACAGCCTCCAGGGAACTGCTGTTTATCATTTCTTTCAACATGGGCGAACGTTCTCTGGCCAGCGGCAGGCCCCCACCCCTATCTAGAGATATGTATTTGAGCACTGCCCCGTGGCTTACACAGGGAAGACCCACATGAGACTGGCTCACAGGAGGAGAAGCCTTCATTGGTACCCTTTGCCCTGGTCGCCGCCTCTGGCAGCCAAGAGGCAGAAGGAGTGGGTGGTGGCAGTCATAGTTTGGAGGCCGTGGGACTGAGACCAATCCCAACACCACTGGAAGCCCTGGTACAACCTTGTGGGGAGGGTGCAGGGCGGGTTAGTTAGTTGAGGAGGAAAGTCCTAAAACAGAAGTCCTCATGTCATCCATCAGGACCTACTCCCCTGTCTTTGAATTTTCTGGTCAGGATGGCCTGTTCTTCCCATGTGTCCCTGCCATCCCCTGAGCTCCATCAGCTTGTCCTGGCTTCCCCAGCCATCAACATAAACAGCCTAGATGAAACAGTATGCACGCCATGCTGACACCAGTCCACAACAGTCCTGCAGCCTTCCTCACCTCGTAACAATTCAACCGTGAGGAGCCAACCGGTGGGAATGTGCGGAGCGAACAAAGCGCTGATTGGGGTGGGAGTGTGGAGGTGGGCGCTGATAGATGCATGGCTCCCTCCTCACTGTAACCACCTGCCCACCCACCCCCTGGGAGTTCACAGCGTGGGTTCAGGCCCCAAGTTTGGCACACATCCTTCCACCCTATAGCAAGGGTGAACCTAGAACAGTTTCCTCACAAGGTTTTCCCTGAATCTCCTTCTGGAGTGATATCAGGCCCTAGTGATTTGTACCAGCTTTCCCACTCCAACCCCATTTCATCAGTCCTGAAAACCCAAGCCTGGACAGGGCACCGGTACCCACTAGCTACCGGGCAGGCCTCTGCCCCAGGTTCCCTTGTCTCCTACCTGGCTTGGAAATTTGCAAGGACTGCGGATTTGCAAATGTTTTCTTTAAGTCTATAAAGCAATTACTCTTGAGTGTGAGGGTAAAGTTACCTGTTTGTAGAAACAGTTTCATGTCATGGGAATGAGACACCTGAAAGTTTATCATGTAAATCTTATGCAAAAATTAGGCAAATTAGGATTCTGGGCCAGGACTCCCAGCATCCCTGCATCCTGGAAGGGTGTCCGTTCTCTGTGCTTCAGGCTGGTATGTAGAGTTGACATTAAATAAGCCCCTCTGTGTTTGCTTGGTTGGCAGTTTGCATGGCCATGCAATTTAATTCTGAATGTCACACATCAGCCCTGTGGTTCATTGCCTCCTGGGACCTGCTTTTGTGGCTTTCCACTTACAAACCCTTCTGTGGGCTCTGGAGATGGGTGTACTTAAATGACTGGCACTCGATTAGCAAAGACTTTCAAACATTATAAGTAAATGGGAAGCATAAAGACCCACAAGGCCTGGAGGATTAGCGCCTGCCACCCTCCCTATCTTCATATCTGTCCCCACCCTTTTTAAAAATATATATTTTATTGATTTTTTTACAGAGAGGAAGGGAGAGGGATAGAGAGCTAGAAACATCAATGAGAGAGAAACATCAATCAGCTGCCTCTTGCACACCTCCTACTGGGAATGTGCCTGCAACCAAGGTACATGCCCTTGACTGGAATTGAACCTGGGACCTTTTCATTCCGCAGGCTGACGCTTTATCCACTGAGCCAAACCAGTGTCTGTCCCCACTCTTTGCAGGCCACCCAACAGGCCTTTCTCCCCTTAAACTCACTCCTCTCCACCCCACCCCAGGATCTATGTGTATGAGCACCACAGATCTCTGCCTTCATCACCTCCCCCCAGTTCCTCAGCTCTCAGCTCAAATGCCGCTTCCTCAGGGAAGCCTTCCCTGACCAGCTCCTCCCACTCTCAGTCAGGTATCTGGGCCTTTTCCTTCACAGTTGTACTCGTGCGTTTGTATGATAATTTGTCTGGTGTCTAACTCCTCTGCTAGACCAAGCTGCCAGAGGGCAGAGTCTTGCCTGTATCTCTCAGAGCCAAGCACCTACAGCACATAGTAGCTGCTCAACTAATGGATTTACTTGTCTCCAGATTTATAATTCAACATCAGGCCAACTTGAGGATCTGTCCTGACTGTAATTTGGGTAGTTAACTATGTCTCTTCCTATGCTCCATCTCAGTGAGAACCAAGAGAGCATCTTACCTCGAACCCTGGGAGCTGAGCTTCAGAAACACTGTACCTAAGGGTGTTTTCCACCTGAGCTTTAGCCTCCAAAATTGCTTCTCTCCCTCCTCCCCTGGCAGGCGTCTGTGCTTGCTGCCCAGGGAGCATATTTCCAATCGGGCTGTTCTGCCTGGTATTGGCTGCTGTGTCCCTCACAGAAGAGTCCTAATTACATATTTCTGCTTCTATAATTATAATTCTGGGTCCTTTATGTATACACTAGAGGCCCACCGTGCGAAATCATGCGGCCCCACCCACCCACACGTGCCTCGCCACGCACGCAGCCCCACCCACCCGCGCGCCTCCTGGTGACCGGTCGTTTGGTCATTACGGCGTGAGGGTCATTGGGTTTTTATAATATAGATGGTGCCAGAGACACTATGGAGGCTGGCGGGGGAGGTGGGTGAATGATAGAACACAGATTTTCCCTTCCTCTTAGTAACAGGACAGGTAAGAGTTTCCGTGTGGGGGTGATTTTTCCACTTGCCATCAACTTGACTAACCCCAGGAAAATTCTGTTTGACACACCCTTTTCTTTACGGCTCTTCTTTCCCCATTTATTTCTTTGGAAGGGAGTTCTCCGGAGAAACTCACTTTTTCTCGCCCGCTTTTTCAGGTTGGGCAGAATTCCGGAAGCCGAAGACCTGGCCTCACAAATGCTGAAAGGCTTCCCTAGAGACCGCGTCTCCGCCCAGGAGGCCCTGGTCCATGATTATTTCAGCTCCCTGCCATCTCAGCTGCACCAGCTTCCCGATGGTGAGTGAGTGTGTGTGTGTGTGTGTGTGTGTGCGTGTGTGTGTACACACATGCCCGTCTCAGTGCGAAGTATTTCCTCTGAGCCCTGGAGAATCATAGACTTTACAGCCAGAAGTGAGCTTGGAGATCAATTAGCCCGGGAGAAGCAAGAAGGGACCCATCTCGCTTGAGTGTTGCATGAGATTCTCTCAAACTCAAAGGCACGGGAGGGTTGAGGTGACACAGACTTCCCTGTAACGATCCAAACATTTCCCCCACACACACTTACACTGCGAAATGGGGTGAGATGAAAGTTGCCTTGGAGTTGCTTGCTTTCGCTGGCATCTGCCAGGAGCAGCAGAACCAAAGTTGCTAACAACCCCGTTGCTCTCCACAGAGAGTAAGATGAGAGGTGACATGGATATGTCAGAGAGGAGAGCTGAGCGGGTCTTGATGGGTAATCGGATGCTGCCAAGGGAAGTACCGGGGTGGGGCGCCAGGGGAGGGGAGCGTCCGCCCAGGCCGGAGGCCCATGGGAAACACAAGTTACCCTGAAATCAGCTTAGCGGCCTGGGCCTGAAGTCATCCTCCAAATCTGCAATCTGCTGAGGGATCAAGTGGCCGGAGCTCTCCTCGTGTTTCTCCGGCTGTGGCCAGGAAGGGCTGCACGGAGGATGTGGGCAGTGTGGTCATGCCCCCGGCTGTTTGCGGGGAGGGGGGAACTAGCCTTAGGTGGTTACCATTCAACTGTAAGCAGTTTTTAGGAGTCCTACGCTGGAGAGAAGAAAGCTAAGAAGGGGGTTCTAGGGGCTCAGACTGGGAAGAAGGTACCGGGATGGGGTGAGGAGCTTCTGACCAAGGTCCTTAGACATCTGGTCTGGCCAGAGTCTTGAGGGTTGCAAACACAGCCCCACTGCATCCTGGACATTATCCTGCCACAGCCCAGAGCTCTTCGTTTGGGATTTCTCAAGGTATTCTATTATTTAAGTGAGTCATTGAGGATCTCCAAAAATAACCATCATCATGAGCTGGGGTTAATGTGCCTTACTTGACCCTGTGAGAAGAGTCAGTCGTCAGTAGTTATTAAGTTGCCATTAAGTGTTAAGAACATAGTAAGTGCTATAAAAACTGAGGGGAGGAAGAGGCTTGTCCTTGACCTCCAGGATCCCGCGGCGTGGGAGGAAGAGAGGGTGAGCAAGAGGAAGCGGGGCACCCTCGTACGCATATTAGCACAAATCATATCTAAACAGCTCCAGTCTGCGTAATCAGCTGCAGATGTTCAGGGAATGTGTGTGCGCTCAAGGCAAGTCTTCGGAGGAACTAGAATAACTCAAGTGAGATGGATGAGACTGGAGGTGGACCTGGAGTGGAATTCGAAAGGACGGAAGGGGCAGGGCTTGGCCTGTGGCTGAGTAAAACACATTTCCAGTGACCTGGAATTCTTACTGGTACCCTCCTGGTCCCTCACCCGCCACTTCATCCCCATCCCCTCCCCTCTCCCCACTCTGAGCCCCTCTATCTCTCCTTCTTAGCTTTCTCCTCTGAGGCTCAGGACTTCTAGCTACCATGTCAGGCAAGTATACATGCTTGGGTGTACACACACACACACACACACACACACACACACACACACTACCCTCTCTCCACTTGAAGAAACTTCTCCATTGGTCCCCTCCAGGATCTGTTGTTCTACATACAGAGAACTGCTGGGATCTTCCAAGTTTTCTGGGCGTCAGCTTTTGCCTGATGAAGGGTAATTAGGTAGAAACAGTCCAAAGTGATGTGTCGGGAGAAACGTGGGTTTTGATTTTCCTGGCCATCTGAAGCAAAGCCACGACAGAGGGGCTCCGCGTTGGGGAGGTGGCGGGGGCAGGGGGGCGGGGGGAGCGTGTGCACGCATGCGGGTGTAACAGAGAGGCCAATCTGTATTCCTTCGCTGTTCGCCCAGCCACAGGACCCAAATCTGCTTTGACACTTTTAGAGAAATGAAAAGATGGAATCTTGCAGGAGGCGGCCTGCGCTGGGGGGAGACGGAGAGCGCTCGCAGCAGGAGGGAAGTTGACTTTTCTTTATACATATAGGGGTTTTTCCATGCAGAGTTTAAATTATGCCTGATAAAAGGAGCTTCGTGGATGTTTCAGTTCTTTCAAATTCTCCTGGCTTCCTCCCAATTAAACGAGGTTTGTCAAAGCCACAGGGCCCTGCTGCTGCTGCCTAGGCCGACAAGCACTTCCTGCAGCGACATCTCAAATCCCCGAGGGAGCGGATGAAAGGGCCCGCGCCACGAGACGGGAAGGGGGGCGGGAGGGGCGCTTGTGTGCGTGTATGTGTGTCTGTGTGCATGCGGGGGGGGGGGGGGCTGCAGAAACAGGCTTAGAGACAGACCGACACGGGACTTGGGACACGGAGACAGGGAACGCGAATCGACCAGGAAAATTGGAAGGAAAATAGAGGAAGAGAGAGAAGTGGTGGGGCCAGTTTGTGCCCCTCGACAGCAGTGGGCCTCACCCAGGGCACAGCCCCTGAGGGATGCTCTCCTTCGGCCTGCAGCGCCAGCCTGCTTTTTCATTGCCCATCGCAGTGAGCCTTTATTAAGAGTCTCACCCGGGCGGCGTGGCTCAGCGGTTGAGCGTCAAACTGCGAACCAGGAGGTCACAATTCGATTCCTGGTCCAGGCACTTGCCCAGGTTGTGGGCTCGATCCCCAGGGTGGGGCGTGCAGGAGGCAGCTGATCAATGATTCTTTCTCATCATTGATGTTTCTCTCTCTCTCTCCCTCTCCCTTCCTCTCTGAAGTCAATAAAAATAAATTCTTAAAAAAATGTATAAAAAACAGTCTCCTTTTCGGATAGGGAACACCAGCCGGCCATCATAGTTCCCAACCCGTAGGGATGCGGAATTTGTATCCCCGTCCCTGGTGGGGGGCCCAGGCATGAGAACTGTGCAAAAGGAAGACATGCTCTTGGGAGTGGTCTGTCAAGCGAGTTTCCTTGCCATAATTATGCAAACAGTGTTGCTCTCTGGTGACAATTCGGAGTGGAGTGTGATTTGGGGGCTTATATTTCTATCATTTTATTATTCCGGGTGCAGGAGAGCAAAGGTGTCACTTTAACATCTATAGTTTCCCCTTTGATCTGGGAGATGCCGGCTCTCACTGTCTGCCCTCTGCATGAAAGCTGCGGCTGGGAGATAGGTGAAGAGAGGAAAGACAGCCCGAATGCCAGAGGGAGAGACCTAGAAATTCTCCCCCAAGTGCAAGCATGGCTCCCATCCCTCCAGGTCCAGGTCACAGAGCCCGAGACGTGCTGGGCAACACGGAGGCTGTGGCTGTGAGCTGTGGCCAGAGGAAAGCAGGGAGCTGCTTGCCACGAAAAGCCAGGGATTCCAGGATCCGTTCCCTTTTGGGGAGCACTCCGAGGGAGAGAAGCGTGACCGTCAGAAGGGCACACATGTGGAAACTTCTGCCCCGCGCCGACATTTTCCCTTACTGATTCTCGAACACCTGAAGAAACATTTGTCGAAGGAGACATTACTGGGAGTCTCTCTCAAAGCACACCAACGCCACACTAATTGCTTTTGCAGATGGCTACACAGACGCTCTTCTCACTCCGTCACCGCTGACGGCCGGCCGCGCTGTGGTCCTCCTGGCCGAGCCCGCAGAGCAGGGCGTCAGCTGGGGCAGCCAGGACCTAAAATTAGGCCCTTGGCAACTCCCTGGTCTTAGCTGCAGTTTCTGCTTCTTCATTTAATTCCCTTTGCCCTCGGCTTGAACTTGGGCTCTGGGAAAGGAACACTTTAATGATTTTGGGGTGGGGCGAGTAGAAAATCATTAAGCTGCTCCTTCCAGCAATGGGCTCCACGCTGTTCCTGCCGGGAGCCCTCCGAACGTTACCCTCTGAGGGTTAAGACTGAATTTGGAAACGTGCCATGTTGAATCACAGACACTGATGCACAAAAGTATTTTTTTTTTTAATCTAGGGCAGTAAATGCCTTGTGATTTAAGAGTCTGGTCCTTAAGCCCTGGTCCTTGATCGCCAGGACATCAAAGGCTGTCTCTCTTTTTGTGGATTGGACCCATTTTGCTTTCTAAATCCCAGGCAGGAGTCTCTACCATTCTTTCCTGGGCTAACTCCCCCTTCTCCTTTAAACAGGTTTCAGCATCTTGTGGGGGGAAAACCCTAAAATTTAAAAACTTGCGATTGTTTTACAAGTAATTTTGCAAAAACAATTTACCAGAGTCCTTATTGTCATACTTTCATTCTTGTAGCAGGGGTCCTCAAACTACGGCCCGCGGGCCACATGCGGCCCGCCGAGGACATTTATCCGGCCCGCCGGGTGCCGCTGCCTGTCCTGCTTAGCAGCCGACTCATCCCGGGCCCGCAGTGCGCATAGGAATTTGTTCATAGTTTTTTTTAAAAACTATAGTCCGGCCCTCCAACGGTCTGAGGGACAGTGAACTGGCCCCCTGTTTAAAAAGTTTGAGGACCCCTGGCTAAGGTATGGCATACTTCAACCCTTTATCACACCACGCTAGTAGCTAAGCTCTGGTCGGACTCCGGCAGGCTTACTCATATTGCCCCTAAAACCTGAGTAATTTTTTTGTTTTTCTCCAATAAACAAACTTCAGGCCTCCTTGTAATACTATTTCTTTAATATGTGTGAAGATCCCTTGCTATCACTTTCCAAACTTACTTTTCTAGGCTGACTTTCTTTGACCTTCCTCTCTCCCCCCGCCTCCCAAATATAAGTTCTGTTTCTCGCACTCTTTCATAATTTTGTTTCATGATTTTATTCTGAACCTCTTCCAATTATTTTGCTTATCTCTGAGATTATGAACCGAACATAGACTCAGTTTCCTAACATCGTGGAAGAATTATGTTCCGGTTCATTCATCGGAGATTTATGGGTGTGATGTTGAGGGATACAAAAATGAATTAGTCATGGACCCTGTCCTCAAGGAGCTTACAATCCTTAAGGAAATGAGACAACTATCTAAACAGCTGCAGATCAAGTGTGAAGTGCTCTGGGTGTTTAAAGGAAGTGAAATTAACTCCAGCTGTGGGGATCAAGGATGGCTTTGTGAGTGGGTCGTGAAAGATGATGGGGTCTGGATGGCTGGGGAGGAAGAATATCCAGGGAGAAGAATCTCATCCTCCTCTTAATACCATCCAACATTATTCTGAAGGTGTATGTTTTTTTAATAACAGTAGCCCAATTCTGACTTATATTTCATCCTGATTTTTACTATATATATATATATATATATATATATATATATATGCCTTCTTCTTGCAACAGTGTAAACATTCTTTACATGTATTAGTGAAATTTAGTCTAGTTTTTATATACTAATGATATCAAATCTATTTATTGCTTTTATTGTCTATCTATTCAAAATTTAACCAGAATATTTTGTCAGTCTAGAAGCCAGGTTTCAGGGGTGATGGGTGGCAGGGAAGAGAGAAGGGAGATTCTAAGCCAGGTCTCTGGACTCTTTTCTGCCTCTGGGAGTTTGTCACCTAACTCAAACCACTCCCTCTACCTTTTCAATCCTTTATTAATCAGTACTCAAGAAGCAAGTTAGGAAGTGTCCTCCATTACACTGCTCTTCACCTTCTGTGCCCAAAGTTGTCCTCAACCCATTCCAATCCATTAGATGAGATGTTGGATTGAGACCCAGCTCATGGGGTTGCATACAGTTGTGTTGCTAGGAGAAGTCTGGGTCAACCAAGTCCCTCAGCTCCACCAAGCTCTTAAATTGATTCAATTTGTTAGCATGAAAAAGTCTCCAAGTAAAGACAAACCTTTCAGGAAAGAATTAGAGACCTTTAAGTGGAAAAGGATCTTAGAGACTTGCTATTTCATATCCTCGTTTTTATATGGAATCATTATATAGAAATCATAGGTGAATCCCTGGCACCCAGGGAAGAATAAGAGTGGTTGCCATTTGTTGGGCATCTATGTGCTTTACATAAATTCTTATTTAATCTATACACTAATGGGTGAGACTGGCATTCTTATCCTCATATTACATACTAGAGGCCCAGTGCACGAAATTCGTGCACGAATAGGTCCCTAGGCCTGTCTGGCGATCAGGGCAGATCAGGGCTTTCTGACTGCCGGCCAGGGCCTTTCTTCGTTCTGTGCTGCCCCATAGCGAGTGATCGAACTCCCAGTCTCCCGGTTGAACTCCCAAGGGGACACTTTGCATATTAGCCATATATATATATTAGAAAACTGAGTCTGAGAGAGGCTAAGTAAATTGCTCAGAGTTATACAGCTAATAAGTGGGAGAGCCAAGATTGGACTTCAGACTCTCAAGCCACTTTTTCATTTTACTTACTGCTGCTCCCTAACGACCACATGAGAACTTTATGGCAAAATGCAGATTGGAACCAAGATTTTGATTCCCATGACCTTTCCACAGTCTCATGTTCTATCTATGTTTATTTTAAAGCCTCCCTAGGAAAAATGCCACATGTCCCCAGGTAACATGTCTAATATCACAATTAAGAAGGCTCAATTTATGTTTAACAGAGACCCCTGACCTTTTGTCTTAGTTTCTGTTCTTCTTCTTTTTTTTTAATACACAATCACCTTGGGTTTTTCAATTTCTTAATCAATGGTGGTTTGTTTTTTTGTTTCACTATAACTCATTCAATTTTATAAGGAAAATATCAGGAGTCCAATGGAAAAATGCGCAAAGGTATAAAATAGCAATTTCTGCAAAGGGAAATTGAATAGTTAGTTGTTAGTTAGCAACTTCCATTTAAATATATCAGCACATGGAATGAATAGACAGTGTTACTGGTGATTAAATAAATACAAATAAATGTTAAATTCGTTTATTTTTCCCCCTTAACCTAATGACTCCTAGTGTTTGTGAGATTATGGTAAAAGAATTCTCTGCTGATGTTGGTGTCAGTAGGGAAATCTTTGCAAAGCATTATGGCATACATATCAGGAGTTATAAAAATGGTCACAACCTTCAATCCTATACTTTGGTTCCTGGAAATTATACAAAAAATAAAATAAAATACAACAACCCACAATTGAAAGGAAACAAAACCCTCTGTGCATAAAGATGTTCATTGCAGTGTTGTCTATGATTTTGAAAAATTACAAAATAAAAATGAAAGAAACCATCTAACTATTCAACACTAGAGAACCAATTGAACACACTTTGACGTACTGACTCAGCACACAGTACCATTGCCATTTCAAATCATTCACGGGAGTGTGTGGTAAAGTGGAAATGTTTATGCTATGGCATGAGCTAAAAGTAAGATACAAATTACATATTATGATGCACCTGTGAAACGCATATGCATATCGACAAAACGGAAAGGTGGGATATACAAATAAAAGTGCTCTTCCAATTTAGGAGGATTGTGGATAATTTTTTTCCTTTTGTAAAGTTTTCTTTAATGTTGATGTTATATTGTCTCTATTGTTAAAAGAATGAAGTATGGCAAATGGTGCAGGGAGTCTAAGCTCTGAATTGAGAAGTAAAGGACCTGAGATTTCTCCTTTTCCCCCCAATGTAAGATGCATTATTGACCTTCATAAACCTTAATTTCTCAACCTGCACAATGGGTTAATACTCGTTTCTTTTATCCCAGATTGGCAGAATGTTTATTTTATAAAGCTTTTAACTCACTGAATGTAAGGGTCCATATAAATTTGGTCCTGGGAGAATGAGAGGTGGGAGGGAGAAGAAAATATAAATGGGCACTAATTAGTTATATAAGGAAAGATCATCTGCTTTCATGGGAAATGCGTATGTGCTGTGCCCCTACTCAGAGGTTTAAGTGCACTCCTTGTTAGTTAGCAACTTCCATTTAAAGCCCCTTATGATCCTTTGGGCTTTACAGATGTGAAGCCTATATGCATACACATGAGCTGAAATGACCACGTGCTCACACGGCTGTGTGCACTCGGAATAATTCAGTGCACTAAGCAACTCTGGCTGATGGACTGACGATGGGTGAGAGTAGTGCAAAAACCACATGACACGAGAAATGACAGGACATTTTGAAACGATGGTCTTATTTCCAAGCTTTCTTTTTGACTTGTGCTCTCTCTCTTAGCCATTACAGACAAGTAGAAGAGATTTGATTATCCAGTTTCCTTGAAAGGTTATTTAGCTCCTCAATCCCATTAAGTCGCTTTCTGCACTCCAGTGCCCTGCGTCTCTCTCCCCCGACCCCTCCCCATCCCGTTCTCAGCCAAGAAGAGTAAATGCAGACACCAGGATCGGATTTCTAAAGGAAGGAAAGTTAAAGCAAAGTTTGAAATGGGTGACAGGAGCTTAGGAACTCAATTAGACTGAAAGACAACTATCTCATTATCCCGTTCCGAAATGATCTGAATACGGAAAACTCTAAAAGTTTTAAATAAACTTGTCCTACTGACTGTCTAGATGAATGCAAATTCTTCTCAAGAAGCGTTTAAGCACCCACTTTCGTATTTATTTATTCTAAGTGCGAGCGGCTGCGATAATTATGCTGTCAGATTCCGGAAGCTAATGAGGAGTCAGCCCGGGAAGGCTCTGCGTTTGTGAGATTGCTGCAGGATAGCTGCTCAGAGGCTTCTTTCCTTCTTTCTTTTTCTTTTCTTTTTTTCCTGCCCCCTCCCCCCGCCCCCCCCGCACCCACCCATGAATTGGGAAGGAGAGTGGGGCAGTCCGTGGCCAAATTGGAATCCTTTTGATTAACTGATTGCTTTCCCAGGACTGTTCCGTCAGATAATCTCTCTCTCTCTCTCTCTCTCTCTCTCTCTCTCTCTCTCTCTCTCTCTCTCCCCTATTCTCCCCCTCACTCCCTTTCTCTCCCCGCTCTCCTTCTTCCCTCTCTCCTTGCTTTTGAGGAGCTGCTGCTCTTGAGGGGCGAGGAAGCCTGCGGGGACCTTCATGTCACTGTCCCCAAGGCCAGAGGACACTCCCCCCTGAGCCTGAGGGAAGTTCCCAAGACAGTTTGGACTTGAGTTGATTTGAGAGTAATCCATAGTTTCTGCACTGTTTATTTTAGCTGCTTGACTGTTTATGCCATGGCATGAGCTAAAAAGGAAGTTGGATATGAAATTGCCTATTAAAATGTACCTCTGAAAATGTATTAGGCGGATCAACCAAACTTGATGTCTCCCCTTTCAACCCCGAAAATATGTGTTTCCAAGCCCAAGGGGTCAGGCCACAGATCACTCACAGCCTAAGCGCAGGCTCAGTTCCTCCCTTCGGGTGTGAGCGGTTCCCAGCAAACAATATTGTTCAGGTGTTTCAGGCTCTCGGTGCGCCAGATCTGGAAGCTTCTCTTTTTGTAAACTGTGCGACATTTACAGCCACACGGTGGTGAGCCTGGCAAAGCCATGCCCATGGGGAAAGATGTCCTGAGGAGGTGTTGTGGGTGTGCTTCGTGGCAATGTGGCTGTTGCCTCTTGCTTTCTCTCAGTTGAAATCTATGCTGATGCTTGTAACAACGGCTATAGTTGTTAAAAGCATATGGTGTATCAGGAACCACCCAAGACGTTTTGTATAGATCTTCTTCAGACGTAGAACAGTCTGCCAGGACGTTGTATCATCCCCATTTTGCAGATGAGCCCCTTACCATGTTTCCTTCAGGAGGTCTCGGCCCATGACGTCAGCATAGGAAGCACCAGGAACAGCACACTTAGCAGACACAGGCATTTATAACCACACGAACTGCCCGCACTCTGCCTACCCAAATACATGAGTCAGATGACAAATGTAATATATTTTTTTCAAAAAAAGTTTTAGTTTACAGAAGTTGCATTTAGAGTCTATTTAAATAGATTGCCTAAGGCAGTGGTCGGCAAACGGCGGCTGGCGAGCCACATGCGGCTCATGAGCCGCGGTTTGCCGCTCTGTTGACTAGTGAGTTTGCCGACCACTGGCCTAAGGTATCTAATGTAACAGGGTCTGAAACGTTCCAAAACATCCCTAGCCCAGCGTGGCGCCCATTGCCTATCGTCATGGGGACAAATGTTCAGACTCCTTGGCTTGATAACTAACTCCCTTCACCTTCTGGTTCTATTTTTCCAATTTTATCTCCCAGTTCGCCTTGCTCTAACCATGCACAATTACTGACAGTCCTCTCAAACACTTTCCTTCCTTCATGCCTTTCCTCGGGCTGATCCCTCAGCCAGGAATGGCCTCCCTAGAAGCCCCTGACTGTTGACAGTCATCCTTCAAGGCTCCAAGGACCTTGCCCATGCGTTTCCCAGGCTCCTTGGTAGACTTGGGGCGGGGGGCGGGGGGGGGGGCTGTCCTGGTTCTTTGTTTGCACCTCACTTTTGGCCCTTGTTTGTTCGTGTGTATGTCTCCCTGTTCTATTCCTACATTTACCACCTTCCACACCTAGGCCTTACCCGAGTATTCATTTGATAAGCATGCATTGAAGTGGATTGAGCAGGAGCCGCTTGACAGATGTTAGTAGAATCAGTGAAGTCCGTTATCCATGAGTCAGTGTAATTTACTGGTGGGTAAGTCTGGCTCATGTTTTGACGTCTCTTCAGGTGACAAATATTACAAAGACATAAAAAGTACACCATGAAATCCCAGGAAATAATACGTTGGTGTTTTTCTCCTTTTTTCCCCACACAGAGGAGTCTTTGTTTACAGTTTCAGGAGTGAGGCTGAAGCCAGAAATGTATGACCTTCTGGCTTCCTACCGGAAAGGCCACCGCACAGCCCACTTTAGCAAATGCTGGTGAAAAGAAAGGGCGACATTGCCCAGATCCTTCAGGTAAGTGGTCCCAGCAGAGAGGCTCCTGGTGGGCAGCATTGAGAAGTGATCGCCGCCCCGGGGGAGGCCCTGGTTCACGGACTCTGTGCACCGCTGCTCTGTGTCTGGCGCTTCATTCTCACTCTAGGGACTGGCGGCCCCGCCTCCTCCGGCTGTGAAAGAGGGAGATGCTGGGCACCACCTGTCTCTCCCACTCCCAGAGGAGTAGCAAGGCTCCTAAGAAAAAGCTGAAAGGTCATGGTGAGGCCTTCAGCTGACACGTTTGGAATAAAGGGTTACAGCTGTCATACTGTATTCCCTTAACTACAGCATTTCCTCTGTCCGCCAATAGGACACAATCAAAGGTCAGGGTGACCAACCATCGCTATTCGCTTGAGCCTGAGGGGTGTCTTGGGACTGTGGGACGTTCGGTACTAAAACTGGCCCAGTTCCAGGGGAGCCAGGATGCTTGGTCGCTGTGGCGGTGCAAGCGACCACCTGACCTGCCTCCAAATGCCAGAGAAGACGTGGTCCAGAGCCTGGCCCTAACCAGGAGATGGTTTCAGAGGCCTATGAGAATCAAGTCATCACTACCACAGGCTTCTTAGACTACACCTTCTGTGTAGTTGTTACAGGAAGTCCTTTCATTCAGGGTGAGTTCAAAAGGACCTGATGGACAGGCAGGAGCCATCCACAAATGTCCCAGACTCAGCTGCTCTCAAGAGACCCCTCTACCAACCAGGTGTAGCCCAGCCTTCCACAGTAATCTTGAGGAGGAAGAAGTGCTGTGAAGGATTCCCCCAAAGCTACCCTAAAGGTAGTTCTGCTGTAGGTGCAGGAAGCCAGGTGGGACAACCCCCAAAGCTACCATAGTACAGACATCCCTAGATGCTACAAGAGCACTTCTCGCACCAGGCCTTCCATGGAGGGCAGAGGGAAAAGCAATCTAAACAGAGGACTCAAGGTGGGACCCATGCATAGAGCCAGCCAGCCATCCTTTTAGGTGACTCTGGCTATATCCCAAGCCACAAACGTTAGATTATGATTTGGCCACCCATTTGGCAACCCCCTTGGCTATGCTTCCTAACAGAACTTTTGGGGCCTGAATGGTCACCACTGGCATACTCCCCCACACCCCAACTTTGTTCACATGGCAGGATTCAGCTCTTGGCCACTTTGTCTCGGCTCTCTCTTTGTCTGTTGATATTTAAAGACGTGACATACGCATCTAGGAGTGTCCCCTCTGGATCTTATAGAAATCTTAGAAATTTGGAAAGATCAGGGATGTTTAGAATTGTAGCTATTCCTCATAGCATTTTATGAAATACCTAAGTTTGTATTTTGACAATATATAATTGGAATTACAACAGGCAATACACAATAGTGTGAAATTTCCCAAGCAGAATGTTTTCTAGAGCAGAGATGATACTGTGTAATTACGCCATTTAAAACCCACTAGTTATGAGAATAGAATTACTTTAGCTGCATTCTATACAATGAGAGATTTGTGCTTCATAGACTTATCAACGACAGGGATGGAGAGGGTTTCAGATGGTGGCGCTACATTAAGCATTTTTATCACTTCTGTTGTTGTTATTTTGTTGTATTTAGAACCTGCCTCTCTGACCAATAGTGACTTTTCACGAAGAATTGTTACCTGTAGATGTGAATTGGTCACAATGGAAAACCGGTTAAATGCAGGGTGGCAAACGTGATGCCTATGCCAACAATTGAAGGAGGGCGGGGCCTCTACTGGAGCAATCTCACCATGTCCCTGGGCCCCTGGTACTAATGCAGGGAGATAAAACCCATCGGAGATGAACCACAAAAGGGAAAAGCTAAAGCAATTAAACTGCTTAATAAATGGCTTGGTATCAGCAAAATCTGGAAGTTAAAGAGACTAAAGTGGTAATCAGTGGACACTTGGGGCCTGAAAGTCTTTTCCACTAAATTGAATTTATGTTAAAATATTCACTTTTCAAGAGATTCAAAATGTAAATTGGGGTATTAGGACTTATAACAGCCAGCAGTGCCTCAATATTAAGACTCTTAAAAGACCCTCAAAATGTCAGTTTCAGGCATGGTAAAAATGTGTATGGTGTCTCCAGTGGAGACACAGAGGGGCACGAAGATTTACTGGGCCTATACCATGCGCCAGGCACTTTACACATCTTATTTCAAAGCTCGGTGTGTTTTGAACAGTGGGGTGTGAAGTGGTGCAACTGTAGTCTGTAGATCCAAAGATAGATTTTGATTATTTTAAAAGTTTACCTAGTTCTTATTTCCCGGGGTAAGCTGCTGCCTCTGTTACAATTTACTATCACCTTTTCTATCAATAGATGTAATTCCATCAATAACTTTGCAATAATCTTTAACAGGTTTTCCTTACTCAATCTGTACGATGTCATTATTATTTTTACTTTGTTTATTCTTCATTTACGTCCAGGGCTACATTACTGCTGTTTCCATTTTAATTTGCTTCAGCTTGCTGAGAAGTTTCTAATTTAACTCCACACTGGACCAGGATTTTAAATATCACCTGTGACCTGAAATATTTTAAATGTATTATGTCCACGGTACATCATACTTGAAGAAAAAGCAATGGACGGTTACTGCTATTGTCATTTGCCTAGAATTTCACAGTGATTGGCTCAAACATTAGACATACTGAAACAGTCTGAGAAGAGGACTTCTGAATCATTCTGTCCCTTTGGTTATCTGATAGAGAGATCCCTGGGCAGGAAGGACAACGGGACAGACGGGAGACTGACAATGGAAAGAATTCGGAGTCTGGGCTTGTGCTTACGGAAGCCTGTCACTCCTGTGTTCACTGACAATTCCTCCCAACAAAGGACTTCTGTGGCAAGGAGAGGATTCGTCTAAAGTTTAAAACAGCCTCCAGAGAAGATGGTTTCTTGGATAAAGTTGTCAACCAAAGGACTTGCTTAAGACTCATTGTTATGATTTCCTAGGGCACTCCTTCCCTCCCTTCCTGCACTATCAAAACACATTACCGCCCCACCCAGCCAGATTTTAGGAGTTTGGCCAGAGCTGCTGCTTAGAATTAAATTTCAGTTTATCTCCTTCTATTGAATCCTAATTGTCTGTGATGATTGCAAAAGTGATGAGGAACCTAAGCTCTGATTTGATGGTGGAGATACTGGGTAGACAGATAGGAGCAAAGAGTTCCAAAGATGAAATTCAAGTGCTGTTGCACCCTCAGACATGCATGCATATGTGCACACACGTGACCCTGAAATGAAATGGGAGATTTGTCTCAGTTAACACATGTATCATCTTCTACAATGACTCCTTCTGAAAGAAGCCAGAACAACTCAAATTACTTTGTCAAAGGATCATCTACTCAGGAAATGTGGTAGCCTAGAAACCAGAGACCTTTATGGATCCTTCAGAAGAACAAGGAGGAGCTAATTAAGAAAGAATTAAAAAATAGTACCTATCCACCCAAAATCTGAGATGGAAGAAGGGAAATGGGATACAAACAGTCCACCGAAATCTACCTTAGTGAGTACTTGGTTTTGGTAAGGCATGTGACAAAGCCTGTCCAGATATACCTGAAATACAAAACTGTGTGGGCTGGGTGATGGGACAGATATGTGAATTCAAAGAACAGTGGTTATTCAACCTAGAGAAAGGCTGATAGTGGTGTGTTACAAGGTTCAGTCTTGAGTCCCATTCTGGTCAAATATTTTTATTAATCAGTTGAGTGAAAATCAGAGAAGGCACACAATTTATTCATACAACGCACTGAAGTAAACTGAAGCTCAGAGAAGTTAACTCCTCCAAGGCAGTACACAGAGTTAAGGTACAAAACTATGGAGACAGTGAGAGGATCAGTCGTTGCCAGGGGTTAGGAGGGAGATGATGAAAATACAGCGCACAGAGGGTTCTCAGGGCAGTGAAACTACGTATGATACTATAATGGCAGAGACATGTCACTATAAATTTGTCCAAATCCGTAGAATGTACAGCCCCAAGAGTGAATCCTAATGTAAACTATACCAGTAGGCTTCGGTTGATAATGATGTGTCAATGTAGGTTCATCAACTATAACAAATGTACCAATCTGTTGGGGATGTTGATAATGGGAAGGCCATGCCTGTTGAGGGGCTGGGGTATATGGGAACTCTGTAACTTCTGCTGAATATTTCTCTGAACCTAACATTGCTCTAAAAAAATAAAGTCTTAAAAACAAACAACATGTAAATAACTAATTTGCAACAAGCCAATACAACCTTTATTCCAATCAAATTTCATCTGATTGAACTTCTTACACTTAAGGCTTAAAATGTCAACAAGTTAAGTAAGACTGTGGCTTAGTGGAAATTGGTACAATATGAATTAATAGTATGTCTGACTGTCCACAAAAGATAATGCTATACACTTAAGTGGTATGAATAAAGGAATATGATGGTGTCACAGAGAGGGGATGGAGTTTACTCCTCTGATGAGAACACATCAAAACGATGAAGTTTAACTCTATCCATCACACTTTGAAAGAAACACCACATGGAAGTAAATATTTCTTGTGCATTTATTAGTTTCAGATCCAATTCTGTTTGATCCTCATAGACTAAGAGGTGGATGTAGCTATTCCCCACTTCACAGAGAAGAACACAGAATCAAATTTAAATAACTAGGATTTGAAACTCAGACTCTGTCCCCAAAGTCTGTGCTTTTTGAGCCCCTAGCTCCAACTCTGTGCCACGTGCTTCAAGAAGGGCTCCTAGGAGAATAGAGGGCATGGGGGCCAAGGCACAAGAAAGAATAGCTCCAGAGAGAAGACCCAGGGGCCAGAGAAATTCCATCCAGAGGGCTGAGGGTTCTCACAGAGCAAAGTGGCTGGCCCTCTGCTGGGTGGCTGTGGAGCCAGGACAAATACATAGAAGGCTCAGAGATTCTGCTGTTCACACAGAGGAAGAGTTCTCCAACACTTTCGCCTGCCACCGATGGGATGAGTTCCACACTCTAGTGGGCTTCCTCTGCACCCAGGAGTATGGAAAGCTGTAGGAGGGATCCTCATATTGGAGATTAGGTTAGCTGATCTCTAAGGCCCCCTCTAATTCCAACATTGTCTAACAATGGCTTTTGAACAGCTGTTGACAGACTATACTTAGAATTATAGTTAAATCCTATTGTTGCAAGAATGGGTAGATTTATTTTATTGTTAAAAAGGGATTTTTTTAAAAAAATAGAAATCTTCAAAATTATCCTCTTTAATTATAATGGAAGATAAATTATGCTTATGCTTCCTTCTTTAATTCATAAACTCACTTCTTTAAAGCTTAATAAAATTTATATATAAAACACCAAAATACCATTCCACTCTGGCTTCCTTGATTCTGTGAAAGGAGCACGGCTGGTGTTTGTGCAGATGTTCTTCCTCCCACGTTTTTATTGATGCTTTTGTATGACATGCACCTGACTTTTTAATTTTGTTCGATGTGAAATGTGAGTTATTTTAGTGATGCTTCCTTACTCACTCACGAGTGCTACTCACCTAATATTTGTCTGCAGAGCTGCATAACTGGATGGCACTTCCGGGCCCTCTGTGGGTGGGTAGGGCTATCTTAATGCTGGCCAGCGAATTGTGAGGGAAGGTGATATATGTCACTTCCAGGCCCAGCATTCATTTGATTGCCAGTGCAAGACCCTCCAGATCATTCTTCTTTTCCCTCTGTTACAATGACCAGAAGCATTCAGGGTGGCCCCAGAATGGAGAGACGTAGAACAGAGTCCCCTGGTGACATATGATGATGTGTGGCGGGAAAGAGGAATAAAACTTTATTGCTGTAATCCACTAATATTTTGGGATTGTTACTGCAATATAGTTTAGCCTATCCTGACTAGCAGCACCAGGGCAAGTAAAACATATACATGCACTTTCCAACATGGTAGCTACTAGCTACATGTAAATTCATATTTACATTTAATTAAGTTCAACATTCAGTTCCTCAGTCCCACTAACCACATCTCAAGGGCTCAATAACCACATGTGGCTAAAGGCTACCTTAATGCCCGATGCAGATACACAACATTTTCGTCGTTGAAGAACGTGCTATTGAACAGTGCTGACGAGTGCTTGGGATTTTTATGAATTGGTAATGATATCTTCTAACATTTCTTGGTATTTTCAGTGTACCTCTAATACCACCTTGGCGTATTCTCCAAAAGTTTCACCTTTTTTAAATGAAATCTCTGGGAGCGTCCAGTGGAGGTTACCTTGTGGAAGAAAATACATCACTCAAAGCTGTTTCATTTCTTAGAACCAAATGTCTTTTCCTGAAGGGTACATTGACACAGAAGATTAACACCTTTTTGTTACTCTTGACACCTTTCATAAATGAATTCCCAGAGTAGTTTTATTTTAGTCCTTCCTGTCTGAAGCTATTCACATTCTCTACTCCTCACGCTTCTCTCTCCCTAAGTAAGTTAACAGCACCTGGTGTAAGATCTGAGGTGTTCAGTAATGAATTCATTCAAGTTTATTAACAGGCTTGTAAAATTGTGTTCCTATCTTAAGAGCTAACATTGGACACTACAATAAAATCTTGTGGATTTTAGCCCAAAATTGAACCAAAATATAAAGTAAACCAACCCATCTACTGATTATTTCGTTCAACAAACATCTAGGCACTAGAAATACAAAAATTAATAGTCCCTCCAAGGGTCCTATAGTCTAATGGAGAGTTAGATGGAAATAAATACTAGACCAATGACAACATATCAGTGTGGCCTCTCACAGAAGAGATGACAGTTAAGCCTTATCTTGAAGTGAGAGTTTGCCAGGCAGGCAACCGAGGGGATGAGAAGACGTTGAGGGAAATATAGAAGGCACAGGATATATTGAGCTGTAAGGAACTGAAGACCCGAATTCAATGGCTTAATGCATGGGGATATTATTCCACACAAGAAGTCCAGAAGTACAAGTTGGTTCCAGGATTGAGTCATTTGAGGGGTCAGCATCATTGACAACCCAGGTTCTTTCTGTCTTTTTTTCTTTCCTCTTCCGCATCCTTTGGCCTTAATTCTCAGGCTGGTCCCTGTCATGGTCACAAGATGCTGTCACAGTTGCAGGCATCACATGCAGGTATGATAGTGTCCAGTTGAAGAAGAGGATATCTCTTCCCGTGTGCTTCTTTTTCAAAGCCCCATTCTCTTCACATCTTACTGTTCAGACTGGCACACTCCACTCCTAAACTGCTAGCAAGGGAAACTAGATGACTACTGTAGAATGGCCAGGATTTGCTCCTGACCTGAAGCTAGAACTTCTCTTGATGTTCATATTCCTGAGTAATCCGTTTTCTTTTAACTGAGGAAGAATTGGAGAATGAGAACCAATAGAATCTGCCACAGCAACTAACCAACTGGGGTTCTCCTGGTTTGGGGAGTGGGAGGAGGGGTGAAGAATGGCTGCAAGGATTCCCATCTAGGGCCTGGATGACGTGTTAGATCATTCAGAGTCAGGTAATTCGTTTGAAAGAGAAAGTTATGAGCTTATCTATAAACATCCTGAGTTTGGCATGTACACCAGATGATTGGAACTACTGGTCTGGGACCAGGAAATAAGGACTGGCTCTATGTGGTCATCCCCTACATAGTGATGTCCTTGAAGTGCCAAAGATGTGATTGCCCAAGAGAACACAGACAAAGAGAAGAAACACTTCTCCATGCTTTCATTGCCTCCTTTGTAAAATGGCGGTGATAATAGTATCTATCTCATAGAGTTTGCATATGAGGATTAGATGAGTTAAAACATTTAAAGGACTTTAAACAGTGCCTGGCATGTAATAAGAACTAGAAAAATTAGCTAATAGTGGTGGTGGTGGTAATGATAGTAGTAGTGGTGAGGGGGATGAGAGGGAGGTAGTGGTGATGGTGTTGGTGTTAGTAGTGGTGGTGGTGGTGGTGATGGTGGAATAATGGTGGTGGTAGTGGTGGTAGTGGTGGTGGTGCTGGAGGTGATGGTAGTAGTGGTGCTGGTGGTAGTAGTAGTGGTGATAGTGGTGGTGGTAATAGTGGTGGTGATGGTGATGGCAGTAGTGGTGGTTGTGGTAGTGCTGGTAGTAGTAATGGTGGTAGTGCTGCTGGTGGTGGTGATGATGAAGGTGGTAGTGCTGGTAGTAGTAATGGTGGTAGTGCTGGTGGTGGTGGTGATGATGAAGGTGGTAGTCATATGGTGGTAGTGGTGCTAGTCACAGTAAAGTAGAAGAAAAAGAACAAACAAGGGAAGTAAAGGTGCCAAAGCCATGGGGCTCTAGGTAGCAAGGTAAGGCAGGAGTCTAGGGGGACAATAAAAAAAAAGTTAAAGATTAAAGGAGTTAGCCCTGGCTAGTGTGGCTCAATTGGTTAGAGTGTCGCCCTGCACACCAAAAGGTCACAGATTCGGTTCCTGGTCAGGGAACATACCTAGGTTTCAGGTTCAATCCGGGTCCTGGTCAGGGCACATGTGGAAGGCAACTGATCGATGTTTCTCTTTCACACTGATGTTTCTCTTCTCCTCTCTCTAAAAATCAACAAACATGTCCTCCACAGAGGAGTAAAAAAATAATAAGACAATGGATCAGCACAGTGAGCCTAGCTAGTTAAAGTTGCAGGCACTTATATAACAAAGTGTACTTGGGTTTTATTAATCTCTTGTTCTATTAAACATTCAAAAATGAAGATTAGTCCTTTGAAATACAGATATTTTTCTCTCTAGACAAATTTTAATCCCTGCAAGCTTGTCTGAAACATATAACAGCATTGTTGGGTTTTTGTGTGTGTATCTTCTCTGAAAAAAATTTTTTTTGTCTTTTAGTTTATAGGTGTTTTTTCATTTGTTATGTTTAAATAATGTTTGAGGAAACATCTAGAGGATTTGAGGCAGACTACGCAAAACACCAAGCTAATAGCACTAACTACAGAGCCCACGACAATGACCACAACAGGCCACACATCTCTCAAAAGGACAATTCCCCAAAAGTGTGGCTAGGGAAGGCAGATAAAAGACTGAAGCTGGGTCATGTGACAGGTGTCACTTGAGTACCGATACTGGGGCTGGAGATAAAAGCCCGCTTCTGCTAGTCATGTGACACAGCTTCATTACTCTCTCAGCAGGGGGTTGGAGAGTCTGGATGCCATTTTTACTTATTTATTTATTTGTGTTTTTTCCCCTTATTCTGTGATAATGAGAAAATGTTTAAACTCCTATCTGTGTGTTTAAACATTTCTCCCTGCTGACAGCAGCGGGGTACCCCTTGATCAACTGTCAGATTGGATAGTGCAGTTTTTCTGGAAAGTAAACAGCATGTTAGCTGGTTGGAAATAATTTTCTGTTTATTGGTAGCTGTTAGCCTAGGAGTGATGGAGCCCTGTGACAGCACTTGTCAAGTGAGGAATAAGAAACAAGATTGGAAATAGCTTTAAGACATAGCTCTGACAATAAAGCCTTACTGTTTTCTTATAGAAATGTACTCTAAAAAAGTGAAATTAAAATGGGCAAGAAAACTTTTCCAGTGTTGCCAGCCCCTGGAGATCCTTCCGGCAAAACTGACGCAGAATCAAAGGCACATTCACAGGGTGCCGGAGTTGGAAGTCACAAAATCCACCCCCGTCTTGCTCACCCCTGGGAAAACAGAGCCATGGCCAAGTGCCTTGAACTTGGCTCACAAAAAAGAGGCAAACACAGTAACTATCAATATATACAAAGAATCCATGGCTGGGTAGCTCAGCTGATTACAGCATCATCCTGATAGGCCAAGGTTGTGGGTTCCATCCCTGGTCAGGGCACATACAAGAATCAACCAATGAATGCATGATTAAGTGGGACAACAAATCCATGTTTTTCTTTCTCTCTCTCCCTAAAGTCAACAACAACAAAAAAATTTTAATTAAAGAAACATACATACACACACACACAAAGAACTAAAGGTCATATTTACTTTTCAAATTCATATGTGAAGATAAATGGAAAAACCTGGTGGAGGCAGTATAACATTTGACCTACGTGTAGTTAGCAACGGAGTTTAATGGGTTATGTATAATGTGATCTTTTTCTTTGCATAGTGGCTAAAAAGACACCATCATAGTCTTTTGTTGATTAGTCATATTGTCATCAGGAAAAAAAATGGCTCCAGTAGAAGTAATATATATTCACAAGCTATATATCAGTCTTATCTATCTTGAGCTGGGTTAAGTCTGAGGTCCTGATTTGTCCCAGAATTTGCCTCAGTTCTTCTTGATAGCTAGAAAAGATGCCTTCACTTAGATATTTCTGACAAATAATATGTCAGGTGCTCCATGTCTGAACGTATTCTCCCCATATCAAATACAGGGCAAAACAGGCCTCTTCGTTCCCATTTTGGTCAATAGCATCACTCTCCACCCAGTTGACTGGCCCCCTCTCCCTACCTCTGAAATGCCTTCCAGTCTGTTTTCCTCCTGCATCTCCACTGCCAGGTAACAGACCTATGGTTCGCACCCGCCACATCAGCATCCCCTAGGAAATTCAAATTCTCAGTCCTCACCCCAGAACTACTGAACCAGAAGCTGTGAGCTGGAGCCCCACAATTCTGCAGTTGGAGAGCCATCACCCTGGCAGTGTTCTCCAGGCCTTGTCCAGAGGTCCCCTTATTGCCTTCCCAGCCACCAATTCTTTCTTTCTGGAGTATTCTCTATACCAGTGGTTCTCAACCTTGGCTGCACAATGGAATTACCTGGAGAGTTGTTTTTTTAAAGAATTGGGTTCCTCTCCTGGGAACTTTTGTCCCATTGAGAAGAAACTGGGAGGTGTGCAGCATTGGGCATCCGGATTTTTTTAAAGCTCCCCATGTTATTCTGTTGTGCAGCCAGGACTGATCATCACTGCTCCACACTGAAGCCAGGGCTGTCTCGTCAAAAAACAAAGCAGAAGGTGTCACTATCCTCCCTAGAAAGTCTCCATCAGCCATAGGATAATTCTTTTTTTTAAAAAAAAAAAAATATGTTTTTGTTAATTTCAGAGAAGAAGGGAGAGGGACAGAGAGATAGAAACATCAATGATGAGAGAGAATCATTGATTGGGGGATTGAGCCCACAACCCAGGCATGTGCCTTTGACCAAAATCGAACCTGGGATCCTTCAGTCCACAGGCTGATGCTCTATCCACTGAGCCAAACCAGCTAGGGCAGGATAATTCTTAATTAACTCTACAACATGGCTCCTGCTGACCTCTCGCAATGGCTTCATTAACATTGAGTCTCACTAGCTCCCCCTACACTCAGCCACACAGAATTTCTCTTCATTCCCCCAAAGCAGTATTCTGTTCATAGCCCTAGACTTTCGCACTTTCTGTTCCCCCTGCTTAGAGCGTGCTTCTTCTTTCTGGTGAATCCCTATTCAAGACTTAGCTCAAAGGTCACCTGTCCCAGAGGTAGCATCCCTCTCCTGGGGGATCCCAGAGCACTCTGTTGCTATTACATCATAGTATTGGTCCTATTACATTGTAATTATTAGTGACACATATTCCTCCTTCACTCTAACTGATTGCATCAGACCAGGTCAGAAGTATGCTTAGCTTTTTGATTTTATCCCCAGTGTCTAATACAGGTTGGACATTAGGAAGATGCTCAATAAATGTCTGTTATCTGAATGAACTGAAAACATGATCAACTCTTGCTGCCTTTTGTTGAGATCAGCTTTTGGTGCCATTCTGCTCTTCTGTCTAGAATCAGTAAAGCTCACGTAGCTCGTAGTATATACATGAACAGGAGTCAACTAGACCTACGTTTTGTCACTTGCAGGCCTTCATTTTTTAATCTTTTAAATAGCTACCTTGCAGTGTACACAGATTCATTGTATAACACCCCACAGTGTGCTTGACACAGAGTAGGCATTAAATGAAGTTTTCATTATTATAATAACTAAAACTAACTGAAAACAAAAAAACAGTTGAGCTGAATCGTGCATCTGTTCTTACATCTGAGTATGAGCTCTTGATAGGCAGACACTGTCTGTGTGATCCCTAGGGCTGGGAACCCAGTGGCATTCAATCATTAAGTCAGTCCCTCCGTCAACAGCATTTATTAAGCTAATGAATGCAATGAATAGTATTTGAGTTAGAATGACAGCTTGCTGCTTGGGGAGCACAGAGAGATCACACATTTGCCCATCTTACAAAACAGAGAATTACAATCTCGGCAGCTGGAAGATATCTTAGAGATCATTCTTGAAGCTCCTTACTTACAGGTGAGCAAATGGAGGTAACCAACCAGGAAAGCCCTTGTAGTGTCAATATTTAATAACCAATCCCTGGGTCACAAATTGCTGCTGACCAAGTAGGAATACCAGTCCATGTTGGTAAAAGTCAGCCCTAACAGTGACTTGGTGAGTGAACAGTAAGTCATGTGGTGAGAAACTGAGAGGTTGAGAAGAATTTTAGGTGGGGGGTTGAGGCGGGGCAGAATCACTGGCGGCACCTTTGAGTGTTATCAATTCCAGATTACATAGTTCCTCTCTTGGAAAATAAAACTATGCATTTAAATTCATATTACTGTGTCTTTTCAAAAGGCAGGTAGAAGGCACCATTCGGATCATTTAACAGGTGTTATTCAAGCAAGGACAAAAATGGATAAAAGCATTTAGCAGATACAACCCCTTAAAGCAGCCTCTTTTAAAAATGAATCACCTCAGTAGACCTGTCCCACAGATCTGAGTCACTCCCAAGGGTCTGAAAGCAGTTTGAGCTGGAGTGACTGGACATAGATGTCAGGAAGGGACCGGCTGGTTTGGCTCAGTTGGTTGAGCATCATCCTATGCACTAAAAGGTCACGGGTTCAATTCCAGTGAGTGCACATACCAAAGGTGTGATCCTTGGTCACAGATGTGCAGGAGGAAAATCCAGGAGGCTCTTTGTGCCAAACTGGCCAGGTGCCCTGATCTCCAGGAAGCATATTGATGCAGGACCCTCCTTGGGAGGCATCCACACCCTCCCCTAACCTTGTGGGCAAGCCTAAAAATGAAATTGAACCAACTGAGCCAAACCAGCCGGTCCCTTCCTGACATCTAAGTCCAGTCACTCCAGCTCAAACTGCTTTCAGACCCTTGGGAGTGACTCAGATCTGTGGGACAGGTCTACTGAGGTGATTCATTTTTAAAAGAGGCTTCTTTAAGGGATTGTATCTGCTAAATGCTTTTATCCATTTTTGTCGTTGCTTGTATTAGTTTTTCAGAGCTGCCATCACAAAATACCACAGAGCGGGCGGCTTAAACCACAGAAATTTATTTCCTCACCGCTCTGGAGGCTGAAAGTCAAGATCAAGGTGCCGCAGGGTCTGTTTCCTTGGCGGCCTCTCCTTGGCTTACAGATGGCACTTTCTCACTGTGTCCTCACATGGTCTGTGTCCTAATATCCTCTTCTGATGAGGACACCAGTCATGCTGGATTGGGATCTACCTATATGAACTCATTTTACCTTCATTACCTCTTCAAAGGCCCTATCTCCAAATACAGTCACATTCTGAGGTATTGGGGGTTAGGACTTTAACATATGAATTTGGGGGAGAACACAGTTCAGCCCATAGTAGGCCTCTTAGCTGCGAGACTGGCTGCTTATTCCTCTCCCGCAGATGAAAGATAACGAACGAATAAATGAATGATCTAGAACAGTGGTCGGCAAACCGCGGCTCTCGAGCCACATGCGGCTCGCGAGCCGCGGTTTGCAGCTCTGTTGACTAATGAGTTTGCCAACCACTGATCTAGAACAGCGGTCACCAACCTTTCGGACCTCACGGACCACCAGTGGTCCGCAGACCACTGGTTAGCAACCTCTGATCTAGACCAGCCAGACACTAAACTGCAAACAGTGTTAGGCTACCTCTGGCCACTCAGTGTTTTTCTTTAAAAAAAAAAAAAAAAAATATATATATATATATATATATATATATATATATATATATATATATATATATTTCAGAGAGGAAGGGAGAGAGACAAAAACATCAATGATGAGAGAGAATCATTGATCGGCTGCCTCCTGTACACTCCACACTGGGGATCAAGCCCACATCCTGGGCATGTGCTCTGACCGGGAATGGAACCGTGACCTCCTAGTTCATAGTTTGATGCTCAACCACTGAGCCACACCGGCTGGGCAGGGCTTTTCTTCTTTCTTTTCTTTTTTTTTTTTAAATATATTTTATTGATTTTATACAGAGAGGAAGGGAGAGGGATAGAGAGTTAGAAACATCGATGAGAGAGAAACATCGATCAGCTGCCTCCTGCACACCTCCCACTGGGGATGTGCCGGCAACCAAGGTACATGCCCTTGACCGGAATCGAACCTGGGACCCTTCAGTCCGCAGGCCGACGCTCTATCCACTGAGCCAAACCGGTTAGGGCAGGGCAGGGCTTTTCTTAAGGTCACTAAGTGAGAAGCCACTATTGGAGAGGGTGGGGGGGAGGGGGGAGTCCCGGGCAGGAGTAGGGGTCAGCAGGCAGCGCCCAGTCCCAGATAACAAGCTGCTCTCCAGGAACACGTGTTAGGAAAAGTGCTTGATCAGAGAGTCAACTTGTGGGCTGAGTAGGAACACTAAGTGGTTTTGTCTGTCACCTCCTCCACCCCCGCTGGAATTCAGCCATAATCTGATGGAAACACTTGGCCCACTTTCAGGAGAATTTTCCACTATCAGTAAGGCTGTTTTCATACTTAGGCTATCACCAAAGGCTTTCAGAGCCGCGATAGGCTCTGCCCTGGAGGCATGTGCATCTCAAGGGCAGGAGGATGTGGGGCCAAAAGCCACTCTGCAGAATGTTCTATTAATTGAGGTTTTCATTCACGGTGAATTACAGCCCCCGTTTTCCGAGCACCGACTCTGTGCACGCCGCCACTCCTACAGCACCTCTGTGTTAGTCCCACGTGACAGCTGAGAAAACAGAAGGGCCACAGGACAAATCATCCAGATCTAGCCCACGTGGTTCCAAAGTCCATGCTCGAACCCCTGCTCATGCTGTGCTCAGGTCACTGTGAAGGGGACCAACCAGCCTTCATAAGCAGCCATGTTAGAAAGGGTTAAATGTGTTGATTTAGGAGTCGGAATCCTGGCTCCAAGCCTTTGTAGCTGGATGCTTTGGGGCAAGTTCTTTAACCTCATTGGGCCTCAATTTCCTCATCTGTAAAATGGGCCTAATACTAGGTCCTACCTCTGAGGAGGTTATAGGGAGGGTTGAGAGGGTCTGACTCACCAAGGATGTTCCATAAATGATCGTTATTAATATTATCATATCATCCCAAATTGAATCACTGTTATGAATTTGCTTCCACCTGGGGTTGCCTAGGTGTGCATGTGTCTGTGTGTACACAATGTGTTGATGGAGAAAAACAGTAGCCACCATTTATTGAGCACCTACTAGGGGTCATGCCGTAGACTAGGTGCTTTATATGCATGACCTTATGTTTTACATAAATGACTTTATTCCTTGTAGCCACCCTCTGAGGTAGTTAATATTATAATCCTCCTCTTCAGATGAAGAAAATGCAGCTCAGAGAGGGTTAAGTGACTCATTTAAGGTCACACACCTAACAAACGATGGAGCTGAACTTAGGTTTCAGCCCTGACTCAGAACCTGCGCTTCTAACTACTAAAACACAGTGTCTCTCTGAAGTAATGAACTTAAAAAATTCCAGAAGTTGCTACCTTCAACGGTGTGATCTTTTAAAGAAATCGCTTTGAAAGGTGCCAACTTATCCCATCAATGCTGCCATTGTTCTGACTCGTTGGCCCTCAGAACCATCCACAGCCCTTAGAGAAGACTAGTCTCATTCAGTTATATTAGCCTCATCTTTTAGTCTAAGACAGCATTACTGCACTCGATCATCCACCTTACTCCCCAGACTTTGATCTAAATGTATTTTGCCTGTTGTTAAAAATCAAGTCCACCTTTAAAGAATAAATATTGGCCCCATCAAGATACTCCAAAGAATGCACTTAAGTGTCTAAAAAAAAACCACGACCCAGAGTGTTTTTAACAGTACCTTTGGAATAAGCGGTTCATCTTCCAAGGAGGCGGCTTTGAAGGGGAGACTCACGTGGCATGCATAAGCTCTGGTATGTTTATTTAAAACATACCTTCGATTGCCTCATATATATTCACAAGTAACTTGTCTGGAAGCTCCAGACACTCAACTCAGCTAAGACAAGGGAAAGTGACCAGGTCACCGAGCCCTTTTCAATTGTGTCTTGTCCAGACTTTTAAACATTTATTACGCGGATTATAAACATAAGTGAACGTGTTCTTTGAGGAAAGGGACACCCCCTGCCCCAGCACTTAAACAGAGACACCCCTACACACACGCCCTGAACCGGCTCTCTGTTCTGCAATGCTGAGCACTCAACCAGAGAGCCCTGGGCTCTGAAAAGACAAATGAGAGTATTGGGTACAGCTGTTTTGATAGGAAGTCAGCAAATGCTCTCATTCATGGAGCTCTCCTGAACGTAAACGCCTCCCAATTGCTAGAAACCTGGTGTTGCATCTGATCCCGGCTAGTGCCAGATAACTTTTTTTTTTTTTTTAATATATTTTATTGATATTCTACAGAGAGGAAGGGAGAGGGATAGAGAGCCAGAAACATCGATGAGAGAGAAACATCGATCAGCTGCCTCCTGCACACTCCCCACTGGGGATGTGCCCGCAACCACAGTACATGCCCTTGACCGGAATCGAACCCGGGACCCTTGAGTCCGCAGGCCGACGCTCTATCCACTGAGCCAAACCGGTTTCGGCTACTTTTGATAAAATTTCTCCATCTGGTGTTTACATGGCCTGCCATTTGATAATCAGTGTAGTGTCGGGCATGTGGGACCATCCTTCCATAGCCTTTCTCAATCTCCAACACGTGATGAGCCAGGGTGGCTAACTCAGCCCAATATTTCTGGGGTATATCCTCAGAGTGATTTATATTCCATCTCATATTGATACGACAGATAAGAAGAACTATTTTGGTTTGGTGTTTCTTATAAAGCAGACACTACTCAACCCATCCTATCTGGGTTGAGCCATTGCATCAGCCCCTACTGAACCCTCCTTTCAAAGGTCCTCGAAGCACGGCCCTGCCACTTTTTGCAGTAGTCTAACTTGGATTGTGTCAAGCTCTGGCCCCTTTTGGTTTTGCCTACACTGCTGCTCAGCTCCTGCCAAAGCTCCCCCTCCACCACCCTGTGCTTCCCAGATGTTCGCAATCCTAAAATAGCCCGGATGACAAAATGTATACACATTGTAATTGTCCAAGTCAGTCCATCTTCACTTACTCTGGTCTGGTTCCCATTTGTCTTATCAGTTAACTAGTAAAACTTTGATTAGAATGGTAGGCAGAATAATGGCTCCTCAACAATGTTCACATCCTAAGCCAGGAAACCATGAATATGTTATATGACACAACTGAGAAGAATTAAAGTTGCAGATGGAATTACTGTTGCAGATGGAATCAATGTTGTAATCAACTGACCTTGAAACAGGAAGTTTTTCCTGGATTATCCAGGTAGAGCTAATGCTATGGCAAGGTCCTTCCACGTGTAAGAGAGGAGGTCAGAGTATGCAATACAAAACTGGACCCACTATTGCTGGCTGTGAAGATGGAGGAGGGCCCTAGCCAATTTGGCTCAGTGGATAGAGCATCGGCCTGTGGACAGGAAGGTCCTGGCTTTGATTCTGGTCAAGGGCATGTACCTAGGTTGCAAACTCCTCCCCGGCCCGGGCACATGCAGGAGGCAACCAGTTTCTCTCACATCAACATTTTTTTCTGTCTTTCCCTCTCTCTTCCACTCTCTGAAAATCAATGGAAAAATATCCTCGGGTGAAGATTAAAAAAAAAAAAAAAAAAAAAAAAAAGATGGAGGAGGAAGGCCATGAACTGAAGAGTGTGGGCAGCTTTTAGAAGCTAGAAAGGGCAAGGATACGGGCTCTCCCCTCAACTTTCAAAATGGAAGGCAGTCCTGGGAGACCTTGATTTTAGCCTAGTGAGACCTACTTCAGAACAACAGAATTTAAGATAATAAATTTGTGTTGCCTCAAGCCACTGAATTTCTGATTATGTGATTTGTTACAGCAGCAAGAGGAAACTAAGCAGCTAGGACCTAAATAACCAGAAAATACAACTCATTGACATTTTTCCCACTTTTGAGAGACGTAGCCAAATCTCAATAAAAACTTAAACAAACAATTTACTTTTAAAAGATATGTTTTTATTGATTTAATGAGAGAGAAATATCAACTGGCTGCCTCCTACATACCCCCTACTGGGGCTCAAGCCTAAAACCCAGGCATGTGCCCTGATGGGGAATCCAACCAGCAACCTGTCAATACATGAGATGATGCTCAACCAACTGAGTCACACTGGCCAGGGCTCAACAATTTACTTTTAAGGGAGATTTTATATTGGGTCTCAGTCTCTTGAAACAGACTCTGACGGGTAAAGTTGCGGGGGGAGTGGGGAGGGGCACAGGGTTATTGGGAAGAGCTTTGGGGACACACACTAGTAAGAGGTGAGGGGCTGGCCAAGGTCCTGTAACTGAGGCCTCAGCTGATTCTACAGGCAACTTGGGAGCTGGGACAGCCCCTCAACATTGTCCCAAATTGAGGCAATGGGGCTGAACTTTTGTATCCACAGCATCCATTCTGGAGGGAGCATAACCTTGGGCCGGGCAGTTCCTGGTGACTGAGAGCAATGCTCAGCTAGAAACAGCAGCAGCTGATATTCCCAGCTCCTGGGACCAGGTGGGTTGGCCGGGAGGAGGGATCTGGGCAGGCACAATAGCATTCACACACTGCAAGCCATATTTCTGGGGCATGCCCTCAGAGTGATCTATATTCCATCTCATATTGATACAACAGATAAGAATTGTTTTGGTTTGGTGTTTCTTCTACAGCAGACACTGCTATGCTTACGGACTCTACATTCACCATCCCGAATCCTAGCAGAGTGGCTCCTACCAGTTCCATTTTACAGATGTGGACACTAAGGCTCAGACGCCCAGGCTGGTGAAGCATCTCGTCCCAGGCCACCCAGCTCGTGAGGTGGCAGAGTGGGGTTTTGACATCAAAGCCATCTGAGCTGGCCCACTTAATCCCGTCCACCACCGAGCACACAGAGAACAGAGTAAGTCCTCAGGGAGCGAATTAACATCCACAAACATCCATCTGACACTGCCCCATTCTTGGCCCCCAAAGAAAGATAAGATTCTGTTTGGCAAACTCCACTTCCTAAATAGGAAAAGGGGCCCCAGACCGGTTGATAAGCTATTAAACAAGGGTCGAAATGAAAAAGAACTTCTGGTGGCCCAAAGGGGTGAGCAGATCAAGGTTTGTACCACACGCGGTAAATCAAAGTTAATTACGTTTTTGCTCCACATTGTACTCGGCTAATTGAGCCACGAGCTGCAGGTAGGCCTCAGCGTTCCCTTTCCGAATGGAAGCTCCTGGGGGAGAAGCATCAAGATGGTCCACCTTTCGCGTCTGGCCCCGGGCGCCACGTCAATGCAGGACGGCACATAATAAATACCGTTTGCTGATTTCCTTTTCTCCCCGTTGGGCCCAGACCCCTCTCACGGCCTGTGAGGCAGTCTCACTCGCTGCAGCGCTCTCCCTGCGGGTGGGTTTAGCACATACGATGCTCTGCGAAGGGCTGTAAGAGTCTCTTCTTTCATAAGGATCCTGGTGTCCCGTGATGGATGCTATAAAACCGAGGACCAGCTGGGGTGTGCGTTAGCCGTGAGGGCCCATTAACAGCGTCTGGTTCTGTGAAAACCTACATCATATCCTGGAAAGGAGAAGGTGGTCGCCCGAGTGCAAAAGCGAAAGCGTTTATTATAAATAACAGGAGGTGACCCTGGAGTAAACACAGCTGTGGCCTCCATGTCTTGTCAGGGTGCTCCCTCCGGATTAAAGAAGCCATGCTTTATGGGGCCATGCCATCGGCACGCACACACAGAAGGCTGCCTTGCCCTCTGACCTCACTCACTGCGTGCGAGGTCTCAGGCCCTGGAATTGTATGGAGCAGAGACGCTTCACTAAAACACGTATTTTGCAGGTTCCATTATTTTCAAATGGGGGTGAGAATTGGTTCCCATTCGTTCTTAAATGATTTGCACAGCATTTCTGGCTCTGCAGTGTGTAGCTGCCCTTCCAATTTCTTGCGGACTCTCCCCATGCAGCCCCTGGCACCTCCCCTGCCACTGGGGCCGGTGGGATGAGCATGAGACTCTCTGGGAAGGGTGAGGCCTGGCTCTGCCATCTATGGGCTGTGGGGCTTGGGGCTGTTCCTTGAACTCCCTGAGCCTGTGTTTCTCATCCTCATGCTGCCTGGCATTGTGCTAAGTTAGATCAGTAGTCCCCAAACTGGAGGCAGAGTGGGAAGGGAGTAGCAATACAGAGTAAGAGTCATTAAGCTGCTGGGGAAAATTAGAATATATGAATATCATTACATTTATATCATATTATCTTATTATGTACATATTAATAAATACAAATAGTTGTTAAATTTATAAATGTAAATGCACACAAGGGTTAGAACTATATTACATATGTATGTGTGTGTTTGTATACATAAAACCCTTATGTGATTTAGCATGTATACAATGTATACAGCGTATACACGATTTATTTTATTTTATTTTTTTAAATACATTTTATTGATTTTTTACAGAGAGGAAGGGAGAGGGACAGAGAGTTAGAAACATCAATGAGAGAGAAACATCGATCAGCTGCCTCCTGCACACTCCCTACTGGTTATGTGCCTGCAACCAAGGTACATGCCCTTGACCGGAATTGAACCTGGGACCCTTGAGTCCACAGGCTGACGCTGTAGCCACTGAGCCAAACCGGTCAGGGCTACATGATTTATTTTTTTAAAAAAATTTTTATTGATTTCAGAGAGGAAGGGAGAGGAAGAGAAAGATAGAAACATTAATGATGAGAGAGAATCATTGATCAGCTGCCTCCTGCACGCCCCCCACTGGGGACTGAACCCACAACCTAGGCATGTGCCCTGACTGGGAATCTAACCGTGACCTCCCAGTTCATAGGTCGACACTCAACCACTGAGCCACACCGGCTGGATTGTATACACATGATTTATAACTGCAGGTGTATTGGAGTGAGCTGCCAGGGCCACCGCACGCACAGGCGCAGCTGCAGACTTACGCTGCCATCGGTGGTGGTGACCAGTGGCCATGCGGTGGTTTTCTCACAAGGTTTCCATCACTTGTCCAACCACTTCCTCTCCTTGGTCAGAATTAGACCCAGAGAAACTGTATCTTTCATTCTTATCTCTGTTTCCTATTGACTGAAATGATCAAGAACTTTCCTCCACATTGAAGAGGATTATCCTGAGTCAGAGGGAAGAGACATCCCTAATTAGGTGGGTGGTGTGCCTGTATTCCACACAACAATCGGATTGTTGTAGAAAAAGCTATCATTGGACTGAAACCAAACTCTTAAAGGTTCTGTTTGCACATGAACTTGGTTGCCTCTCCTCCATTTAAAAAGAAAAGAAAACAAACATATAACCTTCTAAAATAATGCCGTTTCACTGTCACAAGCTCAGGGCCCCCGAGTGTTCATTCGTTCATTTATGTGTCGGTTATGTCGCTAGGCCCTGGAATTAGTAAATCTCATGACATCACCCCTTCCTTGAGGTGCTCACAGAGGCGTGAGGCAGATGGAAAGGCAACAAAGCATGTGTGAAGTGATGGGGTTTATACAGAGTTTGGGGCACAAGTAACCAGCCTGGGGCTCCAGAGACGGCTTCCAGAGGCATTAGCTGCCCAAGGAGTGGGTTGAGTTTTGCCAGATAAGGAAGAGTTGAGTGGATGGAGCAAAGCATTAAGGACAGAGGGAACCTTATCTGTGAGGGCATGGAGGTGTGAAATTGCACAGGATGACTAGATAACCGTTCTGAATGACTAGAGAATAGAAGGTGTTAGGGGAAGTGACCAGAGATGATCTAGTAAGTTAAGTAGGGGGCAGCTTGTTATGAGTTGCATATGTTCTGACTTTATCTTATAGTCAGGAAGGAATCGAAGGAGACAGGCATGATTGTGCAGTGGGTACCCCACTGAGGATCAAATATATAGTTTTCCCCTTTTGCATCATTAAATTAAAGGTATTGGGGATGGACCTTAGTCAAACCTTAGAAAATCAGATCAGTGCTATTGAATGTAAACTGTAATTGAAAAAATAATCAGATCAGTATTTAGTTGTGTTAATTATCAAAAAATCATAAGATACTTTGTAGGATGTTATTCTATCACTATTAGGGTGTGCGCGCGCACACACACACACACACACACACACACACACACACACACACACAACACTGCCTTTAACTTGCACATTGATTCCTCAAAACTGGAATCTATTCATTTCATTAAAAAAAATTTAATATAATACCTTTATTTTTTAATAGCTTTATTGAAATACTAGAGGCCCGGTGCATGAAAATTCATGCACTGGACGGGGGGAGCTCCCTCAGCCCAGCCTGCCCCCTCTCACAGTCCGGGAGCCCTCAGGGGTGGGAGGCGACCTGGCAATGAGGAGAAGGCGATGCCCCCATCACACCTCTGCTGCTGACACTGCTGGCAGCGCAAGCCTCAGCCGGCCCTGGTTACCTGAGCCTCGGGCAGCTCTGGGCAGCTGGGCAGCTGACATCCGAGGCTTGCCTGCACCTCAGGCTGGCCCTGGGCAGCTGGGGAGCTGAGGGCAGGTCTGGCCACGCCGCACGCCTTCCACCACCCCCTCATGGCAGGGCTGAAAGGACTGGGGGACTCTGGCGGGGCTGAGGGGACTGGGCGCCGCCATCTTGTGGCTATGGGCGCCGCCATCTTTGTGATGGCATGACGGTCAATTTGCATATCCCCTCTTTATTAGATAGACTAATTCACATACCATATAATTCACTCATTCAAGTGTACAATTTAGTGGCTTTTGGTATATTCACAGAGTTGCACAATGTTAGGACATTTTCATCACCCAAAAAAAGAAACCTCATAGCCCTTAGCCATCATCCCCACTGCCCAATCCCCACAGCCCCAGAAAAGCACGAATCTACTTTCTGTCTGTATAGATTGGTTATTCTGGAAATTTCATGTAAATTAAATTACAAAATTTGTGGTCTTTTGTAACTGGCTATTTTCACTTAGTATCGTGTTTTCAAGGTTCATCCCTGTGTGTATCAGTACTTCATTCCTTTTTATGGCTGAATAATATTCCACCGAATGGATGTAGCACATTTGATTTACTTACTGCATCAGTCAATGGACATTTTGGTTGTGTCTACATTGTTGCTACTATGAACCATGCTCTAGGAACATTCATGTGGTTTTTATGTGGACACTATAGGCCTGGTGTAAGAATTCGTGCATGGGTGGGGTCCAGCTGGCCCTCCCCGATTGGGGCCAATAGGGCTGGGCTGGCCAGGCGGAGGGGCTGAGGGCAGTTGGCCAGCTGGCCCCGCCCCCTGGTCAAACTCCTGGTCAAACTCCCAGTCAAGGGGACAATTTGCATATTAGCCTTTTATTATATAGGATATGTTTTTATTTCTCTTGGGTGTGTACCTAGGAATAAATTGCTGGGTCATATGGTATCTCTGTGTTTAACATTTTGAAGAACTGCCAGACTGTTTTCCAAAGCAGTGGCTCCATTTCACGTTCCCACCAGCAGCGTATGAGAGGAACCTATTCATTTGCATGCCAAGTTCTCATTAACTCCTATAGGAATTCCCCTCCAGTTACAGGACTGGCTCCTGGCCCCGAATCCCGAGGGAAGAAGTGGGAAGTGTTTACCATGGCCGCCTGTGCATTCAGCCCCGCTTGGAACTTGTTTGAGCATCGAGGCCACCCCCTTCGTTTCAGCAGCCTCCACCTCTGGGACGGTTGGAATGGAATGCTTATTTCTCTGTGTCTTAGGAAGTGTTTTGAGGAAGGAAATTCTTTGTGATCCTTGGAATGGACTAGCACAATTTCATGGAGTCTGTGGTGGTGATTGCCACAACAAAACAAATAGCTGTAATACTTAAAATTATTGAATGTTAGTCTTGGAAGGGATGGAAGGAGACCATCTAGCCCAGGCGTGGGGAAGAAGCGGCAGCTCCGAGGCAGTCTGATCCACCGCGGGTATGTGGGCCTAGGGAGCTCGGTCCAGGCTCAGGAAAATGGCTAGGATTGATGGGCAATGTCTGCCCTGGTGTCAGGAGAGCATCAACGTGACACATAAGCTACCGTGTGCTTTCCCTGATGGAGACCAGCCATAGTACAGCCAAGGTCACAGAGCTGGTTAATGACAAAGTTGAAACAAGAGTCAGTTCAATGTGTTTTCCTCTCCATACTGCCTGCCCCCAGTTCTGAAAAGTGCTTCCTAAGGGAATTGTTTAGCCTGGCCGGTGAGGCTCAGTGATGGAGCGTCAACCTATGAACCAGGAGGTCATGGTTCGATTCCTGGGCAAGGGCACATGCCCAGCTTGTGGGCTCGATCCCTAGTGTGGGGGCGTGCAGGAGGCAGCCGATCAATGATTCTCTCATCATTGATGTTTCTCTCTCTCTCTCTCTCTCCCCCCCTCCCTCTCCCTTCCTCTCTGAAATCAATAAAAATATCTTTTAAAACATAATAAAATAGCCAAGACCGGTTTGGCTCAGTGGATAGAGCGTCAGCCTGTGGACTGAAAGGTCCCAGGTTCGATTCCGGTCAAGGGCACGTAACTTGGTTGCGGGCACATCCCCAGTAGGAGGTGTGCAAGAGGCAGCTGATCGATGTTTCTCTCTCATCGATGTTTCTCTCTCATCGATGTTTCTCTCTCTCTATCCCTCTTCCTTCCTCTCTGTAGAAAATCAATAAAATAAAACATAATAAAATAAAGGGACCTGTTTAGGGACAGGACTAGAGTTACCAAGACAGCAGGTCGGTTGCTACCCTGATATATTCATACAATCCTCATCTGTGGGAATTGCTCCATCAGGACAACTAGTTAATGATTATAAAGGCTTGGTAAATGCTAACTAATAAAGAGGGGCCATTCCCACCTCCCGAACCCCCATATCTCCAGCGCTCATGTGGAACGCCCTTTGAAGTCTATAAACTTGATGCATTTGTACACAGGGAGTGTTAAGGGGGTGGGGTTGGGCCAAAGAAAAGAAGTCCAGCTCCTTGTGATTTGAAAGGGCAGGACTTGTGTGTACTTTCCACTTGAACAAAGAGGAAAGAAACTCCCTCTTCAAACCCCGTTTTCCTAGAAGCAGCAAGGACCAAGGTCATTCCTGGAGAGAAAAATTATTATTCTACAGGGGAGAAATGAATACTGACTAGAAAAGAGAACCATTTTAGGTCCTTAGATCTATTTGAATGGCATTAGAATGTAAAATATGCCTGATTTCTCCTTTCCACTTTATTAATTAAAATTACGTAGAACTCAAAGACCTCTCGTCATAAGTCCCTTTCCCTTCTTTTTAAATGTTAGTGCATACAAACAGAAATAACACAAAAACGGTCTCCCGTTTCCTTCTGCCCCTCTGCCACCTTTTCCTTTTCCTTCCCATCCTCACTGAGCACCTGTCCCGAGTTGTGCCTGCCAGGATTCGAGTGAGGGAGCCACAGTCCCTGTGCCTCAGGGCACACGGTCCAGTAGGGGCAGGGCTTGCTCCCTACCCAGGGGACAGCCACAGACTGCCCCAGCGCCTGAGGAGGAGCCATGGAATGGGGAGGGCAAGGTCAGGGGCTTCCAGCAAAAGGAAAAGTTGGGGAGACTCTGGAAGACAATAGGTGTTCGATGGGTGGAGAAGCAGGAGGAAGGCCTTCCAAGGTCAGGTGCGTGTCTGAGGGCCCCCAGAACTGCAAAAAGTGGAAGCTGCTGAAGCAGAAGGTGAATATGGAGGAAGGACATTAGAGGAACAGCACGGGTGAAGCTGGGCGGAGGGACCTCTCTTTCCAGGCTCCTGGAGTAAACCCGACTCCAGACCCATCTATGGAGAAGGCTCCTGGTATTTTCATTAAACTACAGAAACTAGGCCAGAAACGTAGGCAGGGTGTGTGTGTGTGTGTGTGTGTGTGTGTATGTGTGTATGGGTGTGTGTATGGGTGTGTGTATGGGTGTGTGTGGGGTGTGTGTATGTGGGGTGTGTGTGGGGGGGTGGGGGGTGTGTATGTGGGGTGTGTGTGGTGTGTGTGTGGGGGTGGGGGTGTGTGTATGTGGGGTGTGTGTGTGTGTGGGTGGGTGTGGGTGTGTGGGTGTGTGTATGTGGGGTGTGTGTGGTGTGTGTGTGGGGGGGTGGGGGTGTGTGTATGTGGGGTGTGTGTGTGTGTGGGTGGGTGTGGGTGTGTGGGTGTGTATGGGGGAGTGTGTGTGTGTGTGTGTGTGTGTGTAGGTGTGTGTGGGGGTGTGTGTGTGGGTGTGTGTGTGGGGGTGTGTGTGGGGGGGTGTGGGTGTGTGTGTGGTGTGTGTGTGGGGGGGGTGGTGTGTGGGTGTGTGTGGGGGGGTGTGGGTGTGTGTGGGTGTGTGTGTGTGTGTGGTGTGTGTGTGTATATGGGTGTGTGTATGGGTGTGTGTGTGGGGGGGTGTGGGTGTGTGTGTGGGTGTGTGTGGGGTGTGTGGGTGTGTGTGTGTATGGGTGTGGGTGTGTGGGGGGGGTGTGGGTGTGTGGGGTGTGTGTGTGTGTGTGTGTGTGTGGGTGTGTGTGGGTGTGTGTGTGGGGGTGTGTGGGGGTGTGTGTGGGGGGGTGTGGGTGTGTGTGTGGGGGGGTGTGTGGGTGTGTGTGGGTGTGTGTGGTGTGTGTGTATGGGGGGGTGTGGGGGTGTGTGGGGGGGGGTGTGGGTGTGTGTGGGGGGGTGTGTGGGGGTGTGTGTGGGTGTGTGTGTGGGGGGTATGTGTGTGTGTGGGTGTGTGTGGGTGTGTGTGTGGGTGTTGTGTGTGTGGGTGTGTGGGGGTGTGTGTGGGGGTGTGTGTGTGTGGGTGTTGTGTGTGTGTGTGTATGTGTGTGTGTGTGTGTGTGTGTGTGTGTGTGTGTAGAGAAAGAGAAAGAAAGAACATTTTATTTATCCGTTCATTCTTTGATGGCCACTTGGGTTGTTTTCACTGTGGGACTATTTTGAATGATGCTGCTGTGACCCTTTGTGCACAAGTCTTCACCGGTCCTATGTTTTCCTTTCTTTAAGATATTAGGAATGAAATTGTTGGGTCATGTAGTAATTCTGACATTTTGAGAAACTGCCAAACTTTCTTCTCATATAGCTTAAAATCTGAATTAAAAGGCAACTTTAAACCTTCAAAAGATATGCCTTCCCTCTAACAATTGTACACAGCAATCCGTGCTGCTCCAGGGTTATGTGTTTATTGTATAAAAAGGACATCTTTATCTCCGCATTCAGGGCTGCAGCATCCGGGGACTCAGGGGGCCAAGCCTAACAGGATCTCATCTTCCTGGGGGATCTGGGTTTGGTGCCTCAGACTCATGGAAGGGCAGTTTCCTTGCTGCCTGGCCTAAAATCTTTTCTTGGTTTTATAGAGAGGTATAAAATGAGGCCTTAGTCCCTCCCTCCCTCTATACAGTGACCAATGAGGTTGAAGGCAAAGCCCTAGAGTTATGAGACTTCTGAATTCCCACGGCAATACAGAGAAGGAAACACCAAGTGAGACCCATCACAGCCAGATCTGGGCAATATTTCTTTGACTGGTTCGGTCTTTGTAGCCCACCCTGGGGAGGGCGAGGGGGTGAAGACAGTGTGGCTGAGCCAGCAGTAAGCCTGAGTGGGGAATGGCCTGGGTTGCAGGGAAGGTGGCTCATCATCTCCTATGTACCAGGTGCTCTGGGTCTAGCTCCTCAATTACCCGCCATCTTTACAGAGGAAGAAGCCAAGAGCTGGGAGATGGGAACCCAAGAGCTCGGGTGCCCTGCAGCAGTAGACAGCGAAGCCGAACTGAACCCAGGGTGGGTCTGAGTAGAACCCTGTGCTCTGGAGCCTAGAGGCTGGAACAAGAGCGAGGGCCTGGCTCCGTTGGCCCAGGCAGTTCTTCAGTGGTTCTCAAGCCCCAGCACCTGGCCCTGCCCAGCAGAGCGGCTGTCACTGCTATTTTGGAGGCAATCATATATTTTTAATGACCTGCAAAGTCTCCCTGTGAGAAGGGAGGGAGAGGTGAAATTACAGCCAAGCAATTTGCATTGCGAATCAAGTTATCCTCCCTCCTGCTCTCCAAGAATATGCAGAAATAAATGCCTCCTAATGAACCCTGGGGGCTGAGGCTTTGATATGAATTCTGCTGGAGGGGTAGAGAGTTCGAGCCAGACTGAGACCCAGCGGGAAGTGGAGCAGGAGGGCCAGGGCCGGCCCCTTCAGAGGAGGGGAAAGGAAATTGGATTATCTTGCTAGCAGTTGGTGTTTTTCTATCTCTTAGAACCACAGATAGAGATCCTCCCTCCTTCAGACAGGGGGTGGGTGGGGATTCGATTTAGCCCTATTTAACCAGCCGGCTCCTCACCCCTCTCCAGCTCCCCATCCTGGCTTCACCAACCCTCACCCCTCTCAGACTTCCTGGAGCTCCAAAGCCTTTGCCTTTTCCAGAACTAAAGAAGGCCTATTAAAGATAGATGATAGATAGATGATAGATAGATAGATAGATAGATAGATAGATAGATAGATAGATGATAGGTAGACAACCTTTCTATCTAAAGATCTAAAGTCAGATAGCCTTTTGTTCTGGCTGCCACCAGGACACCACCCCCCTCCCCCGTCCCCCCTCCGCCTCCAGCGTCTGTTTGTTCAGCACAGTGAGGTGTGTGTCTGTGTGTCGGCAAGTTAGTGCTTGCTGGAATGAGCTGTGTGGGGGCTGGCCTGCTGCTGAGTGGTGTGGGTCTGAGGGCATGGGGATGTGGTATTTGTGTGGGCTTGAGAGTGTGTGGTAATGATGGTTTGTGTGGACTTGTGAAACAGAGGAGGTGGGGAGGCCTGCTCACAGCCTCCCTCGGGGACCGCGCGGGTATGGGCACAAGCCCAGCCCGGACAAAGGGGAGCCGCGGCAGATCCGGAGCTCTGTGTGGGCTGCGCCTCCCTGCTGCCTCCTCGCCCTCCTCTTCCCCCAGAACTGCACACCCGTCCTACTGATCACAGTGTCTCCTCTTCCCCTGCCGCCCCGGCTGACAGGGGCCTGGAAGCCCAGCAGAGCCCCTGGTGGGAAATGAGGCCTTGCCCCATGAGGCAGGGCCTCTCCATAGCTGAGCAAGTGAGCGAATCCATCAGACAGCCTAATTGCAAAGCCCAAATCCACCGATCAGAAAGAGCAGAACAGTTTCTTCTATCTCGCTATGTTCTCCTCTGGAAATAGGGGTAGTAGAGGACCAATCCTGGTGTGTTGTGGTAAACACAAATGTGCTAACAAATATGACTTATTATTGGGCTGAGTGGGCTGGTAACTGCAACCAGTATGGGGACAAGACAATTTAAGCTTCTTAAAGGTTTCTGAGGACAGCAGGCGGAGGCCCGTGGGTTAGAGCCATGTGTAAGGGGATAGATCACTTAACCCAGGGTGCCCTCAGGATTTCCTTGTTGGCCACCGCACAGTGAACCTATGTTTGGGGAATTTATCTACATCAAGATACCCGTGGGGAAAATAAAAGAGGAGGAAAACGGTTATAGATTAAAAAGAAACATAGGACTCATATTCATCAAATGCAACTGGGAGCATTGCTTAGATCCTGACATAAATGAATCAAACATTAAAAAATTATGGGACAATTAAGAAAATGTGAATACTGAGAGGATGTTAGATAATACTAAGGTATTGTTAATATTTTAATGCGATCATGGTATTATGGTTATGTCAAAAGACTTTACCTTTTAGAAAATAAATATACAGAAATATTCATCGGTGAAAGGGTAAAATGTTTTGTATTTAACTTACAATTATGTAGCTGGTGGGGACAGTTCGGGAAGCAGGGGGACACGGAGAAAACATGGTGATGGGTCAAGGGTTCCATTATATTAATTTTTAAAATTTTGTGCGTTTGAACATTTTGAACATGAAAACAGTCAGAAGGAAAAGAAGCTCCCCTTGTTGCTGCCACGTGGAGGGTGGCTCCTGCCCTCCCACAGTGCCACCAGCACAAGACGACACAGGTAGGCCCTGCCCTCCCACAGTGCCACCAGCACAAGACGACACAGGTAGGCCCTGCCCTCCCACAGTGCCACCAGCACAAGACGACGCAGGTAGGCCCTGCCCTCCCACAGTGCCACCAGCACAAGACGACGCAGGTAGGCCCTCGGACCCACTGGGACCGCAGGGCTGAGCAGTGCCCTCGGAGCCCCATAAATCAACAAGCACAGCTGAAGCCATTTAGTCGAGGCTCCTTAATAAGAAAAATCTGGTTTCGGTGGGTCATTTTATTGGGGGGAGGGAGCGGAGCATGACGGAGAGCAGGGCCGCCCTGGCGATGAGAAGGTTTATGACTGGTGCCAAGCTCTCCCTCAAGCAAGGACTGGATTGCGTTACCGCCATTGCCACCTCAAACCTCTTTCAGGAGGTGAGCCCAAGGTGGTAGCAGCAGGACTGGGGAATGGTTCTGGAGAAAGTGCCAGGAAGAGGGCCCATGGGGTTACCTAGCTCACCATAGGTGTGGTAGGCCTTCCGGGGGGCACTGGAGCCCACACCTGGGACTTAGCATAGACCCCTGCATGACCCAGGGCAGAAAAGTCAAGGGGAAGACAGACAACATCACAGGAAGGTTCCAGCAGAGGAACGGGAGCCAAAGAGGGAAGGAAGGCCACCTGGAGAGGCGGGGCTGGGAGAGGAATCTTCATGGAGAAGGACCCAGGAGGGACCCTGAGAAGCAGTAATGCAGCCCAACCGAGGTGAAGACAGCGGTGGTTCAATTGCCCTGAGAAGTGATTGTTTGATGACAGGTACCTTGGAGGGTCACCTGCTTTAGCTCGCTCAGCCCGCGGGCTCTGAAGATGCCTGTAGCTAAGCTCAGGGCTTTGGTAATGAGGGGTCAAGGCAAGGGGCCCTGGAGGAATGAGGAACCACTTTCTCTCCTTTCTTAATTGGCCAGTGACCGGGGCTGCTGCAGGAGGCAGGGGAGGGGCACTGAATTTGGAGTCAAAAAACCCAGGTTCTGGTTCCAGCTTTGCCATTGCCTAGTGGTAAAACTTTGGCCAATCTTCCCTTGGACTCTCTCGGCCTCGGTTTCCCTATTGGCTAATGGGGTGAACAGTACCTGTGTCACAGGGTTGCTGTAGGCAGGCGTCCTCAAACTACGGCCCGCGGGCCACATGCGGCCCGCCGAGGACATGTATCCGGCCCGCCGGGTGCCACTGCCTGTCCTGCTTAGCAGCCGACTCGTCCCGGGCCCGCAGTGCACATAGGAATTTGTTCATAGTTTTTTTTTTTAAACTATAGTCCGGCCCTCCAATGGTCTGAGGGACAGTGAACTGGCCCCCTGTTTAAAAAGTTTGAGGACCCCTGCGTAGAGGGTATTTGTGCAATAAAAAGTGCATAGGAATTAGGATTGCCCTAGCAGGGTAGCTCATCCTCTTTGGTTAGAGCATCATCCCGACATGCCAAGGTTGTGGGTTCGATCCCCAGTCAGGGCACATACAAGAAACAACCAATGAATGCACAAATAAGTAGAACAACAAATCGATGTTTCTCTCTCCTCCTTCCCCACCCCTCCTCCTCCTCTCTAAAAAAGAAAAAAAAATCGAGATTTCTTTTAAAGCTCCTAGGATTTGGAGACAAGGTGCCTGGAGGCCCAAGGCGGGCTTTACCAACTCTGAGCCTTGTGCCTTCAAGACAGTCCGTGCCTCTGAGCCTCTCTTTTCTCATCTGAAAAATGGGAGAGTAACACCAGCCTAACATGAAGACATCGAGGGAAAATGTAAGCGATTGCTGTAGTGCCGTGCCTGGCACATGGCAAGCACTCAATAATGTTAGCGATTAGTATTAACAGTTAGTATTAGTATGCGAGCACAAACGAGGTTAATGGAGGAAGTCCCTGAGCGTGGCACGGAGAGAGCACCCTGGGTGAGAGAAGGAAGCTCAGGTCATCGGGGCACGTGCGTTCTGTGTTTTGTTTCCATCTTCCCGAGTGGCGCACAGGGGCTGCTGCTTTGAAGGCAGGCACCCCCCTACGCTGACACACAGCAGACTCGGCCTGTCTATTAGACCAGGAAAGACCGTTGACTGATTGAGATCTCTCTCCACAGGGGAAATATACAGAAACCACAGCATGGCAGGAGCCACGGCTTAAGAGAAGGGACAGGGAGCTTAAAAGTTGGGAAAATAAAGGCAGAATATTGTTGTTTTTAATTTATTTTTATCCTCACCCGAGGATATGTGTGTGTTTTTAATTGATTTTAGAGAGAGAGGAAGAGAGAAAAAACACACCGATGTGACAGATAACCATGGATGTGAGAGAATATCGGTGGTTGCTTCCCCTACACTCCAGGGATCAAACCTGAAACCTAGGTATGTGCCCTGACCAGGAATTGAACCTGTGACCTTTTGGTGTCTGGGACAACGCTCCAACCAACTGAACCACCCAGCCAGGGCTTGTTGCTTGTTTTTAATTTTGAGTTTAACTGGGCAGTTTCAGAAAAATCTTTAGCGTAAACACTGATTTTTAGCCAAAAATCTTACCACTGAAATTTTTTTAAAAAAGAGTCCATTTTGCATTATTAATACTCATGGGCGTATATGGATCTTTAAATAAGGGCGTGCAGACAGTCATCCTTCCCTGAGTGTGTACCTTGTGGTCACTGAAGAGACGGTTATGGCACTTCCTTTGCTAAATTAAACTTCGTCCACTTCACCCACATTTGTTCTGGCTCCTGCCACCCAGTAACACCCTGCCCTGCCCTGGTCCAGGCCTCCCTGGCTGCTCCCCAACCCTCCCACCGAGCAGGAGGGGACCCCAGCTGGATCCAGGGATGTTTTCCTTCCCGTCTGCCCCGCTGGTCCCCTGATGGTAGACGCCCCAGGTGTGAAAATGCACACCTACCAAGTTGGCCTTCTGGCGTGGGAGCCCTCAGGAGGAAACCAACAGTCCCTCCGTTTCCTGAGGATGAAGGATTATGTGATAGAAACAAATCGCACCCTCATTCCTCTTCCCAAGTCACACACGCCCAGACCAGTGGCCGAGAGTGAAGGAGCAAGTGCCATCGAATCAAGGCTTGGCGGAGACCCCAGGATTTAAAAATAAGTGTTTGGACTTCCAGGTACTTGTTTGTCTCCTTGGGGCTCCGTCTACACACACACACACACACACCTCAAACCTTCTCAACAGGGAAGAGAGTGGGTGGACCCAGACCCGGGGCATAGAAAGGGTTAACTCCCTCGTTGGTGTGGGGCTGCGCCCCCTCTCCTGTGCTTGCTGCTGTGTCCCTGTTGCTTTTCTTCTACTTTCCTCTCCTCTCTCTCTCTCTCTCTCTCTCTCTCTCTCTCTCTCTCTCTCTGGCTGATTTACAACTTTTTGAATTTGAAGGGGTCCCTGTCACAGCAGCTCTGCGGCTGCCAGCTGGGCACCAGGCGGGGAACATGCACCCCGTGGACCGGGGGCAGCGCAGGCCAAGAGGCCCAAGGGCCCAGAGAGCTTTTCACATGGAGATGAGCTGCCGCGTGGCTCCTTCTGGGACGAATCACCGCCACCGCTGAAACACTCCCACTTCTGCTGCAACCACCAGTTCCCCAAGGGAACAGGCGCTTTGGGGGAACATCAGACAGATGGCCACTTCCCATCAGGGCCCTCCCAGTGAACAGCGGCAGAACCCCTGTTAGATCGCTGCCTCTGTTAGTGGAGCTGGAGCAGTGCTGGGGTCTGCCTGTCTCTGTGTAAAACAAGGCTCCCCCGATGAAGGCTTTGGGACGCAGAATCTGAAAAGGCTTATGGAGGAGTGAGCACAAAGAGCATGGGCCTCCGAGTCACCCACCTGAGTCAGAGTCTTAGCCTCACCCCTCACAGCTGTAGGACCTTGGACCATTGCTTGTCCTCTCTGAGCTCATTTCCTCATCAATACATAAATACTGATGATATCGGGGTTGTTAGGAGGGCTCCAAGTGGTACCATTATAATAACCCGGTTACTATTTAGCAGGAAAGGAGGAAAGGGCATGCCATTTATACAGCTCTGCCAGGAAGCTGTAATTAACACTCTCCAAGCCTGTTCCCACTGATGGATGGGGAAGGGACTAGACAAAGGCATGCCCAGGAAGTCTAAGTGACATGGGACGATGCTTACCTGTCAGTCACACCTGGAAGTGAGTCAGTGGCCAAAATAGGCGTGGCCACTGCAAGGGGTGAAACCTGAATATTTAAATTTCTGGACAAAGGGGTCTCCCTCTATCGAGTGCCAGCGCTGGACTCCTGGCTCTCCCGTTGCAGGGGGCACGCTCCCCGGCGTTCGCCCACATGGCTTACGTCCATGTGGGCTCTCCACAATGGACTTTAGTTAGCTTGATGCTGAACTGCCACATGGAAAGGAAGCTCTGGACACTGGCTTTGCTTTTGGCTCTACTGGGACTCCAGCTGCACCTTTCAGGACTGGGTTAGGGGACATGGGACTTTGCAACCCAAGAAACATAATTCCAGGCCAATAAAAGCCGTTCATCCTCCCAGGCGAGTCTTAGAAACTTCTTTTTCTGAAGACATTACAAGATCCACCTCGTGCCCACTAGTGTCGTGGAAATTGGACCCCCTACTTTCTCTGGCAACAAAAGTAATGTGCACAGGTGGTTAGCACAATGCTGGGCTCTATACTGAAAGCTATTGCAGTTACGTTGATCTTAGTGTCTGATGCTCTTCACAGACACTTCCGTCCCAGCGCCATACACACACCAGGCCAGACACACCCAGTGTCCCTAGCAAAGTAACCAGCTTAGGATTTACACTTCTCTCCGCGCTGGCCCTGGATCCTGGAAACCACATGGAGATCATAGTAATGAGAACAACCAACATCTGCATTTCCCTTCCTGCTTTTTAAAGCACAAACACCCACCTCCTACTATTTAATTCTCGGAACTGCCTTGTGGAGTGTACGTGTATCCTTGGTTTTTTGTTTGTTTGGTTTTGGGTGTTTTCTTTTTATCAGAAGTGAATGCCCAGTCTCAAGGGGGATACGTGGGGTACCCAAGGTTACATCATTCACAAATGGCAGATCTGGGACTGAAGTTCAGTGTTCTTTCTTTCACTCCAAACTCCCTGTTACCCAGCACCCTTCTCATGCAAGAGGCAAGCACCATAATTCAACTGAAACAACACTTAATCACCCACCCCCAGAGCTATCTGCTAGGGAATTAAGGTACCTGTGACAGTACAGACACAACTGTCAATGGGTTACCCCTCGCAGGCTAAATATGTATATTTGGATGGAGGTCTTCTGTTGACTAGACCTTGACCCAAAGGCTTACTGTAATAGGGACTTTCAGAGCTTGTGTGGTGAATTACATTGACCCCCGTGGGTGACTTTCCTTCTCTGTAGAAGATTTGTCACACTCATTGAGGCTGTGACCACATGAAATAAAGAGGAAACATCATGCAATTATAAAGTTGTCAGCAATCTTTAACTCAGTAGGAAATAGCCCCATGATTGGGCCACTATATCCTAGAGTCTAGGTCTAGGACCTAGACTAAATCCCATCTTCTCACCCAGCTAGATTCAGCCATGGGGCTCTGGCCAAAGGGGCCAGTTTATAACCAGGAAGGAGTGGTGAGCTTTTCAATGACATCCATATCTCCTTTGAGGTAGGCACCATTTTCCTTTACATAGGTAAGGATGCTGAGAGGTTTAGAAGGCTTTAACTATGATGCCCAAGATGCCAGACCAGCAGGGGTGTCCAGAGCAGCCTCATCCTTTCAGAATGGTGCCTCTTCTAGTCTTCCTGCAGAACCTGCCCTTTCTGGGTTTTTATGAGAAACCACAAGCTTTTCCTCCCACAAGGCTAGGCACTGGCCAACCCTTGACTCCACAGATGGAACAGTGAATCACGAAGCCTGGGGGAACACACAGAGACTGCCCTGTCCACCGCCACATTGCATTCGGGTGTGGACCCTGGAACTCCACTGTGATGTGGGTTTGGAAAGGGCATAGAGACAACGCCTTCCCCAAAGGGAAGCGATGAGAAGTAAGTCCAGCTGTCTTTGTAGCTGGAGGGGAGGTCAGGGGTTGACCTGGTCATACTTTCTAAGGATGTGAAGGGTTAACTCTGTCATTTTCCCTAGGACAAGGCAAGGAATTGTGGGGGTAAGTCATAGTAGGAAGATTCAGGGTAGACATTAGAAAGAACTTTCTGGACCAGCCCGGCATGGCTCAGTGGTTGAGCACCAACCTATGAACCAGGAGGTCATGATTCAATTCCTGATCAGGGCACGTGCCAGGGTTGCGGGCTCAATCCCGAAGTGTGGGGCATGCAGGAGGCAGCCGATCAATGATTCTCTCTCATCATTGCTGTTTCTCTCTCCCTCTCTCCCTTCCTCTCTGAAACCAATAAAAATATATTTAAAAAGAAAAGAAAGAACTTTCTGACCACGAAGGCCACGAGAAGTTGAAGCAGATTCATATGAGAAAAGAGAGGAAGCTACCTCTTAGGAGAACTATAGGAATAGGTTAGCCGCCGAGTAGAGTAGGGTGCCCATCATGGAGATGAAAAGATGCAAGTCTGGGATTACTAGGTTTCCCTTTGAGCCTCATGGCTAAAAACTCCTAGGAGACCTCATATAAACAGAAAGTGTAACTACACTTATTTTTAATTGAATAATCATGGCTTCCAAATTGGGATGATTTCAACAATGCTTCATCTTGTATTTCTATTTTGGCTCTCTAGGGGAAATTTGATGTTTCCTGGTAATTTATAATTTTAACCACAGATTTCCTGAGGCGGTAAGTTTATATGGGAAAATAGTTCACTCTGAATCTTAAAATTTTTGTCTATGGTATAATTTGCCATCACACTAAACACACATGTCATTATCTCATAAGCTCATAATTGCTGACTCCTCTAACCCTGACATCTCCAGAACAGGTAGTTCTCCTTCAAAGAACATACCATTGCAATACCAGTACAAAACTCAGGTGCCCCTGAATGACAGGTAAAGGAGTTTTATTTAATGGAAATGACAGCCAGGAGATGGAGAAGTAAAGGATGCTCTGGGATCCTGAACTCGATGCTTTTCCCTCCTTGGATTGGAAGGTCCCATCCTTCATATATGCTGATGAGGGTGCTATCCTGTACGTAGGGGGCATGTGCTCGGGAGCCTGTCTGGGAGGTGATGAGTTTACACAGATCCAGACACACTCTTGTCCTCTTTTCCTGGTGTTTATGAAATGGCTCCCAGAGGAGCAGTGGAGTCTGGGAGACGAAATCACCTGCCTGCGGGGCTAAACCTGCGACTGTATTTTATCCTGAGTTAGCCAGATAGCAGGAATAATATAGAAATGGATCGAATTGTCCCTCGAGTCTGTATTACAGAACAGAACAGTGATTCACAACCTTTCCCACATTGTGGCACACGGAGACAACAATACAATATAACACTAATAATTCTCCTGGATAAATAGTTGAGGTTGCTTGCAACCAACGAGGTGACTCCAGCCTCTCCAAGCCTTGCCTTGATGCCCAATGACTAAAATGCCATTATTTAGTGTCACCTATTGGGAAGCTCCCGAGTGGAGCAAAATTGCGAGGGCAGAGTGGCACCAGGTGGGAGAGGGCTCTGAAATTAGATGGCTTGGATTGAGTCCTGGCTCAGTCACTTCCTATGACATTGGTTCCGTTTCCTTGCCTCAGTTTTCTCGAAGATGTAATGAGGTTAATAATAGTACCTACTTCGTGGGCTATTCTCAGGATGAAATTAGTTAACTCATGCAAAGTGCTTAGAAGAGTGCCTGGCACAGCAGGCCCTGGATAAATGGCACCTGCTGCCGTTACTGCTGTATTAGCTCCACAGTCCAGGGCCCGCTTCCCTGCAGAGGAGAGCATGCATAAACAGCACCGTGCTCCAGACCCAGTTAGCAATTATAGTCAGGTGTGTCATTGCTTTCTCAATTTGTGCCTCTACACTTTTCTCTCACCCCCTTCCTTTCTCCCCTTCCCTAATGTGTCTGTGGATGCCTAAGAGGTAGCAATAACAGAGAAGAGAGAATTGACTCGGGAGCAGGAAATTCACATCCCAATCCTGCTACTTCTACCCACTAGCAGTTTCTTTCTTTCTTTTTTTAACCTGTCCTATGGAGGGGAACCTGACCCTCATGATCATGAATGAATGAATGAATGAATGAGGGGGGACATTGGAGGTGACCAGGCCAGCGGGGGGTGGGGGGGCAGTTAGGGGCGATCAGGCAGGCAGGCAGGTGAGCAGTTAGGAGCCAGTGTTCCCGGATTGTGAGAGGGATGTCTGAATGCCGGTTTAGGCCAGGATCGGGCCTAAACCAGTAGTAGGACATCTCCCAAGGGGTCCCGGATTGGAGAGGGTGCAGGCTGGGCTGAGGGGACACCCCCCGCCACCCGAATTTCATGCACCGGGCCTCTAGCAATACTAATAATAGCTTACTTATTTTTTTAGTCGTCACTATGTTCCAGAAACTAAATTTCCTACATATATTAACTCATTCACAAACACACACTCTACAACTCTCTGAATATGTTCTGTTTATGATCCTCACTTTTCAGACAAGAATATTGTATCGTAGAGAAGTTCAATAATGTGCCCACATTTGCACAATTTATGAGCAATGGAGCTGGAATTCAAACCCAGCTGGTCTGACTTCCCAACCTGTTTGCTTCATCTAATTACACTGCCCTAAATTCTTTTCATAGTAGTGAGGTGGAAATTTCTGAAGACAAAGGTCAGTCAAAGGGCTTTTGCACTACTTCCTATCACTGGTGATGCTAAACAGATTTCTTCTACTGACCCCTGAGCTGGTGTGCCCCCTCCCACTAGTAATTTCTGCTGGATATGTCACCTTACCTCCATGACCTTCAAGCTCCTCATGGATTGAGAGATGGAGGTTGACCAGATGACTGCAGAAAGTCATGGCTACTATGTCATGGCTACTTTGTGGTGCAGATTATATTGTATGCTGTTGAGTGTGAATGATGGCTGGTACCTATGTCTGCAGCATCGATGTCCAACAAAATTAACACAGAGAGAGTTTTCTCTGAATCAAAACACACTAACACATCCTCACTTGAGGTAAAAACATGCCTTCAATTTGCCACTATTGCCGTCCCAATAGTTGAATGCAAATTGGAGCCTCTTTTACTTCAAGAATAAATCTGTAAATATGTCTCCTAGGTAATATTTTGTTAGCTTTATTACTCAAAGCTCTTGAAAATAATAAAACTGCTGCCATTTACTGCTGTATTAGCTCCACAGTCCAGGGCCCACTTCCCTGCAGAGGAGAGCATGCTTAAATAGTACCGTGCTCCAGACCCAGGTAGCAGTTATAGTCAGGTGTGTCATTGCTTTCTCAATCTGTGCCTCTACTCTTTTCTCTCACCCCCTTCCTTTCTCCCCTTCCCTAATGTGTCTGTGGATGCCTAAGAGGTAGCAATAACAGAAGAGAGAATCGACTTGGGAGCAGGAAATTCACATCCCAATCCTGCTTCTTCTACCCACTAGCAGTTTCTTTCTTTCTTTTTATAACCAGTCCTATGGAGGGGAACCTGACCCTCATGATCATGAATGAGTGAATGAATGAATGAATGAATGAATGAGGGGAGGTAGTTGGGGGTGACTAGGAGCAGGGGGGGGCAGTTGACTATTTTTTTAAATAGTCAGTAATGCAGACATCTCACTTAGGAATCCTCCCCAATTAGTCTGAATTAGTAAAGCATGTTTATTTCTGCTCAAAGGAGGACATAGGATAAATACACACAGATTTATATTCATCCATGAGCAACACATTAAAAATACCATCTCCCCACATCTGGGATTATTCTTTCCTAGCTCTATTTTATTTAGGGTGGTTACAACATGTACATCTTTCTTGTTGTTAAAAATGAATAGCTTAGCGCAAATAGTCACTCAGAAAAACAGCCAGAGCAACATCTCAATTTAATCCCGATCCTGACAAGAACTGTCTCCCACCTTCAGGGTTTGAAGAGAATTTTCCCTCCCTTTCTCCCCACCACCCTCCTCCAGAGAGGATGGCTCTCCGACGCCATTGCCCACAGCTCCTGGAAACCAGCCTACTGCTCTGGCACAGTCCTAATGAATGTCCCTACAGAGGAGAGCTGGGCAGAGCTGTGTGGCCTGGAGGATTTGGCAGGACAAAGCCCCACCAAGCTAGCCTGTGGTTTCACTGATATACACGCCCTTCCTCCATGAAGCTCAGAACTCTGCCGGTCCCATCCAGTGAATAGAAGGATGTTTTTGAAGCCTTGCAGAGAGTCCCGACCTGCTTCTCAGGAACGGACCGGCTGGCAGCCTGGAGAAGAGCCAGATTCAACAAGTGGGCATCCTTGGAGACTTCTTGTGGGGCTGGGGGAGCGGGAAGGGGAGCCAGGGCCAGTAGTGGTGGCACTCATGGACCTGGAGGGGGAGGGGAAGACAGATGAACACGGCCAGGACGGTTACTGCCTGCCGCCTTTGACAAAAGACAACGGTTAGCACATTGCGTTCACCAGCAAAGAAAACACTAGCAAGGCAGCCACGGAGCCCTCTGAGAGGTACATTTCCTCTCCTCCAGTGGCAAGGCCATCGCCAAGGCAGCTCCTGGGTGTGGCAGAACCAACCAGGCTTCTCCAGCGCTCGGTCCCTGTGGTGGGCTGAGTAAAGGCCCCCAAAGAGATCCAGGCCCCAGTACCTAGAACCTGTGAATGTTACTTTTTATGGCAAAAGGGAAAAAGGGAGTCGACAAATGTGATTAAATTAAGGATCTTAGGGTGGGGGGCTATGCTGGATGATCTGGGTGGGCTCTAACTGTGATCAGAAGTGTCCTTATAAGAGGGAGGCAGCGTGAGATGGAACTACAGAAAGGAGGAAGGAGATGTGAAGACTGAAGCAGAGAAGGGAGTGAGGCTCTTTGACAAGCAGGAAGGAGCCTCAGGCCAAGGAATAAGGCGGCCACTGCGAGTGAAAAGGCAAGGAAACAGTCTCTCCTGTAGAGCCCCGGGAAGAACCAGCCCTGCCAGCCCCTTGACTTAAGCAAGACTGCTGGCCTCCAGCGAGCACTGTGCGAGTGTACACGTGTGTTGTGCTAAGCCACTAAGTCTGTAGTCATTTGTGTCTGCAGCAATAGGAGATTGACAAAATTCCCCAGGATGGGGACGCCCAGCTACAAGGCCTCCCTTTAGGGCAAAAAGACTCCCCAAAAGGCAAAAGAGGAGCGTTGGTGCACATCTGGGCAGATGTTTCCACAGCCTGAATGCTGTGCATCTTGGCCAACACTGGGAGTGCTCAGGGCAGGACTGGTGGGAGGAAATTGACCTCGACTACTGTGGGCTTCACTGTTCATGTATTATCTTACTTAACCTTCACAACGCCTTGTAAGGTAGAGGTTAGCACCCCATTTTCTGATGAAGACATTGAGCTCAGAGACTTCAGGTCATTTGCCCAAGGTCACACAGTTGGTCTGCAGCATTTCCCTAGGGACATGTACTTGTGGCTTCTCCCCTCCCTTGTCCTGGTATCCCTTCCTTAGGGATCCTCCAAAGTGAGAGGTTGGGTGAGACACTTGCTATGGCTACCATTCCAAGAAGTTTGTTCGTTCATTCATTCATTCATTCATTCAATAAACACTTAGCCAGCACCTCCCAAGTGTTAGGTCCTGCCCTGTGAGAAAAGAAGCAACCTTCTGCCTCAGGTCACTTACAAGCCAGGAACAGACTTTTTATACAACAGGTGATGTTGGCGCTTCCCTCTAAAAAGTCCACCACCTCTCAGGCAAGGACAACTGGCACAGAGGACCATGCATGGTCTACAATGAGAATGACTTTATTCTACCATGCAGGAGCTAAAACTTGGCCTTGTTGGTGACTTGTCTGAGCAGAAGGAAGAGGAACTGGGACTCTTCATGCAGGGGGGACGCCACTGGTTTGCAGTGAGAGTTTTCCTGGAGATGTGCATACATTTGTATTGGGCCCCAACATTCCCTGCACAACTACAGTGAGTGTCGGTTAGCGCTCAGCCAGTGTAGGGGTCCAGGCTATGGCCTGAAACAGTTCTGCTAAACTTGATTCAGAGGTTAGCCTGGACTTACTTGTACGGCATCAGACTCTATGACAGGCAAGAATAGGGCCTTACGCTTACACCCACATCAGCTGCTCTGTCCCTGGGTGTAACACACAGGCACTGTGGAGTTTCGACTGAGTGTCCCTCTCTTTATGTTCCCTCCCAGCAACGATGTTGACTTTGTTCCCATTTGGTCTTTTGTTGTTGGTTGTTTCAAATCGGATGCTTTCAGCCCACAAGTAGAAAATCCAATCCAAACTGGCTCAAATAATCAAGGTATTTTATTGGCTCCATTTACCTGAAAAGTCTAGAAGTAGGGCTGCCTTCTAGGGAGGCTTGTTCTCAAGCCTCAAACAATGCAATCGGGCCTTTATTTCTCTCTCCATTTCTCAGCCTCATTTCCTCATCAGGCTCTACCCACATGAGGTTCTCTTCTCAGGACCCACAGGATGGCTGTCAATACCCCAGACTGAGTCTTGTTGGCCTTAACGGGAAGAATAGGATGATCTTCCCAACTGGCAGGGAGAAGTGTGATGGTTTAGAGCTGACCACATGCTCCCTTCCTAGCACCGGGGGTGGAATCACCTAGGAGCACACAGCTGAGAAGCAGGGGGAAGAGTGATTTCCCACAGGAAATTAGGGATGTTATTAAGAAGGGGAAGGGGAAAATGGAGAGGTACTTGGGGAGCCAACCAAAATATGTCTATGAAGTGCCTACAAAACTGACAGGTTGTTGTTGTTGTTGTTGTTGTTGTTATTCTGGTCTTAAATGAACAAATTTCTACCCTTCTTAATACTTCCTCAGAGTGAATATTCTTGCAAGGGCTTTCTTAATTGGGCACTTACAATATCACATACTCCTTAACACTTCGGTGAGCAGATTTCTTCTTCATTAAGGCTCCCAGGCTTTCAGATGCCAGCTCTTCCCTCTGTTCTTCTCTGTGCTTCCCCTCAAAGAAGCAAGGCTGAAACATTGCCCTTGATTAATCACAGGCCAATTATCTAGTTTGTGGATTCCTCCTTTTTCTTCCCACATCCTTCCTGTCATATAGCCATCCCCCTGCTCATTAACAAGCCTGCCTGAAAAGATAGGGTAAAAAAAAAAAAAGAAAAAAGGAAATAGAACTTCAAATCAGCCAGTTTAGCTCCTAACCATCCCTGGTAAAATTTTTTGAGGAGGAAGTTGAAAAGAAATGAGGGCATGAGATTATCTTGAATTTTCATGATTCATGATAATTTTGTTGACTCCTTCCCCTTACCCGTTGTACCTCTACCCCCATCCTCCTCAAAGATACTGAAAACAAGGCATATTCCTTAGACTCCCAGGAATTTAAAGTGGCTTCATTCTTGCTCTCTCATTTCCCAGATACCTCAATAATTTTTGAATAATTTTTTTTAAATCAAGACAGTTATTTTTGAGACCTGTTGAAAGGATAATAGCTCACCCTGACTGCCCAAGCTAAGAACTCAGACCCCCATATCTCAGGTTCCTAATGAATAGGAGTCAAATACTAGCAAGCACAAGAGCCCTTGCTACGTCAGGTAAACAGAGTGAAGGGGGTCAGGAGCACGTGGGGGTGCCTCCCAGCGAGCCAGAGTGTTCCCATCACCTTCACCAAGCATCTGCCCGCTATTTCCACCCACCATCTTCATCTGACTGACTCCTTCTAACTCTGGACAGCATCTGGTGATGAACGCCTCGGTTTTTGGTCTCCTTAGCACAGTGGTCGGCAAACTCATTAGTCAACAGAGCCAAATATCAACAGTACAACGATTGAAATTTCTTTGGAGAGCCAAATTTTTTAAACTTAAACTTCTTCTAACGCCACTTCTTCAAAATAGACTCGCCCAGGCCGTGGTATTTTGTGGAAGAGCCACACTCAAGGGGCCAAAGAGCCGCATGTGGCTCGCAGGCCGCAGTTTACCGACCATTGCCTTAGCGGAATTCAAACAAAATGGAAAAGGATATCTCTTTTATTTTTCAAGAAACATTTTTCCCCCCAATACCTAAAAACAAGCCATTTCTAATAGCATTTATCTTTCTCCTGGCATACTTAGTGGAACAGAGACTTCCAATTTGGCTATTAGATAAGAGTAGTAATTAGAAAGATCCAGCTCCTTTATTTCTCATAGTTCTGGAAACTGGAAAGTCCAAGGTCAAGGCACCAGCAGATTTGGTGTCTGGTGAAGCCCACTTCCAGGTTCATAGATGGTTGTCTGTCTGTCTGTCTGTTCACTGTGTCCTCATGGTGGAAGGGGCAGTCTCTTTTACAAGGACACTAATCCCATCACGAGGGCTCCACCCTCGTAGCCTAATGACCACCCTCATGACCTAATCCCCTCCCCACCTCCTGGGGATCAGGTTTCAACATGTACATTTTGTTGAGACACACATTTGGTCTATTGCAGGGCTGGCCCTTCCTTTCACTGGCAATGCGGCCTGGCGTATGTGACCTGTACCTTCATGGGCAGAGTTAAGTCACACACTGACAGCTTCCCCCAGCAGTGTGTAGAAGAGTCATAAGCAGCCCACACCCTCAGCCATGTCAGTGGTGACTGTTATGGCAGCATAAAGCATTGCTGGACTCGGAAACAGAAAAAATTGAGCCCCTGATCCACCTTTGCACCAACGCTGTGGCCAACTGATGCAAGCAGCAACCTCTCTGAGCATCAACTTTCTCATCTGTAAATGTGAACCTCAACCACCCTCACAGGGGTACTGAGAATCAAATGTACTAATGTACACAGATGTGCAAACTGCACCCCAAATTTGGGTAATGATAATGACAATCATGATGAGAAATAAAGGAGCTGTCTCTTTGTAGTGGTCACAGCAGTAAGCGAATAAGCTTGGGAGGAGGGCACAGTCCACGCTGGAGCACTCATGGAAGCCTTCCTGCCCGTATGAGGGTAACTGGCCCTCAAAAGCCAAGTAAAACTCTGCTCAAACTTGGTTGGCTTAACAGCTGCCTTCCATCCCCGCCGAGAGACATGCCATTTCCCCAGGCCCATCACTTCTAGTTTCCTCTGCCAGCTGAGAGCTGACAATATCTGCCTTTGGGTGTATGATTTCACTTGCTTCTCCAATGTCATTACTGCCCTAATGATCATCAGCAGGCACTATGCTAAGCAACTGACATATACAACATTATGTAGTCCTTATTCTAGGTGACAATATTCTAGTTGTTGCTGTTGTCCCATTTTTCCACGGGAAGAATCTGAGGCCCAGAAAAGATTAGTGACTGTCACTTTCCCAATGTCACATGGCTAATAAGAGACAGAGTCAGGCTGCAAAACTACCAGGGCCTGCCTGAATGTGTTCGTTCTTTAACCATTGCACTTACTGCCTCCTCATTCCCTTTGCCCAGGCTGAAGGGATGGGCCACAGCAGGCTCAAGAGAGAAGGCAGGCCTGCCTTTGTGGGGCCCTAAAGGAGATTAGCGCTTCCTTCCTGGATTCTGGCGCCTCCTCCCTAGGATGGCTGGTCTCTGAGCCCCATGTAGGACCTCTGGGTGAGAACCTACTCCCCTGCCCCCACCCAGCAGGCTCACAGATAGACAGAAGCCCAGGAAGGGAACAGAACCTCACATCGCCAGGTCCCGGGAACGTGAGGATTAATTGCCCTGCCAGCAGCGTGTTAGAGGCTGTGTTGGCAGATGAGGGGAGCAGCAATAGAATCGGCCAATTAAGCAGCTAATGGTGCTGAACTAAATGTGACCTCAAACTTAATTGTGGATGTTGTTTCTCAGCAGTTTCTCACCAGTCTGGGTTTGGGAGAAAGAATGGGATGGTAAGGGGCGGGTGAGTAGCCAGAGGAGGGTCCTGTTGTAGGGGACACATCTGCTCAGGAATCCCATTTCTTTCTCTCTTAATGGGACAGCAGCATCAAGGATTCAGTGATTTCCAGCACAGGAACATTGGGGAGGGGCGGCCGGTCTCTCTGCTGTAGCCCAGGAGCGGCAGGCAGGTGACAAAGGACCAGGCCTTGTCAGTTGAGTGAAACATTTCCCAATAGGCTGGAGACCCAGAGCCAGAGCCACACTTCTAACAGGTGTGGGGACAATGCAGGAGACAGGAGCCTGCAGGTAGGAGAGCTCACGCACAACTTGAAAACTCTTCTTTCCTCTCTACTCGTGCCACCAGCTTCGTGATTTGGGAGACCCCTGGGTCCCTCCAACTTTCTAAGTGAAGTACTGGAGTACCATGTTCAGTAAGTGTGTACACCTGAAGAACAGTGGGGCTGTGGCTCAGATCCGAGGGAGACAATGTCTCCACACTAGCCTGGCTGCTTCCCCAGTGGCAGCCATGGAAGCAACTTAACATTCAGCCCTAAGGAGTGCAGTGGGCTGACAGCCTCCCCCTGTAAGAGCCATCAGGCCCCATCTCAGCTTGGAGGGCAGCCCCCAGGCAGTGGCTGAGCATGGAAGAGGAGAGGGCCTGGCTGTCTCTGCCTCTACTGGGCGGTCTGGCTCCAGAAGCTCTCGTTGGGTTGCCTGAGAGTGTCATGTCACACTGTGTTCTGAGGCTTCCCCTACCCAATTCTGCTGCCTCTCCCTTGTATCTTGCACAGGCCTGATCCCTGTTTCAGTCTGTCCAGGCTCTCATAGCACAACACCACTGACTGGGGGGATTATATAATTACTTACAGGTCTGCAAACCAGAAGTCCAAGATCAAGGGGCCATAGGGGTTGGTTTCTGGTAAGAGCCCTCTTCCTGACTTGTAGACAGCCACCTCTTTGCTTTGTGTTCCTGTGGCCTTTCCTCTGTGCACGTGGAGATTCTCTCTTCCTAAGGACAGTAGTCCTGTGGGGTCTCAGTTAACCTTAATTACCTCCTTAAAGTCCCTATCTTCAGATACAGTTACAGTGAGGGGAGGAATACAGTTCAGTCCTTAACACCCCTCAATAAACTTCTTATATTTCTGACTGTCTTAGCATCTGCTTCCCAGAAGACTCAAACCAACTCAGTCTCCTACCTAGGGGCATACCCCACACCCAAAGGGCTGTTCATTTCTCCCCGTTTCTTCCTAGCCCTATTCTGATTCCCCAACCGATGTCCCCTCCCTGCTTGCTCCTGTCCCAGTCCCACAGGACAGGCAATGTGTGGCCTCGGGCCCTGCCAACCAGTGCCTGTGATGTCTTCTCTCAGATCTCAGACTCCCAGAAAAGCAAATAGGATCCCCAAACAAAGGGGAAAATGTCACAGGCTGGAGAAAGAGTGTCCTGACATAGCACCGACACATTGATTGAGTGCCTCCATGGTGAGTAAGGTACCAAAGGTGAGAGGTGTGGAGCCTGCCTCGGGAGCAGACAGTCAGTTGGAGGTGGTGTTAGGTGACAGGGAAACATGGAGAATCTGAAGCATCAGAGTACAACCATGGACAAGGGAACCCAGAGGGAGAGGATCTCAGCTTGGAGGACCTCAGAGGACTCCTTCAGACATGTAGCATTGGGTTTGGCCTTCCATGACAGGCAAGGTCAGATATTATAAGCAGAGGGAGGGGCAGAGATCCAGGGTCAGAAACATCCAGGAAGATTCAAAGCACAGTGAACAGCCTAGCAACAGGGAGTGTATGGTGTTTTGAAGGTAAAGTTAGAATTATAAGGTGTATTTAAATAACTAGCGGCCTGGTGCACGGATTCGTGCACATTGAAAGGAAATTAATTAGAAGGTGGCCAGTGGGGTGGGACTGGGCGAGAAGGGCCAGACATGCCCTGGAGCCAACCTCTGTGGTCCCTCCCTGGCCGGCCACACCTGGGGTGGTGCTGGGGCTGGAAAGGCATCTGCAGAGTGAGCAGGGTCCCTCCAGCAGGTGGGGTCCCTTGGCCTGGCCTGTGGGAATCGGGCTGAAACCAGCAGTACGACTTCCTCAGAAGTGCGAGAGGGCACTCTGCAAAGTTGCTGTTGCTCGGCAGCTCCTGCGGCCGCTTAGCCTTTTATATATAGAGAGATGGGGGCTTTGAATGCTAGGGTGTTTGGATTGTATTCTGTTGGTACTGTGGAGCCATGAAAAGATGTCATTATAGGAGTGATGTGATCAGATCAGAGTTTTAGAAATATAAGTTCTTGGCAGGACAAAAATGTAGGGATTGGAGGCGAGTGGAAAAACTAAAGGTTGTTCTAGCAGTGAAAGCAAGAATGATATGGGCCTGACTTGGCCAGAGGTGTGACCTTGGTAAAGAGGGATAGGATTGGAGATTGATTGCAGAGGGGAATGACCAACAAGAAGGACCTGGGACAAAAGAAGATATCAGGGCCATGAGTCTGAATGATCTGCAAAATGACCTTAGAACAGGGCTGAGCGAAAGAGGAAGAGTATGGGTAGAGACACACTGAGGCTGAGATGAAAGCAGTTGGATGTGGAATCTGGGAGAACGATAAATTAAAGATACAATTTGGAAGTTATTCCCACTGTCAACTCCACACCTCTAATGCAGTTGCTGAAAAAAGAGAGAAAGTAAAAAGAGAAGAGAACCCAAGACCAAATCTTGGGATAGCCTCGCTTTACTGGAACAACTGAGATGACACCAAAACATGGTGGGGCAGAAGTTCTGGAAAGAATTCCAAGTAGAAGGAGATGGTCAACAATATCGTGCTGTACATCACAAAGGATAACTGCCAAGTAGAGCACAGCGGGGGTGGGGGTGGAGTCGGCCTTAGAGACAATAGTTACATCAGCGAGCTGCAGGCAGAGGACAGTCCTGCTGGGTTGAGGCATGCGCTGAAGGCAGGGAAGTGAGGTGGAGGGCTGCTGACTCCTCTCCGAGGACATCTGTTGAAGGACAAAAGGAGAAAAGGCAGTCTTAATCTATGCAAGAATAAGGCCCAAAGAGTTGTTAATCTAAGAATGCAAAATTTTTAAATATTTTTATTTGAGAGTAAGTTCACACGTGAAGAAAAGTTGCAAGAACATAAATTAGACATAGAATCTATATAATAAAAGCCTAAGTGACGGTTATGGCGAAAAGGATCAGAACAACTGGTTGCTATATGCGCACTGACCACCAGGGGGCAGACACTGACAGGAGCCTCTCCTGCCTTACCGGCAACACTAAGGAGCAGCGAGTGGGCTGGCGGTAAGGAGAGAGGGGTCCCAGACTGCAAGAGGGCACAGGTAAGGCTGAGGCCCCCCCCCCCCCAAGTGCACAAGTTTCGTGCACCAGGCCTTTAGTATCTATATACTTTTACTCAGATTTACCTATTGTTAACATTTTGCCCATTTGTTTCATCATCCTCACTCTCTCATATATATGTAAATACTAGAGACCGGGTGCATGAAATTCGTGCATGGGGGGGGGGGGTCCCTCAGCCCAGCCTGCACCCTCTCCAATCTGGGACCCCTTGAGGGATGTCCGACTGCCCGTTTAGGCCCGATCCCGGTAGGATCGGGCCTAAACGGGCAGTCGGACATCCCTCTCACAACCCAGGACTGCTGGCTCCCAACTGCTCGCCTGCCTCTGCCTGATTGCCCCTAACTGCTTCTGCCTGCCAGCCTGATCACCCCCTAGCCACTCCCCTGCCAGCCTGATCGACGCCTAACTGCTCCCTGGCCAGCCCGATTGCCCCTAACTGCCCTCCCCTGCTGGCCTGGTCACCCCTAAATGCCTTCCCTTGCCAGCCTGGTCACCCCTAACTGCCCTCCCCTGCTGGCCTGGTCGCCCCCAACTGCCCTCCCCTGCAGGCCTGGATCCCCCCAACTGCCCTCCCCTGCAGGCCTGGTCCCCCCAACTGCCCTCCCCTGCAGTCCTGGGTCCCCCTCAACTGCCCTCCCTTGCTGGCCTGGTCTCCCCCAATTGCCCTCTTCTGCTGGCCTGGTCACCCCTAACTGCCCACAACTGCCCTCCCCTGCAGGCCATCTTGTGGTGGCCATCTTGTGTCCACATGGGGACAGCCATCTTTGACCACATGGGGACAGCCATCTTGTGTCTTGGAGTGATGGTCAATTTGCATATTACTCTTTTATTAGATAGGATACATGTAAATATATATGTTTACATAGATATACATGCATATATATGTGTAAAATATTTTTCTGAATATTTTGAGAGTAAATATCAACATCATGACCCTTCACCCCTAAATATATCAGTGTGTATTTACTAAGAACAAAAGTATTCTCTTACATAACCAGAGTATATTATCAACCGTAGTAAATTTAACATTGATACACTCCTCTTTTCAATGGACCCCATAATGTCCTTTAGCGCATTCCCCTCTCTTTCCAGGCCTGCCTTCCTGTATTCTCAGTAGCTGTAGCCCCTGGGTTGAGGGGATGGTCTCCCCCATTAGCAGCCACTTAAGCCTTGTATCAGTTGCCAATGGCCCTAGAGAAGGATATGAATCCTAACAAAAAGCAGAACTGCGCAAAGGTAAATTAGGCTGACCTCCCTGTCTGCCAAGCTCCTGCCTGCGTATTAGAAGAATTCCTTTTCCTTTCCCTTCTCTGTTTTACAAAAGAAAAACGCACACCAAGTGTCAGTCTTCTGAGGCTTGCTCAGCAGAGTAAACAGTGCTGTGTTCTCTTTGGGCAAAGGATACTTTTCTGAGCCTGTGTTAATACGTCCACGTCAATGGAGATGGATCCTTCACGAAACCCACAGCCACCTCGTGGACTTCAGCAGTGAGCTTCCTGCTGCAGCCTTTCTTGGATGATGGTGTTTCCCTACAGTCTCTGGCCCGTGAGGAATGCGTGCCGTTGTTCCCCGTTCCAAGGCTGTTTACTTCCTGAACTGGCTATTTTAAACTCCAAGACAGATTATACCTGGTACTTTGGGGTGTTTCTGACCTGAACACTGTTAGTAGGATCATTTGTAAGTGTGTCCTCCTTAATACTTGTCTCTGTGGATCTCAGCAATCCCAATATCTCACACTGGTGTTCTTCCTTTCAGCAGATGCAAACTGTATGTCCCACTGTATTCCCTATTTGGGGTTGGCTGCCAGAAACCCCAGAGCCACATTTAGGACTCAATTACAATAAATATATTAGCATAGCTTTTTCTTATATTTGTGTCTTCATTTACCATATATATGTATATATTTAATTTTTCATATATATGTGTATATATACATATACATATACACACATATATATATATATATATATCCATGTGCGGGTCTTATGTATAACTATCTTATCTACATATGGTTTTACTGTACATATGTCTTTAATATTAAACATATTAAAATCATTTTGGGAAGCAAACGGGATATGCCTCAAAAATACATAGTTCCTCCCAGGACACTTGTCTCATTCTGGCCACTTCTTCTAACCCTTCCACATATAAAAGCAAGCCCAAAATATTTCTCTCATGCCTATTAGCTACCTCTCCTGGTCCCAACTATAAATGGCCTTGCCACAGGCAATTTGGCTTGGGGCAATGAGCTCACAGTTAAAATAGAAACTTCTCTCCTTGGATTACATCCTGAGTCCTTGTGTTTATTTAATTTCTTCTGGGAAATTCGAGTCTGATGCTGACAAAAGCCAAAGGGAATGCGCCCGAGGGGCGCCACCTTCCAAGCTGATTTCCGTGAGAGAGAAGGGGAGAGAGCCTGACCTTCTCTGGGGAGGTCGGTGCTCCCCAGCCAGGGCAGAGGATGGAGTAAGGGTTAGAGGGCAGTTTCCCACAGGTGACCCTTCCTTGTAACAATGTAGAATCCTAGCGGATTATCGGCTCCGGGGCCTAAAGAGTGGGGCCAAGAACCTAGGGCAGGCAGGTCTGTAAGAACCTTCAAAGCATTTTCTCTGTGACACATACACTGGCTCGCTGCATGTTTCTAAGAAGAACCAGAGAAGTGGTTATTTTGGTTTGTTTTTTAATATATTTTTATTGATTTCAGAGAGAAAGGGAGAGGGAGAGAAAAATAGAAACATCAATGATGAATGGGAATCATTGATTGGCTGCCTCCTGCATGCCCCCTACTGGGGATCGAGCTTACAACCTGGGCATGTGCCCTGATTGGGAATTGAACCTTGACCTCCTGGTTCTGAGGTCAATGCTCAACCACTGAGCCACATGGGCTGGGCAAAACCAGAGAAGTTTAAAAATTGATATGTAGGTGGGGTCATTTTGCCCTGTCTCCACGCTAGAAAATAATGATAATAGACGACACTTGTACAGACCTTCCAAGAGCCAGGTATTTATTGTTTCAAGCACTTAGTGTGCGCGCACACACACACACCATCCATGAGAGACATATTATCAATATTTGCATTTTATAGAGGAGAAAAATGAGGCTCAGAGAGGGTAAATAACTTGCCCAAGGTTACATAGCTAATGAGGTGACAGAGATGGTTCTACTCCAGAAGTCTTGCTTCTACTATACGCATCCAGTGGCCAGCGCATGACGTTCAGATGGCCCTATCCCACATAAGCCAGAGGACACAGACCCCTGAGTCCCAACTAGTGTATAATATTGGTTTCCAGCCCCTGAGAATTCCAGAGAATATTTGTTCACTAGGACAATGTCAACCTATTTTTTTATCCATTGGCCAGAAATGACACAAAGTGTGCCGATTTAGAGACTACTAATAGTCTCTTTTGAAGAATTTCAGAGACATCACTCTTAAACATTCTAGAAGGAGGTGAGAATTTTGATCATGCATTCATTCAAAACACATTTATTAGGCACCTGCTGCATTCCATGCCCTTTGCTGGGTTCTGGAGAGATGATAACTCAGCCTCAGTGATCCCTACCCTCAGGACACTGTTGGTCCAGGGACATGATGCAGTGGGGCAGAGAGGGAGAAATGCTTCGCCCATGAAGGGGAAGACTGAGGTGGGGGGGGGGTCCCTTCCTGCTATTAACCTGCTGGGGCCTCAGTTTCTCAGCTGTAAAGTGAGGGGTGGCTCTGGACAATTCCTGAAGAGTGCTTCTAGCTCCGAAGTTTGATTCTAATGGCAGTCGCTGTTCATGCTTTTAATTAACATTTGCAAGCCTCTTCATACCAACCATTGAGATAGCTGTCACGCACATCTCTAATTTTTCAAGCAGGTGTCAGGACACAATGCAGTGAACAGTTAAGGAGGTAATTTTATTCAGGTTATTGCTATAAGGGGAACATTCATTAATGACAAATGCATCAAAGCAGAGGAAGGGACCTGAGGTGTATAGAGGCAGGTAGACCAGGGAATCAGCCCCAAGTCTTACGGGAGTCACATGAAAGGATTCTCAGGGACTGTCCCACGGCAGGCGGGGTGGTCCTTCGCAGTTACCCGTTTCCAGAACTCAGAGGGTTCTGAGCGGTTTCCCAGGAGCAAGGAGCTGAGAAAAAGTTCAATATTGTCACAAGGGCCACATATGTAACATGTGTGATATACACATGTATAACCAAGGGGTTTCGAAAACCACAAAACAAACATGGAAAAATATTCCCAAAGTATCTATTTTTACTCGAAATTATGGGGGCAGAATTATTATTTTATATAAAACAAACACCTAAACAAAAGAATGTAAATATGGTTTTAAAGGTAAAACCTTAAAGAGATTTCATCTTTGAAATAGCGCCACCCTTTCCCCCTCAGTCATTTGGGTTCCTCTGTAGCAAAGTCTGAGAAGCACTGGCCATTTATTTTCTTATTGAATTCTCACAACTCTTTCATGAAACATACATTTTTTTAACCAAAGCTTCCTGGAAATGATGTTAGCTTTCATGTCATGTTTTATTTCTTCACGTGCCTCCATAACTATCTTTTTTCTGACCTCAGAGTGTTTTTAATGACAAACTTTTTATTTTGGAATATTACAGAAGCATTGCAAGGATAGTACAGAGTTTCTGGGTACCCTTTACCTGTATGTATACCCAGTTTCTACTAATGGTAATATCTTACATAACATTGGTCCAATCTAATAAAATTAGCATTGGCCATTACTATAAACTAAAATACAGGGTGGATTTCCATCCCACCAGTCTTTTCTTTTCCTAGCCACCATTCCACATGGAACTTAACATAAATGCCTTTTGATTCACTGAAAGAACCTTTCACAAGGCCTACTAAGTGCCAGGCATCACCCCACGTTTTGGGGAGTCAATGAAACCCGCACTCCTGGGTTTGCAAGCATGAGGAGTCTTCATTGCCCAGGCCTGTATGTTTAGATCGGAAACCACTTGCCAACGGGTGTGCCAGCTCTGGTGCACACCCCCAGACCCCATCAAATAGAGGGGCCTCGGCACTGGCATGGATGGGTTGCTCAGCCCCTGGCCCCAATTCCGGGCAAAAACCCTGCACCCACATGTGACCTCCATTAGTCTGCCCCTCTGGAGCCCAGTGATGAAAGGTTAGCACCTTTGAAATCAGATAAAGGGCGTCAAGCCACAGCTGTGTTTGTTTTATAAATTAAAGGATGGAATCATTAAAATGATTGTTTTCCTGAAAATAAAGAGATTAAACAAGCCTCAGTTCTCCCCTGCTGTCTCCCTCCTCTTTTTCCAATTTGTCTCCAAAGGACTCCAACCTCATGTTAGAGAGCAAAGAATTATCTCTGTTTCAATCTTGGGGACTGGGCAGGCTCCATAACAATTATAATTCTTATCTGAACCCCCTGGAGGCAAGGGGGCCACTGAAGCTGAATTCTTTCCAGTATTAACTGCCATTCAAATGGATCCTGGAGAATAATTGAGCCTGTTCCTTTAATAGTGCGGGACCCCCAACGTGACTGTCAAACTTCCCTGTTTACTCCTTTTTCCCTAACCCTCTTCTGGGAAAGGTTGATGCATGTCAAGAATTTGAGATTTTAACACAGAAAAGGGTAAACTAAGCACATGAAAAGTGCTTAGAAAATCGCCTGGCATTCAGTCAGTACTCCATAAATTTTACCGCACTTAAGATACCCATGAGAGACATTTGTACTGAATTTGGAAGATAATGGCATTTTTAGGGTTTTTTTAGGAGGATGACATGGTTGGACCAGAATGGTGATCCTCAAGAAACTTACAAACTAGTAAGGGCTTAAGTAACACACACATACCAAAATATAAGAAAGTGAATCTAGTAAGTATTCATAATTATGCAAAGTCTCGTTACTTGCATGATGTCATTTTATTCTCATATCAAGCCTATTCGGTAGCCATTATTTTACCCACAATTTACAGCTGGAGAAACAGATTACGAAACTAGTAAAAGCAGAGCTCTGAGCCCATGTGGTATCGACACCTTCTCTTTGACACCCAGAGAAAGTGTGGTGGGGGTCCTACCTCCCAGTCACTCCACACACAGCTTCATCACAGCAGGGCCCACTGTGGTGCGGCTGTTGGTGTCTCTCTTCCCACTACACTGGGAGCAATTTAAGGGTAGAATCCAGCCCTGACCGAGTAGCTCAGTTGGTTAGAGCATCATCCTGATACACCAAGATTTCAGGTTCAATCCTGGTCAGGGCACATACAAGAATCAACCAATGAATGCATGAATAAGTGGAACAACAAATTGATGTTTCTCTCTCTCTCTCCCTCCCTTCCTCTCTCTCTAAAAATCAATAAATAAAATTTAAAACAAAAACACATCTTCTCATAGGTGTCCCTTGAGGGCTAGTACAGAGCCTGACTGGTGTGGGTACTTAATAACAAAGGTATAAAATTACACAGGAAGGACCTGAACCTGGGCATCCCTGCCTAAGAACTCCCTGTGTCCTTGGTCTATTGACTAATCTCCTGTTTCCTCTTCTGGGACAGAAAGGTGAACCTGTGGCCTGTTTTACCAAAGCATCATGGACCGTTAGCGATGGGAGCACCAAAATGCTCAGGGAATGCCAAAAGGCAGCCAATGAAATCAATTGTGGTCAGTTCCCTGACCTCCGTAATGAAAGAAGATCCTTAATTTTTGAAAATGGGCAAATAAAAAGCTTTCCCCTTCAAGCCAGCATGGAGGTTGCTGTACTCCACGAGGAAACAAGGAGGCAGGCAGCCCAGGAGATGAGGCTGAAAATAGACATTAAGGCTGGTGGTTTCCAGAATCAATGTATAAAGATAGTGCATTGTGAGTCATTCCTGTGCCCACGTGAGACTTAGAGAATTGGGGGAAACCTCACCCGCTGTCCCTCTCCCAAAAAAGAAAAAGAAGTGATGCCTATTATTAAAAATAACAACAACAATAATAAGCCTTGTAGCATATGCAGTGAACAAGGGAAAATGACCTCTCCCAACCCACACTAACAAAACGGACTCTTACAACTGACATTAGACATTCTTATGAGAAGAGCCAACATTGAGGCAACTTGCTCAATTTCTGGAGCTCCTGCCAGGCCCCTGAATTCTCCAAAAAATCTCTAAGGAGAGCCCAGCCGGCATGGCTCAGTGGTTGAGCATCGACCTATGAACCAGGAGGTCACAGTTTGATTCCCAGTCAGGGCATATGCCCGCTCGATCCCCAGTAGGGGGTATACAGGAGGCAGCCGATCAATGATCCTCTCTCACCATTGATATTTCTCTCTCTCTCCCTCTCCCTTCCTCTCTGAAATCAATAAAAACATATGTATTTTTTAAAATCCCTAAGGAGAAATAAGAGAATGTGGAAAATGACCAAGGCACTTTTGTATGGTTAAATAGCAATGAAGCCCTACATTTTAAAAGTACTAAGTGGGCTCAAAGGGGAAGACCAAGCCATCCTCAGAGATGTCCTCCAGGCCAGGTTGAGCCAGGCCAGCATCCCCTGGGAAGCAGGCAGCCCCAGCTACCAGCAGCTGGGTGCGGAGCTGGGTGGGAGCAGAGAGCCGACCCCCTTCATTCTTTCTGCCACATTTGATCCCGTCCCTGGGGCCTGTATTATTTAATGATGCAGAACTGCCCTTTACCCTGAGATCGAGCTCAAGCTGGGCCAGATCTGGTTCCCACAGGTGTGTGCAGGTTTGAGCCACTCCAGCTGCTGTGAGAGCTTCAGGTGGGATTTGGAACAAGAGCAGGGCGGTGCCTCTCTGCGTGGGCAGCAGAGGCTGAGCGGGTAGTCTGCTGTGGTGTGTCCCAGGAGGTGACCCCCTCTTTAGCTCACCCCAAGGCAGTAGCCAGCGGAACAAAATGAGGTTGGTTTTAGCTGACATTTAACATTTGTTTGCTTCTCACCTACTTTCAAGCTAACATTTTAATTTCAGCTTTAGGCATTACTGACAAATAAAATTGTGAAGTATTTAAAGTGTTCATCGTGTGCCGAAACCGGTTTGGCTCAGTGGATAGAGCGTCGGCCTGCGGACTGAAAGGTCCCGGGTTCGATTCCGGTCAAGGGCATGTACCTTGGTTGCAGGCACATCCCCAGTGGGGATGTGCAGGAGGCAGCTGACCGATGTTTCTAGCTCTCTATCCCTCTCCCTTCCTCTCTGTAAAAAATCAATAAAATATATTTTAAAAAAAATAAAGTGTTCATCGTGGTGATCTGATATACATATACATTGTGAAAGGATTCCCCCCACTTGTGAGTTAACATATCCATCTCTTCCTTTCTTTCTTTCTTTCTTCCTTTCTTATTTTGGTGAGAACATTTAAGTTCTACTCTCAGCAAATTTCAATTAAATACAGTAAAAGCAAATACAGTATTATGACCTATGGTTGCCATATGTTACATTAGATCCTCATGCTAACTTTTTTAAAAAAAAGAAAAATATCAAACATACAAAAACGTGGAGAGAATAATACAGTCAGCCCCATATACACCTCACCCAGATTCAACAATTAGGATTTGCCACATTTGTGCTACCCTTTTTTCCTTTTTCGCCTTTGATGGACTATTTTATTTAAAGCAAACCAAAGATAACATGTCATTTCAGTCCTACAGACTTCAATATGAATCTCAAAAAAAAAAAAAGATATATCTTACGGAACCCCAACACTATTATCATGCCCAACAAAATAAACAGTAATTATTTGGTATCCTCTAATAGTAAGCTCTCCCTCTGACTATAAGAAATGATACCTCAGGGTTAGAATCAGAGCTAAGGAAATGCCCTCCCCACCACCTCTGCTGTTTGAGGGGGAAGAAATCTAGCCACAAGCTCATTCCAGAATCTTGGCCTTAATCCGGAACCTTGGGTTTTGCCAGGCGGACATTCCCCATAAACAACTGCCCTTTGGGTCTCACAGACATGGGCATTGTTCTGCCCCCTGTCCCTAAAGCAGCCTCTAAAGCGAGAGCTTGGGCTTTTCAGCTACCACAGTGTTCTCAAACTATGGAGTGTGTCAGAATCCTCTGGAAGGCTGATGACATACAGATTCTGGGCCCCAACCCCGGAGGTTCCAGTTCAGCAAATCTGGGGCAGGCCTGAGGACATGCATTGCCAACAGGTGCCCGGATGATAGGGATTGCCAGTCTAGGAACCAACGTGGAGGGCAAACCTAGAGCCTGCATGGCTGTCCTCCGTTAATGCCCACCTTGTGCTGGGCACATCTGTGTGCGGGGAGGGATTTGCAAGAGGGACTTCGTTACCCCGAGTTACTCTTACTGCGGACACACTCGGATCTCGATTCTGTAGCAGGTTACCGTTCGGTCTCATTTCACTAACTGGGTTTCTGCTACCTTGTTACCCAGTAGCTTGCTTGGCCATGACTGAGCTCCTTGCCTTCTCCATTCCTTAAGGGACCAGAATTCTCATCCTCCAGCCTCAGTCTCCTCTGGTCGAGTGACCTCACACCGGGTTCTTGACTTGTCCCAGGGCGTGGCTGAGGGTCTCCTGTCCTTTGCAGGCCACCTCCAGCAGTTGTGAGGAGACAGCCTTTCTTGTTGTCTACCCAGAGGAGCGCCTTTTCCTAATTCACACAGAGGTGCTATGCCAGGCCCTAGTCTGGTTCTCTGTCAATTGCTTGCTCCGCCCTGATTGCTGGATTCAGCCTGGCCTGTTGAATAATGAGTCCTGCCTGGCCCCCACCTCCAAACCATGCTCATCCCCATCCCTCCCAGCCCCAGCCCTTGCCTGAGCCTACAGTGCACGTGCTTTCCAGCTGGCTCCTTCCGAGCCTAGGCCCCACTGGGGCTGCCCACCCTGGTTCTGTCAAGGCCCAGGCCTGAGCCAGGTGGGCTTCCTGAAGAACCACAACCCCATCCATGGCCTTCCTGTACAGAGGCCGGAAGGAGCTGAACCAAGCCGTCTCCATCTTATTTGCCCGTGAAATGTAAGTACGTTCAAGATCTGGACCCCAGAAGTTATTAAAATTAAAGCTGACACATGAGGGTTCATGAACCAATGGCCCCTCCCAAGCAGGCGAGATGGCTCTCCTGAGATCAGGAACCCGCCCAGGACACTCCTCACCCTGGCAGCACCTGGGTTGTTTCTCAGAATAGCTGTTGTTCTGATGTAATTAATGCTGAGCCTGGTTTTCCTCTTTCGTCAGGGGAAATGCAGCTGGGGCTCAGACAGCTTTCTATACCAAACCCCAATTGGCCAGCCAGTTACTGAGCCAATGTAACAGACACGTTAACTCCCAGAGGAGGCCTCGTGGATGAAAGCAGGTATGAGGGCCCCACCTTGGGTGCATCCATCCATCCATCCGCCCTGTAAATATTCACTAAGAGCCTACAGAACCAGGGGCTGTTTCAGACACTGAGAGCGCCACCAAGAACCAATGGACAAAATCTTTGTCCTTGTGGATGTTGCATTCCAACGAAGGAGACAGAAAATATACAGGTAAGTGAGTGAAAAAATACAGTCAATAAGGCCCTACTATAACACTATATTAGAGTCCAGGCAACACAACTGTGTGAAATGTGGGTTATTGTGAGATCAATGAAATGTCGGGGTAACCCACTACCGAGGACAGAAACCCAATGTTCTCTTTGCTCAAGTTAAAAGCAAAGTGGGTACGCTATTAAAGGGCCCCACAGTGTAAGTAATGTAAGAAGAAAACACTAAGAAAAAAATAATAAAACAACTCGGGACGATATAAAATGTCAGGGGAAGTGAAAGTTTAAAATAGCTTGATTTATATAATAAGTAGAATGCCTCACTAAGAAAGTACTTGGGGGAAGTGGGGAGAGGAGTACAGCTCCCCACAGACACGCACAGAGAAACCCAGAAATGCTAAGGAGCCTCCGAAAAAAAGGCAGAAAAGAGAGTCAAGGATGCGGTCTTGAAGGAACTGGTAACAGATCCTCTAGAGATGGATGATGTATTTTCTGGTCGATCTTCAGGTAGAGAAGGAAGGGGACGGTCCAGACAGGTGGAGCAAGACAGGTGAGGGAAAGCAACGTGCTTACAGAGGAAAAGGTTTTTCTTGGCTGGCTCGTAGAAGTGCAAGAGTTAAGTTGAGCCAGAGAAAAAAGGGAATGAAAAGTGTGAAAAATGCAAGATCAGGAAGAGTGATTTTCATTTTGGCGAAAGGCCCTGGAATGGCATGGCAGATCTGAGATCAGAGCGGTAGCCACAGATGTGTGAGGAAGCCTGGAGGAGGCTAGCGTGCCGGAGCAGCCCTGCCCGGCACTGGCTGTGCAGAGGTGAAGGCTGGAGACAGTGGCAGCCAGGAACTGCCCTTTGTCTCTCTACAGATGTGTGGGAGGCAGCAAGTGCCAGAGGTTTACTTAACTCTGAAGCAGCTCCCCTCCTCCTGTTTATTCTTCTGCCTTTAATGATACGCTGAGCTCACGGTCCCCAGAGGTGCCAGGAATGAATGAGCCATTCAGCTCACTTCAGCGTTAGGAGAGACCAAGGAGTGTCCTGCAGCAGGTAGGTCTCAGCTGTGTGTCTGGGGACGGCCAGACGACACCACCGCATGGTTCTTCCCCTCCTGAATCCAACAGCCTACCATGCCAGCTCTGATGGCCAAGCAAGATGGGCAGGTGCGGGGAGAGTCAGGCCACTGTTAGGGAGAGGCCAGTGGCTGCTCAGACCACCAAGAAATTAAGTGCTCCACTCCTCTTTGGAGGAAAATAATCCAGTAGATCCATTTCCTCTTTTTTATTTTATTTTTTACTACTCCTGTTTGCTATGGCCACAGACTCTCCAAGGAGAGAACTTCCTTCTCCTTTTCTATGTCTCAGTTCCTCCATCAGTACCAACTACACCCCTGTGAACCACACCCCACCCCACAAAAATCTTCATTCCTAACCTGTGCCTGATCTCCCACTGGCTCTTTCTTAGGGATCTCTTTACTCCCCAGCTTTCCACAGTAGCCTGTACAAACCCACTCCATGGTCCATTTATTCTGGATTTTTTTCCTTACTTCCACCTAAACCTGCTCTCGATACTGGACATGCTGCCTCTCCCTGTCTCGTCTCCTCCCAGGCTCTTCAACACAAAGGGGAAGGGAGAGAGTCAAGCCCAGGCATGCCATGTGGTCATGCCAGCCAACTCCTTATCATCTGGTCTCACCACCTTCTCCAGGCCCAGGCCACTTCCTGGTTCATGTTTTCCTCTTTTCTCTGTTATCCTCGGTGACCTCAACCTTCATATCAATGACCTATGCGGTACCCAGACCACCCTCTTCTGTGCTCTCCTCCACCCTGGTGACCTTTGTCCTACAGTGTGGTGGCCACAGTTGGACCACATTTCACAGTTCTGCCTTCCCCAAAGACCTTGAGAGGGATGCTGTCTCTTCAACCAGGGCCCTCTCACCTGCCGACATTACCCACTTCCTCACCCCTCATGAATCGGTTATTTGCTCTTATTGGTCCTCTCATTTCTTGACCCTTTATAACTAACTCACACAGTCTGATATCTCTCTGTGGTCTACATTTTACATACACACGCACTCACAGGCTCAGCTCTCTGTGGTCTGCCGGCCTTCTCTCCTAGCCTCCTTCCTCCCCATCAGTCAGCACTGCTGAAGCAGAGGAAGAAAGCACTACGCAAAGGAGCAAAACACTCTCTCTGCAAAACTACCTTCCTTCCAAAATGATAACAATCTGTGTCGTGGGCTGAGTATAGGCCGCTATTCTATTCTAAGCATGTTGTATGGATTATCTCACTTAAACCTCCCAACAACCCATGAGGTAAGTACAATTATTACCCCCACTTTCCATATAAGTAATCGCAAAACACAGAGCAAAAAGGAACATGCCCAAGGTCATACAGTTGGAGGCAGGCTTAGATTCAAACCCAGAATCCACTGTGCTTTATTGCCATCAACCAACTCTCACCCACCAAGTTACATAGAACAGGCTTTGGTTTTACTAAGATTTTAATGGCAGTGTTCTTGTACCTAGAAAATTTTTGTGATCCATTCTTACCTGTTTTGTGCTTCATACAGTGGAGGCACTCAATAAAGATATGTTGAAAGTACTTAAATTACAAAAATCTGCTTTGTGCATAAAATTTAAGACACTCAAATTGATGAAGTAAGCTGCAAAAGTGAGACAGCAGAAAAGAGGGAAGCTTGGATGAAAGGCATAAGCATGTTATCAAGCTTTAAAATGCTGATGATGCTATAATTTATGCTCATTCAGACACAAATTTCCAATGATTGATGTATTAGTATTTGCATACCTTCCCCCCCTCCCCCCAAGAAAATCAACACTTGGAAGAAACAGCCTTACAAATATTATCAGAAATGTCTTAAATCAGCCGAAACCGGTTTGGCTCAGTGGATAGAGCGTCAGCCTGCGGACTGAAGGGTCCCAGGTTCAATTCCGGTCTAGGGCATGTACCTTGGTTGCGGGCACGTCCCCAGTAGGGGGTGTGCAGGAGGCAGCTGATCGATGTTTCTCTCTCATCGATGTTTCTAACTCTCTATCCCTCTCCCTTCCTCTCTGTAAAAAATCAATAAAATATATTTTTTAAAAAAAATGTCTTAAATCAGATTCTTAATGTGATCCCAGAGAATGTGGTGTTTTCTGTATCGAAGAACTGATCCCTGGAACAAGATAGCCAGTGATAAAGAAACCCACTGTTAGCATAAGCATACAAATATAGGCTCTGGTGCTGAGGCCAAGGGCATCTGAGGACTGTGCTGGGATCTTGAACGGCTTGTGGTTTACCAGGCAGTCGTCATTCTCCCTCACCATGTGGAACACGGGCATCATGGCAAGCAGAAGCCGTATCATCATGCTGAAAAAGCCCGTCCACCCCTGCCTGCAAGAGAGGCTTTGAACTGGCAAAATAGATCCAGGTCTAAACCTCAGCTTCCCTCACAACCTAATTCCCCCAACAGCAAGACAATTGCTATTAAACAGCAGCTGTTCCCAGCCAGACAGGTGACCAGCGTGGCCGATTCCTGGCACATCTCTCTGAACTGGTCAAAGGCAAAAACCAAAATCAAAACCAAAAAGAAAACAAACAAAAGCCTTCCACTATATTCTAAGGGTAAACACAAGGATATGGGGGATGTTTTCAGAAGCGGCTTAGGACCAGTGACTACACAGAGTAAGGATAAGGCATATGGGAGTGTGTGCACCAGTAAAAGAACCCCTAAGGCAGCAGATGGAGAATCAAAGTTCAAGTTCCATAGACTGGGGACTGCAGCTTTGGTGAAGCCTGTTAGCCTCAGACCAGCTTCATTCGTCGGAAGTGGAGCAGGAGAAGATCTTCCCAAGTTCACCTACAGTAGCATGGGTCTCAACCAGCTTGTCATGTCCTAGAGCAGCAGAGCAGCTGTACAGAAGTGGGAGAAGGAGGAGGAGACACTCAAATTGATGAAGTAAGCTACAAGGAGGAGGAGGAGGAGGAGGAGCAGGAGCAGGAGGGGGAGGAGAAGGAGGAGGAGGAGGAAGAGGAGGAGGAGGAGGAGGAGGAGGAGGAGGAGGAGGAGGAGGAGGAGGAGGAGGAGGAGGAGAAGGAGAAAAAGAAGGAGAAGGAGGAGAAGGAGAAGGAGGAGAAGGAAAAGAAGGAGGAGGGGGAGGAGGAGAAGGAGAAGGAGAAAAAGAAGGAGAAGGAGAAGGAAGAGGAGGAAGAGGAGAAGGAGGAGAAGGAGAAAAAGGAGGAGAAGGAGGAGAGGGAAAAGGAGGAGAAGGAGGAGGAGAATGAAGAGGAGGAGAAAAGGAAGAGAACGAGAAGGAGGAGGAGGAGGGAAGGAGGAGGAGGAGGAGGAAGAGGGAAGGAGGACAAGGAGGAGGAGGAGGAGGAAGAGGGAAGGAGGAGAAGGAGGAGGAGTAGGAGAAGGAGAAGGAGAAGGAGAAGGAGAAGGAGAAGGAGAAGGAGAAGAAGAAGGAGAAGGAGAAGGAGAAGGAGGAGGGAAACTCATTCTGCCCTCCATGAGAAAATAAGCCCCATTAAGGGAGAAAGCAAGCAAGCCCTACACTGCGGGTATCTGGGTATTCGCTACAGCCCTGCAGTAAGAATTGGCTGGGTGACAGGACCTTTGATGAGTCTGCTCTCATTTTCTCGGACTCCAGTCTAAGCCTCTGAGGCTACGTCTACATTTCTCACTGAATGGGCACTTATTTCTTTTTTAAACAGGCATTTGTCCCTTGGTAGACATATAAGCAAGAGCAAACCATTTGTCTCCAATCACATTACCACCTCCTCAACAGCTGCCCTGTGTTACCTGAGGATTTGCATGGTGCCCGGGAAGGAAGACCTGGCCCCTAATCCAGACTCTGACTCTCCCTGTATGACCACAGGTTGGTCACTGCCCTTCTTCTCGGGACCTTGTTTATGCACATGGAATAAGATGTCAGAATCAGGAGCTGCCTACAGTTTCTTCCATCTCAGACCTCCAATGATTCCGGCCGCAGTGACAAGCTTTGACCTTATCTCCCAATACTGAACTCCTCTCCCAGGCCTGGTCTCCCCAGGAGTCTGAGCTAACTGTGATGTGTTCTGTAAAACCAGAGTCCCAAGGCCACAGCCACCACAAGAGGAAGACATTACAAGCTGGGCTACTTGTCCAGAAACTCTGCTGATGGGTGGCAGGGCCAGGCCTGTGGGGTTGTAGGGAGTGGATCACCCCTCCCCACCCCTTGGGCTCCTCCACCTGGCTGTGGACAGATACTGGTTGTGGCAAGAAAATGAAAGGAGCACAGCGTGTTCATGGATCACAAGGCAAGGGGGCGATGACACTGCACCCCTGTTGTGTGCGGACAGCTAAGCCACCCCATCCCACCACTCCTCAGCTGGTCCCACGCCCGGCCTCTGTCCATGGCCCCTTCCCTTCAATAGTCTTCATTGTTCAGGGAATCTCTTCCTTTTGTTTTTCCATCCATTTGTACCTTGGCTCATTTGTTTTCCATTCTTGGGAGCAATTCATCTGCTCTTGGGCCCCACAATGTCTTTCTCCCCTTGATTCCTAGACAAGATGCTTGGACAGGTCCATTGTCTTAATAGCTGCCAACTCATGACAGTTAGTGAAAGTTGTGTTTTAAAAAGAAAAACCAATAGGGATTCCAGTTTCTATCCATGGTAACTCCTGGGAAGTTGGGGAGTGCTGCTGCTGCTGCTGTGTGGCTTGGCCTTTGTCCCCTTGTCTTCGTTAGGACTTCGGGAAAATCAAGTTCCACGGGGCAACCTGGGGGAGTTCCTGTGATGTCTTCTCTTTTCCTCTCTGGCCTTCTAACAGCATCAAAACATTGTACTATATTGACAGAACCAAGGGCACAAGGATGGGGTCTCCTGTCCACACCCAGTGGACAGACAGCCCTTCCTGGCTGTTCAGGAGAATCAGTGGATCAGAGGGAAAGAGGAAAAGTCAGTGCAGTCTGGAGCCAGGCAGGCCTGTATGTGGGAAGGACAGACGCTGGCCCTAATTGCACAGCATTTGTCAATTCACTAGCCGACTCTACCCTGGGGTGTGCCAGAGAAATTACTGTTGAAGGGATCATTAAGGGTGAAATTATCCCAGTTATTAATACACTACCAACTGTGGGAGGGGCGGGTGTGTCCAGCCCTCTCCGTGGGCTCTTGTGCTTCAGGTTTTCATTTCCCCAAAGTGCAGGAGGACTCTCAGTTACCCACAGAATGTAAAGATGTCTAAGAACATCTCATCACCAACAGAAAGTTGCACAGAGTTGTTGACAAGAGATGCTGCAGAAAAAGTGGTGGTAAGAGTCTCATGGGTTGGTTCCTCTTCAGGAATAAAATAAAATAAACCACCCTAGCCGGTTTGGCTCAATAGATAGAGCGTCAGCCTGTGGACTCAAGGGTCCCGAGTTCAATTCCTGTCTAGGGCATGCACTTCAGTTGCTGGCTCCTCCCTGGCTCAGGTCCTGGTCAGGGTGTGTGTAGGAGTCAACTACTCGATGAGTTTCTCTCACATCGATATTTCTGTCTTTCCCTCTCTCTTCCACTCCCTCTAAAATCAATGGAAAAATATCCTTGGGTGAGGATTTAAAAAAATAGAATAAAATAAACCCAGCAAGTAGAGAAAAGGGATGGCTCTTTTCCCAAGCCTTGGGTTTCCCAGGCAAAGTGTGTTACTGGTAAGGAAATATTTCCCAGCAGAACTTTAGGGCTTCATAGACAGGGTCAAACCCGCCCCCTTCCACTGGCCTTGGGGATCATGACATGCATGTCAATGTACACACACACACACACACACACACACACACACACCCCTCCTCTCCAGCCCCAGTGTCTGTGCAGCGGACAGGAAATGCCACGGCCCCAGGGATCTGTAGGGGAGGCCGCCTCGTTGAGCCAGACCACACAAAGGTGCCCCTTCAACATGGCGGGGACTCCGCACTCTTGGCAGAAACACTTGGCACCGGCAGGCAATCTCAGCAGGGCGGCTTGTTTCCGCTCATCAAACACCAGTAGCTTTCACCAAGAGCAGCAGAAAATGGGAGAGATGTGTCTGATCGCATCCGGGCTGTGTGTCAGCACTCCTCCGAGGCAGAGTAGCTGGAGTCTAGCTTTGAAGAAAAGGCTGTTACACTCTTCTGCCCCACAGTTCCAGCCAACTCGGAGACAGTGGCAGAACGCCCTGAAGCTCAGCTGCCTTTTCAGTGCCTCGGGCCCAAACAAGGAGGGTCAATTGTTGAGAGACAGAAGCTGGTGGCAGAGCTCACCCGCTCCCTGCTCATCATGAGGCTCCCGTGATTACTCGGGGGAAATGACAGCAGGAGCGAGTGGCATGGGCCTCTCCTGTACCCTCCCGCTGACCATCCCCACTCCAGTAGCTTCCTGTCTGTCCCCTTCTTCTTGGTCCCACCAAAGGCTGGGGGAAGCCGATGGAAACCCCGGACATCAGAATGGCTTGTACCTGCTCAGCAGCTCCAGAAGAAAACATTTGGTGCACAAGGAGATAGAATCTGTGAATTACCAATGGATGAGGTATTGGAGGGTACCCCAACATCCCCCAACAAGAATTTGTTCTTGGCCCAGCCGGCGTGGCTCAGAGGTTAAGCATTGACCTATGAACCAGGAGGTCACGGTTTGATTCCTGGTCAGGGCACATGCCTGGGTGTCGGGCTGGATCCCCGGTGTGGGGCGTGCAGGAGGCAGTTGATTAATGATCCTCTCTCATCATTGATGTTTCTGTCTCTAGCTCCCTCTCCTTTCCTCTCTGAAATCAATAAAAAAATATTTTTTTAAAAAAAGAATTTGTTCTTGTAACCACAACTTCCCCTTCACAAGAACTACCCATGGCCCTAACCTGTTTGGCTCAGTGGATAGAGCGTCAGCCTGCGGACTCAAGGGTCCCAAGTTCGATTCCGGTCAAGGGCATGTACCTTGGTTGCAGGCACATCCCCAGTAGGAGGTGTGCAGGAGGCAGCTGATGGATGTTTCTCTCTCATCCATGTTTCTAACTCTCTATCCCTCTCCTTTCTTCTCTGTAAAAAGTCAATAAAATATATTTAAAAAAAAAAAAAGAACTACCCATGACTCCTTTCCGTACACCATAGTTTCCTGCCCAGACTAAGAAGGGAGTGGTTTCTAGGAAGATGGGGTGCGTGTGTGCCACACTTGGATTCACTCCTGCAGGCCCTGCTCGGACATCCATCAGCACAAAAGGACTCCTTTGGAGAGCGTGAAGCCCCACACTCTCCAGAGTGCTGCCTTGGCAGGTCAGAACTCTTAGGAAGAGTGAATGTAAACAGATTGCCAGTAAGCGTAATCGCTGGAATGGACTCACGCATCCTGAAGCCAAGACGAGGAATCGCACAGGGAGAATCAAGACAAGCGCTTCAAGATGGTGGGGAGGGCAGTGCTGGCCCTGTTTCATGGCTTATTGTTTGTCTTGTGCTCTTTCCTTTTTCACGGAGGCGGAATATACACATTAAAGTGCACACATCCTAAGTGGACAGCTTGGTGACTTTTCACAGTTGCATTCACATACGTGCCCTCCCCCAACGCAGAGGAAGCTGTAGAACGTTTCCATAGCCCTGGGGTCCCCTGTGCCCCCTCCCAGTTAGCAGCCCCAGAGGTGACTGCTCTTCGACTTCTGTCACCATGGAGAGTCCTGCCTGTTCGAGGACTCCCCGGAAAACGGGGTCCGTAGATACGCTTGCATCGTTCACTCAGTGTTTTGCCTGTGACACTGGCTCATGTGGTTGACTGGAGCGGTGGCTTGGTCTTTGTCTTTGTTGAGTTGTATGCTGGTGTATGAAAACCCTCACTCTCTCTGCATGTTTTTTGTTGTTAATTCTCACCCGAGGATATTTTTCCATTGACTTTTTTTTTTTTTTTTTTTTTTTTGAGAGAGAGAGAGAGTAGAAGGGAGAGGGAGAAATAGAGAGAAACATCAATGTGAGAGAGACATTGGTTGCCTTCTGCACACACCTCGACCAGGATCAGGGAACCTGCAACCAAAGTACATGCCCTTGACCAGAATCAAACCTGGGACCCTTCAGTCCACAGGTCGATGCTCTACCCACTGAGCCACGCCGGCTAAATCCTCACTCTATTTCAGTCCCTTCTAGCATGAGTGATTGAGGAGCACGAGAGAGCATATGGGTGTGGAGCTTCTGCTGGGCAGCCCGGGATGGAGGCCCGAATCCAGGCCTGGGGAGGAGGAGAGGAAAGGAGAAGACTGACCTCAGAGTCCTCAGGGTGGGGAGAGGAGCCGGCCCTGCTGCCTGCGCCCATTTGTCCTGGGCACTCCTGCTGGGCAGGGAAGGGAAGTTTCAACTCAGCCTCTCTCCCTGCCCCAGGACCAGCTGACTGCCCCTAGACCATTGCCCCCTCTCTGCAAGTCAGCTCCCCAAGGACAAAGGGGAGCCCAGGGTCCCCGAGGCTGCTCCATACACCAGTGTGAGAGGAAGTCCTTGATTTCATTTGTTTCCTGCTGGCTGACTAGCCAAACCAGTCGACCATGACAGCAGCCTGCCCCTCAATGCTGCGTGCCAGCCCCCAGCATCTGTTTCCATTTCTCTCCCGTTCCCCGTGGGCGGTGGGTGGTGGGTGGTGGGTGGTGGGTGGTGGGTGGGAGCTCACTCCGGATCCTCTCCACGTTTCCCTCCTAATCACCATCACTTGTTTTAACAGAACTGCAAGCGACTGTGGCTACACAATCAGGCAGCGCCACACAAAGCCAGCGAGCACGGGCCTTTCCCCAGCCCGGTCGGCCTGAAGTGATATTAAAACAGCACGCTCTGCCATCAGCTTCTGGCTTGCTTGTTTTGCAGGACCCTGCCTGCTTTTAGGATTTCTTCACTGCCTGAGGAAGCCTTGGCATATCTGATCGTTCCTCCTCTGGTTTCCAAAGACAAATGCCAAGAACTCATTTATCCATGCCCAGTGCCTGAAAGGTCTGAAAACCAAAGAACTGGCCTTGACAAGGTGGCCTGGCACCTCTGCTTTGGAAAGGAGAAAGCACCCAGCCAGCGTGGCTCAGTGGTTGAGCGTCAGCCTATGAACCAGGAGGTCATGGTTCAATTCCCAGTCAGGGCACATGCCTGAGTTGCAGGCTCGATCCCCACAGGGTGGGGCATGCAGGAGACAGACAATCAATGATTCTCTCTCATAATTGATGTTTCTATCTCTCTTTCCCTCTTCCTTCCTCTCTGAAATCAATAAAAAAAATTTTTTTTTTAAGGAAAAAGCACTCCCCATGGTTCCTGGTCTTAATGAGAACAGAAAGGAGTTCCAGAAAACATGAAAGGGGCTGAGGGCAGAGGCAGCAGAACACCCACGGCCACCCTGAGCCACCCTCTCTACCTTTCCTTTCTCACTCCCAACCTGCGGGTCCTGGATGGCCGCCCTCCATCCAAACCCCAGGCCCAGCCTCCAAGCCTCTCGCCTTTGATTCTCTGCCCAGCATCCCCCATACACACACACCTCGCCCATAAGGACAATGCTTTCCCTTTGAGCTCAACTTTTCCATTCATTCAGAAGCAGAGTTGCTGCTGGTGACTCACACGTGTGAGCTCAAGAACAGTCAAGTATAGAATGCTCGCTGCACTTGGATCTGTAAGACCAGAGCCTGTGCTGACTCCGATGTGTAATCCACGTGCCCTTGGTCTCGGTCCTGGTGCTGAGTGGGGTTATCAACACCCTTCCAGCCTACTCTCATTACAAACTAATACGTGTTTGTTATAAATGATTCAAAAACCCTGGCATGTGAGGGTGAATCTGTGCCAATTGCTGCTTTTTTTCTACCCTGGGTCCAGGGAGCTCCTACTTGCCCAAGTTTCTCCTTCTCTGGGGATTTGGGCCAAAAGGACACTCCCTGACTATTCAGGAATAATAGTCAAGTTCCCAGGCATCAGGCACTTACTATAAGCCCAGCATCGTGCCAAGAACTTACATCCTCATCTTGCTTAATCCTCATAAAAATTCTTTGAGGTAGGTATTATTAATCGCATTGTATTAAGAAGGAAACAGGCCCAGAGAGGCTAAGCCCCTTGCCCAAGATCACACAGGTAGGGAACCAAAATGTAACTTTAGCACAACTTCTTTCTGTCACCAGGTTATACTGCTCTTATGGGTTGAATTGTGCCCTCTCAAAACTTTTATGTTGAAGCCCTAACCCTCAGTCCCTTGAATATAACTCTATGTAGAGATAGGGATTTAAAGAGGTAATTAACTTAAAATAAGACCATTAGGGTAGGCACTAACCCAATCTGACAGGTGTCTTTATAAGGAGAGGAAGAGACACAGGGATGTGCATGCATAGAGAAAAGGCCGTGTGAGGACACAGGGAAGACATGGCCATCTGCAAGCCAGAGAGCAGCCAAAGCAAAAACTAGACCTGCAGACACCTCAACCTTGGATTTCCAGTCTCCAAAACTGTCAGAAGATAAACTTCTGTGGCTTAAGCCTCCCGGTCTGTAGACTTTTGCTATGACAGCTCTAGCAAACCAATACAGGTACTTCCTACTTTTTTTTTTGAGAATGGCCCAGAGATTGAACCCTGCGCGAGCCGGCCACAGACTGGCCAGCACTCAGAGTAAGAATGAAGAAACCTGGGGAAGGAGAAGAGGAAGGGAGCCAATGCCATCCCCCAACCCTCACCCACTCCGACTGTCCTGAGCCACTTTCCACCTGAGTGTCCCTGGGCCCCGCTGTCTGCTTTTCACAGCTCTGCTCAGTGGAGTCTCCTCTGAGCCCCTGACGTCACCCGATAGAAGAAGACTTCCCGTCCCCTTCTAGCCAACAGGACCACAGAGGCATGTGGTCACTTGGGAGCAAGCAGTGCCCGGGCACCTGTGCTGAGATAAGCAATCCTCAATGCAGAGCAGAGGATCAGAAGTCCAGGAGAGACACGTGAAGAAGAGAGGCAGTCCCAGCAGGGCTGCTGCGGGCGCTGGGGAGGCCTCTGGAAGGGCAGAGACAAGAGAAATTACCCTGGGTCCCTGAGGGTGAACAGGCCTCAGAGCTGCCCAGGTGGCCCCCTTTTCTGCCTTATCAGCTACCTGGCTTTCTCCCGCCCCACCCCCACCCCCCCTTTCAGGCATTAGTCCGAGGCCCTGGAACTCAGCGACATTTAACCCAACCCAGCCACGTCAAAAACCAGAACCGTAACCCTTCTTAGGTCCCTAGCAACATGGACAATAACTTGAAGACTTTTCTCTCCTTTTACTCCTGAGACCTTGTCCCAGGCCTGTTGTGTAAGTTTCCTATTGCTACTGCAACAAATTACCACACATTTAGTGGCTTAAACCACACAAATTTATTATCTTTCTGTTTCATGGGTCCTTTGGTTATATTGAGTTCCCCCAGATAATCCAGGATTCTCTCTATCTTAAAGCCGTCAGATTGGCAACCTTAATTTCCCCTTGCCATATAACCTGTATTCCTGGGTTCTGGGAATTAGGACATGAACATCATTGGGAGGTCATTATTCTGCCTATCACACCCCTGGATTTACTCACTTCCCAGGATTTCTTTCTGCCCTCTTCCCCCATCCTTCTCTACCATCTCCCACCTCACTTCTGTTACCGGGAAACCCCCGGTTGGGCTCGGGCTGCCTGTCACTATGTCCAATAACGAAGGCAGGGTTGGATCATACAAGGTGCTTATTGAGAAGGCTAGCCAACCAAGAAGACAGGACGCTTACAAGCATCAAATCCTGTCTTCCAGCAAGGTGCGGAAGGATTGTAACGGGGCATGGGAATGCAGCTATGCGCAGGCCTGGAGGTCACAGACGTCAGCTATTGTCTTTAGTCATCGATGAGATGAAGTTGATGAGATGATGTTTTGACTCCTGGTGGGTCCATCTGACCCTGCTTACCAGTTCTTGCTTGTTGGATTCACAGCTGAGTCACCTCCTCAATTGCTTCGCACAGGCCTTGAAAAGGAAACTTAAGAAAGACTTAACTCGCTATTCACGTAAGTATATGTGTTCTAAGATTTAAAATAATATGATTATTTATCAGATTAACTCAGGTGCCCTATCTATGAGACTGTAAGTGCCCCCAGCACTTCCTCTTCATAATAAACCCTGTAGCCCACAAGTGTGGAAACGCTCTGCAGGCTCAGGTGTCTTTCTGGGCCCACTGGGCTCTGCCTCCAGGATGCCTGTCCATGTGGCGTGTGGCGTCCAGATCCAGGACTGGCAATGAGGACAGAGGGTTGCCACTGATGGCTAAGGAGGTCCGGCTATTTCCCCTGAGTCTCCAAGGTTCTTACACCTTATGGGGTCCTATTTCTCAACCCTTGTGGCCATGATGGTCCAGTCATCCAAAAGCAATTGATTCCCAAGAGACTTAAACCCACCAGATGCAGGGCAGACTGGTCACCCGTGTGAGAGGCCACCCGTGTGAGAACCCCTCTTTTCCAATGTGGAGCTAGAAGGCTGTTTGGTGAGCACAGACCAACAGAAAAATAATTTCAGTTGTCTGGAGGGTATGTTTCCATCAGATCATGAAAGCTTGATGACTCACATTTTCCCAGCATCCAAGTACTCTTGTTAAGTGGCCTGAGTGTTCCTCACTGAGTGTTTTAAATAAGTGCTTCATACATACACCCTCTCCCACCCTCACAGTTCAGGATAACCCCAAATTTGTGATTTCTTCCTTTTTATCCTGTCAAAATACCTCAGACAGGCACCCCAGGATCACATCCTCTTACACGAGGCTCATGCTGACGCCACATCCATCCACAGGTGTCTGGGGGAGCCCCCAGCCTTTGGTGCAGGCTGGGTGGGGGAGTAGGAGAGTGGAGGAGGGGGGAGGGCCACTTTGTCCCCAGTTGAGAACTTCCCTTGTGTGCTGCCAGACAGACCACAGAGAGGGAAAGTTGGAAGAAAGAAAAGGGACCTCTAAGTACATGTGATCCAATGCTCACATTTCGCCAATGAGGACATTGTAAAAACAGTTCAGAATGTTAAAGGCTGTATGTAATTATTGGTATTGTTGTGATCATCTTCATCACCATGGTTTGGGAGCCTGGACTCCACTGCCCACTGATGAGTCACTCTGTTCAGGGTCTTTTCTAGGAGAGGGGGGGGGGCGGGGGGGACGGGGCTCATCTCCCCTTCCAGAGAGGCCTGCAAAAACCCCTCGGGCTGTCAAGGAAGAAGGGGTGTTGCTGAGATGCTGAGCGCTTGCTCTTGGGGAGGCCCACCGTGGCACGCACTGGCCTCCAGGCCCCCTGACTGTGAACCACCGGAAGGGAAGCGAGGCACTGAAGTCACTGGAGTAGGTCGACTGCAGACCGATATGGGGAGCCCTGCAGAAGCGGGGCCCGCCAGGCGGCTGTAATGAATCGCTAGCAAGTCTGGAGTGCTCCCTGCTTTCTAGACCCTGGCGCCCCAGAGGCGCTGTTGCATTTGATCATCACGCGACCCTTCACAGTCACCCCGGTGTGGCAGATGAAAAATGTGAGGTACACAGAGGATAAGTAACCTTGACCTTGCCAAGGCCAAGAGGCTGGCAAGTGGCAGATCCAGCATGTGAGTCCAGGATCCCACTCCTCATCCCCGGCTGCATAGCTGCATTTCAGATTGGGTGCCGCACATCTGGGACCCCCTTTCCCACCCGTTTTCTCTCACCCCTCATCTTCCCGTCCCCACAGAGCTGCCAGGGGTGACTCACATCCATTTCTTTGCCCAATCCCCTTACCCCCACCCCACCCCCCACCTCTCCACCCCCACCCTGAGCTTGGCATGCTATTTCTGGAGGAAGAATCTGGGGAGGAGCCAGGAGAGGCCACAGCCAGCACAGGGCCTGCTCGCCTGGGACTTCCTAAGTCACGATGAAGACGGCCCTGGTGGTGACGACAGCTGGAGGAGAGCAGGAGGCTGAGACCTTAGGGACAGGGCCGGACACACTGAGCAACGCTGTCGTTTGCTAGCCCTACGCCAAAATCTTCGCCAGCCACGAAGTTGCTATCTTATGGCCGGACTTCCATTCCAACTCGAATGCCCTGAGCAGCCATCCGGGGGTCTTCCAGGTCCCGGGCGTGACGCCACGGGGGACTCGGGCTCCCAGGCACCCACGGAGCTGCTGACACCGGAGCCCAAGGAAGCCACTTCCAGGAGGCTCCCGGCTGCCTGGAGTCGGGAGCAGGAGAAGCTTTCTGTGGTCCCCACCCCGAACCGGTTTCCAGCTTGTCAAAGCCCCTCGGAATTGCCGGGGTAGGCACAATATAAACATTCATGTAGTTACAGGAGAATAATTACACCTTCCATGTACAGAACACCTTTCTTCCCCAGAGCAGCCGCTTCGCACATTATCTCATTAATCCTGCCGTCCCTGGGAGGCAGGGAGGGCCCAGTGCCATTACCCGAACCTCACTGAGGGAGGGAGAGGTGGGGAGGGAAGCAGGGAGAGGGAGAAGATGCTCGCCCGGGGTTACACACTTAGTCACAGGGTTTAGGTGTAGTATGTGCTGAGGCTTTGGCCAAAAGTCAGAAAAATGATACTGGCTGCCTTCGGTCGAGTGCTTTGGTGAGACCACACCAGGCAGCCACGGGCCTGGGTCCCTCAGCCCTGGGTACGGCCTGGTGATGAGACTGGGATCATTATGGTTCCCATTTCACAGATGGGGAGACTGAGCTCAGATGGGGGCAGCTCCATGTGTCCGAGGCAGTATGTCTCCGCACACTTTTCTGCCTTCTTCCAGTAGACACCTAGCAGCCTGCTCCAGAACCAGGCCTCCTTCCCAGAGAAATAACAGGTAAACAAAGGCAGAGCACATTAAGCGCGGGAGGTGGTTGCAACCCTCCCCTGGCCCCCCGGAAGGTCAGTGCTGTAGCAGGCAGGCAGCTCATTAGGTAGCGGTATGGAATTCATAGAAAAGGCCTCATTCGCTGAGGGCTGCACCCCACCCCCCTCCTCCAGTCCCATTCCTGTTTTCTGGCTCATCCTTTTGACACAGGGACAATTCCTGCTATTCATCCCCACCACCTGCCACCTGCCACAGGCCCATTCTCATGCACATGGAACTAAAGGTCAGGCACAAAGCAGGCCAATCTGGGGTTTCCCACCAGACCTGGGAGTGGACCCTCTGGCATACCCCCCTCAGTGCATTCAGGGCTACAGGGGCCTCTGCGAACTGGGGGACCCAGCCCACCCCAGGAGACCCAGTCGAGAAGCCTGATACTGGAGATTCCTCAGGCCCCTCACCCACACCACAGCCTCACATTTGTGATGCAGGCTCAGCCCTGAAGAAACCGGCCTTTGAAAGTACAGCTGGGGTGGAGGTCCTGGGCCCCACACAGCGCGCCTGGAAGTGGCTCTAGAGCCGGCTCATTCTGGCTCAGGGAGGACTTCAGTTTTCAGGAATTCTGTGAGATGGTTGATGTCCCATGGATGGCTTGAAACCAGCCATGGTGGGAGAATTTAAACCATGTTAATTGGCAAATACTGCAAATCAGCTCCACCTCTCCCGGCCAGCTGTTAAACATTTACCAGCACACCCCCGCCTGGCTCAGGAGCAGTAACCTTCCAAGAGCATCGAGGGCAGGCTGAAAAGCTAAGGCCCGAATTTGCCGGAGGCCCAGGAGCAACTGCCTGGCTTTCCTTATTACAGCCCGCACTGGCTGTCCTCTTGCTGTGCTTCTGGGCACATCTTGCTGCCTTAGAGAAAGGTTGTCCTGTAAGCTCTTTCCTGAGAAGAGATGTTATTTGGACCCAAAGAATGGATTCTCAGTGTGGAGAGATTGGCCATCCTTGGCTGTCAGGCCTTCGCACTGTCATAGTAGCCTAGACGCCAAGCCACGCCATCGGTAAAATCATCGCCAACTTTTGGTGAATTATAGACTGAACTGAATTTTTTTTTTAATGTTTCCGTTTACTCTAGTTGGATCAACCTACAGGTGTCAGAGACAATGTTTTATAAAGAGAGAAAGGTGTTTATTCCCAACTCTGAGCCCCCCCTCATCCATGCAGACACCTCACTTCCAATCCAAATCCTGAAGGTCCCTGCCACTCCCCACACCTGTGGCTGGGGAGGGCCACCTCTCACCTCCACCAGGCTTTCCCCCAGGCTCCAGGCCTCCTGGGGCCTTGTTTCTGGGCTGCATGTTTGAACATCTTCTCTCTTCAACTGGAAAAGAGGAAACTTCAATGTCACTCATTCGTGGAGCAAATACCATGTTCCAGGCGTGGTTTTGGACATCGGGATAAGTGAGGAACCACACGGACCTGCTCCGCCCTGGAGGCGTCTGACAAGTAAACCGGAAATTGGGGGCACATCTGGGAGGGCTCCCTACCCCAGTCTTGGCACATTGACCAAATCTTCCCAGGAAGTGTTGGCTCGGATGTGGCCCCTGGAGGACAAGTAGGAAGTATCTAGATCAGGAGCCGGCAAACGTTTTTCTGTAAAGACAAGGCGGGAGTAAACGTTCCAGGCTTTGTGGGACTTGGGGTGTCTGTCGGAGCTCTGAGCTTTGCTGGGAGTAGCACAAAAGCAGCCACAGGCTCTACGGACACGAATAAACGTGGCTGCGTCCCAGTAGGACTTTATTTGTGGACACTGACATTTGAATTTCATATAATGTTCAGGGTCACAAAATATTCTTGCCTTGATTTTTGTCTACCACTTAAAAATGTAAACATCGTTCTTCGTTTGCGAGCCAGATTTGGCCACGGGCAGTAGTGTGCTGACCCCTGATGTATGTAGATGACAGGTATTGGTGTGTGGGTGGAGGGTGGGGAGGTTCAGGATTGTCCAAGCTGAGGGACGGCCTGGAGGCGGTAGAGTAGGAGGTAAGCCTAGATGGGACCCATAAGATCTGAAAACTAATCTGGACTTTACCCTGTGGGTCAGTGATAGGTTTTAGACGGGGTTGTCTTTTGTTAGACAAGTATTTATTCAGTGCCTACTGAACGCCGGGCACTATAAGGGGGCTAATTCTAGATGGAGGAGCCAGGGAAGGTTTTCTGAAGGGGTGGCATTTGAGCTGAGACCTGAACTATAAGACCAGGTTGATGGGGTGATGTAACCCTAATTCTTACAATTACCTGTGAAGGAGGGTTGTAACTGCTCCTTTACAAGTGAGAACATGGAGACTCAGCAAGGTTAAGTGAGTTGCCCAGGGTCACAGAGCTAATAGGTGGCAGAGAGTCAGGATTTCAACTGCTCTGGGTTCAAACTCCACCTCTGGCACCATGGAAACATGTCTAGTAAAGCGTGTGCATTCCAAACATGTGTATATATTGAGGGCTTACTATGTGCCAGGATTGTTCTAGGTCCGTGGTCGGCAAACTGCGGCTCGCGAACCACATGTGGCTGCTCTTTGGCCCCTTGAGTGTGGCTCTTCCACAAAATACCACGGCCTAGGCGAGTCTATTTTGAAGAAGTGGCGTTAGAAGAAGTTTAACTTTAAAATTTGGCTCTCAAAAGAAATTTCAATCGTTGTCCTGTTGATATTTGGCTCTGTTGACTAATGAGTTTGCCGACCACTGTTCTAGTTGCTTGGGACAATGAACAAAAAGTGTTTGGGACCGTGAAAAAAAACAAATGTCTCCACACCCTCAGAGGGCAGGAGGAGGGCTGGCACTGTTAGATAGGGCAGTCAGGGAAAACCTCCTTGAGGAAGTGACATTCGAACAGACTCGCAGGAGATGCGGGAGTTAGGTTCAAGGAACAGCAGGGAGGTGAGTGTGTCTGGAGCAGAGTAAGGAATGTTGAAAGTGGCTAGAAATGGCATCTGAGAGGTGATACAGGAATGGCGGTGAGGGGGATCAAGAAAGACCACTTTGCTTTTACTCTGGAGTTTGTTATCGCAAGCCTCAAGCTTCTGTCGCGGGTCCCTCCAAACTCCGTGATTCTGTGGTTCTGTGACAGAGAGAGTGCCATCTGTGCCCACCCCAGCCCCCACGGGGATGTCAGCCAGGCTTGCCTCTGCACCAAGTAGTCACCCAAAGAGAGAGACTGGCATTGGGAAGAGATTGGGAGAGACTCTTCGTCAGATCCCAGACTTGAGACTATGAACGAGTGGGATGGTTTACCTGCAGCATGAGATGGCCTAGGTCAGTGGTCGGCAAACTCATTAGTCAACAGAGCCAAATATCAACAGTACAACGATTGAAATTTCTTTGGAGAGCCACATTTTTTAAACTTAAACTTCTTCTAACGCCACTTCTTCAAAATAGACTCGCCCAGGCCATGGTATTTTGTGGAAGAGCCACACTCAAGGGGCCAAAGAGCCGCATGCGGCTCGCGAGCCACGGTTTGCCCCTCTGTTGACTAATGAGTTTGCCGACCACTGGCCTAGGTAACACAACGCCCCCTAAGTCTGAAAGCTCTTAGAACGTGGGGTACATTACAAGGGACACGTTGGGTTCAGGAATCATGTAGGCAAGTTTCAAAGTTTTCTCATTTTTCAAATTCTTGGTATTCTGCAAAACTCACCTGGCTCTAGCCCAATCCTAGGGTGACAAGAACGTCCTGAGAGGCAGGCGAGGGTCCAGGCTGCTCCAGAAGGATCCTGAAGATACCCTCCCGCATCCAGGTCTTGATTGAAGAGGGTTGGGGGCATGGGGTGGGGGAAGATTAGAGGCGAGCAGGAGTAGAGCTTCTGTCCTATTGCAAATCTAGTTGACTCTGTGTCCAGGCCTTCCGAATTTTCTCTTTGGGGGATTTGTTTTTATTTTCTTCTGCATCTGTTTCTGAGTCTAGTCCCTTTGCCTTAAATCGATCAGTAACGGCCTCAAACTGGGTATGGGCTACACTGAGACCTCTGGGCTTCCTAGCGGCCTCCCTCAGGCTCCTCCTGTGACCTGTCGCCCCGAGGAAGCGGCAGAGGGCCCGAGAGCGGGGGCCAGCATGAAGGGGAGGTGTCCCTCCTGGAACTGGTCAAACACAGTGACGGCTCCTCTGGACTGTCCAACAGCAACAGACGCTTGTGTGTAAGTCTCAGGGAATTTCTTCTGTCCCTAAGGAATCTGAAACGCGCCAAGTTCCAGTTCTGCCAAGAAACCCACTTTCTAGTCAAGGAAAATCCTTGGAGCCAAAAGCATGCTCTGCCACCCCACTCCGGCATGCACCACGGGGCGCCTGTACATAACCCCATTGTCTCGCCTGGGCTCAGCGTGAATGCCTCGGCGGTTAAAAATGCTGGTTTGTTTTCTCCAGCTCTTTACAGGCTGGTATTTCATTAGACACCTTTCCTTCCTTCCTTCCTTGCTACCCCGACTGAGAATCCCTTTACCTTCCGACATCCTCCCTCTCTGCATCTCGGAGTCCTCACGCGGCTCGTTCTAAGCGATCCCCACGGAGAACTGCCCGGTAACCAAGTAGCCAGTCCACCTTCCCGCTGCATTTGTCCCCAGCACACGGACTGTGCTCATTTAACTGAAGTTTTCTGAAAACACATCTAAGGGATGTGGAGATGCACAAAGAGACAAAGACAGCTTTTCTTCTTTTATTATTTTAATGACGTAAGTCTTTTCTTTCAACATTTAGGAGGCAAAGAAATTGATTCCTGGGGAGAAAGGTGATTGTTCACCAGCCAGCAGGGGAAATGTCGCTTTTTACCTTCTTTGTTTTTTATCTGGGGCTTAACTGGACCATCTTCCCTTAGTCTTTCTATAGAGAAGACTCCTATTGCAAACACCAGAGACCCACAGGTTCGACCCTGCAATGGAAACGCAGGTCTAAATAAAGCCCAGCCGAAGCCTTGATTGCCTTAGTCCTGCAGCTCAGCCTCCGGGATCTCAGGACCTGAAGAAGTGGGGTGCAGCTGCATCCCCTTGGGACAGGAGTCATGTGCCTGGCCAGATGGGGGTAAGGGCACGAGTGTCCTTTCTACCTGTGCCAGCTTGGGTGAGTGACTTACTATCTCTGTGTCTTAGGCTCCTCGTTTATAAAGTGAGGACAATAAAAGTAGCTACCTCTTAGGATTGCTGCAGGGATTGCATTGGATAATCTATGTAGAGCAATTAAAATAGTATCTGATACATCATAAGCATTAGCTACTTTTATTATTATCATTGTAATAATATCTGATAATAGATTTAAAACGCATATCTCTCCAGTGGACTATACAAAGCAAGGATTGGGCACATTTTTCATTTCTTCATATATATGTAGATACACACACACACACACACACACACACACACACACAGAGAGAGAGAGAGAGAGAGCCTTTATAAACCCATCAGCCCGTGCCGAGATGCTTGCCTAACCCTAAGTCCTCACTCCGAGCCCGTCCTCTGCTCCCTGGCCCTGAGCTGGCAGCCAGCTCCAGCCCCACATCAAGGTCAGAGAGGAAAAGATGGGGGCCAGCTGCTTCCCTCCTTCACAGGGGGAGGTGTGGCTGCCGGGAGCAGCAACAGTTGGGACTTTGGCAGAAGGAGTGAAATCCCCAGCCAAGGAGTGACCAGCCAAACATGAGACAGTCTCTCTCTCCTCCTGTCACACACAACCCAGCACACACCCTCACAGCGCCCCCAACACTACGCAACTCCCCAATACACACACCACCACGACATCCCCCAGCACCATACAACACCTTAACACACACACACAGCATCCCAACAAATACAGCACTACATTGCACCACACCCCCAACACAACACACACAAAACACCACCATTACTATACAATACATCCACACACAGTGTCTCAGTACACATACAACACCCCAACACTATACAACACCCGACACACAGACCCTTACAAAGCTGTTCTGTTCCCTATTCAGTCCCTCCTTGCGTTTTTCTCTAGGACAGATCCTAATAGGGAAGCACTCGTTTTGTTTTGTTGTTGTTGTTGTTTTTTTTAATATATTTTTATTGATTTCAGAGAGGAAAGGAGAGGGGAATAGAGGGAGAAACATCAATGATGAGAGAGAATCATTGATCTGCTGCCTCCTGCACGCCCTCTACTAGGGGTCGAGCCCACAACCCAGGCATATGCCCTGACTGGGAATTGAACCATGACCTCCTGGTGCGTGGGTCGACATTCAACCACCATGCCACGCCAGCTGGGCCAGGGAAGCACTCTTAGCTGCAGTCTGTGCTGCAGGACCGGGGTGCAGGGAGAGGGAAGGTGGCAGGACAGTACGCAGACACTGGCTCAGAGGCTCTGCGTGGATCTGGCTCGTCTGTGTACGGGCTGTGAGCTTGGTGAGCGAGCTCATCTCTCTGAGCTCGTATCCTTGTCACAGAAGAACAGCCATGCCCAGAGAGGGTGTTGCTGGGATTAACCGAGATAATAGCTAGAACACAGACCGCGCAGGCGCCCGTGTGCAGCCGTCTGCTGTGCGTGGAAAGAGCCACGGTTATGTCCTGCCTGGTTCGTGTGGGGCAGCAAAGGAAAAGGGAGGGATGGTGCCGAGGCTTGGGGTGAACCGGCAGCTGGAGGAAACCTCCCCGCCCAGAAAGAAATCATCACCCTTGGTCCCCTCGGGCCATTTCCAGTGTCCCCAGAAACTTACATCTGTCCCGCTCTCCACCATGGGTCCTTACTGGGAGCAGTCATTAGCGAGTGTGTTAATTAGCATTATATTATCAGCCCAAGCCACTTATCTGAACAGGAGAATCCTGTCTTTATTGTCCCACCGGCCTGTCAGCAGCAGAGTGGCTGTTTCCCACCAGATCAGAGATCCCCCCTCGTGGTCTCACACAGGATCCCTCCCTCCCACCCCCCCACAGCTGAGCCCTGGGCAGGACCCCCGATTTGCTCACTGATGGCCATCCTGCGTTGAGACCTTCACCCAGGTTCTCCCTCCGGCTACAGCTGTCCCACTTTCTGACAATGACTTTTCCCCTTCTTAGGGTCCCAGGCCCCTGGGGAAGCTGGGAGAGGGACAAACTCTTCCTTGCAGTGTTGTTCTCACTGGCTCCTGGGCCCAAAGAGCGTGCCCCAGGCGGTGTGGACAGCAGCGCCTGCGTCCTGTCTTGGCCGCTCAGAGCAGCCCGGACTGGAGTTTGGCTTCCCCGAGGCTCGGAGAGTCCTTGCACCTGGCGGCCTGCACAGGCCAGCGTGTTCCAGGGAGCACCCGTGCGCCACGCGGCTCTGCTTAGCGCTCCGCGTTCTGGCCATGAACCCAAAGAGGCCGGGCCGGAGGGCACACGGGGCTCCGGTAGCAGGAGGGAGTTGCAAGAGCCTGTTTGTCTTCTGCAGGATTTTGAGATTTGCTAAACTAGCCCACATTTCGGGGGCGGGGGAGGGGGGGAGGGAGGGGGATGGGCAATTCCCTAATATTCTACAGCCAGAGAGGGGAATGTGGTGCTGACAGGTGTGGGGGGGAGGGAAGCCCAGTAATGATAACACCAACTGGGCCCTCATTCTGTGCCGTTAGCATGGTAGTCGTTTAGCTGAATCCCCTCAACAACCCAGGTGGTGGGAACTGCTGTTATCCTCATTTTGATAAAGGAACAGGAACCCTGAGTGAAATAACTCTCCAAGATCTGGCCCCAGGGCATCTAACTCCTGAGCCCAAACGGCTGACCTCTACCCTGCACCACCTCTGCTGACCTCTGCCTCATCGCCGCGTGACAGGAACGCAGGCGCAAAAACAAACTTCCCACAGTGCTCACCTGGCATCCTCTCCGGTGACGCCACACTCCCAACAGGTCTGAGCCTGGAGAAGGGACGTAACTGTCAAGTGAGGTTGGTGCCCTGGTGCCCCCTGGTCTCTCTTGCCTGTGAATCTCAGGTGCCCAGAAACAAGAAGCACGAGAAAGGGACAGGCGTTGAGCTCCATACCAAAGGGCTCACTTCTCTACCAAACGAGAGCATCCAGGCTTTGCAGACTCCGACCCGAGGACCTCGCTGCCGTGTCTCTCTCCACCCACCAGCTCCTTCGTAAAGCACTGTGTCCTGGCTGCAGGCCAGTGCCTTCCCTACATCCACCACAGCCCGGATAGCAGAGGCTGGATCAAGACCCTACACACATCTCCTGGTGGCCACCACACGTCACCAGAACACTTCCTCTGAGTGTGGAAATTGAGATACAACTTTCTACCCAAGAGCTAAAAAATAAGATGCTCTGAGCCTGGGCATTACTATTTCCGAAGTCACCTGCTGCTCGCGAAGGACCTAATTACAAATTCCTGCCCCCAATCCCTGCTATGAACATGCTCCCTAAAGTACAGGCTGTGTCCAGAAGCCCAAGAGTATACTTCACAGTCACATTCCATCCAACACTATCATGGTGTTGAAAACAGGACTGTGTTTTTCACCCAAATAACACCCTCGTAGACACCTGACAATGCTAGCAGCAGCTTCTACATTCCAAATGCCAAAAGGTGCCTTCGCAGATATTCCAGATAGATTCTATAACCATTCTGACTGGTACTTTAAAAAAAATCTATCTTTGACACCATGCTGGGAACTTGATGTAAAACCCCAGATACATCAACTGAGATACACAAGTTGATTTCTTCCTATAGCATTGCCATGCTCCAGACACCACTTTGGTTGACTTTTTCTTGTGAAGGACCCAAGTGAGAGAATAGTCTAGAATTCAGGCATCCTCAAACTACGGCCCGCGGGCCACATGCGGCCCGCCGAGGACATTTATCTGGCCCGCTGGGTGCCGCTGCCTGTCCTGCTTAGCAGCCGACTCGTCCCGGGCCCACAGTGCGCATAGGAATTTGTTCATAGTTTTTTTTTTAAACTATAGTCCGGCCCTCCAACGGTCTGAGGGACAGTGAACTGGCCCCCTGTTTAAAAAGTTTGAGGACTCCTGAATTGTAGATTTAAACCAGTGGTTCTCAACCTTTCTAATGCCGCAGCCCTTTAATATAGTTCCTCATGTTGTGGTGACCCCCAACCATAAAATTATTTTCGTTGCTACTTCATAACTGTAATTTTGCTACTGTTAATGAATCGTAATGTAAATATCTGTGTTTTCCGATGGTCTTAGGAGACCCTGCTAGCGGTTCTCAACCTGTGGGTCGCGACAGTTAAGAACTGCTGCTGTAGAGCCTAAGACCATCGGAAAACACATCGATATTTACATTACGATTCATTAACAGTAGCAAAGTTACAGTTATGAAGTAGCAACGAAAATAATTTTATGGTTGGGGGTCACCCCAACATGAGGAACTGTATTAAAGAGCTTCGGCATTAGAAAGGTTGAGAACCACTGGTCTAGAAGATCAATATGGAACTTAGAGAATAGCCTTCTTCTACAGATTTGGAAAATGAGACCCAGTGACGTTAAGTCACATCACTTAGTATATTTGTTGGGAAGGTCCCTGTATTTGGAAACAGAAACTCGGGTTGGAGCGCTAGTTTTGTGTCTTCAACATCTCTTTGACCTTGGTCAAGTTTCATACAAACCTCAGTTTTCTCATCTGTAAAAGGGGACCATAGGCCCATCTCACGGAACGGACTAGCTGGGATCCTGGAGCATGTGGAAGTGCTTTGTAAAGTGTGCAAACACTGCATCACACAAGGCACACACACCGCTCCTGGGCCTCTCCCTGTTGAAAGGATCCAAGAAGCAACGGTGGGTGTTGGGAATGCTTGTGCTAGCTCTCCACTGTTGGGGTCTCTTTTCATCAAGATCCCATCTTTTCTTTTCCTTGGGATGGAGGCGAGCCTGGCCTGGCCTTAACAACCTCCAGACCTGCATATGTCACTGCTGTCAGGAAGGACAAAACCCAAAAGGAGAAGGGGAAAATAAATCTTTTGTTTTTGAAGCTAAATAGCCCAGAATGCAGCCAGAAAAGTTCCATAAAGGTTTGACTTTCACCAACACTGAGTGGAAACAAAGCTGACCCCTCCCCTGGCCATGCCCTCTGACCCCTCTGCCCGGAAGACCTCTGCTCTCTCAGCCTCCGATCTGGTTTCAGGGTCTTCCTCTGGGGGCTGATTGCCTTTGGGGGTTGGGGATGGAGTGTTTTAGCAGCAGCCCCAGGTCCCCATTGGCAGGGGGGTTACTAATTAATATTCATGAGCAGCGTTTGGTGCCTGTTGCAGTTTCTCATGCAAGGTGGGCTTAGAGCAGGGGTGGGCAAACTTTTTGACTCGAGGGCCACAATGGGTTCTTAAACTGGATCGGAGGGCCGGAACAAAAGCATGGATGGAGTGTTTGTGTGAACTAATATAAATTCAAAGTAAAGGAGCAGAGGGGAGAGCAAGAGAACCCTCCACTCTTTCGGCTCCGCGGGCCAGATAGAACAGCCGAACGGGCCGGATCTGGCCCACGGGCCATAGTTTGCCCATGGCTGGCTTAGAGGGAGGAATATATTACAGAAATGGTCCTCCTGCCACCTTTGGAAATTCAGGGCTCAGGGCTCAAACTGAACATTTGACAGGGTAAACCCCCTTTCCTTCTGTTTTCTGCCCCCCCCCCACCCCACCCCTACCCTCACCCTGTGTACATTAAACTCATTCTTCCCTTCTAACAAGGCCAGCTGTGTTTCCTCGGGGCTCTGTTCAGTTTGGGTCTGTGTCCATAGATTTTCAGAAAACACCCATAAATCCCTTGCACCACCACAACACAATTGATGGTAATTCTTTCTTTGTTGTGAAAGTTGCCACTGGCCACAGTCCTGGAGCTGGAACCGCTTTCTATCTTTCCTTCCGGTCCATCCCAGCATAGCTGGCATCGTCTATGATCAGGAATATTCTCATTGGCAGAAGGTGGAGGCAGGAAGAGCAGAGGGAGCTGGGAAACAGAGGACTCGAGGGTGTTTGTTTATTTGTTTGTTTAAATATATTTTTATTGATTTCAGAGAGAGGGTGCGAGAGGGAGATAGAAACACCAATGATGAGAGAGAATCATTGATTGGCTGCCTCCTGCACGCCTCCTAATGGGGATCAAGCTCACAATCCTGGCAGGTGCCCTGACCGGGAATTGAACTGTGACCTCCTGCTTCATGGTCAACGCTCAACCACTGAGTCACGCCAGCCGGGTGAGGACTCAGTTTTGAGGCCCACCTTTGAGGTTTCCTCATCAGTGAAATGGGAGAAAGGAGATTTGCCTTCTGGGGAGGACGAAAGGCAATAATGATTTGGGAGGCACTTGGGGAACAGTCATGTGTGGACGTGGCCGCGGGGTCCTGGCTTCCAAAGCCTCAAGCCATTGCAATGGACGTGGCCAAAGGCCACAATCACCAAAGGAAGACAATGCGGATTCTGTGATGGACGTGAGCAGAGGCCCCACCACGAGCCCTCCACTGGATTATCTCATTGAACTCCCTCATTGGCCTTGTGAATTAGGCTCTCTTCTTTTTTCTTTTTCTTTTTTATTGATTTCAGAGAGGAAGGGAGAGGGAGAGAGAAACAGAAACATCAACGATGAGAGAGAATCATTGACCGGCTGCCTCCTGCACGCCCCACACTGGGGATCGAGCCACCACCTGGGCATGTGCCCTGACCGGGAATCAAACCGTGACCTCCTGGTTCATAGGTCGACGCTCAACCCCTGAGCCATGCCGGCCGGGCAGGCTCTTTTCTTACCCCGCTTTATCGGTGAGGAAACAGGCCCAGCAAGGTTGAGTAACTGGCTCAGGGCCATACAACACGGTAGTGGTGGAGCCAAGCTTTGAATCTTGGGTTTTCTGTGTGACCTTGGCCAAGCTGTTTCAGATCCCCAAGCCTCAGTTTCCTCATCTGCAAAAAATTAAGGGGCCGCACAGGATGACCGGCCAGAGCCCTTCAGGCCTGAGGATACAGGAGTGTGTTTCCAACCGTTCTACCTGGGACCATCACTAAGGGCCAAGTCCACCCTCCCGTGGGGCGGCCCTGGTGACTCTCTGTGGGGTGGACCCGTCGACGCTCGGCCAGTCCAGCCCACACACGCTCCTGTGTAGGCCCAGTTGCTTCTTCCAGGGCCCGCGGAGACTCAGCCTGTGGGGGCCATGCCCAGTGACGGGAGAGCTGCTCCGTGGAGAGGCCACAGGCTGCAGCGCCTGCCAGATGGACACAGCTTTTCCCAAACGGTGGAAGTCCTCTCCCTGGCACCCAGCCTCCCGGCTCTGTGAGCAAACCCAGAAGAAAAGCCCCCCTGCAGCCTGCCGACAGGCCCCGCGGTGGCAGCTGGCCAGCTCGTGCCCACATCCCTCAATCGGCTCATTCTCCCGCATCCTCCCCGGGGCGCCACTTGGTTCCTCTCCCGGGTCCCACAGAGAGGAAGCCGGGCAAGTGCAGGCGGAGGCAGCCCTGCTCCCGGTCCAGCCTCACAAGGCGATTGCAAAGCTCGGCTCTGTGGGAGTTGCTGGGGACGCTCCAAACCCGGAATGGCTTCAGAGCCTCCGATAGATTTCCTGTCTCACCTTCACCCCCGCCGCCTGTTCTTCCCAGAATCTGAGCTGCACGCCTTCCGGAAAGCCCTGCTGACATGTGAGATTACCTTCCGACTGGAGACATACCAGCAGGGAGAGTCATCCTGTGGTTAGAGAGAGGGAACGTGGCCACCAACTGACTCCCTTGGCGCCACCTTCAATGGAGGCCTCCGCGACGCTGCCTCGGTTTCCCCCAGGGTAAAAGCCAGGCTCAGGCCAATGTGTGGCCAGTTTCTGGGAAGAGCCCAGAAACTTCAGTACATACAACATGACCCAGGACCCTGCAGACCCGGGTTTTTATAGGATAACATTTTTTCTATTTGTTGACTCTTGTCTGATACTGCCGTCACAATGACCCATGTACGCCTGACCTGAGTCCTAGAGATTCAGAGTAGAGAACGCCTTAGTGACCATCTTATCGGGTCTGACCCAACGTGGAGAAATCGATTTGTTGTTGTTGTTAATCCTCACCCGAGGGTATTTTTCCATTGATTTTTAGAGAGAGTGGAGGGGGAAAGACAGAGAGAGAGAAACGTTGATATGATGTGAGAGAGACACATCATATGATAGGATGTGAGGATCGAGCCTGCAACCGAGGTACGTGCCCTTGACCGGCATTGAACCTCTTCAGTCAATGGACCAGTGCTCTATCCCCTGAGCCAAACCAGCCAGGGCGAAATCATTGTTGTTTTTTAACCTCGACAGAACACCCTGTTCCCTGCAGCAGCTGGTAAATGAACTGCATGTGGGAAGTGTTGGTCCCCGTGGGCCCGGATCCCAGGGATAGAGTGCCAGGGAGGTGCTGAGTCTTCCGAACAACCTGAGCGACCGGTTGGTTAGTCAGCAACAGGTAGTCCGGCTTCTCACCGATTCTCTGCCCTCCCACCTGAGGCATAATCTCCTCTAAAGACAAAGGCTCTAGGGGCCCAAGCGTGGCTTTCGCCCCTTCTTGCTTCTAGGGAACCCCTGGTTCCTTCACTGGCCAAAGGCAGGGAAAGTGGGATGCCTGGCAGGGTCTAAGGACTCACAGGCACAGCTTCTCTGAACCTGCACTTGTGTGGGTGTGAGGACAGTGGGGGTCTGATAAGCAGGGATGAGCAAGTGGGTCACGTGACCTGTCTGCTCCTCTTGTCTCCACCTGTGAAGAGGGAGCCGCCTCCTCAGCTCTTTGGGACATAGAGAAGCCCGTGAAATACAAGGAAAGCATTTGGGCATAAAGATAAAACCTTACCTGAGGATTGCAGGGATATTTTAAAGATGCTTTCCTTTGATAACTGGGCAGGGTGGGCGGGGAGGAGGTTATGATTTGTGCCCAGATTTGCTTGGGCATCTGCTGACCTTAATATGGATTTGGTAAAAGTAAATCAGGTAATCTTCCTTTACCAGGCACCATCTCTGGGGTCCAGGGGGCCTCTCAGACCAAACTCTGCCACCAAGAGGCCATCACCCCACACCCCATCTCCATGCAATCACACTTCCCCTCCACCCTGATGGTCTGGTCCTCAGATCTAGCAGCTGCCTTTGAATGGTTTCTAGGCCCAGTGACAGTTCCGTGCAAACCCATGTATCTCTTCTCAGGTGGTCTCCTGGAGGCCATGGTCACGTTTACCAGGGGAGGCTGGTCAGGGTGAGCGCCACAGATTTGCAGTTGTGACAAAAACTATACTGACAGCTTCACTCGGGACAGGAGCCTGTGACTCAGTCACAGCTGGGCTGTAATCAATGGCTGAGCAGACAATCCCCAGGGTTAAAACTAACAGGTCCCAAGACATACTCAGCCACCACTTCAGCTACTGGATAAGGCCACTTTCCTGCCTAGATCTAGGCCTCTTTGAGCTGGGAGAAACTTCTGTGGTGGCTCTTCATGTATAGATTCCGCTTATTAATTTGACTTATTTCTTTGGTCATGGGCTATTAGACTTACTACAGCAATAAGCAGAGTTTACTTATAGACCCAAATCAAGTTGCCCTTGATCACCTTTCTCACACCCAGGAGGTAAGGACCACGCCAGTTCATTTTTTAGAAACCCATTCCTGGTTTGTTCATTCTGTATGCTGCCTTGAGATAAGTGGATCTAGAAGTATTTAACTTATCTAGAAAAGCATACGGCTAAACTTTAAGATAATAATGAAAAGGATTCATGGGAATTGTGGGGCAAAGGCTGTGTGATTTTTCTAGCAATAAAGACTATGGGAAAACACTTGGGTTTTTTGTTTGTTTTATAAAAAATTTTTAAAGTCTAAACCCACGAAGGGAAAAATCCATGAGGTTTCAGAATCTAGGAAAAACAAGCAAAAATAAAACAAAACCCCAAAGCCTCATAACTCAATTACTGATGTCACTGTGAATTATCCTCTTTGTCATTTCTACCTACAGCATAATGACAGACAAATTACATGCTGGAGGTCCCACTCCAGGCTGAACCCTACACCTCTCTCTTCCCTTTTTCCTAAATCAGACACTACTGAAGCAGAAAGGATCTAAAGGAAACTCGGCAAGGATTAAAAAAAAAGTGGGGAGCACAGATATGCTGTTTGTTGGTTTTACAACAACATGCTTCATCTTGCACTTTACGTGAGGTGTGCTTGGGTGAGAGTGTCAGGGATTATAAGAAGATCAGACTTTCCCGCCTGGAGTCACAGAGTGACAGATAGACAAGAATGTTGAGATTATCTGGTCCAAGATATTTGACAACTGGAATGTCCAATCAGAAAGCAACTGGACTGGGCTGACGTGTGCTGTTCAGTGTCAGCCCTGGTCTTGTCCAGGTCACTTACTTTCCAGATGAAGACCAGGGAGGTGTAATGGTCTTACCTGATCACATAACCAGCTAATGGATGCGTTTGTTCAAAAACCAGTGCTTTTTCCACCACAAAACTCTATCCCTTATTTAAAATTACACATCAAATATAAATACCAAATAATGAAATGCCGTGGTCTCCAAATAACTTCAGCTCATGCCCTAAACATTTTAGGAGTAGGGCTGACTGCAGGTGTAGCATGAGAAAAGGACCGGTGTCTCTCTCCCCACTCTCTTGGGTCAGCTTTGGGAGGATTGGCTTCTTCCTCAGATGGACACGTCCCTCATGGTGACAATGTGGCTGCCTAAACCTCTAGATTCAACATTACCCCCTCAGGGTAAGTCCAGCAAGAAAAAGCGTTCTCTGCAACCTCCCCACCACTCCCTACCCCCACCCCCACCCCTGCCACACACACACACACACACACACACACACACACACACACTTTCCAGCAAAAGCCTCATGATGTCTCATTGGCTGTGGCTGGGTCATATGCCCAATGATTAGGTTCCTCCCTAAACCCCCCGCCCCTCCAAACCCAGGCTGAAAGTGAAGGAGGGGGAGGTTCCCCCAAGGGCATTTTGGGGATTATAACCAGAAGTAGGCTTAAATGGATGAAGGAATATTTAAGATCTGAAGGCAACAAATGTTACAAGTTGTTGTTGCATGTGTTGGGGCACATGGGAAGGTGGACTGCGGGGAGATCCTCAGGACAGAACTGGGCAGTAGACAGGAAAGAGCAGGAGGATCCGGTTGGGGACTGCTTCCTCTGCAAAGCGGGCCTATGGCTTTGGCAAACACTAAATCCAGTAAAAAGGGCTCCAGCGTGTTATAAAGAACATAGGATTCCAAACAAGGGAGGAACCACGATCAGATTGGGGCTGTGGGTAAGATTTGTGGAGTTGCTGGGTTTTTAATCAAACTTTGAAAGCAAGGGGAACCAGGTGACAGGGTGGAGGAGAGAAGTGTTTCCAGGGGGGCATGGAGACCTGCTGCTGGCAACAGTGTATGTGTGAGAGATGGAAGCCTTCACCCACTCGCTCCTTCATGCCTTTGTTCAGCCAGTGAATATTGATTGAACACCTACTCTGTGCCCTACACAGCAGTAGGTGCTGAGGTAGGACAGTGAATAAGGTACAGTCCCTCCTGCAACTAGTGGTGTCCACAACAGAGACTGGAAGAGTGTCACACGGGAAGCACAGAGTGCTGTGGGACACAGGAGGGGCACCTCACTGAGGCCTAGGGAAAGGAGAGCATGACTCTCAGCTGAGACCCAGAGACGAATCCCGGAGAGATAGGCCACGTGAGAGAGAGGTTCATTCTGACTGAGAGAAGATTATGTGCAAGGACCAAGTGGGATGGAAGGGCAGGTCAGACTGGTTGGGCGTCTTGAAGCCAGAGGTGAGACTTTGGATTTGATGAGACAGGACTTAGGAATCCACTGCAGGCCCTAAGCAGGGTCAACAGCCTGACAACAGTGCAGAAGCAAAACTATTGCCCCAGGTAAGAGAAGCATAGTCTTTGGGATACTGTCTTGCCAACAAGAGGTGGGATTTCTGACCTTCGGGATATGAAGTCCAATTGGAATGAACCTTGAGGTTAGAAAAACAGGGAGCCCAGCCATGAAGACAAGAAGTGCTTGTGGCCCTAACTGGTTTGGCTCAGTGGATGGGGTGTCGGCCTGCGGACTGAAGGGTCCCAGGTTCGATTCCAGGCAAGGGCATGTACCTTGGTTGCGGGCACATCCCCAGTAGGAGGTGTGTAGGAAGCAGCTGATCGATGTTTCTCTCTCATCGATGTTTCTAACTCTCTATCCCTCTCCCTTTCTCTCTGTAAAAAATCAATAAAATATATTTTTAAAAAAATAAAAAAAAAAGTGCTTGTGGTGAGAAGGAAATGGAGGGCGGGTGAAGTGAAGATGACCACTGAGGACAGCCAGGGAAGGACGGGGCCATAAGCAGCAATGGCAGAATGTCGTTTCAGCAGGGATGCTGATAACAACAGCCAGAATGCTCTGCCAAACAAGCCAGGAGCTGGATAATGCCAAGTGTTGGCAAGGGAATGGGGATTTCAGCACCCTGGTCCATGCTGATGGGAGTGTGGGCTATTGCAGCAATCTGGGGAACAATCTGGCATATTTGGTAAAATTAAGTACAGGTAGACCTTGCAACACAACAATTCCACTCCTAGTATAAATCCCAAATGTATTTCCTAACCCATCATGCCCATTGCAGCAATAGTCATGGCGATGGGAAACTGGAAGCAACCTGAGCGTCATACTGTGAGAGCAAATAAGTACGAGTGGTAAACACACACCATGGAGTGCTAGGCAGCACTTAAAAACTGGTGCTATGCAAAAACCAAAAGACAAAACGAGTTAGGTAGCAATACCATGCATGTACATTAAAAAAAAAAAAAGATGCTCGGAAAATTTAACACTGCAACTCGCCCAACCCCTTCCAGTCAGTACTTCCAATTCCCTGTTTCTGGATTATTTTTCCCATGGCACTTACCACCTTGGAACAAACTGATAATTCTTACTTGTATGCTTATAAATAATTGTCTTGCCTGCCCTGTTAGTATAGACATTCCAATGCATCCCACATGCCTGGCACATAGCAGGGACTCAATGAATATTTGTTGAATGGATCAGCAAGTATTGGCCAGGAAGGGGATGAGGGATGAGGGTGGCCAGAGGGGCCGTGCTGCCCAGAACATCCCGGACTGACGCATGTTGGTGGTTTCTCAGTTCCATTCTCTCCCAACCCCCCACCCCCTGGGGTGGGCTGGGCCTGCGATCAGCCATGCCTGACTCTTCCAAGACATCAGGTCTTGAAAACATAAGCCTGATGACGCTATGAGTCCCTGTCCTGGGAGACCAGCCGTCTGAAGGGTTTCTGGTGCACGGCTCTTCCCAAACCAATTTTAGGAAAGGGGTTAGCTGGAGGAGTCTGCCTCGGGTCCACTCAGGCTCCTTAGAAGTTCAGCCAATTTTTGGATTTGGAATTCTCAAATGGTTCACATGCATTCGTAGGTTTAAGACAAAACAGAGACTGGAGTCACCCTAGAAGGTACCTCACCCCTAGCCTGGGAAATATCTGGGAAACTTTGGAAAACACAGATGCCCAAGCTTAAACCCCAAGGAGATTCAAAAGATCCTAGGGGGCCCAGGAATTTGGTTTGTTTGGTTTGAACTCCCCAGGTGAATGTGGCCTGGCCAGAACCAGAGCCCCACACTGTCCCCAACAGCCAACAGCGCTCTCCCCAGGGAAGCAAGAAATCCCTGCTTTCCTCCATCCCCCTCAGGAATGCTGGAGGGGCTTCAGGAGCTGATGCAGTCAGAGCTCTGGGTGGAGGGGGCAGGTAGTGGGCCAAAACACCCCCTCAGCCTGCTGTAGTATCAGCATTCCAGGCCCACCCACCTGGGCCCCTGGTCACCAGGAGACCTCACGCGCACACGCAGGCCCTAACCTGCCCCAGCCCAGATCCGGAGCTTCCCAAGCAGCTCTCTCCGCCTGCTTAAAACAAAGGCGATTGTTCTCCCAGGAATGTACTGCAGGGAGATGTCCGTCATCCTTCCCCTTCTCCCCGTCCCTTGCATCTCTGCTCCCACCTTTAGTGCCGGGGAGGGAGGGTGTCCCAAATATGACCGCTCTTGGCTACTTTCTCCTCTCCAACGTGAAAGGCACATGCTCTTATGTGTGGTGATTTGCGCACGAATCCCTTCAGCAGTCGGAGGTACATTTTCAAAGCTAAAGGCTGAGGGTCGGGGGAGATGAGGTGTTTTGGTGTGTGTGTGTGTGTGTGTGTGTGCGTGTGTGTGTGTGTGTTTTAATACACATTGGCGTTGCTGACCTTCCTGTGGGAATCGTCCCATTCTTTCAAGGATGGATTGTGCCTGTCCCTGCCCCCACCTGATGAAGCAGTAAATTGTAACAAGAGAATCTGGCTAAACAAGTTTCCGATTCAAACGTTATCTTGTGGACAAAGAACCCTTTGAATATGGTTTCTGTGTTTGGCTTCTGGGGATGGAGTGGAAAGTTGTTTTCAGTGTTACTGGAATTCTTCTCTCCCTTCGGCCCCTCCGGTCACTCACTTCAGGCAGCCATGGGCCGGATGGAGGCCAGGGGAGGCTGTGGGGCCAGGAGAGCGGAGGCCAGGCCATTTCCTGCTCATTAACACCTGGGCATGGATGATATTGCTCTCTAGGAAGCTGCCGCTGAGAAGGCAGACGGCGGGTTGTCCCCCTGGGTCACCGCGTCATCCGTAGGCCGAGGGCCCCTTTCTGGAAGAGCCCATAATCCAAACATGCTTGAGGCTGTTGATTGATAGAAAGCTCCCATTTTAAAAGGATTCCAAATCTAAACAGAATGTGTCTGGTTACTGACAAAATTAAATTACCCTCGGCTGGAGGAACTTCCCCTTCCAGGGAAAACAAAGTTACAGCTACAGATAAAATAGAAACCTGGGCATAAATTCTAGAGGATTCAAGGCAAGTGTGATTGTTAATGTATGGGCCTAACTTCATTGTGTGTGTGTCCCCCTTGATATACTTCATAAATGAGAAGGTACAAAGCACTCTTTGTTTGTGCAGTCGCTGAAGGGTCACCAGTCCCGTAGGCTCTTCGGTGAACAGCACCTGGAGGCCCCGGGTTCACTGAACTCTCTTGTCTCCTCTGGGAAATCTCTTTCTCCTAGAAACGCGATAGCCAGGCTGCCCGGGAGCGAAGAAAGAGGGAGAAACTTTTCCTGTTCTGCGTCCTCTTTTTCTCAAGGAAAGGTGATGGATAACACTCTGTCTTCCTGGACATTCTCCCCCGACGAGGCCCGTACAGTGAAAGGAAGCAGCTTGTACGATGTCAGTCCTCAAACTGGCCAGCAAGAGAGCCCTTCCAAGCCAGTCGTTCTATTTCTTCGACGGGTCTGTGTGGCGCTTCAGGCCATCACAGTCCTGGGCTCTGAGAGGGAATAGGAGTCTGCAAAGGAGCTAATATTCGTAACGTAGGAAGGAGACCCAAGTTTTGCCTCCCTAAAACTCCCTTTTGGGGATACAGATTTTAAGCTAGTTATTAAGAAACAAAAGACTCAGAAAAAAGCTTGACCCTCCCCCTTTCCTGTCTGAGAGTCAGATGGGGCCTCACAAAGGCTCCAAGCACGGCCGTTAACTACCCCCTGTGTCCCCCCTGTTAACTAGCCCCACTGTATTCCCCCTGTTAACTAGTCCCCCTGTGTCCCCCCTGTTAACTAGCCCCACTGTATCCCCCCTGTTAACTAGTCCCCCTGTGTCCCCCCTGTTAACTAGCCCCACTGTATCCCCCCTGTTAACTAGTCCCCCTGTGTCCCCCCTGTTAACTAGCCCCACTGTATCCCCCCTGTTAACTAGTCCCCTGTACCCCCCTGTTAACTAGTCCCCCTGTGTCCGCCCTGTTAACTAGTCCCTCTGTGTCCCCCTGTTAGCTAGTCCCTCTGTGTCCCCCTGTTAGCTAGTCCCCCTGTGTCCCCCCTGTTAACTAGCCCCACTGTATCCCCCCTGTTAACTAGTCCCCCTGTGTCCTCCTGTTAACTAGTCCCCCTGTGTCCCCCCTGTTATCTAGCCCCCCTGTGTCCCCCTGTTAACTAGTCCCCCTGTGTCCGCCCTGTTAACTAGTCCCCCTGTGCCCCCCTGTTAACTAGTCCCCCTGTGTTCCCCTGTTAACTAGCCTCATGTGTCCCCCCTGTTAATTAGTCCCCCTGTGTCCTCCTGTTAACTAGTCCTCCTGTGTCCCCCTGTTAACTAGTCCCCCTGTGTTCCCCTGTTAACTAGCCCCATGTGTCCCCCCTGTTAACTAGTCCCCCTGTGTCCTCCTGTTAACTAGTCCCCCTGTATCCCCCTGTTAACTAGTCCCCCTGTGTCCCCCTCTTAGCTAGTCCCCCTGTGTCTCCCTGTAAATTGTCCTTTTCCATCTCAGACCCCCGCCCCCTCCCCCACCGTTTCTCCTTTGACCACAGTGGCATCAAAATCTCAACTGTCCCATGTGTTTCGGGTCTCATTATTATAAGGCATCCCTGAATGGACATTCAGCCTTGTACATTTTCTCCTGTTAAACCTTTCTCTGTTGACTTATCAGCCAGCTAGGAGAACTTAGAAGGTGGGAGGGAAAGTATTTTCTAGCCCCTCAAGCACATTCCCGTTTACAACTCGCTTTCACCCCCAATAACTCAGCCAGAGGCCGAGCGGAAGGTAAAATGGCCTCTGGGTTTGAGATGCTTAGAGACTGGGGGGCAGGTCGGATTGCAGAGAAGAAACCTCCGGGGAATGGCACAAGGCCTCGGTTAATCCAGGCCTCTCCGGCAGAGGCATATCAAAGGTGTGCGGGGCGGAGAGAGATCAGGGAGCCCCGGGCCCCAGGTGCTCCCAACCCAAGAGACCAGAATATCCCATTCTGGGGGTTTGGTTTGCCAGTGTTTCAGCTGGAAAGGCATCTTCCTCTGAGACCCAGACCTCAACAATAACGCCCCTCTCTTTCTTTTGAAGCCCGTTTCAAATCTCTTCCCTGACAGAGAAACTTTATCTCCTACATCCTCTCCGCTCCTCTTGGTTACATCCGTGGCCCCGGAGCCGGCCAGCTGGCCCCGCCACAGCCCTGTCCTGCAGAGAGAGATGTCATCGACGTGGGTTTATGTTGGGGGGGAACTTGCTTTTAATTTGCTTTTGATTAATGTGCTAAGATGTTGCAGGAGGGAAGGCTCTCCTCCCTGCATCTGTGGGCCCCGCCACGCTGGGTGGGTTCTCACGGTGCAGCTGAGGCCGGTGTGAGCAGGAGCGCCCCCAGGGCCTGGCAGGCTGCGGGCTGCGAGGCGATGGCTCCTCCATCACACTGTCATCACAAGCGGGGAACACCCCAGCCACACAGCTGCAGCACCAGCGGCGGCAGAGAGCTGACCTGACCGCAGGGGGAAGGCCCCGGCCAGCCCCTCCTGCCCTCCAGCCTCCCAGCCATGTCTGTGGTCAGGGGATGGGTTTTTCACTGGCCCTGAGACCACTGAGCAGCCCTGGGCCGGAGGAGGTGCTCCGGCGCCAGGCTGCACAAGCTTGTGAGGACTTTGATGTGCCCGAGTTACCATCACTGCCCTTTATTACCGCTGTCACCAAAGCCACCCACCCCTTGCGATGCTCCAACACAGTCCAGCGAGGCCCCCTGTGCCCAGATGGTGGTTCCTAAGCTCCCTGTGTAGAAATTGTTGGTGTGGCAGTGGTTTTAAAACTCTATGGAGCCCTGGCTGGTGTGGCTCAGTTGGTAGGAGCACCCTCCCAGATACCAAAAGGTGGCGGGTTAGATTACTGGTCAGGGTGCATACCCAGGCTTGGGGTTCAATCCCCATCCCTCAGACGGGGGAAAGGAGCATGTTGGAGAATGAAATTCAAGTTAACAATGTGGAAAAATTTAGCTCAGCACAATGAAGAAACAAATGACTGTCCCCCTTGAAGATAAAGAAACTGTAAACGGAGTAGAAAAAGCTATTGGGAACTTTTTTTTTTCTGATGGCACATTGCCTCTTTGAATAAATCTTTGTGTCAACTGAAAAAAAAAAAGGTGCTGTGAAAATTAACAAGCTAACATGTGCCGATTGCCAAATTTGGTGGCAGACACATAGAAGCAGACCCTGTCCAATGGTGGCTGCTATTGTGGTGGTGGTTATATGGTATTATTACTATTGCTGTTATTAACATACTAGAGGCCCAGTGCACGAATTCGTGCACGGGTGGGGTCTGGCCAGCCCGGCCCCAATCGGGGCAGACTGGGGCCGGGCCTGTTGGGAGGAGGAGATGGTGGGCGATTGGCCAGCCAGCCCCGCCCCCAAATGGAGTGGGAAGGGCCGATCAGGGGCCATTGGCCAGGGTGAGGGGCCATGGGTGGTTGGCCGGCTGGCCCCACCTCCGATTGGTGTGTGGGGGGCTGATCCGGGTCGGGTCAGCCTCAGGGAGGGGCTGCGGGTGGTTGACCAGCTGGCCCCACCCTGGATTGGGCTGGTTCGCTGGCCACAGTGAGCGTCATAGTGACTGGTTGTTCTGGTCACTATGGAGTTCCAGTTGCTGGCTTTATATAGATAGATAGATGATAGATAGATAGATAGATAGATAGATAGATAGATAGATAGATAGATTTGTGCTTTGTGAGGAAGACTAGCCTTTTAGAGACAAGTAGTATGGGGAAACTTTGGGAGAACATGCCTTCCAGGCAGTAGCATATTTAAGTTTCACCTGGTGGCATATTACATTGTAACAATTTGGATTTTTCATTGGAGGTGACATTCTTCAGTGACAAAAGCCCAAGTTCTATCTTTCTGGAGGAAAAATCTAATTGAGTCTCTGGTGAGGTTTTTTCCTTTTCTTTTCTTTTTTACTTAAATGTGATCTTCAGTTGGTTAGTCCACCCCTGGAGATCAGTCTTCTTAAGAAAAAAATTTAGCCCTAACTGGTTTGGCTCAGTGGATAGAGCATAGGTCTGCGGACTGAAGGGTCCCAGGTTCGATTCCGGTCAAGGGCATGTACCGTGGTTGCGGGCACATCCCCAGTAGGAGGTGTGCAGGAGGCAGCTGATCTATGTTTCTCTCTCATTGATGTTTCTAACTCTCTATCCCTCTCCTTTCCTCCCTGTAAAAAATCAATAAAATATATTTTTAAAAAATCTTAAGTTGTTCTCCACCTAATCTTTCAAGAAGTTCAAGTAAAAGATGCTGGGTTGGAGTACTGCTCTGAGTTTCCAGAAGCAGGGAGGGAAGCATCACAACGCTTTTTCCTTATTTTCCTCTGAAAGGGTCGGCAGATCCTAATTAAAAGTAATCATCATCAGCCGAAACCGGTTTGGCTCAGTGGATGGAGGGAGTGTCAGCCTGCGGACTGAAGGGTCCCGGGTTCGATTCCGGTCAAGGGCACGTACCTTGGTTGCGGGCATGTCCTCAGTGGGAGGTGTGCAGGAGGCAGCTGATCGATGTTTCTCTCTCATCGATGTTTCTAGCTCTCTATCCCTCTCCCTTCCTCTCTGTGAAATCTCAATAAAATATATTTAAAAAAAAAAAAAAAGTAATCATCATCAGCTAAAAATGCTTCAAAAGTGAATGAGTATTGTTTGGCTTTTTGTTTTCCCCTTTTTTAGTTTAGGGAAGTCAGTGAGTGCTAAAAGGAGAACTCTAACTCTGTTTCATCGCTTTAGACAAGTAGAAAAAAATAACTAAGTTTCTGAAATCACCCAGAAATCAGTCCAGTTAGACCAGGTCAATAGCTGAGCTTACAGTGGTCAGCAAGCAAAATTATAGAAAACTGATATGTCAATTTGTGTTTTATTGTACAGAAAGGATCTTCATTGTAAAAGATAATCTCTAGTTTTGGCTCATAAGGCCCAAGAAGATAAAACTAGACAAATACCCCATGAATTAAAAAATGTTCCTTCAATCAACATAATAAACATAAAGTGGTTTTCATGATATTCCTTTTCAAATTGTGGTATTAAGCCCAGTTCACAATTTTCATATTTTATGGCCAATACATTGTGTGTGTGTGTGTGTATATATATATATACAGAAAGATATATATATATATATATATATATATATATATATATATATCACTGTTTAAGTTGAGTAAAAAGTTTCATCTAAAATTATTTATTTTTACTCTTTAATTTTGATTCATGTGACTCTGGAGACTATATCTTTTATGTGATTCTAATTCCAAAAATAAGAGGAAAATAGAAGATGAAATGCTATTGGTTAGTTCCTTTAAAAGGTTGTCTGGAGGGGTCACTCCTGAACTTTTTTTTTGTAAGTCATATTTCAAGTCTTTGATCTTGACAGCCCTGAAATACTACCATACAATTACATCATAAGTATGAAATAACTTCTGTTGGCTAGTGAAATGACTTTTCAAAAGTTTCCACTAAACACACAAATACTCCAGTGAAAGGCTGTCAGAGTAGTCCAAGTGATTGGTGACGGTATTAAAATGGCCAGTATTGCCATATATCATACCCCTAAGAAATTTAGAATATTTATGGCAAGACCTTCATCTAAATAATCTGACTCTTTTCCTTTTTTTTACTTTTTAAAGTGATTGGTAATTTCTTCTTTTAGTCTGTTTCACATGCTTTGCTATTACTAAAAGCCATTTAACCACTGGGTTTTTTTCAGTGAGGAAAAATAGTTTCATACGAAGGTCAGTAGAGCAACTGAACCAAATATCATCTCAAGTATTTAACGAGCTCAATAAATTCAAGGTGTCCCCAAAAAGGTATACACACCTTAACAGCTGATAGCTCAATTTGAAAATAAAGTGTATTTTTAAAAACACTGCCTTTATCATTATGTAGTGTGTGTATACATTTTGGAGGGACACCCTGTATTACTATAGAGTCATAACGTATCATAGGATACCAATCCAGCTACGTGCACTTGGTCCATCTCTCCCGCCAAAAAGAAAGGCAGAGAAATACAACATTTTCAACAGTGTGGACGCTCCAACCGCCCAGTCACTTAATGACCAGCCCCAGCGTCAGAGAGAAGACAGGTAGACCTATGTCGACTTGGCTGGTTTTATTTCCTTTTACTTCCCTCGGTGGTGAAGCTGAATATAAGGCTGGAGTCTGACATATAAGTGTTTGGGATACATCAGGGTGTCCAAATAAGAACCAGCTGATCCATTTGACTCCCAACCCAAAGCAAACAAAACAAAATGACAATCTGACCCATTATTGGAGAATACCCTGGCTCTGCTGGACCCGGTGAGGGCCATCCTGTGTTACTGTATTTCATAAGCCACCGGAGAGTTTTTTCAAGGATAACCTTGACTCCAAGCTTTATTTGCCCGACCCTTTATGGCAGATGCACAATACAATGCAGTCAAGTAAGGTGCACCTGCTGTATACAAGGCTCTGTGCTGAAATTACAGGGGAAATTGAAGGGGAACATTCCTGGATCACTTAGTGGGCACTTTAGAGGTCTGAGAATAAGATTATTCATACACACATACATACACATACACATATAACTTGAGAATGAGTCACATTTTTATTGTGTGGGCCAATCTTAACCTGTCCTTTTCCTAATCTAATAGCTCATTTAATCTTTACTTTCCTTAGTAAGAACTGTGAGCATGCCAAATGATGTAAATTAAAAAGGTGAGATAGTAGGACAGATATTTGTTTTTAAATTTCTGTTTTTAGAACTAATTTTTTGATAGAGACGGAGACTTTCATGGTGGTGATGGCGGTGGTTTTTTAGAACAAGCTAGTGACTTAAAAATAGAAGTATAAACACAGAAAGTTTATTTATTTGCTGATCACTTTAGATACATCAGCCAGTGGAAGGCTTTTATGGGTAACATATATAGTATGTATGTACTGTGTACTCATGTGCCCTAACATCAAACATTACCTGCTACATACATGCTGAGTTCAGTAAATTGCCTCCCTGTCCCCAAACAGACTCAGTTGCATCAAATCTGAAATGCATCATGACAAGCATTTCTTGTAATTGTTTAATAAAGGACATTTTCAAGAAAATCTAATCCGCCTCTTTCTAATTCAGTTATAGCTTATTCCCTTAAGATGTTACCTTGCCTGAGCTGGCTCTGTTTAAAAAAAAAAAAAAAAAAAAATCTTTTTCTATCTTTTTTAAGATTTCTGTGCAAACAGGTTGTCCTTCAAATACCTGGGGGCCTCCCCAGCCCTCAACTCATGTTTGATTCAAGTTCAGAATGAGCCTTGTTTAATCAATTGGACTCCCCAAGAGGCTGGAAAACATACCACCCCATGATCAGGAGAAGAGAGCTGTGAAGCAAGCATTGAATTTTCTCACAACTCAAACCTAATCCTTCTCTCCCTCCTTATAGGATCGAATGCAAATTGCAACGGTTTCGCGCAAACACCTCCCTCAAGCTGACTTGTTCAGTTCAAGAGAAACAAGGGCAATAGATAGGGAATGTGACTTTAAACAGAGGGCCATCCTGCCTAGGGATAGCCTCTCATAGCGATTACATCCACAGATCTTGGCAGCTTTGTGTTAGAACTAGGAAGGATGGTGAGAGAAGCAACAGATCTACTCACTACCGCTGATTTACTGGAGAAGCCAAAACCCTCCCTTCCTCCTTGGTATCCCACGTTCCTCGGGCAGTTTGTGAGACTGCACATCATTATTTTAGTTGTCTGCAGCTTTGCGAGGGTTTTAATAATCTCACTGGGCTGGCTCCCAGCAAGGCCCCAGGCATTACAGTTAGGAGTTTGCTCCAGGATATTTGGTGGCCAGCAACTCAGGTTGAACTAAAGCAGTGGTCGGCAAACTCATTAGTCAACACAGCCAAATATCAACAGTACAACGATTGAAATTTCTTTGGAGAGCCAAATTTTTAAACGTAAACTTCTTCTAACGCCACTTCTTCAAAATAGACTCGCCCAGGTCGTGGTATTTTGTGGAAGAGCCACACTCAAGGGGCCAAAGAGCAGCCGCATGTGGCTCGTGAGCCACAGTTTGCCGACCACTGAACTAAAGGAACAGAGTCATCGACAAGCTTTGGAACAAGATTTGGGATGGTTTTTTTTTCTCCTTTCTCATAACATAGAAGCTGATGGTGCTCTGACGTAACAGATACGTGGGAATGGGCCCTGGCAAAGGTTTTATTTGATCAACAAACACTGCCCAGGGGATAGTTGCGCATTTCCCTGCTTTCCACAGCCCTCTCTTCTGTGGTTCATCCCTGCCCCACATTTTCGCTTTTCTCCAACCCTCCCCACAACGTTCCTAGAGGAAAAAGCTCTCAACGAAAGTTCCCCTTGCACAGAATGTTCATTATCAGGTGGCAGAGGGTCAGCTTGTAAGCAAGGAATGTTTGGCCAGAGAGAAGGGAAGTCGGCTTGTGCTGGAATCAGCAGCACACAGGCCCTTTCAATTGCTGTTCATTTCTCCTTCGATCGTCACTCACCCTGGAGAAGCCTCAGGCCTGTATCTCAACCCCCCCTACCCCCCACCCCTCAAGTGCTCCGCTGGATTGTTGATGAGGCCTGGCCCTGCTCCGGCTGCGGATTCTGCCCACAGTCTGGGGGGCATCCTGCCTGAATGGCCGCTCTTTACTCAAAGCCACTTGATGAATGAAAACTTTAAACGTTGTTTTCAGGCGTGGGGAACCTTTCTTCTGCCAAGGGCCATTTGGACATTTATAACATCGTTCTCGGGCCACACCAAATTATCAACTTAAACATTAGCCTGCTATGTTTGGTCAAACATTCAATTAACTCACCCCTAATGCCTTGGCAGGGCCAGACCAAATGATTTCTCGGGCCTTATATGGCCCACGGGCCTGATGTTTCCCACCCCTGCTTTAGACGCTGTGGGGCATTTGAATCACTCTCTAAATCCGTTTGACATTAAAAGGGAGAAAGGAGGAAAGATGGGAACTACCAGTCCAAAGAGTAGGTGATCCTGTGCTATCTCAGCAGACCCACACAGGAATCGGTTCCCTGTGGTATGAGTCGTATTTGCAGGGTCCCATCAAAGACCAAGGTGACTGGTTTTGTTTTGGTTTTTTTTAGTTTTTATCTTTCTTCTTTCGTGGTGACTGTCAATATTGCTGCCACCATTCTTTCTGGACTTTCGTTGTAATATCTTCAACATTGCCTTAAATTTATGCGATTCCAAATTTCTGTGGCTCCATGGAGAAATAGGAAGACCAGCTGAAGTAGAAGTAAAATTATTTTCTTGTAGTTTTTCTTTTTGGTGAGTATTGGGAAATAAGGAAGTTGAGGAGGTGAGCTGGGCTCTCTGGAGAGTCTCTTGGGTTACAAGGGAAGTGTAGCTAAGGGTGGTCCTCCGGGAAGCCCACTAAAGTAAAAGTCAAGAGCTATGGTGCCCACTGGGGTTGCCAGGGAATGTGACATGCATCCGCCCAAATTGGGCCTTAATAATAAATACCTCAGATTCACTGTCACACGGAAGTTAGGGGGCCTATGGGACATGACCAGAGCTACATGGATACAATGGGACAATAAGGACTGTGGAGTAAGTGTAGAGGGCTGGTTGATGTTGGAATCTGAGCGTGGGGGTGTCGAATGGGGGAGGGGGAAACTTTCTTTTAACAAATCAGCACTATAGTCCTGCCATGGAGATAAGAAAAGTGGTGATGAAGCAGCCCAAACTAATCTCCAAGGGCGCCAGTGTTTTTGGAGCTATGGCAATCTATCCACAAAGTCTCTGATTTCCCAACATTCCCCTTCTGCTCCTTATAGGAGTGGCATTGATGTATTAAGCCTAAGGGAATCAAAGTTAATTTAATTTTGAGGCTTTCTCAACAGACTTCAGCTGCAGGTTGTTGTGAAACTGAAGCTGGACAAATGGAGGCCTAGAGCAGTGGTCGGCAAACTGCGGCTCGCGAGCCACATGCGGCTCTTTGGCCCCTTGAGTGTGGCTCTTCCACAAAATACCACGGCCTGGACGAGTCTGTTTTGAAGAAGTGACGTTAGAAGAAGTTTAAGTTTAAAAAATTTGGCTCTCAAAAGAATTTCAATCGTTGTACTGTTGATATTTGGCTCTGTTGACTAATGAGTTTGCCGACCACTGTCCTAGAGGAACAGATGATCACCCCAGGAAACAAAAGACAAGTAGGATAGCCCGGTTGGCGCGTGTCAGTGGTTAACCATCAACCTATGAACCAGGAGGTCACGGTTCAGGGCAAATGCCCAGGTTTGGGGCTTGATCCCCAGTGAAGTGTATGCAGGAGGCAGCCAATCAATAAGTATCATTGATGTTTCTATCTCTCTCTCTCCCTTTCTCTTCCTCTCTGAAATAAAAAATATATATATTTTAAAAAAACAAACAAGTAGGCTAATGTTTAAGTTGATAAAAAAAGAACCCCCTTTTTCAGGTAAGGACAAATAACAGTAAAAGAGAGGAAGCAATTTTATTTAACAAATGATTTTATGAGATCTACCCTTCCAGGATCCAGCTGAGGCTCACACTGTTGCGCTCTGGTCTGGGAGAGGTGACCTTGCATGAGCCCAGGGCCACCGTGGAATTACAGACAGCTGGGTAAAGGCCTGGCGGAGAACCTTCAAAGGTAAGTCAAGCGAGTTGGTAAGTTTCCCTAAACAAAGAACACACACATGCACAAGTACTTGATAGAGAACAAATTTCTATAAACATTTCCTTCTGAGCAAAGTTTGAGGCGCAGGCCAGCTTTTTCCCATAAAAAGGAGAGCGATGAATGGAGATGATTACACTCACTGGTTTTCTTTGTGAGGTCATATTTTTTCATTATTTGCCGGAAGTAATCCTGCACATGCACACGGAGACGGATAAGCCATCTAATGCAAATACCACCAAGCTTATAGCTCGGCCTCCTGTTAGAATAGAAGTCTCTGAAGTTCCTCCACTCTGAAGTAAGTCCTTCTCCTGTGCTCTCGGACCAGGCTTTCCTGAGAGTAGCCAAGGACGTTTTCCATCCTCTTCAGCTCAAGCTAGCTTCTAAAGCGGAGATAAACAGGCTCAGCTTTGAGCACGGAAGCTGGAGAGCAGACTCCTTACTGGATATTATCTGCCTTCTGTGTGTCCAGTGCCGCGTGAAGCCCCAGGGGAAACACAGAGGAACAACACCCAGTTCTTGCCCTTGAGAAGTTCATGGTGTAGGTGGGGAGCCAGGCCCGAGGCTCCTCTCATGGTAGCTGCTCCTGAATGGGGGCCATGGTTGCTAGGCAGCAGGTCCAGAACAGTTATTCAAGTCAGGAAGTCAAGTCCTGCTTTTAGCTCTGCCCCTTGACATGTGAGATAAGCTGCTTGTCTCAGGATCCTCTGCCCTCGGTGTAATACATATAATTAGGGAATTACTTAACATCTCCTGTAATGAGCTGCAGTTACATAGGCCCAGATATATTTTAATGACTCAAATTAAAAGGGAATATAATTCTGTTCCCAGGTCTTCTTGAGTAAAACCCAAACACCTTTCCCACCAGTCTTACAGATCATTATTATACTAGAGACACAGTGCGCAAAATCGCACGAAACCCTGACCCGTGGCACCTCGAGACTGAGACCCACCGTGCGGCGAGACCCATCAATGCACCTCCTGGTGACCCGTGGTTTGGTTGTTACGACGTTACGGCGTTACGGACACTGGCTTTTTATAAAATAGATTTCTTTGGTGTTCTCCAAAATGCCATTCACAAATGCAGTAAGTACTTGCTGAGAGGCTGAATGAGCAACTGACTCAAGAAGCATTTTGAATTTTCTGGATCATTCATTGGCTCCTCATGCTACAATGTCTAGTGCTGAGACAACTACGTCCTTCACTTGATCATGGTCATCTACCTGGTATCCATTCCACCTGTTTCTAGTAATAGCCCCTCATTTGGCTTTGGGAACGATCCCTCCCTATTAGATACAAACCTAAGGTAGGCTAGAAACAGAACATCAGAATTTCAATACTGAATGTTCTTGAGAACGGTCCAAGTTCTACTGAGACTGTGGTATCCTGAGATTATTTCTTAGTTTCTGCTGCCTGAATCCCAGGGCCTGCCCTGGCTCCTGTCCTCTCTGAGCCTGTATATTCTGCTTTCCCTTTAGTTCCATGACCTACCTTCATACTCGTACAGTAAATATCTTATGCGCTTAAATTAACTAGAGTTGGTTTCTGTTGCTTGCAATGGAAGTGTTCTAACGCCAGCCACCCGCCTTAGGAAAAGTCCAGGTGATTTAACTAGGATGACAAAATAGAGAAAGAGAACTTCCCAACTAAAAGAAGTCTTCAAAATCTAGACCAACTCTCTTGCTGCAGACAGTCTGACCCAGAGAAGTGAAGTGACTTGATCAGAATCCTAACGTTGGTTGGTGAGAGTCCAGCTTGGACCCCAGGACACCTGGCTCCCTGTCTAGGAGCCTTTGCACTTTCTCACTCTGTTTCCTGCCCACAGGTCTCCTCTTCCATGGCTATAGCCTGTGGCTGCTTTCATGCTCAGCAGCAGAGTTGAGTAGTTACAGCAGAAAACATATAATTCCCAAAGCCTACATTATTTACTGTCTGGCCCTTGACAGAAGAAGTTTGCCTATACCTGCCATACACAATTCATAAATGAATGAATGTGGCTGTGTTCCAATAAAACTTTATTTATAGACATTGAAATTTGAATTATATATCATCTTCAAGTTTCTCAAAATACTCTTAGTTTTTTTTCAAACTTTTAAAACGTAAAAACCATTCTTAGTTCATGGACTGTACAAAAACATGCAGCAGGCTGAACTTGACCTACAGGCTGTATAGTCTGTTGACCCCTGGTTTTAGCCCAGTTTCTGCTATTTGCAATGAAATACAACCTAACTGAGTCCATGCGCCTGCTAAGGCAGCACTGCCGTCTCCTTTTAGCCGCTATCATGACCATCTACCGGGACCTCATCAACCATGATGAAATGTTCTCCAATATCTACAAGATCCGGAAGATGGCAGACCGGCTGTGCCTGGAGGTAGAGGGGAAGATGGTCAGTAAGACAGAGGGTAACACTGATGAATCCCTTGTTGGTGGAAATGCCTCCACTGAAGGCTTGGAGGGCGAAGGTACCGAAAGCACAGCCATCACTGGTGTTGATATTGTCATGAGCCATCGTTTGCAGGAACCAGCTTCACAAAAGAAGCCTAGAAGAAGTGCATCAAAGATGACATGAACTCTATCGAAGGGAAACGTGAAGAACAGAGATCAGAAAGAGTTAAAGCCTCTTATGACAGGGGCTGCAGAACAAATCAAGCACATCCTTGCTAATTTCAAAAACTTACCAGTTCTCTGTTGGTGAGAACATGAATCCAGATGGCACGGTTGCTCTGCTGGACCACGGTGAGGATGGTGTGGGCCCATATTGATTTTCTTTAAGGATGGTCTGGAAATGGAAAAATGTTAACACATCTGGCAGTTTGGGTCTAACACCTGTCATCATAACTGGCTGCTGCTTGTCATCCACACACCAAGACGAGGACAAATGGGACTGATGTTATCTTGAGCTCTCATTTTTTGACCTTGATTGATTTGGAGTGGAGGCATTGTTTTTAAGAAAAAACATGTCATCTAAAAAAAAAAAAAAAGCATTTAAACTCAAAAAAAAAAAAAAGAGAAAGAAATACAACCTGATACAATAAAGTCATCATACATGTATTGATCGTCCACTATGCGGTAGCTATACAATGAGGAATAACATACAATCCCTTCCCTAAGGACCTCACAATCTACTTCTTGTTATGAACTACCCTGTGTCAAGCACTATATTAAGTGCTTTCCATGCATCTGCATATTTAATCCTCATGAGATTCCTAAGGGGTGGATACTGTGGTCACCCCCATTTCACAGGTGAGGAAAAGGTATGGGGATATCCCTATGGTGACAGACAGGAACTGGGAGAGCTGAGAGGCAAACCCAGCGCTGCAGACTCCGTGCTCTTAACCATCACCTCTGTTGCTTCTCTGCAGGTGGGCAGGAAGGTCACTTGTTGCTCTCCTTGTACTTTGAATTTTTAATTGATGATTATGTTCATTTAAAAAGGGCAGCACCGCCCTAGCTGGTTTGGCTCAGTGGATACAGCATCGGCCTGCAGACTGAAGGGTCCCAGGTTCCATTCCAGTCAAGGGCACGTGCTCAGGTTGCGGGCTGGATCCCCAGAGGGGGGCCTGCAGGAGGCAGCCAATCAATGATTCTCTCTCATCATTGATGTTTCTATCTCTCTCTCTCTCTCTCCCTTCCTCTCTGAAATCAATAAAAAAAAAATATTTTTTTAAAAAGGCAGCACCAAACTATAAAAGAGATTCAACTTGCAAAACAGAATGAATACTCCCAGGTATTACATAGGCCTACCGAGCGGAACCCAAAACACCTCCTGCCCCCCACAACCCCCCTCTCCCATTCCCCTCTCCCAACCACTAATCTAGGAGACTCCTTGGAGCAGAGGGGCATGTTCAGAGGACCAACTCCTGACAAACTAGCACCGACTTTGGAACAGTAAGTGGTCTGAAACTGTAATGATAATCATCGCAAAGGGGTGGATGGAAATTCAAAACAGCATACCCGTGTTTTATTGGCTTTGGGCAGATTAGCTGGAGGAAATCAGCATTCTTAAGGGATCAACTCTGTGAGAGAAGAAATTGTCTAGTAAACAAAGGTGGAAGGTGTCCCAGGCATATGCAGTCACGCCTCCAGGTCACTGCGTCCTGAACAATTTGCTGGACTGACCCGGCTGCAGTGGAAATGACATAAGGTAACCGGTGACGGTGACAGCGTGACGCCTTCTGCCGCCCATGTGCTAGGTAAAAGGTAGAAAGGGTGGTAATGGGGAGCACCTCCCGCGGGGGCAGAGGAGCAGCTGCTGGTGTCACCTGGGAATGGCGCCCACATATAATTCTCCTCTCCTGACAAGGATTCTCAAGTCCCCCTGTCGCTGTCACTCACCCACAACATTAATGACTAAAGGGGAGAAGGCCAGGGAAGACCTAGGCCCCTGAAAGAGAGAGAAAGACAGAGCGAGGGACAGAGCAAGTTCATAAATAAAACAAGAGCCTGAAGGGAAGAGCTGCTTTGTCAGAATATAAATATTTCCCTTCTGCTTTTATCTTTAATGTAGTGTGAGAAGCTTATTAAAGGGAAAGGCATCTCTGTCCCTGGAGCCTCGCACAGCCTTGCAGGGAGGGAGCTGTCTGCGAGGGCACACCTCAGCCCCACACTTGGGAAGTCTCCCCGCTGGAGTGAGCGCCTGGCCAGAGCCAGGAGGAAGGGCTGGGGGAGGAAAGGGAAGCCATTGTGGCCGGAGGATCCTTATCTCGATGGGCCTGGTGTTCTGTTATGTTAATCGCGGGGAGACGCTGAGAGACTGAGGACCCGAGTGCCTGTCTGCTCAAAGGCTTGGCGGCAGAGGCCCAGGGAAGCTGGCATTGCTAGACTTCTACCGCTTCTTTAGGGAGAACAATATCCAAATGTAGACAAAGGGGAATTTGTCTCCAAGAGTAAGACAGATGGAAAAGCTGGCCGGGGGTGGGGACCTAGGGGCCTGTGAGTACTCCTCCTTGGAGCCCTCCGTGCCTGCAGACCTCACTATCTCTGAGAAGACAGCCAGGGTGGGCGGGCCAACGTCCAGCCTTCCTGAGCCCAGAGCCATCACTATTCCAACAACAGCACAGAAGATATTCCCTCTCCACACCTCCTCCCTAAAAACCCTAAAAATAGGGTAGGGCAGTCAGAGCCTGCATACCAGTTCAGGCTAGCACGGAGCCTGGCACCCGGTGGGAGCACAGAGCCTGGCACCCGGTGGGTGCCCAGAAACAGTACACGGCATGATGCTGGGACTGCGCTGGTCTGTATGTGTAAGGCAGGCATGTCAAAGCGAGTTTGACATGCTTGGGTCGGGCCACGCCTGGGGCCTGGCAGCCCTAGTTTGGATGGGTGAGTGAAGACATGCATTTTTGTTGGCCCTCTGCTGCCTCTACAAAGGACCTCTGGTCTGATCGGGACTTGGATTCCACCAAGCTCTGTGGCTATCTCATCTTTGCTGACCATTTTGAGATATTCAGCCACGTGGTTGCACAAGGATAAGCCATCCATTCATCGGGTGTCATAGTCTAGCTAAAGGTGGGGGTGGGAGAGCCCCTCAAAATGAGTGCTGAGTGTGCTTCTCACTCTTTCCTCTTGTCTGGGCTTTCCTGGCTGCTTCACTGCTATACCCACCCCGAAACAAACTCAGGCATTTTTATTTCTGCAATGTAATGAGTGGAGAGGACATTTTTTAAAAATATAGATTTTTATTGATTTCAGAGACGAAGGGAGAGGGAGATAGAAACATCAATGATGAGAGAGAATCATTGATTGGCTGCCTCCTGCACGCCCCCCTCCTCCACCCCCCCCCCCGCCCCGCCACTGGGGATTGAGCCCGCAACCCGGGCATGTGCCCTGACCAGAATCGAATCTGGAACCTTTCAGTCCGCAGGCCGACGCTAGCCACTGAGCCAAACCAGCCAGGGCGAGAGGACATTTTTTTTTTTGATTGATTGATTAAGGTATTACAAATGTGTCCTTATCCCCCCATAGTCCCCCCACCCCCAAGAGGACATTCTTTTAATCGGCATCTCTGGCTCTCTTGCCAAGGTATTCAGGTATCTCCTGGCACTTAGCAAGGTTTTGCTGCCCTTTCAGATCCATCAGGCATGACTAACCACTCCTGCTGCAGAATCTGCTTTGCATCCCCACTCAGGCCCCTTCCCATGATGATGTCTTTTTGGTCTCATCCTCACTAAGTTTGTGCTTCTGGTTCCCTTTCCCACTGAACCTCAGCTAGATTGGAATCAAGACTCAGCTACAAATCGGAGCACTCGAGCCGTTGCTATCCCACCGCACTCACCACGTGCAGGACCAATTACAGCTCATGGCAATGTCTGTGTTACAGAGAAGGGTGTAATTCGGGGATAGTGAGCCATCCTTAGCTGCTTCCTAGGGAATTCCCGGCCCACCAGTCTAAATATCGCCTCAGAGCTATTTACAGAACCTGATTTAACCTTCCGCCGCCTGCATAAGCCTCGCCCAACCTCCCCTCAGCCTTGGCTGCTTTGGGGGCCAGGTATCTTGAGAGGGTCTCTTTCCAGTGTTCTCACAGACAGTCTGCAGGAGGAAGAGGCGTGGGGGAAGGGTGGCACATACTTCTCTGAGGGCCTTCGTGTGGAAGAGAGATTAAATTAGGACTGTGAAGATCAATGGAAGCCTTGGAGAGGCAGATTTCAGTTCAATATCATGAAGGACTTTCTAACAATTAAATCTGTCTGAGAAGTGGAATGGGAACCCTTTAAAGAGACCCCTCTCTCCCAGGACTTCAGGTGGAGGTACGACCCTCTCTCCAGCCAGAGCCACCCAATGGCCCGTGACACACACCTGAGGTTTGTCGGTGTGATCAGGCAAGGCCTCCAGTTCCCAAGTCTGACTCCGAGGTTCACATCCCAGCCCTAACACTTACTAGCTCCATGATCTTAGGCGACCTATTTCGCCTCTCTTAGAAATCCCGATGAAAACACATTAGATTTCCTTGGCAATTGTGAGGGTCGGGTGTTTTGTTTGCTTGTGTGTAATGTTTGTCAAAATAATCGGCAGCTTTTCACAGTGAGGTCGTGTTGTAAGCCTTTGGATGTGCTAAGCTCTTACAGGTCATAAAAGAGAGGCCACCAGCTACAACATAAAACAGTATTTTGTAATTAAGTGTTATTTTACAGACATCCATAAACACAAACGTTAGTGCTTAGGGTTTCAGAAATTGTGCTGAGAAAAATTTTAAACCAACAAATTGAACTGCACAGGGTTAAGAAAGGTAGAAAACAACAACTCACTTATTCAACAAACATATATTAAGCCCTCACCTACTGCAAAGTCTCTTGGGAAATACCCATATGGCCTAGATGCCGATGCTGCCTGTTGGGGACTTGCCATGTAGCAAATAACTACTTCCGACCCTTCCACGGTGAAAATGGGCAGTGTCCATGGCTCTCTAAATGCATAATGCTCAGGAGGGCATTTCGCATTGGTTTCTATTACAAATGAAATGGGCAGGGCAATAACAGTGGGCTATGTACCCCTTCACTTGTCTCCCTGTTTTCCATTGGAAGTCCAGCTTCTCCGTGTCGATAAACTCTATGTGCATGTTGCCCAGGAATGAAAAATAACATTTTCTATTTCATTTGTACTTAGCACCATTCCTGTTCTGAAAGCCCTATGCCTAAGAAGGACATGGGGAGAAATAAACATGGGATGCCCAAAGTATCTTTTCTATGGGTTGTAGGGCATCCAGATTTGGAAAAGAAAGCTCTCTCTTCAGTAGCTCCTGTGGTCTGTAGCAACTTTCAGCTATCCCTCTTCGGCTTGTTAATTCATTGGAAAAGTTTAGATGGAAACATGGCGTTCCCCTGGCCCTGCCATTTCTGTGAGTATTTTGATTCTTAACTGAGCATAGAGGACGTGGGCAGCCTTCTGGGAAACCAGAAAGCTTAGCCCCCATCTGTCTAGACTAACTTCTCTCTTTAAACCATTAAAGAACAATAATAATTATACTTTATTGAGCATTTACAACATGCCAGGGACTAAGGTCACTGCATTTTCTCATTTGATCTTCACAACCCTATGAGGCAGGTACTGGTAGGATCACCATTTTACAGATGAGAAAACTGAGGCCCAGAGAAGGCAAATAGCTTATCCAAAGCCACATAACTTAAAAGTTACTGAGCAAGGAGTCAAATCCACAGAACCTATATTCTCAACTATTACTCTCAAGCTGCATCTCCAAAGAAAGGGCAGTTCCTGCTGCACCAAAAATAAGAGCTTTCAAAATAGTTCCTGGAGCCTTGAACTATTCCACCAGTCTTGCCCTGCCCATTTCATTTATACTACAAACCAATGCAAAGTAGTTCATTCTTCCTAGCGGAGTGAGAAATGTGAGATGGCTACTAGGAGAGGCCCAGCCTCCCATTCACAGTAACCCAGCATCCCATGAGTCCCTGGTCTGTGCTGTCCTCTTGGACAGCTGGCTACAGAGAAGGTGGATGGAAAGGTGTCCACATGGAGGCTTCAACAGGAAACATGGGCTCACCCTGTCTGCTCTCTGGGGGCTTTCTCCAGGCCAGACACACTTAGGTGCCTCATAGTCGAAGGAGCAGACTCAACTTCTTTCCTTTTCTTCTTTCCTTACCATAGTTTTTTTCTTCTCTTTTTTTTAACCCTCAACCGAGGATATGTTTTTATTTATTTTAGAGAGACAGGAAGAAAGAGAGAGAAACATCAATGTGAGAGAGAAACATCAATGTGAGAGAGAAACATCAATCGGTTGCCTCCAGTATGCGCCCTGAGTGGGGATCGAACCCATAACCTAGGTAGGTGCCCTGACGGGTGTACATGGTGTATGGGACATGCTCCAACCAACTGAGCCACTCGGCCAGGATCACAAGTTTTTATTTTTTTTTCTTCAAAAGGAGAACTAGTTTCAAAGTTCTGTTCTTCACTCACTATCTGTGTGGTTTTGGATCTCTCTATACTACCTTGGTTTTTCCATCTATAAAATGGGTTAAACAGACAGTAGCTACTTCAAATGGCTGTTATGAAGCTAAAGGCTCAAAGAGTGTGGGTTAAGGTCTTAGCACGATGCCTGTCTATAGTAAGCACTCAATAAATGTTAGCTGCTAATACAAATAGTAATGACATGACTAATCCCAGACATTGTAGTCCATCCTCGGCTTTCTCTTAACTGTTCAACTATAATTGGGGTCAGGATATCAGCAACCCTGAGTGCTAAGTCACAGCAATACTAATCTGGGCATCAGAACTGAGGCCTAAAAATAATGGGTCCTCTCTGGGAGCCGTGAGCCAGCTTTATAAATGTCAGGCTAGGGGAAGAAGAGGAGTGAAGTTTCACGGGTAAGCCAAAGCCCCTTTTGGTAGAGTGAGAAGTCTGTCGCCTCTTTTGTTTATCTTTTCTTTAAATGTTTCCTCCAACCCCCCCTCCCCACCCCCAACCCGCCTTCTGGCTATTTTCAAAACTCCTCCATTTTGGTAGCAGCTCTTCACAAGTCTGCTGGAGGCCACAGGAATAGGCCAGCAGCCCTGTCCCAGCTCAAATGGCCAGCGGGAGCAGCCGAGTCCCTCCCCCTGCCTCTGGGGTCCAGCTGGCCTCCCAACCCCCTTCCCTGTCCTTCCAGACAAAGCACAGCTGTGAGGGTCAGTTCAGGCTGTGGCTTAGGAGAACAGCCATGCTCACCAGCATTCGGGGGATCCCCCAAGCACAAGCCAACCTGGAGCCCCTGCTTAGCCAGTCACACTGATCTCTCACTGTGGGCTCACACAAGCCACTTCCAGCCTGAGGTGAGCAGGAAGCAGAGAAAGATAGATAGGTAGGTAGGTAGGTAGGTAGGTAGGTAGAGTTGATAGATGATAGATAGATAGATAATAGGAAAGAAGGAAGGAAGGAAGGAAGGAAGGAAGGAAGGAAGGAAGGAAGGGAGGAAGGAAGGGAGAGAGAGAAAGTTGGGCCATTCATGTGCAAAGCTCTTAGACAAAGCACAAGACCAGGAACCCAAAAATGTGGATTCCAGTTCCAGTTCTTTCTGTGAACCGCTGGATCATTCAATCCACCATCCTGGACTTTGGCTTTCTCCTGTAAACTGAAGGTAAAGAATTATTGACCTCTGATGTCTAAAAAAAAAAAAATCCCCAAATCATTCTCCAACGCAGCCCCTCTTCTTTAAATCACAGGATGGGCTGGCTCCCAGCACAGTGCCAAACTCCCATGATAATTTGGAGACAAACCCAAGATCACCACAGAAAAGCAAATTCATTTGTTCATCGAGTGCAAGTTCCTTGATGGCAGGGACACATTATATCCCCAGCACCTGTGCAGTGCCTGGCCCAGGGTAATCTGTAAATACATTTTTAAATAAATAAACCCCACATGGTTTTATTTCATCCTTTTCATTCAGTCAGTCATTTATTGAGCACCCTCTATGCGCTTAGCACTCCATCCACTGCCGTCTAACTACCCAGCACTTGAATCAACTTCTGTGACTGCTTAAAAACAAAGTGACTGGTGACTGAGGAGGGGGGAAAGCAGGAGAGATTCCTCAACATATTAATGAGTCCGCTAAGAAATAAAGGGCTTCTCTGTCCCCATCCCAGTGACTTCTGATAGCCAGCATTCTCATAAAAGTTGCTTTAACCGGCTCACACTTCCAAAGCCAAAATTAACACCAAACAACGGCAGGCTCCAAATACATTCAGAAGGCTAGACCCGAGCCGGGAGGGGTGGGGGAGGACTCCGGTTTATTAAGGAAAAGGAACTCTAAAAACCCTCTCTAGTCTCCACCCAGCTCCCTCCACCCTCTCCTAATCACCTCTTCAATCCACCACCTCCCTCTAGGGACCCCGCCAGGTAGCCGGCCCAGCCACGCCTCAGCTCCTCCCTCAGGTGAGGCCATTCCCAAATTAAATCACAAAGGAGGGCAGCCAGTCTGCAATGATCTGTGTTTATTTAGTAAATGGGTTGATTGCCCTCATTTGCGGAGATTAAGAGTTAATTCCCCAATGCAAAGAGGACAGATTTCTCCTAGGGCAGCCCTAGATAATTAAGAGGAAAAAATAAAATTCAAGTACTGCTCCCCCCAGCGCCCCTTCCCACCCAGTGATGGCCTCTCGGTGGCCTTTTCAGCCAGGTAGCCACAGGCCCCAGTTCCAGGGAGGTTCTGACCACAGGCGGGAGGATTTGGTAAACAAAGGCTCAGGAATTCTGTAGGCCCCTTTAAACTGACATCTGGCAGATTCGAGAGCCCAGAACAGTTTCTCTCCCCCCACACCCCCGCCCCGGCTTTGAAAGGCAAATGTTTTGAGGTTTGTGTTCTCTCCCATTCAGGGTTTTTAATCAAATGGAGTCAAACCACTTTGTCTGCACCTTAATTGAAGAGCCTGGCTCTAGGGTTTAAAGTGCTATTTTACAATCATAAGGAGGAGGCAGGGAGAGGGAAAGGGGACCAAGTGGAAATGTGAAAGGGAAGAAACGCGATGGGCAAGCGGCCCGTAAGGGCACACTCGGGGTTCTGCGTGCCCAGCCTTCTGGGCACACGTGGGGCACAGGTGGTGAGCCTCGACCGACTGGCTGTCAGGAACTGGAAAGAGCCTTACTTGGCTTTGTGGGTAACTTCAGGGCACACAGGAAACAGCCCTGACTGCAGATGGTCCTGGCCCAGATGAGGAACCCCCCAAATACAGCCATAGGCTCCCAGATCACACAGCCCAGCTTCCTGGCTTCACAGACCAAGAAACGGGCTCAGGGAGGTTAACTGACTTGCCCGAGGCCCAGGGGTTAGTGATGGGACGGAGACCCCCAGGATCCCCCTCATTTCCCTGGCTGAAACTGGAGCCTTTCCTCTGTTTGATCCTGGGGAGAGAGAAATGCACCACATCCATCTCAAAATAAACTTTCATATACCCGGGGAGACAGTTAAATGACTTCATATATTTTTCCAAGTGAAACAACCAAATATTTTCACCTTGTCTTCCCACTTTGGATCCTGGCTGCACATCAATGCCTGTGGGGAGATTGTAGGCAGATTCTCCAGGGGTGGGGGCTAGGAAGTCGTTTTTTAAAGTAGATTTTTCAAAAAATGAAATCCTTCTGTCACCACCCACACCCACACTCCCTTTGAGAATCACCTGTTTTACTTATTTGGGTTACTCTTCCTGCTGGTTCCTTTATGCCACTTAATTTATTTTGTGCACCCCAGATTTACATGCAACTTAAAAGAACAGTAACAGGGCATGGTTGACACATTTAGCTCTGATTCCCAGGTCTTTCTTGTGTTCCATGCTCGGTCTGGCACCATCCTGCATTTCTGCAATTTATGGTTTCTTGTTTTCACTGGACTCCATCTGACTGATGAATTGCACAATTTGATTGAACAAATTGAACGTCTACCTTGTGAAAGGCAAAGGAGAACAGCTAGGCAAGGATTCTACTCTCAAGTACCTTTAGACAGACGAATAGGTTGGGGGTATGAGAGAATACAAGTAATATCATAAGAGCTGTGGAACTTCAAAGGAAGATGGTGAAGAAAACTGACATTTGACGAATGTTTACTATGCACCAGGCACTATGAGATAAGTTAGGATTAGGTGTGGCTGAGAGGCACACACACAAAAAAACTAAAATAATGTTGGCTTATTTTAAAATAATGTTTATTTTGATCGCCTGTTTGAGAAATCCCAGGCTGGTCGGGTGCACTACAGTGTTAGGGATCCTTCTATCTTTCTCTCCTTTCCCAAGATTATCTCATGGTCTGCAATAGCCTCCGGAGTTCCAGCCACCAGGAGGAGGGAAGGACAGTACGCCTACTGCCTTTGTGTTGCTCAGAACACTGCTGCTGACATTCCACTGGCCAGACCTTAGTAGATGGACACAGGGAGGCTTTTTATGGAGCCTTTATTTCAAGTGGTCGTACGTCTCACCAAAGACTAGGGACTCTATCACTATGGAAGAAGAGAAGAACAGATATTGGGGAACAACTGGCAGCCTCACACCATGTTAGGGACCTGATAAGCTTTAGAGCATTTATTTCTCCTAACGACTCAGGAGAAAGAGATGTCCTGGGTCGTTATCGATCATTCCTACCCTGCAACACTTTTGCAATCCCTCAGTATCAGCTGCAATCCTGTCTTGTTCAGTTCTTTTTTAAAAAATATATTTTATTGATTTTTTACAGAGATGAAGGGAGAGGGATAGAGAGTTAGAAACATGGATGAGAGAGAAACATCGATCAGCTGCCTCCTGCACACCTCCCACTGGGGATGTGCCCACAACCAAGGCACGTGCCCTTGACCGGAATCGAACCTGGGACCCTAGGAGGTGTCTTGTTCAGTTCTTTCTAAAACATGAGCAAGAGGAAGGTGGTTGCAAGGCTGAACCTTGTTAGCCAACCCTGGATGGATGCCTCTCCTGGGCTGGCCCTAATCCTTGGAGGTCAGCCTTCCACAACTGTGGGCCCATCCACCAGGAGAAAGCTGGAAGAGATGTGCGTTCTCACCCTTTCCCAGGCTCTGACACTATGGTTAGTGAGGTTCTCTCTAGCTGCCAGGAACTGACAGGCAGTGAAGTGGCTTCATTCATGGCCACAGTAGGGCCATGGAAGGAGCTAAGAAATAGCTCTAGAGACCTGGTCTTCTCCTTTTGAGAGAGGTGTCCCTCCCCCCTTCCTCCCTCTCCTCCCCTTCCCCCCACCCCGCTTCTTTCTTCCACAGTGTTCCATTATGAGAGGACTCTGCTATCCTGTCTATCCATCTACTGCTCCTACCACCACCATCTCACTGTTCTCTCTATTCACCTCACTGCCTCATGCCTCGTGCTTCCTCAGAGCTCCTACTACTTCCTGGTTTCTGCTGGTCCCTTCTCACCAAATATCTCTCAGCATCCGCCAGTATATTTTACACTCAGACCCCTCCCCTCTCCAAATGAAAGGATATGATTGGGGAGCCACTCAATATCCAGAGGGCACACCTGTTGGACAGAGGTTTCATGCCAGACAAACTCAAGCCTAGACAGATACTTGCCTACTCCTGGCTCAATCATCTGAGGTGTGGGGTCATGAGATATAAGGTACAAGGATGGCAATGTCAGGCTGAGGAGCTGCTGTGAATACACTGTGGGAGTGACTGTTGTTACAGTAAAGAATAGCCACTGTGAATTTGTTGAGACTCATAAATAAGGTCTCAGACTCAACCTCACACCATGCAACCAGACATTTATCCAACTACTGCCCCTTATTCTCTCTCTCTCTCTCTCTTCCTCTTCCTCTCTCTCTCTCTCTCTCTCTCTCTCTCTCTCTCTCTCTCTCTCTCTCTCTCTCTCTCTCTCTCTCATGCACACACCTCATTCTCCATCATGGTTCTCATTGCATCCTCAGTTCAAAATGAAACCAAGTAGAATAAGGGCTTTATGCAAGACTAAAGCCATTCTATAAGGCATCAGTGACACGATGCACTGCTTTGGAACAGAAGTCTGGATCGTCAGTTCTCAATCCTGACTGATTCAAAAGAATCACCCAGTGAGCTTTAAACATTAAATCCCCAACTACAACGCCAGAGATTCTGACCCAACATGTCTGAGATGGAGCCCAGGCTTCTAAAAAAAAATGTTTTTTTAATTCCATAGGTGATTCTGATGACCATCCAGATTTGGAATTAACTGCTCCAGCTCCCACTTCACTCTTCTAGAAGGTTCCTTGGGGGTTTTCATTACTATTGTCTTGCTCCTGTGGCTTCTGCTGCTAGCTCTCTGCTGACTGACTTGGCCTGCCAACATTCTCTGATGGGAAGGTCTGATACACTGCCAGTTTCCCAGCTTTCCTGCTGGGCAAGAACAGAGCACCCATATATCCTAATCTAGATCCCCACTGGTGCAGTTTCAGCAATGGGAATTAAATTATTTCCTGGAAAATTAGAAAAAAATAAATGGACATTACAAAGTGAGTTTGAAACCTGGATAGGTATAATATTCAGGGAACTGTAACCAATCTAGGCTTAATATCCCAAGGCTAGAAATTCTGAGGCTTCTCTGACTTTTGGAATGGCCTTTGATAAGACATAGAAAAGGACAAAAATTAGTGATGTTAACCATGAGGACATCAAATAGCAGTGCAGTGTAAAGTGAAAAACGTTATCTAGATCTGGGTTTTATTCCAGTCTTTACTACTATAAAATGGAGTTTACACCTAGAACCTTGAAGGATTGTTATAGAATTAGAGACACCATACCTAAAATACCTGGTACCTTATACATGGCAGTTATTCTATTAAAAATATTTAATAGATGCTCAAAGTAATCTGAGCATCAAAAATTTTTTTTAATATATTTTATTGATTTTTTACAGAGAGGAAGGGAGAGGGATAGAGAGTTAGAAACATCGATGAGAGAGAAACATCGACCAGCTGCCTCCTGCACACCTCCTACTGGGGATATGCCTGCAACCAAGGTACATGCCCTTGACCGGAATCGAACCTGGGACCTCTCAGTCCGCAAGCCGACGCTCTAGCCACTGAGCCAAACCAGTCAGGGCTGAGCATCAAAATTTTTGATGCTCAAAATAATTTGATGAGAGTAAATTCAGAAACTCCAGTGATGTGCTAGAGCCAGCTCTTAGAGACTTGTGAGAGCTGTTGATGTCCATCTTTCCCCAGCTCCAAGTTCAGGTGTTTGGTAATCAGTGCTAGTAGCAGTATTTACACCATGGAAACTGGCAAGTGCATATAGATCAGGGCTTTCTTCCTGTAAAGTTTGTCATTAAACATTTACCAACATACCACTGTAAAAAGTTACAACTTCAGCAAAAAACCAAAACCACAAAATATGCACCTAACTTGGTCTTTTATTTTATCGCTATGATTTGCATCCATAAAGATGAAATAAACCAGGATTCTGCCCTCTTGATGTTTCTGCCCATAGACCACCAAAAAAATCTTGTAAATATGATTTCATTAATTCTCACAACACCCTGGGAGGTTTAGTGACTTGCCTGAGGCAGGACAGAAAATCAGTGCTGGAAAGCAGAACTAAACTGGTCTGTACTGCCTCTGACACCCCTCCTACACATCAGTACCCTGCAGACTAGGCCTGGGTAGCAATTACCAACAGCACCATTACCTCACAACCCGAATACCCAAACTCTCTTTCTCCATGCTATATTCTAACGCTCTGTCCTTTGAGTATAGATTTCACAACCCAAATCGTCCCACCCTCTGCACTTGGAGGTTTTCCCCCAGGGTTGTGTGTGGTCTTCAATTAATCAACTTCCTCTGCGATCTTTCTCCCTCTAGTCCAATGGCATGTGTTGGAAAAAACAGTTGGCCAGAGTTAGAGTTCTGTTCTGATTCTAACAGAGGCAAGTGGTGTCATAACCAATTAACATATGGTTTCATTTTGAATCTTTCTCTGGACTCCCAGAGGGCAGAGACCCACGAGCTGTTCCTCTCCCTGGCCTCATTTCCATAATACTTTGGGAGTGAATGAATAATACTTATGGTAAAACAGTCTCTACATTGGCTCCCAGTAACCCTCACCCTTCAATGGGTTTTCATGCCCACGTGTAGCCCCTGCTGTCCCCTGAGTGTGGATAAACCTAGTGACTTGCTTCTAATGAATAGAATGTGGCAAAAGTGACAGGATGTCGCTTCCAAAATTAGCTTACAGAATGACTACGCCTTCCATTGCCATTTTTTTTTTCAAGAGCTCTCTGCCCCTCATTTTCTCTCTCTCTCTCTTCTCTCTCTCTCTCTCTCTCTCTCTCTCAGCACTTGCTCTGGGGGAACAAGGTGCCATTTTAAAAATTTTTTATTTATGTAATTTATTTTCTTGAGGAAACTAATCCAGAATAGCCATGTTTTTTAAATTTGTTTTTATTGATTTTAGAGTGAAAGGGAGAGACACACACACACACACACACTCACACACACACACAGAGAGAGAGAGAGAGAGAGAGAGAGAGAGAGAGAGAGAGAGAGATTGGCTGCCTCCCAAACACACTCCGACCGGGGTGGGGAACAAGCCCAAAACCTGGGCATGTCCCCCAACCACCAACCAGGAATTGAACCGGCGACCTCTCAGTGCTAGGGACAACGCTCGACCAAGTGAGCCACAGTGGCCAGGGCACGAGGTACCATGTTTTAAGTGGCCTTATGAGATGCCCAAATCACAAGGAACTGATGTCTTTGGCCAACAGCTAGCAAGAACCTGAGGCCTGCCAACGGCCATGTGATGAGTTGGAAATGGATACTCTGCGGCCTGCCAGTAGCCACATGAGTTTGGAAGCAGATCCTCCTCAAATCAAACCTTGAGGTAACTGTAGTCCCAACGCACTCTCTGGCTGTAGTCTCATGGGAGACCCCAAGCCAGACGACGCACTAAGTACACCCAGATTTCTGACCCACAGAAACTGGGCAATATCGTTTGTTGTTTTAAGTTGTTACATTTTGAGGTGATTTGCTATAGGACAACAGATAACTAATGCAACCCTCAAGCAACGAAGGCAATAGTCAAACATTTTCATGATACAGATCACCTCCACTGGGTGGGCCTCGCACTCTGAACGGTACTTTGGCATGGCCTCCTCTTACTCAATCTCTAATGTTCATAACACTTGAAAGTCTGCTTTAAGGATAAGACCGTCCCCATTTTGCGATTAGTCCAGCACCCCACAGTACATTGAAAGGAAACAAGTCAATGGCGACCTGGCAACTGGAAACTCAAAAGTCCTCTATGTTATGAAGTCACAAACTATCTGGTAAAAGAGAGGCCAGAAAGGGAAGTAGACGTGGTCTTGCATGAGTAATTCTTGCAGCTGGAGTTTCGCTACAACCACAGGATTGTGGCACCACCAAGGTGGCCACTTTCAAATCTGGCCTGACATCAGAATGTAATTCAACTAGATGAACCTGGGACTTGGCCAAAATAAGTAGCACTTAAATAACTGGGGCCAAGGCGTAGCATCACTTACTTTTCTGTGGGACCATATGGCTGTGACGTGAAGAAATAAAAGCCTTTGTTGTTTTAAAGGGCAGGGACCATTGGAAGTTTTGCAGCAGACAGTTACAAAACTTTCCACCCTCAGCTCACCAAAGAAGATACCAGCTAGTGGCTTCGGGAATTGGGTGTGGAAGGTGTTGTTTGGAGAAGAACATTAAATTGACCCTGGACAGAATGTGAACCAATGTTACTACATTTCTCAAAGAGGCTAACACAGACTCTTTAGCCCCTTAAATCGCGAATTCACTTTCCTGATCTAACTTATCTCCTGGAAATCCTAGCATTCTGTATCAGGCAAGGCATGGAAGGCTACCCCACCCTCTCACAAAGAGCAAATTCTGATTTTTCCAGAATAATTTTGGAGTGGGTTTTTCAAAATCATCTTAAAAACAAAACACTCTCCACTGAATTGGGTTTTGCTTCTCTGTTTTTTATGATTGTCTGCCTGGGACACAGCTGTGATCTTTTCCACCTGGGATGAGTTTTCTGCATCTTATGTGCAGATTAGTTTTAAAATATTTGATTCATCCTTTGTATTTTTCTTTCTAAATAATTAGCCCTATTACCTAACACCAGGGAGCTGTCTGGGTCTATAATCTGAATAGAAGCTCATCAACTAAACTGGTTTTAGTTGTATTTGAGACACAGTATTTTATCCTGTCAGTTTTCATTGTATTTGATGACAGTGCTTGCAATTTCTCCCACAATAAGCAAAAATGACTTAGATCAGGGGCCTGATGAATAAGCAAGAAAATTTGATTTAGAAAAGGAGGATATCCTGAAACTCGGGAAGAGAAAAAAGGATTTTCAACCCCCCCCCCCCAACTCATCACCACCACCACACACTTTAAATGACAAAGCAAAGCAGCAGCACTGTCTTTAAGCAACATCTTTCAACACAGCATCAATGCTCCCCAAGGTGAGGTAATAAGAATAACAATTTAGGAAGAAAAAAGAGGAGCCCTTAAAAAATACAAGGAAGGAATGAAACATTTTAGAAGCAAATGTCATTAATCCTTGAGGCAGAAACCCCCAAGTAAATTAAAAATACTGTCGTGGATGTGCGGGGGAGACGGGTGCTTTTGGAAGAAAATGATGAGGATTCCTGTTGAGGGTCCAATGGGAAAATGCGAGCGTCTGATGCCTTAGGTCGGCCCAGGCGATTCAGCCCTCCAGACCCATTAACAGGAGTGGGAAATCACACGGAACGGTGAAAATAAAGAAAATAAAAGAAACACCGAGGAAGCCGAAGTCTCCCGTGAAAGGGAAGGAACCCAATGAATTGTCTTAGCTTTCAGGATCCGTTTTTTCCTGGCTGGAGAAGAGTCTCACCGGGGGCAGCAGAGGCAACAACTTCTGCACACACCACACGGGATCCGAAATCCCTCAGGGCCGGCGCCAGGAGGAGAGGCTCGGCCGGGAGTCACGTTTCTTAAAGTATAGGATTGCTCTGTGACTGCGTGTGCGTGTGCGCGTGTGTGACAGAGAGAGGCAGGTCTTTCCTTTCTCAACATGTCACTTTCCTGCGTGGGGACCCCTGCTGTGCCTGGCTGTCCCGCGGGAGGGGAGCGGCGCCCGGACCCCCGCCCGCGCTAACTTCTGACCTCGCCTGGCGTAACCCGAGAGCGCGCGCTAGCGTCCAGTGCCTGGAGCGGGGCGAAGATGTGACAGAACAAAAGGACGCTTGCCAATCAGAAAACGCTACCCGAGAACTAAAATTACCTCTCTTTGTGTCTCTGGAAACGCTTTAATTAGCAAATGCCCTGTTTTCTAACACGCATTAAAACTTTCCTTCCCAGATTCCAAACGGAGGATCAAAGTATTGCTTCTGCAACTACCTCGCTTTAAACCGTACAGAGTGTTCCTAGGCACTCGGTCTCGGGGTGCTTGTATAACCATTCACCCCCCAACGCTTAGTTTCCTTATAACCTCACCAAAGCCGCACCAGCTCCCTGGACGCTGGGCCGTGCGCGCGGGCGGGGTAGTCTGGGGCCAGGGTCCCCTGCTCCCGCCGCTCTCGAAGGAGGGGTCTGCCCTTCCTCCCGCCTGAGTCGTCTCCCTCCTCTCGACTCCCTTTTCTCCTCGATGCGGCCCCTCCTCCTTTTTTACAACCCGGAGTAGGAGGGAGAGGAGATGGTGGCCTCACGTGGTGTGTTGGGGTTTGGGAAGAGAAAAGCGATCTGCGAGGTGCACCCCCTTTCGCCCCTTACCGAACCCTACTTGTAGGACCCGGCTACCTACAAGTCCCGGAGAAACCCAGCATTTTCAGACCCAGAAGGGCTACCGCGACTCTCTCTGCTTAGGCGCTGCGTTATTCTCAGTTTCTCGCCGCCAAAGTCTACCCCGATGCGCCATTCAGGGATGTTTTAGTGCACCCAGAAGAGGAACAAATCTTTCCAGCAAACTCCCTTTCTGGTGCGTGTACCCCCCAACACCCGAGCGAATTCAGGGGTAAAAGTTTTTAACTTTTCTCTCCCAGCCCCCCGCCCCTCCCCGCAGGAATCCGCCCAGAGCGTTGCAGACACCGCCTCTCAGGTTCCCTCGCCAGCCCCCTTCTGACTTCCACCCAATCCGAAGGCGGCCGCACAGAAAACAAAGGCTTCCATTGGGCAGCCCTGGACCTCGAGGGCCCGCCCCCGGAGTGGTTTGTGAATGGGGGGAGGGGATGGGGCGGGGCGGCCCGGGACCTAGCGAGCCCGACGCTTCTTCTGGCGAGCGGCGCGGCTCCGAGGCGTTACTCTGCGCTCCCTGCGGGCGGGCGGCGGCGGCGGCGGGCGCCGGGCGCCGGGACTCACGGGCCAGGGCTGCTCAGGGCTGGAGAGGCCAGGGCAGGCCGCGGGCACCGGGACCTCGCAGCTTCGGACTCAGTGTAACTGGATTTCGGAAAAGAACTCACTGAGCTCTTGGTTCCAAGGCACCGATTGGACTCTGAGCGAGAATCGGCCGTTCGGCTGAAACTTGGGGCCGAGCCTTTGGGGCTGAAGAAAGAGCGGGGAGTTGAAAAGAAGGCGAAGGAGGAGGCGGCGGCGAGCAGAGCCTCGAGGCGAGGAGGCGGAGCAGCACCGCCGCCGCGGCAGCCTTGGCTCGCAGGCGGCGGCGCCGGGTCCTCGCCCGCCTGGGGCTGGGCTTGGTGTGGGGGGCGCGCGCGTTGCTGTGCGCTGTGATTCGAGAGACTTGGGCCAACTTTCAAGGGGAGTAACTGGAGACGCTTGTTGCTCCTCGCCGCAGAAAAAGCCGCACCGTTACGTCGCGGCAGGAGGAGAAGGCGGCGCGCCCGGCCCAAGCCGAAGAGTTTGGTCCCTCGGCGGCGGCGGCGCGACTGCTGGGCGGAGGTGGCTGCGGCGCCCCCGCGGCGCGGGCACTCCAGCTGCAGCGCCCCCGGCTCCGCGCCGCCCACGGCCCGGCCCCGGCGCCGGGAGGACTCTCATGCGCCGGGCGCGGTGGCGCCTCCCCGGATCCAAGCCTCCCTCGGCTGCCTCATCGCGATCCTCCAGCTGAGAGCGCCGCTGCACCCACGGCCGGCGATGCGGGGCGCCGGCGCGGCCACGCCGCGCTCTCCCGTGGGCTTATGCACCCTGGTGCTTGCGCTCCTAGGCGCGCTGTCCGCGGGCGCCGGAGCGCAGCCGTACCACGGCGAGAAGGGCATCTCGGTGCCAGACCACGGCTTCTGCCAGCTCATCTCCATCCCGCTGTGCACGGACATCGCTTACAACCAGACCATCCTGCCCAACCTGCTGGGCCACACCAACCAAGAGGATGCGGGCCTCGAGGTGCACCAGTTCTACCCGCTGGTGAAGGTGCAGTGCTCCCCCGAGCTGCGCTTCTTCCTGTGCTCCATGTACGCGCCCGTGTGCACCGTGCTGGATAAGGCCATCCCGCCGTGCCGCTCCCTGTGCGAGCGCGCCCGCCAGGGCTGCGAGGCGCTCATGAACAAGTTCGGCTTCCAGTGGCCAGAGCGGCTGCGCTGCGAGAACTTCCCGGTGCACGGCGCCGGCGAGATCTGCGTGGGCCAGAACACGTCCGACGGCTCCGGGGGTCCGGGCGGCGGCCCCACCGCCTACCCCACCGCGCCCTACTTGCCCGACCTGCCCTTCACCGCGCTGCCCCCGGGGGCGGCGGAGAGCAGGGGCAGGTCCTCCTTTCCCTTCTCATGCCCCCGGCAGCTCAAGGTCCCCCCCTACTTGGGTTACCGCTTCCTGGGCGAGCGCGACTGCGGCGCCCCGTGCGAGCCTGGCCGCGCCAACGGCCTCATGTACTTTAAGGAGGAGGAGAGGCGCTTCGCCCGCCTCTGGGTAGGCGTGTGGTCGGTGCTGTGCTGCGCCTCCACGCTCTTCACGGTCCTCACCTACCTGGTGGACATGAGGCGCTTCAGCTACCCGGAGCGGCCCATCATCTTCCTGTCGGGCTGCTACTTCATGGTGGCCGTGGCGCACGTGGCCGGCTTCCTGCTGGAGGACCGCGCTGTGTGCGTGGAGCGCTTCTCCGACGACGGCTACCGCACGGTGGCGCAGGGCACCAAGAAGGAGGGGTGCACCATCCTCTTCATGGTCCTCTACTTCTTCGGCATGGCCAGTTCCATCTGGTGGGTCATCCTGTCGCTCACCTGGTTCCTGGCGGCCGGCATGAAGTGGGGCCACGAGGCCATCGAGGCCAACTCGCAGTATTTCCACCTGGCGGCGTGGGCGGTGCCCGCGGTCAAGACCATCACCATCCTGGCCATGGGCCAGGTGGACGGGGACCTGCTCAGCGGGGTGTGCTACGTGGGCCTGTCCAGCGTGGACGCGCTGCGGGGCTTCGTGTTGGCACCCCTGTTCGTCTACCTCTTCATCGGCACGTCCTTCCTGCTGGCCGGCTTCGTGTCGCTCTTCCGCATCCGCACCATCATGAAACACGACGGCACCAAGACGGAGAAGCTGGAGAAGCTCATGGTGCGCATCGGCGTCTTCAGCGTGCTCTACACCGTGCCCGCCACCATCGTGCTGGCCTGCTACTTCTACGAGCAGGCCTTCCGCGAACACTGGGAGCGCACCTGGCTCCTGCAGACCTGCAAGAGCTACGCGGTGCCCTGCCCGCCCGGCCACTTCCCGCCCATGAGCCCCGACTTCACCGTCTTCATGATCAAGTACCTGATGACCATGATTGTGGGCATCACCACTGGCTTCTGGATCTGGTCTGGCAAAACCCTACAGTCGTGGCGCCGCTTCTACCACAGACTCAGCCACAGCAGCAAGGGGGAGACTGCGGTATGAGCCCTCCCCCCTCTGCCCCCCTCCTCAATAGAGGGGAGAACTTCTGGGTGGGGGGCTTGTTCCTGTCACCTCCTCCCCCTCCGAGGAGAAGTGACCTGGAAGGGAAAAGATTTATGTGGATGCGGGACGAGGTTTGGAAAGGAGGCCTGAGTGGGAAGACGGTTTGGATGAAAGGACCTCTGGCAAAGACTTGCAGGAGGATAATGATGATTCTAATAACGAAGGTGTTTCTCACGTACGGTACGGACGTCCTGGGCCTTTGGAGAAGAGGGAGACCAGCAGAGTGCCGAGTTCCTCCCAGCTCCGGCTGCCCTGGGGCTGTGAGCGATTCCCCCCGCTGCCAGACCAGCGGCCTGTCCTCCCTCCCCTGAGGCCCTGGTGAAAGAAAGGTACAGCTCTGTCTGCTGCGGCCGCTTTGTTGGAAAAGGGTGGACTCCCTGCAGTGCCCTTGTCAAGCGGTGGTCAAACCATAATCTCTTTTCACTGGGGCCAAACTGGAGCCCAGATGGGTTAATTTCCAGGGTCAGACATTACAGTCGGCAGTCTCTCTTCCCCTGCCCCCTCCCGCCTGTTGCTTTCCTCCCCTTTACTCCTTTCAAGTCTTGTAAAATAAGCATTTGGAAGTCTTGGGAGGCCTGCCTCCTCGAATCCTAATGCGAGGGTGCAAAAGAAATAAAGATAGCCTTTGGAGATGATGCAAAGGAGTAGTAGGTATTTTTGCTTTTTTTATTTTCTGGGGAAAGCAGGAGGAAGAGAGAAGGGTGTTTTATTTTGTTTAATGCCCTGAAAAGAAGTGATGACTTGTTGCTTTTCAAAACAGGAGTGCATTTTCCCCCTTGTCTTTGTTGTAAGAGACAAAAGAGGAAACAAAAGTGTCTCTCTGTGGAAAGGCATAACTGTGAAGACAGCAAATTTTACAGGCAAGGTAGTGCAAACTTGAGGTTTCTCTCTGGATGTTAACTTGGTTGAGATAAACATTCCTTTTTAAGGAAAGGTGAAAGGCAAGTGTGGTTCCATACCCCCATTGGGTCAGAGATCCTGACTTGGCTAAAGGAAATGCCAGGGGTTTTGTTGTTTGTTTTATATCAATTTAATTCAGAACACATGATCCAATGAAATGGGCTCTGTTAAAATTCGGACTCAGTGAAATCCCACCCTTCATTTTTTTTTCTTCCTATAAACCTGCCTTTAGGTTTTCTTTCTATTTTTTTTTTCTCCAACTTGAATCCTCCTAGGTAAAAGGAAGAGCGTAATGTCTTCAGCCTCCATGATACAGGCAAGTTAAACTTTAAAAGTAAGAAAAATGTTTGTCCTGTTTCCATAGTCCCATAAATCCATTTAGAACACATCATGTGTATGCTGATCCTGTCTTTGTGTGGCTGGGTAGGGAGGTGACCTACAGAACTGATAGTAAATGAAGAGGACAGTTGAAATCATGGGCCCCCTTCTTAAAGAAAGTCATTAAAAGAAGGTAAACTTCAAAGTAATTCTGGAGTCCTTTGAAATGTGCTGGATGGCTTAAATTTATTAATCTTAAATCATGTACTTTTTTTTCTATAATAGAACTCTGATTCTTTTGCATAATGGTCTAAAGCTGAGCAGAGGATCATGGGAGCTAACCTTTACTCTACCTTTGACACCACCCTCCAATCTTGCAACACTGTCCTATTTCTCAAAAACAGTTTTAAAATGCTGTTTTAAACAGTTTTTAAATCATAGGGGGTACTGTCAGGAATACAAGTTACTTTCTATAATGTTCAGTCCAGTGGAGCTGCTTTTTATATTCAAGTTATTGACCGTGGGTTTCTTAAACCTCCAAAACTATCTCATTTGTCAGATTTTTAAAATTCCCACCATGCAGTTCTTTGGCATCTTTTGTGTTGTATCTCTTGCATGTGAAATTTGTAAAATAGAGACAAGTGCGGTATGTATATTTTGTAAATCTCCCTTTTTTGTAAGAAAATATATATTGTATTTATACATTTTTACTTTGGATTTTTGTTTTGTTTTGCCTTTAAAAGTCTACAAGGAAGCCCCACTTTATCACATGTACAGATCACAAAATAAATTTTTTTTAAAATACCAACTGAATGTTTATTTAGTTTATAGTGCCTATATATATCAGTAAGCCAAAAAAATTAAGCTTTAGTGGTATGGAAACAAGGTGTGGAGGGACACACTGGATGGGTCTCTCAAAGAGGAAGAGATGATCTACAGGGTATCCACAAAAAATATATACACACTTTGAATAATTATTAATTCCAAAATGGGTTAAATCCGAAAAGAAAGAAACATCAGTTGAGCTATTATCAGCTATTAAAGTTTGCATACATCTTTTTATTGAGGTCTCTTTTTCATTGTATTTTTTAAAAAAGGTGTAATGAATGCCTTAACTGTCCCTTAATTTTTTTCCTGTTGTTGCTGCTTCCTGCCTCTCTCCACACCACCCACCACACACTCCCTTAAGCCTTTTCACATCCTGCTTTGGATAACTGACTGAAGGTACAGAATAAGCATTGCTTTTAAAGAGCTGCTATCTGATCCATGTTTTTACTTCCCTTCAGAGGTGAAGTACGTATTCCAAAGAGAACTAGAAGATATTGTTGGTCTGCTTTTCTTGGGAAGAATTCAGTGAGGTGTGTGTGTGTGTGTTTAAACTGATTAGTGTTTTGTATTATCCTGATGAACCTTATCTGAATTGTTAATATCTAAGTCCCTTGGGTTCAGGTGGTTGGGAAAGTCCTCAAATGATTCCAGATAATAGCAAGGGCCTTGCCTGTGGAGCATTCCTCAGCTGTAAGCTTCATTCTCCCTTCTAGGTCAACTGAACCAGAGGTCAGGTGCCTCCCGGAGGTGGCAGTGAAGATGGCAGTGACTCAGCAGCTCTGGCAGGAATAGACTCCAGGCCTAACCCCAGGGATAGCCTCAGAAGCCACTGAAGCTATTCTTCCCTCTTGTCCCAGAAGCCGACTTTGGAATCAGATTAGACTGAGAAGCCTTCGCTATCCAGGCACTTTGATATTAAACAGTCCCTCGGGGAAATGATAAAGGCATTCTAAATACTTCCAATTCCAAGCCTGCTAGCTTTTTTGTGTGTGTTTTTTTTCACCTGCCTCTCTTCTTTAATTCAGGTGCTGTTTCCTGGCTTTTCACAATACAGTTGCCTCATTCTCAGGCAGCCCTGGAGACCCAGCAGTAGCCTGGATGCCGCTGTTTTTCTTCCCTTCTTCGGCTCTAAGGTTCTGCACTTCTGAAGCCCAACAGAAACAGTTCTGTTTTTGTTTTAATTAACAGGCTCACACACATGGCTGGTGTGCTTGACAAATACACAGAGTGCAAGCCAGCGACAGACGGTCCTCCCCAGGAGGAGGAAGTCACGCGGCTGCCCTCTGTGCAGCGAGCAGCTCTAAGACCCTCCTGGGTGTGAGCATCACAATGGGTGTGAGGTCACCCTCACCTGGGAAGATCTGGGCGTCCAGGAAGGCAAAAAATAGCCACTTCAAGTCTCTTAAGGTTTATCCAGTTTTTGTTCATAAAATGACGCCTTTGAGGTTAAAGCATGCCCTTTTTTTTTTTAACACCACACTAATATGGCCTATGAAGAATGTTTGCTTTTGGGGTAGGTGGAAGGCTCCCAACAGGGTCTTCTGCTCACAAATTAACTGCTAAAGGCACGTGGACCCTTCTGTGGGGAGAGCTGCGTGTCTGCCCCTGGAAATGTGTCCCTCCCCTCTCCCCAGCACCGCCTGGTCCTTCCGGCTCTCAGAGATTGAAGAGCCTCGGTCTTGAGTGAGGGAACAAAGACGGTGCATGAATAAATTACTACCTGCTTTTTTGTAAGCAGAGATGAACGTGCTCAGTTTAATTCCTTTCACGTCGTGGTTGTCCTTATGTAGTTCTTTTTTTCTTTCTAAGTAATTTTTATTTTTGAAATAAACTTTACTATTTGAGTATATGCATATGGAAAAAAAGGTGAAGACAAAAAATATAAAGAAAATTAAAATGATCCAGTATACCCCCAAAATACAATAACAAACGATTATTTTTTCTAGTCTTTTGTGTGTGTGTGTGTGTGTGCATTTACAAACATATCAGCCATGGGTGTGAGCCTGCTAATTAGAATTTTGAAACAAAATTAGTACTGTAAGATGCTTACATATCGTTTTTTTTTTTTTTCATTTTATAGTATAGAGCAACCATTTCTTTAGGACATGAATTAAATAGTATATAAAAGCATGATCTTCAGTTGGCTGCTTCACAATCTAATTAGAGCTAAACCATCATTTATCTCCAATTTTTGGGATATTCCGTTGGTTTTGAATATTCGCTATTAAAACTAACACTATATTAAACATCCTTCTTTATGTATATATAGTTCTGTGTGTGCATTTTTAATTTTTTAAAGATCAGAGGAATACAGTCACCTGCATAGCAAAGTGTAAGCAATTTTAAGCCTTCTGATACTTTTTACCGAACTGCTCTCCAGAGAGATTGTAACGATTTACAGTGACACCAATAGTTGGAGTTCCATTTTGTCTTCATATTCCTTGGCAACATAGGAAATTGTATGTCACCCCCACCCTTTATTGTTATGAATTTAACGAGGGAAGAGGGATGGTGTGTTCTTGTCTTTTTCCTAAGGTGTAGGAATTTTTCCAGACGTTGACTGGATGTTGGCTTTCCCTCTGATTTTTGAAGCAGTCCGTGTCTTTCAGAAGGCATCTTCCACACTGGCCTGGTATGGTCTGACCACCTGTTCTTCCTTAGCGGGCAAGGGCAGAAAGCTTCTCCACATTTCTAATCGAGCAGGAATTCCCCAAATGACTAGAATGAGAAAGCCGTCTTATCTCCTGGGCAGCCATGCTATTTTAATGTAATAAAACAGAGAAATGGGCCTTATTCTTCAGGTTAGGGAGGGTTTCTGACCATTCCGTGGACCCTATCTGAGGTATAGCAGCAAGGAGTAAATTTTATTGGCGTGTTTTTTTTCAGGGCCTTTAAATCCTGGTCCCCTGAAACCACTTCTGATCCTTCCAGCAATGTTAATCTGTTGCCATGGTGATACTTGCTTGGCAAAGTCCAGCCTCTATAGCAGGAAGCACCTCTGGAACTGTGGTCAGGTTGATGACATCCGCCCCCCAGGTGTGACACATGGAGCTTTCTGTCCGTGAACTAAAACGAGTCCTTCAATTGTGAGCGTTGTCCCTCTTGAGTGGCACCTGAGTCCTAGCTTCTTAGCCGTCTCTATGAGGACCTGTCGTAGGGGGCAAAGCAGCTCAGCCTCGGGGGTAGGGGACACTCCTCCAGCACAGGAGTGACTCCCACCACAGCAGGTCAGAGGCCTCATGGTGGTCCTGGGATGAACTGGTCAATAACATCGCCGGGCTGATGCTCTTCCCTCAAGGAACCACAGCTGTGGTCACTGTAACATGAGTACAGCCTCCTCCTTCAGAGCCCAGATGTTCGCCTGAGGACTTCAGAAGGCATGGTGGTACGCTACCTCCCATGCCTTGCAAAGAGGACGCAATCAACATTCTCTATCTTCCCCACAATTAAGGCATCAGAAGGCTCACCAAATGGACTGTGCACACATTCCTCGGTTCTTCCTTCTAAGATTTCTGGATCATCCAGGCCTGTTCCACCAATTATTCAAATCTTCACAGCTGGCAGGGCGGGGGGGGGGGAGGATGGCACCTGAGGCCATGTCTGCACCCAGAAGAGGCTGGGGGGGTGGACACATGGGGCAGAGAAGCAGAGTGGATTTGTGCATGCAGCCTGTAGTTGATTCTTACCTAGGACTTTTAGAAGCTCAGGGATTTTTTTAAGGAGGTGCATCTAAGCAGAAAATATGTGAGGGAGAGTGTTTGTGAAAGGGCACATGTAAAGGTTAAGAAAAATATTGGCAGGAGTTCGGTGTTAATCCCTAGATAAGGAGCAGAAACTCTTGTGAAAATTTTCTGCAGTTTATAAAATAAAATTAGTCTACACAATAACCGCACGCAACACCTAATCTTTTAAAGTAGGTATGACAGCAATCTTGGCAAGAATAACTGTCCTGTTGATAGTGTTTTACTGTTAGAAGAAAAGTAAAAAAATTTTTTTAATGTGCTTGTAGAAAATAGTGATATTAGAGATTCTGTGAGTAGAACTGTAAGAGTGTAACAGCTGTAGGTTTGAACCCTGTAATTATACCAGGAAATTCTCTTCCAAGTCTCCCATCTTTAATTTCACTGAAAAGGCAGGTGGCTATTTATAGATGGTATATTTTTATATATGCATATGTGGATGGTGAATGCCAGTCTCCAGGGCTCCAGGAAATCCTAGAAGGGACCAAACGCACTCCAAAGTGGACTTAAACAATTTCTAGATCTGGCCTATTTTTCTCTTGTTTCACCCTGAGTGGCAACTGGTTTCATAAAACTTGATTTCTTCAACTCTTCAATTTGTGACACTTTTTACATCTGAATCTGTGTTCCTCACATTTCATACAAAAGTGAGCTAGTTAAAAGGGTACCATTAAAATGCCAGATCTTTGGGAAACACACATCATGTCTCTTATTTTCTTAGATTGAAAAAAAAAAAAAAAAAAAGAAAGTTCAGTCCCTTGGAAATTTCTCAATTAGTGCCACAGGTGTAGAAAGAAAGTTTGACCCAGACAATAATAACTTGTAAGTGACCCAGTTCGAGAAGGACTGAGCAAGGGGCCACTACATAAAAGGTGTTATGACAGGGACCAGAGGGATTACAGGTAAAAGCAAGAGGCACAGTCCACCTGGAAAACTTGCCACATAGCTCAGGGTAAGGAGGGCATCCCCAAGGAGAAATAAGCAACTAATTATATTTCTAGACCGAGTTTGGCAATCCATGGAGCCCAAATGTTAGTTAGAATAATATTACTTGACATTTGGTGGCATTTACTGTTTTCAAAAGCCACTTTCACATTCATTATTAGACTTTATCCTCACGGTTATTATAACAGCCCTATCATGTGGAATCATTCCTGTCTTGAAGATGAAGGTGGCTGTCCCTGAACCTCTTTCAGAAGACTTTACGCTAACAAAATAAAACTGAAGCTACTGTGAAGGATCCCAGAGTGCATCCGCTGGGGGCCTACTTCACTTCGCAGGAATTCTCAGGGAGCTGAGGCCCACCTTTCATGCCACACACCAGCGTGGCCCCGGCCTTAGATTCCATTTAGGGTTTAGGAAGTGGTCTCTGAGAGATGGGCATATTAGGAGCAAAAAGGGGGCAATTGGGAGACAGAGACAAATGTGTGGAGAGTTGGCAGTGGGGCAATAAGTCCCATACGGTCTTGAAGGAAAACAGCTGCTCAGATGATCAGCTTTTCACCCTTAGAAAACATGATCCCCAGACTTCAGCTGGGCCTTGCAGATTCTAGAGGACAATTCAAAGGGAAAAGTATCTTGTGGGGCGGGGGTGGCAGGACAGGGAATAAGAAATATAGCAGCAGCAATGAAAGCTTGTGTGACATAACTTAGCACCAGTTTTACTTTCTCGTTTCCAAAGGAAAACAAATCGCACGTAGCATTTAGCTCCAGTTTCCAGATCTGGGGTAGCTGGAGAGAGACTGGGTGGCAGCTGGTCCCTGGCGAGGAGACCAAGTCCTTGAGCTAAAATCATACATTATCTTCAGCGCCAACAAATTGTTTCCTGAGAACCTAGGACGTGCCAGGGCGCTGTGCTAAGCCCTGGATACAGCACACTGGCTTCTGGAACGCGTTTCCTAAGCCTTAGCCAGAGCTAAGCACATGCTTCTCACCTCACGTAGGCTCTCCGGTGGGGAGTGGACTAAAGACGCCTTCCTTTGTGTACGCAGACCACACGGGCATACCATGTTCCACTGTGCTCCGCTTTATTGAGCCTCGCAGATACTGCGTTTTTCACAAATTGAAGGTAACACCAGCAAAAGGATTATGGCTCTCTGAAGCTCGGGTGATGGTTAGCATTTTTTAGCAATATCGTATTTTTAGACATAACGGTATTGCACACTTAATAGACTACATTACAGTGTGAATATAACTCTTACATGTACTGGGAAACCAAAAAGTTCATGAGACTCCCATTACTGGGATACTTGCTTTATTGCAGTGGTCTGGAACAGAACCCGCAATATCTCCGAGGTAGCCTGTATCCTCCTCCCCATGATCCTACAGTACTAGCGACAAATAGGCAGCGAGACCTCGATCATATTCTGAAGATGGGAGACCGTGAGGCTAGAAGCAGCTTGTTCAAGGTCATGAGTAATCCCAGGCCAGGCCAGGCCAGGCCACAATAAAGGATCACGCTGGTCTCCCAAAGACTCTGAATCTGGGGGCTTTCCTTCAGAACAGTGTGCTTTGGAGGTTCGCTGTGGTAGAAGGAGAGGAACCCAAGAGGGCCAGGCGAGAGACAGGAGCTGAGAGGAGCTTTGTGAAAGGGAGCGTGATTGTACAGACATGTTGCCAAGGGCAGTGAGATTGGCTGTTCACACTCTGGTGATGATGATCATGATCTTTATAATTGCTCACATTTTGTTTGAACATTGACTATACGCTAAGCCCTGGGTACAATATGGCCTAATAGTTAAGACACAAAGCCCTAACCACTGGGCACTTGGCATCTAATAAGTGATAAATATCAGCATTCAGTGTTAATATATAATTATCTCATTTATTCCTCACAACCACCTTATGAGGTAGGTACCATTGTTCCCTCTTTTAAGCTCTGAAAGGTGAGCTCAGAGCAGCAAAATTGGTGGTAGCCTGTGCCTCTAATCACCACGCTCCAAACATTTACTAAGGTCTTACTAATGTCTTCCATTCTGTTATGATTGATTTAGCCCAGGATTGACGTGAGAATAAGTCAGGAAAAGAATTTACATCAGAACAGAATGAAATTGAGGATGCATCCTCAGCGCCAGTCCCCAGGAAGTATTCTCATGTTTCAGCGAGAGTAGAAAGCTCTGGGCCTTCGAGTTCGCCATCAGTACCCCCAGCTTCCAGCATCGCAGGCATTTGCCAGTGCTTCTGCGCCATTCTTCAGAAGCCAAATGGCTTGATAAAGTCAAAAGAGCCCCGGAAAACAAGAACAAATGTTCCAAACCAGACCAACCTCTCAAGTCACAGAGAAGTTTTATTTTACTGTTAGCGCAAGTGGCTGACAAAAAGAAAGCTAAAAATTAAACTTTCAAGTTCTTCATGCAGGGTCTAGCTTAGGGGAGCTCCCCCTACAAAAGCGGGCTCATATTTCACTGCAAGAGTGAAATGAAACAGCAAGGAAATTCAGTTAGTTCATCTTGGACGAGAGGAAGGCGATATACAATTCCTCCATTCACCTGGTGGCTTGGGGTCCACAAGTTACACAAAATGTCTACTTCAGATATCTAAGTCCCCATTCAGAGCTCACCACCACTCTTATATTTATAACTGAGCAGTTGAAGTGGCTACTGGAAAAAAATCTAAACGCAATCTCTGCTGTTCAATCAGAATGCTACCTAACTTGCCTTTTCTGGTTGTTAAATGATAAAGCGCAATCTTCTACTAGTCAGAACACCAGGTTTGGACTCTGCTGATGAATAGAAATACTCAACAGGTTACTGCGTGTGTAGGAGTAGACATTACCGTGTCTCTTAATCCTGGCTATTTGATTAAGAAAATAAAAGAATTCAACCCAGTGTTAGCCTTTTGCATAGGATCAGCCTTCAAGAAAAATCAGAATGGAGCCAGCCTCATTTTCCTCAGGGACACTTCTTTTAACCTAGAGATCTTTCTTACCTGTCACTCTGCACCAAGAAAAAGGAAACACAAAGATGAAATGTGTTTAAAAAAAAAAAAAAGATCAAAGGGAAAAGCCAGGAAGGGGAGGTAGCAAGAAGAAATTCTGAACACAGCCCTGCTTCTGAGCCACTGACACCTTGATTCGTCATTCCTCTGACAACTTGTAGGTGAATTTCCATCATTACTCTCATTCCCTTTATCCCAGAGTTATAATAAGCAGGAACATTAACTGAGAGTGTTGATGTACCAGACACAAACATGGAGTGTAGTACCCACTCGACACACCTTGTCTTGATTCCCTCAACAGCTCTCTGAGATAGAAACTACATCCCCACTTTAAAGACAGAGAAAGCTGAGACACCAAGAGATTCAGAAACTTGTCCAAGAGCCCTTGACTCCCACAATGTAGTGCACCCCTCTTCCTACTTTGTTTTCCAGCCATGACTACTAAATTGTTGGTATCTATAGAATCGGTTCTGTTTCTTTGGAATATCACTAAAGCTGTGATTAGTTTGGGGGTGGGGTGGGGGGTGTGAAATACATTTATTCTAAGACGTGTACCTTGTTAGCAGGGAATCAGACCCTGCTTTTCCATGATCTCTGTTCATCCCACTTAACAGAGGATCACAGGAGGACCATGGCCACCGGTGGTCAGCTCGTAGATGTGTGGAGCCAAAGTGGATTTGGATTTAGTTCATTTCATTGTGTTTTTACATACAAGGGGTACAGGGGAGCTTGATGAGACATCCCACCCAGGGCAAAGTGACTTCAGAATATCAACATCCAAGTCCAGATGACTCAGTGAATGTGCTTGCAAGGGTTCACCATATCTATTCTCCAAGATTTCCTGAAGATGGGGGATTTGACAGATAATAACAGGTTCCCTAAGGAGTTTGGGAGTTGTTTGGAAAAGATGAGTTAATGACTCCCTCCAAGCATGAAAAAAGTCACCACTGGTATTCCAGTTTGGGGAAATAACTTCAGCTCACTTGAGTGGATGGTGCTAAGATGGTCAAGGGACACAAGAATGTCTCCCAGCCAACATGGGCTCTGTCACCGTCAGCCTGAGCTACCCCTTTCCATACCTGGGCATCCTGGATAAGCCCACGTGGATGTTTAAAAGCCCGCCCATTAGCATTGTTGGAAGAAAAAAGCAAAGCAGGCACTTTTTATCCGAGAGCCAGTTACTGCAGCTCCCTCCATAGGACTTGCCTCAGGGGAGAGGAGGTAGTTACAAGGCACATCGTGCTCCCTCCGCCATTGTCAGGACTGGCTTGCTTTCCTGCCTCCCTGCATGCGGCCCTGTAGGCTCCTGGTGTTTAAGAGGCATCCTGAACTGTCGGGACAAGGGCAATGGTCTGAGATCCAAAAGCTGGTGTTCTATATTTCACTCTGTCAGCAATTTCAGCTTTATCCTTGGCTCTGTCCTCTTCTTAACCCCCATAATCGGCCAACCAACTTGAATTCTAGTTCCTCCACATGGTCACCATCTCTTGCTTATATCACTATGACGGGTCCCTACTCTCGCTGCCTCCATTTTGGTCCCTCCTCTAATTCGTTTCCACCCTGTGCCAGAGGAATCATGGTAAATGCAACTGTGACTATGTCTCTTCCTTGTTTAAAATCCTAAGCACGGCATACAAGGCTTTCCGTAATCTCTAGCAAGCTCTCCAGCCTCATCTCCCACCATTTCTGCACTGATTCGTTTACAGTTGCCTACATACTCATGTATCACAGGAATTCATTTTTTGATGAAAGGAAGAATCTGTAGCTATTTCAACTGCTGAAAGCTAATCGAGCCCCATATTGGATGTGCTCCAGCTCTCTTGCTCTCTGCCAAAATGGACAGGAATGTGGATCCAGAGAAAATCAGAATGAAGACATAGATATCTGCATCATCACCCTGGGACATTCCTACATCATCTTGGGACAACGAAAGGAATCCCAAGAAGAAGGGATATGACTGGCTAAAAAAAAAAAATAAAAAATAAAAAATAAAAAAATCATACAAGATCATTAAGTATTATTAGTGCCTAAGCAGTGATTCGTTTTATATTTAATTTCTAGTGCTCAGCAGAACATCCAGTACAAAGTGATGCTCAGTGTACTGGGTTGGTTAGTGTTCCCCGAAATTCATGTCCTTCCCAGAACATCAGAACCTGATCTTATTTGGAAATAGGGTCAGATGTAGTTAATATAGTTAAGATGAGGTCATACTGGAGTAAGGTAGACCTTTGATCCAACATGACTGTTGTCCTAATTTTTAAAAAGGAAGAAAGACACACAGGGAGGATGCCATGTGATGACAGAGGTGGAGATTGGAGTTACATGTCTAAAAGGCAAAAAACACCAAGGATTGCTGGCAACCACCAGAAACTAGACGAGGCAAGAAAGTTTCCTCCCTGGAGCCTTCAGAGAGAGCATGTCTTGTTGACATCGTATTTCCGACTTAGAGCCTCCAGAACTGCGAGAGAATACATTTCTGATGTTTTAAGCCACCTAGTGCATGGTAATCTGATAAAGCAGGCGTAGGAAAGTAGTACCCTCAGAGATTGCCTGTTGGATAAATAAATAAAAAGAATGAATGGAACACATGTGGAAAATTATTTGGAGCCAACTAAAGTATTAGTTAGGAACCTTAGAAATATGATTTATAGGTTATCAGCCAAAATCTACTTCTCCTGCCCCATGACCCCATAACTAGATTAGAGATGAATATATAGAGTTGGAACTCTAAATACTAGCTTTGCTATAGACTGGCTATAATACCTCACTACAGCTGGAGAACAAAACTAAGAACCCAGAGGTTCTTTTCAAGAAATCATAAATCCTTTTGGAAATCTGATAGAACGGTGGATTCAGTTCCCAGAAATAATGAAAGTCTGGTCATATACACTCAAGATTGCAGACAATTTCCTCCTACCTCCCCAAAACCATTGAACCAAGATTAAGAGCTCCTCAATTAGAAGATACAGGTAGAATATTTAGGATTTTTCACCAATTCTTTGGACACAACTAAATACAGAAAAGGGTAACAGAATTGTTTCTCCTCTTTAAATGAGGCCATGTCAAGCCATGGGGCCCCCATCATTTGGAATGGATTTCAATCGCTCATCTCAGAATGACGATGGACTATAAGAGAACAACCTGGTCTGGAAATGTAGAGACCTGAATTCCAAATCCAGCTTTGCCATTTAATTCTTTTGTTCTTTTTCTCTTCTATTCAACCTCAGCCCCAGTAAAAATGTGGATGCTTTTAGGGTCAGAGGACAGGTTAATGAGATAATGCTGGTAAAGCACTTTGCCCCCCAGGAAAAGGTCCCTATGTAAACACGAGATATTATTAGACATTATCAAACTTCAGCCCAGCCAGCAGTGGCCCAGCCAGAGGTGAGTTCTCTTCCTTATCTACTGTTTGGCCGAATTGGGCTTTTTCTCTAAGGCAAAGAGTGTGGGAGGTCTCCTGTTGACTGGTGTTGGGGACTCTCTGATAAGTGGGCCCTGTCATCTCCCTTTGAGCAGTGCAAACAGATCCTTTGACCACATTTGATTAAAGGCTCCCTTCTTTACTAGCAGCGAACCCAAATCTCCCTGTGCATACATGTTAAAGCAATAATCTTTAGGGAATTCCTCCTTTCCCATGCGCATAACGTCAATGTGAGCTATTCAGATTTGTTGATAGAAAAATAAATCTTATTTCATGTTTGGTGGTTGTGATTTTTTTATTATCTCTTTGGATTACACAGAATTTTCCCCTTTACTTCTGCTGTTCTTGGCCAATTTGAAAAAAAGAAGAAAATACATTGGCTTCAGGGACATTGGTTTTAGAACTTACTAAAAGCAGCAAGAAGAAAAGAGTAATTTCTACAATTACTAAATTGTAATCAAACTTAAATGCTTCAAACTAACATTCTCTGTTCTCCCCACCACCCCCCCCAAAAAAAAGAAAGAAAAAAAAAGGCCAAAAAAGCATGAGGGAAGGAGTTTCTTGAGTTCTATGGGAATTTGTGTGGTATGTGTGTTTTTTTATTATTATTTCAAGGGAGCTTTTTCATCATCAGAATTGACAAGGGCAGCGAACTGAGAGAAACCTAAAATGACAGCAGTAATTTTCATCAACATGAGGATAACATAGAATCTTAACTCAGAGCCCTAAGAAGTTTCACTACAAAGGAAAAAGAGTTCACCCACAATTACCCAGTCCTCATGCACACATACTAAGGGTACCAGACTTACATTAGTCAGTGCTCTCAGCATTTGGTCAAACTAAGTTTCAACAAATTTCATCAGTTGTACTTTTCAACTAGCAGGATGATTTTTTTAAAGAGATTGTTAAATCCTAATCAAGCAGAGTATAAAAAATCTTCTCTCCTTCCATCCTTTCCCCCTTCCTATTATGTACCAGACACTGCTAAGTAAATGTGAATGACACATTCTATTATCTATAAGGTCAGTATTTAAACCACTGGGATTGCAGATCTCACAACTTTGTGATGGACAGAGATGTGCCTTGGGGAGATAAAATTGTATTTACTGTAGGAGAGAGAGACAGGGAAAGTGAAGGAGCAGGAGAAAGATAATTGATAAGAATGAGTGCCCTTGGAGAGTCTATTTCAGACAAGTTTGAAAGTTGTAGTTATGATCAACTGCTACCATTCTCACCACTTTACTTCCTCCCCTTTCCTCCCGTGGATCAAACATTTAACAATTATTCAGAACCACCTTAGGTGACCACCACCCCAACCTATGATATCTGACCTATGTGTTTGTACCTGAGATACATGTATTCATATCACAGGCTACATTTTGAAGGTGTGGCATTCTCCTACCTCTTTTCCTCTCTGAATGTGTCCTAGGAACATTCATGCCTCGTTAAAAAGCAGGAAGGATAAATGAAAGAGAATCCCAGTAGGTTTTAGGAAAAAAAATATGCATTAACGTTATTTAAATATATATTTAACGTTTACTAAAAATAACTTGGATTGCAGGAGAAAATTAATTAGACAGAAAGCTTCTACTCAGAATTATGCTATCTGATTGTGTAATTAGACCTGGCTTTTAGGCCATCTTAACAAGTTTAGTTGAAAAGGAAGAGAGATCATTGTTTATTGGAATGGCAATAATTTGGGTTTCTTTAATTGACTCCTGGTGTGAATACGTTGATGCCTGCTGTTCTCTAAGAGGCAGCCTGGAAAGTTTCCAGGAAAAGTTCACATTCCAGGGACAGTGCTGGAATCTACTTTCCATTGCAACCCAAGTCTGCCATTGGGGCTTGAGTCTGTTCCAGCAAAATGCCAGCTTTCAAAGGCAGCCTCAGCTGGCAGCAGACACCACAGCTGCACCAGGGGCTGGATGAGGAGCCCAGCTTTGAGCTTGGCCATCAAGATAATGGAGGGCACTTCCAAAATCTTACCTTCACCGTGCCCTAAAGCAATAAGTTCACCAAAGGCCCTGGCTTCAGAAGCCAACAGGGAGGACTTGGAGATAGCATTAACATTCTGACATGAAGTCACCCCAAAAAGAGCTGCAATGAAGGGGAAGTGGGGAGTGCTGGAGCTTTCTCTTCCCAGTGCTTCCAAATGTCCAAAAGCAGTGTTGCCAATTGCTTGCTAAAAATTAGTACATTCCATGGGAATTTAATAAGGGGCAAAATAAAGATAATCCATAACCCACTTAAAAGCAGAGACACGTTTTGCAGGCCCTCACTACTCTAAGCTCTAAATTAAAAATATCTAATTTTCTTTATAGGGAGTTTAGGTAAGAAGGAAGATAGAGACTGGGGGTCCTGAAAGAAGAAGTGGGGATTTCAAAGCATGGTTTGATCCTGAAGGCCTAACAGATGGCCAACTCTTTACACATAATCATTGCAGCAACCCTCCTTCCTGCCTCTGGGAACATCCAGCATGCACACAGTGGCCATGGACTCTACCAGGTTGGTCGAACATGGACTAGCCACAGTCCTTCCCTGACCTAGTCCCCCTGAACACAACTGATTGTTGGGAGGGTGGGTGTCTGACCCAAGCGGGACCAAGTTGAGCTTTCCGCTGGGAATTGGAACGGGAATTCGGTGCCTGCGCTGTAGGATGTAAGTCCAGGAGCCTTGGTGGCTAGCTGATGGGCCTCAGAAATGAGAGGCAGCAAAAACATCTTAATGCCTTTAAGTCTCTGATTATGCTTGTTCTAAGATGCAGCTCAATATCATCATAATAATAGTTAACCATTTAAAAACACACACAAATAAACTCTGTTTAAAGAAATAATTAGCATAATAAGGAAAAACTAGGACATCTTTCTAATCATCCTCTAGGTCTGCTTTCTTTTCCCCTCTGGACTTTCCTATGAGCACTTCTTACTGCCTGAAATATCTCTTCTCCGGAGAATAACTTATAGTGCCAACTTCTAAAGCATGGTGGTAGCTGGGGGAAGGATGGGAAATAAAGCAAATGAAACAGTAGATTGGGAATATGTTGAGGACACTTACCTGGCACCTCCACAAGCATTGGGTGTCCATATGGGTCCTCCAAGAAGCAGACATCAAGACAGGAGAGATTTATTAGGAAAAACACATTTTTCCCGTGAGGGGAAATGAGAAGGGAGCCAGAACTGTCCAACGAGGGACAGGTCTGACCATGTGAAGGAGAGGGGGAAGGCAGGAAGTTTAGATGGAATTATCTTAGACTCTTGTGCAGTTCTAAAAATGTTTGGCAAGAATGCTAGGGAGGCTAGGGAGTCCTTGAGCAAAAGTCACCCACCAGAGGAGTCCTACATCTGCCGTGTCTCTCAAGAACAAGCCTGCCCCGCCCTAGCTGGTTTGGCTCAGTGGATAGAGCATTGGCCTGGGGACTGAAGGACTCCAGCTTTGATTCTGGTCAAGGGCACATGCCTGGGTTGTGGTCTCGATCCCCAGTAAGGGGTGTGCAGGAGGCAGCCGATCAATAATTCTCTCTCATCATTGATGTTTCTATCTCTCCCTTCCTGAAATCAATAAAAATATATTTTAGCCGAAACCGGTTTGGCTCAGTGGATAGAGCGTCGGCCTGTGGACTGAAGGGTCCCGGGTTCAATTCCGGTCAAGGGCATGTGCCTTGGTTGCGGGCACATCCTCAGTGGGAGGTGTGCAGGAGGCAGCTGATCGATGTTTCTCTCTCATCGATGTTTCTAGCTCTCTATCCCTCTCCCTTCCTCTCTGTGAAATATTAATAAAATATATTTAAAAATATATATATATATATTTTAAAAAAAGAAGAAGAAGAAGGAATAAAAAAAGATCAAGCCTGTGGGAAGCGCGGCCTCAGGGCAAACGTGGGGATGGATTTCAGAATGTGCAACTGGGACCCTCAGTCGACTATGCTCCTGGCAGCTGGAGATCTGAGAGGTGCTTTTTCATGACCACCACGGTACCTATTTCTTCAACGTCCACTTGACTGCCACCTGCTCCTCTGCCCTGATTTATACAAGCGGAACTACTCTGTCCCTCTGGATTCCCATAGCATTTTCCATCCCTCTCTTAACACAACTTCATACTTTTTATCTTGTAGTACTTTCTTTTCTTTTTTTTTTTTTAATATATTTTATTGATTTTTTACAGAGAGGAAGGGAGAGGGATAGAGAGCTAGAAACATCGATGAGAGAGAAACATCGATCAGCTGCCTCCTGCACACCTCCCACTGGGGATGTGCCCGCGACCAAGGTACATGCCCTTGACCGGAATCGAACCCGGGACCCTTGAGTCCGCAGGCTGACGCTCTATCCACAGAGCCAAACCGGTTTCGGCTTGTAGTACTTTCTTGTGATACCTTCTACTTTGTACTGTGTGTGTACATGCAGCACCCCCAGATACTGCTGAGCCTGGTGAGACTCTATTCTGCAAGGGGTGTGGGGGAGGGGGAGGCTGTTGGTCTTCCTTGCTCACTCAGGGCAATGGGAATCTTGACTTGGATACTCAGAGTTTATCTCGTTTAGATATCTGCTGTACTCCCTTTCTTCCCAGGCTCTTATTTGTTCACGTCTCAACACTTCTAAAATTGGGGTGCCACTTATAACTTACGTCAAAAGAAATCCGCCCCTGCTGGCAGGAGAGTAAGTTGAGACAGAGCTATTATCGGCTGCCCGTGGGAGAATTTAGCGAGGCACATTTACAAGAAGTGAAGCAAATATTTATTGCTGAAGGCAGGACTACACTTTCATGTTTTCTAGCAAAACAACAGCCAAGCACTTCAGAGAACACAGGAGGATTGCCAGACTACACAATGGGCACCATAATTACATACAATGGAAATGACAGCGATCTCAGGAGAAATGGCAGCATTTCTGAAGTTAAGGGAGGTTGATGTGATCAGCTCGTTCATTGCAAAGTCACCCTCAGGTGCCAAGTATCTTTCAGAACCTCCTGGATGACTTTCAAGAGAAGCTGTTTACCTCGTAGAGAGGGATCATTTAATTAAGGGTAGGATAAAAATGTGACTTCAACCAAACAGGAAACACAAATGACTAACAATTAGATGCCTCAGCCGACATTTGCTAAAAAGGTCAAAATCACCAGGCCAGGTGATAAAAATCAGAGAATCCCCATAATGCCATATACAACTGCCAATGGTCACAAATGATTCAGAAGCACCCATAGGCTGAATTTGAAAGAGGTTTATTCTCCAATATTGAATAAAGTACTGAAAAAAGGAATATGTGTATAAATCTTATGTTTGTGTTCCTTTTAATAATGTTTTCCCCTTAAAATCTGTTATTAAATAATCAGTGTAAAGTATATGGCATCTTAGATTTGAGGAACTAGGGTTTCTATAATAATAAGTGGTTAATGAAATGACGTTATGTTGATACCAAAGGGAATGATTAAACCCACACCCTATAATGAGAATTCTGTTCCGTTTATAACATGGCGTTGGCAAAGCTCAAAATACGTATCACAATTCACTCGCCCTCACCTATGGGTGGCATAACTACTCAGCCATGAAACTCTTTTTTGCTGGGCCAGGACTTTGCAGAATTATTCTCAATCGTGTGTTCTAAGCAGCCTCTACCAACTGGACTGGATTTAGCACATAATGGAAAACCTATTTGCACTCACTATGTTATGTTTTATACGGAATTATTTCCAAGGCGTATACAGGGGGTTCTAATACCAGTCTCCTCTTTCTCCACCTAAAGAATTAATGAAAACTCCTAACAGTGACACCAAAGGAACCATTTGAGGATCTATTTGGAGTCTTTCTGTAGGTCCTCCAGACCTGGTGCTCCATATTGCTTTGGGTCACCCACCTTGTTACCAACCACAAAAAGTTCTGTTTTTGTTTACATGTTTATTTACTCTATATACAGCCGTTAAGTACCAAGCATCTCTCAATTGATGTTTTTAAAGATTTTCTTCCTTAAAATATGCCCTACAAATGCTTGCTGTCTGTTCTGCTAACTAATAAAAATGGCGGTGTGGTAGCCCTGTAGCTCAGTGGTTGAGCATTGACCTATGAACCAGGAGGTCACGGTTCCATTCCCGGTAAGGGCACATGCCCAGGTGTGGGCTTGATCCCCAGTGTGGGGCCTGCAGGAGGCAGCCGATCAAGGGTTCTCTCTCGAGGAGGATCCAAGATGGCAGCGTAGGTAAACACCTAAACTGCTGCCTCGCACAACAATTTCAAAACTACAGCTAAAAGACAAAAAGTCTATCACCCAGAACCACGGGAAAGCTGGCTGAGTGGAAGTTCTACAACTAGAAGGAAAAAGAGCATTGAGACGTGCACAAGTGCTGAAAAGCTGAGGTACAGAGGCGCGTGTATAGGGCTGGCAGCGGGCGACTGGGAGTGCTGCTTTTTTCAACCCGAAGGGAGATAAGCTCCCGATTACTCCGAACTCCAGTTTCCGGGGAGACGCGGGGGACCCAAACTCCTACGAGGAGAAGCTGGACTGTCTGCCATTGGGTCGGAAAGTGAGAGTGGCTTGCTTGCAGGGCTACGCGCAGGAATAATTGTTTACTGTGCTGGGGCGCGGGACACAGGGACGTGGTCGGAGACACAGAGCCGGCTAACTGGCAGCCATCGCTGTTTTCCATGCCCTAGGCTAGTGACACCCTGAGACCCCGCCCCGCACAATCTACAAACCCACCCAAGCTCCAAGCAGTGGCTTTAGCATATGAATGGCCTGCCCTATAGCAGCTTAACCTAGCAAACTTGCAGCCCGGGTCAGACAGCTCCAAAACCTCCAAACCCCAAGCAAAGAGGAGAAAACTGTAGTTCTCACTGTAGCTTCTGCTGGGTGGCCTCAGACAGTAGCTGACCTGCACCCCATTGGAGATCCAGAAGCCAGTGTACCTAGTGGTCAGTGTGAGACACCAGATTTCAGCTCCTCACATCCATAAGTGACACATTCAAGAGGCAGACTCAGTGAGCACCAAAGCCCCACTGAAACAAGTCCTGCACCATAAGCGTGTCTCCAGCGCAGCAGTTCTTCCATTATAGACACAGCGGGTCCTCACAGCCAATTGGCCTGGAGGTCAATTCCTCCCAGTGTACCAACAGCAATCAAGGCTTAACTACACTAAGACTTTGCACTCAGCCCACAAGGGGTTGTACCAAGAGCGTCCACCTCAGGTGATTGGGGAGGCTGAGCTACTGGCCCCTATAGTCACCTACCACACAAAGCCACTCCATCAACACAGGGAAGCAGCCAAAATGCAGAGACAAAGAAACATGTCACGAAAGAAAGAAATGGAGGAAAGCAAACTACTGGACGACATAGAGTTCAGAACCACATTTATAAGGTTACTCAAGAATCTTCTAAAAACCGCTGAGGAATTTAGTGAGACCTTTAAGGATCTTAATGAGAATGCCAAAAAAATGGAAAAGGACTAGTCAGAAATTAAGCATACACTGTCTGAAATAAAGAATATACAGAAATTCAACTGTAGATCAAAGGACCCCAAGAATCAAAACAAAGATCTGAAATATGAGGAAACAAAAAACACCCAACCAGAAAAACAAAAAGAAAAAGGAATCCAAAAATATGAAGATAGTGTAAGGAGCCTCTGGGACAACTTTAAGCGTACCAACATCCAAATTTTTGGGGTGCCAGAAGAAGAGAGAGAGCAAGATATTGAAAACCTATTAGAGGAAATAATGACAGAAAACTTTCCCTACCTGGTGAAAGAAATAGACTTACAAGTCCAGGAAGCGCACAGAACCCCAAACAAGAGGAATCCAAAGAGGACCACACCAAGACACATCATAATTAAAATGCCAAGGGCAAAAAACAAAGAGAGAATCTTGAAAGCAGCAAGAGAAAAACGGTTAGTTACCTACAAAGGAGTACCCATACGACTGTCAGCTGATTTCTCAACAGAAACTATGCAGGCCAGAAGGGAGTGGCAAGAAATATTCAAAGTGATGAACAGCAAGAACCTACAACCAAGATTACTCTACCCAGCAAAGCTATCATTCAGAGTTGAAGGTCAGATAAAGAGCTTCACAGACAAGAAAAAGCTAAAGGAGTTCATCACCACCAAACCAGGATTACATGAAATGCTGAAGGGTATTCTTTAAGAAGAGGAAGAAGAAGAAAAAGGTAAAGATAAAAATTATGAACAACAAAATGACATCAAATACATACCTACCAACAAGTGAATCTAAAAATCAAGTGAATAAAAAACCTGAAGAACAGAATGGACTGGTGAATATAATAGAATCAGGGACATAGAAAGGGAGTGGACTAACAATTCTCATGGGGAAGGGGGTGTGAGTGGTGCAGGAAGAGATTGGACAAAAATCTTACACCTATGGATGAAGACAGTGGCGGAGGGTAAGGGCATGGGTTGGGGTGGGGTGGGGAATCAGGTGGAGGGGAGCTATGGGGGGGAAAAAAGAGAAACACCTGTAATAATCTGAACAATAAAGATTTATTAAAAACAAAACAAAACAAAACAAAAACTATTTGATTGAGACCCATCTTGCACAGGCTCAAGGGAGAGAGAATGCTTCCACCACACTGGGCTACGATCTATTGTAACTCCCAGATCTGAGGAAGAAATAAGAGAATTTTGTTTTTATAAATGTTACCTCCTCCTCGTCACCATTCCCAAGAACCTCTGACTTTCAAGGAATTCCTCAGCCTAAAAAATAATCAGAGAGAGCTTCCATCTGCTGCATCTGTGGTTCTCCAATGCCGGGGGGCCCTACTTCGAATATATTAATCAGAATCTGTGGGTGTGGGGCCCAGGCACATCTCTCCTGGCCCTTGAGACAATCCCATGTGATATATATATATATATATATATATATATATATATATATATATATATATTATTGATTTCAGAGATAAGGGAGAGGGAAAGAGAGATAGAAACATCAATGATGAGAGAGAACCATTGATCAGCTGCCTCCTGCACGCCCCGTACTGGGATTGAGCCCACAACCCAGGCATATGCCTTCGACTAGAATCGAACCCGGGACCCTTCAGTCCGCAGGCTGATGTTCTATCCACTAAGCCAAACCGGCTAAGGCAAGAGGCACTATCCCTATTTTTCAGAGGAGGGAACTGAGGCTCAGAGGATAAGCATTTTCTCATTACACATCTCATAAGAAATAGAACCAGCCCGGTCCCCAGATAGTTCTCAAATGTATGTTGTTTTTGTTAAGTGCCCTCCATAACATATTTTAACATGATGTGAGGTAGTACCACCAAGAACCCTTCTGGTGCTAAACTGCGGACAGGCTGGTAGATCACACACAGAGAGCTATTCATACATGTGCCCCACACAGGAGAGGCCCTTCGCTTGCCCCAGCAGAGCAACCACAAACCCTAACTGTCGCTGAATTGTCAACTGTCCCGCTACATTTCAACACTCTGACCAGGATGGTTGTGGGGTTTTTTTTGTTTGTTTATTTTTTGTTGTTTTTTTGAGGAACCAGAAGGTTAGGGCAGCACAAGTATTAGGGTGGATAGCCAGGACACAAGTCAACATCTTTTCTAAATATTACTATGAATTCTGAATACTTTTAGTTCCTGAATAACACTATCTGTTTAGATTTCGGTGAGTAAACATGCCTGAGACAAAATTTGACTTGAAAAGAGATAAAATGGAGGAAATAGGTTGATAGAGTGAACCAGAAGTGAGAACCGCTTGCCTCCTTCCTTGCCTCTGTTCTGTTGCTTTCACGTTATTGATTCCCTAGACCCGTGGTCGGCAAACTGCGGCTCGCGAGCCACATGCAGCTCTTTGGCCCCTTGAGTGTGGCTCTTCCACAAAATACCACGGCCTGGGTGAATCTATTTTGAAGAAGTTTAAGTTTAAAAAATGTGGCTCTCCAAAGAAATTTCAATCGTTGTACTGTTGATATTTGGCTCCGTTGACTAATGAGTTTGCCGACCACTGCCCTAGACAAAACAAGAAAACTCAAAGGGATTCTCAGTAAAACTAAAGCATTCTCCTAAAAATGCCCACTTTGGTTACAGAATCTCATTTTCCCCAAAAGCTGCGTGAAGACTACTTTTCGCTGCTCTTCTGAGCAAATCTGGAGCTGCCCAGACTCCGTGGGGCAGGTGGAGCAGCTGCGGGCCTCCCCAAGTCCTAGTGGAGGCAGACGACTCTCCCCAGCTTGCGGCTGACCCGGGACAAGCCGTCCACCATATGGATTTCCTTGTCGGAACTCCCTCCGCTCAGCGACGCCCCTTGTCAGAGCACAGAGCCCGCACTTCTAGCACAGATCGGCCCAGGAAATAGCTCGTCATGAATCACAGAGGCTCACGGGTTTCTGCCGAACAAAGCACTCGGGCTCCCTCCGGGAAACTTCTTGGCCCAGCCTCTGTCTGCCCCGCTGGAAAAGCAGGTAATTTCCAAGCGGGCCTGTAGAACTCCAGGGCGAGGATGGCGGCAAGGCAGGTGTGTCCAGCCAGTCCACTGCTGTACCTTCTCACAGCCACAGATGCTGCTTTTCCTACCAGCTGCGACCTAAACCCGAGTTAAGATGGTGATTAGTGGTGGTGGTGGGTGTCTCAGTAGGAGCTTTCTGAAGAAGAAAAGGCTTTGATTGAGCCAATGAAAGCTGTTGCCAGGGAACCAGATGCCATGAACAGGCCCCTCCAGCAGCGTCAGAATACAAGCTGGGAGTGCTGGGCTGAGCATTAAGTGTACTTGGCAGCCGAGTCCGGCAAGGGCCGTTAACCCTTTGTGCACCTAACTATGTCTAGACAGTGAGTCAAGAGAAGGATTATCGTGAAATCTGAAAAGCTGACCTGCTATCAGCATCTCCCTTGGGAATGTACCATTTGACGGACCGCTCCCCAGACCACCTGCTGTCGAGTGGGTTGGTACCAGAGGTGGGCACGCACGAGGGCTGGCCAGGAGCATGAGGCTCTTCAGAGGGCACTGCTCACATCTGATCGCACTTGTGGTAACACTATTGATGCCTCTCCACGTGTGGTAGAGTTTTAGCTGGTCTTTCGGCCTCTGGAAAAGGGACTTGGCTGCCCCCAAGGTGGGTTGCTCTGTGAGATAAGAAGAAACTACTTCCATCCCTCCTTAAATGTATACTCCAGGGCCTCCTGGGGCCAGCCAGAGGTTGGCAGCCTTTGTTTCACTTTAGAGCTGTCGCCTGGGGGAGTGTGGGCACAGGCTGGCTCTCTGAGAAAAGGGGGAATGGGAAAAGCTGCAGGGATGTGCCTCCCGACCTGCCTCCCAAGGGATACGTCCCTCCCTCTTGCCTCACACCCCTCTCACCCTCATTTCTCCCCCATCAATCCCAAATCCAGGCTTCCTCTCTGGGCCCCATTCCTGCACCGTGGGGTTGGATAACAGGCAGGGAGGTTACCTGTGAGTTAGGGGCTCCTGGGTTCACAAGGTGAACTCTAGCAATTCATTTTACAGAAGAAGCAAGAATGTGTGATTTTTATTTCTTCTCCACTCTTACTGTCTCCCCACCATGAATTTAAACGCTTGCAATTACTATGAGCACTTCCACTAATAAAATGAAGCCCGGAGCAAAAGCATAATAAATAGTTTAGACTCCCAAAGCAAACGCTTCAGAAAGATCTAAAGTAAATAGATCTCCAGTCCCCTCCCTCCTGATGGAGGCAGGCCATTTGGTCATAATTTATTTTCGAGGAGAGGAAGGAAGCAGCGAGCCGTCAGGACACTTTCTCCCTTGCTATGATTCCAGAGTATTCTTTATTGCCGTTCGCCTTTTCTTTCAAACCTGACCTGGCCTCATGAGAAATGAGCCCTCGTCTCTGAACAAGCCAAGTAACTCGTCCTCCGAGAGTCTGGAAGCATCCAACGAGTTCAGAAGGCTGCATCTTCCACGCGAATTCTCTTGGTGCCCTTCCGGTCTTTGAAAATCGAGTTTTCATTAATCAGAGTCTTTAACCTGTGGCTCTACGCTTTGTACTATCAGCAAACTACCAGCTGCTAAAACAGGCTTTGACATAATTCTCTTCTTTCATGTATCTTATGCACTGGCTCCAAGATCAGTACACATTCCTCTGGGCATGTTAAAAAGAAAGCAACACGTCTGCATGCAGCTGTAATGTTACACGAAGGGCGCTATGGGACGTGCTAAGACTTACAGGATCTAGTCCTTACCTTCCAGAGACTTACAGTCCAGTTGGGAGTATAAAAGACAAGCCAATGGAAAGCATCTTAATAATGGAAGGGGGCCCTAACTGGTTTGGCTCAGTGGAGAGAGCATCAGCCTGCGGACTCAAGGGTCCCAGGTTCGATTCCGGTCAAGGGCATGTACCTTGGTTGCAGGCACATCCCCAGTGGGGGGTGTGCAGGAGGCAGCTGATGGATGTCTCTTTCTCATCGATGTTTCTAACTCTCTATCCCTCTCCCTTCCTCTCTGTAAAAATCAATAAAATATATATTTTTAAAAATAATAGAAGGGGATTATTATTAGGGTGCTGTGGTGGCTTCAGTCACAGCAGCTTGTCACTGCTGGGTATTAACCGTGATGCAGCGTCTTATGAATGGACTAGAGGCCTGGTGCACGAAATTCGTGCACAGGGGTGTGTGTGTCCCTCAGCCCAGCCTGCACCCTCTCCAATCTGGGACCCCTCGAGGGATGTCCGACTGCCCGTTTAGGCCCGATCCCACTGAGCCTCACAATCCAGGACTGCTGGCTCCCAACTGCTCGCCTGCATACCTTCCTGATTGCTCCTAACTGCTTCTACCTGCCAGCCTGATCACCCCCTAACCACCCCCCTGCCAGCCTGATCACCCCCTAACCACTCCCCTGCCAGCCTGATTGATGCCTAACTGCTCCCCTGCCAGCCTGTTTGCCCCTAACTGCTCTCCCCTGCAGGCCTGGGTCCCTCCTAACTGCCTTTCCCTGCAGGCCTGGTCGCCCCCAACTGCCCTCCCCTGCAGGCTTGATCGCCCCCAACTGCCCTCCCTTGCAGGCCTGGTCCCTCCCAACTGCCCTCCCCTGCTGGCCTGATCGCCCCCAACTGCCCTCCCTTTAAGGCCTGGTCCCTCCCAACTGCCCTCCCTTGCTGGCCATCTTGTGGTGGCCATCTTGTGTCCACATGGGGGCAGGATCTTTGACCACATGGGGGCAGCCATCTTGTGTGTTGGAGTGATGGTCAATCTGCATATTACTCTTTTATTAGCTAGGATAGAGGCCTGGTGCACGGGTGGGGGCCAGCTGGTTTGCCCTGAAGGATGTCCCGGATCAGGGTGGGGGTTCCCTTGGGGCGTGGGGCGGCCTGGGTGAGGGGCCTGTGGTAGTTTGCAGGCTGGCCACGCCCCCTGGTGACCCAAGCAGAGGCCCTGGTATCTGGGGTTTATTTATCTTCTACAATTGAAACTTTGTAGCCTGGAGTGGAGTCAAGCCTTTTGCTTGCTCCATGGCGGGCAGCCATTTTTTTTTTTGGATTTATGTATCTTCTATAATTGAAACTTTGTAGCCTGGAGTGGAGTCAAGCTTTCTGCTTGCTCCCTGGCGGCAGCCATTTTTTTGGGGGATTTATGTATCTTCTATAATTGAAACCTTGTAGCCTTATGCGGAGGCCTGGGCCGGCCAGGGTGTGTGGAAAGCTTGGCTTCCTTCATTGCCGCGGGCAACCCTAGCCTCCTGCTCTTTCCAGCTCTGTGGCTGCCGCCATTTCTGTTTGGGTTTATGTATCTTCTATCATTGAAACTTTGTAACCTTGAGTGGAGGCCTAGGCTGGCAAGGGCAGGCGGAAAGCTTGGCTTCCTCCATTGCCGGGGAAACCCAAGCCTCCCTCCTGCTCTCTGTGGCCGTAGCCATCTTGGTTGGGTTTATTTGCATATTCACTCTGATTGGCTGGTGGGCATGGCTGGTGGGCGTGGCTGGTGGGTGTAGCGGAGTGAGGGTTAATTTGCATATTACTCTTTTATTAGATAGGATGCTACTACTCTGTTGCAGAAGTGGGATGAACAGCAGGCTGGGATTCGGACCAAATTTGGACAAGGTCCCGTTTCACCTCTGGTTCGCTCAGGGGCTTGTGCAAATCATGATGCATCTCTGTGCACTGATTGTTCCTCTTGGGTAACAAGGACGGCACCGAGGACTCTTCTTGTAGACTTCCCTGCAGGTGGATGCAATTCCTAGAAAACACGTCCACACTGCCCTTTAAAAGTGGCTGAGAGCCCTAGCCAGTTTGGTTCAGTGGATAGAGCGTTGCCTGGGGACCAAAGGGTCCTGGGTTCAATTCTGGTCAAGGGCATGTACCTTGATTGCAGGCTCCTCCCTGGCCCGGGCCCTGGTCGGGGCTCGAGCAGGTGGCAACCAATCGATGTGCTTCTCTCACGTTGATGTTTCTGTCTTTCCCTCTCTCTTCTATTCTCCTAAAAATCAATGGAAAAATATCCTCGGGTGAGAAATAAATAAATAAATAAATAAATAAATAAATAAATAAATAATAAAAGGGGCTGGGAATCCTGACACTATCCCATAAGCCACTTCCCCAGAGGAGCATCCATTGACCTCAAGCACTTTGGAGCAAGGGACAAATCCCTGGATGCAGTGTGGACGTGGCCAAAGGAACATCTCTTTCCTTTGTTTCATGTGGTTCCTATTTATTCAGAGCGCCATGGCTATTCATGATGCTTTACAAGGGATAACAACAAAGTCTCCACCCTACAGGATTTACAGCGCAATTTAAACAGACATGCATGCGCGGGCTGACAGGTCAGGCATGCCAGGAGATGGGGGTGGTGTTATATAACATGGGTGTGGAGGGTTTCTTCTTGAGTTATAAATACTTTCCAGTTACAGGGGCCTTTCATCTGGGATCCCCAAGCACTTTAGAATAGCAATAATCTCGATTGCTTTCTAAATGCACTTTCCATAAACTGCTGTGGGGACCGAGTAAATGCTTTTAAATGTCTATTAATTGATCTGTACATCTGTTCATTGTCCATATTAACCAGTGTGGATGTAAACATGACAGTTTAGGGGAGGCCCGTGATGGGCTATGGTCTGGCTGCTCATATATTACCCTAGAGGCCTGGTAGCCTTGCCACAGTGTTTGGGGCAGGGGGAAGTGGGGAGATGAGCACCTGAGTATTGTCCCAGGTGAGATGTTCACTCAACTTAGACTCAGAAAGGTCACTTCCTAGGGCTGGGTTCACCATGTATGGGTGAATTCACATTTCCAAATCAGGTGGTCTCAGAGAATGAATTTCCCCTGGAGATACTGGGAGAAATTCTTTTCCAGACTAAATAATATCCCATTAGCCCTAGCCAGTTTGGCTCAGTGGATAGAGCATTGGTCTGAGCACTGAAGGGTCCTAGGTTCAATTCTGGTCCAAGGCATATGCCCAGGTTGCAGGCTTGATCCTCAGTGTGGGGCATGCAAGAGGCACTGGATCAATAATTCTCTCTCATCATTGATGTTTCTATCTCTCTCGCTCCCTCTCTGAAATTAATAAAAAATATAAAATAATAATAATATTCAATTGTTTGTGTACATTGCATTTCATTCATGCATTCATCTGTTGTTGGACACCTGGATTGTTTTCACATGTGGGCTATTGTGAAGAATGCTGCTCTAAACATAGGTGTTCAAATATCTCTTTGAATCCCTGATTTCACTGCTTTTGGATTATATACCTAGAAGTGGAATTGTGAAGTGAAATTGCTGGATCATATAATAATTCTACGTTTGATTTTTTAAATGTGTTTTTATTGATTTTTCAGGGTGAGAGGGAGAGCGAGAGAGAAACATTGATGTGAGAAGCATTGATCAGTTGCCTCCCATCCGAGACCAAACCCCCAACCTGACTGGGAATGGAACGGCGACCTTTGAGTGCACAGGATGATGCTCAACCAACTGAGCCACCCCAGCCAGGCCTGTTTAACTTTTTGAGGACTTCCATACTATTTGTTTTTCATAGCAGTTACACCATTTTACATTCCCACCAACAGTGCACAAGGGTCCCAATTTCTCCCTGTCCTCACCAACACTTGTTCTTTTCTGTTGTTGGTTTTTTGGGTGTTTTCCTTTTGTGGGGGGGGGGGGGAGGGGTGTTTTTTTCCATAATAGCCATCCTAATGGATATTGAAATTGTATTTATTGTGGTTTTGACTAAATTCCACAATAAAGTTTTGAGCCTCTACATCCACTGTCTTGATTCCCGATGAGAAACCCAACCTAATTATACAGCATGACCTCCATTTCTTCCTCAGGAGGCTTGAGCCTGCGTCCTGGGAAAAGCTGAGCCACAGAGGGAGATCTAAAAGGTAACGGGGCCTGCGGCCTCTTAGACGTTTTCGTGCAGGTCAGCGGGGAACACTCCCACAGGCTGCCACGGAGGTTCAGCTGACAGATGACAGGCCAGAGCAGGGCCATAGATCACAGCAAAGGCATCTTTTTGTTCCCTGCCACTCCCGCCCCCGCCTCCTGTCCTCACAGTGTCAGCATCAAGGAGAGCTAAGCAGCCTAGGCCATAGCAGTGTCTCTCACAACGGATGCTACTGGCATTCAGAGTGGGACGATTCTCCGTTACGTGGGGCAGTCTCACACACCACAGAGCCTCAGCATCCCAGGCCCCTGCCTGCTCAATGCCAATATTGGCCTCCAGCCATTGTGGCCACCCAATGCCCCCCAGCTGTACCTCCCACGCAGCCCCTCTCTGGAGATGGCCTTCACCTAGGCGGTAAGCAGGTATGCAAAGCTCTCTGGAGAGTCCCAGTACCTCACACTCACTCGTGCAAAGCAGCCGCTACAGAAGGGGCCTCGTGTCCAGTGGGAGAGGTGCTGCAGCTCAGCCAAGGAAAACTTCACAGGCCGCTTTAGGCGACTCCTGTGAACGTTCATGGTGGGATGGCAGTGAAAGGCTCTCGCATCGGGAGAAGGAAGAAGACACTCAAAAACAAGAGGATTGCTGTGATAACAGGAAAAAGATCTCAGCATGCCCTCCCCGCTCCCCCAGTCAGGACTGGAAATCTGAGCCTGGCCCCTTCAATGCCCGTTTGACCCTCCCTCTCCCGGTGTGTGAACACTGCCCTGGGCAGTCTCCGCCTTGCCTGGGCTGGCTTAAGGGACTGCCTTTCCCTGTGCTGCCATAGCAACCGGGAAACAACCTCCACTGCCGTGAGAAGGATGGTGGTGTGGCCGGATCTGTAGGTGCGCCGGTAACAGAGCAACCGGACCAGGAACAACGAGGGCACAGGCAAAGGGGAGAGAGAGGTTGCCCGGAGAGTAGACAATCCGGGGCTTGAGGAGTTTGGGTTTGCAATTTATTTTTTCTCCCGACAAAGACACACACTGTCTAAACTGTGTGGCCGGTTGTTCCTAAGAAGCTGCTGTATGAGGGGGAAATGCACTTAATAAAAGGCCCAGTGTTTGTGGTCTTCTCGGGCGCCCTGCTGCGCTCAGGAAATCTTGAGGTGTGACCAGTTTTCAGCCTTCAAACCCAAGATGAACTGCCCTTGAGAAGGGTGGTCAGAGGGAAAACATGCTCCCGCTCTCTCCCCTGAGCCGGGGACATGGCAAGTGGGTCCAGAACAAACAGAAGGTAGAAGTCTATTTTGAACCAGAGGTGAGTTTTACAGCGGAATCAGGGCATATTTGGGGCGGGGGGGCGGGGGGAGCTGCGGGAGGAATGCTCTCTTTTTCCATCTGGAGCTGAGCCGTGCATATTTGCGTTTGTTTGGTTGGTGAGGTGGTGGGGGTCAGTGGCAGATCTTCCCTGCTTGGTGAAACTCAAGAAAATAAGGTGGTTTTCCTGACACCCCGAGGTTGCCCCGGGGACCCCCTTGCTTCCTCCTGCACACCGACCTACAGCTTCGTTTGCTTTAGGCTGATGGAGATTCCAGATTGTCTAGAATTCAGATGGTTTGGTTCAAGACCAGAATCTCCACCTGGGTTCTAGGCAAGCTGATGGCTCTCTGGTCTTTAGAGTTGTGCTCTGTGGCCGGAAGGCTGTGTGTGTTCTTGTCCTTTCAATGGCTTCCTTGAACTTTCTGGAATTCAACCCACAGGACTCATATTTAATACAGGCCAAAAAATTTTTTTTCATTTTAAAGTGGTGGCAAAATTCCCTTGTTGTACTGCAATTTTACTTCGTTGAATTCTGCCAAGAATAAAAAATCCATTGGAGGTATTTTGAAAAAGTTTGGCTCATACAGAGATTTCCATTGTCACGATATCTGACCTTTGCTGTATTAAAAGACAAATAGAGTTTCCAAGGACCTCTGTTGACAATGGCATTTACTTTCTTACAAGATATGTAACTACTTTACAGGCTCCAAAATAGCCAAATTAGATAGTTACAACACATCTGGAATGCATAGAAATTCTCCCTGTGTCCACCGGGAGTGATGGGTTGGAATGGCGTTCTCCTCTTTAAACTGCCAGATAGTCCAGGTCTAATTTCAAAGTTATCTGCTGCCCTTGATAATTCTGACAACTTACTTGCATACCAGGAAATTAACTGGCCTGTAACCTACACTCTACCCTATTTAAGCATCTAGGCACGAGTGGTTCTCCTGAACATTATGTGGAGTAAAAAAGGACCGTGCCCTGGGCCCTACTAATTCTGAGATGTGAAATCAGTTGCTCAGAAGAGTGACTGTGTTTTGTGCACCATGTGAGCAACTCAGAGAAAACCAGTCACCTAAAAAAATGTCCCACACCTTGCACAAGCAGTGTTTGCTATAAAAGTGCTGTCCAGCCCAGCCGGCGTGGCTCAGTGGTTGAACATCAACCTATGAACCAGGAGGTCATGGTTCGATTCTCGGTCGGGGCATGTGTCCGGGTTGCAGGCTCCATCCCGAGCAGGGGGCGTGCAGGAGGCAGCCGATCAATGATTCTCTGTCATTATTGCTGTTTCGATCTCCCTCTCCCTCTCCCTTCCTCTCCGGAAGCAATAAAAATATAAAAATTAAAAGCAATTTTTTTAATGTGCTGTCCACAGTGAATCGATCAAGGTGGTTTCTTTTTGTTGCAGGATTACTTGAACTGGAAGTCTCCAGAAGATTATGTCCTGGTCTGCAAACCGCAGGATAAGGGCGACCCCACCCAGCACACATGGAGCCTCTTACTCCCTAAAACTTTCAGCACCAGAAAGGGTGTCCTGATCCTCTACTCAGAGGGTCTAGCCCTATCAGCATGGATGCCCGGAGAGAGGCGAAGAGGCCCCTGCCGCCCCAAAGGCTACCGGAAAAGGCTGGGTCCTGCACGGCTCCCGCTTCGGGACCTCAGAGAAGCCGTCCTGGCTCACGAAAGGAGACAGGTAGGCAGAGCGCTGTCGCGGGGTCGGGGAAGGCACTGGCCTGCGTGGCTAGAAATCCATTGGTGGCTGTGGGTCCAAGTCCTCAGATCCCAGGGAAGGCAGGCAACCCTCAGCCTCCACTTCTTCACCTCTGTACCGGGACCGCATCCCGGCACTCTCTGCCACGCACAACTGTTCCGAGGCCTACACGAGGTGATGTAAGTGAAAGGGCTCTGAAAAGCATAAAGGATGACATTTTTCATCCTTTTGTGTTTTCCTTTCCGTCAGAGTAACACAAGTCCTTTTCAGCGTTCAGACAGGTCCAGGCCGGCCAACGTTCCCCCCAAATCCTTGAGGTCCTGCCTCAGAACCACAAGCAGCAGCATCGCCCCTCTGATGTGCTCGGCTTTGTAGAAATGGGAGAGAGAACATTGGGAATATTTACCTTGAGCCCTCCAGCGTCTGCAGGATAAGTTAAGGACGTTTTTCCACTCTGGGTTTAATATTAAGGAAAAGCCCCTGTGCTCATTCTCCTGATTCATACTTTCTCATGTCTTACGAGATGGACACATGGCCCCCTGCTCTATGTAGCTGCTGCATGCATGAGAGAGGCTGGGAACAGGTGTCACACTAAGAAATTCTAAGTTACAGATGATGCGTTACTCCGCCGTTTCAAAGCCTCTGCTGGCTTCTTGTTCCCCACAGAATTAAGTCATTGCTTAGCTTCTGACACCAGGCCCTTCACACGCTGACTTTTTCCTCCATTTTAGCCACATCTGCCACTTGTTCTTACCTCCACCTTGTCTATGGACCCCTCAAGGCCCCACCATGTGACTAGCTCACCATTCCCCAAACAAGTCACACGTGTTCGTGACTTTCCCCTGGTACCTTGCTTTTACAGCTGGACGACTGCTCATCCTTCAAAACACAACTCAGAGGTCATCTCCTCACTGAAGCCTTCTCCTCCCGCCTTAGGCAAAGCTATCCCAGTGCTCCCTCCTCAGTACACATCCCCGCACCGTCACGCACTTCCATTTATCTCTTTGCCCACCTGTGGCCATCTCCTTGAATGTGAGGACCATGTCTAAATCACTTCCAGAAAATAGTGAGGACCCACAAATGTTTGTGGAATGAAGGAAATGATCATGGGTGATACTTTCAATGGTCTTAGATCATCTCTCAGTGTCACTATTGGGCAATATATCACCTACCTGACCCTCGGCAGAACTTCCGGAAGGAAAAAGTCCTCTGTCCCTTTTCTTTCTCTCAATATATAGAGAACCTTAATGACCTTGACCAAATGCCCAATTGTCCTTTCTCTTAAAATTCTTCTTTTTTTTTCTTTTCTAAAAATGTTTTTTTTTTTCATTTTTAAATGCAGTTGATGTACAATATTATATTAGTTTCAGGTGGACAAGGCATTTATATAACTTCCTAAGTGATCACCCCAATAGTACCCATCTGACACCATGTGTAGTTACTACAATCATAAGTTCTTGAATGACAGGAAGTGAATTGTTGTTGAATGCTTACTATTATTTTTTAGCAATTATTTTATTTAATCTTTACAAAGGCCTCGTGAGATACAGTTTTTCTTGTCCCCGCTCCATCCCCCCGCTTTTGTAAATGAGGCTCTCAGACCTCCCTTAACTTAACTTCAACTTAATTAAGTTGGCCAAGGTTTCAGAGCTAGTAAATGACAAAGCCACTATTCAAACTCAGGACTGCCTAACCTCTCCAGGGCAAGCATGCTTTGCACTTGGCCCTATTATTTGTGGACTTGGAAGGGCCTCCAACAATCACCGTGGCTGGCCTCGGCCTCTTTGCGCTCACATCCAACCTTCACCCTTCCAGTACTCTGCTCTGCAGCACAGTTGGGTTGACTACAGACTACATATAATTCTACAGACAGCTGGGTCAACTGGCTTTTAACTGAATTTGCCAATGGAAGACATTGGCAGGAGATTGGAGAAGGAGAAGAGAAAAGCCAGGGTATTTCTCCCCTCCCGTTCTACCTGTGGTGGTGAGAAGCACCTGCATCACCTCTGTGGTCCAGCTCCCAACAGATAGGCCCACTGTGGCTCCAGGTGACCCCACCCGCTCTCCCTCTGTCCTTCAGTCTAAGGGTGGTGCTGGCTTCCTAATGTTACTAATCTCGGTGTTACCTCATCATCGTTTTGGCTTTTAATCATCTGGGTAACCAATTCCCAGAATTAAATTTCTTCTACATTTAAAGATTTACAGGGGTTTCTGTTTTCCTAGTTGGACACTAATATGTAGGTCAACTTACTGCCAGAGAAGAATCCCTTCCACAGCTTTCAGACGCTTGTCTATTTGGCTTAAATATTTTGGGCAACAAGTATCTTATTACTATCAAGGAGATGAGTCTTTTGGGGGACTGATTCATTTTTGGTTAGACTGGGCTCAATGAAAAAAAGAAAGTTCCTGTCTTCCTCTAGTATTTATCTACTAGATTTATAACACATACCTGACCCAAACAGAACACTATAGTCTAACTCCCAACGGGTAGGAGAGAAATGGTGTGAAGAAATCAGAAAGGAAAGGTTAGGAATAGTAACAGGGCAGGAGTTTATGATAAACTTCATAGATTAAAATTACAGAAGTAACTCAAAAGGGGCTTGAGATTTTTTAAAAATGAAAACCTCAGAAGAGAGCTTTGGAAACTATGGAGCACCATCTGACTATAAAAACTACAGACTAGCAAGAAAGTTTTGAAACCATAATATCCGGTGCTGGAAAGGTTGTGAGGAAATGAACCGTCTAATGCTTTGGGAACACAAATTCACATGACATATCTGGAAGGCATTTAGGCAAAAGCCTGAAAAAGGGCTGATATTCTTTGATTCATCATTCTGCTTTTAGTAATATGCCTTAGGAAATAACCAGAGATGCGCCCAGAAATTTATGCACAAGAATGTTTACTACAGGGTTACTTATTATTGTACAAAATATTGAAAATAATAAATGTCTGACAATGGGACATTGATTAAATAAATTAGGATACAGTCATAGAATGGCAATAAAGTCATGTATTAGTCATGAATAGCATGAGAAAATATTCACAGTGTGTTTTTTAAAAGCAGGTTATGAAATAATATTCACAAATAAAAATACCAAAGTTCATTAACATATTTGAGTATTTACTATGCTTCTGCCACTGTTCTAAGTCCTTTCCATGTATAATTCATGTATGCTTTCTATGAATACTGGGGGTACATACTATTATTATACCATTTTAGAGATGAGGATATTGAAGCACAGAAAATTTGAGTAATTCATTCAAGATTATGCATCTAGGTAGGTAATCACACCAGAACTCGAGAGTAGGTAAGTCAGGGAATTTTTAAAATAAAATAAAAATCTGTGACTTTGAAGGAGGCAGACAGTGAACGAGAGAGCAAGGTTGCCGCCGCAGAGCCAGGTGGGATCAGGAAGGGAAATGGACTAGAAACCACTGTAAACTGAGCCCTCCAATGACCACACCATCTGCTCTGTAGGGTTAGTATTTCTTTGTCCAAATAGCATAGCTCAAGAGTTAAAAACACCATGCTCAGAGTAAAAGAGCCAAAATGGGGAGAGGGAGAAGTGGGGGAGGGGGTAATGGATAAAGTAGTGCTGCTTACAGAAGAATCTATACTGGCTGAACCGTGAATCGGGAAACCTACAAAATGTAGGCTTCATTCAGAACTGTGAGAATCGAGGCTGTCACAGGGAGGTGCAATTAAATTTTTAAGGCTTCTTACATCACCTCCAGTTCTATATATGAATCTAATGAGATGTATGTGGCAATATGTCTGGGTTTTATAGCTCAACATACACCTACTCTTCAACTCTCTTGATGACCTAACTTCCTAATGAGCAAAGATAAATGCTAAGTCAAGAGATTAGATGTCAGAGTTCTCACACTTCTAAATACCAGGTACACACAGATACATTGCTTGGTTTTTTGTTGTTTTGTTTTCTTTTTTAACCGAAGGACATTGTTCAAACATTCCCAAAGTTAAAACCACTCTTCTTTTTATATATATATATAATTTTTATTGATTTCAGAGAGGAAGGAAGAGGGAGAGAGAGAGAAACATCAATGATAAGAGAGAATCATTGATCAGCTGCCTCCTGCACGCCCCCTACTGGGGATCCAGCCTACAACCTGGGCATGTGGCCCGATGGGAATTGAACTGTGACTTCCTGGTTCATAGGTCAACACACAACCACTGAGCCACACCTGCTGGGCTAGACTATATTTATTAATATGCTGGCAAAGTATAAAGAAAGTAGAGATTGTGATTGCTTCTTACTAGGAAAATCTAGAGTGGTGTCTTGGAGGAGGGAGAATTTGAGCTGAATCTGGTGGTAAAAATAGGTGGAAAGGGACCTTGTAGGCATAGGTGAGTGAAAGCTTAGAGGGGAAAGCAGGCAGAGGAGAGAAGGGTGATTAGAGAGGTGTAGTCTTAGCTGAAATTGTACCAGAAGTGGGTGGGGTCAAATGGTGGAGGGCTTTGCCTGCCAGCCCTGGGGTTTCTGGGGCTCTCTCTTCACCCCTCTGTCAACTAGTGCACACAAAGGCTGGCCACCCTCTGCGGTAAGATGCCAGCTGGCTGTCTGGGCCTTTCTTGGCTTCCTGGGGACTCTGGCACCTGCCACCCCATAGCTGCTGGGTGGGAGCGCAGCCTGCACCAGGTGCTTCCATCCTCTGGACACCTTGCCTGCCAGCACCAGGGTGGGTGACATGACAACCAGTTCAGGGGTGGGGACAGGTGCAGGGGGTCCTCTCTACCCCTCTACCTACGGAGGCCTGGTGGGCACCAGGAAGGTGACCAGCAGGAGCGAGTCCCTCATTAAAGGAAGCACTCCCCGTAGAGTAGGGATAAGAGGCCACGCCATGCCCACTAATTATTCACTTTAGAAGAAACCAGGAGCTGGGGTTGGTTGGCAAAGCCAAGGCAGGCCTGAGCGCTCTGAAGCCATCACAGCCAGCCTCCTGCTGTTGTTTATTTCTACATCCCAGGACCTCCCTTCCCGGCTCCCTTCTGTCTCCTTTTATGTTTTAGAGTAACTTTTGGATGGGTGGTTCGTGGTCCAAGCTGATGTTGGGGAAGGAATAGAAAAATATGTATGAGAAGATGGTGGGTGTAATGGAATAATTTTTAACATATTTTCCGCTTATAAATATAATCTAACCATATTACCGAAATGTTTTGTGTTATACAAAAAAGAAGAAAACTATCTATAATCTTATGTCCAACATCCTGATACCAATGTTCTTAGAATTTTAATGTATTCTCTTCCAATCTTTCCACCACAATTACTCATCTATAAAATAAACTTTTATGAGATTGTAATTGTACTATACGTTCTCTCTTCTATCTTGCTTTTTCTACTTGACATATTATTCTACACATTGGAAATGAGTGAATAGATTTAACCTGACTGGTCTTCTTGGTAGCCCTAAGCAGGCCTTGGTCTGCTCTCAGTGCTTGAGGTATCCAATGAGATTTGAAATTTATCAACCAACCTCACAGGCGTAATTTGAAAAACTACTAAGAGAAACCAGAAAAATAGAAAAAAATGTAAAGAAGCTGTGGTGGGCAGAATAATGCCCCTCAAAGATGTCTATGTCCTAATCTCTGGAACCTTTGGATATGTTAGGTTAAATGGCAAAGGGGAATTAAGGTTGCTAATCGGATGCTTAAAACAGGGAGATTTTCCCGGGTTATCTGGGAAGGCCCAGTGCAATCACAAGGCTCCTTAGAAATAGAAGAAGGACTCAAACGGGAGAGCCAGAGAGATGGCAGCATAAGGAGGACTCTGCCCAAAGTTGCTGACTGGAGGTGGAGGAAGGGGTTGCAGCCAAGGAATGCAGGCAGCCTCTGGAAACTGGAAAAAGCAGAGGGACAGAAATAACACAGCCCTGTCAACACCCTGATTTTAGCTCAGTGAGACCCATTTCAAACTCTGACCTCCAGAACTATAAGATAGCAAATGTGTATCGCATTGTGTGGTGATTTGTCTTAGCAGCAATAGGAAACTAATACAGAAGCCAAGATTCGCTTTCAAAGTCTAAGCAAAAATGACACCCAGATTCCAGGACAAAGGATTCTCTAACTCTTTGGGGCAGCTCCCAGCACCATTGAGCACACTACCCAGGAAAGCTCCAGAACCAAGCTGGGGCTTCAGAAATACCCACTAATGAGAAAAACAAGGGACTGTTGTCCAGATGGAACAGTGCGTCATGCCCTCCACACAGGGGCCACAGCATCGTAGAGGAGACTTGGGCTTGCTGCATTCACAGAAAAGTCATTTGAAGCAAAGATTTAGGAGGAAAGGAAGTTCCAGTTCACCCAGAAATGGCCTTGGGTCTAATGGTGCCATGATTCCAGGGCTCAGCACAGTGCCGGCCACATAGGAGATGCTCAACAAATAGTCATTGCATGACCAAAGGAGAAAACGGAGTGAGTGAAAGAACTTAAGTCATTTTGCTTGCACTGCTCTCCCTACAATCCCTTCTTTCTTATCCTCTGGAAAACGCCTCAAAATTTATGTGGGGCTGAATTTTTCAGGCTCTTATTGCACTTGAAGTACCTGCCACATAAACTGTCCAGACATCAAGGGCCAGTTGATGCTCTGTGTTTGGATTCCAAGAATTCATTTAATTTAAAAATTCCTAGAGTATAAAGCCAATTGGATAAGCCATGCTTTCTTTCATGTGTTACTTAATTTATTTATGAATCATCCATCTGTCTTATTCATCCATTTTTCCTCCAGTGCTTGGCACAGTGTTTGGTGCATTGCAGATCTTTGAGGAATGAATGAATGAACGAATGAACGAATGAATGAATGTCCTGGATACCTGTTTCTCTCTCCTCAGCAGAGGTATCTCCTCATCTTATGGACTTGGCTTCCCAGCCTTCTCTTGATCTGAAGAGTCTCTCTGGTGGTCCTGAATCCACAGCTACAGATGTGGGCTGACCTTCTGTGGCATTTCCATGTCCTAAACACTTCAAAATGGGAGCAAACCACAGCTTTGCTCAGCAGAACAAAGTCCCAAACCTCCTCTCCCCCACCAAGCAGGTTTTATATTTTCTTTAAACCATAAACCTTCCTTGGTGAATTCTGGCAGGATACGGCAAGGAAATTCAGGCCAGTGGCTTCTTGGCCTGAGTAATGACGATCTGGTGGGTGGGGCGACACTGACCAGAACATGGCATGAGATGATGAAAATGTTTTCTATTTCTGGGATGATGAAAACGTTTTATATTTTGTTTTGTGTGGTGGTGACAAAGGTGTATACAATCGTCAGGTTTTATTAAACGGAACATTTAAACTCTGTGCATGTTACTATATATAAATTACGCTTCCACTTTTGAAAAATGTTTAAAGAGAAGGATTCTGAGATCACAATCAGTTCATCAGTCAAGAATGCCATAATTAATCGGTGATGTCTGCCATGGACCAGGGGGTGGGGAGAGATGTCAACATAGCTATCACAAGTTTGCTATTCCTGTGCTTAACTGATCATCCTTAGAGAGTTGCTGCATCATTTAAGTGGTTATAATATTAACTCATCCACCTTACAGGATTATAATGAGGTAAAAGTTCTTGTGTCATAAAAATCCCTGGCCAAGTGTAAGATGTTACTATTCGTGCTGTCTTGCACGGGGGGACTGAATTTGGCAGAAAGTTCTCCCTGGCTGACATGGAAGTCAGCAGAGCCAGGTATGTTTTAAATGCCAGGCTCCCCGTGAACACGGACGTAGTTTGTCTCTCCCGTTATTCACGTTACAAACATTAAATGACAACGCTGATTTGTCAAGCTGGCTTTCCCATTGCTGCGCAGGGCCACTAAAATGATTTCCACAGGCTGACCTAAGTAATGTGTTTTCTTTTAAGGCTCTTTATCCTTTTCTGATGCTCAAGCTCAAGATGGGGTCTGGCATTTCTCATTTTTCCTTCTCCTTCCAACTGCAAGCCCGTAGGGGCCTTTTAGAGCTTTCCTCTGTGGGCTCTCGGTTTATGTCTGTTGGCAGAGGCATCTGTTTCTGGTGTCGCCGCCCCTTCAGGAGTCCCTGGATTACTGATGGGGGTTGTGCTAACCAGCCTGTGTCACTAGGAGGTTTGGGGCTCAGCAGCCATGCCATTTTCTGACTGGTGTCCCCACAGAGGGAGTAGGTCAGACCCGTGGCAACTGTACCTCTGCTTTCGAAGCCTCAAGGTCTCTTGCAGACATGGCCCCCTGGCACCATGTGCAGGCTCCAAAGTGCAGGTCAGTGGGTAAATGGGAGGAGGTGCACCTGAGCTGCCCCACCTCACACTCTGGTGTGAGAGAGAACTTTCCATCAAGGCTTCACACACCAGCATTTCAGGCCCAGTTTGTGTCAAAGCAAAGGTGCACAAGCTCAGTAGCATGCAAGCCTCTCCCATACCTGTCGCCCTTTATTCTTCCCCACATTTGCAGAGCGACATACGTGTGGGGAAGAAGGGAAGTCTCTCCTTCACTCTGCCTCCTCTCGGCAGCCCCATACTCCACGTCCCCAGTAGAACTTTCTTCCCAGCCTTCTCCACGCAGAGACTTCAGACCCCTCCGTTCAACCCCTCTCTTTTACAAGGTAAGGAAAATGAGGCCCCAGGGGCAAAGTAATTTGTCCAGGATTATTTAGCCAAAAGCAGAGCTGGGACCAGAAGCCAGATGCTCCCCACACCCCTGGCTCCACATTCTTCCCAACATTCCTTAGTTCCCCTTCCAAGGTGATCCCAGATCTTCCAGAAAGGGGAACTGTTAGGCCTCTTCCTCTGAAAGATGGCGGCTCTCCAGCACAATCCACTCAGGAGTGAGGCGGCCACCCTTCTGCTGAACAGAGATCCCTAAAGCACTCTGTAAATAAAGGCTTACAAGTGAAAACAGGAAACGGTTGGGGTTTAGAGAGAGCTGTCAGATTTAGTACACAGAGAGAGGGGGAATTAAACTTGCAATATTTGGTACATATTTCTACTAAAAAGTATTCATTGTTCATCGGAAATTCAAGTTTAACTGGACATCTCACATTTTATTTGGCAAATCTATTGGGATGAGAGGGATGGGCTGCAGGGTTTGCCAGTGCCCACGTGGCGGTTTGCCATTTCTTCTGCACCAACAAATAGACGGGACTAGAGGAAAACTGAACCTTCTTCATGCCTGATTGTGACGGTCTTTTCTCACAAACTCTGGTACTAGCCAAGGCCCTATTCTTTGTCCTTTAGTGCTACCCAGTTATCTTTTCCCATCTCCCTTAGCAACGGCAACTCCTGGATCAGGTATATGGCATCCGTTAGGGAAATCACTTGATCTCTTAGGTGTACAATGGTGATCCACCCCCAAAATGGAAATATTTCAGTCCATTGTTCAATGTTTTTACATCCTAGGTCATCAAAGTCTAAGAATATTAACTGAAGATAGTAGGGTTTTTTAAGAAAGAGGGCTTAAGGCAGTGGCAAAGTGGGGTGCCATCTGGGGAAGGGAAGAAGATCCAACACAGGAGCATTACCTGGGTGAGTTCGCCATTCCCAAGGCATGGATGGCCCAGAAACTCGATCTGTTCAGTGTCGTCGGTTGTGCCCCTGAATCAACCAGTCTCAGAGATGTTGACTCATAGTAACACAGTGCATAGAGACTGACGTATAGGCTAGAGTATTAGTTTACAAAGAGAAGTACAATTGCCTGACCAGCATATTTCCTGGAGATGAATTACATGGGGATCAGGTTATGACCAAATTCCCTGGTGCTGGAATCAAAACTCAAGGGAGATGTGCGGCAGGGATAGTTAATGGCACAGGCTCTGAGAACATGCCATTTTCTTCTCCACTCATTTGCTAGACTAGATTCTCAGCGTATCCAGAGCAGATCCTTTCCAAGGACAGGGATTGGTTAGGCACTACCATTGTGTGTGGACATTTTCTTTTTAGTTTCAGAAGCGTTAACTTTATGGTAGGCTTTTCTTCTTGCCTTGTCTTTTCTCACAAACGCTAGTACTAGCCAAGGCCTTATTCTTTGTCCATTAGTGCTACCCAGTTATCTTTTCCCATCTCCCTTAGCAAAGGCAACTTCTGGCTCTTTTAATACTTCAAGTTCTCAAGAATAATATTGACAAGTAAAATCTCTATAGTACTGACAGCTTACGGACAGCTCACAATAATTTTCAGTCCAGTCATGAGGTAAGTCTTATTATGTTCATTACCAAGATGAGCAAACAGAAGCTCAAAGAGGTTAAGTGACTTGCTCAAGATATACACCTAGCAAGAGGAAGAACAGTAATTGCAATAGAGGATTCTGCCTCCCAAGTCTGTACTTTTCCTTAGGATATTGCCACAAAACCACCAGATTAAGGAATGTTAGATGGAACAGACTTAAGAAATCATCTAAAATCTAGAGTCTAGACCTGCACTGTCCAATACAATAGCCATTAGCTAGCTGTGGCTATTTATATGTAAATTAGTTAAAATAAAATTTTAAAACTCAGTTTCACAGTTGCACTACCTACATTTCAAGTGCTCACTAGCCACATGCAACCAATGGTGACTATATTGGACAACACATATAGAATATTCTATCATTGCAGAAAGTATGGACAGTGCTGGTCTAGACTAACTAACACCCTCATTTTACAGATGAGGACAATGAAACCCAGAATCCCTAGACCTTATTCTGGGAAACTCCATTTCAAAATCCAAATATTTGAGACCATATAAAAAACATGTACCTTGCAGAATCCAAAATGGAGGGAAGACAGGCAGGAGATGGTACTTGGGGGTACACCTGAAAGGTCCTGTTGTGGCCTCAGATTCTTTGGTACGTTAAGGTGACTGTCTTTGAGCAGCACAGAATGCCTGACGTATCCTGAAGAGTAGTTATTGGTAGAAATAATGGTCACTCACTTAGAGGTCTTAGAGATAACAACACTAGTCTTGGGTTTGAACATTGCCCATTAAGAAGACACAATCATGCAGAAAACGAGACAACATAGAATGAGTGATTAAATACGTTGGCTATTAGAGCCAGATTCCAAGCCATGTGACCCCTCTGGGCCTCAGTTGTCCTCATGTATTAAATGGAGATGACCATTTCTGCCTTTACCTCACAGGATTAGATGTGGGCGTTAAAGGGGATAATGCATTATCTGGCACATGGTAAGTGCTCAAGAAATGTTATAGACCTCCCTAGCTTGTATTTTTAAAACATAGTTACTCATTAATTGCAATGCCCACTTGCCCATGATCACAGGACCAAAAGTCAATTTGTTGAGAAATAAGAACAGCTCAGTCTGTAACTTGAACCCTGACTGATGGTTTTATTGATTTTAACGTCATCTCCCCCTTGGCCTCCCTCTCTTTGCCAGATACTCTATTTGGAAAAGTAGCAAAAGTCCTGGCTACAAATCTCAGACCCCCCAACAATGTGATGTTGACTAAGTCATTTATGCTCCCTGCATTCTTAGTTTGCTCATCTGCAAAATGGGAACAACAGTATGTGCATTCCACCCTCTCTGGGTTGTTGTGAAAAATCCCAGGAGAGAATGGAGGTAAAAAAAGCTTTCTCAGAGCTCTAAATTGCTACCACAATTCACATTATTCGTGTAATCTGAATCCATATCTGAAATATAGAGAGACCAAGTTTTGTGGTCTCCTTTCAAAACTGAACCTTCTGATACTTTCCTTACAAACCTGTTTCTACTAAGCATAAACAAATGAGCCAGAGCTGATGTTTACTGAGAAGAATCTTGGTTTCCCTCACATAGATTGAGTCATATAATCAAAATCACCGGGGAGACAGCCAAAGGGAAGAATGCCTCTTTATATCCCCTGATCCACAATGTCCCCTCCCCCAACTTAGAGAGTCTGTCATAGGGGTGTAGCCATTTGGCCCAAGTTTTACTTCCTCTACCCTCAGAAATGTAGTTCTAGGTTAATCTGACCAGGAAGGATGGACTTGAGGAAATAAGTCCTTTGGGTTTAACCCCAAAGGATCATTGTGGAACACATAAAAAGGTCTTTAATGCCACACCCTGTAAGGAATTGAGGTCTTCTTGGGGGCAGGACTAATGTGGCCTTGGGCTTCCTCAGATTGAGGGGTCCCCAGGGCTCCTCAGGCTTCGCTGGGCCACAAAAACCTGAGTAGCCCCCTCTGACCCTGAGCCTGAGTCTGCATCTGTTCCACCAACACTCTCAGCATCAGCTCAGCCCCAACGTAGCCTTAGGAGTCAATGGGCAGAGGCAGGAGAGCTGTAGAGAGGGAGTAGCCCCACAAGTGGGCATGGGCTCTGGACCCAACAACAGCAAGGATGGGAATGACGAAAGTTGGAGAGGATAGAAGGAAGGTGAAGCTGGCTGGGAGCCTTCAGAAGTCCAGTGCTCCAACACACACAGAGATTCTGAAGGCTTCCAGAGTCCCCGGTTGAAAGACAACCCCACATTGTTCCACCCAGCTGCATGCGGAGAGTGGAGGTGTTACGAAAGCAGCTCCATACAAAGCTTTGCCAGACTGTTTCAGCAATAAATCTACTTTGAGTAAGTGATGAAAATAGCTGCAGGACCCTTTAAACCATCGATGAAAGATTCGTTAACCATACCGGAGTCATCTGTTGACTCAGATTCTTCCTGAGGGGTGTGCAGACAGGGTAAGTTCGGAGAGCTAAACAGCCAACCCACCACAGTGCTCTTGGCAGAGGTTTTTCCACAAGTAAACAACCAGCAGACAGCCAGGAAACCAAGGGCTTCAGACCCAGTGTCTCAACGACAACAGAGCAGGGCTGCAGGTCCCTCTACCATAATCACACCACTGTCATTCACTAGCCCCTCGCAGTTTACAGAGGGCGTGGTCACATTCATGATCTGATTTGAGCTCCATACAACTCTGCAAAGAAGTGAGGGCAAGAAATCAGTATCCTCATTATACAGAGGAGGAAACTGAGTCCAAGAAAGGAAGACTCAACCCTTGAGGAAGGGCAATTCTGTTCCTCAAACCTGGCTGGCACTAGCAGAAATGAGGCAGGAGCAACAAGGGCCTTGATCAACGCTTTTGCTCAGAAAAGCAAGAAGACAGGCAGCTAACAAGACTATGTCAATCCCCAGTGTTACAAAACTGACCTACAGTTCACCTTTGTAGGTCTGTAGGGCTCAATGAATGGGAAGCTGGGGCTGGTGGACCCAGGGACCAGGGCTCTGTTGCCAAGAACCACAGCCATCAGGGGACACTTGCCACCACTCAGGAAGCAGCCCTGGTAGGAAGATGAAACCCAGGCAGAGGTACCATTTCTGATGGACTCCCCTCTGTCATTGTTCTTCTTGACTTCAGAAGAATGGACCCTCCCTTCACCATTTTTGGGGGTCCTCCAGAGAAGAGTACTTTGAACCTATTGAACACTGTTTCCCAAAGTGCCACCTGTAGAGCCCTAGCATTGCCAGAAACTCCATGAAAAATAAAAAGGGTTTCATGGCCAAATACATTTGGGAAATGCTGCATACCATCTTCTCCTCGTGGAGAGGCACAGTGCACACTCAACTATGGACCATTTTTGAGAAGTTCTATAGGTAAAGCAGCCAGTTTACCTTTAACTCATGGGTTTCCAAACTTATTTAATCACGGATCTTCCCGAGACTTTCATCTCATCTAGCTGTAGTCTCTAGAAAAAACAAAAAAGAAAAAAAACAAAACTCTTGGACATAGAATTGGAAAAGTCTTGGTTCAAGTCCTATATCTTCCTAGTTGTGGTGAGCCTGTCCAGGAAATTTAATTAATTTTGAGCCTGAATGACCTATTCTGGGAAATGGAGCTGTCATCATACATATCTCACAAGGTTACTGAGAATTAAATGGGTTAAAATGTAAAAATGCTTTCTGAACTCTAAGGCGTGTGTGTGTGTGTGTGTGTGTGTGTGTGTGTGTGTGTGTGTACAAAATGACTGGTTCAGAGCAACATAGACAACACATGCACCTATCTTAAATAAATGTATTTGACTTAAATAAATGTGTCAGATGCCAATGAGAACAGGAAAGGGGGAGAATGCCACAAATGGAAGTGGAGAGGAAAGAGGAATTTCATGGTGGATAAAGTCAATGACACTACTGTTTCATTTTTATTTTTATTTACTTCTTTTTGCCCTGTTGGCATGCCCAACTTGTCCCCCCCACAAACATGGAGTCTTGTAGTCCAGGAGGATGCAGGTGGGGCTATTGGCCGTTCCCCTGCTGTGGCTTGCCCACACATCCTGCCCACACCAAGCTTTCCCCTGGTCTCACTCATGGAAATCGCCAGGCAAATTTTTTACATACAAGAGACTGTGCATCTTCTACCAAGACCCTGTGGGTATAGATGGAAATCCGAAGGTAGTTGTGCTTTTACATGGCTTCCCAACATGCTGTCACCCATCCTCACATGATTGATGAACTTCTTTGTATTTTCTCGAGGTCTCACTCCAGTCTTTGGGCCTCACACCAGCCCTCTGAGAGTGAGCTAGCTATGGGACATGTGGGCAGGGATACGCAACAATGATGGGATCTTAGTTAAACAGTCTCTTATAGTATATCAACCAGCAGAAGAAGTTTAGAAGATCCTGGGTGGGAGCTCTTGCCTCTATAACTGTTTCCATTCATTTTATCTGGATCCTTTGGATCTGGTGAATCCCTATCCCGAGTTTTTGGAGTTGTAACAGGAAAACGCTGCCATGGTCCAGTGTTTATTCTGGATGACCACATTAGCTGCTACCCACAGCTAGAGGATAACATGGGCTTCTTGAATGCATACATGGGCTTCCTTCTGAGCTGTGAAGAGTAGCTTCTCTGTATTTCCTCCCCTGCTCCCTTATCTGTTGTGTATTCCATTCAGGAAGAAATGCTCCAAAGAGGTCCTCACCACCAAATACTATCCTCTCACAAAAGTCCACCTGGCTCATATTGGTGAACAGCATACAGAAAAAGCCAGCAAATGCTACCACGAAGGGTCACCTAATAATCCACCTCCCATTCCTTTGACATCTCATCAAATATATAGACTTGCCTTTGTCTTTATGTTATTAGGAAATTCTGATGAGCACCACTACTCAGTGATGAAAAAAGACAGACATTATTATGCATAGAAAAGAAGAAGAAGGAGGAGACGAAGAAGAAGAAGAACGCTACATATATGTCAAATGTCAAGCATAGTTAAATGTCATTCTCTTATCCATAATAAAATGTCTTATTGTAATAAACAGCATTAGAGATCTTGCTTTTATAACCATGTTTTTCTTCCCCAGCTACAGGGGAGATTTCTTCCTTGGAACCACAAGTCTAGCCACAAGTTCTGACTGTTAAAGGAGCCTGCTCTGTTCCTTTACAAAGCCTGTTGACAGAAATGTGTGTCTGTCTTTCCCTAGGACACGTGGATAGAGAACCACCATTGTCTGCAGGTCTCAAAGGAAAACCACAATGAAAAAACACAGCAAACCTCCAGGAGGGCCTTTGGGCATGCCCACATTGATCACCCTTGGCTCATGAGTGACAAACTCCACATTACATTCTATGGCAACTCCTTCCCCAATAGGAAGGCAGATCTCAGCGGTAAGAAGCCAACTGTCTTGCTTGTAAACTGAGTGACCTAATCATGCAGAGTTCATCTGAGAACACTGAGGCCAGCTGAGTGTCACTTCCTCATGCCACTCACCTTAGAAAATAACAGTCAAAGGTCAGGGTAAAAGGGGTCAATGGGGGAAAAAGGGATAAATGTAATACTTTCAATAATAAAAAAATTAAAAAAAAAAATAACAGTCAAGCCCAGTCGATGTGGCTCAGTGGTTGAGCATCGACCTATGCACCAGGAGGTCACCAGTTCAATTCCTGGTCAGGGTACATGCCTGGGTTGCAGGCTTGATCCCCAGTGGGGGACATGCAGGAGCAGCCAATCAATGCTGATGATTCTCTCATTGATGTTTCTCTCTCTCTCTCCTTCTCCTTTCCTCTTTCTCTAAAATCAATAAAAACATATTTAATAATAATAATAACAGCCAAAGTTCCATTGGAGGTGGGAATGAGACTGACAGGCTCTTTGTCTAGAACTCAATGGCAAACATTCTGCAATCAGACTGCCTGAGTTCAAATTCCACCCCCCCCCCCTCTTTTCTAGCTATGATCTTGGGCATGTTATTTAATCCTGCTGAGGCTCAGTTTCCTCATCTGTAGATTGGGGATAATGATAATACCTCCATAAGTCTACTGTGGGGATTGAGTTAATGCATGTAAAATACTTTGCGCAATTCTTATTCCATATTTAGCACTCGATGTATATCAACTATTATTATTACTATTCTCTCTATCACCTCACTCAGCCAGCAAGACCCCAACCAGATTACGAGAGGAGGGCTCCCTGAACCCACCCCATCCAAAGCCATGGCTGTCTCAGTGCTCCAGCATTCTCTTTGCCTCTTCCCATTAACCCCAAAATGATAACAGTTGAAAGCCAACGTGTCCCTCCCCTTACCTGCAACTAATAAATTCTCGTTCCCATCCTGTTTCTACAGACAAACAAGGGAACATGAAACTCCACACGGGCAGCAGCAGCCACTTGTCACAGGAGCCTCCTGCTGAAAGATGTGTTTTCCCTCCTGTGGTCTCTGCCACTGACTCAGAAAAACACACACCTGGGGAAGTGAAGAAGAAAAAGGTTGTGTGTGTGCATGTGTGCATGTGTGCATGTGTGAGTGTGTGTGTGTGTGTGTGTGTGTGTGTGTACCCATGCAAGCATGCACTTAAAAGATTCATCTCCATTTAGGAACGAGGTGACTCAAAGGGATGTCTCAAACAGAGAACTGGTCTTACCCACTCTGACCTCACCATGTGGAGCTGGAAAAAAGCGGTAGTGATAAATGTTGAAAATAGGGAAGTCCAAGGAATTTCAGCTGCCCCTAATTCTACCTTAACGCATTTGATGTTACTGCACGCTCTAGTGGCAACAGAATCCTTTGTTCTACTAAGGGGCAGGAGGTTCCCTGTAAACGAGTAAGGGCAGAATTTGAGCCCAGCCAGCGTGGCTCAGTGGTTAAGCATCGACCTATGAACCAAGAGGTCACGGTTCAATTCCCGATCAGGGCACATATCTGGGTTGCAGGCTCGATCCCCAGTGTGGGGCATGCAGGAGGCAACCGATCAATGATTCTCTCTCATCATTGATGTTTCAATCTCTCTCTCTCCCTCTCCTTTCCTCTCTGAAATCAATAAAAATATTTTTTTTTTTTAAAAAGGACAGAATTTGAGTGTGTCAGCAATTGATCCACTTCAAACAGAAAATGCTACTAGAGATCTCGAATCCAGCAATGGTTTTGCCTAATGGAGGGTCTGTCACCTTTGAAAATGTAGAGTAAATTTACAGATTTATTAATCCCTTCAGGGGTCAAGGACACCTTCTTCCTTAGCAACGTTCTTCGCTGTCTCTGGCCTGATCCTGCCTTGCAATTCTATCTGGGTTTGGGGTAGTTTGGAGGCACCTATGCTGAGTGGGAACCCACAGGGGACCCAGAATGCTCTGCCCCAAAGCAGCTGTGTGAACTTAGCAGGTCGCTCCCCCTCTGAGCGAAAGTGACCTCGTCTGCATGATGGATAATATTGCCAACCTCATATGCCTGATGCAAGGAAGAAAGGACGTGATGTGTTTTGGTGCAAGTATCTTGTGTCCGACTGGGAAGGGCAGTTAATTGTGGAGACTCGTGTCATCTGAAGTGGCCCTGGAGGAACTATGGGCACTCCAGGTGGTTCTGGTGCCAATGAGGGAGGCTGTTTTCAGTCTATGCAGGATTTTCTCTGAGTTCCTGTGTCCTGACCTTAAGCTTTCCAACCACCCGAGCAGGGCTTCTGTCTTCCCAGGAGAAAGCAGCAGGCATGACCTGCAAGAGTCCCCGCAGGCCTGAGGCACGTCCCCAATCTCACACCAGGTCAGCCCAGAACTGAACCAGCCCCGCAGACAGGAGTCCCTTCCCTCAACCCACGCGCATGGTTTACAGAGGGGAGCAGTATTTTCCACTACATTAAAACTGTAAATTTTTAATTAGAATAAAGAAATTAAGGCTTGGCTTGTCAGCCCTACCTCACACAAATCATTTGAGTTTCCACGTAGATTTCTCAATGCAAACCTTGTCACACAGAATGCACAAGGTCAGTATTCAGAAAAGGGCAGTTGGTGGGCAGCTGGCACCGGGGCAGTGAAGTCTCCAGGAACATAAAGATCCTATGTGCGTGCGTGCGTGCATTCAGTCAATCATTTTCTTACTGTCTCCAAATTATAAATATTAACTCTGCATATATTGGGTTGAATTTCCTTCCTTATTCAACTCTAAACATGTAGGATCCTACGTGTGTTTCTGATCGTTTTTCTCTTTTTGAGCATTAAAAAGAGAGGAACGTTTTTATTTTTTCCTCCTGTGAAACTGAACTCCCTGAAACCCAGCACGCATATACATTTCACAGAGCCAAGTTCTCCTGTTAAAAGCTGCAACTAAAAGGAGAAATTTTCGGCAACTTCTGAATAATTGGAAACAGGAGACTCTAAGGACCACTCCTAGAGTTTCTATCTCTGGACACACACACACACACACACACACACACACACACACGCACACACACACACTATTTGGGGGGTTTTTTGGCCACAAAAACTGGGCTAAAGTTGTGGTGATTCTGACAGACAGTGATTCTTTTTAGCTATGCTCATATTACAGAAGAATAGAGATACATAGATTTTCTGCTAGTGGCGAGATGGAGTGTTAAACCCTAATGAGAGACAAGTCTACTCTCAAAGAAATATAGAAATGAACCCAGTTCCAAACACTGTTGTAACTACACATCACTAGCTCATTTAATCCTCGTGGCAATTTTTTGAGGTCGATAGTATGATTGCTTCCGTTTTACAGAGGAAGAAATTGAGGCTTAGAGAGGTTGTGTAAGGTAAGCAAACACAAATGTGTATTCCTCTTTTCTGCTCTTTCTTACCTAAATGGCTGCATAATTAATGTTCTGCTCCTTGATTTTCTCCCATCCTTGAGCTTTCTCCCTCTCCAAACACAGAAATCTCGGCTCTATCGTTTCAATCTGGCCCAGTTTCCCCAGCTGCAAGAGAAGGGAAGACTATCTTTCCTCTAAAGGCTCTTGAATTGATCACGTTTACACTTCTGAGAAGAGTCAGAGGCTGGATTAACGAGGGCAGAGCTGAGTTCCCGCTCTAGTCAGATACCCGGGTCCCAGGTTGGTTAGCTTTACTTCTCAGCCATGGGGACCCCCCCAGCAGCTCTTGGTGCTAGAGACCCAGTGAGATCAATGCCATTTGTCCCCTGCAGGCAGCCGGGTTTGAATGCCTGCCATATTGGTGTTTGTTTTGTTTCTTAATTTTCTCCAGGCTTCAAAGACCTTGAAATTACCTCCTATCTCCCAAGAGCCACCCGGAGTCCTGGACCCCCTGCGGAGTCGATTTAAAGCCAGAGAGCCCCCAGCAGAGCTCCTCATCTTCCCAGCGGAGATTCATTTCCACACCCAGCGCCCCTCAAAGGCGAAAGTGCACAGAAGAGGTAGGTCCCCTGTGGGTGGGTGCCCCTGAGGGAGCGCAGGCCGGTCGGGAACAAGTTTCAGAAACCTAACTCAAACTGTCTTAAGCAAAAAAGACATGTATTCGCTCATGGAGTTGGGTAGTGCCCGGATGAGCAAACTCCAGGCTCCGTTGGATCCAGGCCTCAGAAAGCGTCATCTGGGCGCTATTTGTCTAACTCTCATCTCTGTTAGCCTTCCCTCTGATGCAGGCTGTCCCCAGGTGGAGGTAAAGACGGCCTCCCCAATGCTATGCCAACCTCCTGCCTGTTATCCCCACTCCAAAGGAAGCTGATGTAGGACCATAGGTAGATCCAGACTGTACGATGTTGTCTTAGGGGATCTAGAGGAGAAACTGAAAGTGTTTTAGTCTTTCTCTAAAGTGTTGAGGCCTTTCTAATGTAGCTATTTTTCTTGTCTCTTTTCTACTTCAGTACATTTGGTGTGCTGGGTCAGTGGCTAGTACTGTACTGGCTCTGTGAAAACACTTTTACATCCCATTTCTTTCCTGATCTTACCAGATGCTACTATACTTGAATGGTTACTAAAACTGCACCGTGCCGTTTCAAATAAAAAAAAAAGTCTGTGCCTTAGCTCTTGCAAAAGTACTAGAATGGCCTCTGATTGCGTTCCGTGCCCACCCTGGACCCAGTCACTATGGCTAAGGCTGTGAGGTGCTCTCCTGACCAGGCTTCAGCCCCGTGCCCAGCCATGGACACAGCTCCACCCAAACCGCATGGTGCGAGCGGGGAAGAGATGGGTCCCTCCAGAAAGAGGCAGCTGGCAAAAACCACAGGCATTCACCACAACTTGGCTCTCTCCTCGTCTCCCAGGTGCTGCGCAGGCTGAGTCAGGACCAGAAACAGAAGAGCCCAGGCCTCCCCTGAAGCACGCGTCCTCGGAAAGGCTGGCCGAGTTGACAGCGCGTCTCCCAGGGGACGTGGGCACGGCCACACTCTCGCCTCAAGGTAGCTACTCCCACTGTCCAGCATCCCCAGGAATCTCAGCCCGGAGGGAAGGCAGGCAACACGTACCAGGGTCCCCAGCCATGGAGAAGGAGGCTGGATGGGAGGTGGCCACTTGACGATGGCTTGTGTTCGGCCAGCAGCTGCCTTAACCAACACGCAGCGGTAAAACCAGCCTGGTGCCTCGCTCATCACTCACACGTTAGATCATCCCCCTGCTGATACTTAATCATCTCTGGTCGCAGATGTACAACAGCGCCAAACTGACTAAAACTTTGCTGCATGCTCTATAGTTTATCCTATGATTTCACCAATACAATTTCATTTCTAATCTGTTTAGGAATATGTAGTTACTCATTAAAAAGTCCACGATATCAATAATAAAAACCTTCACTCCGATCTTTCAATACATCATATGAACATTTGGAATTACACACATGGGTGTGTATTTGCATGTGTTGGATAGGTGGGAAGTAACGGGCCATATTTAGAACGCCGCCCCCCCCCCCCCCGCCACCCCCATTCTCAGAAAACTGAGCCCCTTTCCAAAGAGCAAGTGCCTGATGACAGTACCACACAAGTGTCAGGTGATCTCCGACTAGTGGCCATCAGAAGTAGAGGGTGGGCATTAATATTTAAGGCATTCTGAATTCCTCTGTGCCAGGCGCTGTCCTTAATTTTTAACACGCAGTGTCTCATTTCCTCCTTACAGCAACCCTACCCTCCTTTCACAGATTAGAACCCTGGGGCCCTGAGAGATAAGCCATTTGTTTGGGGCCACACAACTCTAAGTGGCCCAGCTGGGATTGGAGCCTGGCCTTCTGGTGCCAGAACCTCCGTTCCTCTTACTCGTTCCACTGCACTCACTGCTTTCCAGAATAAATAAAACGACGGACCCGGGCCGGGGCCTCCTTGAGACATTTTGGTTTTGAGAACTTCCTTTCATTATTGGGGCAGGGGCTTGTTTATTCTATCTGTTAAGTGCGAGTTCATCATCCTAAAGACTATAAAGTTTTCTTTAAAAATAAAATCAAATATGGGCAAGGGCTGCTGTCTGCAAGCCGGTGTGAAAGGAGCTTTCCAGCGGCGGTGACTTGTGTCCTGGGGATGGCGCACCTCGCACCGCCCTCCGCTTGTTTTGAGCTGCCATGGCCAGCAGGACCGAGCGTCTCGAGCTTGTCCCTCCTCTGCCACCCTGCCAGGGGGGAGCTAGCCTAAGACGTCCCGAATACCTTGTTGCGTTTTCACCCAGAGCTTGGGGTTGTCTTCCAAGCCCACTGACATTGACATTTTTGAAGAGGATAGGCTGGTTGCTTTACAGAGTGGCCCTCAATTTAGATGTGTCTGTCTCCTGTGATTAGATTCTGATCCAACGTTTTTGGCAAGAATAGCAGGTGATGTGTCCTTCTCCGTGTATCACACCCAGGTACACAAAATATCCCTTTACATTTAATTCATTTGTATAGCTTGTCCCATTACAGGTGATGTTAAATTTCATTATTTGGTCGAAGGAGGCTAGATTTCTCCATTGCAAAGATGCCCTTTTTCCCTTTGTAATAAACAAGTAGCTTTTGATACTTGGAGACTGTGTGGGAAGCCAGCTTTTACCCACAAACAGCAGCAGCATGTTGAATATGAAATAAAGACCGCGCTCGCTGAATGAGATTAAGACAAGGTCCCGATAACTTAGGTTAGCTGGGCCCGGACCGGTGTGGCTCAGTTGTTGAGCATTATCCCATGCACTGGGAGGTTGCCGGTTTGATTCCTGGTCAGGGTACAAGCCCAGGTTGCAGGCTAGGGGACATGCAGAAGGCAGCCGATCGATGTTTCTCTCTCCCTCTCCCTCCCCTTCTCTAAAATCAGTAAAAATATTTTTAAAGACTTAGATTACTGCTCCCTAGAGCAGTCCCTGCTAGTTTTAAGAAAGAGTTAGAGAAAGAACAGAAGTGGGCCATTGTCATCAACCCCTTTGGCCTCTACCTACCCTCGGGAGGTCCTACTTTATACCCTAGGACCTGAGGAGCCATGTGAGCATTGGTTCTGCTCAGGGAAATTGCTTTGTGGTTGGACCTCGTAGCCAATGACCCCATGAGTTCCAAAGTGGGGCTTTCTCCAGGAAGAACCTGTGGACTCGGGGCTGGGAGGACCCTGCAGCCTCTCTGGTCTTTCCTGGGTACCAGGAGCCCATCAATAGAGCGAGAATAACAACCACCAGAGCTCAGATCCCCCCCGTTCCTGGAGGCTCCCCCAACTGAAGAAAGGCCGCTCTTCGAGCCAAGAGGAACTTCATCTTGGCCAGGAGAGTTACCTGGCCTCTTCGCCTTAGCAGGGCCGGAAGAGGGACAAACTCGAGAACAAGGGGAATAAACCAACCTGCACACTAGGGGCCACCAACCAAGTTAGAAAAGAGGTTGCCTCTCCTTCTTGCTGACTCAAAAGTTCTCTCGCTCATGCTTTTTCTCCTTTTGCTTTTGAAGATGGAGGTGCCACAGCACAGAAGGTAACCCCACCACTGTCCCTGATCGAGGGAAGAAAAAGTCCAGAGGGCCAGCGGGGCCCGGATGGCCTGAGGACGTCAGGCCACAGCAGCCCCGCAGGCCCCCCGAATGTGAGCCATACCAGGGGAGCACTCCCAGCAGAAGGACAAGGTAATCACCCCGGGGGTGCCTGGATGCCCCCAGCTTGGCTTGTCTGTGGCTTCAGGCTCATTTTAACCATCTTGCAGGACCACCAGGCAACCGTGATGTAAGCCGTCTGAACGCCACCCCATGGAAAGGGGGAATCGGACGTGTTTCCAAAATGTCAGTGGGATTCAGGTTCACCATGCATTTTCCTAAAGAGTCAGTTCGTGTTTAAGGGTTTGCTGCACCAGCACGAACTGCCAAACTGCCCTACACTCTCCTCATGCCTGGCGGCAGTGTGTGATGTCACAGCTCCCTGCACCCCTCAGGGAGACGCGCTACTGGGTCTACCAGACGGACTCAGCCCCAAGCCATAACCCCCCCGGGGGCCAGGGAGCCTGGTGATGCTGGCGAGGTGGGGGGGGCGCGGGGGAGGGGGGAGAGCCCCCGGGAGGAGGCAGCCTCCGCCCAGGGCAGAGCCGAGGCCTGTGCACACACAGAGGACTCCAATTTCTATTGAAGGGTGAGGCAGGCCAAGGCCACACCCTCTGTGACTTAGTTCTCACTCTTAAGAGCTGACAGTCTCAGAGACTAAGATGCTTATACAAGAGCAACAATGCAAAGACAGTACCAGCTTCCACAGGGCTTTGATCTAAAAGCGGCTCATAAAGCTAAAATTGCTTCGAGTCCAAATTGCCCCTGAAAATCCCGTTGGGAGGTGCCAGGCTGGAGACAGACAAGCCATTTTCTAGAAATTGCAGCCCAGCCAGCTCTCCCTCCCTCTTCGCAGCCTTGGGCTGCTTTCCCCGGTGGAGCACCAGACGAAGGAGGTGGTGTGCGCTTGGGCGGCAGACAATGTGAAAAAAGCATCTGTTAATCACACTCAGAGCTGCCGGAGACACTCTGGGGCACGTGGGGACTGAGAGCCACCAAGGAAACAACAGTCACCGCGTCTTGCATTCTCACCATTGTCAGCTCATGCTCGCCCAGAGACAGTGCCTCTATTTAACTCTCTCTCTCTCTCCCTCCCTCTCTCTCTCTCCCTCGCCCTGGCCCTCGTCCTCTCCCTCACCCTCTTCCTCTCTCTGTCTCCACACCCCTCCGAGCATGTATATTGACATCTTACAATCATGCATTAAGTACATAGGTCCATAATTAAACACATAACTCCACTGTGTTTACAGCTTCTCTGTTTAAGGCTGAAATGGGCAGAATTAAATCCCATTCTTCCCTGCAACTCTCTCCCGTTTCCCCCAAGACATGGTTGTCACTTACAAACCATTTCAGAGACAGAGCCCTTCTGTTGCAATCTCCTCCCTTTACACTCGCAGGCATTGGTGCTTTCTTAGTTTTGATACAAACGAGCCAAACACTGGCTACCACATGACAGCAGCAAGGGCACCCCTGGGAGGCTGTATAGCCCAGGACAAATCACACCACACACACACACACACACACACACACACACACACACACACAGGCACACACATGCACACACATGTACACACAGCACACACTCTCTCGTACCCGGCCATCCTTATAAAGGGCGAATCTCTAGAATGAATGCCAGAGCCATGACTATGACAAGAGTGCAGCCTGAAACCTCAGGTGTATAGGTTGGGTGTATATAAGTGAAGGTGTGTATGAGGGCACATGTATGAAGGCACATGGTAGGCATGCATGTCTGCAAACAAGGGGTATGCATTGAGGTGTATATCCTTTCCATGTGTGGTATACATATGTACGTGCATGCATACCTGCATGTGTGGGGTGTGCATGGTTGCTTTGTGGGTATGCCTATATACATGTATGTAAGTATGTGTGCACATCTCTGTATAAATATGTGTTTGTGTCTTCATTCATGCACGCGATGCCTCTGTGTATATATGTGTGTGCTTGTGTACTTGTAAATGTCTCCTTCGCTGGTGGCCAGCTCTACTCCTGACCCTTTGCCTTGGGGATGGGGAAGGTGAGGGTAAACAAGCACCTTCCATCTTTCTAAGCAACTGAGGGAATCCAGCTTCCTTCTCCCCTTGGCCTGAGCCCCTGGAGTCGCTGAGCGGCCCCAGCATTGGTCTGAGGCATAGCTGTACATGCTGGAGGAGAGGGAGCAGAAGCTGGAGTCACCAGCCCTGTGCCCAGGGCTGAGCTACACACGCAAGGTGCCCCTCGCCAGCCTCGCCTGGCCCCTGTGGGCTGCTTGAGCCCCAAGGGGTTGCCTTTTCCAGACTCACAAAATCATGGTATAAGCTAGTGGCAGCCCCGCTCTGGTCATCCCACCTTCACCTCCAGAGGACAGAACCAAACAAGGGTCCTGCCCTCCGAATCCCAGGCACAGGGCTGAGCTTGGACTCCGGCGGGCCCTGAGCACAGCAGCCTTTCCCACCAGATCCCGGCAGCACAGGCCAGGCTCAGCCGCCCTCCCTGCCCTGGGGCTGACGCTGCTCCTGCGTGGGCTTATTTTCAAGAGGAGTCCAGAGAGCCCTCGCTGGGACCCTTGTTGCCGGGTCCACGGAGGAGACGTCTGCCTGTCCCTCCCAGGGCCGACCCAAAGCGAGAGGCTCCTGTCGGGTGAAGGTAAGATGATAAATCCCAGGTCAGCCTCCTCTTCGCAGGGAAACGCTTTACCTGCAGCTTCCAAAACTTCCCGGCAGCAGAGACATCATTAAACACAGACGCGAGTCAGCCAGTTTCTCCCTCTCGCTGACACAGAGGCGCTTCTGTAGCTCAGACATAATAACCCAATGTTTGCACAACAAGTTTCCTCTTGCTGAGCATCTGGAGAGAGAAGGCCCGTGGAATGGCTCGGAGGAGGGCTAATGGGCCGTGCTGATGCCTTGATGAGAAAGATAAAGCCCTTTTGGTATTTGCCCAAACTAAACACCACCTTTTCTCTTCTTTCCAAGCACCTTCCAGAGGTGGAGGTGGCTAATTGGTAATCGGATCAGGCATCCTTGTGATGTGTGTTGGTTCATTGCTGTGAATCATCTGGCTCCTGACAGATAGCAAGGCCGTTTCCAGAATCCCTTCTGGCACGTTCCCTGTTTGGAAAAGAGATGCTGGCTCTGGGCAGCAGCCACTCGGCAAAGGGGGAGAAAAGTGAAGTCAGAGGGTGGTGAGTGTCGACCACCAGGAACCATCAGGGTGTACGTGCAGGAGTCGCGCAGCCAGCGGGCCTCTGGCTGGGGAGAGTGCAGTGTGCCCTCGTTTGGTGGGTTATGTCATGGCTGGCTTAGTCAGAAGAGCATGGATTCAGAGCCAAGAGATTTGAGCAGCCCTAGCTTGTCCCCTATGTCATCAGATGACTTTGGGTCGGTCCCTCGCTGTGTCCAAGTTCCTCATCCCCTCTGGAGCGAGAGGCCTGCCTCCTCCGCGGACAGCAGCTGGAACGTTCCCTGACGACGGCTGCATTTTTCACGTTGTGCCTGTTGTTGTTGTTGAACTGGCCACCTAGGACATGGTTTCCAGAAACTGGACTGCATTTGGGTCCAAGTTCAGTGCTCAAGAACTTCCATCACCGTGATAGGAGTCTAAAAATAACTTGGTTCTGACGTGGCGGGAGGCGGGAGTCAGACAGGTGGAGGCCGCTGTCATTGTGACACAGCTGGTGCAACAGCTGGAAAGCAAATGTGAGTCTGCTCACCTGCTGCACTTCTGTACTCTCGGTTCCAGGAGAAATCGCTCCCCTTTTGGCAAAGCAGAAGTCAGGAGCATGAGAGGAACTATTTAAGTTTGTTGTCACATTGTCCATAGGATGTTTCAGTCATTCCGGTATCCCTGGCCCCTACCTAGCACAGTGCCTGACACATACAGAGCAGGATCACAGTACGTGCTGGTGGAAAGCCTTTCAATAACTTTTCTACACAGAGCAAGGGAGAGAGAGGAATGGAACTTATGCTGAATAAATGGACACCTGCCTGCCATCTTGTCCCACCCCGTGAATATTAATCCAACTTGCCTTTCCAACCTTAAGGCGTTCACTGTGAGCTTGTTGAATGAACGAATCAGTCAGTCAGTCACTGAGTCAGTCACCGGCCTCTCTCTGGCCTTTCCTCCATATACAGTTGGTGAGTCTTTAGTCTTTTTTTAACGTTTATTTTTTTAAATATGTTTTTATTGATTTCAGAGAAAGGAAGGGAGAGGGAGAGAGAGATAGAAACATCAATGATGAGAGACAATCATTGATCGGCTGCCTCCTGCACACCCCACCCCTGGGGATCGAGCCTGCAACCCAGGCATGTGCCCTGATGGGAATTGAACCGTGACCTCTTGGTTCATAGGTCGACACTCAACCACTGAGCCACACAGGCTGGGCTTTTATTTTTTATTTAGGGGACGGGGGACTTTTAATCTTAATGGTGCTTGGATGGTGCCCTGGAAGGTGAAGTAGGACCTTAAACTCACATCTCCCTACAAGGTCCATAGAACAGATCTAGCTTTCTAAGAGTCTATTAATAGGAAAAGTTTGTTGTTTTCTCTTGTTTTGAGAAGCAGTTTACTGGAAAAAAATTTTATTTCTTGCAAAGGATTGGCTCCAACCACACCAAACTCTTTTCAGCTGGTTTGTTCAAATCCACCTTGATCACTATCCTCTCCCTACCCGTCCAATCTCAGCTCCAACTATACTCAGGCCTACCCTGGCAATCGAGCCCCAGACATTCAGTCTTTCTTCTCTTATCTCCCAGCCTCTGCCCAAATCCCCCCAAATAGAATATAATTTAAGTTCCAGGGGAAGTCTTATCTTTTCTGGGACATTTTCCTTCATAAATCCATCTCATCGCATAGAACTGCCTGGATGTAGCCTCACATCATTCCTCTCTCTCAATCCCACTTTTGTGACTATTGTATTTATCCTCATCTGTTTTCTGTTTAGCTCCCAAATGTATGAGTCCTAGAGAACCTCTTATTTTTATCATATGTTCAAGACATGCTTGCTGATCGACTGAATACCCCAGGTGCCACAAAGGAAAGTTCTTTGGGGATCATAGTTTGTTGTTTCATGATTATTGTTTTTTAATTAAAAAAAAAAACTTCAGTAAAAGAAATGAATATGATGTCTTGTCTTTCTGAGACTTTCAGACTTCGTCAACATCTATTTGGAAATAAATTCTTAGGCAATTAGGTCATGATATCTTGCTTTCAGACAGAATAGAGGGATGAATATAAACCTTCAGAAAAAGAAAAAAAAAATGTGAAGACTGGAGATGGAATTTGACCCTCTTGGTCATGTTGGGGTATTGCAACACTCAGAAAATTTCAGAGATTTAAAAAAAGAAAAGTTAACTTGGAAGGATACAAGTTAAAACATTGGATATGACCTCTAAATTGCTTAGTCTTGATTCAAATATATTTGAATCTATTCTCCTATTTGCAGCAGCAGCAATAGAAATTTTCTTTCAAAAGTTCTTTTGTTCAGAAGTTTTTTACTGCAGGAAGTTCAAGGATAGCTATGTTAATGATTTAGGACTTCAGGTCCCATGTAAATTTAAATTCCTGATCTCTTTCAGAATTTCCAATGAACACTTGTTCTTGTCCTAAATTGATTTTCACCTCCAAAACATGTCCTGTTTTCAGTAATTTAATTAGCATCCTTGTCTCTTGCAATTCTTGTTGGTGTGGTGGTTTTAAAATACCGGGGGTGGGCAAAAGTAGTTGTGAGTACACTAAACAGTCTATTCTCTGTATTATTATGTATTCATTAGTTATTGTGCTATTTGTTATTATTCTTAACCTGCTTTTGCCCATCCCCGTATGTCTATAAATCCTCTGACAGTTGTTTCTTGAAAGGGAGAGCCTAGCCCAGCTGATGTGGCTCAATGGTTGAGGGTCAATCTATAAACCAAGAGGTCACAGTTCAATGCCCGGTCAGGACACATGGCCGGTGTGGGGCATGCAGGAGGCAGCCAATCAATGATTCTCTCTCATCTTTGATGTTTCTCTCTCTCCCCCTCTCCCTTCCTCTCTGAAATCAATAAACACACATTTTTTAATAAAGCGAGAGAGCTTAATTCTCCCCCTCTTGAGAGTGGGCTGGACATAGCGGCCACTCCGGGTAAACATAGAACATAGCAGCTGTGATCGTGTGTGACTGCGCAGACTGCATCATAAAAGGCACTTCCGATTCCAAAATGGCAGCGGAGTAAGTGGAAGCTACGTTGACACGCTCGCAGAACCAAACTGGAATTATAACTGAAATACAGAAAAACCATCCTGAATAATCAACTGAGGTCTAGCTGGCGAGAACCCTGATACCTGAGGACGAGAAGCGGGGACTGCATAGAAACTGGTAGGAGGGGCAGAGGCCTGGCTGGGCCCCCACAGGCAGCAACTGAAGTCCCAGAGAGAAATATCTCAGCTCTGGGGGGTTGCCACTGAGAACTCTGGAGTCTAATCCCCAAGCTGGGCTCCCCAGCAGAGAGCACCAGAACTGAGACAGGTGCCCACATAACATCTGGCTGTGAAAAGCAGGGGGTTGCTATCTGCCAGGGAGAGACAGCGCGCACCCTCTTAAGGGGCCAACACATAAAATTTCATGTGCAGCCACTCAGCTTGGGCTCAGGCAGAGGGAGGGCAGAGTGGACTGGAGCTGTGTGAGCAGAAGCCAGGGTTGGGGGGTCTGGGGTTAGAGCTCAGAAGGCAGACACCCCAAGTTTCCTGTGCTGAGTCTTCCCTCGGGCAGTCAGTGGAGGACATCTTTTTCTTGCAGATCTTTACCATTGAGGCAGCTTCTGCCTTGGGGGAAGCAATTGCCCCACCCTGTTGGAAAACCTCTTGCCCCACCCTGTGGGAGAACATATTCAGCAATGATACATCTGATAAAGGGTTAATATCCAAAATATATAAGGAGCCCTAGCTGGTTTGGCTCAGTGGATAGAGAGTCAGCTTGCTGACTGAAGGATCCCAGGTTCCATTCTGGTCAAGGGTACATGCCCAGGTTGCAGGCTCAATCCCCAGTAGGGGGCATGCAGGAGACATCCAATTAATGATTCTCTCTCATCATTGATGTTTCTATAGCTCTCTCTCTCCCTTCCTCTCTGAAATCAATATATATATATATATATATATATATATATATATATATATATATATCAACTTAGCAAGTGGAAGACAAACAATCTAGTTTAAAAATGGGCAAAGGACTTAAATAGACACTTTTCCAAAGTGGACATAAAGATGGCTAAGAGACATATGAAAAAAATCTCAAAGTCACTGATCATCTGAGAGATGCATATTAAAAGGACAATGAGATATCACCTCAAACGTGTCAGAATGGCTACCATTAACAAATCATCAAATGACAAGTGCTGGTGAGGATGTGGAGAAAAGGAAACCCTAGCACAGTGGTCGGCAACTCATTAGTCAACAGAGTGGCAAACCGTGGCTCGCGAGCCACATGTGGCTCGCGAGCCGCAGTTTGCCGACCACTGCCCTAGCACATTGCTGGTGGGAATGCAGACTGGTGCAGACATTATGGAAAACAGTATGAAGTTTCCTCAAAATGGAACTGCTATTTGACCCAATGATCCCACTTCTAGAAATATATTCTATGAAACCTGAAACACCAATCAAAAAGAATGTGTACACTCCTATTTTCATAGCAGCACGATTTACAATAGCTAAGATCTGAAAACAGCCCAAGTGCCCATCAGTAGATGAGGGGATAAAAAAGCTGTGGTACATCTGTACCATGGAATACTATGCAGCAATAAAAAAGAAGGATCTCTTACCCTTTGAGACAGCATGGAAGGACCTGGAGAGTATCATGCTAAGTGAAGTAAGCCAGTCAGAGGAAGATAAATATCACATGATCTCACTCATATGTGGAATCTTATGAACGAAATAAACCAACAAAATAGATCCAGAGACATAGAAGCATGCAACAGATGATCAAATCTCATAGGGAAGGCGGGGGAGGGTGGGTGGGAGGTGATCAACCAAAGAACTTGTATGCATATATGCATAACCCATGGACATCGACAATAGGGTGGTGAAGGCCTGGGGTGGGGACATGGATGGGCTGGAAGGGGTCAATGAGGGGAAAAGGGGACATGTGTAATACTTTCAATAATAAAGATTTTAAAATATATAAAAAAGAAAAGGCACTTCCTCCTTGCTTTCCCTTTTGGAGTACTCATTCTGGGGAAAGCCAACCACCATGTCTGTCATGAGGCAGTGAAAGTGAGAGGTCCACATGGCAACAGCCAGAGTGAGCTCTGCAGGCTTGTGCGTGAGCCACTGTAGAAGGGATGCTCCCGCACCAGAAACCTCCAGATGAACGCATCCCGAGCTGACCGTGGGACTGCGGCCTCCTGGGAGACTTTATCCCAGAATCACACACCTAATCCGCTCCCAGATTCCCACAGGAACTGTGTGAGATATAATAAAAGTTTGTTGTTTTAAATCACTAGATTTAGGTAATGTGTTTTCAGTAATAGATAATATACGTGGTGTCATTTCCTGATGGTCTGCAATTTGGTAAACAAAAAGATAAAGGATCCAAGAATATCCCAGCTGGTCTCAAAACACTGATAATTTGGGGGCAAACATATGCTCACTGGTTGACTTCCTCTTTGTTCTCCCCATTTGTCATGTGTGGTAATGTTGGTGGTGGGGACCCATGGGTAAAAGGATCCTTCAGTGTTGGTGGGACAGTTGACAAAGTATGATTTTCCTGGGGTAGTTTTTCTCTTAGCAGTGACTGCCTTTGTGAAGATGCTTGACATTTAAAGGACAAGTCCTTTAGATGAGGCAGCATGAGGAAGAGGAAAGAACTCTAGACTAAAATTTCAAAGTCTTGACTCTACCACCATGATTTCTGTGATCATGGGCAAACAATTTCACTGCTTTGAAACTCCACTGCCCTCAAGAACCCCACAGTCCGTCTGAGGACAGATTCTCAAGCAACTAACGACTATGAGGCGGAATAAGATGAGTGCTGTAATAGACACCTAAATAACACAAGTCGGGGGTGTTCAAGGAAGGAGCGGTTCATTCTAATCTAGGGGACGAAGACGGATTTTTCCAGAGAACCTCCATTTGCACGGACTTTTGAGAAATAGTCGAAGTGCATAAAGAGAAGATGGAAAGGCATAACCAGCGGAGGCAACAGCATGAACAAAGGCAAAGAGATAGGAAAGCAGGGTATTCGTTCGTATGGGATGATGTGGGAGAAGGACGATGGGCAGAATGGACTGCGGAGGGGCTTCATGGTGGGGTCGAAGCTAAAAGACAGGCCAGGGCCAGACCAAAAAAGGCCTCCTATGCAATGATAGCGCTGAAATGCTGCTTCTTAGGCAACAAGGAATCATAGATGTTTGAGGAGGGATGTCATACAAGCCAACGTGTGTGCCAGCATGAAGAACAGGCAAGAGAAAAGGTTGTGAGCTTGAGCTACTGCAGAATCCTCCAGACAATAGCGGATGAGGACCGTGGACAGACACAGAAGGAAGGTCCCCAGGCCACCCACAGGATGTGGGACCTCCCCCAGCACCCTGCATCGGAGCAGCAGTGACAAGCCTGTTTGTGGAGCATCTTGACAAAATCAGCTACAATCCTTATCTCTTATTTTCTGCTCAAGTCACCTTTTTTTCTGTTTCCACTTTCAGTTGAGAGGATTAGTTTGGGGAGAGGGTGTGTGTGTGTGTGTGTGTGTGTGTGTGTGTGTGTCATGTATTTTAATTAAGATAAAGCAGCAATTAAGTCCCTGGAGCCTGAGTCACTCCCATGGGGCACAACCCTCTCCCGAGTGCCACTCAGCTCCGGCCGCCTCCCTCATTTTAAGTCAAACTCCCACCGGCACATAAAAAACAGATCCCAGTGTCACATGCCTCAAAGCCTGTCAGCAATGCAATGTGGCTGTTTTCTGGCTTGTGTGCTCTCGGGGAAGAGGCTGAGCTTCCTAGCAGAACACTGTGGTGAATAATGAGTGCTCAGGAAGACCCTGATGGCACATTTCTCGGGAGCTATGAGTGAGGCAAAGGGCAAGGCGGAAGCAGTGATGGAAAGTGTTTGTATAACCCGCCTGTCCCCTCTCCCCCGACACACACCGAGGTTTCTCTTTCATGATGGTCTTAGCCTCTTTTTCCCTCCCAACCACCGAGCACTCAATTCTTTGAGGGAAAATTAACATTCATTATGCAATTTATCTCTCTCCTTTTAATCCAGAGTGTCTGTCTCCAAGGTCCCTTCCTCAATAATTAATGTTTGTTCTCATTTCCCATTCTCCAGAGCATCTATTCTGGAACTGGAGGGTCAACAGTTAACACTAATTATGGCTTCTCCCTCTCTCCAGTGTTGGTTCTCAGAATCCCAAGCCGCCGCACTGAGCCTAAGTGTGTGTGTGCGTGGCTGTGTGTGTTTGTGTGTGCACACCAAGGTGGGAAAGCAACAAAGAGCAGCTTTTCCAAGCCCCACCTCACTGTAGCAAACCAATAACCCAGACATTCATTTCTGGCAACCTCTCTAGTATGGTTATCACCAGTAATGAGACAACGAAGCATAAATACATACGTACGTGTGTTTGGAAATTCATTTTAGTAGGTATTAGATAGATGATGTAGAAATCTTTTGCAGTTTGAATTTTCTATGATTTCCTGGACCTTTTCCTCCCTATTGCTATCTCCTTAATATCTCACCTCTCTCTCTCTCTCTCTCTCTCACACACACACACACACACACACAATTTCCTACTAAAAACCATTCTTTCATTTCCAATCCACTCATCTGATCTCTTTGCTATCTATCCTCCCCGCCCCCCCGCCCCCGCCACACACACACACACACACACACACACACACACACACAACTGTCTTTCTCTGGTCTGACATCCCAGTCCACCAGGGCCATTGATATGGCATTGTTTTAATTAATTTTCATGTGATTGACAAGGACAGCTAGGAGAATAATTCTCACCCATGGTGACTCTAAGAGATCACACACACAAAAATTCATCAGGCCTGTGCAACAGCCTGTCTCTTTGGCTGTAATCAGATGGGCTAGAATCCCTCATGTCTCCCCTGGCCCAACCCTTGTATTCACACTACAGCTGGAGACTGGGCGCCTCACGTGCGCCTGCGTCTGTCATCCCACCATTGCTATGTGCACAGGGCTCTGCGGCACATCTGCTGTGCAAATCTGGGCACCTCCGCGTAGCCTGTGTCAGGCGGTAACTGTTTCATGCTCTTGCTCTGTCAAGAGTTCCCCGCTCAGAAATTTGGCATCATGGTCCCTGCAGGGTTTCTCCCTTAAACATCCTAAATTAAAATATTACTTTCTTCAATGCTTTTAAGCCCTAAGTCCACCCTCGCTCCATGACAGCATCTAGGAATTTTCAAAGCCACCCCATTCACGGCGAGGCTTAAGCATCAAGGCATCCACTTTGTGTTTTCCCCTGTCTTGGGGTAAGGAAAATAGCTTTTTTCAAGACTTTTTCACACTCTTTAGGTAAAACTCTTATTGCGTTTCAGCCTACTGGTATGAATCTGTCAGTTCAAATTTCAGCCATGAAAATGAGGGGTCTAGTATTCAACATCTCCTATAAGTTTAGATTTTCCTCGAAAAGTCACCTGTACTTCTCGTCTGTGTCATTTGACTCACGTACATATTATTTCATACCTAGACCTCCAGAAATACGTGATTTCTTCCCCAATATAGCAATAAGCGGGAAAGAGGGCTCGCTTCATGAGTTACTCAGGGGCAGACCTGTGTATGCTGGTCTGAGTGTAAATATTGGGGGAGGAGAAGTCAGGTTGAACCAGTGCTTGTGCTCAGCTGGCCCAGGAAGGAGACTTTTCAGGGATGTCCTGAGGGTTCTGCAGGTCCGATGCTGCACAATTCTCATTATAATGAGATGCAATTGGCTCCTAGAATTGTGCACAGCTCAGCTTGCACAACCACAAACTGGGAAACTGTCGGAGAGAAAGACTCTCAGGCTTGTATTTTAAATGGAGGACTGAGCCCTGGCTGATTTGCTCGGTGGATAGACCATCGGCCTGCAGACTGAAGGGTCCCGGGTTCCATTCCAGTCAGGGGCACATGCTTGGGTTGCGGGCTCAATCCCCAGTGGGGGGCGTGCAAGAGGCAGCCGATCAATGATTCTCAATCATCATTGAGTTTCTATCTCTCTCTCCCTTCCCTTCCTCTCTGAAATCAATTTTTTTAAAAAATGGAGGATGGAGGCCAGTTCTGCCTCTTCCAGGCTTCCTTTCGTGTTTTGCTTCCCCCCTAGAGGACTAAGCAAAAACTAGGAGTATAGGTTCACTTTGTAGCTCAACCTCCACCCACAGCCACTGCTGCTTCTGCTGCAGACCAGCGGGAAAGGATGATTATGGAGAGACTTTCTCTCCTAAAAATAGTTTTTGATTAATAGCAAAGTGTGTGTGGTCTTCCTTTCTGCTTATTTGGGGATGAGCAGCAATGAATCCTGAGTGAGGGACCTGCTGAAGGAACAGGAAGCCAGGCCGTAGATGGAGGGCCGGAGCCAGAGCTCAGTGAAGGAAACTGTTTTTGCCAGAGGCTGCAAAACTAGAAGAAAAGAAAGGCACAGTCATAGGCTTGCCAATCTCAAAATCCGTCAGCAGAGAAATGCTCGGATGCCTGGTATTCTATATTAGCCTTCCTGCCCTCTCCTTGGGTGGAGAGGCTGGCCATGGTGGGAGGAGTTTCCGTGTCAGTTCAGCCCATTCTCGCTCATTGGTTGGAAATGGGTCAAAGTAGCTCTTAAATACTAGAAGCCTTCAGTAAAGGAGGGGCAGGAGGAGGAGAAGGAGGGGGATCATGATGATAACTACCATTGTTGTCTATCTTTGATATGCCAATCATTGCGCTGAGTGCTTTACACTCATTATTTCACTTCATCCTCACAGCCATGATGTAAGATAAATTCTATTATCTTTATTTTTCTTCTAGGACCATGTAGCTCAGAGAGGTTAAGTAACTTGCCCAAGGTCACACAGCTAATTGGTGAAGCTGAGATTTGAACCTTAAGAGCCTGCATTTTTTACCACTCCTCAGGGTTACTGGTGCTGTCAGTCTACATAGCACGTTTCCATCAGACAATATGTGAGACGTTAGGAAGTTCCTGACTTTAAAATGACCCGCACAAACAAATGACCTCTGTTGTTCTTTTCTGCTGCCAATTTCCCTTAACCAGCATCAGACCCCTTTGTGCGGATAACACTGAAAACGATTTGCAACTTTGAAAGATATGGGAGAAGGAAAGAAGCTGAAAAAAAAAGAATAAATTGTTCAGGAGAACCAAACTCTTGAGACAGATTTTCCAGCAAGATAGGCCTGTTTACAGGGTAGCTCTCCAGACCAAAAATATTCTTCCTAATATGACCAAAATGTTATAACGTCACTTCTACTGTTCTACTATTTAAATCTCACTAGTAATAGACTTATTTTGGATTCAGAAGTATTCTCTTAAAGTACTGATACTGAGAAGCTAATAGTCATTTACACTTTAGTGAAATTTTATTTATTTGCAACCTAGATGAGAACAGCTGTGACGAGGGACTACCATTTCTGATAGGGGTGGAAACAGAAGTGGGTAATTTTAGGGTAAGTAGGGTTTTAAGGGTTGAAACATGTCTGACTGGTATAGTGCCCCAGAGGGCTTAGATTAATAGAGAATATTAGCTATACAGGGAAGGAGGCAGAAGAAGGAGAAAAGTACAGAAAGGGAAATGGTAGAATGCCAACAACAAACTATTTCAGAATTGCCCCATAACAAGCTCTATGTCCAGGGAAAGGAAAGAAAACTTACTCCTGAGGAAGATGGCTGCCGACGGGAAGGCAGACTGCAAGATAGTGTGTGAGTGAGAAAAAAAAGGGAGAGTGTGTGGTCGCACGGGGAGTGTTTGTTGGTGAGGTGAGGGACAGCTATACTCCAGGAGACTGTGGGGGACTGCTGACTGGGCTCCCCTGACTGGGCAACCCCCACTGCTGTTGGGTTACCTCCCAGAGCGACTGGCTCGGACGTGGAGACTGCACCATCTTGAAGGGGAAAGTGGATGTTATTGGGAGCCTGAAAAGCCTGGGGAATCTACAACTACGGCACCCACCAAACAGCTGCGAACCCGAGAACACCACATCGGTCCCCAAGTGGCACAAGCACGCGGATTCAGAGGAGCTCTACACTCGCTCACGGGAAGGTCAGATTTCCCCTGGGTGAGGTCTGTGGTCCCAGCAGGAGAGAGAAACGTGCGCACGGCAGGAGCTGGAGGACCGGGGGAAGTCTGCGCCTAGAGAAATCAGTGGCTGTTGGGGCTGGCGTGAGCTGTGAATGTGGAAGGGGGTCTGCAGAGCTGCTAACAGAAGGGAACTCTAAAAAGCAACCCATTTTGATCTGGGCACAAAAGGACAGCCTAAAAATTTTAAAAGTGGGCCGACTGCTTAAACCCAAGGGGAAAAAAGACTGCACAGACGTGCGCGCAGCCCCGGAGTTCGCACACTTACTCTGATTCTTTTTTTTTTCCCCCTCTTTAAATCCTTGCTTCTGATTACTAAGCCCAATACATAGGATCACCCAATTGGGGACACCCTAAGAGACTACAGGGGAAAGTTGTTTTTCTGGAACCTGGGGATCAGAGCAGGGAATAACCATCAGAGAACCAGCTCTGGGGCAACCCACTCCCCGAAACCGGTATTAAGTGCCACAGGGAAAACAAAACCTAAACACTAGCTAGAGAGGACTTATAGACCCAGAGGTCAATCCAGAAACACTGCCACCCGGGTTGAATCACAAATTGACTCTTGTGTAAACACAAATAAAGGAATAGAAGAAATAAGGACGTACTGCCTGCTTAAAAATCAGGACTGGCTTACAACACTGAGGAGCAGTGGAACGCAGGGAACTTCAATAATGTCCTGACTAGGAAACAGGTGTGCCAAACGGAACAGTAGAGGAAGTGAATGACCTTCACTACTGCACATTTTTATTTTTATTTTTTTCATCTTTTACTTAAGAAACTAAATTTTTTTTCTTTTTTTCTCACTTGATTTTCTTTTTAATTATTACATTTTTATTTTCAATCAGTATTATTACTACTACTATTTTACCTTTTTTTTTAAAGTGTCATTTTATTTTCTCTTTATTTTATTTTGGGATTAGTGTTTTACATTCTATTTTCATCTTTCCTTTAGCATCATTTTACTCTATCGCAACTTTACCTCTATGCCATCACTCTCTTTCTCACTTTTCCCTTTTGTTGTCCTGTTTCTCTTACCCTATTCCTGCTTTAGATTTTCCCTATTCCTTCTTTTTACCCTCTGTTAAAATTTCACCCTACTTATATCTAATTTCCAATCCCCTGCTCCAAGTCCATACACACCTTTTCTTCTCTTTATTCACTATTCAAAATTCTTTTTTCTCTCTCTCCTTTTCTTGTTGTTTCCTTGATTGTTGATTATATCAATTTTTTATGCTTGTTTGTGAGATTGTTTTGCTTTTCTTTTTGTTTTTTTTGTTTTGTTTTTGTTTTTTGCTTCTGTTTTCCCTCACCTCACTCGATATTAGTTGTTGTTTGTAGTTTGTATTCATCTCCAGGTACTTGTTTCTGGCATGTGTTGGGATTAGGGCTGTTCTATTGGAGTTTTCTCCCCATATATATAGTTTGGGGAGACTTCTTCTTTCTTACTCTCTCTTTTCTCTCTTACTTTTTTTTCCTTTACCCAATTTCATTTTTGCACTCCTTTTTTATTTTTTTCTCTTCTCCTTTCTCTCCTATCCTCTAATTCGCCTTTCTCTGGTAGTCACCTTTATTTGGTGTTATTAATATCGTGAATACATTTGTGTTCAGTGCCTTGTGTGTTGTACCTTGTTGTGTTGTATTTTGTGCCTTTAAATCAACGCAGGAGAGAGAGAACTACATAACCAGACACCCGGAGAAGAGAGATCATGGGGAGACAAAGAAACAGCCCCCATATGAAAGAAAAGCAGGCATCACCAGAAAAGGAAGTAAACGAAATGGAGGCAAGTAACCTGTCAGAGAAAGAATTCAGAGAAATGGTCATAACTTGAATGAAAAGAATGGAAGACAAATTCGACAATATGTGTAAGAACCAAGAGGAAATGAAGAACCAAGAAGAAATGAAAAATGACATCGCCACTATAAAGAACTCAATAGAAAGCATCAAGAGTAGACTAGAAGAAGCAGAGGACCGCATCAGTGAGCTAGAAGACAAGATGGGAAAAATACCCAAGCAGAGCAGCTTCTAGAAAAAAAAAAATTAAAAAGCAGGAGGAGAGCATAAGGGAACTTTGGGACAACACGAAACAAAACAACATCCGCATTATAGGGGTTCCAGAAGAAGAGGAAACTGAGCAAGGAATAGAAAACCTGTTTGAAGAAATAATGACAGAAAACTTCCCGATATAGGAAAGAAAAAACCCACACAAATCCAAGAAGCTCACAGAGTCCCAAGCAAAATGAACCCCAAAAGACCGACGCCAAGGCACATTATAATTAAACTGGCAAACACCAACGACAAAGTAAGAATCTTAAAAGCGGCCAGAGAGAGACAGAAAGATACCTACAAAGGATCCCCCATCAGACTAGCAACTGATTTCTCAACAGAAACACATCAGGCCAGAAGGGAATGGAATGAAATATACAAAGTCATGCAAAGGAAGGGTCTGAATCCAAGAATACTGTATCCAGCAAGGCTATCAATCAAAATTGAAGGTGAAATCAGAAGCTTCACAGACAAAAAAGGACTAAGGGAGTTTAGTACCACCAAACCAGCGATGCAAGAAATGCTAAAGGGTCTGCTGTAAAAAAAAAAAAAAGAAAGAAAGAAAGAAAGAAATGGGAAGCAAAGAAGGAACACAGGGGTAAAGAATAAAAATTGTGACAAACAGTACCTATCAATAATAACTATAAATGTAAATGGATTTAATGCCCCAATCAAAAGACATAGGGTAACGGATTGGATAAGAAAACATGACCCATATATCTGCTGTCTACAAGAAACCCACCTCAGAAAAATTATTTTCATTGCTACTTCATAACTGTAATTTTGCTACTGTTATGAATCGTAATGTAAATATCTGTGTCACGACCCACAAGTTGAGAACCGCTGCTGTAGAGCCTAAGACCATTGAAAAACACAGATATTTGCATTACGATTCATTAACAGTAGCAAAATTAAGTTATGAAATAGCAACGAAAATAATTTTATGGTTGGGGGTCACCACAACATGAGGAACTGTATTAAAGGGCCACGGCATTAAAAAGGTTGAGAACCACTGCAAAAAAAAACTCATATCTCTTTGTGTTTAACATCCCCCATTTGTTTTTAGGAAAATGGATATAACACTACTCTGAAAATACTCAATATCCCCTGGAATTGAGTTCAAAGAGCAATTTAAAAACATCTATTCACTGGAATCACCTATAGAGTTTTCACAACTTTTTGTTTTCTTGTTGGTCATTTTGTTTTAATAAACAGTTTCAGGTAAAAAAAGATAGGATTCTAAAAAATCACATAGATGGTGGACATTGGTTATTTGTGGACTTGGAGATTGGTTTCAAATAACTGCAAATGACTTCAGAAGTCAGGAACACATGCAATTTGTCACTTTGCAGAAGCAAGAAGTCAAATCCTAGACATGATGAAGGTGGGAAACAGGAGACCATCACCAAGCTAGTGAGTGTACCCACCCAACCACCCAGCACCCCCATCTCAGTGTTGTGGTCTATATTCATTGTAACATCTGCAATAGCTTTTGTGAAGTTATCTTTTTTTAAAGAAGAACACTGATTTATATATTTTTTATCATTTTTTCTTTTTATATATATTTTTATTGATTTCAGAGAGAGGGAGAGACAGATAGAAACATCAATGATAGAGAGAATCATTGATCAGCTGCCTCCAGCACGCCCCCTATTGGGGATTGAGCCTGCAACCAAGGTATGTGCCCTTGACCGGAATCGAACCCGCAATCCTTCAGTCCACAGGCCGATGCTCTATCCACTGAGCACAACTGGCTAAGGCTATTGTTTTTTCTTAGTGGCCCTTTAAAGAAGGCCAATTGCTGGGGCTGGTGATGGAAGTAAGAGAAAGTGAAGTGGGTTTAACAATTTGATGAGTCTCTGACCCAAAAAAAAAATGCTTTTATAAATTACTCTAATCCTTTGTTTATAGACTCATTTATTTAAAGACTCATCAAGAGTCTAAAGAGTTCCCCTTCTTTTTTTCATTTCTACTTTAGTTTTATTGGGAATATGATATACAAGGGGTATTCACAAAGCTAAGGATCCCTGAAATTCTCAGAATGCGTCGCTCCCAAAGTCGTCAAGATCGGCGGTTTTTTAATGGATGAGATGCACGTGGAATCAGGGCCTTCCTCAAGCAGTGAAGTAGTGCTTGGCACAACACGTGTGAGGCTGACATGTGTGTATGTGTATCACTTACATTTCTCAGCCTGTGAAAGGTTTGGTACATTAATTTTTGTTCTGTCAAGTGATCAAAAAATTATACTTTTCATTAATAACCTATAAATACTGTTTTCTATTTTATCCCCCTCCAGATGTTTATCTTCTCATCAAAGAACCAGGAAGACGTAGAGAATCATGAGGCTTTTCCTCAGGATTTTTTCCTCCTAGTTTCTCTCTTGCTTCTTTCATACATCTCCCTGTGGCCTCAGCATTTCCACTTGCTATTGTCTTAGTTCTCTACCATTTGTCATTTTAAAATTAATGAAGACACCAGTATCAGAATATGTCCAACAGAAAGAATTAGCGAGTCTGTTTTTCAGAGCACATAAAGACTGCTTATTCATTCATTCAATCAATACTAATTGGCCACCTACTAATGCCAAATACAGTGCTAGGCACAAGAATACAGTTGAGAGACAAAGTCCATGCCTTAAAGTAGTGGAGTGTGCTTAGAGCTATGAATGAGCACAGACTGCCTCCAGCTGGAGGTTGAGAAGTGTTTTGGAAGGGGAGGACACTTAGGCAGAATTTCTAAGGATATCTGTAGGGAGTGGCCAAGTGCAGAAGAGGAAAGGAGGCTCCAGGGAAAGAGGCCATATGAAGGTTAGAAAAAAAACGACAGCATGGGAGAAGTGAGAGCAGATTGTCATGCCTGGACCCCACGGAACACGTAGGGGAGGAAGTGGTGAGAAACTCAGCTGGAGGGGTAAGCAAGAACTAAATTATAAAGGGCCATAGCCAGCAACTAAGCAATTTATCCCAAAGGCTTTGAGATCCTGTTTGCACAGGAATTGAATTAACCAGATTTTTATTTCAGAGAAATGATTCTCCCAGCTATGTAAAGAATGGATTGAAGGGGGAAAGACTAGAGGCTGGGAGACCAGATGTCTATACTTGTTTGAGAGCAAGTGAGCAAGAATAATATTTTCTGCACCATTAAGGCCACCACATGAATTAAACGGATTAGCCACTTTGTATGTAGCTCTACCTTCAACCTCTTTTTTAATTCCCTTCTTCCATACATTCTTCCACCAGAGGTATCCTTATTAATCTTATGATATATCTTGATTGGAGGGTTTCTCATGTAGCTGATTTTTTTTGTTATTGCTACACAAGTCAAATTTAAATTCCATCATCTAGTTTGCATTCCATTTGGGGCTTGGTAAAATGCCATGTACCACTGGGCCTCTCCATAAAAAATAATTTATGAACTTTTGAGAGAAGTTGGTGTTCCCAAAGCTAAAGCCAGACCCTTGAGACTGGCTAGCCTTGGTCTACGAAGACGTAAGTAAGTAAAAGAACTGTTATTCCAAATTGGAAGAAAAATATTACTCTTGCATTTATTGCATTTCCATATTTAAATTCAGAATGACTCATATCTTCTAGATCCGTCTAGTTGGCTCCTTTAATAGAGCTCCCTGGGGTATGTCTTTAGCCTGGAGACTTTCTCAGGTCTTGAGCAACTATTTGATATGCCCGTCTCACCCTCCTCATCATCCAGGAAGATTTAAAGAGAAAATGTGTAGCATTAGCAAGGTCTTAAATCTTATCCCAAGAATTTGATAATGACAATACCAAAAGGCCATCTTGGGTCCCAGTCTCCTACATTAAACAAGCAGACTTGAGATTTATTATAAAACAATAAACACCCTATAGGTCATAGACATCTTGAGTTATATCATATGAAATAAGTATTTTTAGATAGCAGTCTTAAGGAAAGGTCAGCTGGGCTATCTATATAAAGGGACCAGAATTATCCTTCCTTTTATGGTTTAGTAGTTTAAACTGGGAAGAATTTCTTTTTTAATAATCTGTAATTTGCATCTTCCATTTCGGACCAAAATAAAAACCATGAAGGTACAAAGGTTGACGTTTAGGCCTCCTCCTATTGGTTTCTGCTGTAAGTCCATGTGCAAAGCTCTGAGAAGGCCAAGTTGCTCCCTGAGATCCGTTTGGCAATGAATAGATCCCTCCTCAATGATGAACCACTGAAAGTGTGGGGGAAGTTCCATGACAGCAGGCTAATGATCAAAGGCTGCTCATGCCTCAGAAGGGTATGTGTGGGAAAAGACCCTAAACAGCTTTAAAGAGGCTCTGCCAGCACCTCCAAAAGCTACTGCCCTTGTGACCACAGAATGTTGGGCCACTTTGGAGCCTGTGGGTCTGAAGTTGTTTCCCAAGCCCTGACACGCATCTATGGAGGAGCCAGGTGGCCCACTTTGCCTGATAAGGTGACCCTTTGGAGTTCAGTTTCCACTCTGATGCCAGATGGGACCCGCCAGAGTAAATAGGACTATCTTTCATTTTTAACTAAAACAGTGAACAACAACTTGGCAATTAAACATAGTCAACATAGGTTTAAATAGAAGGAAATTTTAAGGCATCTTATTCCAGACTAGAATCAGATGCTCTTTCCTGCTATTCAAGTCTTGAGTGTTTGGTGAAGGATCCCATGACTTGAAGAAGGCAGAGGAGGCTTGGGCTGAGACCCCATCTAGGAAGGGTCATCTCTGAACTGCCCGGTTATCTGGTGGGAAGGCTATCTCCTTGCTAAAAGCCTGTGCTTAGATTAATGCGCGCATTTGAAAATCTGCTCAGGCCTGATGGTGGACAGCCAGGGAAGGAAAGTGTTTTCTGTTTATCTCTTTAGTGGCAGAAATGTTCATCCCAGAAAGACCCCGAGTTCCCAGTTTCAGGCCGGCCTGGAAGCTGTGCCACCGTATCTGTGATTGCACACATCGCCTCCGGCGTGATGAAAAAGAGCCGGGTCTGTGTTCACAGCCAGTTGTCTGCATTGGTCAATGAGTTAGTTTCTTCGGCTTGATAACAGGGGTGGATCGTCCCACATTGTTCAGAGAGAAAGCTTTACCAGCCCCATTGCTCTATCTCCCAGGAATGCGGTTTGAGTTGCGTCTCCTCCTCGACAGCTCAGACCTCAGTAAATTATCAGGGTCTTGACCCACGAGATGGCGAAGTCTTAAGCGATTTTTCAGCCTCCTATCTAAAAATGTGTTTACATTTCTTGAACTCTGGCTGACTGATTCATTCTCCTGGTGTTGCAAGAACTTTCCTTATGCGTTAGAATTTATAAGTTTCATTTCTAGGAGACCCATGGTTCCTTTCAAGCCACAGTGAAATGAACCTCATCGCAGCACAGTTCTGCTGGGGTGGGTCTGTCCAGAGGCCAAGCAGCTGGGATGTGGCAAGCTCAAGGGAGGCTAACAGAGGCAGTGCGATGGGGAGGGGAAAGTACACGATGCTAAATCAGGAGATCCGGTCTGGGGCTATTTCAAGGGATGGCCCTGAGCCAATCCCAGGAAACCACGCTCTGGGCCTCAGTTTCCCCAGCTGTTTTCAATTTGTAAACGTTTTAAGTCTGTACAGAAGCCATGTTCAAAGGAGACGGCAGAGGACAGCTGAGAAACAACAGAAAAGGGAAGGTCAGCCCACAAGGCATGGCGGGAGGCTTCAGGTCAAGGAGACAAAGAAGCGGAGTCACATGTGGCCACGGGCTCTTAAAAGAGCTACTTGTGAGCAGCAAGCAGGGAAAGAACTTTTCACTGGACACTCGTCCCCACACGAGAGGCTCAACTCCTTTGACAGAGGAGCCATGCGCCCAGCTAAATTTGTTCCTCACATAAACATCCTTTATAAACATTAAATTTACTTTCTAAGAGGAAGGAAGAAAGCTAAAATAAACCCTATCCCTCTGCAGCTTGGGGTTTAAATCAGGCAATCTTGGGTTAAAACCTCATCAGTGCCCAGCCAGTGGTTGACCTACGAACCAGGAGGTCCTGGTTCAAGACTCCATCGGAATGCTTGCCTGGGTTGCGGGCTCCATCCCCAGTAGGGGGCGTGCAGGAGGCAGCCGATCAATGATTCTCTCTCATCATTGATGTTTCTCTCTCTCTCTCTCCCTTCCTCTCTGAAATCAATAAAAACATGTTTTTTAAAAACACCTCATTAGTTATACAACCTTGAGTCGGTGACTTTACCTTTCGATCCTCAGTTTCCACACCTGTAGGGAGCAGAGATAGCACAACCGCAGAGGAGAGGCGTGTGGATTACACGCCAACACCATGTCTGTCTGTGGGGCACCTGCTCCTTGGGGGGCCCCACTTTGGCATCACACCCCCTCCTCTCCTGTTGCCCCTCCACACTGTGAGGGAAAGGGGACGTCTCTGAACTCTTGATCTGGAAGGTTGCAGAAGCATTTTCCTGCTTCTGTGAAGTGCTATCATACAAAATTTATATTCGGCAGCATCAGCAGATTTTTCCCATCAATATTTCCTTTTTAATTTCAGCTTTATCTGAATCTTAGTAGCACAAAGGATTTAATTTTTTCTTTTAAAGGTCAACCAAAACAAGAAAATAGAAATTTGAATATGTCTTAATGCTATACGTAACATGGTGTTTAGACTGCCTATAGAGGTTATGGGTATTATTTGTTGAGTAAATATGAATGCCATCTGTGTATGTATGTGTGTTTATAATCTTACACATATGAACTAGGTGTGCATGTATATGGCATGTATAAAAATTCATGAGACCTACATCTGACAACTTTGATTCTTTTCTAATTTCTACCACAGCAAACACTGAATCTGGAACCGATCTTCACATGGTCCTTAATGAAACCTCACCTTTGACCCAAAAGCCAGAGAAGCAGGTACAGTAGTGATTTTATTTATTTATTTATTTATTTATTTATTTATGAGACATTGTTGTTGTTTTCAGAGAGGCAGGGAGACGGAGAGAGAAACATCAATGATGAGAGAATCATTGATTGGCTGCCTCCTGCATGTCCCATACTGGGGATCGAGCCCACAACCTGGGCATGTGCCCTTGACTGGAATTGAACCCGGGACCCTTCAGTCCATAGGCCAATGCTCTAACCATTGAGATACCGGCTAGGGCTACAGCAGTGAGATGGGGAGTCAGAATGTTTGGGTTCTTGTCCTGGCTTGCTGTGTGTCCCTAATGAGATGCTTCACCTCTCTGGGCCTCATTTGCCTCATCAATAAAATGAGACAAATGAACTGTAAAATCACAGAGGTTCCTTAACTCATAGACTTGGAATGTTTTGTCTGGCTCTTCGCGTTCATGAATAAGCGGAATGGGCTTTTCCCTCAGTTCTGCCACACCAAAAAGGGAACAAAGAACAAAGAGAGGTGCCATCCATAGAGGCTGGAAGCACTAAGACTTCGTGGCGATGGGCCCATTTTTTCCACTCCAATTCTCATTCCTAATGTGGAGCGGGGGAAATAGAGCTATCAAGAAAAAAAATACAAGGATACCTTAAAGAAAGGAGAAAAGGGCTGCATCCGGATGGGTTAGGAATATCTACTAGTGATTCCCAGGCATATGTTCACAAATAGTTGCAATTTTGTTCCTTCGTTTGAAGCTTTGAGGCTGGAACTGTCTTCCAACTCTCTCTGGAGAGACAACTCAGGGGAATTCCTGCTGCTGCTCAGGGTTCCCAGGCCCTGACGCAGGAGCAGCCCAGCTCCCTCCTCGCAGGTCCGTCCCTGGTGTGACAGCCCGGGAGGCAAGGACGTCCCTGGTGTGACAGCCCGGGAGGCAAGGACGCTTGGTCTCTCTTCTCTCTATCTCCCACTCCCTGCCCCAGCCCGACTTTCGCCTCTTCCCTCACACTCATTAAAAAACAACCTTAAATATACATTTTAATAGACTTTTTTAAATCTGATAAAAGTCATTTTTGTTTTCATCTGTGCGACTAGCTGGCTCTGTGGAAGGACCTGAACTTTCCCTGTTAGACACCCAGGCCTGGGTCAGGCCTCTGCTGAGCCATCCCTTCCCACCACTGAGGAACCACAACCAACGTTTGCTTTTTTTTTTTTTTTTTTACATTCCCACTTTGAAGAAACTTTATACGGGATCGAGAAGCTTTTCTTTTTTAAGAGAATCTGTAACTATGGAAAAGATAACATGCTATATATTTTCTTAAAATCTATTTTTATTGATTTCAGAGCAGAAGGGAGAGGGAGAGAGATAGAAACATCAGTGATGAGAGAGAATCATTGATCGGCTGCCTCCTGCACACCCCCTACTGGAGATCGAGCCCACAACCCAGGCTTGTGCCCTTGACCGGAATCAAACCCGGGACCCTTCAGTCCGCAGGCCAATGCTCTATCCACTGAGCCAAACTAGCTAAGGCCATATGCTCTATTTTGGTAATTCCACAACTCCAAAGGCCCTGCAAATACCTCACATACCCTAAACCAGTGGTCGGCAAACTGCGGCTCGCGAGCCACATGCGGCTCTTTGGCCCCTTGAGTGTGGCTCTTCCACAAAATACCACGGCCTGGGCGAGTCTATTTTGAAGAAGTGGCGTTAGAAGAAGTTTAAGTTTAAAAAATTGGGCTCTCCAAAGAAATTTTCATTGTTGTACTGTTGCTGTGTGGCTCTGTTGACTAATGAGTTTGCCAACCACTGCCCTAAACACACTCCAAATTCACCCAGCCCCATGGCTGTGTTTCAGGAGAACTAACATCGCCTGCAATGAAAGAGGGGCTCAGTCCTGTCATATTAAGTCCTAGACTGCATTGTTAACCTTGAGTCAGAGGCACACCAGGCCGAGGGCCTGACACTCTAACCCTGGGGTGGCCCGTGAGGCTGAGGCAAAACCAGCTGCTCTGAGAACTTCACATGCCTCCTTCGTGAAAAGCGGGGGGTCGTTCCCCCCAGAGCCAGTTGCCTTCTTTCCTCTAGCAGCAGCCGCCAAAAGGAAAACCGCTTAAGGAAAAGTCTAGGGAGCCCCATCAGCCCTCAAACACAGAGAAGATGGAGGTGGAGTGGGGGTGGTATCCTCCCCGCCCCCCCTTACTTCTTGAGGCTAATGGCCCTTTATTAGATTAATCACTGACTTCGATTTTAACTACTTCCTCAGCCTACTCCATGTAAACGACTAATTTCGAGTTACTATAAAGCATCTGGAAAGGATTTAGAAACAAATTTCTGCCCAGCAGATTTCAGTTACGTACCTTGATGGATTCCGCTCACTGTCGCCTTCCACTCTGAAGCAGGCTAGGGGGGCTATCACACAAAATTGATCTTTATCAGCATCAGCAGTTTCTGCTCTTCCTTCCTTTCCTCGAATTCCCACTGACTCATCCTCCCCCTCCTTCACTAGGGTCTTCCCATATTAGGAGTTCAGTCACATAAAATGCTTTTACATTTGTATCACGGTGCTGGCTGCAAGGGGAGAAAAAACCCCACAGGTGGGATATGTTGGCATCCCCACGCTTTAGGGAGAAGTCACAGACCCAGAGCTGGGAAATAACTCCTGAGGGGTGGGTAGGAGAGAAAGCCAGCGGGTGCTTGGCAGACGTGACTGGGTTCATGGATGTACCCGTTCCGGAGGCTGCCTCCGGATGCCCCCTACTGGCTGGATTTATTTTATTTTTTTAAATATATTTTTATTGATTTCAGAGTGGAAGGGAGAGGGAGAAAGAGGTAGAAACATCAAGGATGAGAGAGAATCATCGATCAGCTGCCTCCTGCATACCTCACACTGGGGATGAGCCCACAACCCAGGCATGTGCCCTGACCTGGAATGGAACCGTGACCTCCTGATTCATAGGTCGATGCTCAGCCACTGAGCCACGCCGGCAGGGCGGTACTGCCTGGATTTAAATGCCTCTGCTGTGCGTTTCCTAAGTGGGGTCTGCGCTGGGAAGGTGGCAGCAAGATTTGGGGCTCCTGCCTCCAATACACGGGATGGCAAATCGTGGGCCTAGCTCCTGAGACACCCCTCCACACCTGGCGACGGACCAGGGCCTCGCAGGTACTTCCATAAATAGAAATGAGAGGAGCAACTGACATCAACCACTCCCTAGGAGTTGGAGGAGGGGGGGTTGAGCCGGGGGATGGAGGGGGCAGAAAACTACAAGGGGAAATGTGGAGATGAAAAGAGCAATGAAAAAAGGAAAAGGAGACAAGCAGACGTGTTTCAACTCCAAGCTCCCACTTCCTCTTTCAAATGAACGGCCTCCCCACTGCGAACAGAATCAAGTATTTATAAGGCATTTTTTGCATATTAATAATAGCTGCAGATGGAGCGTTGCCAGTTCTGAGGTCCTAAAGGTATGGTGCCCTTTTTTAATGCGGGTCCTTCAAGCTCCTCACGGAATGTGATAGTCTCCTTCACATTTATTCCCCTTCCTGCCTTGTGGCAGCTCCTAAGGCCTTTCATTTGATTAAGAAAAGTTTCGTGCCTGGGATATGGTCAGAGCCCAGTGCGGTTCCTACCTGGTGGCTGACATCAATCGCCAGCGACGGTCCCCCTTCCCCAGGGCCTCTCTGTGCAGAGGCTGCAGTGTGGGTGAGGTGACCAGCACCTAACAAGAGTATTGAAATTGTAAATGAAAATTCTAGGAGGAAACATTAACATACCTATGCTGTGGCGGGGGCGGGGGGGAGGATGAAAGTAAAACTTTTTAAGTTTAAAAATAATTGCATTCACTAAAACAGCATTATTTTCTACTAGAGGCCCGGTGCACGAAATTCATGTGGGGGGTTGGGGGGTGTCCTTCAGCTCAGCCTGCACCTTCTCCAATCTGGGACCCCTCAAGGGATGTCCGACTGCCCGTTTAGGCCCGATCCCAGTGGGGGCAGTTGTGGGCAATCAGGCCAGCAGGGGAGGGCAGTTGGGAGGGACCAGGCCTGCAAGGGAGGGCAGTTGGGGGCGATCAAGCCTGCTGGGGAGGGCAGTTAGGAGTGATCCGGCCGGCAAAGGAGGGAAGTTGGGGGTGACTAGGTCTGCAGGGAAGGGCAGTTGGGGGGGACCCGGGCCTGCAGGGGAGAGCAGTTGGGGGATCGGGCCTAAACGGGCAGTCAGACATCCCTCTCACAATCCAGGACTGCTGGCTCCCAACTGCTTGCCTGCTTGCCTTCCTGATTGCCCCTTACCGCTTCTGCCTGCCAGCCTGATCACCCCCTAACCACTCCCCTGCCAGCCTGATCGATGCCTAACTGCTCCCCTGCCAGCCTGTTTGCCCCTAACTGCCTTCCCCTGCAGGCCTGGTCACCCCTAACTGCCCTCCCCTGCATGCCTGGTACCCCCAACTGCTCTCCCCTGCAGGCCTGGGTCCCCCCCAGCTGCCCTTCCCTGCAGACCTAGTCACCCCCAACTTCCCTCCTCTGCTGGCCAGGTCACCCCTAACTGCCCTCCCCAGCAGGCTTGATTGCCCCCAACTGCCCTCCCTTGCAGGACTGGTCCCTCCCAACTGCCCTCCCCTGCTGGTCTGATCACCCACAACTGCCCTCCTTTGCAGGCCTGGTTCCTCCCAACTGCCCTCCCTTGCTGGCCATCTTGTGGTGGCCATCTTGTGTCCACATGGGGGCAGGATCTTTGACCACATGGGGGTAGCCATCTTGTGTGTTGGAATGATGGTTAATTTGCATATCACTCTTTTATTAGATAGGATACTCAGTAAAGATCATGTTCAATTTTAAAAGGAAAACATTGAGAACCCAGAAAAATAAGCAAAAGGCAAACAATGAAACAGTGATAGAAAGCAAGTATGGAAAAATATTCCTCCTGAGTGGCACTTTAAATGCAAATTGAGGCAAACTGGAGATCAGTGCTCTATTTGAGATGTGTGTGTCCTCTCGCTTTTTTAAAAGGCAACACCCAGTACTGCCAAGGTTTGGGTAAAACCTGCACCCTTCTGGTGGGGTGTGATTTGTTTCCATCCATGTGTAAAACAAAAAGGCAATATGACTTGTGAAAACCTAAAAAAATATTTATAGCGATTGATTCGGTGTTTCTGACTTCTGGGAATTTATCCTAAGGGAATAATCCAGCAGAAAAAAAGTGAGTGAAGATGTCTATTGCAGCATTATCTATAATAGAGAAAGATGAGAAACAGCCTACTAATAGGCCAACTTCGGAGAGTTAACTGTGACATACCCCTCTTATGAGGGGTTTAACTCAGGCATTAAAAAACAATGCTTGGCCCTAACCGGTTTGGCTCGGTGGATAGAGCGTTGGCCTGCGGACTGAAAGGTCCCAGGTTCGATTCCGGTCAAGGGCATGTACCTTGGTTGTGGGCACATCCCCAGTAGGAGGTGTGCAAGAGGCAGCTGATGTACCCCGCATTTTATGTGACTGAACTTTCTCTCTCATAGATGTGTCTAACTCTCTATCCCTTTTCCTTCTTCTCTGTTAGAAAAATCAATAATATATATATATATATATATATATATATATATATATATATATATATAACAACAATGCTTGTTCCAACTAGAAATTGTGATTTAATACTAATGGTATGAAACAGGGTTTCTTAACCTCAACACCACTGGCATGTGGGGCCAGTCTTTGTTGCTTGGATTTCCCTGTACATTGTAGGTTATTGAGCAGCATAGCATCCCTTGCCTCTACTCACTAAATGCCAGTAACACACTCCCAGTTGTGACCATCAAAAGATGTCTCCAGACCTCGCCACATGTCCCCTGGAGGGCACATCACAGCCAGTTGAGAACTACCAATTTGATTTTAAAAACGGAAGTCAAAGTGATATCAACCATGACTGCTGCAATATGTTTTAAAACTGTATGTATAGCCCGGCCAGCGTGGCTCAGTGGTTGAGCATAAACCCATGAACCAGGAGGTCGCTGTTTGATTCCCGGCCAGGGCACATGCCCAGGTTTTGGGCTGGATCCTCAGTAGGGGGCGTGCAGGAGGCAGCGATCAATGATGCCCTGTCATCATTGATGTTTCTGTCTCTCTCTCTCTCCCTTCCTCTCTGAAATCAATAAAAATATATATCTTTAAAATGAATCTATAAGGAAAAGACTTGCATATAACACATCCAAAAAAAGTGCAGTCATGCTAATTTGAAATTAGGGATGTGTTGGGTTGAGGTTTTTTTTTAGTCTGTCTGCCTGTTTTTCATTTTTTCAAAATTCTCCCTGTAAGAAGGAAAAATAGACCATGAGGACACCTGGTTTTAAGTCTGGCTTACCATGACCGAGGGGTCACAGAAAACAAGTGTACAGAAAACTAAATAAGGGTCAACACCATAGCGCCATTATTTTTTAACTTCTGTTAGTTAAAATTATTTAACATTCATTAGGCTTTATTAGATTGTTGGATAGGGCTATCAGAATTCTCCTTTTAAGGATCTCAATCCCTTTCAGCATTTTATGCCTCTGATCCTAGGCCTTGGGAACAATGAACTTGCCTCTTTTTCTGAAAAGTTTGCATCTCAAAGTGTAAAACTCTCTTGTCCGTCCAGATCTCTCTATGTAATCCTGGGGCGGGAGGGGCCCTGAGCCCACTGGTTTATAGAGCTGTTAGGTCAGAGAGGTTCAGTAAAGAGTATTAAAGAACAAGCTCAAACCCTAGTTAGCTTACCCAAGAATCGCTGCATCTCTTTGTTTAAAATAAGAAAGAAACCTCACCAGATTTCAGAGTCCGTTTTCTCTGTGTTAGAGAGAGCAAACATCCTTTCTCACAGGCTTTATCTTGGGTTTGGTTTTGTTGCTTTGTAGGGATTAGAACTTTGGTAGTGTCCTAAAAACCCTGTTACACTGGACTCGTGTCCCTTTCCCCATTTCACAAAGCCACTTCTATTTCCACCCAGATTACCTCTTGACCTCAGGTTTCACGAGTTTACAACAGTAGAAATTCATATTTGATCTTATGTGGTCTAAATTTACCTCTTTTGGCTTTCAAAGAGCATCCTGTAATTCTAGTGCACTGGGATTTAGGTTGAATAAACCTATGTTTACCCCATCTGTTTCCTCGGTGGTTTCACAGATGGTGTTCATATCGCCTTTCAGCCTTCCTCTTTCAGGACAAAGAAAACACACACACACACACACACACACACACCTGTAGACACACTAAGTTTTTGTACAAAGGTACAAAGATAGCCTTTTCAGTGTCCTTCTGACACCCTACCTTCTGTTGAACTTTTTGACTAATATCTAAAAGAATAGGCTATACTCTCTGTAAAGACAGACTTTCTTTCTAAATTGCCTACTCACCTTTGTAACCCATGTGTTTAGCGTTTAGCACAGTTCCTGGCACATGGTAGCTATGGGGTGGGATAGATAAATCTTTTGTTGACTATAAGGTCCATGTCCCGGGTAGAAAAAGCCCCTAATCTTCTAAATTGGATTTGGAGATTGTGCTTGTTTTATTTCCAGGGATAATGATTTGGAAATTCAGATGACATTTCTCTAACAATCCCACAATTGCCAGATACTTCCTTCTGTTGGTCCCCACAGTTTGGTATTTCACCCTCTGGAAAACCTTTGGGTTGTGTGCAGATTGAGGCTGATAGGTAAGACTGGGCTGATCTGTAGGAGAATTAACTGTCTGCGTTTCCCCGTCTAGAGAAGTATGCTGTATTTTCCACCCCGTGTTCCTCATTTCTAAAGACCTGGTACAGCATTTCCCCAAGTCCCATGCCCCTTCCCCCTCCCTCTGCCTCTGGTTTCCTAAATAGCTTTCGTTGTAAAACTTGGCAAAGGTTTTTCTGAAGATCTGAGCAAACTTCATCTTTTGGTTCAACCACAGGATTACTTTGTCAAAAACCTCACTGACAATTCAAGGATAATTTATGGAGAGGAATTTGTTTCTAATGACAAAATCAAGGCTTTCATTTGTTGAATTTTTACTTAGACTATTATTTATTCCAGTAAGTCTTTGTTTATTGATTTGCTGGCTGCTGGTTCCAACCAGACACATAATATGTGCCTAGTTATTTCTTTTTCTTTTGTATTTTTATTATGGAAAATGTGAAGCATATGCAAAAGTAGAGAGAACAGTGTAATGAATCTCCATGTACCTGTCATGAGCTTCAACAGCTGCCTCCCCATTGTCTGGAGAGGATACTTTTTTTTTTTTTTTTAATATATTTTATTGATATCTTACAGAGAGGAAGGGAGAGGGATAGAGAGCTAGAAACATCGATGAGAGAGAAACATCGATCAGCTGCCTCCTGCACACCTCCCACTGGGGATGTGCCCGCAACCAAGGTACATGCCCTTGACCGGAATCGAACCCGGGACCCCTCAGTCCGCAGGCCGACGCTCCATCCACTGAGCCACACCGGTTTCGGCTGGAGAGGATACTTTTAAGTGGTCATAACAGCCAGTGGTTTGAGGTTAACTATGTGAAGGGTTTAGCATTGTCTCCCTTAACCTTTACAGCATCCCTAGGAGGTAGATCCAGTTATTATCCCCATTTTTGCAGATGAGAAGACATGTCACAACAGACAGGGCCCAGTTCAGCATGTGGCCTGTGCTACCAAGAGGCCTACTGGTTTGGGAACCCTATCAAGCGGCACTGAGATCCCAGCTTCTTCTGTACTGTCCTTCGGGTGGCAGGCGGGTTATTTAATGCTCTGAGGCTCGATTTCCTCATCTGTAAAGGATAATATTTCCTTTATGGGGTCATGATGAGGATTAGATGAAACAACATATGGAGCGGGATTAGCACAATGCTTGTCACTAAGCAATCCCAATAAATTACAATAGTAACTATCACTCTGTCCCCCGCCCTCTGCCTTGAAAGCCATTCTAAAACAGAGCTTGGAGCTTGTGTACCATCGAAGGATTCGGAAATGGAAAGAGAGAAGCTTGAAAGGCAGGACTCTGAGCCAATCCACCAACTGTTTCCCCCAAGCCCTACCCCCAACCCCTCCAGGATCCTCCATGCTGTCTGGAATTTTGTTTCACTGCTTACAGTTCTGCCTCTTCGAGACTCCTCTGGGTTTCTCATATCTCACTGTAAACCTTCTTTTAATCATTTTCTGCTCTGCACCTAAGGGCGGGGGGGGGGGGGGGCGGGGGCGGGGCAGGGAATTTGAGAGCTGGAAGCACTGCATCCAGCAGGGCCCCAGCACCCCCACCCCCACAGCATGGGCTGATGAGAAAAAGTTAGAGGCCAGAGGACAGCAGGGGCGGGGGGGTGGGGGGGGTGGGGAGGTGGGGGTGGGCTGGGGGCGTCAGTGGAGGGGAGGGGGCAGGAAAGAGAGGAAAAGGACATCTTTCTTCCTTTCCTCCCAGCCTCCTCAGTCCCAGCATTACCGGGGCTCGTTCAGCAGCTTGTCCAGTAAATTATGGCTTAGATAAGCTTTTAAGGGCCAGTGTGGGAATACAAATACCACGGGTAACATTTCTTTTTCTAGTGAAAATCAACTGATTCTAAATGACCTTTTCAGAGTGGGATTGGTTTGCAAGTTGAGATTCCCTATCTCTCGGTTGTCAGATTGGAAAAGTCACGCCAGAGCCAACATAACAAGGAAGGCCCACAAATTGGGGTTAAAGTAAAGTTGGGGCTTAGAAGGAGCTAGGGAATTGCTCCAGTTTCCCACCCTGTACCCACCACCTCCTACTCCCCACCTCCCGCCTCCCAGGCTAAAAGAGGGTGCGTCATCTCCAAACCAGGCCAAGTCCCAGCCTGAATGCAGCCAGACGCCCCCTCACAGCAAAAGCTCCTTTCTACCTCCCCTGGGGCAGGAGAGATCACTATTTTGGCTTAAAAATTTTCTCCTCCATCTCCTGCTAAGCCAGATAAACAATGATTCTGTTGTGTCAACAAAGCACTTAATTAAACTGAGAACCATATCAATTAGAATTCGAAGATAAGACTTCTTTCCAGATAGTGGAAGCCCTGGAATTAAAGTGTCCTGGGTTTCATGATTCAAAAACTCCCTGAGGAGAACAGTGAGGTAGGGAAACTGAGGCGCGGAAAGCTGAACAACTTGGCAAAAGTTACCCCGTGAGTCCCTCACAAAAGCTGAGGCTGGAGGCTGCAGCCTTTCTCTTCCTGGTCTAGCCTAATGTTTGCTAGCTATTCTGCTAACGTGCTAAACACTCAGGATGTAAATCCCCTTCCTTAGACTCAAGGCGTACAAAAGTGGATGGACACCAACATTCGTGACAGGGAGGAGCAAGAAAGCTCTTCTCTGGCTTCCAAACAAACTGTATCTCCTGAAGTTGTCCTAAAGCTGTCACTCAGCCATTTCACCAGCACCAAATTGCCCTTCGAAGATGAAAAGTAGGCCAGGATGGCAGGTGGCTAAGAGGAGCATGCGGAGCCCAGGGGGCTGGCACAGGAACCACTGAGCAGACTTCTGCCGAGTGGATCCACACTGTGGTTTGGAGTCCCTTTTGCTCCTCATAAAGAAGCCGTGCAGAGAGGCAAGGAAACCCAGACATGAGGTCTCAGAGTAGGACCTAGGCGTGGCCAGGGTGGCCGGCCTTGCACAAGCAAGGTCCCCTCCAAGTGGATAGAATAGAAGAAGCCACTAGTCCACTCAGATCCCTCCAGGAAGCCCAGTCGTAGGAGCCCAAAAGAGTTCCATGCCCCCCTCAACCCCACCTGTGACCCCATCCCTACTGCCCACCTACAGGCCCACAGGCTGCCATGGGCAGGAAATAACAGCCTGAGAAGGCCAAGCACAGGGTCGCTTGCACAGCTCCTGGCAGGAGTGGCTCTTTCCAGGATTTGGTCCCCACCACCCATCAGGGGACATGGCCAAGGGGAAGCTCAGAATCCCAGCTCCCTGTCCCCACCAAGTCCCAATAACTAAATCTCTCAGATCTATTCGTCCCCACTGGGATTCAGAGCCTCTCCTCCCCCGTCCACCCAGGAAAGTGGAAAGACAGACTCTCAGCCAGGTAGGGGGCCCAGTGGTCCTAAGGAGAGACTGGCTCTGCTCCTTTTGTTCGCTCACAGGAGGGGGACACACGCCCTGTGTGCACAGAGGTTTCATCTGACAACTTGATCGACCACATAAGGCTTTCGGCAAAGGCCCCCCGCCCCTGCCCTCCATGCATGAAGATAATGGTGAGGTGTGTGCCCTGGCACATTTCAGATCTTGGCTCCAAGGCCCTCCTGCCTTCTGTTTTCCCAAAGGCTCCCAGGGACTCTTGGCAGCTTGCTCCCAGGAGAATGAAGTTGTGCTCTGCGTGGGAGGCAGTTAGACAGCGAGAGTGTTGCAGCCTCGTTAATGAGAGACAATAGCTCTTCTTGGAGCCATTAAGCTGCAGCTTCAGAGATGGGGAACCCCCAATTAGAAAGGAGTGAGGGAAGAGGAAGGCCTGAGAGACGCCTTTAGGACAGATCCGTATCTTTGGTGGCTCTGTGGGACCCCTGGGTGGAGATCTAGCCGGTTGGGTTTAGCATCTCCTTTCCTCCTTATGGTAAGATACCCCAATGACTGTAGAGCCGGCCCACGGTCGTGACCCTTCAAAATACACACGTTGACGGAGGAGGAAAAATTGTTGGAGAGAAGAAGCATTTCTCCTTGAGTCCGTAGCTCAGATATTATAATCCAAGAGTAAGAAAGGAAATGGTAGTTATTTAATTTGAGGACGTCCTCTGTAAGTTTGGCTGCATTATATGTGTGTGTGCATATGGATATTGGTACACAGCTGATGGCTCTCTTTTGTTCTGGCTTTCAACTGAATCACATCATGTTTACAGCAAGATAATAATCCTGGATTTTCCATGGCTCGGTCTCTCGGAGTGTTAGATCTTGAATTCATTAGCAGTCATCTCCCTTTAAATGTCAGATAACGTTTTAAATGCCAAGAACTTACGCAACACCTTCTGTGCAATTCAGATCAACTTTACCCCATTAGCTCATTAATCTTTATTGTTTCGTTTACTGAAGGGAACGGCTTCCAGGTGTCTTTAGCAGGACATAAAAATATTAAAGTTTGTACAGGTGAAGGAAGAGGTTTTGACTTTCTGCTCAACATTTCACCCTTCCCTCCGTGTTGTGATCATCCCCACTACGGCATGCACATAAAAGAAACAAAAAAGCTCCAGGCATCTCTGATTTCTTCTACTTCCCCCATCTTCACCCTTCGGTCTAACTTTGTGTTTTCTTCTCCCTTCTACACCTTCAGAGATCTTGACTTCTGTTCACTACTTATTCTGCAGTCTTTGCTCTCAAAATAGCCCAAGAGCTGCAAGTGTCCATTATGATGGCTCAGAAAACAGAGGGGTGCCTCACATGGTCAGGAATGGGGCCCAGGAGGCTGGGGCAGAACAGGCAGACATCAGGAATTCTACTTTCCTTTTCAAAGAATCCCTGCTTGGTTTTACCTCTGAATAATCAGACACTCTGACTGCTAAAGATAGATCCTTCCAGGAATGGCTCCTAATTGTCACCCAGCTCTCTGCTCAAATGTCACCTCCTCAGAGAGGTCTTTCCTGATCACCCAAAGGCAAGTCCCACCCCTTCCCCATCAACCTCCATCCTGTCATCATTTCATTGTCTCCTTAGATTTATCACTCCCTAAAATCCTGCTTATTTATGTGTTTGTTTGTCTGACACATACACTATCACTCATTAAATATCAATTTAATGAATCAATGAAAAACCACCCCTCAGTGGTTGAGCGTCGACCTATGAACTAGGAGGTCACAGTTCAATTCCCGGTCAGGGCACAATATCCAGTGTGGGGTGTGCAGGAGGCAGCAGATCAACGATTCCCTCTTATCATTGATGTTTCTATCTCTCTGTCTCCTCTCCCTTCCTCTCTGAAATCAATAAAAATATATTTCTTAAAAATAAACAGCCCCAAAGCATAGCTTTCTTTCCTGGTTCCAATTTTCTGACTTTTTCTCCTCTTCTCACTACCTCTCAGAATCCTCTTTATATAGTTCATCTTTCTTTTCCTCCCATCTCCCAAACCCCCTTTCACTCTCATTTATTTGTTAGAACTCTTGAACATAATAAGCAAACAGTACTTCACAATCCAGTGACGACAGAGCCTTCTCTGAAAACATTCCATTAAGCTAGAATTGATGGCCCCTAGATGTTAGAGAGATGAGCCATATAGTCAAGAGAATTGTTTTATCAAAAGATTTATAGGCCAAGTGCTTTGAAGGGACTTTCTCAAAGCCTCCCAACTCCCCACTCTTCAATCTGAACCCCACATGAGGAGCTACAGTAATCCCAGCCGTTGGAACTGGTCTTGGCTATGCTGTTTGTCCTCCAGCCCAACACAAAATTGTCTCTTGGAGATAATGGAGAAATTTCCCTTAAATCAATATTGTCGGGTTTCTATTATTCCACCCAGTGATTCATGAATGATTTTGGAAGCTAAGAAGCTTGAAATGCTTTGCTGATTCTAGCTTGGACAAAATGCGTTCATTTGATCTAGAAACGAGGGAAGGGCTATCTCACTCGGAGAAGCTAATCAGATATATGGCTGAGATGTCAAAAAAAAAAAAAAAAAGTGGATATGTGTTTGTCCGGAAAACTCTTTAACTCTAGCCATATTTCAAAACAAAGGAAAAGGGTGTGGATGTTCATTGGAATGATGGCTGTTTGTGGGGACCCACTAACCGTTAATTCATCATTAAGACTTAAAAGTAATATAAATGCTATGGGAGGGGATGTTTCTGACAGCCCGGAGAAACAGACTTCTGAGAGTGAGTCTCCTAGAAAATATGGAAATGATCAAATCCACACCCCGGGTGATCTCATGACACACTAATGTATGCAACCCCAGCAAGTCAGCCCTGAACAAGCACTTTCCTCTTGGGGCTGAGGAGCCAGAGCCGCCAGAGGAGAGGCCTCTGGAGGTGGGCACACCCTTCCTGTAAAGGTGTCTCCGCTGGCCCTTTGCATTTGAACTGAGTTGGGCCATAACATGTATCAGGTGTCCTCAAACTATGGCCCGCAGGCCACATGCGGCCCGCTGAGGACATTTATCCGGCCCGCCCGGTGCTGCTGCCTGTCCTGCTTAGCAGCCGATTCGTCCCGGGCCCACAGTGCACATAGGAATTTGTTCATAGTTTTTTTTTTAAACTATAGTCCGGCCCTCCAACGGTCTGAGGGACAGTGAACTGGCCCCCTGTTTAAAAAGTTTGAGGACCCCTGAATTGTAGCTTGTCCCCAATGCGATAGTTACTCTTTCATCCAGCAAATATGTATCAAGTGGCCCTGGCTGGTTGCTCAGTGGTTAGAGCGTCCGCCTGCGAAATGAAGGGTCTCGGGTTCGATTCCGGTCAAGGGCACGTGCCTCGGTTGCAGCCTCAGTTCCCCGTCCTGGTCAGACACTGGCGGGAGTGCTCAGTGCCCTGGGATGTCATGAGCAGCACAGATGAGCCAGACCTGAAGGATGAGAAGGAACCGGAAGGGAGGAAGGAGTATGTTCCCAGGAGAAGGCAGGGCATGCTTGATGGCCTTGTCCAGGAACTGAACGGCCAGCATTGAGGGGAGCCCTTTGAACTTGCTGTTTCCGCAGGGAGGTAAGCACTTCCGTCAGAGAGACCCTTCCTTCGCCTTCTGCAGAGCTCAAACATGGCTTTCTTGTAGGACCTTCCCTGGCAACCCTGCTTAAAACTGCAGCCTCCACTCCATTCCCAGATACTCCTCGCTCCCCTCTTTGCTTTATTTTTCTTTATATCACGAATCGCCTTCAGACAGAACCTATGGTCTACTTGCTTTCTATCTCCTCCCTCTCGGTGGAATGCATGTGCAGTTTCATAGGATGGCGCCTTCTGTCTGCTTCTTGCGCTGCGTATCTGCTCTGCCGGGCGTAGGAAAGTCGCTCAATAAATATCAGTTGAATGACTAAATGAGGCAGGAAGGGTCTTGTAAACCTTTTTAGCCGGTTGGCCTTTATCCTGGGGGCAAAGACCTTTGAAGGTCTAGAGCAGAGGAGGGACACTGGTTCGCATCTCGGAACGATCACCCATGATGCTGTAAAGGCTTGGGCTGGAAAGCAACTTCAGATCCAGCTGGGTTGTGCATTGAAACAGGGCACCATTTGCATGTTGTGGTGACAGGAGAAGGCAGGGCCCCAAGACTTCGGAGCCCCTGGGACCTCCCAGACTCCTCTATTGGCCCATTCTTCCTTCCCTCTGCTCGATTTGTTCAAATGACTCTTCCTAACACGGCAAACATGTTTTATATTTGGAAATAAACCAGAACCTTGCTATAACTCTATTTGCTGCAAGACAGATTTAATAACCATCCAAGGAAGCTATAGAAGTATCAAAACCATCTCATTAAGAAAGGAGTCTTGGGAAGATGGGATTTCAACTGTGTGGCTTTGGGCAAGTTACTTAACCTCCTGGAGCCTCTGGTTCCTCATCTGTGAAATGGGAATAAGAGTATCTGCCTCACAGGGTTGTTGTGAGGATTAAGTAAAGTGATTACAACCCCGGAACATGGTAAGGTGCCTTTCTCCACTTTCCCCTAACACCAGCTCCGGGTATGAATTAATAACCAGTCGCGGGTTATTCTGTGTACATATGGTCCCCTGTGTCTTCCCTGGTAAAAATAGGTGTTACTATTAGTGTTCCAACGATGAAAAATCACTTTCTATAAATATTTGGGGATTTAGACTCACTCTGGTCGCACTGTATATCATTCCTCTGAAAGGTGGGCTTTCTGCTTCTCTTCACAGGCAGCCCCGCAGACCTTGGAGGCAGCAGCTCAGAAGGCAGGAGAGCCTCAAAGTTGTATAAATAAAGGGCTGATATGTTCAAACAGAAAGGAATTTTACACGCGCAAGCTGCACATCGACATGACACCGTTCCTGAAGGTGATCTCACACTGAGAGGACGAGGGGTTTCATAGACACACACACAGGCGTTCCGGTTAATACACTTCTGCATGGTACAAAACAGCTTCAGAAGTCCCTCAGAGTTCCTGCTTTATCAGAAGGGACAGAAAATAGGCAGTTTGTAGCAGATGAAGAAAGAACAAATTAGGACAGTAATCGCAGCCAGCCGCCAGGGACAAATCAGTTGGGTATCTGGTTGGGATGGTGGGGGACAGGGAACAGAGAGGAGAAAGGATAACCTTGAACTTGAACCACCTCATAATAAAACAGGCAAAGATAATTCACTTTATCTTAAGAGCAGTTCAAATAATGGTTACCGTTTTACCACTGTAACTCGGTAGACCTGATATTCCTACCGTAGAGAAGACTAGTTCTTGGGTTAGCTGTTTAGAAGTCAACTGCAAATCCTATTCCGGATGTCTCATCTTGTTTCCTATTCTCCCAAGCTCAGCTTCACACCTAGTTTAGGGTACTGAGTGCCTCTTGTAGAGCTGCCATTTGTCCACCTTTGTAATACTCCTTTCTGCCCAATTTAACACCGCACCTGGCACATGGGAGGTGGCCAATACATGCCCCATACATTGATCCCCCTTTTCATCCCACAGCCCTCTGGTTTAGGGTCTTCTTCCTACCCATTCTTGCCCACCTCAGAGCTCGATGGACTGGAAATAAATGACCATGGAGTAAAAGAAAGTCATCAGGAGCCAAGCAAGGCTTGGGATGGAAGAGTCTCAGGTCCTTCATGCTACCCTCTAGAGAGGACAAAATCCCCGCCCTTTGATAAGAAGTGACTAGGAAAGACAGAAACCAAATACACACGTTGTGGCTTTTAGCCAGTGCTGTAGACTGTCAGAGACTTTGCAGAGTCTTACCTCAGCTAATCCAGGGTTCCTAACCTCAGCTAATCCAGGTTTCTCATGTTACATCTTCTCTGGTCAACTCCCGTCTCAGCTCTGCAAGGCGGGGCTTTGGTTCAGAGTCCTGTATTTGCCCCAGATCTCTTCTCTGCATGGCTGGGCTCTGCTTTCCTGTTTCCTCTTAGATGGTCTCTTCCCTGCGGTGGCAAGATGACCACCGGCTTCTCTTTTCTAGATCATTCTAGAAATGAATCTCATCTATCCGACTTGGGTCACATGTCCATGCCCAAATGAATCAACATGGCCAGGGGAATGAAATACATTGATTGGCCCAGCCTGGAACCACAGGGATGAGGGGTGGGGAGGGGAGAAGTATCTCAAAAAGGAAAACAGGATCTTTAAAATCTGAATAAGAGAGAATGATTTGGGGCAACAAAAGATATTTGCTACAAGCATTCAAAATAATTGCCTTGATTTAGTATTTATTATATTAGCTTGGCAGGGCTACTATAACAACGTGCCATAGACTGAGCAGCTTAAACAACAGAAATTTATTTTCTCACACTTGTGGAGGCTGGAAGTCCAAGATCAAGGTGTTGTTAGCAGGTCTGATTTCTTCTGAGGGCTTTCATTGGCTTGCAGATAGCCTCCATGTATCTTCCCACGATCTTCCCTTTGGGGTTGTCGGTGTCCTTATCTCATGGTGAGGTAGGGCCCACTCTGATGATCTCATTTCACCACTTTAACAACGCTGCCTCCAAATGCAATGGACTTTAACATGTGAATTTTGTAGGAACATCATTCAGCCCAAAACACTGATATTAATGTAACCGGCCTTTTTTTTTCTTGGCAAGTTTAGTTCTCCCCTTAGGGCTTGAAGAATTGTGGTTGGTACTTTCTGGGATGAGGTAACATCGTCATTGTCACTGTTCATTCGTTCAGCCCATAGTGAGCATCTTCTGCCTAGTATGTGTCTGCGCTTGCTGGGCATTCGGAATACATCATCAGCAAACAAAACAGACTGAGATCCTTATCCTGCTCCAGGCAGTGTGTACAGTATGTTGAAAGGTGATTATTGCTATGAAAGTGAGGTAAGGAGATATTTATGGAGCATCTAGAAACCGCAGAATTCAGAGTGAGGAATTTTACAATAATTTCTTGTGTAGTGTCCACACGGCTTTTGTGTTGCACTTTTCGCTCAGCAATTTTGGCATCATATTATCATTACACACTCTATTATATACCATGAGCCATATATATACACTAAACATACTATACACCATATTACAGAGAGAAAGGCACTGCCGTTCTGAAGGCCCCCTTTCCAGTCCACCCTTTCCAAGATACAGAAGCTGTAACTCAGCCTGCTTCTATTGGGGACTCATGGAGCACACGCTAAGCTCTGTGACCCCCAGGCCAGTCCTTGCTCACAAGACCATAACTAAGGGGGAGATAAAGAGAAACAAATGCTACCCAGTACAGTGCTGTGCAAAGGCGGGCCCAGGCCGTGATGGAGAGACTCATTCTTTTCTTAGTTGTTAGTGGGGAATCCTCCTCAAATTTAAGAACCTCCTTATAACACTGAAGGCAACACTATTAGCCCATTTTATAAGATAATCTTTTCAGGGTTAGATTTGGGAAAACATGATTGAGCCAGAGTAATCTGGGTTCACATAAAAATTGAAGCATGTTTTTAAATCTATTTTTGAAAAAGAAATGGTAATTGATGAATAAACTATAACAGATTTCCCCCCTCCCCCAAGAACTTTAATAAATTATCAGGGTTAGGGAGTGGGGGGAAAAATAGCAATAACACCCATTAATACTAGATATAGAACTGAATATGCTTATACTCCACATTGACATCAAAGGATAGGTACGTTATACCCAGAAGATGTGAAGAATCAAGAAGAGCTCCACCTTGCAGTCATCACACAGACAGGTATCGCTTGGTGCCCTCAAACTTGAGGTAAAGGAGGAACCTGCCTGAAATCAGGCACAAGACTTTGAGCAGCATTCCCCAACACCCCAGACCCCCTGTCTGGGGCCAGCCCCAGGTTTTACTTATGCAGGCACTGTGGGCACATCCCCCCAGGCAGAGGGAGACCGCCCCTGCCACTGTGGTCATGTTGGGGGGGACAGCATGGTTTCAGTGAGTGGAAGTAACAGGGAAATAATGTTTGGCTTCCAACATTGCTCAGAGACGGAGGCGGCCCCTCAGGAAAGAAGTTTCGGTGCCTGAAGTCCTTTAAACGTGCTTCCTTGGCCACTGACAGAACAGCTATAGAGGGATAACAAGCTAGTTTTGAAATGCAATGGTTCCAGGTCACTGGAACAATAATATTGCAAGGAGAGCTATTCTGGCCATTGGGTCTATTCCATTTCCTGAAGAAATAGGCCCAGTAGACTCATATCTATATTAAAGGATCAGACCAGGAGCGACCCTGAGGGACCTTGTAACGTTTCTGGGACTCCACTTTCTCTTTAGGAAAATAAAGATAATAATACTGGGATCTCCATACCTGCCTCTCAACAGTGAGGCAAGAATTATATGAAATAATCATTTTCAAAGAATGATTCACATCTATAATGGATTCAATGTATAGAGGAGAAAGGAACGTTGATTGATCCCTGCTAAGAGCCAGGCCCCACACATACTGAACCTTATTTCATTTTCCCCACCTCCCTCTTGGTAAGTGTGCAGAACTCCACTGTAGATGAGGAAACTGAGGATTGGTGAGATGAGATGATGACTCAAAAGGCTGACAGCAAAGGAAACTAGGGTTCAAAGCCACAAAACCTACAATACCTGAACTGAGGAGGTCTACCTAGTCTGTACCTGTGAAGAACTTAATTGTATCCCTTTGTTCCGGCTTCAGAACCTGGGAGAGGAGGGGGGATTTAATATATTTTAATCTTTTTAAAATATATTTTTATTGATTTCAGAGAGGAAGGGAGAAGGAGAGAGACAGAAACGTCAATGATGAGACAGAACCATTGATCAGCTGCCTCCTGCACGCCCTGACCGGGAATTGAACCATGACCTCCTGGTTCATAGGTTGATGCTCAATCACTGAGCCACACCAGCTGGGCAATATATTTTAATCTTATTCACAAGATACCTTATAATTTTTCATAAACCAGTTTTCTTTTTTAAAGAAAAAGCATGGGTTCTTTATAATATCCATAAAAAGTTGTACTAACTTGAAGTTGAAATTTTCAAATGAGATACTGATTTTCTTCCATCATTAAGAAGGTATTGAAATTAGTCTCTTAGGTGCATTGTTACATGGTGTTACACAGAATTTCCTAATGTATTTTCCTACTTAAGCCTTTTAAGAAATCTGTACAATATTTATCACCACTCCCATTTCACAGATGGAAAGGCTGAGTTCAACAATAGGTCACAGAGCTGGCTCACAGTCAACCAGAGCCCCATGTCTGACTCCTGCACCCCATGCTCCTCCATCCTTCCCACAATTCCTTACGAAAGCCTGCTATGGGCCTAGAAGTACCATGCTCAGATGGGGTGGTATGCGTGAGGGTAGATGGCAGGTGTAAGGTTCTCCGAGGACAGATGAGAACTTAAGGTCACCTGGCCCACCCCTGTCATTTGAAGAAACTAAGGCTCAGAGGTTAAATAACTTGCATGATCTGTGAGGCAAGAAGTGCAGGTGGGAGTCAGGCCTTCAGCCCAGGCAGTCGGACCCTCAGATCCGCACCCCAACTGTCTTTCTGGGTTCAGGGCTGCAGTTTGTGCTTACAAAGTGTTTGTTTCCATCCCCACCCAGTCTGCCCCCTCCCCAGCCCTACAATACCACACTGCTGCCTGTGCACTTTTTAAGTTCAGCTTAGTCATAACCCTGGTTTGCTTGAGATTCCTCACCACGTCCCCATTAGCCTTCCTATTAAATCCCAGCATCAAAGGTGTATTTCTTTTATAAATAGAAAAACATAACAAATGCAGGGGTTTGTTTTTTTTAACTCCAGACTGCACCACCTAAGATCTGGCCCGTGTCTGAGCCCCACTGTCCGTGCACTGCAGACACATCAAACCACCCCCAAACCAGCAGGCAGCTTCCTCTGCAGGAACTGCCCTGCCTGCCCTTCTCTGCAGGACTGAGTGCCAGCTCCACTGGTGACAAACCTTCCCCGGCCCAATTTAGCTTCACCTCTTGAGGTCCTGCAGAAATCTGTCACAACATTGACCACACTGCATTGCAGCGGTTGAGATTTCTTGTCGTGTCTCCGTTAAGTCAGTGAGCTTCTTACAGATAGGTCTTTCAGTTTGGTACCCCCGATGCCTAGCACAGTGCCTGGCACACAACACACACTCAGTTAATGTTCCTGAGCTGAATGAGCAAATGACTTGGCCGGAATAGCAGAGCTAGGATTTGAATTTCCTGACCAAGAATCAAACCGGCAACCTTTTGGTGCATGGGACAACACTCAACCAACTGAGCCACACCAGCCAGGGCAAGACTGTTTCTTTTTCTAACTGGGACTCACCAAAATATTCTTTCCAAATCCCTGGCTCTCTTCCTCCATCTTCCCATCTGTGAAATGAGGAGAATATTTCTTGCCCCAGAAGGCTTGTAGCTGCATATTGTTAAGATTCAAGGTTTATCCTCTTGGCTTCAAAATTCTTCCAAAGGGGGATGCTTATTTCTCCTTTTTAACCCAATTTCCTGTTAGATGAAAAGGATTTACTAGTATAAACAAGAATTTTTTTTAATTTAGCTTCTTTCTAGTCTTCTACCTTAGCACTTTAGTATGACTGAGGCAGGTTTTTCCTGCAATAATTTTTTTAAAAACCTTTCCATGTTCCAGGCGTGAATTTTTTACTGCATTAGGCCAAATCTGCTTTGTCTCCACAAGCAGAAGTGCAAAAGAAAGAAAATTACTTAACTGCTTCAGCTTTTTTATGTTTGACTATCTCATAGCTACAAACACTACAAGTGAGAAACACGATGGGTAAAGAGCCCTCCAGTAAGGAGAGAATGTCAAACAAATTAGCAGAAAATGAATTGTCTCTTCCCAAAGCAGCCTGGGTATTTGATAATAAACTGAAAAACCGATTGTCCCTAAAGGGGCTTCCAGGAGAGACTTCCAGGGTCCTCCACACCAGATTCCTTCCCTGTAGCTGGAATGAAGCTGTGGACTAATCAGAGATCCAGGGGACGAAGGCCAAGGGCTGGTTCCTCAGACACAGGGGGCTTCCCTGGGGTCACTGGCTCTACCTGCCACATCTCTTCGGCCACTAAAGAGCCACCCTTCCAACACTTCAGAGAAGATTCGTGATTCTCAACCCTGGCTGCGTATTAGAATCAGCCAAGAAGCCTTAAAAATGCCCGAGCCGCAGGAAGTCTGATTTTAATGTTTGAGGCTAGGTCCTGGGAATCGTCCTTTTTAAAGCTCTGTGAAGAGTTCTAACATGCAGCCAGGATTGAGAGCCACGGTCAGGGAGATCTGCGGTGGGATTGCAAGCAGCTTATGCGACTCGGAGAAAGAAGGAAGAGGGAATTAAATGTGATAAGGAACCAATCCGTGATAATCCTGGACACGCCACAAAAGGCCAATCTCACCCTTTTGCTCCCTCCCTGACTTTAAACCCTCAGTGTCTTCCATTTGTTCCCAAGATAAAAACCAAAGTCCTTACCCTTCCATCAAGGCCTGGGAGGTCTGACTCCTCCCCACCCTTCCCACTTCTCTCAGTCTCTGCTCTCATCACACTGGTCCTCCCTCACATCCTTGGAGGCACCCCGCTTCCTTCCACCAGCTGGCCTTAGCCTATGACCGTGGTCAGCAAACCACGGCTCTCGAGCCACATGCGGCTCTTTGGCCCCTTGAGTGTGGCTCTTCCACAAAATACCACGGCCTGGGCGAGTCTATTTTGAAGAAGTGGCGTTAGAAGAGGTTTAAGTTTAAAAAATTGGGCTCTCCAAAGAAATTTCCATCGTTGTACTGTTGACATTTGGCTCTGTTGACTAATGAGTTTGCCGACCACTGGCCTATGACATTCTTCTCCCTGCCACCCCACCTCCACCCCGTTTACACCTGTGAATGCCAGGCATTGAGCCCTGCACAGGTGAAGGGGATGAGCCTCCCAAAGAGGGTAACGAACCTAAATTGCTCAGCGCTGTGGCTAAGCCACCCGGCTTTTCAGGGCCGTTCACACTGGCAGCAGACTTCCTGGACGCTTAAGTTAAAATAAGACGGCGTAAAAAGAGAAGAAACAACTAAGAACATTGGCTTCCTTTTTACCAAAAGGCATGGACTGCTGGAGTATTGGCACTTACCTGGTCTTCTGTGCTTTTGTTGTGTGTTAACTGAATAGGGAAGTGAAGATGAACTGGACTATCATGAAGAAGCAGGAGGACCCCTCAGAGAGGATCATCCAGACACCCAAGGTAGAGACACAGCTGGGCTGGGCTTTAGAATCTCACCACAGTAACTGCCCGATGGCGTTCGCCCTGCTCACAGACGCTAGTGGGGAATGACCCTTCCATTTCCTCCCAGGTCATGGGTGGGAGTCAGAATGCAGACCCAAGTGCTCAGTCTGACTCTGAAGGGTTCTTAGTGCATCACAAGCCAACTGGTTGGTAATAACATGCTTTTACTTACTGAACGATTTCTTTCCTGCCAGTGGCTGCAGATGCATGGAAGAGAGTGGAGACTTGGCCCGGGGTCGGGGGGAGGGGGGGGGGCTGGCATTACAAAAAGGCCCCGCAGGCACCTCCACCTCTGTGTTTCCTGCTTTCAGGGGGGCTTGGACATGCAGGTGAGGGAGCTTCGGTTCCCGACCTGGAGGGATAATATCCCATCATCCGATGGGGAACAGCACCTGTAGAGACCCAGAGCTGCTTGAGGGTGGCCTCCTCCCAAAACGATGCTCCATTTCATAATGATGATGATTCTAGGAAATACCGGGCCCAGAACTGGGCTTTTTGGCGTAGTTCATATTCCCAGTCCCTGAGTGAGACACTAAGCTCTTCCTGGGGGTACCTGGGCGTGCTGCTGGGGGACGCTGCGCTGGCTAGGCTCAGGTAGCAGAGCTGTTCTCTCTCCTCCTTGCTTCTTGCAGGAGTGAAAGCACGCCTGAATGCAGGGTGGGCCCGCCCGGTTCTGCTTGTAGTTTGCTGTACAAAGGCATCCAGCAGAGGGAGCAAGTGCGAGCTGAAATCCTGCACTGCCCACTAAGCTGTGCACCCAGGCCTGGGTGCGCCCACTCAGAGGGGCTCCTTTGCCCACGTGGCCCTCGTACTGGGGCGCCCCTCCCTAATTCACATCAGATGCTCTGTTTAGGCTACAGCAGCGCTCTGGGCAGCTGAGTGGAGAGCATGGGCTCTGGAGTAGGGCTACCTCCACCTCAACCTCTCTGCCTCAGTGCCCGCTACTGAGGCTGAAACCACAAGGTTGCCTGAGGAATCAATGAAGTAATTCGTGTACCACAGTCCTTTAGTGAATCTTCATCTGGAGTTGGAGATCACAATGATTGCCGATCTGAAATGACACCACTGGCTCTCCCTGGGGCATCTGGACCCCCATGGGTGAGAGAGACCAGAGGAGCTTACTGGAGATGAATGTGCCGTCATGGATTTGGGGTTTCACCCTAAACTTGATCTCTTTCTCTTTACACCTTTTGCTGTTACTTTCACTTGACATTCTAGACAACAATAATTTTCATACTCATTTAACAAGGTTTCACTGCTCTGGATATGAGACAATACAGTATTATGGTAGCCCAATCCCTGGGTTTGATGGAGCTTTTAAGCAAGGTTTCTGCTAACACAAGTTTCCTGCCGCCTCCGTTTTCACAGCTGAGTGACAACAGCCAGGGAAACTCGCTCCAGGCCTCAGATCTTCCGTATCATAAGTCCATGTGCGGAATGTGAACACTGACAAGGCTCCCAGGTCCCCGCCAAGGGCAGTAGAGGTTAAACAACGCAGAACATGGCCAAAACCGGTTTGGCTCAGTGGATAGAGCGTCAGCCTGTGGACTGGGGGGTCCCAGGTTCGATTCCAGTCAAGGGCACGTGACTTGGCTGCGGGCGCATCCCCAGTAGGGGGTGTGCAGGAGGCAGCTGATCGATGTTTCTCTCTCATGGATGTTTCTGACTCTCTATCCCTCTTCCTTCCTCTCTGTAAAAAATCAATAAAATAAAAAAAATATATTAAAACAATGCAGAACATGGCCAAATCTAAGCAACAACCAAGTCAGTCAAACACATTACCTGCCTCATGACAGCAGGCAGGCTGCGGCTGAGCTCCATAAAGGTCATTCACACAGTCCTTAATGCAGCAAAATATCACCGCAGGACATTAAAGAAGGCATTTGCCTGTCAGGAACGATAAAAGCTAATGTTTCAAAAGAATTTCCAATCTTTTAAAAATAGTGGGTGTGGAAGGGTTGGAGGGTACTGTTTAGGCAGCATTATGGTGATCACCAGCATGGATTATCGAGCCTGGTTCCCTGGGTTCAAATCCTAGCTCCACCACTTACTGTGTGGCCTTGAGTAAGTTACTGAACTTCTCTGGGCTTTTTCCCCCCATCATCTGTAAAATGGGGACACTGACACTACTTATCTCATGGGGTGGTTGTGACATAAAGGAGTTAATGTGTCATGTGCTTATAAGAATGCCTGATGCAGAATAAGGACTCACGAATGATTAGCTATCAATCTATTTCTTTAAGACTTTAATTTTAGGAGCCATGAATTGCACTTTGTCAGGAGGGACTTGCTCTAAGTTAGTAACATGATGATTTTTTTAAATATATATTTTTATTGATTTCAGAGAGGAAGGGAGAGGGGAAGAGAGAGATAGAAACATCAATGATGAGAGAGACTCACTGATCAACTGCCTCCTGCACACCCCCTACTGGGGATGGAGCCCGAAACCCAGGCATGTGCCCTTGACCTGAATTGAACCTGGGACCCTTCAGTCCGAAGGCCGACACTCTATCCACTGAGCCAAACCAGCCAGGACCATGATGATTTCTTTCATTTCCAAATCAGTCTCAGTGGGGTGGGGATTGCTCTGGGGGGACTGATTGAGTCCTCTGTGTAAGTCCTTTTTTGCTTAAATCCAGGTGTGGGTAGCAGATCCAACCCAAGCAAAGCAGCCTTACCAGCCTCTGCATTCTGTGAAAGGTTATGTACTAGTTTATCTGATATGTAATAGTTTATCTGATTTTAGCCTCTCTGTAACCTTATGAGATAAAGTACATTATCCCTGTTTCACAGATAATGAGGCTCAGAGAGGTTAGGCAACCTGCCCAGAGTAACAGCCAGTAAATGGAGGAGCTGAGGTATGAACCCAGGTTCCTATGACTTCAAGCCGTTGACTTTTTAAAAGAGCTGTAACTACATCCGTGTGTTTCTGATTAGGAAATAGGTACAAAGTCAGAAACGTCACAAAATTATGGCAGCAATTTTTTAAGCCAGCATGAATCTGGGAGATTATTTAACATCTCTAGAAATCATTTTATATTGCAGATAAATGAAGTTGAGGTCTCGAGGTCAAGACAATTATGCAAATTGCAGCTAATTATTAAAACGAAGGCAATCCAAGTCTCTGCTCAGGGTTTGTGGGTGTTTAGTTCAATTTAGTTTCGTTTTCATGGGCTTTGCTCAGGGGCAGTTTCTGCCCCCAGGAGTAAACAGCTCCAGAAGACACAAGTGTACAGACTGTCCAACCTGTGCAAAGAATTGAGGGGTTGCCAGTGTTGCCAAGGTTTCTCTTAAAGCTGTGGAGAAAACAGAGACCAGAAGTGTGTGCTCAGAGGCAGTGGCCCTGCCCCTAGAATCTGCAGCCTGGAAGGTGAGACCACCGCCATGTCACCTCATGATGTTGATCGGGGCTCCTCAATCCCTGGACTGCTCCGTGCAAGGCCTGCGCAGCCACTGGACACGGCCAGGCTCTGCTCTCCGGAGCCCTGGTACTGGGTTCAAAGAGCCTGCTCATTCTCAACAACCCAGATGACCTACATGCTCCGTTGCTGCTTTATTTTTCCTTCTAGAAAGTTCTCTTCCAGAGCAGGAAGTGATGCCTCCTTAAGAATGTTTCTGGCCCTAGCTGATTTGGCTCAGTGGACAGAGTGTCTGCCTGCAGACTGAAGGGCCCCAGGTTCAATTCTGGTCAAGGGCACATGCCCAGGTTGCAGGCTCAATCCCCAGTAGGGGGCATCAATGATTCTCCCTCATCATTGATGTTTCTATCTCTCCCTTCCTCTCTGAAATCAATATATATATATATATATATATATATATATATATATATATATATATATATATACTTTTAAATAGAATGTCTCTGGCTCGCTCCATCAGCCCAGGATGAGAACCCCAGGACACAGCTATTGCCTTTGATCCTGAAAATTCTCTTCACCTTCCAGGAAGTAAAGCTCACTTCTAATTTGACACCAAATTATTCAAAACCAAACAAGGACAATATAAAAAAGGAAACTTATAGACCAATCTTACTTATGATCAAAGAAGTAAAACTCCTATAAAATATTAGCCAATTAAATCCTTAAGCATATAGATAGATAAAAATAGATAAATATATAGATATAATGACTGAATTCATTTTATCCCAGGAATTCAGAAAAGATGATCTACATTTGAAAATATGTTTATGTAATTCACATCAAGAGGTGAAAGGGGAGCCCTAGCTGGTTTGGCTCAGTGGATAGAGCGTCAGCCTGCAGACTGAAGGGTCCCAGGTTCGATTCCAGTCAAGGGTACATGCTCGGGTTGCGGGCTCGATCCCAGTAGGGGGCATGCAGGAGGCAGCCAATCAATGATTCCCTCTCCTCACTGATGTTTCTATCTCTCTCTTCCTTCCTATCTGAAATCAATAAAAATATATTTTTTAAAAAAAAGAGGTGAAAGGGGAAAAACCTTAGGGTCACCTCAATAGTTGCAAAAGGAAAAATAAATTTATAAAACGCACCTATTATCGTACTAGGACTAGAAGAAGATCCTGATTTTGACAGAGTATCTACCGCCTGGCTGGTATAGCTCAGTGGTTGAGCGACAACTTATGAACCAAGAGGTCAAGGTTGATTCCTGGTCCGGGCACAAGCTCAGGTTGCAGGCTTGATCCCCAGTAGGGGGCGTGCAGGAGGTAGCTGATCAATGATTCTCTCTCATCATTGATGTTTTTATCTCTCTCCCTCTCCTTTCCTCTCTGAAATCAATAAAAAAATATTTTTTTAAAAAAAAAATTATTTACAAAAAACTTGCAGTAAACATCACACTTCAATGGTAGAACTTTAGAAGTATTCTTTGTAGAAACAGGACTAGGATAAGGATGCCCTTGCTCATTGTTTCTATTTCAACACTGTACCAGCACAATAGGGAAAGGGAAAGGAAAGGGATGAAAAGAAGGAAGTAACACTGTCATCATTCCCAATAGTATTACTTACATGGGAAATCCGAGGGCCTCTACAGAGATAAGCTCTTAAAAGACAAACCATTAAAAGACCCCAAAATTCAGCAAGATTACTAAATGTAGATCAATAAATAAAAATCATTGGTGGGAAAAAGTGTTTTAAAACAGGAATCATGATTCATAATGCAGTTTTGAAATAATTGTTATTATGGAAAACCCCAAACATGCACAAAAGTAAACAGAACAGTACAATGAATCCCATGTCCCCATCTCCTGGCCAATATTGTTCACCTACATCCCCAACTCCTTCCTCCTTTCCATGTTATTTCTAAGCCAATTCCAGGCTCATATCCTTTTACCCATATACACTTGAGTATGTATCTCTAAAAGATCAGAAAAGACTCTTTTGACATAACCATAGCAATACAATATCACTATTGCATCTAAGAATTAGAATTATTCTTTTTTCTTTTTTTAAAAAATATATTTTATTGATTTTTTACAGAGAGGAATAGAGAGTTAGAAACATCGATGAGAGAGAAACATCGATCAGCTGCCTCCTGCACATCCCCAACTGGGGATGTGCCCGCAACCAAGGTACATGCCCTTGACGGGAATCGAACCTGGGACCTTTCAGTCCACAGGCCAACGCTCTATCCACTGAGCCAAACCAGTTAGGGCTAGAATTATTCTTTAATGTACTTGAATATTCAATCAGTTTTTTCCATGTTCTAATTGTTTCACAATTGTTACAATTGTTTTAGAATTCATTTGCAATGGGTTGTATGACCTTTAAGTCTCATTTAATTCATAGGTTCCCCTCCGTTCCTGCCCGCCCCCCTTTTAGTTTATTTTTAGGAAATTGAGTCACTTGTTCTGTAGAGTTCCCCTCAGTTTAGATGTTGCTGATTGCATCCTCGTGGTGTAGTTTCACAGGTTTCTCTGTCTTCTGTGTTTCCTTTAAGTTAGTACTTAGATCGAGAGACGTGATCACAGACAGGTTTGGTTTTTCCTGTTGCAAGTCCACTTCATGGAGGGCGTTGTGTTCTTCCATCAGGAGACTTAATGTCTGCTTGTCTCTTCATGATGCCAGCCGTTACCTATCCTTTTATCCATGAGGGGTTGCAAAATAGTGATGGTGAAATTCTGTCATTCTTTCTTCACTTATTATTTGGGAAACTCTTACAAAAAGAAACTTCCCTCTTCTACTGTTTAGTTATCCAGTGGTATAGTTTATGTAGGAAGGCAGGAAAAATGTAATTTTTAAATATAATGCTATATATATACATATATGTGTGTATATATATATATATATATATATCCTATCAATAAATCTAAAAAAGGGCATGTCATTTTCATGAATGATAAAAATGTATTAAATTAAATAAAAATAGATCTGAATACATACAATTTTCTATATAATGCTGTATATAATATTCATAGATAGGAAGATCACTATCATAAAGATGACAATTCTCCCGAAATTAATCCATAAATTCATTGTAATTCCCATTTTTTAAATATTTTTTATTGATTTCAGAGAGGAAGGGAGAGGGAGAAAAAGATAGAAACATCGAAAATGAGAGAGAATCATTGATTGGCTGCCTCCTGCACACCCCACACTGGAGACTGAGCCTGCGATCTGGGCATGTGCCCTGACCAGGAACCGAACCGTGACCTCCTGGTTCATAGGTCAATGCTCAACCACTGAGCCACAAAATTGGCGGGGCACAATTCCAATTTTTAAAATGCCCCAATAGGGTTTTTGGTGGAACATGGTAAGTTGATCCCGAAAGTCATAAGGAGGGGTCAAAAATGCCAATATGATGTTGAAGAAAAGCAAAGTGGAAGAGTTTGCTCAGCAAAACATTAAGATTTACTTTAAAGCTAAATGATATTGCTTAGAGACGGACAGAAGAGTATAGAGAATCGGGGCGGGGGGGCGGGCAGGGATGCACTCACATATGGCAAAAATGGCATTATAACACAGTGGGGAGAGAAAGGCTGTCTCCAGGAATCAGGATGCTCCTTTCCTAAAGGGAGGCCCCTCACCTGACCTGCTTCAGGGAGAACAGGGAGGTGAGAGTCCTTTCTGTACCCGCTGTTTCTCAGGGTCCTTCAGCTTAAAATATTCAGCTTGACATATTTTGGAATAGCATGTTTTGAACCCTGTCAACTGGTAAGTACCAAGTTTAAGAGAATGATTACGTCTGGGAGAGAGAGTGAGGGAAGTGACATCGTATGTGATAGCATGAAGTCTTGGACTATTTATTTATTTATTTGGGGAAAATGGGAATAAAATATGGCAAAATGTTAAGATTTCACAAAGTTAGGTGCTGAGTACCTGGGTAATCATGATGCAGTATTTTTTTCTATACTCTGCATTCTTAAAATATTTTACAGATTTAAAAAAAAAAAACAGTGAAAAGTTGTAAATATAATTCAAAATATTGCCTTGGTTTATTTCAGAACTTCCTAAATATCAGGTTATTTTACTAGAGAGAGAAAAAAAATCACCTTGCTGTGGTTCCCATCCCAGAACGGACAGAGTTTCAATTCTAATCAAAATGGTGAGATGACGCCAGTGTAGAACCTCAGCTCTTGGTCAATACAAACGCGCCCTCTGCTGGTCCTATCATGCCCTGTTCAAAATAGCTGGGGGGTGGGGAGGGAGGGCAGTGGATGTCCAATGACACAGCTTTTTCTGAGCCAGCCATGCTAAACAAAGACACCCTCACAGAATTCCCCTTATCACGAAAATACTATAATAAGCTCTCATGCTCCGTTAATATTACATGCTATTCAAGACTAATTCCAAGATACCACTTCAGTCAACTTCTCAGTTTCCTCAACGACCTTGTGCATTAAGTTTGTCCCCACTCCAAAGCCTGGAGGTTGGTGTCTGTGCCACCCTTAATGTGTGGGAATGGCAGAAGGAAGTCCAAGTTGAAACGAGGCTCTAGGGTGGGGGGCACTGGGACAACAATTGAACACGGAAAGATGGATTAACTGTATGATTAAGAGAATGATGCTGGCAGGGTGAACTTTTTCTTTTCAAATCTTTTTTTAAATTATAATACCTTTAAATAAAATCGAGAAGAAATAAATTAATTTGTGCAAGCATCTATTGCTCAGAGAATGAAAAAAAAAAACACACAGAGATTGAATATTAGGGTCTGTTCTTCAAAAAGGTTTTTAGTTTTAGTTTCGTTTTGTTTGCTGTTAACATCCATCTTCCCCACCAGACCTTAAGTTCCCTGAGACCAGGGTGTGTGTCTGTCCTACTCACCACTGTATTCCCAGCACCTAACACAATGCCAGCATGTAGTAAGTATTTCACAGACAAGTGATAAATGAAGGAATGAATGACCATTTCGATGGACTATAAATTGGTACAAATTCTCTGGGGAACAATTTGGCAGTAGTCGTTGTTCCTTAAAGACTGTACATCCTTTAATACTCATAGATGTGGACAAAAAAGTAAGCCTTGTAATAATCAAAAACATTCCTCTCAAGGATATGCTATGCAAAGTTCTTCATAGTTATAACAAACTAGAGGCCCGGTGCATGAAAATTCATGCACTGGAGTGAGGGTCCCTCAGCCGCCCGGCCTGCTCCCTCTCATAGTCGGGAGCCCTCAGGGGTGGGAGGCGACCCAGCAATCAGGGGAAGGCGATGCCTCGTCACACCTCTGCTGCTGCCACTGCCAGCAGCGCAAGCCTTGGCCGGCCCTGGTTACCTGAGCCTCGGGCGGCCCTGGGCGGCTGGGCAGCCACCATCTGAGGCTTGCCTGTGCCTCGGGCCAGCCCTGGGCAGCTGGGCAGCCACCATCTGAGGCTTGCCTGTGCCTCGGGCCAGCCCTGGGTGGCTGGGGAGCTGAGGAGACTGGGGGACTCCGGAGGCTGGCGCGCAGAGCAGCCAGGCCTGCCTGGGGACGGGCCCGGCCTTGCTGCACACCTGCCACCCCGGCGGGGCTGAAGGGACTGGGCACTGCCATCTTGTGGCTGTGGGCACTGCCATATTTGAGGGTGTGGCAGTCAATTAGCATATTCCCTCCTTATTGGCTGTTGGCACCACCAACTTTTGCAACAGCATGAGGGTCAATTAGCATATTCCCTCTTTATTAGATAGGATGTGAAACAATCTGAATTTCAAAAATTACATGTTTGGTTTTAGTCATTTATAGTACATCCATATGATGAAATGCTGTGCTGCTATTAAAATCATTTTTAAGAATATTTATGATACAGAAAAGTACATTAAAATTATATATACACTATTTTATCAATTCTATTAAAATATTAGTGTATAATTCGTATATGTACGTGAAAGTAAATATGCCAAAATCTCTGCAGTAGTTGTATAAAGGCAGAGTGATCAAGGGTGGTGTTGTTTATTTTTACCAGGTGCCAGCACTGTTTTAAGCACTTTATTGTGTTAATATATATTTTGTTAGGCTTTTAGCAGCTTTAACCAGGGATGATTAACATACATAAATGGAACCTATTTAAATTGTACAATTAGATAGGCTTTGTTGTGTTAAATATTACGATTTTTTTTTTCTGCAAAGATTTTAATGCACAATGGGGGAAAAGGGAGACATATGTAACACGACAATAAAGATTTTTTTTTAAGATTTTAATGCAGCCAACTTTGCTTATCCTTAAATTTTAATTGTGTATAATTACAAAATTGTCTATCATTGAAACCTTAAACATTGCTTTGATTTTGAGTTTTTCCCAGTTTTGTAAGGATATAGACATATAACACTGTATTCGTTTAAGGTGAATAACATAATGATTTGATATATGAATATATTGCAAAATGATTACCACAATAAGTTTAGTTAGCATACATCAGCTCATATAGTTAACAATTTTTTTTCTTGTGAGGAGAACTTTTGAGATTTACTATATAAGTTTTGATATATGTATACACCCATGAAACCACCCAGCACAATCAAGATAAAACATTTATCACTCCCAAACATTGCCTCATGCCCACCCCCTCCAGCCTCCCTCATCCCCAGACAATCACTGATCTGCCTTCTGTTGCTATAGATTCATTTACTTTTCTAGAATTTTATGCAAATGGATCATACCATATGCACTCTTTTTTGTCTGGTTTCTTTCACCACATAATTCTTTTGAGATTCATCCATGTTGTTGAGTGCATCACTACTGTATTCCTTCTTACTGCTGAGGAGTATTGCATTGTATATACATACCAGTTTGTTCATCATTCCTCTGTTGATGGACATAGGGGCTGTTTCAAGTTTTCAATTATTACAAATGAACTATTACTATGCACATTTGTGTACAAGTCTTTGTATGAACATAGGCTTTCATTTCTGTTGGATAAAATACCTGGAAGTATCATGGGTAGATGACATGATATATATAATATTTAATTTCTTAAGAAACTGTCAAACTATTTTCCTAAGTGGTTGTACCATTTTACATTCCAACCAGCAGTGTGTGAGGGTTCCAGTTCCTCCATCTCCTTGTCAACTCTGTGTAGTCGGTCTTTTTCATTTTAGTCATTCTCATAATTATGTGTGTTGGGAGGGTTCTTCTTTATGCTTTTTCGTGCTTTCCTAATTTTTTGCAATAAAATATATCTTCCATCATTTAAAAATTGTTTACAGTAACTAAAATAAAAGCTAGCCGATAGTCCAATATGAAGTCTTAGTCTAGATCAGTAGTTCTCAACCTTCTAATGCCGCGACCCTTTAATACAGCTCCTCATGTTGTAGTGACCCCCAACCATAAAATTATTTTCGTTGCTACTTCATAACTGTAATTTTGCTACTGTTAATGAATCGTAATGTAAATATCTGAGAACCCTGCTAGCGGTTCTCAACCTGTGGGTCATGACTGCTGCTATAGAGCCTAAGACCATCGGAAAACACAGATATTTACATTACGATTCATTAACAGTAGCAAAATTACAGTTATGAAGTAGCAACGAAAATAATTTTATGGTTGGGGGTCACCACAACATGAGGAGCTGTATTAAAGGGTCGCGACATTAGAAAGGTTGAGAACCACTGGTCTAGAGATTCTTCTCATTTTAAAAGAGCTACACAGTATGGCCTTTGGCATCCCCAGCAAAGAGTACCAGCTGTGTGACCTGCATGAGCCTTCCTTCTGCAACAACATTTGTGGGGTTTTTTAATCAATTTTCTTTTCAATGTTATCACCACACAGGGTTTTAAGAAAAATATAAGTACACATAAACCTTCCAATCTATTTTTTCTATTTTCTCCTCCACACCTTATTTATCTACATACATATTTTACAGGATTCTAACATACTATAGTTTATATTTTTTGTCATTGTATTATATATCTTCCATACTGCTCATTTATTTTGCAACCATAATTTTAAATGTCAAATTAATACATCATAAGTTACTTCCCTAATCTCCCATTGTTGAGCTGTTTTTAATTTTTTACTATTAATAATAAAGTTGTAATAAATAAGTTGGCACAAAAGGCTAGCTATTTCTTCCTTTGAATTATTTCCTTATGATAAATACCCAGGAGTGAGATTCCTAACCAAAGACCAGCCATTTCTCTGGTTCTTGATACATACTTTCCCAAAGGGTTTTACTAATTTTAATGTCATGTGCCAGCACTGATTTCTGCAGTGTTTGCTAATGTCCTGGGTATAACTTCTCTCACTGCTCTAATTTGCATGCTGTCGACTTCTTACCAGGTAGACATTTTCCCATGTTTGGGATCACTGACGGTTGTCCTTTGCTGATGAAGGGTGCTCTCTGTTTTCACAGACCCAGAGCCAAGGAGCGTGACCCTGGACCCTCGCAGTGCTTCCTGGGCTGAAAACATCCAGAGGCCTAAGGCAGACACTGTCCAAAAGGCGTAAGTGTTCAAAGTTGGAATGACGTGGACTTCTCTGCTTTTATTTTGTTTTTAATATATATTTTATTGATTCCAGAGAGGAAGGGAGAGGGAGAGAGAGACAGAAATATCAACAATGAGAGAAAATCATTGATCAGCTGCCTCCTGCACGCTCCACACTGGGGATGGAGCCTGCAACCCTGGGCATGTGCCCTGACTTGGAATCGAACCGTGACCTCCTGGTTCATAGGTTGACACTCAACCACTGACCCACACTGGCTGGGCTTGGGTTTTTTTCTTAATTCACTTCGTTTCTGTTTCTTCTAAAGATCCTCAGCTGATAGCATACTCTGACAGCCAGAATTAAACTGCTGTCTAAAAAAAAAACAAAGATTCTTGGGAGGACTGTATGGTGATGTGTTTCCTATTTAAACCATACTCTTTGGGCGGTGGGTGACGAGTGACATTTCACTCTAACAGTGTGGAAGCAGCTTTCTCCATTTGTCCCTTTAACTGAGATCTCCAGATATGCCTAGGAAGCTGAGGTCTGTCCATCCACCCGGGTTTCTCCTCTCAGCATGCACTCAGCTCTGGGTAAAGTAAATAACACTGGTAATACTAAATACTAACACTAAATGCTAGCATATATTAAGTGCTTCCTCTGTCTCCACCTCCCTCTGGAACTGGAACCTACTGTGGCTTCTCCTGAGCCTCCGGGACTTGAGAACCTGCCTCCCCTGCCTCGTGGGGTAGGCATTCCCTCCTGAGTCAAAAAGGCTTTGTGGGAGAACAACCAAGATGGCGGCATAGGTAAACACCTGTACTTGCTGCCTCTCACAACCACATTAAAACTACAACTAAAAAACAAAACAAATATCACCCAGAAACATGGGAAAGCTGGCTGAGTGGAAGTTCTACAACTAGAAGGAAAGAAAAAGCGCATTGAGACCGGGTAGGAGGTGCAGAGGTGTGGAGGCGCGCACAAAACGGGCTGGCAACTGGGTGCGCTATTGGTTTTTTTCTATCGGGAGGGAGATACAAGCTCCCGATTGCCCTGAACTCCAGTTCCGGGCGAGACTCTGGGGACCCAGACCCATACAGGGAGAAACTGGACTGTCTGGCATCAGGCCAGAACACGAGGGCGACTTTCTCTCAGAGGTGCTCGCAGCGATCATTGTTCCTGCTCGGGGCTGCGGGACACAGAGACCCTGGGACCTCTCCGGGGCAGGGCTGACTGGCAGCCATTGCTGTTTGCTCAGCCCTGGTGATTCCCTGAGACCCCGCCCCACCCAGTTTACAAACCCACCCAAGCTGTGCACAGCAGCTTTTGCATATGAATGGCCTGTCCTTTTGCAACCTAAAACCTAACAGACTGCAGCTGGGTCAGAGAGCTCCAAAGCTTCCAAAAGGCCTAAGGCCTGGCAGCAGCAGCCTGCATTGCTTCACAGCTGGGCCTCATCTGGGCACTTCCAAACCCCAAACAAAGAAGAGGAATCTGCAGATCTCTCTGTAGCTCCTGCTGGGTGGCCTCAGGCAGTGGCTGACTTTGCACCTCCTTGGAGATCCAAGAGCCAGTGTACCCAATGGTCAGAGTGAGACCATCCAGATTACAACTCCTCACATCCATAAGAGACACACTCAGGGGCAGACTCAGTGAGCGCCAAAACCCCACTAAAGCAAGTCTTGCCCCATAAGTGTGTCTCCAGCACAGCAGTTCTCCCACTGTAGACACAGCTGGTCCTCATAGCCAATTGGCCCGGGGGTCAATTCCTCCCAGTGATACCAACAGCAATCAAGGTTTAACTACAGCAAGACTGTGCACACAGCCCACAAACAGGTGCACTAAGAGTGTCCACCTCAGGTAACTGGGTAGGCTGAGCCACTGGGCCCTATAGGACACCTAGCACACAAAGCCACTCTATCAACACAGGAAAGCAGCCAAAATGCAGAGACAAAGAAACAGGTCACAAATGACAGAAATGGAGGAAAGCAAATGACTGGGTATAGAGTTCAAAACCACGGATATAAGGTTATTCAAGAATCTTCTAGAAACTTCTGAGAAATTAGTGAGACCCTCAAGGATATGAAAAAGGACCAATCAGAAATTAAGCATACACTGACTGAAATAAAGAATAATATACAGAAACCAAGATGGCGGCATAAGGTAAACACCTCTACGTGCTGCCTCTCACAACCACACCAAAACTACAACTAAAAGACAAAACGTCCATCACCCAGAACCACGGGAAAGCTGGCTGAGTAGAAGTTCTACAACTAGAAGGAAAGAGAAAAGAGAATTGAGAACGGGTAGGACGTGCACAGGCACAGAAAAGCAGAAGTATGGAGGCGCACAAATCGGGCTGATGGCTGGCGACTGGGTGCGCTGTTTTTTTCAACCCCAAGGGAGACACAAGCTCCCGACTGCCCTGAACTCCAGTTTCCGGCGAGACTCTGGGGACCCAGACTCCTACGGGGAGAAGCTGGACTATCTGCCATCGGGTCAGAAAGTGAGGGTGGCTTTCTTGCAGAGGTGAGTGCAGGAATCATTGTTTACTGCACTGGGGCGCGGGACACGGGGACGCAGAAACGCGGGGATGCGGAAACGCAGAGACACAGAGACAGCTGACTGGCAGCCATCACTGTTTGCCATGCCCTAATGATTCCCTAAGACCCCGCCCCGCCCAGTTTACAAACCCACCCAAACTGTGCACAGCGGCTTTTGCATATAAATGGCCTGCCCTATCACAGCTTAACCTAACAAACTGAAGCTCTGGTCAGACAGCTCCAAAACTTCCAAACCCCAAGCAAAGAGGAGAAATCTGCAGATCTCGCTGAGGCTCCTGCTGAGTGGCCTCAGACAGTAGCTGACCTGGACCCCATTGGAAATCCAGAAGCCAGTGTACCTAGTGGTCAGTGTGAGACACCAGATTTCAACTACTCACATCCATAAGTGACACATTCAAGAGGCAGACTCAGTGAGCACCAAAGCCACACTAAAACAAGTCCTGCCCTATAAGGATGTCTCCAGCACAGCAGTTCTTCCGTTATAGACACAGCGGGTCCTCACAGCCAATTGGCCTGAGGGTCAGTTCCTCCCAATGTACCAACAGCAATCAAGGCTTAACTACCACAAGACTGTGCACACAGCCCACAAAGGGGTGCACCAAGAGTATCCACCTCAGGTGATTAGGGTGGCTGAACCACTGGGCCCTATAGGTCACCTACCATAGAAAACCACTCCATCAACACAGGGAAGCAGCTAAAATGCGGAGACAAAGAAACATGTCACGAATGAAAGAAATGGAGGAAAGCAAACTATTGGACATAGAGTTCAAAACCACAGTTATAAGGTTACTCAAGAATCTTCTAAAAACCTCTGAGGAATTTAGTGAGACCTTTAAGGATCTTAATGAGAATGCCAAAAAAAAAAAATAAATAAAAAAGGACCAGTCAGAAATTAAGCATACACTGACTGAAATAAAGATTATATAGAAATTCAACAGTAGACCAAAGGACCCCAAGAATCAAACCAAAGATTTGAAATATGAGAAAACAAAAAACAACCAACCAGAAAAAACAAAAAGAAAAAAGAATCCAAAAAATATGAAGATAGTGTAAGGAGACTCTGGGACAACTTCAAGCGTACCAACATCAGAATTATGGGGGTGCCAGAAGAAGAGAGAGAGCAAGATACTGAAAACCTACTTGAAGAAATAATGACTGAAAACTTCCCCTACCTGATGAAAGAAATAGACTTATAAGTCCAGGAAGTGCAGAGAACCCCAAACAAGAGGAATCCAAAGAGGACCACACCAAGACACATCATAATTAAAATGCCAAAGGCAAAAGACAAAGAGAGAATAGTAAAAGCAGCAAGAGAAAAACAGTTAGTTACCTACAAGGGAGCACCCATACGACTGTCAGCTGATTTCTCAACAGAAACTATGCAGGCCAGACGGGAAATATTCAAAGTGATGAGCAGCAAGAACCTACAACCAAGATTACTCTACCCAGCAAAGCTATCATTTAGAATTGAAGGTCAGATAAAGAGCTTCACAGATAAGAAAAAGCTAAAGGAGTTCATCACCACCAAACCAGGATTACATGAAATGCTGAAAGGTATTCTTTAAGAAGAGGAAGAAGAAGAAAAAGGTAAAGATAAAAATTATGAACAACAAAGTGACAACAAATACATATCTATCAACAAGTGAACCTAAAAATCAAGTGAATAAAAAATCTAATGAACAGAATGGACTGGTGAATATAATAGAATCAGGGGCATAGAAAGGGAGTGGACTGACAATTCTCAGGGAGAAGGGGGTGTGGGAGTGTGGGAAGAGATTGGACAAAAATCTTACACCTATGGATGAGGACAGTGTGTATGGGGGGTAAGGGCAGAGGGTGGGGTGGGAACCAGGTGGAGGGGAGCTATGGGGGGGAAAACGAGGAACAACTGTAATAATCTGAACAATAAAGATTTATTTTTTTTAAAAAAAGGCTTTGTGTTCCCTAGCAACAAAGGGAGAAGGGCACTTGGATGGAGAGGCAGCTCTCTGAAGAATTCCGGTTTTTTACTTTTATATCTCATCTTTTTCCAAAATGGATTTAAACTGCTTCCAACAACAATCCATCACCAGAGAGAGAGAGAGAGAGAGAGAGAGAGAAAAAGAGAGAGATCAAAAAAATTGTTTAATCAGGAGGAAAAGAAAAAAGAACACCAACACTCCACAAAAGTCATTATAGACAGTGTGATTAAAGAACAGACTTTCAGGCTTGATACAGAGATTCCTGAATGTGGAAGGGAAAAAAACAACACGGTCAGGTTTGTGGTTCTCATTTACAGCATACCTGTTCCTCAGGGGAAATAAATGTTTTCCCAGCCCTAAATTCTAAAAGATACCTCTGTGGGTTTTTATAGAGTGACATTGAATGATTTAAAGACTCATATATTTACAGGAAAATTCCATTTACCTCATTTGACAAATATTTCTGAAGTTTCTATAGTAAGGCCCTATGCTGGCACAGCACAATAAATATAATACCGATGTAGCTAAAAAATGAAGTGCCCAGAACCAGGCCTGGCACACAGTAGCTGTAGCTGCGCTGTTCCTGAAATCCATGTGGCTGTTTCTAATGACCTTTTTACCCAGAGAAAATAAGTCAGTTGTCCACCAGCCACACTGTCAGTGACAACAATTCTATTGGGGCTCAAACTAACACAGCACTTGACCTTTTAGCGGCTGAATTTGACCAAGAATAGAATTCCAAGGGCAGAAAGGAATGGATGGGTAGTTGCATCTTCTTATGCAATCTTTCTTAAAAGTCACCTTATTTTTCAGCTATGCCTTTGGTAGAAGAAATTTCAGTTAGATAATCCTATGTCATTCAAGTGAAGGTGTAAACATGCAATCCCAAAGAGGCAAACTATTTTTCCTGCTACCTAAGTTTTAGAATTGAGCCTGAGACAACCCCAAAAGGGAAGACCAAACTTTCTCATCTTCTTATTCAGAAAAAGAGGGGTGACTAAGTGTGTGAAATGCCCACCAAGTGTATGAAACGGTCAGGTGTGTGAAATGGTCAGGTGTGTGAAATGGCCAGGTGTGTAAAATGGCCAGGTGTGTGAAATGGTCAAGTGTGTGAAACGGCCAGGTGTGTGAAATGGTCAGGTGTGTGAAATGGTCAGGTGTGTGAAATGGCCAGGTGTGTGAAACGGCCAGGTGTGCGAAACGGTCAGGTGTGTGAAACGGCCAGGTGTGTGAAATGGTCAGGTGTGTGAAATGGCCAGGTGTGTGAAACGGCCAGGTGTGCGAAACGGTCAGGTGTGTGAAACGGCCAGGTGTGCGAAACGGTCAGGTGTGTGAAATGATCAGGTGTGTGAAATGGTCAGGTGTGTGAAATGACAGAGAACAGGTGCTCAGTCAGTGTTCACACTCTCTCTTCCTTGTCCGCCAGAGTTTTCTCTTTAGTTTGATCCTGTTGGTTTGCTTTTTCAAAGGGGCAGAGATTATGGCGTATTCCATCTGCACAGAAGACTCGCAGAACCTGGGCCCGAGTCCCCAGAGAGGCTGGGTCCTGTCGACACACCTCTTCTTCCAAAAGAAAAAGAAGGGAAGACTAGACCAAGATTGTCCAAGCAGCAAACACCAGCCAGCATCGGTCGTGTGAGTGTAAAGAGGAGCTTGGTCAAAAAGCCCCCCTGGCTCATGCTCCCAGCAGGGCCCCACTGTAGCTAGCTGTGTAGATCGCTCACTGTATAAAGACACCTGACAAAGCGAGCGAACCGGAGCTGAAACCCAGTCTTTGGCCTGCTCACCAGGTCCTGCCCCCCAGCACTGAAGGACAGGGTGCCTGTTTCTAATTCCTACAAAGGTACTAAAAGGAAACTTCCGTTTCCCTGCACTTACACCAAATGTGTGGGGGTTCTCCCCACAACAACCAATTCTCCAACTCTCTAGGACAGCGGTCGGCAAACCGTGGTTCGCGAGCCACATGCGGCTCTTTGGCCCCTTGAGTGTGGCTCTTTCACAAAATACCACGGCCTGGGCGAGTCTATTTTGAAGAAGTGGTGTTAGAAGAAGTTTAAGTTTAAAAAATTTGGCTCTCAGAAGAAATTTCAATTGTTGTACTGTTGATATTTGGCTCTGTTGACTAAGGAGTTTGCCGACCACTGCTCTAGGACACCAACTGGGTGTCCTACACTTCAATTCTGACACTAACTACCTGCAGTTTGTGCAGGCCCAGCATATTCAGGGCTCAGTCCTACAGATGCCCCCACTTCAGATGTCAGTCACCAGTCTCAGGTTGTTGCCTATGCTTCTGACCAACAAGCTTTAAATAGGGGATTCTCACCCCCCACTCCCAAAGGTTTGATAATTTGCTAGAATGGCTCACAAAACTCAGGGGAACATTTACTTTTGCTATTACTGATTTATTACAAAGGTTATGATAAAGGACACAAATGAATAGTCAGATGAAGAAATACATAGGGCGAAGTCCAGCATGGTCCCAACTGCGGGAGCTTCTTCCCCATGGAGTTTGGGGTCTGCCCCCCTCCCAGCATGTGGATGTGTCCACAACCCAGCAGCTCTCTGAACTCCTTTGGTTTGGATTTTTATGGAGGTTCATTACACAGGCATGGTTGATTACATCATTGGCGAAGAGCGATTAACTCTACCGCCAGCCCTTCCCTCCCCTCTGCGGTTGGGGGTGTGGGGCTAAAAGGTCCAACCCTCTAATCACCTGGTTGCTTCCCTTGGCAACCAGTTCCCCCTCCTTAGGGACTTTCCAAAAGTTTCCTCGTTTACATAATCTCAGGTGTTGTTGAAAGGAGCCCGGTAGGAATAACAAGACGTATTCCCTTTATGCTCCAGAAATTACAGGTTTTAGGAGCTTTGTGCCAGGGACTGAGAACGCAAGGCCAAATGTATATTTCTTTTTATGTCACAATATCATAGGTACTGAGTGGGTGGCTATGACCCTGCTCTGGCATCCTCTCTTAGAAGGAACCTCCATGTTGTTCCAGCCTACAGGGCTTCCTGAAAGTGAGCAAATGATGCAGCAGTGAATAAAGCTGGCTTTGATTTAAACCACTTAGCCAGTAATCGTGGCAACAGCCGTCTATCAAAGGTGAAAACTGCTTCACTTTGATCCTGCTCTGTAGACCATGATTTAGCATCAAAAAAAAGGGGGCAGATCATAAAATATACTCTATTCCTCTTTTCTCCTGTGAAATTATACCTCGTAGTTGAAAATCAAAGGCTGTACCTTAGGCTCCACACTCTCCAAGACCTGCTCTTCTGCTTCATCTGGAACCCACACATATTCCGTTCAAAGCCATTCTGTCTTGTTCAACATAATCTTCCTTTGATTTTTTTTCCCCGTTTCCTACATGTATCATGGCCCCTGAATCATAGTCCCGTTCTTTACATGTTCACCTTCAGGAGGAGATGGAGTTGATTGACAACGTCAGGAGAAAGAAAAGAACTAAGACAGACAAGTCTAAGGTGCCCAACGGGGAGAGAGAAGGAAAGGTCCACATAGAACCGAAGGCTGTTGTTGGTAAGCGAGTGTGCTGGGGGCTGGGAGTTGTCATTGAGAATCAGTGTGGATCCTATGGAACAAATTCTGTTTTGAGTCTCCTACCAGTAGACCACCAGATGTCATGTCATTATCTCAGTAGACAGGGACAGAGGAAACTGGCCTTGCCTAGAGACTTGTGATCACTGAGAGAGAATGATAATAATATTAGCACCTCTTTACTGAATACCCACTGTATTAGGAGCTCTGCATACATGATATCATACAACCCCCACATCTTGATAAAAATAATATATATAGCCCTAACCGGTTTGGCTCAGTGGATAGAGCGTCGGCCTGCAGACTGAAGGGTCCCAGGTTCGATTCCAGTCAAGGGTATGTACCTTGGTTGCCGGCTCATCCTCAGTAGGAGGTGTGCAGGAGGCAGCTGATTGATGTTTCTCTCTCATCGATGTTTCTAACTCTCTATCCCTTTCCCTTCCGCTCTGTAAAAAATCAATAAAATATATTTTTAAAAATAATGATAGTATATATATACATATATATACTATCATTATTTTAAAATATATATATATATATATATATATATATATATATATATATACTATTCACATATAGAATAACTACTATTATATCATGTGTTAGTTGAAGCTGAGAGAGGTTGGGTGACTTGCATAAGATCAAACAAACAGATCCAACAGTGTCATGGTGGACCCAGGGCCTGACCCTGCCATTTGATTCCAAACACATGCCATTACCACGGCCTCATGACCTAATAACTACATCATCATCTGAGAAGTGGGCAGGAAGAGCATTTGAGAAGGGAAAGGATGCAACCAGCTCGGAGTGATTACCCCAGCAACCATTTTTCTTACAAGGAATTCACATTCCTGTGCTTCCAGAGACTTTTTTTTTTTAAAGCCTAAAAACTACTCCTGTTCTTCTCTGGCCACCTGATTCAGAATACCCTCCAAACAAATCAAAGAATATAAGAAAGGATAACATTAAATCATCACCTGGGCCAGATTTATTTTCAAGATTTGCTTTTTTAAAGTCTTGCTGAGTCCGTGTTGTTGTAGCCCATGGCTGGATGGCAGTGACAGGATTGGAAGAAGGAAATACTTGTGGGCCCCAGAGGTGAACTGAGGAAGAGTCTTCAACTTTGCCAGGTTACAAAGCTGCCACCTCAAGCCAAACTCTGGAGGTGTGACCACCCAGCTGTGTCCACAGGTCTCCCCTCTGGAGGTCTTGCCCCCACCATTGATCAGAGTGAAACAGAACATTTTTAGTAGCAAGAATGCTGAACTACAGTTGATCCAAGTAGAATAAGGCAGTTTCTCCAAGGGTGGCCTGTGCACTACCCTTCTTAAAACACTTGGCGTGGTTGTTAGAATGCAGATCCCTACCAAATCAGACTCTAGGAGTGGGAATCGGGAATCTGAGATTCCATTGCACACTGGAGTGAAAAGTTACTGGAGGCTTGGTTGGTGTGGCTCAGTGGTTGAGCATTGACCTATGAACCAGGAGGTCACGGTTCGATTCTCAGTCAGAGCACATGCCCGGGTTGTGGGCTCCATCCCCAATGTGGAGCATGCAGGAGGCAGCCAATTAACGATTCTCTCTCATCATTGATGTTTCTATCTCTCTCCCTCTCACTTCCTCTCTGAAAAAAAATATATATATACATCCTATCTAATAAAGAGGGAATACACACATCCTATCTAATAAAGAGGGAATATGCTAATTGACCTCATGCCATCGCAAAGATGGTGGTGCCCACGGCCAATAAGGAGGGAATATGCTAATTGACTACCACACCGTCAAAGATGGAGGTGCCCACAGCCACAAGATGGTGGCACCCAGTCCCCTCAGCCCCACCGGGGCGGCAGGCGCACGGCTCCGCACACCTATCTCCGGAGTCCCCCAGTCTCCTCAGCCCCCCAGACACCTAGGGCCGGCCCAAGGCACAGGCAAGCCTTGGATGTGGCTGCCCAGCTGATGCCCGAGGCGCAGGGAAGCCTCAGATGGCGGCTGCCCAGCCGCCCAGGGCCGCCCGAGGCTCAGGTAACCAGGGCTGGACGAGGCTTGTGCTACCAGCAGTGGCAGCAGCAGAGGTGTGATGGGGCGTCGCCCTCCCCTGATCCTTGGGTCGCCTCTCGCCCCTGAGGGCTCCCGGACTATGAGAGGGGGCAGGCCATGCTGAGGGACGCCCCCCCTCCAGTGCATGAATTTTCATGCACCGGGCATCTAATATACATATCTTTTGTGCTTGCTTCAGCAGCACATATACTTAAATTGGAACGATACAGAGAAGATTAGCATGGCCCCTGCACAAGGATGACACGCAAATTTGTGAAGCATTCCATATTAAATATTAGTGTGTATATTTACATTTTAAGTTACTGAAAAGGATGCATAGAGATCACATTTACTTAGCCATACCTCTGTCCCTGACTGTTCTCACCCAGGCAAGTCAAAGGACTCAAAGGCGAAAAAGAAACCAGAGCTAATTCCCAAAGGAAAACAATCAGGAGTCAAAAGGAAAAGGACACAGAAGGAAAGGAGCCGGGAAACAGCAGCGGAGCTGAGGGGGCCTGATGTCTTCAGCTCTCAGGGAACAGAAGAAGGCACCCCAGACAGAGGTTCCCTTCCTTCGGGCCTTGATGTAGAGGAGCCGTGGCTTTCTCCCAGAGCTGATGCTCAGGAGAGCCAGGTTTCAATAGATGGAAGATCGCCGCCCACCCCGACTGTGACTGTCACGGGAAACATGGAATCCGAAGAAGACAGAAGCCACGGGGATCCTCCGAAGGTAGGCCCCAATGTTCTTGCTCCAGCCAGAGGGACCTCTTTCCTCACTGGTGCAAGGGAGAGGTGGGGGAACGGCCCACATTCCACTGCCGGTACAGAAACGGCTCTCCTGCAGAACGGTTTTACTCACTAGGCTTTGGTACCTACTGACTTTTTTTTTTAATATATATTTTATTGATTTTTTACAGAGAGGAAGGGAGAGGGATAGAGAGCTAGAAACATCGATGAGAGAGAAACATCGATCAGCTGCCTCCTGCACACCCCCCACTGGGGATGTGCCCGCAACCAAGGTACATGCCCTTGACCAGAATCGAACCCGGGACCCTTCAGTCCGCAGGCTGATGCTCTATCCACTGAGCCAAACCGGTTTTGGCCCTACTGACTTTTTGAAGAAGCCAGACCTGGTCCAAGTCATAGGGTGGCAAAGGACCTCTGCAATGATGCACTCTGAGGCTCCCCAACTTCCAGGGCACGTATCCCCCTCTTAAAGAGCAGGAAGTTGGCACAGGAGCCATCTGTGAGGGGTACAGGCCTCACAGTTACAAGGAAAGGTGGATTCAGGCCGTCAGAGCCGAGCACATAGCCTTGACTTGGCCTGAAGCTCATGCCTTTCTTGCCTCCAAAGGCGACAGCGATACCTCCCTTCCAGTATGCGTTTCCGTGGCCCACAGCGGGCCCACAGGCGGCTTACACACACCTGCCTTCACGGGTGCTTTTGCATGTAAGAGCCACTTTGTTCCAGGGGCCTTGATTCCAATGCCAAGTATTTAAGAGAAAAACTAAGTGAGTATAAGGAAAATGACCCTTGAAAATCCCTGCGTTGAACCAAAAATAATACCTTACAGGTACATCTCTCAAAAAGACCAAAACAGCCAATTTTTCCTCAGCTATTTCTTCCACTGAGGTGAAAGTGCTGAACTACATTTAAAAATATTGTACAAAAAAAAAAAAGTATCTTTAAACTCTACAAAAACACCCAGTTGAACCACTGTGGTTAAACTTGCCTACGTTCCATGCATATGGTACAACTCCGCTGACTCTCATTTGATCCTTACAGCCACACTTTTAGGTATGATTCGTTCCACTTTACAGACCTAGAAACTGAGGCTTAAAGGACCTAAACGTCTGTTGCCAGGATCATACAACCATTGAGTGGTAGAACCAAGACGTAAACCCGGTCTTTTGATTCCAAAATCAGAACCCTTGTCACCATTTTAAATTATCTACAATAATAAAAGGGTAATATGCTAATTAGACTGGATGTCCTTCCAGAGGAAGCCGGCCCGGAGCAAAGCCGGGCCTGGAGTGAAGCCCAGGTCCCGGGTGCCAGAGGGAAGCGGGTGCTGGCAGCCGGGGGAAGGAAGGCCTCCTCTTGCACAGATTTTCGTGCATCGGGCCTCTAGTTATGTATAAGGATTTCAGAAAGGTGTTTGCTTTATAGGTCTCAGTCCTCCCAGCTGCCTAGGTTACAGAATTCTGCTCTACACAGCAGACGGAAACTTCAAACTGTGTGCAGAGCTTCTCTGAGCCTGCTAGATTATCAGACTTTCTTAGATTTTTCTGTCAACCCATAGTGCCATGCTGCCTCTGCAAAGGCTAAAAAGCAAGGAAGTTTCACCCCAAGTTGGATACACATGGAAGAGTTGCCTTTCAGGCTTCCCCTCATGGGCATATTTCTGACTGACAAAGAGGCAGCAGGGAAAAAAGAGAACCTTTCATGGAAAAAGTGGGTTTGTCTGGAATTAAATGTGAGTCTGACCTAAGACTGCCCCTGGTAAATAGCCTTTACCTACAACCTGGGGTACCTAGCCCTGGCTTCATCAGAGATGCTTTTTAAAACCCTAGCTGCCTCCCACCTAAATATGATCATTTCATTGAATTGGGTGGGGGCTTGGTCTCAAGTAATTTTTCAAAGCTCCTCAGGTGATTCCATAGTGCAGCTTGGGGTGAGAATGCCAGACATACAAACATTCTGTGCCAAACGTTATGTTGACACTTTCACCATCCAGTTAATCCCAGTACTAGCCCCAAGAGAAAGATGGTATCAGAGAAACGAAGCTGCGGTCTCCAAATCTTGAAGCAAGTAAGAGAGAGACTTGCACCCAGGTCAGTCAGATCCCAGAGCCCACGCTGGTGGCAGCTGCTTATGCGGCTGAGGTCAGAGTGTGGACACAACTTAATGATTCCATCTCAGAACAACCTCATCTGGGGGAGAGGGGGCTCGCTGCTGAAACCAGCTCCCCGTAGTCCTTCACATTAAGAACTCTCTGGTTCCTTAGGATCTCCTGGCCAAGAGGGAGCAGGAGAAAGCTCTCTGGGACAGGCAGCGAGCAGAAAGGGCCGAGATGAGACGGCTGGAGGTGGAGAGGAAGAGGAGGGAGCAGGAGGAGCAGAGGCGGCTCCGGCAGGAGCAGCTGGAGAGGGCAGAGAAGATGAAGGAGGAGCTGGAGCTGGAGCAGCGCCGCCGCGCAGAGGAGATCCGGTGGGTCCATCCGCAGCCCGAGGCCATGGCCATGTAGGAACAGAAGGAAAAGGCCACGTTAAGGGTTGAAGTTGGTTCTGCAGCTCATGCCCCGAAGTAAAGCAGCATGTCTCATTTTGCTCTAGCCCAGGGGTGGGCAAACTTTTTGACTCGAGGGCCACAATGGGTTCTTAAACTGGACCGGAGGGCCGGAACAAAAGCATGGATGGAGTGTTTGTGTGAACTAATATAAATTCAAAGTAAAGGAGCGGAGGGGAGAGCAAGAGAACCGGATAGAACAGCCGGATCCGGCCCGTGGGCCGTAGTTTGCCCAAGGCTGCTCTAGCCTCAGCTATACTAGGAAAAACCTGGACCAGAGAAAATACGGTCATTAGGGGTTACTGCAGGTTCACGGGGCCTTCCAGGCAGGGCCTTGCGATTCGGTCAAGAAAACATTTGGTGAGCCCTGCCCACGTTGTCTGCTTTACACTAGACCTGTTCATGGGCCTTGACTCATTTCATTCGATCTGCATGGCATCCCTGTGAGATGGGAGTTTTAAAAGCCATGTTATGGAAGTGCGAAAGGAAGTTGTGGGGACTTAAGGCCCCCACCCCAGAGCACGAAGCTGTGCTGAAACAGCTGGGCTCCTGGTTCCAGGCGCGTTCCAGGTGTTCCTGCCTTTGCTTCCACTGAGTGGGATGTTCCCTGTGGCCTGCAAAGCCTACAAGGATGCCCGTTTTTCCTACCATTTCCCTGATCATCTTGTGTTTCCTCAGCTTGGGGAAACAGAAACAAGAGGAAGAGCGGCAGCGGCAGGAGGAGGAGGAGAGAAAGCAGTGGCTCCAGCGGCAAGCGGCCCAGGAGAGAGCCCGGCAGCAGCAGGAGGAGTTGCAGAGGAGACTGCAGGCGCTGCAGAGGAAGCAGCAGCAGGAGGAAGCCGCGCGAGCTGGTGAGGGGGTTCTGGAGCTCTCTGCCCTTCCTGTCCATCTGGGCAGAAGCATCTTTCTCCCACTTCGGGAGTTCATTTGAACCTCCCAGGAGCTATTCCTATCCTGGCTCTTAGTGTGTGAAGCACTGTAAATGTATGAGCTTTTTTTTTTTTTTTCAAGATAACTGTAATATGTGACTATTGTGAGTTGAAAGAGATTTTTTTTTTTTTAAACTCACTTGTGGAAACGACTCTTGGCTCCTGCTCTGAATTCAGGAATCCCCTGAACAGAGCCCTGGCCCTTCCCATTGCCCTTTGCATCATGTTGCTCAGGAGCTGCCTGAATTAGAGACAGACAGAGCCCTGCTCCCAGCTTCCTTCCCCAGCAGATGGAAACACTCAAACCTCTGGATAGCTTCAGGGCAGCCTTTCAGGTGCTGATGTGGGCAATCTCTACAGCCTCACTTTTGAGAAGAGAAAGAAACTGCTGCATCTGGCACTCTTTGGACTGGACAGTCCAGCTGAGTAAGCACCAAGTTTCTCCAGACCCTGACCTGATCCCCTCTCCTCAACACATCTGCATACCACCTCAGGAGACCACTAGGCTCTGGCAAATTCTCCCCCAAGGTTTTGTGCTCATTGCACAGTGTACTGCACATAGTAGGTGCTTGATAACATACTCTCAGTCAATTCACCCCAAGGGCAGCCCCACAGAGGATCTGGCAGGCTGCTGGCAGGCAAGCTGCCGCACCTCTCCCGGGGAATCACAGGCTGGAGGTGGATCTGAGAACTGTGTTCTCCCAGAGAGACCCCTGATGAGACCGGCCCCTTTTCTATTCGGCAGAGGCAGAGAAGCAAAGGCAGCAGGAACTGGAAATGAAGCTGGCCGAGGAACACAGACGCCTGGTGGAAATGGCTGAAGAAGAGCGGCTAGAGTACCAGCGGCAGAAACAGGAGGCAGAAGAGAAGGCTCGGCTGGGAGCAGAGGAGAGGAGGCAAAAGGAAGAGGAAGCAGCGAGGCTGGCTCTGGAGAAAGCCATGAAACAAGCCCAGGAACGAGCCAGGTACTGGGTGTGTGGGCCACAGGGACCGTCTGGGCATTGTCCGCGGGCTTCACTGCCGTGTGCTGGTGCTCGCGCCGCCCTCGGGCAAGTGAAGTTTTCCCTCTCTCCCGAGCACAGTTTGAAAAATGTGAAATACAGTCTTTTGCTACAATGTCACAGAATTTCTTCATGGCTTACACAACTTGTATTGAAGCTGGGAGTTTAGAGCAGATCTCAGTCCTCTGGTTTACAGGTGAGAAAAACAAGTCCCAAAGACAGGAAAGATCTTGATCAGGGCCAGAGGGTGAGTTAGAGGCAGTACCAGGACCAGATCAAAGACACGCCCCTTCCTCCTCCCACCCCCCCACCCCCGGAGTCTGAACCACCTGCCTTTCTCAAGAAGTATTTATTGAGGACAGAAACACTGTTCTGGACACTGGGAATTCAGGAGTAAGGAAGAGCTGTCTCTTCTACCATGCCGTTTACCTGCTAGGGGAGGGGGTTGGCAACATACCCTAAGCAAATCTATTTGTAATTTAGCTGGCAATAAATGCTTTACAGAAAAAAATTAAACCTCTGATAGGATTGCAGGAGGCTTAGTTTAGATTGGTTGGCCAGGGCAAGACCTCTCAGACATATAAGGTGAAATCTGAATGACATGGACTTAGCCACATAAACATCTAGGAGAAAAATATTTCAGCAGGTAAACAGAAAGGGCAAAGAGCCAAAGAAAGGAATGAGACTGGCATGTTAGAAGAATCAAAGAAAGTCAGCGTGGCTGGAACGAAGTGAACAAAGCACAAAGAATACCTCCAGAGGAGGTTGGAGAGAGAGACTCAAACCAGATCTCACAAGGGCCTGGTTAGGAGAAAAGGCACAGAACCAGTCATCAGGGGCCAGCGGCATTCCCCCCTTTACTCTGACAATAGTAATGATCATTGCATCTTTCTGACAATAGGATCTCTCGGGTAATAGGATTTTAATCGGCTCTCTAAGCTGCATCTAAGCTAATGCTCTTTAGGGAACCAGAGAGAGAAGGCAGCCAGAATTCTATTTCAAGGTTTCCCACCTAACCTTGAGTTGTTCCTCTCTTGGACTTGCCTCATCTGTTATGTGAAGTACAAAATGGATCTTTAGTGAAATCTTGATTCCATTTCAAAATTATGTATTCCACATGTCATAGCAGTAGGGTTGGATTCCTAAGTATTGAGACCAAAAGCAAGCTATTGGAGTTCCAATTTTGCACAAAAAGAAAACTGACAGGTCATCTGAGAAGTTGAGCAGTTTTCTAAGGCTTAGTGCAAATAGCTGAAAACAGAAAACCAAGCAATAAAGGGATGTGTGAGTCGAGCCTCACTCCAGGGTTAGAATTTAATGCCAATTGGCTATATTTCCTCTTCATTGTGTGATACTGGCCCAGGTACTTTAATTTCTCTGGCCTGTGTTTCCCTCTAAAATAAGGGAGTCCCTTCCAGCAATAAAGTTTAAGAACTGAGAATTATGCCTTTCCTTTTACTTTCCCAGTAGGAAGCTCATGATACTATAAACCTCATATGTAACTAAATGAACAGAGGATGATGCAAGATAATTGATCACTAAAATCCAAAGTTCTTCTCCTAGCTTATAAGGACCATTTCCAGGATGTTTAATCAGTATTGGGATTTTGGGTGGGGTTGTCTCCTTAGGCAAAAGTCTGCTTTGAGGAAACATCTTCGTTTCTATCAAGAACTCCACAAGGAAGCCAATGGCCTGCAGTGGGCACACAACATTTCCAGACCATGGGTCTACTCTTACTTCCAGTTCCTACAAATACCCAGACCATAAGGATAGAAGAAAACTAAAAAGTAAGTTGGGAGGTGGTAAAAGAAAAAGAGAAACTTCCTTCTACAATGATGTTCCATATTGAGCCCAGTTAGTTCGATCTTGTCTTGTTCACCTCAACCCACACCTAACTTCATTCCATTCCCAACAATCCTCCCTGCCACGAATACATTACTCAACCCAGTTAAACTCTTCACTCATCTAAACCCTTTAGCTGAAACCAGTTTGGCTCAGTGGATAGAGCGTCGGCCTGCGGACTCAAGGGTCCCGGGTTCGATTCCGGTCAAGGGCATGTACCTTGGTTGCAGGCACATCCCCAGTAGGGGGTGTGCAGGAGGCAGCTGATCGATGTCTCTCTCTCATCGATGTTTCTAACTCTCTATCCCTCTCCCTTCCTCTCTGTAAAAAATCAATAAAATATATTTTCAAAAAAATAATAATAATAAACCCTTTACCCTCTCTAGCATCACCATCAATTCAATTCAGAAGCTTTGGTGCCTAAAATTGACCCAAATTTTCATCATTTGTTTTAATTTCAATAAATTTCAGTTAGTAAGGCACAAACATAATCTTAGGCTAGTCCATTTTCATTAATGTGTCTGAAAGAGTTGCAAGTAAATGGAAATTTTGTAATGCAAATTCTGATTTAGCCAAGAGGAGCTCATTCATATAGTAAGAATTTTATTATATTGTCTTTATAAAGCAAAACCACATCCAGTTCATCCTAAGAATCTAAAATCTAGTGTCTATTTAAAACGAGATAATCAATTGATAAATGTTCATTTGAGCAATATGAGCTGTTTTGTGAGAGTAATCTCACACCCTCAAAGTATAGATTCTAGAACTGCACTGTCCAATAAGCCATATGTCCCTATTTAAATGTAAGTTAAAACACTCAATTCTCCAGTCACACTAGCCACAACTCAAGTGCTCAAAAACCACTTGTGGCTTACTGGCTACCTTACTGAACAGCACAAATACAGAACATTTTCATCATCACAGAAAATTCTATTGGACAGCACTATTTTAGAACCCTGAAGATTAACAGATTTTAAGGTTTTGCTCCCAACTGTGATTTGAAGAACAAACCAAACACATAATTGTCCCATTTTTTAAAATCACACTATCAGTATCTAGGATCGATCATGGGATGATTATTAAAGGGGATGAGAGAGCCTCAACAAAGATCTACAAAAGGATACCAAAGCAAGCATTATCTGAACCTGAACTTTCCTTTGCCCTATGCCAGTGGTTGGCAAACGGCGGCTCGCAAGCCACATGCGGCTCTTTGGCCCTTCGAGTGTGGCTCTTTCACAAAATACCACGGCCTGGGCGAGTCTATTTTGAAGAAGTGGCGTTAGAGGAAGTTTAAAAAACTTGGCTCTCCAAAGAAATTTCCATCGTTCTGTTGCTATTGGGCTCTGCTGACCAATGAGTGTGCCGACCACTGCCCTGGGCTATACTCCATGTCCACGGCTGAAAAACCTAGTTTTTGCAGGTGATTCCCTCAAATCTCCCACTGATGCCTGTAAGGTGCTTGCTTTCTGCAGGAACTGCGCTTCTACAATCCAGAAGTCAAGCATAATTTTGATTCTGTATTGCTATGTTACTGAATTATTATTAGACTTGATGCTTAATTTTTAACTGTTTTATGTAAATTAGCAATAAAATGACCCAAACATTGGCTATTAGTCATTGCGAATGTCAGGCACTTTTTCTCAACTTTGTTGACCCTACTTACACATTTACTCATTCATTCGTTCATTCGTTAATACTTTATCAGATGAAAAAGGAGCATCTCAAATAATTCAACCAAGAACAGAAGAAAGAACACTCAAGGAAAACATCCCTGTCGTGGAAATTACCATTACTGACTTTTATTTTCTCCCTTCTTTTACAAATTTAGGATGTTGCAGTCAAGCACTATGTAGAGTGGCTACACTAAATGTTCTTCAGGCTCCTGTCCAAATCTGATATGCTATTAAATTATTGCTGTGAAAGGCCTATTTTATCAACACTACAAGCACATTTTAACCATAGCAGAATGCAATGCATTTGGAAGAATCCAATTAACTGCAAACAAAAAAGTTATTTCCTAGTAGCTAAGCTCTACTACCTAAGTGCTGAGATCCTTCAGAGATGCAAACAAAATTAAGATACCAAACTACATATTCATGTATTCTGGATAGCTCCAATAGCCTATCAGGCTTGTTATTCAGGCCTGATACAAACATGCAACTCAATGAGTATTTTCTACAAATGGGCCTAATTTCTAATCACTGATGAATATACAGTAATGTAATAAATGTCAGGTGACGATCTAAAAGCTCTAATTTACCTAGACTATACATGTATAATACAAATAATTTTTCAGGTAGGGCCAGATATAGGTTTATAAGGCAAGCCAATTATTTTTCAACAGGTTGACCTGGTTAGAGAATTTATAACCATTTATAAAATGCATTAGAGATAGGTTTTATTTGCTCCTCTCAAATGTTCAGATGGCATTCTACTTGGGATAACATGAAACTGAATTATGTGTTTTCACAGATATACTAAATTCTGTGATTAATTAAACGGTTAAGTGGTTAGCCAGCTGGTGTTGCTCAGTGGTTGAGCATCGACCCAGGAGCCAAGAGGTCATGGTTCAATTCCTAGTCAGGGCACATGCCTGGGTTGCAGGATTGATCCCCAGTAGGCGGCGAGCAGGAGGCAGCAAATCGATGTCTCCCCTCTCTCTAAAAAAATCAATAAAGATAAATAAAACTTAAAAGGTTAGGCCCTCTAAAAGAAACTAATTTGGTATTTTAAGTTTAAATATATAAGATATAAAGAAATGAAAGAAAAATATAAACAAAATATACCAAACCTTAAGTAAGCAGAGAACATTTTGTTAGAGGAAAAACTGAAATTATCAATATAAATCAATTAAGAATTTTTGACGTGCCCATTTATTCAACATGACTGGGTGTCATATATATGCACCATACAGAAATATCAAGTTTTAAAAACACACACAGAACACTGATCATTTAAGAAGGTATTGTGGCCTTAATTGAATCCTTAATTCAGAAGGCACTTCAGTAACTTTCAGTGCTTCAAAGTCACGATCATCACTGTACAGTACTGAAGAAAAAATTTATTTGTTCCATATACAAACAATAATTTCCAGTATTATTCAAGAAAATCTTGTTTCAGCCATTTTTTTCTTTCTATACAATAAAAATAAAATGGAACATTAGTAAGATTTTTACAAACATTTTGTTTATTTTAATGAAGCTGGTACAGACAATGTCCATTTAAAACCCAAATCCCAGGCCAAAAAGTACAAATAAAATCAAAAAGAGCAGTGTTCTGTTGCACACACTTCTGCATGAATAACTTTATTAACTGCTAATGAAAATTAAAACTGTTCTGGGATCTTCTGACAAGATTTTTCTTTACTCTTACAATGCTTTCTCTTCAGTGAAGCCATCTTTGGAGTTAGTCTTGACTCTCACCTCATCTGTCATCTTGACTCCAACCTGATATTCCTCTTCTTTTGGTCCAGACCTTCAGATTTTAAAAGTAGCTTCAAGCTGAGAAAAGGTCATTTTTCCACTGTTCAGTTCTCTGAAAAACTTCCACCTCCCACTGAAAGTCACAGTCCAGGAGTGAAGCAATTACATGCTAGAACTTCAGGGCCAATTAGAAGTCATTATGAACACTTGCATTGGTCGACCTTATTTATATCACAAGCCTGAAAATGCACAGTCCTGAAAAAGGTGGCCTCCCTGTGCACACACGTAATATTTCAAAAGGAGAGGGCAATATGAAGGAGGCTGACATTTGATCACCAAAAATCAGCACAATGAAAACAAACAGTAATGAATAATGGGCACTAGAATTCAAATTACCAGATGTTTTAAAGAGATGGGGGGGCATCAGTTTTCAATTCCATTTTAACACCACATTACAAAAGAACTATTTTTAAAAATAAAAAAGGATTGAGGGAAAAGAAAAGAAAATAAAAAGAGTTTCTAAACTGTTGAATGACCCCCTGTTTGTTCCTGATAAACTTCAATCACATCTTCTTCCTCCATTCCCAGCTGTAAGAGAAAAGGAAAATATTTTAGAATATAAAAGCACTGTTTTTTTAATTGGCTGCAATTATGTGGCCACAGTTTTAAAGAACAAAAGGATACAGAGGCAATCCATAGTTACACTGTTCTAAGACTATGAGTCCTGGTTCCTTTAATCTAAGGACACATAGAGATGTGTCAGTGAAGTCATTTATTATTTTGCTTAATCAATTTCACTTCCCAGCTTATTCACCATATAAAACTTAAGTGTTTATTGAACAGGACCTTAGAGGAGTTTAAAATATAATGGAATGTGTATTTAATAGTTTAAATAACCCTGCTGGAGTGGCTCAGTTAGTTGAGCATCATCCTATACACCAAAAAGTTGCTGGACAAATACCAGGATTACAGGTTCAATCAATATTTCTCTCTCACATTGATGTTTCTCTCTCTCTCTCTCTCTCTCTCTCTCTCTCTCTCTCTCTCTCCCCCCCCCCCCTCCCCTTCCTCTAAGCATCTCCTCTGGTGAGGATTAAAAAATAATAATAGTTTGCTGGGCCAGTGTGGCTCAGTAGTTGAGTATCGACCTATGAACCAGGAGGTCACGGTTCAATTCCCAGTCAGGGCACATGCCCTGGTTTCAGCTCAACCCCCCAATAGAGGGTGTGCAGGAAGCAGCCGATTGAAGTTTCTCTCTAATTGATGTTTCTATCACTCTCCCATCCCCTCTCTCTAAAATCAATAAAAACTTTTTTTTTTACAAAATTAACACCACCCATAAAGGGCTTCGTGTGCTCCAGATACTACAACCTGAGAAAGACACATCACCAATTATATAGTATTCCACCCAAAAATACATAACATGAATCCAGGACTTTCTGGAAAACAACTGATTTGTTTTCCTTAAAATTATATATGTAATGGACGACAAAGAATAGCTGAGGAAATGTTCCAAATTAAAGATGATTAAAAAGGCACTTGAGCTGTAACTGGTTTGGCTCAGTGGATAGAGTGTCGGCCTGTGGAGTGAGGGTCCCAGGTTCGATTCAGTCAAGGGCATGTACCTTGGTTGCGGGCACATCCCCAATAGGGGGTGTGCAGGAGGCAGCTGATCGATGTTTCTCTCTCATCCATGTTTCTAACTCTCTATTCCTCTCCCTTCCTCTCTGTAAAAGGCACTTGAGTAAAGTATGTTGACACGGAACTGGATCCTGCGATGGGAGAAAATCCTATCTAATAAAGAGGGAATATGCTAATTGATCCTCACGCCATCGCAAAGATGGCAGCGCCCACAGCCAATAAGGAGGGAATATGCTAATTAACTGCCCTGCCCTCAAAAATGGTGGCACCCATGCCCTAACCGGTTTGGCTCAGTGGACAGAGCGTCGGCCTGCGGACTCAAGGGCCCCAGGTTCGATTCCAGTCAAGGGCATGTACCTTGGTTGCAGGCATATCCCCAGTAGGAGGTGTGTAGGAGGCAGCTGATTGATGTTTCTCTCTCATCAATGTTTCTAACTCTCTCTCCCTATCCCTTCCTCTCTGTAAAAAATCAATAAAATATATTTTTTAAAAAATGGTGGCACCCACAGCCAATAATGAGGGAATATGCTAAATGCTGCCCTGCCCTCAAAGATGGCGGCACCCACAGCCAATAAGGAGGGAATATGCTAATTGACTGCCACGCCCTCAAAGATGGCAGCACCCACAGTCACAAGATGGTGGCGCCCAGTCCCCTCAGCCCCACTGGGGCGGCAGGTGCGCAGCAAGGCTGGGCCCGCCTCCAGACAGGCCTGACGGCTCTGTGCGCCTGCCTCCAGAGTCCCCCAGTCCCCTCAGCCCCCCCAGCCGCCCAGGGCCACCCGAGGCTTGCGCTGCTGGCAGTGGCAGCAGCAGAGGTGTGATGGGGCGTCACCTTACCCTGATCGCCGGGTCGCCTCCCGCCCCTGAGGGCTCCCAGACTGTGAGAGGGGGCAGGCTGGGCTGAGGGAACCCCCCTCCAGTGCATGAATTTTTATGCACCAGGCCTCTAGTTTATTATAAAAGACATAATTGGGACAAATGACAAAATTAGGTTGTAGCTTCAAGTATTCTAATAATATTAAGTGTCCTAAATTTGATTAACAGTACTGTGGTTACATAAAATATACTTGTTCTTAAGAAATACACACTAAAATATAAACAAATAAATAAATAACATATTAAGTAGTAAATGGCCATAGCACATGCAACCTACTCCCAAGTGGTTCAAGGGATATATATATACATTTACACATGGGAGGGGGGGATGAGGAGGGGAGAGAAGTAATAATAAGCAAAGGTGGAACAATATTAAAACAGGTGAATCTAGGTGGGAGAATGTAAAATTTTTTTGTACTACTCCTGCAACTTTTCTGCAAGTTGAAAATTATTTCCAAATAAAAACTTTTACAAAGCCCTACCAGGTTTGGCTCAGTGGTAGAACGTCAGCCTGTGGACTGAAAGGTCCCGGGTTCGATTCCAGGCAAGGGCACATACCTGTGTTGCGGGCTCAATCCCCTGTAGGAGGTGTGCAGGAGGCAGCTGATCAATGATTCTCTGTCATCATTGATATTTCTCTCTCTCTCTCCCTTTCCCTTCCTCTCTGAATTCAATAAAAATATATTTAAAAAAAAAAAAACTTTTAAAAAGATGGAGACATGTTAAAAAGAACACAGACACCAACCTGAAGGGGCCCTCACTGGCCAATAACCCAAGAAGAATACTCAGTTTTAAAGTATTTCCCTACAAATTACAAATTAAAAAGAAAAATGGTAACTTTACAATGAATAAATCTAGCAGTTACCACCTTAAGTTACCAAAGTTAATATTACCCACAACAAGACAAATGGTCATCATGTATTTCCTGGTGTGATGTACTCACAAGTACACAGCTTCTCTGTGCCACGCGTACCAAAAATACAAAACTGAATCTAATAATGAGGAAATGTCAGACAAACCCAAATTGAAGGAATATATAAACAGAACCAGGTTATATGATAAAACAAAGACACAGAAGCACTTAAAAACATAAATCAAGGTGACATAGCCAAATACATTAATATATATACTAAGCTTCTGTATCAAGTTCTCGAAATGGTCAAGTCTAAATCGAACCCTGGCCAGGCACGTGCACCAAATGGCTGCCAGTTCCATTCCCAGTCAGGGTACATGCCTGGGTTGCAGACTGGAGCCCCAGTAGGGGTTGTTGCAAGAGGCAGCCAATCGATGTTTTTCTCTCACACTGATGTTTCTCTCTCTCCCTCTCCCACTTTGTCTCTAAAATTCAGTAATAAAAAAAACTTTTTTTAAAAAAAGTCAAAATCAAACCATAAAGGTCACCCTCACAATGAAAGTGTACCAGAAATCTGCCAAATTTGAGAAATATCTGTCCATCTTCAAAAAGACATAGTATGTGTCTTCTGACAGCCTCAGTACCCATTTTACTTTCAACCTCTCTTTTTATTGGCACTTTTGAAGGAAATATATGGGAAGTTCAATTCAAAATATTCTTTTTCTCTCTGACAAATGATATACCACTTAAATCAGAGAATATTCAAGAAGTGGGCAGTTTAGTAACAACAACAAAAAAGAAGTGGGCAGTTTAATACCAGTGAACCAAATCATTCAATGCAGAACTTAAAATTTTTCTTAACTCAAAGAAGACATTTTACTCACTTCTTTTGGAGTGTGATTATCAGCAATTCTCTGACCTTCAAAGAGAAACCTGAGTGAATTCATTGGAACTCCCTAAAAAGGAAAAAAGAAACCATATATATACATATATATGGTATATATACAAATCTTAGAGGAGATAAGAACTTTGATGCACAAAAAGCAAACATAAAAGCTTCAAAAGAATACACAGAACATAAAACTAGACAGCTAACCCTATCATCATAATACAATTTTTTATTTCTATTTGCTAGGCCCTCCCTGTTCCAAGTATTTTACATACATAATCATATATGTTCATCACCTTATCTTCATTATACAGCTAGGGAATCAAAGGTATAGACAGGGTACAACAGCTAGCCAAAAATTTAAGGCTAAATCTATTCTAAGCCTCTGCTCTTGACAACTATTTTACAGTTTCCTCTGAAATCTGTAAGCTAAACTCTATCTATATCTAGAATGATAAAAGCGTAATCGACCAAACAACCAAACAGCAGAACGACCGTCCATATGACCTTCAGGACAGCCACACTATGACACGCACTGGCACCAGGCCAGCCAAGGCAGGTGCGATGCGATTGGTTGGGGGGCCCCGCCATCGCCCCATGATCACCCCACAGAGGGAGGCCCAGGCTACTCTCTGCGGGGCCATCTATGGGGGGACTCCGCGATCGATCGCCCTGCAGAGGGAGGCCCAGGCCAGCCAAGCGATCGCACCCCAAGCCTGTTGCCCACAGAGGGAGGCGACCAGTGGCAGCGCCGCACAGATGGCAAGCAGTGGCAGTGGCGGGGGGGGGGGGGAGGGGGGGGGAGGAGCGGGGGAGGGTGCAGCTGCCGGCAGCCAGGGGAAGGAAAACCCCAAGAGGTTCTGATCCCTGGCCAGGCCTAGGGATCCTACCTAAGGGGTCCCGGATTGCGAGAGGACACAGACCGAGCTGAGACACAGACACACAGACACACAGACACACACACACACACACACACACACACACACGAATTTCGTGCACCGGGCCTCTAGTAAGATAAAATCAGAAATTGGATGAGCACCCTAACTAGCTTCCAGCTACACAAGCAAAACTGGTTTTAAAAGATTAAATCATAGCCGAAACCGGTTTGGCTCAGTGGATAGAGCGTCGGCCTGCGGACTGAAGGGTCCCGGGTTCGATTCCGGTCAAGGGCATGTACCTTGGTTGCGGGCATATCCCCGGTGGGGGGTGTGCAGGAGGGCAGCTGATCGATGTTTCTCTCTCATCGATGTTTCTAACTCTCTATCCCTCTCCCTTCCTCTCTGTAAAAAATCAATAAAATATATATTTAAAAAAAAAAAAAAAGATTAAATCATAAAAATCTGGTAAAGCACAGTAGCTATCCAGATAAGCTACAATAAACCTGTGATAGCATACAGAGCACTATAAATATCACAAAAAATGTTAAAATATACTTTTCTAATCATTTGTTCAACAAAATAGCTGTAAGAAGGGAAATGATAATTTAAAGAGAAATAACTAATAAATACAAATCAAGAATTATTTATTCAGTCCAAAAGTATTATGAAAGTCTTGTTAAATACCTAACATATTAAGATTTTTGTTGACTGCTTAAACACCATCCCAAAAACATCAAAAAATTAAAACTATCTTTCCATATGTACTACACATAAGTATATAAGACCACACACACTTACCCTTCATTTCATTTTAAATTCTTCCAGGGATATATTTAAAAAAATAAATATAACTGACAAAGGCAGAACATGCTTTGATTTTAACTTAATTATAGGATCTTTTTGAAAAAGAAGCATTATATTGTGTTTGGGTCGAAAAAGTTTCTATATGCCCTAAGTCCAGTGGTTCTCAACCTTTCTAATGCCGCGACCCTTTAATACAGTTCCTCATGTTGTGGTGACCCCCAACCATAAAATTATTTTCGTTGCTACTTCATAACTGTAATTTTGCTACTGTTATGAATCGTAATGTAAATATATGTGTTTTCCGATGGTCTTAGGCTCTACAGCAGCGGTTCTCAACCTGTGGGTCACAACCCACGTTGAGAACCGCTAGCAGGGTCGCCTAAGACCATCGGAAAACACATATATTTACATTACGATTCATAACAGTAGCAAAATTACAGTTATGAAGTAGCAACGAAAATAATTTTATGGTTGGGGGTCACCACAACATGAGGAACTGTATTAAAGGGTCGCGGCATTAGAAAGGTTGAGAACCACTGCCCTAGTCGGTTTGGCTCAGTGGACAGTGTCAGCCTGTGGACTGAAGGGTCCCAGGTTCGATTCCGGTCAAGGGCACATGCCTGGGTTGTGGGCTCAGTCCCCAGTAGGGGGTCTGCAGGAGGCAGCTGATCAATGATTCTCTCTCATCATTGATGTTTCTCTCTCTCCCTCTTCCTTCCTCTCTGAAAGCAAAATATATTTTTTTGAAGAAGTTTCTACAAAAAAAATGAATAAATGCAAAATGGAACTAGGCCAGCATGGCTCAGTAGTTGGGCATCAACCTATGAACCAGGAGGTCACAGTTTGATTCCTGGTCAGAGCACATACCCAGGTTGTGGGCTCAATCTCCAGTGTGGGGCGTGTAGGAGGCAGCCAATCAATGATTCTCTCTCATCATTGATGTTTCTCTCTTTCCCTATCTCTCTTCCTCTTTGAAATTAATAAAAAAGCATTAAAAAAAAAGTTGAGCCCTGACCGGTTTTACTCAGTGGATATAGCGTCGGCCTGCGGACTCAAGGGTCCCAGGTTCGATTCCGGTCAAGGGCATGTACCTTGGTTGCGGGCACATCCCCAGTAGTGGGTGTGCGGGAGGCAGCTGATCGATGTTTCTCTCTCATCGATGTTTCTAACTCTCTATCCCTCTCCCTTCCTCTTCTGTAGAAAACCAATAAAATATATTTTTTTAAAAAAGTTGAAAATGATTCTAAGTTGTTGTTATATTTTAACTAGAGGCCCAATACGTGAAGATTCGTGCAAGAATGGGCCTTCCTTCCCCTGGCTGCCGGCACCGCCTTCGCTCCTGCAGGAGCCGCCTTTTCGCTCTGGCCCAGAGCCGCCTTTCCGTCTTCCCATGCTGCCCAGAGGCCCGGAGCAGCTGGGACAATGCAGAACACATGCATCGTGGCCATGGCGACGACGCAAGCATCCCGCCCACCCCTGGTTGCTCAGCACCTGCATATGCAAATTAACCCACCATCTTTGTTTGGGTTAATTTGCATACTAACTCCTGATTGGCTGGTGAACTTGTTGAGCCCCAATTAATAAGACTTTAATGGGTTTAAAAATTAACATCAAAAATAGAAGAGACAGAAATGTTTACTGTTTTACTTATCCTAAGTGATCTCTTTTTCTTCTGGCAAAAGTGATTTTTACGTAAGTAATTTAAACTGTAAAAAGAAACCCTCCGGAAAACCTACAATACCTGAGTTAATAATATCATGTAACACAATTCAATTATTAAACTATATCTTGGTGTCTCCTCTATACAGATGGTCCCCAACTTACGATTTTTTTGACTTTACAATGGTCCAATAGTGATGATATGGGTGCAGTAGAAGTTGTACAGTTCAACCTTGAACAAATGGGTTTGAGCTTCTCAAGTCCAATTACACATGAATCTTTTTCAATAAATGTGTACAGTATTATAAATATATTTCCTTATGAGTTTGGCTCAGTAGATAGAGCATCAGCCTTCAGACCAAGGAGTCCCAGGTTCAATTCCGGTCAAGGGCATGTACCTTGGTTGCAGGCTCCTCCCTGGCCTGGTCCCTGGTCAGGGCTCCTGCAGGGAGGCAACCAATCGATGTGTTTCTCTCACATCAAAGTTTCTCTCTGTCCTTCCCTCTCTCTTCCATTCTCTCTAAAAATCAACGGAAAAATATCCTCGGGTGAGGATTAACAAAAAGAAACAAAAAATAAATACATAATGGTGATTAAATGTTTTTAAAAAAAGAATACAGTAATAATACAGATAACATACAAAATAATCCCTGTGTTGTTCAAGGGTCAACTGTACTTCAACATTTGAATTCTGATCTTTCCCAGGCTAGTGAGATGCAGTACAATACTCTCACGATGGTGGGCAGCAGCAAGCTGTAGCTCCCAGTTAGCAATGCGATCATGAGGGTTAAGTGTACTGTGTTGCCAGCATTTCTGGATATTGTGTTCTAAGCATGTTTAAGATAGGCTATAATAAGCTATGACTTTCAACAGATTAGGTGTATTAAATGCATTTTTGACTTATGATATTTTCAACTAATGATGAGTTTATTGGGACACAACCCCATTTTAAGGTGCATCTATATATTAATTCCAAGTACATTTATTTTTTTTAATGTATTTTGTTAATAATGATAATGGGCAACATTTACTGAACGTTGTTAGGCATCAGGGTAAGAGCTTTATGTAGGTCATCTTATTTCATCTTCATGGGGAAGGCACTGTAACACTCCTATTTTTCTAAGGGGAAAACAAGGCACATAACTTGTTCTTGGTCCCACAGTCACAGTCAAACAGTGATGGAGCCCAAATTTGAATCTAGAAAGGTTAAAGGAATTTGTTATTGATATAACTCATAAAGGCCAGATTCTATGAGAATTTGGTATTACTAAATTAAATAGACTTCTATATGATTATTTAAAAGAGAAAATCCCTTAATACTGAAAGCACAAAATGCAATTAGCAGTTATCAGTAGTACTATGTATAAATTAATACTTAAAGCCCTAACCAGTTTGGCTCAGTGGATAGAGTGTCGGCCTGCGAACTGAAAGGTCCCAGGTTCGATTCCAGTCAAGGGCATGTACCTGGGCTGCGGGCACATCCCCAGTAGGTGTGCAGGAGGCAGCTGATCGATGTTTCTAACTCTCTATCCCTCTCCCTTCCTCTCTGTTAAAAATCAATAAAATGTATTAAAAACATTAAATTTAAAAATAAAATAAAAAATTAATTAATACTTAAAAATATAATATTGCCCTAACTGGTTTGGCTCAGTGGATAGAGCGTCAGCCTGTGGACTGAAGGGTCCCAGGTTCGATTCAGGTCAAGGGCACGTACCTTGGTTGTGGGCACAACCCCAACAGGAGGTGTGCAGGAGGCAGCTGATCGATGATTCTCTCTCATCAATGTTTCTAACTCTCTATCCCTCTCCCTTCCTCTCTGTAAAAAATCAATAAAATATATTTAAAAAAAATAAAAATATAATATTGCCCTAGCCAGGTTAGAGCAGCCCAAGGATGGAAGGGCCTTAGGTCAAGGGCACATACCTCCCTGCAGACTCAATCCCCAGCCACAGCCAGGATGTGTGCGGGAGGCAACTGATAGATGTGTCTCTCTCACATTGATATTTCTCTTTCTGTCCCTCTCCCTCCCTTCCACTCTCTCTAAAAATCAATGGAAAAAATATCCCAGGTGAGGATAACAAAGACAAAATAAAACAAAAAGATAATTATTAGTAAATTTAACATATGGCTAAACATTCGTGGTTACAAACAAGATTTCACAGCAATCACCAAAATGTACTTGCCTTTATTACATACACTGGTAAGCCATAAAAATAAATGAATGACATATAAAGCATTGTATTTACTACAATAACATACAAACCTGTCTTTGACAGTATGATTCTTTGAGTTTCTTGAGATGTGTTGTCATTTTCACTTTGAAGTGAATCTCACTGCTATCCTAAGGAGATACAAGAGAAAAATTATGCTTCTTTGTGTAAATTATTTGTTTTACTTGAAACAAATAATTACACAAATAGAAGCAAACCTTGTTACCTGTATTTTCCTACCAAAGTATTTTTTCAGTATTCATAACAGGTGTTATTAAAACACTCTAATCATTACTCTATACCCATTTCAAAATAAACTTAATAAAACAAACATAAAGACAATCTGTCTTGAATTTTTAAGTTAGCAGTGTAAGTAAAAGCATCAAAGAATACATTCCTTCATAATTGCATGCCCATCCTATATATGTAAAATAAAAGCTGAATTATTACAAACCCCTCCCCAAAGCAACTCAAAACAAAAAGTACCTCCCCTGACAACTGAAGTCACTGAACTATATACTCTAAAATGGATTTTATGGTATGTGAATTATATCTTTAAAATTTTTCAAAGTAAGAAATCACAGTAAATGAGAAGAATATGAACACGTAATCAATCTATCTATATAAAAGCCTAAGCAACTGACACAACCGAACAACCAAACAGGCTGAGTGGGGCGATCAGGCCGGCGGGGTGAGGGGCAACCAAACGACCGAGCAGCAGGCTGTGTGGGGCGACCAGGCTGGCGGGGGTGGGGGGGCAATAGGGGGCAACCAGGCCGGTGGGGGGGCGGGCAGTTGGGGGTGATAAGGCCGGCAGGGGGGCAGTTAGGGGCGACCAGGCCAGCGGGGGGGGCAGTGAGGGGCGATCAGGGCGGCAGACAGAGGCAGTTAGGGGTTATCAGGCTGGCAGGCAGAAGCGGTTAGGGGCGATCAGGAAGGCAAGCAGGTGAGCAGTTGGGAGCCAGCAGTTCTGGATTGTGAGAGGGATGTCCCCAGTGGGATAGGGCCTAAACGGGCAGTCAGACATCCCCCGAGGAGTCCCAGATTGAAGAGAATGCAGGCTGGGCTGAGGGGACCCCCCCCCCCCCGCCCGCCACCATGCACAAATTTCGTGCACCGGGCCTCTAGCAGAATATAAACCAAAAATTACAGCTCACTGATAATCTGAGAAATGTAAAATAAACACATCATCTTTATCACCTGGCCTATATGGCTCAGTGGTTGAGCATTTATCTACGAAACAGGAAGTCACAATTCCCTCTCCCTTCATCTCTGAAACCAATAAATATATATATTTTTTAAAAAAGAACCCTGGCCCACATGTCTCAGTGGTTGAGAGTCAACCTATGAACCAGAAGGTCATGGTTCAATTCCAATCAGGGCATATGCCCCGGTTGCAGGCTCAATCCCCAGGAGGGAGAGTGTGCAAGAGGCAGCCAATCAATGATTCTCTCTCATCATTGATGCACCCCCTCTCTCCCCATCCCTCCCTCTCTGAAATCAATAAAATATATTGTTTTAAAAAAAGAAGATGACAAGAACCAAAGTCTTTTTGTCTTGCCAGTCAGAATTATTCCTGTGTGTCACAAATTATTCACATATTCAAGGAGTCGTCAAAGAAAAATAACGAAACTCACCTGTCCAATGACTTTGAGTTTAATGTATTCTCCTTCCTTCTTATCCCCCAAGTCCTCAGTTGAAGGTTTTGCCTCCTGAAAGAAAAGTACTTTTAAAGATAAAAGTTCCTACATTCTATTTTCATTACTCACTTATGAGTACCTATTACTTTAGCTCAGGGTACAAAATATGCACTTGAGAATACAAAGAACATGTATTTTCTTGGCCAGTCAATTAAGCAAAAATACCCCAAGTCAATTACTGGCCCAAACACCAGTTTATTAGAAATCAAGAAACCGGTCTCTTATCATATCCTAGAGTAGCATGGAAATTTTCACTTGGCCACCAAATTATCCGCTTATTTAAATATATACTCCATTATTCGTAACAATTTCAAACTGCTAATCAAGCCTCACACTTGATAAAAATATAAGCAATGATACTGTATTTTACAAGTAAAATCACAAGGCCATCACCTGTGTATCTCATGCTGGTGATAACTTAAAACTAATAAGTTTTCTTTAACATTCAAAATTTAACAGAACCTATGAAACTAGAAGTAGCTTTTAACAGGAAAATACAGGTTAGTGTCTAGGGAAATGCTTAGATAACAGAATTGACTTTATTCGTGTGAATCCTTCCTTGCCTGCTTTGCATTCTGCAGAACTTTCAACATTTGCTGACTACTGCATATTATGGCAGCAGGCAAAATTAACCTTTAGTGAGACAGTATTTCACCTGAAACTAGAAGACTGTCTTAAATATAGTCTCACCACCACATTTCTATGAATTTGTATTCACAGAAAACAGCTGCTTTTTTCTTTATGTATCTACGGAGGGCAAGGACAGATTATTCCACGCAGTGAAGAGCAACAAAGCCCCGAGTTCTCTTTACTCCTGGGAGGAGTGTTAGTAAAGAAGCTTTGTTTAAGTTAGCACAAAGAATCCACCCCAGCCCCAGCAGCAGTAAGTCAGCACAATAGGGAGCATTTTGCTCCAGTATTTCCTAGATAGGGCAGCTACAGAGGCTGCTCAGGACAAGAGTTCTTTCCCCGCCATCGTCCACAGGCTTCAGAACTCTTTCTACAGCACAGCTGCTCTTATTGTGTAACTACCCCGATCAAGAAGTATTAGCAGCTCCCAGTACTTTAAGGTATAGAATTAAACCCCACAGCACCGCACTGAGTTCCTCCACTGCCAAGCTCAACTCTCAACTTTTTTCTTTACAAACCCAAGGATTCCTTTACATTGGACTATTTACTGTTCCCCGAAAACGCCCCTCAGCATTTCTCCACCTTCCACCCTTTGAGGTCTCTGTTTCCTTTACCAGGAATATATATATCTTCCCTCAGCTCTCTTGAAATCATCTCAGGGAAATGCACCCCTCATCATCTGAAGTCAGTATTTAAAAAACGCTTCGAGGAACCAAAGCATGCCTCCACCTTCCAAATGGGATTAATATTTTCCTTTAATGCTCTTATTTGCAACCTATTCATATATTTTATACCATTTATTCTCAATTAAAAATACTCCCTCCTCAATCGGCTTCTCTACTTGTTGTCCTCGTCTTTTTCACCAAACTTCGTGTGAGAGTACTCAACAAGGGAAGACAAACAACCCAATTAAAAGATGGGCAGACACTTCTCCAAAGAGGACATACAGATGGCCAAGAAACATGAAAAAAAAATGTTCAACGTCCCTTGTTATCAGAGAGATGCAAACTAAAACGACAATGGCTACCATTAATAAATCAATAAACAAGTTCTGGTGAGGGGAGAAACCAAGATGGTGGCATAGGTAAACACCTAAACTGCTGCCTCGCACAATTTCAAAACTACAACTACAAGACAAAATGGACATCATCCAGAACCACAGGAAGGCTGGCTTAGTGGAAATTCTACAACTAGAAGGGAAGAGAAAAGCACACTGAGACTCAGAGGAGCTGCAGAAGGCAGAGGTACAGAGGCGCACGTGCAGAGAGGGCTGGCAACTGAGTACGCGGCTGGCTTTCTCAAGCAGGAGGGAGACAAAAGTTCCTGACTGCTCTGAACTCCAGTTCCGGGCGAGACTCTGGGGACCCAGACTCATACAGGGAGAAACTAGACTGTCAAGAAAGAGAAAAGCACACTGAGACTCAGAGGAACTGCGGAAGGCAAAGGTATGGAGGCGTACGCGCAGAGAGGGCTGGCAACTGAGCACGCGGCTGGCTTTCTCAAGCGGGAGGGAGACAAAAGCTTCTGATTGCTCTGAACTCCAGTTCCAGGTGGGACTCTGGGGACCCAGACTCACTCGGGGAGAAACTGCACTGTCTGGCAACTGGCAAAACTCGAGGGTGGCTTTCTCTCAAGAGGTGCTTGCAGCAATTACCGAGGGACACTGAGACCCGGGTTCCTCTTAGGGTAGGGCTGACGGGAAGCCTTTGCTGTCTGCTCCACCCTGAGACTCCGCCCCATCCAAGCTGAGCACAGAGGCTTTTGCAAGTCTTGTCTCATAAGGGTGTCTCCAGCACAGAAGTTCTCCCAGCATAGACACAGCTGATCCTCATAGCTAATTGGCCTGGAGGTCAATTACTCCCAGTGACACCATCAACAATCAAGGCTTAACTACAACAAGACTGTGCACACAGCCCACAAAGGGGTGCACCAAGAGTGTCCACCTCAGGTAACTGGGGAGGCTGAGCCACTGGGCCCTAATAGGACACCTAGCACACAAAGCCACGCTATCAACTCAGGGAAGCAACCAAAATGCGGAGACAAAGAAACAGGTCACAAATGGAAGAAATGGAGGAAAGCAAACAACTGGATATAGAGTTCAAAACCACAGTTATAAGGTTTTTCAAGAATTTTCTAGAAAAGGCCAATATATTTAGTGAGACCCTCGAGGATATGAAAAAGGACCAACTAGAAATTAAGCATACACTGACTGAAGTGAAAAATAATATACAGAGATCCAACAGCAGACTAGAGGATCACAAGAATCAAGTCAAAGATTTGAAATACAAAGAAGCAAAAAACACCCAACCGGAAAAAAGAATCCAAAAATATGAAGATAGTGTAAGGAGCCTCTGGGACAACTTCAAGCGTACCAACATCAGAATTAAGAGGGTGCCAGAAGAAGAGAGAGAGCAAGATACTGAAAACCTATTTGAAGAAATAATGACTGAAAACTTCCCCCACCTGGTGAAAGAAACAGACTTACAAGTCCAGGAAGCACACAGAACCCCAAACAAAAGGAATCCAAAGAAGACCACACCAAGACACATCATAATTAAAATTCCAAGGGCAAAAGACAAAGAGAGAATATTAAAAGCAGCAAGAGAAAAACAGTTAATTACCTACAAGGGAGCACCCATATGATTGTCAGCTGATTTCTCAACAGAAACTATGCAGGCCAGATGGGACTGGCAAGAAATATTCAAAGTGATGAATAGCAACAACCTACAACCAAGATTACTCTACCCAGCAAAGTTATCATTCAGAATGGAAGGGCAGATAAAGAGCTTCACAGATAAGAAAAAGCTAAAGGAGTTCATCACCACCAAACCAGTATTATATGAAATGCTGAAAGGTATTCTTTAAGAAGAGGAAGAAGAAAAAAGAGAAAAATTATGAACAACAAATACATATCTATCAACAAATCTAAAAATCAAGTGACTTAAAAATCTGAGGAACAGAATAAACTGGTGAATATAATAGAATCATGGGCATATAAAGGGAGTGGACTGATAATTCTCTGGGGTAAAGGGGTATGGGGGGTGCAGGAAGAGACTGGACAAAAATCGTACACCTATGGATGAGGACAGTAGGGGGAGGTAAGGTCAGAGGGTGGGGTGGGAACTGGGTGGAGGGGAGCTATGGTGGGAAAAAGGAGAAACAATTGTAATAATATGAACAATAAAGATTTGTTAAATTAAAAAAAAAAAAAAAACATCATTGCAATAGCATACCAGACGTAACGATCTTGCTTCCTTCAATTAATTCTCCAAACTACCACCAAAGCCATCACTCTAAAATGTAATCCAATCTGCCCAGAAATCTCAGGGTTAAATTCAAACTCTTTAGCTGACACACATTGGTCCCTCCTGTGCTGGTCTGTCTAGCAATCCAGCCTTATTCTCCTATCTCTCTTGCTAATACTATCCTTTGCTCTAGCCATACCGAACTATCTACAATTTCTTGAACATGGCACACTCTACCTTATCTCCACTATCTCTGTACATACTAATTCCCTCTGCTTGGAATGCTCTTTCCTATGCTATTCCCCTTTCAAGACCACTCAGGCATCACTTCTTCAAAATTATGTCCCTGCTTACTTGCCTGAACGTTCCCACACTCCTTACTTCTATCCTTTATAACCACATATTTAAATATCTGTATCTCCCAGCAGATTGAGTTCCTTTTGGTATGCCTTACTCTTCTTTGCATTTCTAGTCAAGCATACTGCCTAGAACTTTGAAGATACTCAATGTGCTTGTTAATAAATAAGTTAATGTTTTCTGTGACCATTTTGAATGTCCTATCTTCCCTACAAGTCTACAAGGAGAGAATCCAAGTTTTTTCATCTTTATAATCTCTACTGGAGGCCCGGTGCACAAAATTCCTGCACAGTTAGGGTCCCTAGACCTGGCTGGCGATCAGGGCCAATCTATGGGGCAACCAACAGGGTGATCGGGGGGGCCCCCCGCTGGCACCCGCCTTGACTGGCCTGCGGGCTGGGGGCAGCTCCTGCATTGAGTGTCTGCCCCCTGGTGGTCAGGGCGCATCATAGCGACCAGTCATTCCACCATTTGGTCAGCCATTTGGTCGATTTGCATATTAGGCTTTTATTATATAGGATAGTTGTCAGGCAAACACTAGGCAAATTCTGTTGTCAGGCAAATTCTTTAATGTTGTTGAACTAAGCTGACAGCACTATTTTCTGTACCAATCTTACTAATGCTTCATACTTCTACTGCACACACTAGTCTGTCCAAACAAAAATCCTTTCAGTTTTTTTATATTCACCATTGGGTAAGAGATAATTCACTTCAATTTAGTAAGAATATGTAAATGCCAGGATCTGAAATTTCCAAAAGTATGCTACCAATTTCCCTAGTCACTCCACTTTGGTGATCTCTTCCCAACGCTGAAGCACTGTAACAATGTGCCTGTGCCCCTTGCTTAACAGCCCCATGCTTGCCTAATGCTGTATTCCAACTTTTCATGTGCTTTTTTTCCTTTGACGGACTAGTCTGGAAAATGAGGTGATCTTGGACAAAAACGCCAAGTCTGTCCCCAGTAATCTCAGTATCTTCTGTATGATGCCTCTCCCTCTCTCCCCTGTAAAAAAGCAGCCAGTACAGAATGGTATGACACACCAGTTACAAAACAGTGAAAGCATTCAGCACTGTGTCTGGGACACCAGGTCATCAGAGAAAAGAGAATCCCAGGAGCTCTGGTTGGTTTGGCTGTAAAAAACACACAGCCCCAGAGCAGAAGACACTGGTAATGGAAAGAAAAGTAAATGTATGCACAAGATCAAAGAGAGGAGCTGGAAACCTCCACATTTTCAGATATGTGCCATCCACAGAATGAATCATGGTAACTAGAATGATGACGGAATTTATCAGACACTACACACCATCCACTCTTCTTTCCAAGAAATAGATGGAGCCTGACTGGTGTGGCTCAGTAGTTGAGCATCAACCTATGAATCAGGTCATGGTTTGATTCCCAGTCCGGGCATGTACCCAGCTTGCAGGCTCAATCCGCAGTACGGGTGGTGCAGGAGGCAGACAATTATTGATTCTCGCTCATCATCAATGTTTCTCTCTCTCTCCCTCTCCCTCCTCTCTAAAATCAATAAAAAATATATTTAATTTTAAAAAATACATAGATGGAACAGCTTGGAAATAGAAGACAACTAAGGGTCTGAAAACTAGTCTGGAGAGGATGGAAGACACAGCAATCCTCATTTACAAATGTTCAAAATTCATGAGAAGGATTTTATTGTGCAATTTCAAAGTCAACAAGAACTCTGCTTAAAATCACTCTGGCAATCAGTATGTTGACAATTCAATCAACTGGAGCGAGAGGGCATCTAATTTAACTACCCTCAATCTGTCACTGACCCTTCCAATTGTACAAGGATTGTTCATTCTTCTGAAACAGGGGTGGTTTGGGGGAAAACCCAAAAACATAGAATATATTTACTCTTATTTGATGGCATTAACAGATCTGTTTGTTTTTTTTGTAAAAATACATTTTCACTGAATCTAGAGCAGAAGGGGGGGGAGAGCGAGCGAGCGAGCGAGCGAGCGAGAGAGAGACATCAATCAGTTGCCTCCAGTACGCACCACAATCTAGGATCTAACCCACAACCTGGGTATGTACCCTGACCAGGAATCGAACCGGCAACCTTTCATTGAATGGGATGACGCTCAACCAACTGAGCCACACCAGCCAGGACAGATCTGTTCATTTTTCAAGGTGTGATAATAGTATGCTGGTTATGTTAAAAGAAAAAGTCATTTCTCCCATACTTCAGTGGATATACCACAATTCTAAAAACACAAAAATACATACATACTTTCATTTTTATGCTGCATATATTCACACTTGATGAGACAGTACTAGAGATTTAGAATGAAACTGACCAGATTTAGCTCCATAGCCTCAATGTTTAGTAAAGCTGTCAAGATACTGGATCTTCTGGAAATTTACATGCAATCCTAGAACTGTGGTTGAATGCAAGATATGCACAGCCAACTTCTCAGGAATTAAAATTATAGCTGAACTGGTTTTATAAAACATCCTCTTGGAGTCTAGACTATGGATCTATGCAAAACCTGGAACAAATTTATTTCAGTGTATTCAAAAGTACTAGCAAACAGATTTAGAGGTATGGCAGCCTTGTTAGTTACTATCCGATATCCATTTTCTCCTTCTTCCTTACAAAGGAAAGCCTAAATCTGGCCAGCTAAAAAACATACTTCTCACCCTAGACAGTTTGGTTTAGTAGACAATGTCGAAATGAAGGGTGGCAGGTTTGACTCCAGTCAAGAGCACGTACCTCAGTTACAGGCTCGATCCCTGGCCCTGGTCAGGTCGCCTGTGGGAAGTAACCAATCAATGTGCCTCTCTCACATAGATGTGTCTCTGTCTGTCTCTCTCCCCCTCCCTCCCTCCCACTCTTTCTAAAAAATCTATGGAAAAATATTCTTGGGTGAAGATTAACAAAAAACAAACATATTTCTCAGCTGCTCTTATGGCCACGTGATGCAGTGCTGGCCAATCCTATATAATAAAAGGCTAATATGCAAATAGACTGAACAACTGGTCGCTATGATGTGCGCCGACCACCAGGGGGCACACATGGAACATGGTGGGCATCTGCCGTGGCGAGATGGTGAAGCAGCTGAGCAGGGGCGCTAGACCAAGGCGGGGCACCAGTGGCTGTCATTGGGGCGAGTCTCTGGTGGTTACGGAAAATTCTTTGCTCCCATGTGCCGTGATCCTGCCCGGCACTCACACCTGCTGCTGGCACCGGCGCCGGCCCCGATCACCCCTAAGGGCTTCTCCACCCTCCCCCTGCTCCTAAGGGGCGATTGCCATCAGCAGGTTCGAGCAGGGTCAGTGCTGTCAGCACGTGGGAGCGGCGGTGGCGGGAGCAGGGCTGGAGGCAGACTGGGGACTGGGGGCTGAGGTGGGAGTGGCTAAGGATGGGCTGAGACCCACCCCTGTGCCCACTGCAGCCTCGCAGCCCACTGTTCCTTTCAAGGTGCATGAATTCGTGCACTGGGCCCCTAGTAAGATATAAGATGGCATATTTTTTCCTTTTGCTCCTTCCCTTTCTCCATCCCTTTCTCTTGCCTGGAACAAAGAAACAAAATAACCTTTTTTGTGACTGCAAGGAGACAAGCATGAGAGTGAACATCTGTTAAGGATAAAGAAGAAAGGCGTATGAAGGCATTGTGGAACTGCCTTACTAGTCCTGAACTACTTATGTCTAGACTTTATGTTCCATGAGAAAATTAAGCTGCATATTTGTTTAACCTAATGCATCAGACTTTCTGTTATTCAGTTCAAAAGCAGTTTGAACTGACATAGAAGGTGCTGTAAATAGATATCATTTGGCTTATGTTAAAAATAGGTCCTAAAGCCCTGGCCGGAGTGGCCCCGTTGGTAGGAGCTTAGTCTTGTACACCGAAAGGTTCGATTCCCAGTCAAGGCACATACCTAGGTAGCAGGTTCAATCCCCAGCCCCAATGGAGGTGTATGTGGGAGGCAACAGACAAATATTTTTCTCACATCCATGTTTCTCTCTCACTCTCTCTTTCTCTGCCCCTTCCCCTTTCTCTCTCTAACAACAACAAAATCAATAAAAATGTCCTCCCGTGAGGATTAAGAAAAACTTTAAAAAAATATACAGGTCCTAGAAAACTACCTCAAATGTGCATCAAAAGCAGAATGATAAGTAAATCGTAGTACAGTCACACAATATAAATAAAGAGAGGAAAGAAAGGAGTGAAGAAGAGAAACACCAATTTCTGTTCCACTTATTTATGCTTTCAATGGTTGATTTTTGTATGTGCCCTAACCAGGGATCAAACCCACAACCTTGGTGTATGGGAATGATGCTCCAACCAATTGAGCTATCCGGCCAGGGCCCACGTGACTTTTTTAAAGAAGTAGAATATTAGAGAATTACTTACCCCCCCCCCAAAAAAAAATCACAATTTCTGTAAATTCTAAAATGAGATACTGTACTACACCAGTCTTAGAGAAAATTATCCATAATAAGCCCAATGTTCTGGAAGAAGCAAATGATCTGATCGTGGAGATAAAGTTACCAAGTAACTATTGTTAATAGAATTCAAGATCATGAAGCAAAAACAACAGAAAATGAAAACCACTCCATGACAACCAGCCCTTAATAACAAAACATCCTGGGAATTGAAAGTGGAGGAGGAACATACCTGCTGCTTCATGTTTTTGGGGCAACCTTCCAATTCTAGGGTCTAGAATGGTGCCTTGAACATATTGGCATTCAATACAGACTTGTTAAATGAATGAATCTGACCACTTTAGGAACTTTTACTAAGTATGCAGTCACTGTACTGGACACTTCGGAAATAAATGATGAATAAAGGCTGATTCCTGGCCTTCAAAAGTGAACAATCTAATGGAAGGTACTTAAATAGTTAACACTACATATAAAAGCTAACTGCTATGGGTAGTTTATGGCTGCTTTATAGCTTTGAAATTGGAACTATTCAACCTACTCTTATGAGAACTCTAACCATAACAATCATATTCTGCTTTCAAAAAACAATGAAATATTTTTTAGGTCAGATTTTCTTTGTAATATTTTGTTATAACCTATATACTTGCAATATCCACTAGCAACACTTCATGTATCTGTCAGACTACCATTTCTCTCAAGTCATAGCTACAGTTCAGCATACTTATTCTATTTCATAAATAATAGTATACATAATTATTAATTCTAATACCTACCCAGTTCATCATATTTCCTATCTCAAACTTAAGAGTAAAATCAATAAACATCAACAAGGAAATATAAAGAACACTGCAGGGGTCTGGAGAGTGTGGTTCATAGGCTGACGGGTCGACCTATGAACCAGGAGGTCACAGTTCGATTCCCAGTTGGAACACATGTCTGGGTTGCAGGCAGCAATCAATGATTCTCTCCCATCATTGGTGTTTCTATCTCTCTCTCCCGCTCCCTTCCTCTCTGAAATAAATAAAAATATATTTTTTTAAAAATACAATTAATGTGGTGGATTACAAATGACTACAAATTCTTTTGTTATTCTTCCCATTGAGAAACAAAATCTGTCTTTCCCTTGGTGACTACAATTAATAATACTGAATTGTATGTATATTTAAAAGTTGCTAAGAAAACAGATCTTAAAAGTTATCACAAGAAAAAAATTTGTAACTGTGTGGTGATGAATGTTAACTGAACTTACTGTGATCATTTCACAATATACACACACATATCGAATCGCTATATTGTACAATTGAAATTAATATATGTCAATTACATCCCAATTAAAAATAATTCCGTCAGTAAGTAAGTAAACATATAAATGTCTTTCCCTTGAATTTGGCCTTAGTGACTTGCCTGACCAACAGAAGGCAGGAATGACTTCAAGGATCGGTCCTAGGAGGCCTGAGGTTTCCACCCAGGGTTCTCTGGGAGTACCCACTCTCCCTATGGGCCCTGAGATGGTGTAAGTCTGACTATCCTGTGGTCTCCATGCTGAAAAGAACACATGCTGAGCCCTAACCCGTTTGGCTCAGTGGACAGAGCATCGGCCAGCGGACTGAAGAAGGGTTCCCGGTTTGATTCCGGTCAAGGGCATGTACCTTGGTTGTGGGCTCGATCCCCAATAGGGGGTGTGCAGGAGGCAGCTGATCAATGTTTCTCGCTCATCGATGTTTCTAACTCTCTATCCCTCTCCCTTCCTCTCTGTAAAAATCAATAAAATATTATTTTTTTAAAAAACACATGCTGAGACCACTCAGACCTTGAGAATCCATGAAGAGCCCAGCTACACCAGCACCCAACCACTTGAGTACTGTAATCCCAACAGAGGCCCCACACACCACAGGGCAGTGAGGAGTCCCGCTCACAGAGTCCAGCCCAAATCGCAGATTTATAGTAAAATACAAGGCTGTTGTTTTAAGCCACTAAGTTTTGAGGCAGTTTGTTAGGTACCAACAGGTAAACAGAATTACATAATGCTTCCAAATCCTTGACTAACAATAAAAGGAAATAATCCAATCAACCTAAGGTGGGCGTGGGAAAAGCAAACCTTGTTATAACAGATTCGATTAGGATTTGAAGCAAATCAGTCATCAAATTATTATAAATTACCAGACCTGAACTGAAGAGCTGAAGTACACGCTGCCATTGATGGTTTTGGTATAGAAAAGAAACACTATAAATTTGAATACGGGGAAGGAAAATACTTGTACAAATTACCCTTACTGGTTTGATAACAAGCTCTGGTTCTATATAAGTGCTTATTAGAATTGCTGCAAGGTGGATTAGGCTAAAGGAGATCACCCAGTCAGACCTCTGTTATTTGTTACAGGCTAGTTCTTAAACTCTTTGAGGGATCATGTACTCCTGATGAAAACTATGGGCTCTTTCTCACTAAAAATACACACATCCACGAATACTCACAAAACATTCCATACAATTTCCCTGGATTTTCAGCCTTTGGGGTCCATGAACCTTGGGTTTAAAACCTGTTTTAGAGGATTGTTTGATAATGATCCAAAAATCCACTGGATAATGCTAGAATTGTTAAAAATTATAATCAAGTGTTTCACTCAAATTCCAAAAATATTCATATTTCATTAATTAATGGAGAACCCAGAAATTTAAGTCCTGTGTGAATTTAATGTCTACCTAATTTAACTTGAAATTATTATTCAATTTCAGTATCTTAGCCCCAGACAATAACCTCCTGAGAGGTGCCTGAAAAAATACATCGTTCTAATAAAACTTCCTTTAAAGAAAGATTCTCTTTTGGGGACAATGGTTCAGTCTCATGCTACTGATATTGCCCAGTAGTAACTTGGTATTCTTACTTCCTCTCATAAACTCTTAAGGATACAAGTTCAGCTTCCTACCTCCCTAAATCCTTAGCATCCACCATAAACATGAAATTGTACAGCACCCAACCTGAAACTGTTCTGGGTCCCAATTATTAACAACTAGAGGGCCAGTGCACAAAATTCATGCATGGGGTGGGGGGGTCACTCAGCCTGGCCTGCACCCTCTCCAATCCGGGACCCCTTGGGGCATGTTCAACTGCCTCTCGCAATCCAGGACCGCTGGCTCCTAACCGCTCACCTGCCTGCCTGATTGCCCCTAACCACCTCTGCCTACCTGCCTGATCGCCCCTAACCACCTCTGCCTACCTGCCTGATCGCCCCTAACCACCTCTGCCTACCTGCCTGATCGCCCCAACTACCTCTGCCTGTTTGCCTGATCGCCCCAACTACCTCTGCCTGTTTGCCTGATCGCCCCTAACTGCCTCTGCCTCACCCCGCAACCAGGACCTAGGATTCCCTCCCTCTGGCCGGCTGCAGGCACCCAGGACCTGGGCCAGCTTTGCCTGAGTCGGATGCAGCCACAGGGGACCATGGGCGGGCAGCTTTGCCTGGGCCGCAGCCGCAGGCACCTGGGACCATGGGGCGGGAGGCTTGTCCCTCTCCCAGGCCACAGACACAGGCACAGCCGCTGGCAACCGGGACCGCGGAGTGGGCGGCTTGTCCCTCTCCCGGGCCACAGCCCAGCCACTGGCATCCGGGACCACAGGGTAGGCAGCTTGTCCCTCTCCCGGGTCGCAGGCACAGGCACAGCCACTGGTACCTGGGACCACAGGGCAGGCAGCTTGTCCCTCTCCCAGGCACAGCCTGGCTGGTCCCCATTCCTCTCTCACGAGCTCATTTGTGCCTGGCTGGTCTCCATCCTCTCTTGCAAGCTCATTTGTGCCTGGCTGGTCCCCCATTCCGCTCTTGCAAGCTCATTTGTGCCTGGCTGGTCCCCATTCCTCTCTTGCAAGCTCATTTGTGCCTGGCTGGTCCCCATTCCTCTCAAGCTCATTTGTGCCTGGCTGGACCCCTTCATCTCTCCCCAGTGTTGAGTGTCTGAGTAGTTCCAAAGCGTGGGCATGGCAACCATTTGCATATTAGCTCTTTATTATATAGAATGATACTGGTCTATCAGACTAGAAAAACATTCTCAAACTTTATGGTCTCAGGATTTTTATGCTCTTAAAAATTATTTAAGCCCCATAAAACTTTTGTCAGGTTAATTATACCTATTATGGTTTAAAGTTCTAGGCATTGAAACTAACAAATGCTTTAAATATTAATTCAATTTAAAATAACAATAAGCCCATCATGTAGTAGCAAAACTTTTTATTAAAACAGTTTTCAAGGCCCTGGCCACATAGCTCAGTTGGTTAGAGCAGTGGTCGGCAAACTCCTTAGTCAACAGAGCCAAATATCAATAATTCAACGATTGAAATTTCTTTTGAGAGCCAAATTTTTTAAACTTAAACTTCTTCTAACGCCACTTCTTCAAAATAGACTCGCGCAGGCCGTGGTATTTTGTGGAAGAGCCACACTCAAGGGGCCAAAGAGTGGCATGTGGCTCGCGAGCCGCAGTTTGCCGACCACGGGGTTAGAGCATCGTCCCAATACACCAAGGTTTTGGGTTCCATGCCTGGTTAGGGCACATACAAGAAGCAACCAATGAATGTTTAAGTGGAACAACAAATCAATGCCTCTCTCTCCCCCCCTCCCCCTTCTCTTCTCTCTCTAAAATCAATTTTAAGAAATAGTTTTCAAAACTAAACTAGTGAGAAGAGTGGCACTGTTCAACATTTTTCAAATCTCTTTAATGCCTGTCTTAATAGAAAGGAGCTGGATTTTCACATCTGCTTCCACATTTTAATCTGTCGTGATATCAGTCATGTCAGTCTTTAGAAAACTCCACTCAACACTCATGAAAGAATCAGAATGAAAAAGACAAATAATGTCCTAGTATTACCATGAAAAGTTCTGGGCTTTAGGAACCCTGGAAAACAATCTCAAGAGCCTCAGGGCTGCCCTAGCTGGTTTGGCTCAGTGGATAGAGCGTTGGCCTGCGGACTGAAGGGTCCCAGGTTCAATTCCAGTCAAGGGCACATGCCCGGAGTTGTGGGCTCCATCCCCAGTGGAGGGTGTGCCGATCAGTGATTCTCTCTCATCATGGATGTTTCCATCTCTCTGAAATCAATAAAAATATATTTTTTTAAAAAAAGACCCTCTAGCCGAAACCGGTTTGGCTCAGTGGATAGAGCGTCGGCCTGCGGACTGAAGGGTCCCAGGTTGATTCCGGTCAAGGGCACGTACCTTCGTTGCGGGCACATCCCCAGTAGGGGGTGTGCAGGAGGCAGCTGATCGATGTTTCTCTCTCATGGATGTTTCTAGCTCTCTATCCCTCTCCTCTCTCTTCCTCTCTGTAAAAAATTAATAAAAATATATTTAAAAAATAAAAATAAAAATAAAAAAAGACCCTCTGGGCTAAAGCCAGCTGTTAATGTCCCAAGTCCTTTATTTCCCCCTTCAAGTCTTTCTTAAGTGAGCAGAATTAAAACTAGAGCAATAAATTCTACAATTTACTTTATAGTTCTTTCTGTACATTGTTCTTTTACCCGACTAGTAAATCTCAACATGTTTCTTAGCCATTTCTGAGCATCAAAATAAAAGGCTGATGAAACTAAACATTTACACCTGTTCTCTCCTCCCTAGCAACCAAGTAAACAACTATCTAGGGAGATACTTATAATGCCATCCCCATACCAACTTGGGAATTAATCTAGAGTCAGACTGTTAGTAATAAGATCCACCCAAAACTAATCTAGATTATAGGTTAAGCTTTAAAAATGTAAACGTACATTTCCCACAGCAGTACAAACCCACAAAAGCCTCCCTTGGTATGCCCAAGACCTACAAAACTGAACTGAGTTAAAAGCTTAATGGAGTAAGTGTGCTAAATTTAAAAGTTCAAGTGCATTATGGAGTTGAATGAAAAACAGTTTTCTAGATAATTACTAAACAAGTGAAAGGTCCAAAATGACTTTAAAAAGTCAAAGTCGTCTTAGCAAACAAAAGGCCAGACAAAAACACCTTATTGCTTAAAAAACTAGCCGGAAGCGTGGTTAACTAGAAAAGGATTAAGAAACACTTAGCACAGACAATCGGACTCTCCTGATGGAGTACAAATTCCAAGAAAATTCTTGATACTAACATCGAAATGGAGCACTTTGCCATAATAGGCAGCTTTCTGCAAATGTTCTGCGACTGCTCTAAAGGCACGAAGCTTTCCTACCTCTCCCTAAAAAGTATTAGTCTTCCTCAGTTAATGCCCAGAGGGAATGCTTTCTGTGGCTCCAACAGTTTTGTTCTACTTTGTTTCTTGATTATCCCGAGTGCTCTCTTACAACTGGAGAGTTGCTGAACCAATCCCGAGTAAGAAATGGAAAGGCACGAGAAAAGAGGCGAGAGCTCTGCACCCCCACATAGAAAAAGACTCAGGAAAGAGCAGCAGCGGCCCGTTCCCAGCTACAATCCGAACGGAAAGCAGAGCCTCCTAGGTTCCCAGCGACACCCGACAGCGTCTCCCTCCCCCCGCCCCCACGTCTCCACTCCGGGACTATCCACAGATCCAGAACCAAAAAGTGGAGTCCACCCGCTTTTCAGGGCCACCGAGCCTCCGGGGCAGATTCTCTCCCGTTACATAACTGGGGCCCAGGGCCCTGCTCCAGCAATCAGTCCTCTAACGAGGTAGGCAGACGGGTTCCCCAAGGACTCCCCCTCCCAGGGAGGTGGGAGCTGGGCTCTGCAAGGGGGACGACTCGAGGAGGCCGCGACCACAGGCGCCGGGACACAGGGTGATGAGCGAGCGCGGAGTGGGCAGACGGCTTCCGGAGGCCCCGGGAGGCCCCGCCGCCCCGGGCCCCAGTGCACTCTCCTCCCCAGCCCGCCGAGTCCCCACCGGCCGCCCCCTCCCCCCCGTCTACGCTCCCCTCCCCCGCGCTGCCATCCCCCAGCCCCAACCCGGCGGCGAGCGGACCTGCCGAGCGAGGCCCCAGCCACCGCCATCAGACGGCTCCCAGCCCGGTACCTGGTCAGACATGGTGACGGCGCTTCACCCGGGGTCTCCGCACCGCAGCGGCCTCGGGTAGGCAGGACCTCGCTCCGGGGTTTACAAATCCGTCCCTCTTCCCCACAGCACAACACCGCGGCTGGAGGGACTTCCGCTGAGTCGCGCGTCACTTCCGCTCCGCGGTGGGAGCGGGGCCGGGGAAGGAGCCGAGGCGGAGCGCAGACGGGGCGGGGGGCACCCGCGGCGGGAGGCCTCGGAGCTGCGGGCGGGGGCGTGCGAGTGAATTAACAACAGTCTCGTATGCTCCGCGGAAGACCGGGCCCTGCGCCTTCATCCCGAGCCCACCCCCAGGGGGAAAGTTCCGGGTCCCCAGCCTTGGTGTTTGGGATTTGCTGACAGCCCCACCCCTCCCTCTCCGACGCCTAGCCGGTTTCAGAAGGCTGAGCCGAGTACTTCCATTGTCTCCGCCTAGCTGGTCAACCTCCCGAAATAAATGGGATTGGATACCAGCGCTCCTGGCCCTAGAGCTAAGATTTTTGCTTCACCAGCCCCCACCCCCAGCCTGCAAACACGTGACCTTGATGGGTGGGGGGAGGCAAAACAAAACAAGGATCTCATTGGACACGATCTGGGTGGTTACTGATGGAAAAGATGCTGCTGAAAAGTTCTAAACTGGTGGGGAGGAGGACTTAATGCCGACCCTTGAATTCGTTGCTTTGAGTTAAAAGAATGATCCTTCTATGATTTCTTCTTTAAAATACAATGGCCCTACAAAAAATAAATAAGTAAATAAAGAATATAATAAAATACAATGGCCCTACTGGCATAAGCATAGAGGATAAAGATATAGACAAATAGAATAGAGATTTGGAAATAAATCAAGAAGCACTCACACATCAGTTAATTTTCAACAGGAATGCCAAGACAATTCAATGATGAAAGAAATCTTTCAACATATGTTGGTGGACAACTGGATATCCACATGCAAAATAATGAATTTGGATCACTACCTCGGAATTTATGAAAATTATTTAACTTAAAAATTAATAGAAGGCCTAAATGTAAGAGCCAAAAACTATAAAACTCTTAGGAGAAAACAAAGGCTAAGTTTTACTGTTGGATTAGGGATGGATTTTAGATGTGACACAATTTATTTCAATTTATGAAAATAAATTGCATTTCATCAAAATAAAAAACTTTTGCCCAGACTGGTTTGGCTCAGTGGATGGAGCGTCGGCCTGCAGACTGAGAGGTCCCAGGTTCGATTCCGGTCAAGGGCATGTACCTTGGTTGCAGGCATATTCCCAGTAGGAGGTGTGCAGGAGGCAGCTGGTCGATGTTTCTCTCTCATCGATGCTTCTGACTATCCCTCTCCCTTCCTCTCTGTAAAAAATCAATAAAATATATTTTAAAAACAAAACAAAAAACTTGTCTTTTGTATTGAATAGACAACCTAAAGAAAGGAAGAAAGTATTTGCAAATATATATATATGTAAGGGTCTAATATTCAGAACACATAAAGAACCATTACAATTCAATAACAAAAAGACAACCCAATATTAAAATTGACTAAAATAATCTGAATAGTCATTTCTTCAAATGACATTTGTATGCTCAACATCATTAGCAATCAGGGAAATGTAACTTAAAACTACAATGAGGCCCTAATTGGTTTGGCTCAGTGCATAGAGCGTCTGCCTTCGGACTGAAGGGTTCCAGGTTTGATTCCGGTCAAGGACATGTACCTTGGTTGCGGGCACATCCCCAGTAGGCGGTGTGCAGGAGGCAGCTGATCAATGTTTCTCTCTCACCAATGTTTCCAACTCTATCCCTCTCCCTTCCTCTCTGTAAAAAAATCAATAAAATAAATATTTTTTAAAAAACTACAATGAGATACCACTTCACACCACTAGGATATCTATAATTAAAAAGAAAGTGATAATTAGAAGTGTTGAAAAAGGTATGGAGAAATTCAAATCGTCATATACTATTTAGGAGGAATATAAAATGCTTTGGAAAACATTCTGGCAGTTCCTCCAACTGTTAAGCACAAAGTTAGCGTGATCTAGCAATTCTACTCCTAGATATATACCCAAGAGAACTGATGACATATGTCCACACCAAAACTTGTATGCAAATATTCACAGCAACACTATTCATAATAGCAAAAGAGTGGAAACAACCCAAACATCCATCAACTGACTAATGGAAAAACAAAAGTTGTGTATCCATACAATGGAACATCATTAAGCCATAAAAAAGAGTGAAGTACTCAAACAATGTTGATAAAACTAGAAAACATGCTAAGTGAAAAGAGCCAGTCATAAAGTATCATTCCATTTATATGACATGTCCATAATAGGCAAATCTGCAGAGACAGAAAATAAATTGCTAAGCTACTGTCCAGCCTTTTACTAGGGCTGGGGGATTAGGGAGGAAATAGAGAGTGACTACTAAGAGGCACAGGTTTTCTTTTGGGGGTGAGGAAAATACTCTAAAATCGATTGTGATGATGGTTGCACAACACAGTGAATATACTAAAAAACTACAAAAATTACACATTTTAAATAGGTGAACTGTATGAAATATTAATTATACCTCAATAAAACTGTTACATATAAAATATAATGGAGCCCTAGCTGGCTAGAGCGTTGGTCAGATTCAATTTCAGTCAAGGGCACATACCCCAGGTTTCAGGCTCAATCCCCAGAGGGGGGTGTGCAGGAGGCAGCCAATCAATGATTCTCTCTCATTGATGTTTTTATCTCCCTCTCCCTTCCTCGCTGAAATCAGTAAAAAATAAATATAAAAATATATATCTATAATAATAAAAGCATAATATGCTAATTAGACCGGAAGGCCAAACAGCACAACGACTGTCCAGACAACCTTCTGGGACCATGCTATGACACCCACTGGCGCCAGGCCAGCTAAGGTGGGTGCAATGCGATTGATTGGGGGCCCGGACATTGCCCTGCAGAGGGAGGCCCAGGCCACCAGCCAGCGGGGTGATCAATCCAGGGCTCCACAATCACCCCAAAGAGGGAGGCCCAGGCCACGGACTGGTGGGCTGTGGCGGGTGGGAGGGCTTCCCTCTGTGAAGGAAGCCGGGGTCCTGGGTGCCAGAGGGAAGCCAGTGCCGGCAGCCGGGGGAAGGAAGGCCTACTGTTGCACGAATTTTGTGCATCGGGCCTCTAGTATATATATAATGGAGCTGGGAGGAGCTGCTAATAATAAGTAAGGTATTAATGGAGCACATAGGACACTTACATCCAACCAGATGTACATGAAAAGCTTCAAAAAAATAAAATAAAATCTAGCCCTAACCAGTTTGGCTCAGTGGATAGAGCGTCGGCCTGCGGACTCAAGGGTCCCAGGTTCAATTCCAGTCAAGGGCATATACCTTGGTTGCAGGCACATCCCCAGTGGGGGGTGAGCAGGAGGCAGCTAATCGATGTTTCTCTCTCATCGATGTTTCTAGCTCTCTCTCCCTCTCCCTTCCTCTCTGTGAGAGATCAATAAAATATATTTTTTTAAAAATAAAAATAAAATCTAAATTGAAATCCAAAGGATAAGTAGAAATCAGCTACAGCAGCAATTCTTAAACGTTTTGGTCCCAGAACTCCTTTAAACCTTTAAAAATTGCTGAAGATTCAAAAGAGCTTTTGTTTACATGTTATTGCTACCAATATTTAACATGTTAGAAATTAAAACTGAGAAAAATTTTTAAATATGTATTTGTTAAAAAAATAATAAACGCTTGAAGTGCATAAATAACATATTTGTGTAAAAAAATGACCATGTTTTCCAAATTCAAAAAATAAAAAACCTAATGAGAAGAATGACTGTTTTTTGTTTTTGCAAATGTCTTTAATTTTTCAAATGCCTGGCTTGATAGAAGACACCAGATAGTTGTATGTACTTCATTCAATTGTTGCGATATTTGTTATAATTTGTTTATGTAAAGAACATACAACCTCATGCAGGTAGATAATTGGAGGAGGGAGGGAGGGCTATTTTAATAGCTTTTTCAGATAATTGTGATATTTTCTTGATATTTTTCAGATAATTGTGATAATAGTACACCCCAACTGGACAAGTGGTAGTTTCCTTTTTTAAAATATGTTTTTATTGATTTTAGAGAGAGAGGAAGGGATGGGGAGAAACAGAGAGAAAGAAACAACAATGTGAGAGAAACACAACTGGTTGCGTCCTGCATGGGCCCCAACCAGAGCCCTTGACAGGACTCCAACCCCGACACTTCAGTCTGAGGACTGATGCTCTATCCATTGAGCAAAACCGGCTGGGGCTCTAAGGCCTCAAATTTTAGACTCTATTCCTTTCTGTTGCTTCTTACAAACCCTTAAGGGATTTCTTTCCTGATCTCATCTCTTTCTTATAATATCTTGCCACTCTCTTCTAAAAATAACCTCTATTAAGTTTCTATTTTCTACTCCCTTCCCCCAGGGCTCAGTAGACATGTGGTCTGCTGCTCAAATAATCTTAAGCAACAGTTTCGCAAAATGTTTTGCCACTGCATCTCATGGCTTGCCATCTTTTCGGCCATTGATATTAGGTTTATTCTGTCCACCTGTTATGTAAATGTCACATAGGTTTGTTTGTTTTTAGTGTTCCACTCTGAGCAATGAACAAAACAAATAAAGCCTCTACTCTCATTGAGCTTACATGCTATAGGATTGCTTCTAATTCTTCCGATGGTTTTCTTTTAAAACATGCTGCCCTAGCCGGTTTGACTCAGTGGCTGCATCGGCCTTAGGACTGAAGAGTCCCAGGTTCGATACTGGTCAAGGGCACATGCACGGGTTGCTGGTTTGATCCCCGTAGGGGGTGTGAAGGAGGCAGCCAATCAATGATTCTCTCTCATCATTGATGTTTTTATCTCTCTCTCCCTCTCCCTTCTTCTCTGAAATATATATATATATTTAAATGCTTGCCTAACCGGTTTGGCTCAGTGGATAGAGCATCGGCCTGTGGACTGAAAGGTCCCGGGTTCGATCCCAGTCAGGGGCATGTACCTTGGTTGTGGGCACATCCCCAGTAGGAGGTGTGCAGGAGGCAGCTGATCAATGTTTCTCTCACATTGATGTTTCTAACTCTCTATCCCTCTCCCTTCCTCTCTGTAAAAAAATCAATAAAATATATTTAAAGAAAAATAAAAATAGAAAGTAAATGCTTGCCCTAGCTGATTTGGCTTAGTGAAAAGAGTGTCAGCCTGCAGACTGAAGAATCCTGGGTTCAATTCCAGTCAAGGGCATGTACCTTGGTTGCAGGCTCCTCCTGATTGGGGCCCCAGGGCCTGCGCAGGAGGCAACCAATCCATGTGTTTCTCTTACATTGATATTTCTCTGTCTTTCCTTCTCCATCCCTTCCACTTCCCTAAAAATCAATGGGAAAATATCCTCAGGTGAGGATTAACAAAAAACAAAAATACATGCTTGTTTGAAAATGAACTCAGGATTTGTTGGTGTTTTCTTCCTTTTATTTTGAGATTAAATTTATGAAAGTTGGGAATAGTGGAACCAAGGAAGCGCTTAGGTATAGAAGAAGCGACAGGCAGTGCTCTGCTTTGGCCCTCCAGAATTGCTATAGGAAGAAAGTGAGTCACGTAGGGCAGAATGGACTGACCGAGAAGTAAAAGTCACAGTGACAGAAGTGAGCCAAGGTGGGCTCCTATTAGCTCACTGAAAAGTCAGAGAAAAGGGGGCCTTGGAGACAGGTTCAGGGGGTTACCTGAGACGAAATGCCACTGCCTGCTGCTCCCCTGGTTGCAAGTCTTGCTGGGACCCTTTGAGTTTAGAAGAAAGAGAACATAGATACATGCTTGAGAAAGGGGGAAGAAAGCTCTGGGCATGCCCCAAAGGAAGCCCACAAGAATTTGTTTTAATGAGGTATGAAAATGCCTGTTATAAAGGAAACCATTTTGCTGGGGGTGGGAACTGCCAGGGAGAGATAAATGGAGGAAAGAGGAGACAGGTGTAATACTTTAAACAAGAAAGAATTTTAATTTAAAAAAGAAAGCTAAAGAATTAAAAAATTTTGGGTTTTTTTAAAACGTTTTTTCTTATTGATTTCATGAGGAAGGGAGAGGGAGAGAAAGACAGAAACATCAATGATGAGAGAGAATCATCAGCTGTCTTCTGCATGCCCCCAGTGGGGATGGAGCCCACAACCCTGGCATGTGCCCTGACTTGGAATCGAACCACAACCTCCTCATTCATAGTTTGACACTCCACCACTGAGCAAAGCTGGCAGGGCCATAATTTTATGCAGGGAAAGGATACAGATCGAAATCAGCTAATGGGAAAAACACACAGGGCAAAATCTGGCAGAGTTCCAAACACAAACCTTCCACTGTCCTCTCCCATCAGTGAGGATGTTGTTACCCTCCCAGCACTGAAGTGTGACAATATTCATAGATTATTGCCAACTAGGTCCAGAGGTTTTTTTAAAAATATTTTTATTGATTTCAGAGAGAGGAAGGGAGAAGAGAGAGATCCACTGGGGAGGATCGCCCACAACCAGGGCATGTGCTCCCCACTGGAATCAAACCTGGGACCCTTCAGTCTGCAGAGGCTGACGCTGTATCCATTGAGCCAAACCAGCAAGGGCAGGTTCAGAGATTTTTATTGGGGCTTAATAATCTAGGCATACCGATGGATTGATTGATTGACTGATTGCCCATATGGTTGAACTTATGGCCTGGTTGATTACATGGTTGGTCTTTCCTGAATGAGCAATCCTTACCCTAAACAAAGACACTCCTATCAAATATGATATAGATTACCTCCCAGAAGCCAAGGGCAAAGGCCAGACTTGGGCAAGGCCAAATTAGCCTATATAATAAAAGGTTAATATGCAAATTGTCCACCCAAGACCCCTCCCCCTGACCAGCCCCGCCTTCCATCCATTGAGACCTCCAGCTAGACCCCACCTGTGCACAAATTCATGCACCGGGCCTCTAGTTTACCATAATTAACAAGAACTTCAATTTATTTATTTTTTTCAAATTATTTTCCACCCTCATTGTATATATTTTCTCCCCTTTGATGGTAATCTTTCTGATTACATACAAATGACAGATTTTTTTAAAAATATTTTTTATTGATTTTAGAGAGGAAGGGAGAGGGAGAGATAGAAACATCAATGATGAGAGACAATCATTGATCAGCTGCCTCCTGCCACACCCCCTACTGGGGATCGAACCCACAACCCAGGCATGGGCCCTTGACCAGAATCAAACCTGGGACCCTTCATTCTGCAGGCTGATGCTCTATCCACTGAACCAAACCAGCTAGGGCACAAATGACAGATTTTTATGACCAATTAATCTTCAATAGTTTTCAGAGAGGGGGTGTGTGGCCACAGATACAGAAATCGTTGAATCATTATAAAAGCTAGCTACCTTTTATTTGCAGGGAGGAAAAAGTTTTTTCATTTATACACAAACAGAAAACCAGTAGCCATAGCTTTCCAACATCAGCCAAGGGTTGAAAGGAAACAGAGCACAGAACTCACCAGTTGGTTACAGTAGCTCCAGATCTCAAAGAGCTGTTTTCTGTTCACAGACACATAAAACGTTTTTAGTTATGTAACTCATAATGTCCCACAGACAAGACAAATAACAAAGAGTGGCAGGACAGCCCTGACCAGTTTGGCTCGGTGGATAGAGCATCTGCCTGCGGACTGAAGGGTCCTGGGTTCAATTCCGGTCTAGGACATGTACCTTGGTTGTGGGCACGTACCTTGGTTGTGGGCACATCCCCGGTGAGAGGTGTGCAGGAGGCAGCTGATTGATGTTTCTCTCTCATCAATGTTCCTAAATCTCTATCCTTCTCCCTTCCTCTCTGTAAAAAATCAATAATATATATATATTTTTAAAAAGAGTGGCAGGACAAACAAACAGAAAGAGAAATGAACAAATAATCAAAAAACAAACAAACAAAGTCACATACTCTGCCTTCTGCTAGCCAACCGGGTCAAGATTCCCTGTGCCTATCTGACTGCCATCTAGCACACACCAAACAGTCATATCATAAACAAACAAATATGCCAGATTTCATGTTATTGCCAGCAACAGTTGTACAAATCAAAACCAGAACAACATCCAGACTTGGCCATTAACTAGAAACAGAAACAGAAATAGAGAAAGACATTTAGGCAGTAAAGCCCTATTGCCACGTGAGAGGCAACTGGAGAGCCAGAAAGATTATGTCCAGGTGAAAAGAGTACTCCTCTGGCACTGCAGTCTACTCAGGATGAACAGGTAAATCACCGGGACAGAAAATTTACTTGCAAAGAAAGTTATGAAGGAGGCCAGTTTGCAAAGGCTCGCTCATCACAAAACAAAACAGAACAAATAAACAAAGCATTCATTTAAAGAAAAATACGTCACCAGGTTAACAATTAGTTAACAAAAAATTGCATTTTTCTCACATCATTATCTTTTTTTAAATTCTCACCCGAGGATTTTTTAATTGACTTGAGAGAGAGAGAGAGAGAGAGAGAGAGAGAGAGAAACACCAGTGCGACACAGAAACATCGATCGGTTGCTCCCCATACGCACCCATAGGCAGCCAGACCCGGGATTGAACCCACAACGTTTGCTGCACAGGACGACACTCCAACCAACGGAGCTACCAGCCAGGGCCCAGATGATTATCTTATCTGCAAAGCTCTCTTCTGTCTTCAGATATCAGCACTGCAAAAGTCAGCGGAAGAGTTGTTTTTCTTCGGGAGTAAATAATTTACAGAAAGGCTCAAGGTTTCATTGAATTTGGGATCTAGAACTACTAGACCCTAGTTTTGTTGTGTCTTGTTTTTGTTTCTTAGGGTACACCGTGGTTTGTGTGTTCCCTTTCTGTAGGATGTGATGTGCATGTTTACCCTTAGTGGAAGCAGGCCAGTGTTTATTTTTTATCCTATTTTTTAAAATATATTTTTTATTGATTTCAGAGAGGAAGAGAGAGGGAAAAAGAGATAGAACATCAATGATGAGAGAGAATCATTTATTGGCTGCCTCCTGCACGCCCCACACTTGGGAATAGAGCCCACAAGCCGGGCATGTGCCCTGACCGGAATCAAACTGTGACCCCCAGCCTTTATTTCCTTTTTGATGTCACCTCTTGTCTATTTGAATTATTGTCTTAATTTAATTACATGGGCACTGTGCAAAGACAACGTCTAGGAAATGCCACAGTAAATAAGTTTCTCACTGAATAGTTTCATTTCTCTTTGTGTAAAGGGTTCAAGCTTTAGACACAAAGAAAAGAACTTTACTTCTTGCAGATAATCATTCATTAAATGTTTACAAATCACTTAATGAGATCTGACTTCATGACTAGCACATTATCCTATCTAATAAAAGAGTAATATGCAAATTAACCCTCACTCCGCTACACCCACAAGCCACGCCCACCAGCCAATCAGAGCAAATATGCAAATAAACCCAACCAAGATGGCTACCGCCACAGAGAGCAGGAGGGAAGCTTGGGTTTCCCCGGCAATGGAGGAAGCCAAGCTTTCCGCACACCCTGGCCGGCCCAGGCCTCCGCTTAAGGCTACAAAGTTTCAATTATAGAAGATACATAAATCCCCCCAAAAAAGGCTGCCACCACGGAGCAAGCAGAAGGCTTGGCTCCACTCCAGGCTACAAAGTTTCAATTATAGAAGATAAATAAACCCCAGATACCTGGGCCTCCGCTTGGGTCACCAGGGGGCGTGGCCGGCCTGCAAACCACCACAGGCCCCTCACCCAGGCCACCCCATGCCCCAAGGGAACCCCCACCCTGATCTGGGACACCCTTCAGGGCAAACCAGCTGGCCCCCACCTGTGCACCAGGCCTCTATCCTATCTAATAAAAGAGTAATATGCAGATTGACCATCACTCCAACACACAAGATGGCTGCCCCCATGTGGTCAAAGATCCTGCCCCCATGTGGACACAAGATGGCCACCACAAGATGGCCAGCAAGGGAGGGCAGTTGGGAGGGACCAGGCCTGCAAGGGAGGGCAGTTGGGGGCAACCAGGCCTGCAGGGAAAGGCAGTTAGGGGTGACCAGGCCTGCAGGGGAGGGCAGTTAGGGGTGACAAGGCTGGCAGGGGAGCAGTTAGGCATCAATCAGGCTGGCAGGGGGGTGGTTAGGGGGTGATCAGGCTGGCAGGCAGAAGCGGTTAGGAGCAATCAGGAAGGTATGCAGGTGAGCAGTTGGGAGCCAGCAGTCCTGGATTGTGAGGCCCAGTGGGATCGGGCGTAAACAGGCAGTCGGACATCCCTCGAGGGGTCCCAAATTGGAGAGGGTGCAGGCTGGGCTGAGGGACACACACACCCCTGTGCACGAATTTCATGCACCGGGCCTCTAGTTCCTTATAAGGATCCAAGTAAGTGAAAGATACAGATTCCATTCTCTAGCAGATGCACTGCCATTAAGGACACTAGACCTAAAAAAGTATAAAGTTATATAACAATATAAAGAGACACAGTGTTTCCAATTAATCTACCCACCCCACCCTACCCTCCTCTCCCAATCAAGCCATGTTGGCTTCTTGTTTCCCTGACCACACTGGATCCTATGGTATAATCAATCATACCTAGTCTGTACCACAGATTCCCCAACCTCTTGATTTCCCCCCACTTTCACCTTTTTCTGTTACTTTGTTCAGAATTTTCATTTCTCTTGATGCTCCGTTGCAGAGCCGCTTGTGAAAATCAAGTTACGTAGTGTTCCATAAGTTCCAGGAGGTTATTCTTTAATATTTGCAGGCAATCTGGATATTGGGACTTGGAAGTGAGGAAAGAAATTTTACTGCTTTTGGGAGCCAGACTTGTGTAAGAATTGGGGTATTTAAACCAGTCAAGGAGACTGAAAGTTATCAGAAAAGCAAATTATTAGAGGAGTTAGCTTGAAACGCAGGCAGATAGGGCAGGGATCCAGTGGGAAACAAAGGCAGGTAGGACACAGAAAGGGCAGACACGGCAGTTTAAGCAAGCCTAATAACAGAAACCAACCATGCTGAAAAAATAAATAAAATGTGTTTTTTGTTTTTTTTTTAAATATATTTTATTGATATTTTACAGAGAGAGGAAGGGAGAGGGATAGAGAGCTAGAAACATCGATCAGCTGCCTCCTGCACACCTCCCACTGGGGATGTGCCCGCAACCAAGGTACATGCCCTTGACCGGAATCGAACCCGGGACCCTTCAGTCCGCAGGCCGACGCTCTATCCACTGAGCCAAACCGGTTTCGGCTAAATAAAATGTTTTTGGATAGAGAGCGGGAGGCATGGGAAACCAAGGGAGGGCCTGCAATAAACAAGGTGTACGTACACATAGAAGCAGAAAGTTCAGGTTCGTTGTTGGGCACAATGAGGGAATTAATCAGGCGGTGGCATAGATATGGAGCAGGCTTGTAGCACATATATCGTCTTAGGACGACTTGCTTTGCTGGCATCCCATTCTTTGGGCCCCCTTGTAATAAATTCTCCACACTTTTGCTTAAATCTTCTGGTCCACGTAGCTCATTTTTTAGCATCCCGAGACACGACACCCTGAAAACACCTCGGCTCACCATTCCGGTTATCAATTACACTCATAAAAGAACAGAACACTACATTCATACCCTAGAGCCGTGGTCGGCAAACTACAGCTCGCGAGCCACATGCGGCTCTTTGGCCCCTTGAGTGTGGCTCTTCCACAAAATACCACGGCCTGCGCGAGTCTATTTTGAAGAAGTGGCGTAGAAGAAGTTTGGTGTTTTTAAAAATATATTTTATTGATTTTTTACAGAGAGGAAGCGAGAGGGATAGTTAGAAACATCAATGAGAGAGAAACATCAATCAGCTGCCTCTTGCACACCTCCTACTGGGGATGTGCCCGAAACCAAGGTACATGCCCTAGACCGGAATCAAACCTGGGACCCTTGAGTCTGCAGGCCAACGCTCTATCCACTGAGCCAAACCAGTTAGGGCAGAAGAAGTTTAAGTTTAAAAAATTGGCTCTCAAAAGAAATTTCAATCGTTGTACTGTTGATATTTGGCTCCGTTGACTAATGAGTTTGCTGACCACTGCCCTAGAGTCATTGCAGTAAAAAAAAAAAAAAAAAAGAGTGGGGGAGGCCCACATATATTTGAAACACATCTGTGCAAAACAATCACTTTGGCCAGAAAGAACAATCCGGAGAGCTCGCAGATACTGTGACTACCATACTGTTATTCTGAGGACTTCAAGGCAGGAGTACAGCCGCCCTAGCCCTAGCGGCTTGCACTTCTTAAATTACATATGCCTGAGGCAGACGCCGAGACACACATGGAATATTTCATATGTGAGACTTAAAAATAATAATAAGCAAAGTTTTATTTTGATTGCTGTGCAGTCTACAGGCACAAAAACGCGTTGCCTTGCAAAAATCTCGCGACAATTCCGTGGTTCTCCCGCCCCGCCCCCGTGGCGGGAACATTACGGAAGTGACGTCACGTGCGCCCCAAGCGTCACGTCGCCCGCCGGAAGTGCGTTACCTCCCAGAATCCTCGGTGAAGGAGAAGCGCGTTCACGCGACCTGCACGCAGTGCAGTGTGGAACATTTAGGCAACGTGGTCTGGTGCTTTGCAGGAAAGCGTGCGCGTTTGTGCTTGGCCAGCCGCGGCTTTGCGGGCTTGGGGGGCCGCAAGTCTGGTCTTTGTCCTTTAGGATAAGAGCTCGCGGCGGATCGCGCAGCGCCCTGACCCGGCCTAACCATGCTGGTGCTGTTTGAAACGTCCGTCGGCTACGCCATCTTTAAGGTAGGGGGCAGATAGAGCCGTTGGAGGGGGAAGGCGGGTGTCGGAGCGGCGGGGAGGAGGAAAGACTTAGGGAGAGGATGACACTGCTCAGGGCAGCATGGGTGCCTTTCATGCTCCCCTGCTCTGAAAGGAAGGGCAGGCTTTGGGCCTGGGAGGCGCGTGTTTCGGCGAACACGTGGCCTCGCTCTTTGGGGTTCAGGGTTCTGGGTTAGAGGATTTGGCCCGGTTAGAGAGGTGAACAGAAGCCATGTTAGAGTTTTAAAGGTTATGAAGGAGTTCGGGTTTCATCCTGAGTGTTTTGAAGAATGGCTGAAAAGTTTTAACGAGAGGAATAAATTTCCTGTGCTCTATGACTAGATTACAGGGCTGCAGGAAAGGAAGCAAGGGTGGTTTTGCATTAAACTAGACAAGCTAAAGATGCTTTGATTAAGGTTGATATGAAGATGATCATCGGAGAATTGTAAGGTAGAACTGACGGATTGGCTCATGGCTTGAAATGGGGTTTTGGTGTAAGTCAGTGGGTGCGTGATGATAGGGAAGAGAAGAAAAACAGGTTGTTGAGTTTTTAGTGGGGGGGACTAAAGAGTTACAGGTTGGCTGTATGAAGCTTTCGATGTTTGTTATACGTGGAAATGCAATCGTCATTTCAAATTTGAAGCCTTCCTAGGGGAGAAATCTGGGTTGATAATCAAGTTGAGATTGGGTTGTTTTAGTAGGTAAAGTTTGAGGTTAAGTCTTCATCAGCATAGAAATCATTGAGCAGTGGGTCGTTTGTATATTGGGAGGCTATTGAAACGTTAGGAAGAATGAGGTAGAGTGAGTGCAGACACTCTTCTGAGCTCCACTTCCAGTAGCTTGTTCTATAAAAATGCAACGTGTGTGTATACAAAAATGTTTTGAAGGATAAGGAAAGTTTATAAATAACCTAAATATTTATCAATAAAAGCATACATGATGGTCTATTCATGCACAGCAATTCTAGGTTGTTAAAACCTAAAATTACATCCATGGTATGCTGAGTGTGTGGTATGCACAAATAAAATGTCACACAGTCAGAAAGTCTTGAATATATCCCTAAATGTTAATAACTGATTCTTAGATTTAAAGTGCCCCTTTTTTTCTTCGCATTTTAAATTTTCTTGGGACAGAATGTGTCTTACAATTAATGGCATCTTAGTTTTAGAGAAAGCTGTAATGCTTTCATGTTGGGATGATTAACAGTAAATAACAATTTATTCTATAAAGAGTAGTTAATTGATTATATAGGATTGCATATTTTATGTTGATGCTACCAAATTGCCTTCAAGAAATTCTCTTAGTTTCACTTAAATCAAGAGTGAATAAAAGTTATTTCTCTACACCCTGACCAATACTCTGTGGTAAGTGAACTGCTCAAGTACAAGATAGGGTAGGATCAATCTTTTAAAAAATATATTTTATTGATTTTTTACAGAGAGGAAGGGAGAGGGATAGAGAGTTAGAAACATGGACGAGAGAGAGACATCCATCAGCTGCCTCCTAAACACCCCATACTGGGGATGTGCCCGCAACCAAGGTACATGCCCTTGACCAGAATCAAACCTGGGACCCTTGAGTCCGCAGGCCGACGCTCTATCCACGGAGGAGCCAAACTGGTTAGGGCGGGTAGGATCAATCTTAAGATACATCCCTGCCGTGCCCTTCCCGCCCCCCATTTTAACATCCTTGAAATTAGGATGTCTTACAGTTGACAGCAGGTCAGTTTAATTGGCAATGTAAAATAATGGTATATTAAAAGTATTCTAAAGAAAGTCTATGAATAGGATATGCTTTTTTAAAGGGTTAAGGTGTCCTTAAAAATAGAAAGTTTTCAGCAAAGACATCCCCCCCACCACCACCACCACTAGATCTGAATTCCATCCAGTTATTAAATGTGCTACTTGAGCTACTAATTTGAAAATTTTATACTGGGTAAGAAAACTGGTTCATTATTTCAGAGGAAAAAAATAACTTACACCATCCTCATTTCACATGTGCAGTTGTTCTTGAAGTGTGTAGATGTATATGGGTGCCTAAGCTGTGCTTTTATTTATTTACTTATTTACTTATTGTTAATCCTCACCCAAGGATATTTTTTTCATTGATTTTTAGAGAGTGTGGAAGGGAGGGAGAGAGACCGAAACAGTGATTGTTATTGGGGCTGGGCATCAGGGTATGTGCCCTTGACTGGAATCTAACGCAGGACCCTTTAGTCTGAGGGCTGACACTCTAACCACTGAGCAACTGGCTAGGGCTAAGCTATGCTATTTTAAAAAATTATTTAAATATTTATTACAGGTTTTGAATGAGAAGAAACTTCAAGAGGTTGATAGTTTGTGGAAAGAATTTGAAACTCCAGAGAAAGCAAATAAAATGTAAGTCACCTTGAAAATAAGAATGTAGCATTTCACATCTTTAGGGGTTCTTTTTAACATACCCCTCCCCTCTGTTCACATAATTGTTATTTTCAAAACTTTTGTTTTAAAATGTATTTCAGGAATGATATTGGTATAAGCCTAATTATTAGATTTCCTTATTTGGAGCATAAGGTATCTTTTTGTATTAGTTTCAGACTAGATTGGGTAGCAACACAAAATTTTTCGTAAGTTCTTTCAAAGCACGAACTGATTGTGAATTAAGTATAAATTTCTATTAAAAGTAATATTTGTCAAAAAGCATGGATTTAACTTTTAGTTTCTCTAAGTTAGTGTTATTCAAATGCTTTTTAACTTAATTTGCAGTTTATTCATTCTTTATGACTTCTACTTCCTAGCTCCCACTGGAGGAATAACTAGCTAGGAAATCCTGGAAAGGTAGCCTGAGTTCCCCAAGGTCTCTGGAGTGGAAAATAGAGTGTAATGTTGATGCCCAAGGTCTCTGGAGTGGAAAATAGAGTGTAATGTTGATGCCAGCTTAAGGAATGAGTGGTAAGAGAGAGCTGGCTTTTCCTCAGGGTAGTCAAGATGGCTTTCACCATCTGTGAATCCCCTTTTGAAATAACCCATTTAGTGAATGTGGTCCTAGGAAGGACCTGACTAATACCTTGATACATGTGGGTTTAGGTTATATCGTTGGGTGCTAAGGGACATTTCATAATTCACCTGCTAGTGCTAATAAAAACTCACAAGAATAGAAAAAACTACTAAAGCTTGCTAAAGATAAAGAGTGTTGAACCCAAAGAAATGTCATACTAAATAGTTAGAGAAACAAATGCGTAGTTCCAGCATTTGTAGTGGCAAAAACCCAAATTTGAAATAATGCTCATTGGTACTATAATTGTTGAATAAATTTTAGTATATCTATAGATCTCTTACAAATCTAGAGAGTGAGTGGTCCATGATATACTGAGAAAACCATGCTTCAGATTTTGTATAATGTGATCCCATTTTTGCCATGTTCTTGTGCATCTATATATGCATTTATGCAAATACAGAGAGGTATGAGCAAATGCCACTGCAGAAGGTTGCAAATAGGGGTGAAGTAAGGCAGGATAGATGAAATTATTACTTTTTCCTCAAATCGTTGAATTGTTGGATGTGTATTTAAGGGGCCAACAGGGTGTTTCTGACCAGGTAAGAAAAGCTTGCTTAAGATAATATTTTAGACACAATAGATTAGACTGATTTTCTCTCTCTCTCTCCCTAAAATATATTTTTATTGATTTCAGAGAGGAAGGGCGAGGAGAGAGAGGAACACCAATGATGAGAATCATTTATTGGCTGCCTCCTGCACGCCCCCTACTGGGGATTGAGCCTACAACCGGGACATAATGCCCTTGACTGGAATTGAACCCAGGACCATTCAGTCCCCAGACTAATGCTCTATCCCCTGAGCCAAACTGGCTAGGGCTAATTTTCTCTTTTTAAAGGGATATATGCTTTAATTGGCTGGGTTAACTTGATTCATTGTTGTCAATGATGTATTCTTGTTGGAACTGAATCTAAGTGATCTCACTCAACTATTCGTCACTACCACTGAGACAGCAATGGATTAAATGTCTTTGTTTCCATATGAAATGTTACTCTGCACATAAGTGTGGGAGAAAGAAGGGAGTAAAATTTAAATAAGGTTGACAGGAATTAGATCTGACAATAAGCTGTTGTTTAATGGTATTTTTACTGGAATGACAAATTAATTAGTGTCATAAGATTCCTGACCTAAGACAGGCTCGTATGTCTTTTCTTAGGCATCTGAGTCTAGCTTTAAGCAGCAGAGGTTATGTTGAAGCTTTAGCATCTTTCCTGTGGTTTAGATGTGGTAGCCAACCTCTTCTCCTGTTCTATGTTTCCTTCAAAGCCTACAAGCCTTCTCTATAATAGTCCAAACATTAGTAGGCTAACATTTAGAGGAACTGGTCATTTTGTGAAGAATATCTAACTTTGTACCCTGGTACTCTTTGACAGGAACATTTCTTTTATCAGTGCATGCTTTGGAAACAGTCCGACACCCTTTCCTAAATATGTGGCTTTTACAGAAATCAGTGTGCCTGCATGACATTTTTTTCTTTCTTCTAGAGTTAAGCTAAAACATTTTGAGAAATTTCAGGATACAGCAGAAGCATTAGCAGGTAAAGTCAAAGGCTAGCTTTTTTTTGTTTTTAATCTTGGCAATTGTTATCCTTATTAAAAATTGTTTGCTTCAGTTGCCTGAGTTAACCTTATTCAATGTTGTCAATGATGCATTCTTTTCAGAAACTGAATTTAAGTGATCTAACAAATTCGTCACTACCACTGAGACAACATTGAGTTAGCTTTTTTCACCATAGGGCTGGTTTTCCCCCCCATGTGATGAGAGCTGAGAAGTGGTTAAATTGATCTCCCTGTGGAAACCAACAGCATAATGCTAAAGCACAATTCAGTAAAAGCTGTTCTACAAGGGACCAAGGTAATGTGGTCAAGCACACAGCTCTGATCATTCTACTATAATGGTAAAGTTGAGAATAGCTAGCATTCCCAGTTGAAATAATAAAATAGCTCTCCAAAGATATACATTTTTAGTTTGAAAAAGGTTAACACAACATTATTAAAAGTTTTAGGAAAACTAATACCTTTAGGTTTGTGCATATTTATTATGAAACTACAGAGAGGCATAAGAGCTGTTACCTATGGAGGCGTGATTTTTTATGCTGTAGAAGAATGGATGGCTCATCCTTCAATTAGTCCTTCTGATAGGACAACAGACATACAGTAATAGGGTTTATTAAGTTGACTTGGCTTCAGTAGGCAATTGGTTTTATACATTGGTTTTTTTTAATATTAGGGGACGCAAGACCAGATATAAAACCCTAATCATAAATTTTTCAGTTGTTTAGATTCTTTATCAAATCAGCCAACTACTTGAAGTATAATTTGAAAATGAAGGGCCATAAGTAAGAATGTGTCTTAATGAATTTGACAAACCCAAATAATTTGGTTCATCAGCCACAGGAGAAGGATATAGTTCTCTTGTGAAACTTGGGAATCCAACTAAATAAATATGCTGGATTATTAATGGGCCATCCTAATCTTGGCAGAGGGGTGAGCTGAAGGAAGACCCAACAATGGGCCAATTTTTTTTAATTTTAAAAAATGGTTCTAGGGCTGCTAAATTGGTAATAAAAGCCTTATAGCACCATAAAGCACAACTATGATAATTTTTACCTGGGGTATTTTTTAAAATATAGTTCTGTACATCATAGCTTTAAAAGTAAATATGGGTAAATGCATTCGGATGCATTCGTCACATAGAGTTGTAAAAAGCTGCAAGTCCTGATCCTGGGTGGCCTCTTTTGAACTTTTTGTATATAACCTCTTTAATCTTTTTGGGACATTTCTGATCAATCCTTATTAAACTATTAAATGGATAGGTCCAACCTCTACCCAAACATGAAACAAGTTTTTACTATAGCTAATATATTGGTCACATAGAGTTTGTTAGATTTTGTATTCATCGCTCCAAAATCTTGAAACCTGTGAAGTAGGTAATAGCACTATTTTTAGATGATAAAACTGAAGCTTCAGAGGAAGCATATTTCCCTACCAGGTTTTTGATATTTCTTAAAATATTGTAAGATAGTGAAAATTCCATACGAGGTGAGAACCTTCTGACTCTCGGGTCCTCAAACTTTTTTTTTTTTAATATATTTTATTGATTTTTTACAGAGAGGAAGGGAGAGGGATAGAGAGGTAGAAACATCGATGAGAGAGAAACATTGATCAGCTGCCTCTTGCACACCTCCTACTGGGGATGTGCCTGCAACCAAGGTATGTGCCCTTGACCGGAATCGAACCTGGGACCCTTCAGTCCGCAGGCTGACGCTCTATCCACTGAGCCAAACCGGTTTTGCCCCGGTCCTCAAACTTTTTAAACAGGGGGCCAGTTCACTGTCCCTCAGACGGTTGGAGGGCCGGACTATAGTTTAAAAAAAAAACTATGAACAAATTCCTATGCGCACTGCGGGCCCAGGACGAGTCAGCTGCTAAGCAGGACAGGCAGCGGCACCGGCAGGCCGGATCAAGATCCTCTGCGGGCCGCAGTTTGAGGACACCTGATAAGTTCCATGAAGGCAGAGACTGTTGTTTGCTCTCAAATCCCTAGATTCTAGCACGTAAATATTTTGGAGTAAATGAATGAAAGTAGAAAGCTCTATCAGGAATCTGGTCATAGAAACCTCTACAATGCCTTTTCCCATCTGTTTTATCAGAAATTTTAACATTGCCTTATTACCAAGAATAGAGTTCTTGCTGAGAATTAAACTTCCCACTGCCTGTTACAAGAACCAAAATTCAGTGGTTGCAGATGTCAGACTATGCGTTAACACTCCATATTGTAAGAAAGCATCTGATGGGGTGTAATGTCAATTTATACTGGTCCCAGAAGTTCAAATATGACTTTTGCATGAAAAGGCTTATTTTTACTCTTGGTCAAATTTTTAAGATATAAGTCTTCAAAATAGTCACAGTAAAGTTTGGGCCAACCTACATTTGGATGAAGTGAGAACTACTAGGACATGCTGAACAATAGCCAGCAGAGAAGATAAGTAGAGGGAAGACTCAGCTTCCCCTTTCCCTGTCGCCATCTCTATATGTCATCTTTTTAAAGTACATATGAACAGTAATTAACGAACTTGTTTATAAAGGGGGATAAATGTAAATGTTAGAATAGAGAGCAGAGAGTTTTAAAGTATATGTCCCCTAACTTTTCCCCATTGATCCTTTCTAGTCTGCCCCCCCTAGAAGTTTTTAATTATGTAAGGAAAGAATACAACTCTTACTAAAAAGGTAAATTATTAAGGAGTCAATATTGTACAAAATGTGAAAGGTTAGATCCCAACAAAAATAGGTTGAATCTTCGCTTTTTAGAGTGTAGAGAGCTGTGTGGTAGCCAAATGTTTTTGTCTTCACCGTTCATATTCCCAGGTAACAAATGAAATTGATGTGTAATTCAAATGAATGGAGATGTTGTCAGGAAGAAAGAGCAAGTATCTAGATGACTAAATGCTTGGCCTTTGAAATTATGACAAACTTCCTTCCTGCCAGGCATACATTAAATTCAATTAAAACCCAGACAAATATCAAAAGAGGTGTTAGTTCCTGTGGGTTCAGAAGATGTAAGTGTAGGTCTGAGGAAGGTGAGAGTTATAAGAGTAACAGATTTAAAGCCTAACCGAAGTGAAAGCTGTCCCAAAATTGAACAGGCTGCCTTTGTAATAACGTTTCCATCGTTGGAGGTTTATAGGCCCATGACACCTTGGATTGGGAATTAGCAGAGGTTAGGCCCCACTTCGATATGCTTACATAGCAGCAGAACCTTCCGTTTAACTCCTGGTTCTAGAGTAGAAATGAGAGTGACAAGATCAGATGAGGTTATGAAATGTGTAACCTGTAAAACATGTTTTATCATTTCATTGTAGAAACCATGTTAAATTTAGCCCTTTTGAAAGGGAGTGTACATTTTTTATTTTTTAAATTTAAATAAGATCTTAAGCTCTTACAGTTAAAAATTTGAGCATTATTCTCTTTTGTTTTTATTTTTCCTGAAAAGCATTCACAGCTCTGATGGAGGGTAAAATCAACAAGCAACTAAAAAAAGTTCTGAAGAAAATAGTGAAAGAAGCCCATGAACCCCTGGCTGTAGCTGATGCTAAACTAGGAGGGGTCATAAAGGTAAAGTTACTCTTTTCTTTCATGCTTCTAATCAGAACTCAACATACAGCGGAGTGACTTCAAAGCTCGGCCTAGGCTACATCATTGATTTCGATATGATTATCAGAGCTAAGCATGTATGTTCATTGCAGGAAATTCGAATACACCAAAAAAAGATTTTTTTAAATTTAATAAATCTTTATTGTTCAGATTACTACAATTGTTTCTCCTTTTTCCCCCCATAGCTCCCCTCCACCCGGTTCCCACCCCACCCTCTGACCTTACCTCCCCCCACTGTCCTCATCCATAGGTGTACGATTTTTATCCAGTCTCTTCCTGCACCCCCATACCCTTTTCCCCCTGAGAATTATCAGTCCACTCCCTTTCTATGCCCCTGCTTCCATTACATTCACCAGTTTATTCTGTTCCTCAGATTTTTAGGTTCACTTGTTGATAGATATGTATTTGTTGTTTATAATTTTTATCTTTACTTTTTTCTTCTTCCTCTTAAAGAATACCTTTCAACGTTTCATATAATACTGGTCTGGTGGTGATGAATTCCTTTAGCTTTTTCTTATCTGTGAAGCTCTTTATCTGACCTTCCATTCTGAATGCTAACTTTGCTGGGTAGAGTAATCTTGGTTGTAGGTTCTTGCTATTCATCACTTTTTTTTTTTTAATATATTTTATTGATACTTTACAGAGAGGAAGGGAGAGGGATAGAGAACTAGAAACATCGATGAGAGAGAAACATCGATCAGCTGCCTCCTGCACACCTCCCACTGGGGATGTGCCCACAACCAAGGTACATGCCCTTAACCGGAATCGATCCCGGGACCCTTCAGTCCGCAGGCCGACGCTCTATCCACTGAGCCAAACCAATTTCGGCGCTATTCATCACTTTGAATATTTCTTTCCACTCCCGTCTGGCCTGCATAGTTTCTCAGCCCTTTGCCGCTCCTCTGATTCTCCGTGAGCTTTTCTCTTTCCTTCTAGTTGTAGAATTTCCACTCAGCCAGCCTTCCTGTGGTTCGGATGATGTCCGTTCTGTCTTTCAGTTGTAGTTTTGAAATTGTTGTGCAAGGCAGCAGTTTAGGTACTTACCTATAAAGATTTTTTTTAAAAATAGCTTTAATCCTGCCACCTAGAGATTGTCTGTTAACCATTTGTGTATATCCTGCCATATTTTGGTATAGGCACATTTTTCCCCCCAACGTTAATGGAGTCATGACATTTCTTTTTTAGTGTATGTGTTTGTTAGAAAACTTTAGTGGGGGCTAGAGTTGCTAGAGGTTAACCATAAAGTGAGAGTGGAAGGAAAGACCAGAAAAGTAGGCTCCCAAAAATAAGAAGCAGAAGCGTTTGAGAGCCAGTTGTGATAGTTTGATCTTTGGAGTTACTTTATGTTGTAGAGCTTTCAGGTAGGAAAGTTAGAGATTTGAGTGTTCTTAAAGCCAGCATCATGAATTTAAAGAGGTTTGTGTAAATAGATTATTTCTAATACTATCAGGTCATGAAGTTTTCTGTGATGGTGTCAGTCTCTACCTTCATTCTTAGTTTATTTTTTTCTGTTAAAACATTAACTTTTAGCTCTAGCTGGTTTTGGATAGAGCATTGGCCTGTGGACAGAAGGGTCCCAGGGTTGTTTCTAGTCAAGGGCACATGCCCGGGTTGCAGGCTCAACCCCCAGTAGGGGGTGTGCAGAAGGCAACCTATCATTAACTTTTAGCATAATAACTATATAAACAGACACGCAGAATGGCAAATTGCTTAATGGTGAGATTATGGGTATCTTTAATTTTTTCTTTTCAGTTTCTCCATTTAAAAAATTTACACTGAGCCGAAACCGGTTTGGCTCAGTGGATAGAGCGTCGGCCTGCGGACTGAAGAGTCCCGGGTTCGATTCCGGTCAGGGGCATGTACCTTGGTTGCGGGCACATCCCCAGTGGGAGGTGTGCAGGAGGCAGCTGATCGATGTTTCTCTCTCATCGATGTTTCTAGCTCTCTATCCCTCTCCCTTCCTCTGTAAAATATCAATAAAAAAATATATTTAAAAAAAAAATTTACACTGAATATTACTCATATGCATTCTAAATATTTGTTTCTTAAACATGATGCAATATATACAATTTTTGTATATTTGTATTTGATGAACTAGAACTGTAGATTTCTATGATGGATTTAGCAAATACACTCAGTATGACAAAATGAAGGTATGGAAAACAAAATTTATTATCCTGTTTGTAAGGGGTGTGTAAAACCTTAAACTGTATTATGAAGGTTTTTGTATGTGTGTATACATAAATATTAACATGTATATATTTGGAGATCAGACAAGTTCAGGGTGGTATGGCCCAAAATTCTGGTGTTGGTTAGCACATGTATATGTGTATTTGGCAGCACTTAAGGGATGCTAAAATTTATCTGTAGGAAAAGGGCTTAAGGCTCAAAATTTTGCTTTTTATTCACTTGTCCTAGAGCTCTATTGATTAAAATCTGTGTATATTACCTTTATAATTTTTTATTTTATTTTTAATTTTTTTCCCTTTTTAAAAAAATATTTTATTGATTTTTACAGACAGGAAGGGAGAGGGATAGAAAGTTAGAAACATCGATGAGAGAGAAACATAGATCAGCTGCCTCCTGCACACCCCCTACTGGGGATGTGCCCGCAACCAAGGTACATGCCCTTGTCTGGAATCAAACCCGGGACCCTTCAGTCCGCAGGCCAACGCTCTATCCACTGAGCAAAACCAGCTAGAGCTCCCTTTTTTTAAAAAATATATATATATTTCATTGATTTTTTTTTACAGAGAGGAAGGGAGAAGGATAGAGAGTTAGAAACATCGATGAGAGAGAAACATCGATCAGCTGCCTTCTGCACACCCCCTACTGGGGATGTGCCCGCAACCAAGGCACATTCCCTTGGCCGGAATCGAACCTGGGACCTTCAGTCCGCAGGCCGACGCTCTATCCACTGAGCCAAACCGGTTAGGGCTACCTTTATAATTTTTTAAATTACTTTTATAATTTTTAAAAGAAGATAAATAATGTAAGGTAGTAAAAGATTTCTCACACCAATAAAACACAGAACTAGGTTAAACTGTATTTAACTTTTTATAGCTTTTATGTCTTTATTTAATACAAATTTTTCTTGTTTTTATAGGAAAAGCTGAATCTGAGTTGCATCCATAGTCCTGTTGTTAATGAACTTATGAGAGGAATTCGTTCACAGATGGATGGATTGATACCTGGGGTAGAACCACGAGAAATGGCGGCTATGTGTCTTGGGTTGGCCCACAGGTGAGATTTAATGCAAAACAAAGTTGGCTTTTACTTAATAAACAATTATATAGTACTGTTCTAAGCACATTCTACGATTCTCATAACAATCAATAGTAGTACCCTCATTTTACGGATGAGGAAATTTGTGCACTGGTAGGGTCCCTAGCGGCTTCCCTCCCTTCTCCTGGCTGGCCCTGCCCCCTAGTCGAACTCCAAGTCGAGGGGACAATTTGCATACTACGCTTTTATTATATAGGATTATTCCTCCATAGCTTTCTGTTTTCAGGTGTTACAGTGCTGCAGTTTTTAAAATAAATTTTATTGATTTTTTTACAGAGAGGAAGGGAGAGGGATAGAGAGTTAGAAACATCAAAGAGAGAGAAACATCGATCAGCTACCTCCTGCACACCTCCTACTGGGGATGTCCCTGCAACCAAGGTCCATGCCCTTGACCGGAATCGAACCTGGGACCTTTCAGTCCGCAGGCCGACGCTCTATCCACTGAGCCAAAACCAGTTAGGGCACAGTGCTGCATTTTTTTCCCTTACCTGCTGGTATAAGACATTAATATGCTGTAAAAATAATCTGAATCAACATGACCTGTACTATACAGCATTATTCTAGTTGTCATTCATAAATGAATGTTACAGAACTATAGGTCATAGCAGGACAGGTGTATTTTCTTCTTAAATGTGTATTTTCTGGTCTTGCAACTGATTTTCCCATGTAGAAAAAGTAAAACTAAAACTAACTCTGAGGGAGGGATTTGGGTTTTACAAGTTTTTAAGGTGTTAAATAAATGCTTTTTATACATGCTATTTTAGTAATTTATCTTCCTTCTCCCCAGCTTGTCCCGGTATAGATTGAAATTTAGTGCTGATAAAGTGGACACAATGATTGTTCAGGCAATTTGTAAGTATAGTAAATGTGAGGTCTATTCTGTTCTGCATGGTTTGTTTTTTTCCTACTATTAAAACTATCTGTTGAGAAAGAGAATAACTAGAACTCTCTCTCTCTTTTTTTTTTTTTTTTTTAATACATTTTTATTGATTTCAGAGAGGGAGATAGAAACATCAATGCTGAGAGAGAATCATTGATTGGCTGCCTCCTGCATGCCCCACACTGGGGATGGAGCCCACAACCCAGGCATGTGCCCTTGACCGGAATCGAACCCGGGACCCTTGAGTCCGCAGGCTGACGCTCCATCCACTGAGCCAAACCAGCTAGGGCTAGAACTCTCTCTTTTAAATATTTTTTTTAATTGATTTGATTTTAGAGGGGAGAGGGGGGGGGGGAACATTGATCCGGCTGCTTCCCACATGTACCCCTGATCAGGGATTGAGGCCACAACCTGGACATGTGCTCTGACTGGGAATCGAACCAGTGACCTCTTGGTGCTGGGACCAACACTCAACTAAGTCCCACTGGCCAGGGCATAACTAAAACTCTTAATAAGAAATTGGAAAATGCAGTATAGAAAAAGGAAAAACTACCCATAATTTAGGCTAGTTGGAAATAATGTGAATGACATTATTAGTGTAAACCAGTTCATTTGCCTTCCATGAAAAATGCTAAAACTATATGGGAACCGTATTGTGCTGTTTTGCTTTTTCTACTTGGTTTTATAATAGGTCATTCCATAGTAAGTGATTTTTTTGAAATACCACTTTTAATTTTTCAATTTTAAAAAGTCCTTTAAACAGCAATTGCATTTCTGGATATATACCCAAAAGAATTTAAAGCAGGTACTCAAACAGATACTTATAAACCCCTGTTTATACAGCATTATTTACAATAGCCAAAAGATAGGAATAAACCATATGCCTGTTAACAGATGAATGGACAAACATAATGGTATATACACACCATGAAATAAGCATCCTTAAAAAGGAATGAAGTTCTAGTACATGCTACCTACAACAGAGATGAATTTTCAGAACATGCTAAATGAAATAAGCCACACACAAAAAGACTTGTGTGGTTTCTAGAATAGGCAAATACATAGAGACAGTAGAACATTACCAGGGCCTGGGGGAAGGTGAGGATGGAGAGTCCTTTAATAGGTACAGAGATTTAGTTTGGGATGATGAAAGAGTTCTCTAATAGTTGCACAACATTGTGAATGTACTTGATGCCACTGAAATGTACATTTTAAAATGGTTAAAGTGAGATCAATTTTATGTGTATTTACCACAATTTTAAAAACCCTCTTAAATTCCTGTTTTCTTTTGTTTTTTTATTTTAATCTGCTGCAGCCTTGTTGGATGATTTGGATAAAGAACTAAACAACTACATTATGCGGTGTAGAGAATGGTATGGCTGGCATTTCCCTGAATTAGGAAAAATAATTTCAGATAATTTGACATACTGCAAGTGTTTGCAGAAAGTTGGTGAGTTAACTTTATGCTTTAAGGCATTGAAAAACCTGAGTTACAATTTTTTTTTCTTAACAAGCTTCCCAGAATTTTTTACATAAAATTATGTTTTAGGTGTGTGGCCATATTAATACCTGTTAGATTTCAAAAACAAATTTAACTTTTATTTTGAAGGCCTGTGCAACAGAACATGGATCTCTAATTTTTCTTTAAATGGCTTCTTCTGGTGAATATGTCCCATAATGAATTTGCCATTAATAGGAGCAACTATAGACTGGGGAATATCCATATTTAATATTAAACACTATATTGCTATCTGTATTGTTAGTGTTATAGTCTATATCAATAATAGAGTAGTAATATTAGTAGAAATGCTGAATGTTAATAAATGAGTTACTTGGCTCATTATATTGCCATTTTCTTGTCCCAAGAATTTATGGCCGTAGCTTCTATATAACCTTAACTACCGATTGTCTGTCACAATATTAGTTCTTTTGAAGGAGATATTTTGGGCTTTGTGTTGGTGGTGGGTTTTTCGTTTTTTCCTATTTTTTTTTAATCTATTTGTTTGTTTCTTGAGGGAGGTGATGGGGAGAGGTTTTACTCTCTAAAATTAAACCTTTACATAAGGAAAATTACTAGGCCAAATTTGTTTGCTTTTTGTTTTTGTTTAAGCACCTTTTTCATTGTCTTATCTCCACCCTTTTTTTTGATTGATTGGTGGCTTTTGTATAATTTATTCAAAAGTGATTCTCCCTCTTCCTCTGCAAACATTCCATAGGTGATAGGAAGAATTATGCCTCAGCTCAACTTTCTGAATTACTGCCAGAGGAAGTTGAAGCAGAAGTGAAAGCAGCTGCAGAGATATCTATGGGAACAGAGGTTTCAGAAGAAGATATTTGCAACATTCTGCATCTCTGCACTCAGGTAAACTGTGCATATAGAGAAACTAGTTGTGGTGGTACCAGCACTGCAATAATAATTTTCTGATGGCAGTGATGATTTTTAACTTATTGTTCACCTGATAAATAAATATGAGGGTGTTCAGTCACTACCTCATCTGATGCCATCTTGATTTATATACTTAAAGGGGGAAATATATACTAAAATGAAATTAAGAGTGCTGTCCTGGCCAGTGTGGTTCACTTGGTTGGAGTGTTGTCCCATACACCAAAAGGTTGTGGGTTCAATTTCCAGCTGCAGTCTTGGATGTGTGCGGAGGGCAACCAATTGATGTTTGTCTCTCATGTGGGTGTTTCCTTCTCGCTTTCCCTTCCCTTCTCTCTAAAAATCAATGAACATGTCCCCAGGTGAGGAATTTTTTCTTCTTTTTTTTTTTTATAAATCTTTATTGTTCAGATTATTACAATTGCTCCTCTTTTTCCTCCCATAGCTCCCCTCCACCCAGTACCCACACCACCCTCTGCCCTTATCCCCCCCCCCTCCCCACTGTCCTCATCCATAGGTGTATGATTTTTGTCCAGTCTTTTCCCACATCCCCAACACCCCTTTCCCCCCAAGATTTGTCAGTCCACTCCCTTTCTATGCCCCTGCTTCCATTACATTCACCAGTTTATTCTGTTCATCGGATTTTTTATTCACTTGATTTTTAGATTCACTTGTTGATATGTATTTGTTGTTCATAATTTTTATCTTTACCTTTTTCTTCTTCCTCTTAAAGAATACCTTTCAGCATTTCATATAATACTGGTTTGGCGGTGATGAACTCCTTTAGCTTTTTCTTATCTGTGAAGCTCTTTATCTAACTTTCCATTCTGAATGATAGCTTTGCTGGGTAGAGTAATCTTGGTTGTAGGTTCTTGCTGTTCATCACTTTGAATATTTCTTGCCACTCCCGTCTGGCCTCCATAGTTTCTGTTGAGAAATCAGCTGACAGTCGTATGGGTGCTCCCTTGTAGATAACTGTTTTTCTCTTGCTGCTTTTTTTTTTTTTTTTTAATATATTTTATTGATATTTTACAGAGAGGAAGGGAGAGGGATAGAGAGCTAGAAACATCGATGAGAGAGAAACATGGATCAGCTGCCTCCAGCACACCTCCCACAGGGGATGTGCCCGCAACCAAGGTACATGCCCTTGACCGGAATCGAACCTGGGACCCCTCAGTCCGCAGGCCGACGCTCTATCCACTGAACCAGACTGGTTTCGGCTCTTGCTGCTTTTAATATTCTCTCTTTGTCTTTTGCTCTTGGCATTTTAATTATGATGTGTCTTGGTGTGGTCCTCTTTGGATTCCTCTTGTTTGGGGTTCTGTGCGCTTCCTGAACTTGTAAGTCTATTTCTTTCACTGGGTGGGGGAAGTTTTCGGTCATTATTTCTTCAAATAGGTTTTCAGTATCTTGCTGTCTCTCTTCTTCTGGCACCCCATAATTCTGATGTTGGTACGCTTGAAGTTGTCCCAGAGCTCCTTACACTATCTTCATATTTATGGATTCTTTTTTCTTTTCCGGTTGGGTGTTTTTTGCTTCTTTGTATTTCAAATCTTTGACTTGATTCTTGCGATCCTCTAGTCTGCTGTTGGATCTCTATATTATTTTTCATTTCAGTCAGTGTATGCTTAATTTCTAGTTGGTCCTTTTTCATATCCTCGAGGGTCTTGCTAAATTTATAGGCCTTTTCTTTTTCTTTTCTTTTTTTTTTTTTATATATTGTATTGATATTTTACAGAGAGGGAGAGGGATAGAGAGCTAGAAACCTCGATGAGAGAGAAACATCGATCAGCTGCCTCCTGCACACCTCCCACTGGGGATGTGCCCGCAACCAAAGTACATGCCCTTGACCGGAATCGAACCTGGGACCCTTCAGTCCGCAGGCAGATGCTCTATCCACTGAGCCAAACCGATTTTGGCTATCGGCCTTTTGTAGAAAATTATTGAAAAACCTTATAACTGTGGTTTTGAACTCTATATCCAGTAGTTTGCTTTCCTCCATTTCTTTCATTTGTGACCTGTTTCTTTGTCTCTGCATTTTGGATGCTTCCCTGAGTTGATAGCGTGGCTTTGTGTGCTAGGTGTCCTATAGGGCTCAGTGGCTCAGCCTCCCCAGTTACCTGAGGTGCACACTCTTGGTGCACCCCTTTGTGGGCTGTGTGCACAGCCTTGTTGTAGTTAAGCCTTGGTTGTTGTTGGTATCACTGGGAGGAATTGACCTCCAGGCCAATTGGCTGTGAGGATCAGCTGTGTCTATGCTGGGAGAACTTCTGTGGTGGAGACACCCTTATGAGACAAGACTTGCAAAAGCCTCTGTGCTCAGCTTGGATGGGGCGGAGTCTCAGGGGAGAGCAGACAGCCTTGGCTTCCCGTCAGCCCTGCCCTAAGAGGAACCCGGGTCTCAGTGTCTTCGGTAATCGCTGCAAGCACCTCTGAAAGAAAGCCGCCCTCGAGTTTTGCCCACTGCCAGATAGTCCAGTTTCTACCCGTATGAGTCTGGGTCCCCAGAGTCTTGCCCGGAACTGGAGTTCAGAGCAGTCAGGAGCTTTTGTCTCCCTCCCTCTTTAGAAAGCCAGCTGCGTTCTCAGTTGCCAGCCCTCTCCGCGCGTGCGTCTCTGTACCTCTGCCTTCTGCAGCTCTTCTGAATCTCAGTGTGCTTTTCTCTTTCCTTCTAGTTGTAGAATTTCCACTCAGCCAGCCTTCCTGTGGTTCTGGATGATGTCCATTTTGTCTTGTAGTTGTAGTTTTGAAATTGTTGTGCTTGGCAGCAGTTTAGGTGTTTACCTATGCCGCCATCTTGGTTTCTCCCGAGGATGTTTTTTGTTTAAAAGTACTAATTTATTTGCGTTTTTCCATTGTCAGAATAATTATTATAAATTATGAAGGCAGAGAAGGATAGCTTGAGTTATTTTAACTTTTATGTCTACAGCCTGTAGTGATTTTTTCCCCCCTTTCCTTTGGAAATAGCTGTACAAGAATCAGAGGGTGACACAAATATCTAGCCCTTGGAGGTTTTTAAAAATAACAGTAATATTGCCTAATACATTTTTTAAAAAAACATATTTCTTTATTGATTTCAGAGAGGAAGGGAGAAGGAGAGATAGAAACATCAATGATGAGAGAGAATCATGGATGAATCTGCAACCCAGGCATGTGTCTTTGGCCGGAATCGAACCTGGGACCCTTCAGTCCACAGGCCAGCGCTCTATCCACTGAGCCAAGCCGGCTAGGGCGCCTGATACTTTATTTACATATATATATATATATATATTTTACTATTACTGAATTTCAGAGATGAAGTGAGTGGGGAGAGTGAGAGAGAAACATCAATGATGAGAGAGAATCATTGATCGGCTTCCTCCTGCATGCCCTCTACTGGGAGTCGAGCTCACAATTTAGGCATTTGCACTTGTCCAGAATCAAATCTGGGACACTTCAATCCGCAGGCTGACACTCTATCCACTGATCCTAACCAGCTAGACTTGGCTAGCATTTTCAGTTTACTAGTATTAAGTTGTTTACATACATCTATTTATCTATATAAAATAGAGATATGCTAATTAACCGGGACACTGTAACGGGTTGACAGGACAGGAGGAGGTTGTGGGCGGGGCAGCAGGGGCCTCCACGCTCCTGCGCTGGGGAGGGCCTGATCAGCAGTGGTTGTGGCAGCTGCGGGGCCTGGGGAGTGAGGCAGGGCTGGACCGGCAACTCTAGGGTGGGCGGCGCCACATGATTTCGAATCACACGCTGGGCTCCTAGTTATGTAATAAAAATTGTCACGGCAGCCCTTTTATAGGAAACTGATGTATGCAATGATTAGTTCTATGATAGATATAAGACTGAGGTTTTAGACTTGTAAATTTTAAACTGTAGTCTTAATCATTTATGAGTTAATCATTTTGTTCCTTATACTAGGTGATTGAAATCTCAGAATATAGAACCCAGCTCTATGAATACCTGCAAAATCGAATGATGGCCATTGCACCCAATGTCACAGTCATGGTTGGAGAATTAGTTGGAGCACGGCTTATTGCTCATGCAGGTGATGATTGTAATGTAATTTGTAATATGGATATCAAGTTTTTCTAGCAAGGATTTTTTAAATACTTAAATTACAGTTATTAAAGAAATTTTAGATAATAGAGTTAGGTAATATGTGGGTGAAGGCTAAGGACCAGTGTTCAATGATGATTTTTACTTGTATGCCTGATTTCCTTTGGGATAATGAAGGCATCTTTAGTCACTACCTCTTCTGAGACACTTGTCCATTGTCAGAAGTTTGCTGTTAATTAGAATAATCAGATGAATACAGGAGGATGCAATAAGTTAACATTTTATAACAAAAAGTCATCAGCTGATGGTTACTAGGAGGGTTCGGTTACTAGGAGGGTTCGGAGGCTTGTTGAAAAAGATGAAGGAATTAAGAAGTACAAATTGGTAGTTACAAGATAGTCCCAAGGAAGTAAAAGTAGAGCATAGTGAAAATAGTCAATAATACTATTATAACTATATATGGTGCCAGGTTGGTACTTTAAATACCCATGAACATTTTGTAAAGTATATGATTGTCTAACCCAGTGGTCAGCAAACCGTGGCTCGCGAGCCACTGCAGCTCTGTTGACTAATGAGTTTGCCGACCACTGGTCTGACGACTTGTGTAAAGTATATGATTGTTGTACACCCAAAAGTAATACAAAATAACACTGAAGGTCAACTTTAATTGGAAAATAAAATTATCCGGCCACACTGGCTCAATTGGTTGAACATTCATAGTCCTGTGTAACGACGGGCTCCCAGTAAGATTCCCTGTCACGGTATATGCCTGGATATCAAGTTCAATCCCTGGTTGGGGCACATTCAGAAGGCAATCAATTGATGTTTCTCATTCTCCCTCCCTCCTCCTAAGCATGTTCTCAGGTATGGATTTAAAAAAGAAAGAAAATTTGAAAACTGATTGGATCAAAATTTGAGTAGTTCTGAAAAATCACAGCAGGTGATGATACTTAACAGTTGTGCACTACGATAGGGATACAGTCTGAGAAACTGGTCATTATTAGGCCATTTCAAAATTGTATGAATGTCATAGAGTGCACTTTCACAGACCTAGATGGTGTAGCCTCCTACGTTATATGGCCTGCTGCTGTCATGTATGTGGTCTATTGTTGAGGAAATGTCAGACTATATAAGCCTTGATCAAGAATGTGTTTCACAATTGAATATGCTGTTTTATATTTTAATGTATTTAAATAACATTTTAAATAAGGAACTTATAATAAAACTCAATACATGTACATGGTGTTATCATAAAGATGAGTGCTACAAAAACTATGTAAATGAATACTTGTAAATACAGTAAGGTATTGGTTCATTATTTTATATTACTGGAGATGTAATAATTCATCAAAGAAGACCTTAATGTGTCACCTACAGCAAACTGTTTAAACTAGAATGGATACTTCATTGGTTAAATATGTCATCAAATATCCCCAGTTGTAAGGATGGAATCATTTAGGATGGTTTTGTTGTCTGCATCCAAAATTTGATAGGTTTATCTAAATTCGTAGCAGATCTAACAAAGCAGCAACTTTTCATACCCAATTTGTGTACTTATAAGCATATCTCCATCCATATCTTAACTAGGGGTAAACAAAAGTGTTTGGAGTATATCACATGATTCTATAAGATGTCCTAATAAGATTCCATTTACTTTTTTTAAAAAATATATTTTATTGATTTTTTATAGAGAGGAAGGGAGAGGGATAGAGAGTTAGAAACATCGATGAGAGAGAAACATCGATCAGCTGCCTTCTGAACACCCCCTACTGGGGATGTGCCCGCAACCAAGGTACATGCCATTGACCGGAATCGAACCTGGGACCTTTCAGTCCGCAGGCAGATGCTCTATCCACTAAGCCAAACTGGTTAGGGCAGGTTCCATTTACTTTTATGGGCTTGTTGTTTTTTCATATCTGAAGTATATTTGATATCCAAAATCTCAAAAAATAGAGACTAGTTGAGGGTTGTCTCTAAATATATATGTTGATATTTATACTAGAGGTCCGGTGCACAAAATTTGTGCACTCTGGGGAGGGGGCGGTCCCTCAGCCCAGATTGCAAGAGGGTGCAGGCCAGGCCAGGGACCCCACCGGTGCACGAAAGAGGCTAGGGAGGGATGCGGGAGGTTGGCCAGCCAGGGAGGGACTGCGGGAGAACTCCAGGGTGTGTCTGGCCTGTCTCGCTCAGTCCTGATTGGCCAGACCGCAGCAGCAAGGTCACCTATCAGATGGAGTGTCTACCCCCTGGTGGTCAGTGCACGTCATAGTGTGCGGTAGTGTGGTATTAGCATATTACGCTTTGATTGGTTGAATGAACGATTGGACACTTAGCATATTAGGCTTTTATTATATAGGACCTTGTGGTATGCTAATTGGAATGCAAAATAATAAAACTATTTCTCAGGCAAATATGTAAAATTGAACAAGCTCAATCTTCAGTTTGTCACAGACATTCATCATATACTTTTGCTTGTGATGCTAATGGAAGAATCATAATTGCTGAGGCATCAGGATTTTTAATAAATTCTAGTCTTAGAAAATTTTTGTATTACATCAGATTTTTGTTCTGGTGGCTATAATAACCAGATTGTAGGTTCTGTGTTTAATGCATGGAACTTTGAAATAATTAAAAAGTGATTGTAGCTACTTCTTTTCTCTTGAAGGTTCTCTTTTGAATTTGGCCAAACATGCAGCTTCCACAGTTCAGATTCTTGGAGCAGAAAAGGCACTCTTCAGAGCTCTGAAGTCTAGACGGGATACCCCTAAGTATGGTCTCATTTATCATGCTTCACTCGTAGGCCAGACAAGTCCCAAACACAAAGGAAAAGTGAGTAGAGTTTTCCTGAGGTAGACTTTTCTCTCTTTTTTCCTCCAAGCAACTCATTTTTCCTCATACTGTATAGTATGCAATGAATCTTTCTATTCTCGTTAAATAGAGAATAGTGAATTCAAAGCACTCCGTATACTGAAAGAACAGGTTTAAAGAAAGTAATTGCGGTCCTGTTAAAGCCATCTTATTTCCTGTATCAGTATTTTCATAGAATTCACCCATTGGTAAGGGATACATCAAAAGTGTTCTTGTGGCAGGAAACCAGCTTAGCATCAATTTTGTAATTTTACTAATTATAAAAAAGAATAGCCCTGTGCAGTGATGTTGTGTCTATTTTGTAGGGCACATATTTTATTTATTTATTTTGGAAAAACGGCACTTTTTTTTTTTTAATATATTTTATTGATTTTTTACAGAGAGGAAGGGAGAGGGATAGAGAGTTAGAAACATCGATGAGAGAGAAACATCAATCAGCTGCCTCCTGCACACTCCCTACTGGGCATGTGCCTACAACCAAGGTACATGCCCTTGACTGGAATCGAACCTGGGACCCTTGAGTCCGCAGGCCGATACTCTTATCCAGTGAGCCAAACCGGTCAGGGCAAAGGCACATATTTTAAAAGAAACAAATTTTATAAAATTCAGAGCAAAGTGATAGGAGAAATAAAGAGTTTGTGAAAATAAAAATGGTAATTAGCCTGAAAAGGGGCTGTACTTTTTCTGATTGTCCTCCTCATTGAGTAGAAACTAAAGGAGGGCATTAGCAGAATAGTTTGAACTGGTTTAGACATAACTACTAAAGATCTTTTTATCCACCAAAATGATGGTGGTTGTACATAACCAGTTAGCCATTATATTGCAGCAAAGATTTAAATATAAGATAGGTGGCTTGAGTTGTATCATTCAGAATGCTTTTGTAATTCTTGCTTTAAAGAAAATTCTAGCATGAATGTTTCTAACTTCAAGTTCTCTATTTAGATTTCTCGAATGTTGGCAGCCAAAACTGTTCTGGCTATCCGGTATGATGCTTTTGGTGAAGATTCCAGTTCTGCGATGGGAGTTGAGAACAGAGCCAAATTAGAGGCCAGGTTGAGGGCCATTGAAGATAGAGGGGTAAGAAACACACCCTGCCCATTGCAGAAGTGTTACCTATTAAAAGTTAATCAACTTAGTTCACCTGCTAAACAGTTTTGTTTTTGTTAAAGTATTACATATGTCCCTTTTTTTCCCCATTGACCCCTATAAACAGTTTTGTTTTGTGATAGGTTTTAGTATGTCTCATATATTCTTTTCTTTTTCTTTTTTTTTTAAATAAATTTTTATTGTTCAGATTATTACAATTGTTCCTCTTTTTCCCCCACATAGCTCCCTTCCACCTGGTTCCCACTCCACCCTCTGCCCTTATTCCCCCCCCCACACACACACTGTCCTCATTCACAGGTGTACGATTTTTGTCCAGTCTCTTCCTGCACCCCCCACACCTCTTTACCCCGAGAATTGTCAGTCCACTCCCCTTCTATGCCCCTGATTCTATTATGTTCACCAGTTTATTCTGTTCATCAGATTTTTTATTCACTTGATTTTTAGATTTGTTGATAGATATGTATTTGTTGTCACTTTGTTGTTCATAATTTTTATCTTTACCTTTTTCTTCTTCCTCTTCTTAAAGAATACCCTTCAGCATTTCATGTAATACTGGTTTGGCAGTGATGAACTCCTTTAGCTTTTTCTTATCTGTGAAGCTCTTTATCTGCCCTTCAACTCTGAATGATAGCTTTGCTGGGTAGAGTAATCTTGGTTGTAGGTTCTTGCTATTCATCACTTTGAATATTTCTTGCCACTCCCTTCTGGCCTGCATAGTTTCTGTTGAGAAATCAGCTGACAATCGTATGGGTTCTCCCTTGTAGGCAACTAACTGTTTTTTTCTTGCTGCTTTTAATATTCTCTTTTTGTCTTTTGCTCTTGGCATTTTAATTATGATGTGTCTTGGTGTGGTCCTCTTTGGTTTGGTGTTCTGTGCACTTCCTGGACTTGTAAGTCTATTTCTTTCACCAAGTGGGGGAAGTTTTCGTCATTATTTCTTCAAATAGGTTTTTAGTATCTTGCTCTCTCTCTCTCTCTTCTTCTGGCACCTCCGTAATTCTCATGTTGGTACGTGTCAGGTTGTCCCAGAGTCTTCTTACACTATCTTCAACTTTTTGGATTCTTTTTCTTTTTGTTTTTCCGGTTGAGTGTTTTTTGCTTCTTTGTATTTCAAATCTTTGACTTGATACTTACGGTCCTCTAGTCTGCTGTTAGGTCTCTGTATAATATTTTTTATTTCAGTCAGTGTATGTTTAATTTTTAGTTGGTCCTTTTTCATATCCTCAAGGGTCTCGCTAAATTTATCGGCCTTTTCTAGAAAATTCTTTAAAAACCTTATAACTGTATCCAGTTGTTTGCTTTCCTCCATTTCTTTAATTTGTGATCTGTTTCTTTGTCTCCGCATTTTCGCTGCTTCCCTGAGTTGATAGCGTGGCTTTGTGTGGTAGGTGTCCTATAGGGCCCAGTGACTCAGCCTCCCCCAGTTACCTGAGGTGGACACTCTTGGTGCACCCCTTTGTGGGCTGTGTGCACGGTCTTGTAGTAGTTAAGCCTTGATTGTTGTTGGTATCACTGGGAGGAATTGACCTCCAGGCCAATTGGCTGTGAGGATCAGCTGTGTCTACACTGGGAGAACTGTGCTGGAGACACCCTTATGAGACAAGACTTGCAAAAGCCTCAGTGCTCAGCTTGGATGGGGCGGAGTCTCAGGGCGGAGCAGACAGCCTTGGCTTCCCGTCAGCCCTGCCCTATGAGGCCCCTGGGTCACAGTGTCCCTCGGTAATCGCTGCAAGCATCTCTGAGAGAAAGCCGCCCTCAAGTTTTGCCCGCTGTCAGTCAGTCCCGTTTCTCCCTGAATGAGTCTGAATTCCCAGAAACTCGCCCAGAACTGGAGTTCAGCATAGTCAGGAGCTTCCGTCTCCCTTCCTCTTTATAAAGCCAGCCGCACACTCAGCTGCTCGTGCACACAGCAGTCAGTCCTCTGCGTGTGCGTGCCTCCGGACCTCTGCCTTCTGCATCTCCCCTGAGTTTCAGTGTGCTTTCTCTTTTCCTGACAGTCCAGATTCCTCCCGAATAAGTCTGGGTTCCCAGAGTCTCGCCCGGGACTGGAGTTCAGCGCATTCGGGAGGTTCCGTCTCCCTCCCGCTGTAGAAAGCCAGCCGTGCACTCAGCCGCCCATTCCCTCCCTGCGCGTCTCCGTACCTCAGCCTTTTGCAGCTCCTCTGAGTCTCAATGGGCTTTCCTCTTTCCTTCTAGTTGTAGAATTTCCACTCAGCCAGCTTTCCTGTGGTTCTGGATGATGTCTGTTTTGTCTTTTAGTTGTAGTTTTGAAATTGTTGTGCTTGGCAGCAGTTTAGGTGTTTATGCCGCCATCTTGGTTTCCATGTCTCATTCTTTTGTGTCTACTGTTGACAATTTCCCTTACATTTAATAAGAATTGATGTATTAGAGTATATACTATTAAGATTTTATCTTAAAAAATAATTTTTCGTTTCTTAGATAAGGAAAATAAGCGGGACAGGAAAGGCATTAGCAAAAGCAGAAAAATACGAGCATAAAAGGTGAGTACATGTGGGGGAGATGGATGGACAGTTCCTACTTATTTAAATGTTAATTGTTGACAGCAGTTTTTTTTATTATTATAAACTGAAGCACCTCAATGCCACCCCCCCCTTTTTTGCCATTTATAGTTTTTCATATTTAGTCCTGTTTTTTAATCAAATTTATTTGTTGTAATAAGTACATATTGTATATTTGTTTTGGCTTTTTAAAATATTTACCCTACTCATTTCCAAATATTGATAGTAAATATTTGGCATTCATAGTTCCTGTATACTATACAATTTATCAAAAAGAAAATTCAGAGTTAATCAACATCTATATTTTAAAAAAGAGAGAAAAGAAAAGTTTTAAAATGGCTAAGACACATGATAAAGTATTCAGACCTAACCGTAAAATTTATAAAAGATGTGTGTGGGGAGAGGTGTTCTGGTTATTATTTGAGGTGATGCTTAATATTGATGAGGTTGTGATGATGGAAGTAGCATGCAGGACAGCTTTTCTGGGAAGCAGTTAGTATGCATCAAGAGCCTTAAAAATGTTTCTAGTCATTAACTCATAAATTCTACTTTTAGGAATCTTATAATTCTTTTTTTTTTTTTTTTTTAATTTTTTTTTTTAAATATATTTTATTGATATTTCACAGAGAGGAAGGGAGAGGGATAGAGAGCTAGAAACATCGATGAGAGAGAAACATCGATCAGCTGCCTCCTGCACAGCTCCCACTGGGGATGTGCCCGCAACCAAGGTACATGCCCTTGACCGGAATCGAACCCGGGACCTTTCAGTCCGCAGGCCGACGCTCTATCCACTGAGCCAAACCGGTTTCGGCGGAATCTTGTAATTCTTTAAGAATTTTAATTAATAAGAAGTGGGTGGGGAAAGCAATATATAGTATATCACTGTTATAAGTATGTATATATTTAAATATACACATTCAGAAAAATCGTTTTCCTTTATTCTGGAAAGAAACCTTATGTATATTCAGTATGGACATTAATGTTTTCTCTTTTTTTTAAATAAGTTTTTATTTCATTTAGAGAAAAAGGAAGGAAGAGGGATAGAGAGATAGAAACATCAATGAGAGAAACATCCTACACACCCCCTACTGGGGATCAAGCCTGCAATCTGGGCATGTGCCCTGACTGGGAATAGAACTGATGACCTCTTTGTTCATAGGGCACTACTCAACCACTGAGCCACACTGGCTGGGCATTAATGTTTTCTTTTATAGTATATAAAGTTTCCAAATTTCTCAGTTGACAAATATGGATCTTTGTTTTTAAATTATGTTTTTAATTTTAACCTCTAAAAGTCATTAGCCTGCAAGTCAACTTAAGAAACAGACAATTCTTTAGCTTGTTTTGTATAAATTTTTAATTTTCTATGCTATAACTTTAATCACATGCACTTAAAACACTAATTATGAGATTTACGTCACATTTTTGGCACTCCTTCCATTTTTTTTCTTTCTGCTACGTTAGAACCAAAGTAGTCGTTGGGTTTTAAGGACTTACGCATAGATATCCATCCCTCCTGTTCCTCTACCTCTTGGGTTCTTGAGATGAGCCTTCTGTATTAAACTTGATTGAAATCATTTGGTTTGGTTTTCATTGAATTACTTTATATTGTAAAGAGATCTTTTTCCCCCATGCTAATTGAAATTTATCTATTTGTTAGTTGATCCTCACCGGAGGATATTTTTTTTATTGATTTTTAGAGAAAGTGGAAGGGAGGTGATAGAAAGGGAGAGAGAGACATGGATATGAGAGAGAATGCCTCTTGTATGCACCCCGACTGGGGCCAGGGATCGAACCTGCAACCCAGGTACATGCATGCCCTTCATGGAATCAAACCCATGATGCTCTAACTGCCTCACCAGCCAGGGCTAAATATTTTTCTACACTGTAGTCACTTGATTCAGAATTCATTTAGCTCACCACTTCTCTTGGAGTGTGATTAACCTACCTGGAAAATATTAAAACACTCTTTACCTTTTTGGAAACTTAGTTTTCATAAACTGCCCCCAAGCCACTAAACTGAAACAGCATTTTATGCTTACGTGTTATCTAATAGCATTTCTTTTAAACTTCTCTAGGATTATTTTAGTTACAGATATTTGTAGAGATTTTCTTAAACTCCTTGACTCTTTCAGTGAAGTGAAGACTTATGATCCTTCTGGTGACTCCACACTGCCTACCTGTTCTAAAAAACGCAAGATAGAACAGGTAGATCAAGAGGATGAAATAATTGAAAAGAAGGCAAAAAAAGCTAAGGTTAAAATTAAAGGTTAGTTTGAATTTTTTAAATGTCATTTATACTCTTATTCCTTAATTACAGACTTCATAAGTCTTGGTAAAATTTGTGCCATTGAACCTTATTGTGAAATCATCCGTATTGAAAGTTAGTGTTATTTTAATAAGCCATCGTGTTCTCTGAGAATAGTTAGGACATTGTTAAATTTATCAGATTTCATAGGGGTTCATTTCTATGAACATGTGGAATTGTATATTACACTAAGTATATCAAACCAAAACTTTGGTTTCTACCACATGAACTATTTTGAGAGAATCGGCTTAAAATGGAAAAAAAAACAACATGCTGTTTCTAAATGGGTTATTTAGATCTTTTTGTTATATGGTTAAGTATAGGATTGAGCCAGCAGAGGTGTTTTTCATGGTTTCTCTTAATTTGAATGGACTAGAGTGCTAGTATACTATTAGCCTACCATCATAGTAATGCTATTTAAAAGGGGCTCTCTGGCCCTGGCTGGCGTAGCTCAGTGGTTAGAATTTTAGCATGATCACCGAAGGATTGGGTTGAGGGTTTGCTCCCGGTCGGGACCAGTGTAGGAGGCAACCAGTTGATGTGTCTCTCTAACATAGATGTTACTCTCTCTGCGCCCCCCTCCTCAGCCTTTTTTTTTTTCCTCTCTGAAAAGCAGTGGGAAAAAAATACTCTCAGGTGAGGATTAACTAAAAAAATAAAAGGTGTTCTCTAGCTAGGCTGGTGTGTTTCTGCGGTTGAGCATTCACCTATAAACCATGAGGTCATGGTTCGGTTCCTGGTCAGGGCACATGCCAGAGTTGCAGGCTCGATCTCCAGTAGTAGGCATGCAGGAGGCAGCTGATCAATGATTCTCATCATTGATGTTTCTATCTACCTTCCTCTCTGAAATTAATATATATATATATATATATATGTAAATATTTTTTTTATTTCAGAGAGGAAGGGAGAGGTAGAAACATCAGTGATAAGAGAGAATCATTGATCGGCTGCCTCCTGCATGCCCCCTTCCGGGGGTTGGAGGGGTGGAGCCCGCAACCCAGGCATGTGCCCTTGGCCGTAATTGAACCTGGGACCCTTTAGTCCGCAGGCCGGCACTCTATCCACTGAGCCAAATCGGCTAGGACTAAAAATAAATTTTTAAAAATAATAGTCCTGGCCGAGTAGCTCAGTTGATTAGAGCATCATCCCCATACACCAAGATTGTGGGTTCAATCCCCTGTCAGGGCACATACAGGAATCAACCAATGATCTCCCTCTCCCTCTCCCTCTCCCCCTCCCCCTCCCCCTCCCCTCTCCCTCCCCCTCCCCTCCCCCTCACCCTTCCTCCATCCCTCCATCCCTCCCTTCCTTCCTTCCTCTTTCTCTCTGAAGTAAATGTTTAAAATAAATAAATGAAAAATATTTAAAAATAAATAAAAATAACAGGTGCTCCCCAGCCTGGCTGCTGTGGCTCAGTGGTTGAGCCATAGACCCATGAACCAGGAGGTCGTGGTTTGATTCCCAGTCAGGGCACATGCCTGGGTTGTGGGCTTGATCCCCAGTAGGGGGCGTGCAAAATGCAGCTGATCGATGATTCTCTCTCCCTCTCTCTGAAATCAAAAGGAAAGGGGGGTGGGGCATGGCTGGCGTGACTCAGTGGTTGAGTGTTGGCCTGTGAACCAGGAGGTCACTGGTTTGATTTCAGGTCAGGGCACATTCCTGGGTTGCAGGGTCAATCCGCAATGGGGGGGCGTGTGGGAGGCAGCCGATCAATGTTTCTCTCTTATTGGTGTTTCTCTCTCTCTCTCTCTCTCTCTCTCTCTCTCTCTCTTCCTCTCTGAAATCACTAAAAATATTAAAAAGAAAAGGAAAAAAAAGGTTCTCTCCAGTATACTAGGCTGTCTTACAAAGTTGAAAGGTAACTATCCCTTTTTATTAGCTGGACCTATATTGAGTGCCTACCACATAGTCTAGCAAGACAGGCATTAAAGCAATGACTGATTTAATTTTTGGTTTCTAAATAGCTCACTGGTCAAAAGTATACCGTGAACAAATGTGGGCTCCTGCCCTAGATGAAGAAAACATTATTTAACTCATATGCTTCTGTTTTTTTATAGAACAATAAGGAGATGTCTCAGTTTATTAGTAGCTTTTGAAAGCACCAGACTCCAGATATGTATCTTCACTTATATACCCAATAAGCTTTTCAAACTTAACATTTATGGATCCTTGCCACTTCCACTCTGTTGCTTATCCTTGAATTATGTTCTCTTATAACCCACTGTGTTCTTGCAGCAGATCTTCTTGATTCTACTTTGAAAATATATCCAGAATCTCACCATCTATCATACCTGCCACTTAATGTAACAGCCACACTGGCTCTTGTTATTCATTGAACCTGCCATCCACCCCTTTCTTCCAAAATAAGCTTAGCATTTATTCTACCAGGAATATTTCCCTCAAGATTCATTTGGGGGGGGTGGGGGGTGTTTGTTTTTGTTAATCCTCACCCAAGTATTTTTTCCCCATTGATTTTTTTAGAGAGGGTGGGGGCAGAGAGAGAGAGACACCCATCAATTGGTTGCATCTCAGAAGACCCCTACTGGGTCTGGGGATCCGATCTGCAACCCAGGCATGTACCCTTGACTGGAAATCAACCCGAGACTCTTGGGTACACAGGCTGACACTCTAACCACTGGGCAACACCAACCAGGGCAAGATTCATGCATTATACATTCCCTTACTTTTAGGTGTTTTCCCAACTTTTGTGTAAAATGTCCACATGCATCACCTTCCTCAGTGTTCCTCTTTCTGCTTTCTTATTTATTTATTTGATTCCCACCCGAGGATATGTTTATTGATTTTAGAGAGAGTGAGAAACATTGATCCGTTGCCCCCCACACACACCCCAACCAGGGATCAAACTCGTAACCTTTTTGTTGCATGGAACAATCAGTGCTCCAACCGAGTCACACCTGCCAGGCCCTTCCTGCTTTATTTTTATCCTTTGCACTGATTCTGTGTAAAAAGACTGTCTTGATGATAGCTACCTATTACTGAATCTTCCTTCTAATGTGTTAAGTATTTTATATGTGTTATTTCATTACACCCTAATAGTCCATTGAGATGTGCATTGCTACACTTTATAGATGAGGAAATTGAGTTTACAGAAGTTAAACGATTTACTCAGGGCCACTGCTCAGGTTGAATTAATGCATGTTTTAACTCCATAGCACAAATTCTTAATCATTTCTGATTTAATTCACTATCTTCCCCAAAACAGTGGATTTGCAGATGAGATGATCTGTCTTAATTCTAATTTCTATGCATAGCTGCATGATCAAGGGTAATTTACTTATCTCTGAGCTTTATATCATTTGTAAAGTTAGTGGTTTTGCACTAGGTAAGTGTTAATAAACTCTGGATGATTGACCAGAATGACAGGAGGAGACTAAGATTCAAAAGGTTTGGTGGGACTGAGGTCTGATACCATGTCAATTGTTATATCTTTCCATTTACCCTATTCAGTTGAAGTAGAAGAAAACGAAGAGCAAGAAGAAGAAGAAGAAGAAGGTGTACTAGTGGTGGAAGAACAGGAGACATCTGTAAAGAAGAAGAAGAAAAAGGATAAGAAGAAACACATTAAGGAAGAACCGCTTTCTGAGGAAGAACCATGCACCAGCACAGCGGTTCCTGTATGTTTGTTTTTGATTACCAATACTATAAAAGACTGTTTCTCAAAATTAGACTCATTACAAATGGATTTGCTTTGAGTAAGGGGAGAGAATATGATCTAGTACGGGTAGCTTTCTTAGAGATGGCTTATATTTTAAAATGTTAATCTTTCCCTTAAATTTATTTTTAAGAGAAATAGATCTACTTTGCTTTGTGTGAGGAAAAATTTATTAGCCATACATTTACAACTCGTTCAAAAGCATTCTTGTTGGTTATTTTCAGAGTCCAGAGAAAAAGAAGAAAAAGAAGAAGAAGAAAGGTAATGAGGACTAGTGGAAAGGAATCACAGTTGGATCACCTGGATACATCATCCTTAAGATTCAGTCAAGAGTATGCCAGAGATGCTCCCTAAGATAATCGAGGATGAACAGAGGTTTAGTGAAACAAAGTGATTACTCATCTATAGCTTTTCAAACCTACTTGTGTCTTGACATCAACTCTGTTAACTTTATTATGTCATTATTTTTAGTCTTTGTAATACAAATAAAAATATTTTCTTGGTATTTTGAGCCAGTTCTGTGATCTCTATTTTAGGTAGAGAACCTTTGGCCCTTTCTATATTTTATTTGGTGTTTGATGATTACTGTTTTTGATAAGCATATCTGAAAAGTGAGAGTTGTGAATTATTCATTTGAAACAGCCTTTTGTAAGGCAGTTGTTAGATGGACCAATTTAAGAGTCTCTATGTTTCTCTCGCTCTTTTGGACTTCCATTTTTTTTCCTTTTCTGCTATCTTTCTGCCTCTGAATTTATTTAAATAAAGCTGGTTTTTGTGTTCAGAATTTTAAAATTAGATGAGCAAAAATATTGGGCATCTCTCCAGAAAGAAAGAAATCATGTCCCTAACTTTATTTACTTACTTGGAATTCCAAAAGATGCAACAAAGTAATTCTTTTTTCTTCTTTAAAAATATATATTTTTATTTATTTCAGAGAGAAAGGGAGAGGAAGAGTGAGATGGAAACACCAATGATGAGAGAGAATCATTGGTTGGCTGCCTCCTGCACGCCCCACATGGGATCGAGCCCACAACCTGGGCATACGCCCTTGACCAGAATTGAACTTGGGACCCTTCAGTCCACAGGTCAATGCTCTATTCACTGAGCCAAACTAACTAGGGCACAAAATAATTCTTAATGTAGGCCCTGAATTGTTTCTAAAGTAATCTAAAGGAACTTTTTATAAAGGGTAATATTCATTTTATAAAGAATGGGGGGTAAAGGGAAAAATAAGCTGAGCAAAAATAAAATGTTAGTAGGTGTGGTGTAAACCAGGACTTAGGACACCAAAGAGAAATCTTTATAAAAGATGGTGTTTAATATGTGAACAGCAGCCTGGTTGACAGCCATGTATTATCATGACAGTCACAATTCTCAGGATTGTTACGTCTTGCATTTCTGTGTATGCCATGGGCATCATGCTAAAACCCAAATCAGTAAAAGCATTCAAGGGGTTGGGCTAGTTAGAATGATTATGATTTTATCTTTTGAGTTGCACCGTCGCCTTTTTTTTTTTTTTTTTTTAAATCCTCACATGAGGATATATTTTACTGATTTTGAGAGAGAGAAATATCAATTGGTATGCGTTCTGTCCAGGGATCGAACCTGCCACCTTTTGGTGTATGGGACAGCGCTCCAACCAAGCTACCTGGCCAGGGCTCCACTTATGCTTTTAATGTAACTGGGCAAATGAACACCCCTCCCCCCTCATTTTCTTATATGTAAATCATAAATAATGGTCAACATTACCTGTCATAACTGGTTTATAGAAATTAAGATGATACAAACTTTTAAGAGATGTAAATGCATTTCAAGTTTAGGTATTTTGATTGAAGTAAATGCTGCATGAAGTACATGTAGCCATCTATAGACAACTTTCTATAACATAAAGCTGTTCATTTTTTCCCCAGAGAATGTCGTCATTTTGCCTCATCCAGTAGTATCCCAGACACTTTATTGACTTTTAGATGAATAACTTTTAGATGAAAGTGGCGTATGGACTGCCAAGAGCAGTATAGTCAAAGCTTTCTGTCTGAAGCAAAGTAGACTGAGAATACTAAAGTCCTAGTCAATTTGAGTTTTCTACAGGCCTGGGGAAAACAGTTGAATCACAGAGCTACCAGCTTTTTCTTTTTTTAATACCCCTTTTTATTTTATATATTTTTCCCCATCAACAGAGCTCTCAGCTTTTAAGTGCCAAAGTCTGAACTGTTTAAAGCACTAACCAAATGGGAAGTTATGGTTCTTTGTGCTAAATTGAAGCACTGGTCCTATTGAAGAGACTTGGGAACATAGGCTGAAATGAGAAGCTCAGGTGAATTTTATATACCTAATTTTGATCAGCAAATTTGAAGAATTTTCTTGTGATAGCCACATAAAATAATCCCTACTTAAAAACTTAACTCATTCTTTATTGAATTCCACACCCTTCTCTTCAAAATTGTAATTTTATATTTTCTAGTTTAAACTAACTTATATTTCTCCACTGTCTTCTGGGTCCTCAGTATGCTTACCAAGGCCTTGGCTGAGCCGTTTCCTTAGGCGCCCCACCCTCGGAGCTTTTTGCAGTTCTCTGTCCACTTGTTGCTTCTCAAGGCCATAAGTCCATCTTTTAAGACTTGGCTTTGGCTCATTCTCTCCTCCCCCGCTGTACCTCTGATTCTGACAAGTGCAAGCTACTCTGTGTTGGGACATTTTCTTAGCCTGAAAATTGGAATCTTGTTGAAATACATGGTAGTGGGTATATGGTTGGTCATTGTATTTTCTGTTTGCTTGAAAGTGATCATAATTAAAAGTCTTATTTTTTTAAAGCAATAACATGCTATTTATTTTGCTTTAATTCTGAGTTCTTTATCTCTGAAAATTCTAAGATACTTGTACAACATTCTTGGTCAGCAAGCATTTGGGATGCCCACTAGAGGCCAGGTACCTGCTAGGTAACCAAGAGAACTCAAAGAAGATGTAGCAGCTGCTACCCTCAGGTAGTTCACAAAGTCAACCTGAAACCCTCCTGAGGAAGATGGTCATGTTGCTATTTAAGTCCCTGCTTGCTTAAAGAAGTGGGAATGCAGGGGAGCAGAATTCAAGATCTCAATAGAAGATCAGAAATACAGACATTTTGAAAGGGAAAGCTGTGAAGTGCAATTAGAGTTTATGGAAGAGAAATCCCTCTTGCACTACCTGTGAAAAGATACTGCACTCTGAAGAAAGAAAACAGCAGAGCAGCAGCAGAGACCACCTCTTGGCAGGTAATTGAATTGTAAGTGGCTACATTCCATTGTGTCCCATATCCCCACCCTGAAACTGCTCTCCCAACATCCTTTGAGTTTTGGCAATTTGGCATTCACCTGGAGAGCCAGGCTGAACCATAGAAGTGTAGGTAAGCCATCACATGAATTCTTAGGACCTCAAAACCTGCCTTCCTAACCTGAGACAAGAAGCAGAGAAGGCCTTGGTTTCTATCAGGGGTAAATGTGTCTGACTCCAGCAAGAGGTGGTCAGACAACAAATGCATCTATTTATATCCTATAATCTGCTGGGCCAGCAACATACTAATAACCAGCAGCCATGATGGAGAGGCCACAAACTGTCAGAATGGGGAGGTCCCTATTCTAGCGGTCAGAGAATATACATACAAAAGTCTTGCATAAGCCAAAAAGTACTATATAAATTAGTATCCTTGCTGCTGTTATGAGCTGGTTTCATTGTTCATGTCCTTGGACAAGTCAACATGTGCCTTCTCTAAGCCTTAATTTCTTCATCTACAAGATGGAAATAATTGTTTATCTCATTGGCTCTTGGGAACTCATAATTTATGCAAGAATTTCTTATAAACTGAAGAAGTATAAAGTATTACTCAAAATCTGTTATACTTAAAAATGGAAAGACCCGAAAGTTATGTATTGCAGGGGAGAAGGCTGGGAGGCATTAGGGAGCCTTCTATGGTAGCCACTAGCCAGCCATTTTAAAAAAATATATTTTTATTGATTTCAGAGGAAGAGAAAGAGAGAAACATCAATGATGAGAGAGAATCATTGATTGGCTGCCTCCTGCACGCCCCCTATTGGGGATTGAGCCCGCAACCCGAGCATGTGCCCTTGACCGGAATCTAACCTGGGACCCTCTGGTCTGCAGGCTGATGTTCTTCCCACTGAGACAAACCTGCTAGGGCCAGCCAGCCATTTACCAGACCCATTTCTCTTATCTCTGGGCACATAACTAGATTATATTCCTCGGCCCTCCTTGTAGTTAGATGTGACTGAGTTCGAGTCAATGGAATGGTAGTGGTGGTAACTCACCACTTGGAAGCCTGGTCCATAAAAATGAAGTTGTCAGTGCCCTTTTCTGACCCCCTCTATTGATGCAGACTAACAGTAATCTTGGGAGCCAGGTGTTAAGATACAGAAGCTATAAGGTAAAAAACCTGGTGCTCGGAAACACCACCACTGGCTTGGAGGACAGCTATCCACTAATCGGGAACATCCGTTTTGGACATTACAGAGAAAGAAACTTTTGTTACCTTTGGGATATTATGTTAGCTTTAAACATGAAATTGCCGATATTTTTATACCTGTAAAAATGTAATATGGTTCAACCTAATATTTTTATTTGTTTCAGCAGCTAGTGTAACCTTAAACAATTTTAGAGAAAGTTTTTGTGTGTTTTTTTAAATATTTTATTGATTTTTTACAGAGAGGAAAGGAGAGGGATAGAGAGTTAGAAACATCGATGAGAGAGAAACATCGATCAGCTGCCTCCGGCACACCTCCTACTGGGGATGTGCCCACAACCCAGGTACATGCCCTTGACCGGAATCGAACCTGGGACCTTTCAGTCCGCAGGCCAACGCTCTATCCACTGAGCCAAACCGGTTAGGGCAAAAGTTTTTTTTAAATTATTATTTATCTGTTTGTTTTTCAACACTTTTTTAATCCTCACCTGAGGGTATTTTTCCATTGATTTTTAGAGAGAGTGGAAGAGAGAAGGAAAGACAGAGAAATATTGATGTGAGAGAAACATGGATTGGTTTCCTCCTGCACACGCCCTGGAGTCTGCAACCCAGGTACGTGTCCTTGACCAGAATCAAACCCAGGACTCTTCAGTTCATAGGCCAACACTCTATCCACTGAGCCAAACTGGCTAGGGCAAGAAAGTCTTTTTTTTTTTTAATCCTCACCCATGTTGAGAGTAAAGGTAACGCCGGTTGTCTTGATCTGGCATCTAGAAGGGTTCAGCAATCTGGAGAAGGGCTGTGTGTAAATTAAATAAGAGTCCAGAGACGAAACATAATTTTGAAAGTCATTATAGGGAGTCAGAGAAGTCTTAGCTAAAGGAACTAAGTTCTCCTTGTCTCAGGACCCCTTGCTTTTTATTAACACATTTGTCCCAAGGCAAGGTGGAGATATACACATCAAAGGCCAGGGTTAGGTACAGAATCCATTGTCAGATTGGAAGAATTACCTCCGACTGTTCAGGTGTTTGGCCAGGAGGAGGCAATACATGTAGATTAAGATGCCCTGAGCTGTCTGGCAGCAAGCAATCATTTAATGCATCCTTTTCAGGTTTGGGGAAATGTCTTTAGCCATTCCCAACAGGTGATAACATATGTTTCTCAGTCCTTGTTGAGTCCCCAAGTTCCATCAACCTTTTGATGAAACTTGAAATTATGACATGCTGGAATTGGCTTGCGGCATAAAGGAAAGATCAATTGCTTCCTACACACCCCCTGAGGACCCTCAACCTAGGTATGTGTCCTGACTGGAGTCAAACCCGTGATCTTTTGGTATATGGGACGATGCTCCAACCAACTGAGCCACTTGGCTAGGGCTTAGAGAAAGTCTTTTTTTTTTTTTTTAATTTTTTTAAATATATTTTATTGATTTTTTACAGAGAGGAAGGGAGAGGGATAGAGAGTTAGAAACATTGATGAGAGAGAAACATTGATCAGCTGCCTCCTGCACACCTCCCACTGGAGATGTGCCCGCAACCAAGGTACATGCCCTTGACCGGAATCAAACCCGGGACCCTTCAGTCCGCAGGCTGACGCTCTATCCACTGAGCCAAACCGGTTTCGGCGAGAAAGTCTTTTAACAACTATGGTACTGGCTATTTGTTTGGTTTTATTTTTTTTATTATTTTTAAAATTGATTTCAGAAAGGAAGGGAGAGGGAGAGAGATAGAAACATCAATGGTGATAGAGAATCATTGATTGGCTGCCTCCTGCACATCCCCCACTGGGGATCAAGCTCACAACCCAGGCATATGCCCTTGATCAGAATCAAACCCAGGACCCTTCAGTCCACAGGCCAATGCTCTATCCACTGACTCAAAACAGCTAGGGCCTATTTGTTTTATTGTTTGTTTGTTTTTTCCCTGCGGAGACCATGAGGGGTCTATCTTTTTTCATAGCTTTGTGGTTCGCCACTGTAATCACCGCACCTTTTCCACTAAAGAGCAAAAATAAATGAAAAAATTATTTGAGATTTATCAGTTCCCCACACATGCCCTCCCTTAGTTCCCCGATACTAATCACTATACTTCAGGCTAAGAAATTGCCCCATGGTTTTGAAGGTATTGTGAAGGTCTGGAGTGAATATCCCCAGAAAGTGCCACCCTCGCATGCACATTATTTTGAGATGAAAACAATTAAAATCCAACAAACTCAAGGAGAGTTTCTTACCTCCCCTTTATCTGCCTAAAGAGATTCAGACAGAAAAACCTGCTTCAGGAAGGGAAATAACGTTCACTTTAACACAGTATGTTCCTTAGATTCCCCTTTGTGTCCCATTGTTTCTGGGTGGCCCTGCAAGAATTTGTTTACCAATGTTTGCTCTTTCTCATCTACTGTGAATTGCCTACTGCCTTCTTAGTCCAAAATGGCATATATACCTCATTTTGCCTCATTGGAATGCTCAGGCTTACGTGAATTCCCTGTGTGCATGAATTAAAATTTTATTTTCTCTTGTTAATCTGCTGTATGTTATTTGACTTATTTGACCAGCTGGGTGAACTAAAGGGGTGAGGGGATAGTTTCCCTGGCCCCGACAGTATTAAGGTCTCATCCTCATTTGGTGACAGAAATATATCAAGAAATTTAATGTTTGTGAAATGCTGGATTGGAGACAAAAGAGTTGTCCTAAGTATTAATGCAAATGACCTGATTTGATCCTAAATGATAGGTAATTTCGCCCTGGCTGGTTTGGTGCAGTGGATAGAGTGTCGGCCTTCAGACAAGGGTCCCGGGTTTAATTCCAGTCATGAGCACATGTCTGGGTTGAGGCTCAATCCCCAGTGGGGGGCGTGCAGGGGGAAGTCAATCAGTGAGTTTCTCTCATTGATGTTTCTATCTCTCTCCCTTCCTCTCTTAAATCAATAAAAATGTATTTTTAAAAAACGATAGGTAATTTCAAAGAAAGCATTAAGAGATGTTAAGATTTTGCTATCATTCTCCACTTGTTCTAAACGTGTTTTTATTCCTTTCTCATAGTCTTCCTCAGCACCATCTCTTATCAGTGCTTAAGATTGGGTTTTCTTTCCTCTTCCCAAATCACAGATGTTTTCCCACCCTGTGAAATCTAGTGACTGGCCAGAGCTTTACTGCATTGTATTCTTCTGAAGGAAATCCTTTTCTTAACTGCCAGGAATTCAAGGCTCCAAACTGGGAAAGGGAGGGTTGGGGAGGTTGGCATACTGCCAGGTCATTGCCTTCTTTTCCCTTCAGCCATCTGCAGGCGACTGGCTGGAGCCCACGGGTGAAACCACAGCCTCCCAGGGCTGGAAGGGACAGACTGTCAGGGATCCTGGGTGGTTTGAGACCAGTCATTTCTACTCTATTTAGTCAGGACCTCTCATAAACCACAGCCTCACCTAACTTTATGCCTTCAAAAGGAAGAAATCATATAAACGGTTTATTGCATATTAAAAACAGTACAGTATCATAAAGCTTTCCATCTAAACCAGAGTTTGGCATACTTTTTTTGCAAAGGACCAGTAAATATTCTAGATTTTACGGAACATAAGATCTCTAATGCAACTACTTAACTCTGCCATTGTCACCATAGACAAATGAGTGTAGCTGTGTCCCAATAAAACTTCATTTGTGGCCCTAGCCGGTTTGGCTCAGTGGATAGAGCGTCAGCCTGTGGACTAAAGGGTCTCAGGTTCGATTCCGGCCAAGGGCACATGCCTGGGTTGTGGGCTAGATCCCTCCCAGTAGGGGGCATGCAAGAGGCAGCCAATCAATGATTCTCTCTTATCATTGATGTTTCTATCTCCCTTTCTCTTTGAAATCAATAAAAATATATTAAAAAATTAAAAAAAAACTTTATTTGTGGACACTGAAATTTGTTACATGGCACATAAAATAATTCTTTTTTCCCTAGCCATTTAAAAATGGAAAAACGTTCTTAGCTCATGGTCCTTACAAAAAAGTCAGCTGGCTATAGTTTGTTGACTTGATCTAAAACTCTGGTTTTCAAACTGCTTTGGCAAGTCCTCTGAGGGAAGAAAGGGCTGGCGGACATGGGCAACCCCCACTCCGGCTTCAATAGGCACCATTCCTCTTTTTTCTCTTTCACACATTGGGCCCCCAGGTTCTGTTTTATTAAAAGGAAAGGTTCCACAGCCAAAAGTGTACAAGTTGCTGATCTCACCAGAATCCCCTTTTCTGCACCTGCAGCCCCTTTTTACGTTTTTCCTCAGTGGAGATGGAGCATAGTATGTTACCTAGTTCACTTTACGGTTAAACAAGCCTGGTCCTTTCATACACATCATAAGTCTGTTATGTTATTCCAAACCTTTACTTTGTACTCGTGACCTTTCTCTCCAAGTTCTCAAGAGTCCTAAAATGCCCGGCCGGTATGGCTTAGTGGTTGAGCGTCGTCCTATGAACCAGGAGGTCAGGGTTTGATTCCTAGGTCAGGGCACGTGCCCCGGGAGTGCGGGAGGCAGCCGATCCATGATTCTCTCTCATCACTGATGTTTTTATCTCTCTCCCTTCCTCTCTGAAATCAATAAAAAAATATATTTTTTAGTCCTAAAATATTCACTAAGTGAAATAATAGGTCAGAGGAAAGAGTACCTTTCTCTATTCCAGCATATTTTCTCTCTTACACAGGGTGGCCAACAGCACCGTGGCAGAGGGAGAGCCCACATTGTACTAGAATAAAGAAATAAGTGACTAAGCCAAAAGACTGTTTGGAATCTGGTCTGAGGACAAAGAGAGTTCCTCCCTGGGAACAAGAAGTCCTGAGATCAGAATCCAGAAAAACCTTGACTGGGTAGGAAGCACACTGGTACTAGGAAGTTGGTAAGAGAAGCAATTTAGGATCGGTGCCCCAGGCAACAGGTGTGCCTCAAGATGCCTCCTTTATAATAATAAAAGCATAATATGCTAATTAGACCAGATGTCTCCTTTCAGGACAAAGCCTCAGCGGGCAGGGGCTGAGGCAGAGGCGGGCAGAGGCCCACGGTGGCGGGTGGGGGCCGGGGCCAAGGCCCTTGCATGAATTTCGTGCATTGGGCCTCTGGTATACAAATAATACATGTTCATCATAGAGAAAAAATTATATGAATACTAAAGAGAATTAAATCACCCGTAATCCTGTTGTTACAAGCGGAGAGAGGTCCTCATCCCCGCCTGTCGCTCCTGGGAGTGGACAGTCCAAGAAAAAGAATTTTCTGAGATGTGCACAGGAGAATGAGTGGTTTATATTTGTGTGGAATTAACCCCCCATGTTTCCCAAAGTCCCACTTCCCTCAGTCCCGCCACAGACGTCCCATTTTGCTTTTAAAAGAGCTAAAATAAAAGCCAGTGTCCAAGTTTCTGTTCCATGCGGAAGCAGTCTGATCCAGCATCAGGCCAGCTTCGTTTGTGTCTCCAGCTGCAGTCCATCAGTCCTTCACGTGTGGGGTGGGCCATGCAGGCGAATGCAAGAGAGCCAAAAGCAACAAGAGAGAAGACTCCTTTGCTAAGGGGATTATGTATCCCAAACTTTCAGGCTTGCAGTAGCTCCACCCATTCTGGCCAATGAGCTCTGTTCTCAGGTGTGATTGATAGGTGAGTACCTTCCCTAGGTTGCCTTTGGAGCAGCTGGAAGGGAAAGGAGAGTTCAGGGAGAGAGTTTTATTGTTGATATTTGTGTCTTACAAGATGGGAGAGAGAACCAATCAGGGTAAAATAGCAACAACTGGTGAACTTGAGTAATGTATATGTAGGAAAAACTACTCCCTCCAAAGAAAAGTGAGCCATCGTATTACTCCCGTGCTTGCAACTCTAATGGCTTCCCATGACAAGAAACTGAAAACCCCTTATTAGGACAGACAAGGACCCTGCGATGGGGCCCTGCTTATCTCTCTGGCCTTTCTCCTTTCATTCCATCCTTTGACCTCAGCCTTCCAGATGGGAGTACTTTAGCTCATTCCTGCCTCAGAGCCTTAGGACTTTGGCTTCCTCTATCTGAATACCATGCTCCTACCTTCAGCCCACAGGGCCGAAGTATGCAAATCACCTCCCCAAAGGAGCTCCTTCTCCAACCATCTTTCTCACATTTCTCACATCCGTGTACCCCAAACTCAGCCGTATCTCTAGCAGACTGTAAATCCCAGGAGCACTTCACCCTACATCCTGCACCTGCCATTCAGCCTAAAAGGACTTGCTCAATAGCTTTGAATGAATAAATGAACAAAGAGGAAGGAGATGGGGGCCATAGAGCACATTAGTGAAGGAAGTGGTGCAGCGAGGACAAGGAGGTCTGGGTAAAAGTGGGTGTGGGTCCCTGAAGTGCAGTGGAGGCAGCTCTCCGAGCTGTGAATGGATGTCTCTGAAGTACAAGACAATGTGTGACACAGGAGGAAAAGACAGTTTCTCTTGCTTCCCTACTTCCCTCCCATCCTTGGAAGCAGGAAAAGGAGCTGCCAGGGATGAAGGCATTTGCTTCTTCTCATACTTGGAAACCATTAAAGCTGCATTTGAATCTTTGCCTCACACCTAGAAGATAGAAACTAGAAAATAGCCCAGGGAAGCCAACATCCTGACTTGGATTCATAAACACGTTTTTAAAAAAGAAAGGAAGGAAGAAAAAGAGAAATGGTGGTGATGACCCAACCATCGTCAAGAAACCTCTTGAACTTTCATTGGTTTGGTATTAATGGGAGCCTTTCATCTTCAGAACTTTGTACTTGTTCTGCCAAGCGGAGGAAGGGAAAATGCAGACAGCCCTGTCTGCATAATCACCCACTGCCGGCCCTCCCCAAACTCGGGCTCCGCTGGAGGCTCACCCTGCTGGTTCTCAGAGGCCCCAGGCTAGCATGAGAAATCAGTGGGAAAATGTTCCTTTAGATGTCAAATCAGCAGCTTCTACCAGAAAACAGAGCCAGATGAATAAAGCCGCAGGCAAGGACAGGCAAGCCCTTATGTTGCTTCTGTGAACATTGGAACATTTCCTCACAAATGCTTAGCCTGGAGTTTTTAGACCAAATGCTAATATGTTCTACCCTAAAACACAATTTACAAAATGAATAGATCCTTTCCCAGGGCATCTCACGATTACTCTCATGCCTCTTTATCTCTTGGTAGGACCATTTTTAAGGGAGAATAATTTATTTAAAAGTATATTTTACAGTATATGGCTTCCTCCAAAGAATTACCTTTTCTCCCATTTTCTATAATAACTTTTTTAAACAAAAGTTTTAATTTTTGAATAATTTTAGATGTACGGAAAAGTTACAAAGATAAGACAGAGTGCCCATAAACCTCTCACCCAGCTTCTTCTACTGTTAACATCTTATATTATTCAGGTACATTTGTCACAACTAAGGAACCAACACTGGACTGTTATTATTAACTAGAGGCCCGAAGCACGAAATTCGTACAAGAGTAGGCCTTTTTTCCCCAGGCTGCCGGCACCGGCACCGGCTTCCCTTGCAACCCTGGCTTCGTCCAAAAGGATGTCCAGTCTAATTAGCATGTTATATACGCTTTTATTATTATAGATTAAACTCCACATTTATTTGGATTTTATTAGTTTTTCCCTAAGGTTTTTTTTTTTTTCTTTCCATTTCAGATTTCATCCAGAAATACCGTATTACATTTAATCATCATGTCTCTTTAGGCTCCTCTGGCTGTGACAGTTTCTCAGATTTTCCTTGTTTTGTTTTGTGTTTTTTTAAAATATATTTTATTGATTTTTTACAGAGAGGAAGGGAGAGGGACAGAGAGTTAGAAACATCAATGAGAGAGAAACATCGATCAGCTGCCTCCTGCACACCCCCCACTGGGGATGTGCCCACAACCAAGGTACATGGCCTTGACGGGGATCGAACCTGGGACCCTTGAGTCCGCAGGCCGACGCTCTATCCACTGAGCCAAACCGGATAAGGCAGATTTTCCTTGTTTTTTGATGACCCTGACAGTTTTGAGGAGTAGTGGTCAGAGTTGGTAGACTGTCCCTCAAATTAGGATTGTCTGATGTTTTCCTCACAATCAGATGGGCACTGTGGGCTTTTGGAAAGAACTCCTCAGAGGTGAGATGCCCTTCTCATCATGCCAGGGGTGGATGGCATTACCAGGCATCCCTGGTGAGTTCACCTTCATCATTCGGTTAACGCCGAGTTTGCCAGGTTTCTTCACTCTACAGTTACTATTGCTCCCTTTCTGTACTCTATTTGGAAGCAAATCACTAAGTGTAGCTACTCTCAGAAAGGTGGAGGGGAATGGAATGTGGGGTCGTGAGGGAGTGGAGACTAAGCTCATCTCCTGGTGAATGTACTAAATGGAATTCTTCTGTCAGGAAGATTTGTTTCTTCTTCCTCATTCATTCATTCATTCATTTATATCTGTGTGGACTTACACTAATTTTTACTTTGAGTTATAATCCAACACTATGTTATTCATTTTTGAAATAGGAATTTTTAGGGGTGAAATAGACAAGTTTAGGGAATTTTTAAAATTAAGGGGGTCCATGGAAAAAACACAGGGCTACTGAGTTGCAAAAGGTTACATTTCCATAAGACAAGGGAGTTGGGAGAGGCAGCAGTTACATTTCCAAAAGATAAGGAAACTGGGAGTAGCAAAAGGTTTATATCTACACTAATAAAAGAGAAACATGCTGCCCTAACCGGTTTGGCTCAATGGATAGAGCGTCGGCCTGTGGACTGAAAGGTCCCGGGTTCGATTCTGGTCAAGGGCATGTACCTTGGTTGCGGGCACATCCCCAGTGGGAGGTGTGCAGGAGGCAGCTGATCGATGTTTCTCTCTCATCGATGTTTCTAACTCTCTATCCTTCTCCCTTCCTCTCTAAAAAATCAATAAAATATATTAAAAAAAAAAAAAAAGAGAAACATGCTATGCCCACAAGCCACACCCACCATCCAATCAGGAGCAAGTATGCAAATTAACCCAACCAAGATGGCTGCAGTCACAGAGTGAGCAGGAGGCTTGGGTTTCCCCGGCAATGGAGGAAGCCAAGCTTCCCGCCCTGGCCAGCCCTGGTCTCTGCTCAAGGCTACAAAGTTTCAATTATAGAAGATAAATAAATCCCAACAAAAATGGCAGCAGCCACAGAGCTGGAGAGAGCAGGAGGCTTGGGTTGCCCCTGGCGATGGTGGAAGCCAAGCCTCCTGCCCAGCCTGGCCTGCCCTGGCCTCCGCTCAAGGCTACAAAGTTTCAATTGTAGAAGATAAATAAATCCCAGATACCAGGGCCTCCGCATGGGTCGCCAGGGGGCATGGCCAGCCTGCAAACCACCACAGGCTCCTCTCCCAGGCTACCCCACACCCCAAGGGAACCCCCACCCTGATCTGGGACACCCTTCAGGGCAAACCAGCCAGCCCCCACCCATGCACCAGGCCTCTATCCTATCTAATAAAAGAGTAATATGCAGATTGACCACCACTCCAGCACACAAGATGGCTGCCCCCATGTGGTCAAAGATGGCTGCCCCCATGTGGACACAAGATGGCCACCACAAGATGGCCAGCAGGGGAGGGCAGTTGGGAGGGACCAGGCCTGCAAGGGAGGGCATTTGTGGGCGATCAGGCCAGCAGGGGAGGGCAAGTTGGGAGGGACCAGGCCTGCAAGGGAGGGCAGTTGGGGGCGATCAAGATAGCAGGGGAGGGTAGTTAGGGGTGACCAGGATGGCAGAAGAGGGAAGTTGGGGGTGACTGGACCTGCAGGGAAGGGCAGCTGGAGGGGACCCAGGCCTGCAAGGGAGAGCAGTTGGGAGGGACCAGGCCTGCAGGGGAGGGCAGTTAGGGGCAATCAGGCTGGCAGGGGAGCAGTTAGGCATCAATCAGGCTGGCAGGGGAGCAGTTAGGGGGTGATCAGGCTGGCAGGTAAAAGCAGTTAGGGGCAATCAGGAAAGCAGGCAGGCGAGCAGTTGGGAGCCAGCAGTCCTGGATTGTGAGAGGGATGTCCGACTGCCCATTTAGGCCCGATCCCCATAGGACATCCCTCAAGGGGTCCCAAATTGGAGAGGGTGCAGGCTGGGCTGAGGGACACACACCCCCATGCACGAATTTCATGCACCGGGCCTCTAGTTTATAAAATAAAGAAGGAGGAAGAAAGCCCAGAGGGAATAGGAGAACAATGAGGGAGGAGGGCCTCACATGTCCCATGTGAGGTTCGACCTTTGCGTTCAGGAGTTGCTATAGTGACCAAATCAGAAGGGGATAGTGACCAATCAAAGAGGATATAGAGGCACAAAAAACTGCAGCCTTTATAAACCATGAAAAAAGGAACTCGGTGGGACTCTTACCCCCTCCACATGTGGGAGTCTGTGCTTGTTCTTCAGTAAATTTCTACCTTTGCTATACATCTTTGGTCTGTGGTTTCATTCTTCGACTCCGTCAGACAAAGAGCCCAGGGAAGCCATCCTGCCCAGGCTTCCAGTCCAAAAATCCCGTATCATAATGTTACTCAAATTGTTCCATCTCTTGCTATCTGGTGTTCTTTCAGGTCAGTCCTTGGGGCCCCTTGACATGCTCCTGTCCTTATAAAAACATACAAATGAAAGATAATCAGTTATCTTCTGAGGCACTTTATTCTTTTTATTTTTGCAGTTTATTTTTTGTTTTGTGTGTGTTTTTTTTAATCTTTATGGTTAAAAGTATTACATATGTCCCTCCCCCGCCCCCATTAACCTCCACCAGCCTTCCCTGCCCTCACCATCCCACTGTCTGCATATATGCATACAAGGTCTTTGGTTGATTACCTCTCACCCACCTTCCCTCTGAGATTCCGCACTCTTGAGGCACTTTATTCTTAACATTACATACAGTGGAACTGACATTGATACTAATCTTAAAAGCATATTAAGGTGCTAAGCCATCAAGACTGATTGAATAATGGTGATTTCAAAGTAAAAGAATAAAGATAGTATTTTACCTTTACAAGAGCATCTGAGAATGTTCAAAGCATTGTTGAGTCCATTCATTTTTCAACCCTGACTACGGTAGTGAGGAGTAACAGTGAGGACACTAAGGCTCAGAAAGGATGTTTTGATCACTAGCCTCAGGACCACTTTCCTAACTGGCAGAGCTGTTACTAGAACACGAGGCATCTCAACGAGGGCTAGCATTGTCTTCATTGCACTTCTAGAATAAGCCTGACCCTCAAGGTGACATGAAGAATCATGTCAAAAGAATCCACAGGAAGAGATATATCCAATAACAGAAAATTCAAGGCAAAGATTATGAAAAATTATAGTGTTCTGAAAAACAAAGGCCCAAACCATGTAATGCTGGGTGGTTGTTTTTGAATTCCCTTGATTCCCCATCAAGTTGGGTCCTGCACAGATAGGTTCACTCTTTGTTTATTACTTGGCTTGAGTCACTAAGTCAGTTGATCACAATGTGCAGCCTAAACACCTGAGGGCTGGTTTCTTCCCACTTCTTCTTTGGGATGAAAATTTCTCAAGTGAGTAGGTGTTATTTGCCAAGAGAGAACTTCACTTAAAAATGCTTAACAGGGAGTGATGAGTCCTAGTTTCTTTTTCTCAAGAAACGTTTCAGTAATTAAGTAGGAAATTTTTGTATAAAAATTGTTTTAAATTACAACTCATTTAAGTTAAACTCTGTATTGTTTGATCATTGTTAACTTCTTTTTATTTTATCATAGCATTTTCTTTTCAAGAGTTCTTTAAGTTAGCTAAAACCGGTTTGGCTCAGTGGATAGAGCGTCAGCCTGCGGACTGAAAGGTCCCAGGTTCGATTCCGGTCAAGGGCATGTAACTTGGTTGCGGCACATCCCCAGTAGGAGGCAGCTGATCGATGTTTCTCTCTCATCGATGTTTCTAACTCTCTATCCCTCTTCCTTCCTCTCTGTAAAAAATCAATAAAATATATTAAAAAAAAAAAGAGGTCTTTAAGTTAAATCATTAGGAGGTTGGCTAGAGTGCTTCTCTGAATAAAATGGTTCTACAAAGTGTATATGGATAGTATATTTTTTGGGTCCTTGAAAAAATAAAGAATGTGTGAGAATACTTTCTGTTGAATGGCATATGACAAATAGCTTAGCTGGGTATAGGATTCTTGGATCACAATAATTTCCCCTCAAATTTTGTGGATATTACTTCACTGTCTTCTGGTGTTAAAGAGGAGAAGTGTGATGATATTTGATTAATTTTCTATGAGGTAGATAGCCTTTTAAATAAAAAAAATCACAGTATTTGCCAGATTCCTTTTTTCTACCCTTAATTTTTTTTTAAAATTCTGATTATAAAAGTAAGATTGGAGGTTATAGAAAATTTAAAGAAGAAAATTAAACATAATAATGAACCTACTACCTCTAGATAACTAGTAGTGTATTAAAATACACTAAAAATAAGGTAAAATAATAATATATTTATAATGACGTACAATAGAGAAAGTTTTAAAATTATATGAATTTATAAACAATTCTAATTGCTTTAAAATCTGAACAATTTATTTGAAAGACAATGGTTCTTAATATTTGCAGCTATGGAATTTCATTGAGAATGTGATAAAATATGAACTCTCCAGAAAATGCAGTATACACATACCTCCAAAATTCTGCATACGATCTCCAAGATTTCATGAAGTCCCTCTATATATTCAAGTGAAGGAGGGTTGATAATAATGACTAACATCTATTAAGTAATCTCTATGTACTAGGTACTCTTCTAAATGTTTTATACAAGTTAAGCTTTATCATAACCCCATGAGTAAATTAAGATTGTTATCCTCATTTTTTTGTATAAGGAACTTAAGGCATTGACAGGTTAGTTAACTCACCCAGGGTCACACAAATAGGAAGTGGCAGAATTGAGATTGTAATCCAGGTGATTTAACTACAGAGATCACACTCTTAACCATTAATCTTGTATTAATTTATGTTGCCTCAATTGAGTTTTAGTGAAGGCACAGTTGAAACAACTTTTAAAATCAGTTGAGCCCTGACCGGTTTGGCTCAGTGGATAGAGCGTCGGCCTGTGGACTGAAGGGTCCCAGGTTCGATTCCGGTCAAGGGCATGTACCTTGGTTGCGGGCACATCCCCAGTGGGGGGTGTGCAAGAGGCAGCTGATCGATGTTTCTCTCTCATCGATGTTTCTAACTCTCTGTCCCTCTCCCTTCCTCTCTATAAAAAATCAATAAAATATATATTTTAAAAAAATATTTTTAAAATCAGTTGAGAAAGTTCAGCACCAAGCTGCTACATTTGAGGCTGACCAAGGCATCTAGAAATCCAGATATTTTTTTAAAAATATATTTTTATTGATTTCAGAGAGGAAGGAAGAGGGAGAGAGAGATAGAAACATCCATGATGAGAAAGAATCATTAATCAGCTACCTCCCACAAGTCCCCCACTGGGGATCGAGCCCACAACCTGGGCATGGGCCCCTGACCAGAATCTGAACCTGGGACCTTTCAGTTCGCAGGCTGACACTCTATCCACAAAGTCAAACTGACTAGGGCAGGAATCCAGATTGTATAGTGGCCACTACAGTTTGGAGACACTGTACCATTAACAGAGGCCTGGAAGAGGAGGGCTTTGAGGTCTGTATATCCACACCAAGTGTTGGTGATTTTAAAACAGCACCCAATTATTTTGAAACTGCTCCCACTGAGTAGTCAAATATATACATCCTTCCTTGACATTGGAGAAATGGACCTAAAGGACAGAACATGAAAATGGAAGGCAGTTAACTGTAAGCACGGGCTCCTCCTATGGTTGGTAATGCTCTCCCCTGTTCATCGGGTTCTGTGACAGCCTTCTGCCTGACTCTCCAAGGTTCCTATTGGATCTGCTTCTGGATTTGGAGATGTTCATTCATGTTGATTTTCTGGCTGGTGAAAAGTTTATGGCTTGGAAGACAAAAATACAACGAAATAGCCCTGGCTGGTTTGGCTCAGTTGGTAGAGCGCCGTCCCATGCACCAAAGGGTTGCCTATTCGTTTGGGGTCAGGGTACATGCCTGGGTTGCGGGCTAGATCCCTAGTGAGGGGTGTGCAGGAGGCAACCAATCAGTGTTTCTTTCTTTCCCTCCCCCTTCCTCTCTCTCTAAAACAAACAAACAAAACAATTAAATATAAGATTGGATTAACTTTTTTGTTTGTTTCACTAATCCTCACAGGAGGATTTTTTCCATTGATTTTATTTTATTTTATTTTTCCATTGATTTTAGAGAGAGTGGAAGGGAGGGAGTGGGGGGGAGAGAGAGAGAAACATTGATGTGGGAGAGAGACACATTGATTGATTGCCTCCCTCACACGCCCCGATCAGGGCTGGGGATTGAACCTGCAACCCAGGTACATGCCTTTAATGAGGAATCAGACCTGAGACCCTTTGGTGTGCAGGCCAATGCTCTAACCACTGAGCTACCATCCAGGGAAGATTAACTTTTATTCTTAAATGATTAGTTAGAAAGGTACACCACTACTGATAATATAGGAAGACTTACACTACTGGTGCAAGTAAACATACATGCTGGAGCAGTTTGCAAAGAAAGAGAAATGCTTGTCTCAAAAGATTATTGTCAGCTAACACCAGCTAACCCCTCAAATGAGTTTCCTTGTGCGAAACATTATAAAGTACTACCTTCATAATGTTTCACACAGTGTTTAATGCAAGTATGCTAAAATGAACCCTAGATGCCTGGTCTACATTTGGTATTAGATGATATAATAGAGAGTAATCCTCAGAATTATAATTTTTGGCCAGGCAGTTAGTGTTAAGTCAAACAATTATAAATTCATGTTTGTATTACATTTAGAGATATTTTACAGCCCTAGCTGGTTTGGATCGGTGGATAGAGAGTCAGAGTGAGGACTGAAGGTCCCTGGTTCGATTCCAGTCAAGGGCACATGCCCAGGTTGTGGGCTCGATCACCAGTAGGGGGCGTGCAGGAGGCAGCAGATCAATGATTCTCATTATTGATGTTTCTATCTCTCTCTCCGTCTCCCTTCCTCTCTGAAATCAATAAAAAAAAATTTTAAGAGATATTTTACAAAATAAAATATAAGATTTGTTTATTAACTAAAATATCCTGCTGTTTGACTTTGTACCATACTACCAGGCATGAAAGCAGGAATGAGCATAGTACAAATAGGCATGAATTAAAGTCTGTCATTTGGCCCATAGACATAAAATGGGAGGAAAGTTTTCAAGGTAGTGATGATACATTGTGCTACAACATCTGATTCACAATCTGGTTTCTGGATGTGGGCACGGCACTAAGCTACATTTATATTTGAAACTAACGATTCCCCGTAGGTAGTAACCAAATATTAAAGTGTTTCACATCTTTTATGCCTAATTAGACAGAAAATGCTGTATCTTTTTGCAGCCTGCTTTTAGGTCACAAGGTTGAAGTCCGGAAAGCGGATTTGAGAGGAATTTGTTAGTTATATAGGCAGAGCAAAAGTCCCACAAGAAACCATAAGTAAATATATTAATAATATTTGAATGAGCTCTGGCCAGTGTGGCTCAGTTGGTTGGGCGTTGTCCAGTGCACCAGGAGGTTGCCTTTTCAATTCCCCGTCAAGGGCACATGCCTGCGTTTTGGGCTTGATCCCCAGTAGTGGGCATGCAGGAGGCAGCCCGATTGATGTGTGTGCTCTTGCATTGGTGTTTACCTCTTCTCCCCTCTCCTTTCCTCTCTCTAAAAATCAATAAACTATTCTCTAAAATTTTTTTAATGAGAGCAGTCCTAGCTGCTGCTTTTATGCAAAAATTGACAAGCTGATCTTAAATTTTATATGGAAATGAAAGGGTTTCAATAAAGCCAAAACAATCTTGAAAAAGAAGAACAAAGGTAGGATTCATACTTCTTAATTCCAAAACTTGCTGCAAAGTAACAGTGAATCAAAACTGTGTGGTTCTGGCACAAGCATAGACATGAAGATCAATGGAAGGGAACTGGAGAGTTCAGAAATAAACCCATACATGTAAGATCAGTTGATTTTTCACAATGATGCCAAAACAGTTCAATGGGAAAAGAATAGTCCTTTCAACTAATGGTGCAGGGATAAATAGAAAACCACATGTAAAAGAATGAAGTTGGATCATACTACCTCACACTATACACAGACATTAACTCAAAATGGACCAAAGACTTAAACATAAGAGCTAAGCCCTAGCTGTTTTGGCTCAGTGAATAGAGTGTCGGCCTGGAGACGGAAGGGTCCCAGTCAGAGGCACGTGCCTGGGTTGTGGGCTCGATGCCCGGTAGGGGGCATGCAAGAGGCAGCAGATTGATGTTTCTCTCTCATATTGATGTTTCTCTCCCTAATACACACACACACACACACACACACACACACATACATACATGTATATACATACATATATATATACATATATACATACATATATATACTGGAATCCCTAACATACAAAGATCTCATAAAATTTCAGGAAAAAACAATGTTGTGGGAAATCAATCCTCAAAAGAAGTAAAAATAAAAAAAAAAATGGTTAAGGAAGAGGAAGAAATGCCCAACAGCATTTACAGAAATGCAAGTTAAAACCACAGCAAGCCATTATTTGTACCTATCCCACTGCCAAAGCTTTTACATATTCATAAATACCCAGTGTTGGTCAGCATGTTAGGAAACAGGCACTTTTGATGGCAGTGTAAATTAGTACAATTGTTTTTGAGGACAAAATGCCTTTAGTTACTAAAAAATAAATTAAGTGCTTACTAGACTTGGATCTAGTTGTTCTTTTTGAAGTTCAGCACAGAGAAATTCTAACACAAATAGGCACAGATGTGTATAGCAAGGATGCTCACTGGAAATTAGAAACACGTGTCTTTCAAAAGGTGATCAGATAAATAAGTCATAAATGGAAGATTATGTAGCCACTGAAAAGAAACAGTTCTATATGAAAATATATTCAGGATAACTTAATGGGAAAAAAAAAAAAGCAAGTTGCAGGAGGTATGGGGACAAGGGAGGCAAGGCCAAGGGCACAATACTTAAGGAAGCACTCACTGTTAGGGTGGCAGGGGTGCAGGTTTGGTCCCTGAGAGTGAATGCCTCCTTAAATTTTAAATCCTAGTCTCTTTCCTCTTTTGCCTCATTCTGATCTCAGCTCTGCAATATAGTGTGTATAAAATAACCCCGTATTTTAAAATAATAATTACATATATAAATAAGTATAATTAAGTTGGTACAAACTTTTTGGATGGCATATACATATATATGTGTATGCATATATGCAATATATATACATATGTATCTATATATCAGTTATATTTTATATATATTAGAGGTGCAGTGCACAAAATTCATGGACGGGTAGGGTCCCTAGTGGCTGCCGGCTGCCGGCCAGAGCCTCCCTTCCCCCGGCTGTCTGCCGCTGTCACTGGCCAGAGCCTCCCTTCCCCCGGCTGTCTGCTGCTGTCGCTGGCCAGGGCCTCCCTTCCCGCAGTTGGCTGGCCGGCCCCACCCCCTGGTTGAACGCCCAGTCAAGGGGACAATTTGCATATTAGGCTTTTATTATTTATATGTATACTAGAGGCCCGGTGCACGAAAATTTGTGCACTTGTGGGGGGTACCTCAGCCTGGCTTGCACCCTCTCGCAGTTTGGGACCCCTCAGGAGATGTCCACCTGCCAGCTTAGGCCCACTCCCCAGGGGATCGGGCCTCACCTGGCAGTCAGACATCCCTCTGGCAGCCCAGGAGCGCTTGGGGAATGTCTGACTGACGGCTTAGCACTGTGGAGGAGGCGGGAGAGGCTCCCACCGACTCTGCTGCGCTCGCAGCCATCAGCCCGGCTTGTGGCTGAGCAGAGCTCCCCCTGTGGGAGCGCACTGACCACCAGGGGCAGCTCCTGCGTTGAGCATCTGCCCCCTGGTGGTCAGTGTACTGCATAGTGACAGGTTGTTCCAATCATTCCGCCAATAGGGTAAATTTACATAATACCCTTTTATTATATAGGATTCGTTTGTGTGTGTGTGTGTGTGTGTGTGTGTTATAAAGGGAAAAAAAATGGAAGAGTACCTGTATACCAAATTATTAGCAGTGGTTTTTCTGGGCCATTGAAATATGGGGCATTTATACTTTCTAAAATCTTTTTTTTTTTTTTTTAAATTTAGCCCTGGTCAGTGTGGCTCAGTGTTTAGAGCATTGGCCTGTGGACCAAAGCATCTTGACTTTGATTCCCAAAGGCATGTTCCTGGGTTACATGTTTTTTGTTTTTTAAATATATTTTATTGATTTTTACAGAAAGGGAAAGGGATTGAGAGTTAGAAACATCGATGAGAGAGAAACATTGATTCAGCTGCCTCCTGCACACCCCCTACTGGGAATGTGCCCGCAACCAAGGTACATGCCCTTGACCAGAATCGAACCTGGGACTCTTCAGTCCGCAGGCCGACGCTCTATCCATTGAGCTAAACCGGTTAGGGCCTGGGTTACATGATTGATGCCTGGTCCAGGTCCGAGCACATATAGGAGGCAACCAATCAATGTGTCTCTCTCACATAGATGTTTCTCTCTCTCTCTCTCTCTCTCTCTCATCCTCCCTCCCTTTCACTCTCTCTAAAATAAGTAAATAAACAAATAAATAAATGGAAAAAATATCCTCGGGTGAGGATTAACCAAAAAACAAAAACAAAAAAATACAATTAACAGCTGGTTGAACATGTGCAAGGCAGGTGGATTCTTCCAGTGAGCTGAGCGGTAACCGCACACAGATTGAAGGACAGAGGCTAAGGAATTCATGCTTGTTGCAAAATTGAAATCATGTCAGATTCAGAAACTGATGTCTAATTCCTTTTCACAGGAGTCAAAAATATTTCAACTCTTATACTCTCACAGGTAGAATAAATTGTGTATTGGACACATTTGGAGGCATTGCTGTGTTGGTTTTATACTTCAAGTTAAGGTCTCAAAAAAATCAGCTGTGAAAGCAACATAAAAAGATACTAGACCTGGCCGGGTAGCTCAGTTAGTTAGAACGTCATCTTCATACACCACAGTGGGGGGTTCAATCCCGGTCAGGGCACATACAAGAATCAACCAATGAATACATAAATAAGTAGAACAACAAATCGGTGTTTCTCTCTCTCTCTCTCTCTCCTTGTCTCTAAAATCAATCAATAAAAACTTTTTAAGAAAAGGATTCTAAACTGTACCTCATTTATTAATTTCCCGTTCCTGGAGAAGCTAATGCCAATGCATCATGTGATACTCAATGTGTACAATAAGTTATGAACCTGGAAAAAAACAATTAAGAATTGCATATTTTTGATTACTGAAAAAGCAGGAAAGATTTAAAAAATAATAGCTGTGGTTGGTATCATATGGGAAGAATGAAACAATGAAAAAATGAATGAGTATTATGCTTTTGAGACATGCATTTTAAAAATTGTATAACAGCACTCTCTGCTAAATTACATTTTTACCAAGTAGAAATTCAAGTTACACAAGCAAACTCCACATTTAGCTTCTATATGAATAGTGTCTTCCCACATATGTTTTACCCATCTCTCCCAGATAAAGATCAGATTAGGTGTTTGTCATATGTGAATTTCAAAGCAGTTTAAAGACATTAATTAGTTCTCACAACAACTCTGAAGTGGGTGTATTTCACTCATCTCTGTTTTCTATAGAAGACTGATAGTCTGAATGATTTCCCAGTATTCCCTATTTCGTTATTGTTAGTGAAACTAAGAATACCATTACTTCATTGGCCTACCTTTTTTCTTGAAAAGAGATAAAGCAATTTTGGGGTGGATAAGCCAAACTAAAATAACTTCTATTCATGTGTCAAATAAAAAAACCCCACACAGGTATTTTTATTTTTCATATTTTCTAAACAATTGGGAGTATATTTAATTAATTCTATACTCCAGTAGTTGCTTGGGAGAATGTTTCTTAATTTAAACTTTTATTTTAACGTATATAGATAGTCAGAGGTAAAGCTCCATTGTAGCTTCATCAGAGAGCTCTCTGGGTATTTCGTCAATTACAAGAACGTACTTACGGATGGAATAATGTGGTTTAATGAGCAGGAGACCTATTTTTAAAGATCCTGGTCTGGTACACTGAAAAAATACAACAAATTCTTAGAAAAGGTAGGGTTAAAACACCTCCTACTTGTGCACTACTATGCTAACCATGTTATAAGCATTATCTCATTTAATCCACAACATGATGAGGTAGTTCCTATAGTTATATTTTTTGTTTTACAGATAAAGAGAGAGCTTGATAATGAGATTTATTTTTTAAATATATTTTTTATTGATTTTAGAGAGAGAAAGAGAGAGAGAAACAACGATGCGAGAGAGAAACAATGATCAGTTGCCTCCCACATTCATGAATCTAAAACCTGGGCATGTGCCCTGACTGGGAATCGAACCAGCAACCCTTTGGTGCACAGGACAACACTCAACCAACTGAGCCACACCAGCCAGGTGATAATGAGATTTTGAGATTTATCTATCTATTTATTTATTTATTTATATTTATAAAATATTTTTTATTGATTTCAGAGTGGAAGGGAGAGGGAGATAGAAACATTGATTGGTTGCCTCCTGTACACCCCCTACTGGGGATTGAGCCCACAACCCAGCACGTGCCCTTGACCGGAATCAAACCCGGGATCCTTCAGTCTGCAGGCTGACAGTCTATCCACTGAGCCACACCAGCCAGGGTGAAAATGAGACTTATTTTAACATTATATAATTACTAGAGGCCTGATGCACGAAAATCATGCAAGAGTAGGCCTTCCTTCATCTGGCTGCCGGCACCGGCTTCCCTCTGGCACCCAGGACCCGGGCTTCCCTCACAGCCCCAGCTTCGTCCGGAAGGTCGTCCGGAAGGACATCTGGTCTAATTAGCATATTATGCTTTTATTGTATAGGATGTTAAATTGGTAAGAAGTCAGGAAGGATTCTAACAATCAAGTCAATAATGCCAATTTGATCCTGCCATTTACTCCTCCTTATTTTTTTCTCTCCTCCTTATTTTTGTCCCCCCATTTGATTCAGGTGCATAATTTTAACCTGCCATTTTAAACCCTATTTTTATTAATATATCAATTTAAACAATAATTATAACCAATTTATTTCTTGATCAAATGTCCTTGCAATAACAGTGAAACTATTTCCAATTTTTTTCTATTCTCATTTTTATTTTACTGCAATGATTATGCTCAGGATCAACTTTTTTCATGTACATTTTACAATGAGATTCATTTCAGTCATCAGGTTTTTATGCTCGTAAGCTTTGTCAATTTTACCTACTGCTATGGTGAGCTTTCTTTTGTAGCTATTATTTCCATAAATTTTATTTTTCCCTGTGACCCAGTGAAAACATTCTTTGGGTTGAAGTGCTGGGGCCAAAAATCCCTTCTTGCCTGGGACAAAAGAACTCAGTATAGGTCATTTCTTTTTCTTTTTTTTTTTTTTTAAAATACATTTTATTGATTTTTTACAGAGAGGAAGGGAGAGGGATAGAGAGTTAGAAACATCGATCAACTGCCTCCTGCACACTCCCCACTGGGTATGTGCCTGCAACCAAGGTACATGCCCTTGACCGGAAACAAACCCGGGACCTTTGAGTCCGCAGGCTGACGCTCTATCCACTGAGCCAAACGGTTAGGGCTCAGTATAGGTCATTTCTTACGGTAGTGATGATGAGAAAAGTAACATCTGTTCTAGCCACCCCACGGGAGGGAGGCTTAAATGCAAAAGTAGGTGTGAAAATGCTCTGTAAAAGTTAAGTAAATGTCACTTTACTAATTGTTAAAGTAAGTCATATAAATCCATTCTTCTGGGATTGTTCGGGAAGGCAAGCACCTTTCTATTCTTGCTTTGATGTTATTTGCAAAAATGCTTGACAACTTCAGTTGATTTCTAAGTAAATCCTAGTGACTTCACTTACTCTTCTCTTGTCATTTGTTTTCCATTATGACTGCATTAATTTTCCCCCCTCTAATCCTAGTACAAAATCCTCTGTGAAGTAGAGACCAGCGACCAGCTTTGGCACTATAGTGGATTCGTACCATTAGTTATCGGTTTCATCATCTTGGTTGCTGTAATTGTTGCTTGGGATTGAATGATAGGATTACTGGCTGGCAGTTCTTTGGGAAAGTTTAAAACAAGCCTGTCACCAAATTGATGATATCTCAGCAGGGATACAGGTACACTGTTATTATAAGAAATTCTCTTATCACAGCTCTGTCTCTTGCTTAATACACCACTTGCTTGTACAAGATTTTGAAGGAAATAGAAAGTCCACTCATAATATAAGCAAAGCTTACAAATTCTAGTACCTACTTTAAGGCCTAAAGTTTACAAGTTAAGGATTATTCCCTTCTTATAACCTAAAGCAGCTTAAGATTTCAGTCATTGTTCTCAACAAACCAAATTGTGTATAAATATGCTGATAATATCTGGTAAAGGCCCATGGGAAAGAAGTGATTCAATTTCATAATCTTGATTTTGCCCTGCTTCTAAGGTTAATAGAAGGACTCAGAAATTTTTGCTTTAAGATCTAATGTGTTTCTCAAGTATGGTTCTGTTCTTAAAAAGTATTGTGTCCTGCCCTGACCGGTTTTGCTCAGTGGATAGAGCGTCGGCCTGCAGACTGAAGGGTCCCAGGTTCGATTCCGGTCAAGGGCATGTACCTTGGTTGCGGGCACATCCCTAGTAGGAGGTGTGCAGGAGACAGCTGATCGATGTTTCTCTCTCATCGATGTTTCTAACTCTCTCTCTCCCTTCCTTTCTGTAAAAAATCAATAAAATAATTTTAAAAAAAAAGTATTGTGTCCTGCAAGAGCCCTGGCCAGTGTGGCTCAGTTAGTTGAGAGTCATCCAGTGCACCGAAGTGTCGCTGGGTGTGTGTGGTGTTTCTCTTGCTCCGTCTCCCTCTCCCTTTCTCTCTACAAGAGAAGTGAAAGTCTGAAGGTTAGCAATTTCTATTTTATTTTTTTAGAGAGAAAGAAAGGGAGAGGGAAAGAGAGAAGCATTGATGTGAGAGTGAAACATCAATCCGCTCGGCTGCTTCCTGCACACCTCCTACCAGGGATCGAGCCACACCCTGGGCATGTGTCCTGACCAGGAATCAAACTGGAAACCTTTTGGTACACAGGATGATGCCCAACAAACTGAGCCACATGGCCGGAGCTGAGAATTAACAATTTAGTTGTTGCTGGCAAATGCCTTTCAGTTCCTTTTTAAAAACATCTTTATTGAGATAGACTACATGTAGAATACAATTAATTCATTTAAAGTGGACAGTTCAACCCTAGCCATTTTGGCTCAGTGGATAGATCATTGGTCTATGGACTAAAGGGTCGCATGTTCGATTCCCGTCAAGGGCATGTTCCTCGGTTGCAGAATTGATCCCCAGGGCCCATGTGGGAGAGAGATCTCACATCGATGTTTCTTTCTCTGTGTCTCTTTCCCTCCTTTCCACTCTCTCTAAAAATCAATGGAAAAATATCCTCGGGTGAAGATGAACAAAAATAAATAAATAAATAAATATATAAATAGGACAATTCAATAATTTTTAGTGTATTCATAGAATTGTACAACCATCACTACAATCAGTTTTACAGCATTTTCATCATCCATAAAAGTAACTCCTTCTCCAGTACTGGTCACTCCCCATTTGCTTCCAACCCCTCTCTGCCTTCAACCCTAGGCAACCACTAATCTACTTTCTGTCTCTAAATTTGCCTGTTCTGGACATTTTATATAAACAGAATCACACAATTTATAGTCTTTTGAGTCTGGCTTCTTTCACTCAGTTTTCAAGGTTTATCCATGTATCAGTACCTCACTTATTTTTAGGGCTAAATAATATTCCATTACATGGATATACCACTCTTATTTATCCATTTATCAATTGATGACCATTTGAGTTGTTTATTCTTTATGGTTATTATGAATAGTGTTGCTGTGAACACTTATGTACAAATTTTTATATAGACATGTTTTTATTTCTCTTAGGGATATACCTGGGATTAGAATTACTGGGTCATGTGGCTACTGTATGCTTAACTTTTGAAGAACTATCAAACTGCATTCCAAAACAGCTGCACCATTTATTTTTACCTCCTCATCCGAGGATATGTTTTACTGATTTTAGAGGAAGGGAGAGAGAGAAAGAGAAACATCAGTGTAAGAGAGAAACATCGACTGGTTGCCTCCCATATGCCCCCTCACCAGGGATCAACCCACAACCTAAGTATGTTGCCTGACCAGGAATCGTACTGACAACCTAGACAATACAATTTGAAGTGATCACTCAGAATTTACAGGTTTAGAACGCATCACTGCTTTAGCAAATAATAATAAAGGTCCTGATCTCATAAGCCGTCTTGTTTGTATATTAGCCAGATCTGCATTGTGCAAGAACAAAACCCATAAAAGAAAATCAGCAGAAGGAGGTAAATTAAAACAAATTCAAGAAAACACAAATTAGCCATTTGCAGCTAAGGGTTTTCATTAGTTGTATAATCAAGAAGAGATAGAAATAAATATCAGAGCTTCCTGCATATCGTTGATGGTTTGTTGTTTATAGGTATGCTTATGTTGACTGCATGCTGCAGCTCTTTCATACTACGGGTGTAAGCCACACGGTGAGTTGTTTTGCTGTCTTCATGATGCCTTGCTCTAAAGAAGTATTCCCACTTCGGCTCAATATGTGGGCCTGGTGAAACCTGGTTAAAATTCTAGTGCCAGAATGGCTTTACACTGTTTCTCTTCCACCAACGGCTTTGGGAAGCTTACCTGAATGATATAATACAATAAAATAGAAAAACAAAAAAATAAAAAAGAGTCACAAATCTAACTGGTAATAAACCAAAGTACTAAATAGAATATTAAAAAATCCAGAAGATTTTTTAAAAATATATTTATTGATATTTTACAGAGAGGAAGGGAGAGGGATAGAGAGCTAGAAACATGGATGAGAGAGAAACATCGATCAGCTGCCTCCTGCACACCTCCCACTGGGGATGTGCCCGCAACCAAGGTACATGCCCTTGACCGGAATCGAACCTGGGATCTTTCAGTCCGCAGGCCGACGCTCTATCCACTGAGCCAAACCTGTTTTGGCTCTTTCTTTCTTAAATATATTTTTACTGATTTCAGAGAGGAAGGGGGAGAGAGAGAGAAAGAGAGATAGAAACATCAATGATGAGAGAGAATCATTGATCGGCTGCACCAAGCCCACAACCCAGGCATGTACCCTTGACCATAATCGAACCTGGGACCCTTCAGTCCCCAGGTGATGCTCTATCCACTGAGCCAAACCAGCTAGGGCTTTCTTTTAAATTAGAAAGGAGGATGCCTGGCCGGCGTGGCTCAGTGGTTGAGTGTCAACTTATGAACCAGGGGTCACCATTCAAATCCAATCAGGGCACATGTCCGGGTTGTGGGCTGGATCCCCAGTGTGGGACATGCAGGGGGCAGCAGATCAACGATTCTCTCTCGTTATTGATGTTTCTATCTCTCTCTTCCTCTCTGAAATCAATAAAGATGTATTTAAACAAAAGAAAGAAGGTGAAATTTTGGAAAGGGCCTGGTATGTTCAGCACACTGCAGGAGGCTCAGTATATCTGGACTCTAAGGAATAAAAAGGGTGGCTAGGGCTGGAAAGATTGTGAAGACCTTTGTCATAAGCTAAGGGGTTAGTCTTCATCCTATAGGATTGTCCTTAGTTAGAGATAGGTGAGGTAATGGATAACTGGTTATGTGATATTGATCATTAGCCTTTTAATTAGAAATTGTTACTGAGGCTAATCATACCACCAGATTTTCCTCTCTGCCCCATTTTTCCTATTACTGACATTTTGTGCAAAGAAAAAAAAATCCTAAGAGGGAGATGTAGGAAAGAGAGGCAAAGACAGATAAAATGTCTGTCAGATGTCCTACATGGAACTTGGGAACAGAATGTGTATGAGTAATTCTTAGCCGTGAAACCCTTCTAGTCATAGTTCGTGTTTGGTGCCTTTTCCCAACGGCGTTTATTTTTGGCATGTGGAGAGATTATTTTGTAATATTTGAAAGAGAAAAAACCCATAAGCCTGATAGTTCCATATTTTAATTCTGTGCTTTATGAAGCATAAATTTATAGAGCTGATTTCTGAATAATAGTAGATATATATACTGGGGAAAAATTTTTTTGTTAACCCTCACCTGAGGATTTTTTTTTTTTAAATATATTTTTTATTGATTTTTTACAGAGAGGAAGAGAGAGGGATAGAGAGTTAGAAACATCGATCAGCTGCCTGCTGCACACCTCCTACTGGGGATGTGCCCGCAACCAAGGCACATGCCCTTGACTGGAATAGAACCTGAGACCTTTCAGTCCGCAGGCCGACGCTCCATCCACTGAGCCAAACCAGTCAGGGCATGAGGATATTTTTTTCCTCTGCTTTTTCAGGGAGAGTGGAAGGAAGGGAGCGAGGGAGGAAGGGGGAAAGAGAGAGAGAGAGAGAGAGAGAGAGAGAGAGAGAGAGAGAGAAACATCCATGTGAGAGAGACACATTGACTGGTTGCCTCCTGTACGTGTCCCAAGCGAACCCGCAACCCAAGTACGTGCCCTTTATCGGGAATCAAATCTGCGAAGGCGGACGCTCTAATCACTGAGAACACCAGCTAGGGCTATAATGAAAAATGGGATTAACACGAACAGTACATATTGGAAGAGAATCCCCCCAGGAGAAATGAGTTAGCCAGTAGAAGGCAATGATTGTTTTGAAGCAAAATAATATTAAAGATGCCAGAGATACAGTCAGCTTTATGCCAAATGAAATAGGGACATGCTTTGAGATGAGCCGCCCATGGTCAGCCTTCTTTTATTTATTTATTTTTTAAAATATATTTTATTGATATTTTACAGAGAGGAAGGGAGAGGGATAGAGTTAGAAACATCAATGAGAGAGAAACATCGATCAGCTGCCTCCTGCACACCTCCTACTGGGGATGTGCCCGCAACCAAGGTACATGCCCTCGACTGGAATCGAACCTGGGACCCTTCAGTCTGCAGGCCGACGCTCTATCCATGAGCCAAACTGGTTAGGGCTCAGCCTTCTTTTAAATTGTTATTTTTATAAGCATAACTTGGATTTCTTGCCATAAAAAAAGAGTGGGTGGTCTTGCTCTTTGAACACCTTTGAGACCAAATTTAGACAAAGATTTTATCCTAAATTTGTTGTATAATTCTACTTTCTACAGCAATGGGCGTTTAAAATTGGTGTTTTAGTTGAAGAGAAAAGAAATTTTTGAGTGGAAGAGGTTCAGCTTTTAAGTATGATTAGTTTTGTGTTTAGAAAATAAAACACATTTTAGCTCTACATATCTAACCAATTTTAACCAGGGAAATTCTAGATAAAGAAAGAAGAAATTAAGTTTTTTATTTTTTTAAAAAATACATTTTTATTGATTTCAGAGAGGAAGGGGGAGGGAGAGAGAGATAGAAACATCAATGATGAGACAGAATCATTGATCGGCTGCCTCCTGCATGCCCCCACACTGGGGACTGAGCCCCAACCTGGGCATGTGCCCTTGGCCAGAATCGAACCTGGGACCCTTCTGTCCATAGGCCGACCCTCTATTCACTGAGCCAAACCAGCTGGAGCAGAAAGTAAGTTTTGAAGTAGATATTTCTGTAGTTCAGTAGCCTCTAAAAATAATGAATATGTACTTATCTTACACAGGGTGAAGGTTGCGAGGATGGTATTACAGTAGTTTCAGTTGCTCTTGAAATTATCTGTAATTTCCACAAGCAGATAGACTATAGCAGTTATTTGGAGGTCATCATGAGAGGCCAGATAAATATTTATTGAAAGCCAGAGAAACTAGAATGCGAGGCCATAAGACAATCCTGTTCTCTAACTTCTGTGCATTGCACTGTTTATGTCAGAGCCTCAGCATCTAGGTGAGAATAATATTGATGTGCTTAATAACTAGAAAAAGTTTCAGACATTTGTAGAATGTGCAGTAAGAAAAAAATATTCATTATGATTTTTTCATAATCCTCAAGATACAAAGATGCCTGTGCAGAATCAAATATCTTTGCCTTATTTTTTTAAAATATATTTTTATTGATTTCAGAGAGGAAGGAAGAGGGAGAGAGAGATAGAAACATCATGATGAGAGAGAATCATGGATCAGCTGCCTCCTGCAAGTCCCTCAATGGGGATCAAGCCCACAGCCTGGGCATGTGCCCTTGACCGGAATCGAACCTGGGACCTTTCAGTTCGTAGGCCAATGCTCTATCCACTGAGCCAAACCAGCCAGGGCCTTTGCCTTATTTTGTGTCCTCAGTTACCTGGCTTTCACTCCAGAAACTATTTATTGAACATTTTCTGGGTATAGGAGGATATGACTTAGTCACTGCTTTTTAATATAATAAATCTCAATGGGAAAATAAGATTTTCCCTCAGATTACATAATTGTACATGAAATAATTAGAAATATGCTTTTATTACTTCAACAATAGGGAACTACATTATACTCATCATACTGCAATACATAACTTTTTAAAAAATTTGGTTTTTGCCCTAGCTGGTTTGACTCAGTGGATAGAGCATTGGACTGCGGACTGAAGGGTGCTGGGTTCGATTTTGGTCAACAGCACATGCCCAGTTTGTGGGCTCTATCGCCAGTAGGTGGTGTACAGGAGGCATTTGATCAATGATTCTCATCATTGATGTTTCTCTCTCTCCCTCTCCATCCCTCTCTGAAATCAATAAAAACTCGCTCTCTCTCCCCCTCTCCTTTCCTCTCTGAATTTGATTTCAGAGAGGAAAGGAGAAGGAGAAAGACATAGAAACATCAATGAGAGAGAATCACTGATCGCTGGCTGCCTCCTGCACAAAACCTGGGCATGTGCCCTGACCAGGAATCAAACCATGATCTCCTGGTTCACAGGTCGATGCTCAACCACTGAGTCATGTCGGCCAGGTCTGAAATACATAACTTTTAATTAATATTGATATAGCATTTATACAAAGTCATACACCTAGAGGGAACTCAGTAAGATTTTGATTAGCAACTTTCATAAGTCATAGTATTTCTGAATAAGTTGTAAGGTGTGATTCAGACCTTTTCGGGGGTCATAAAGGGTAAATTGTATATTTTCATCACATACTGGGATGTAAGTGGAAAAATATCTTGTTTTTACATTCTTGCTATGAACAGTGGGAATTAACATTAAGAAGAAAAATGTAAAAACCAATGATTTCTTTTCTATAAAATTATATGTATAACTAAGGACTCAGAATCATACAACTAGCTCCAACTATTTCATGAAATAATTTTATTTATTTTTAAAAAATAATTATATATTTAACATAATATAATCTATAACTATATATTTAAATATAAAATAATTTATATTTTAAAAATATTTTTATTGATTTCAGAGATGAAGGGAGAGGGAGAGAGAGATAGAGACAACAATGATCAGAATCATTGATCGGCTGCCTTCTACATGCCCCACACTGGGGATCAAGCCTGCAACCCAGGCATGTACCCTGACCTGGAATGGAACTGTGACCTCCTGGTTCATAGGTTGATGGCAGCTGGGTCATTGGTTTATTCTCGTATGTGCCCTGACCGAGGATTGAACCCGAAACCTTGGCATATTGGGACAATGCTCTAACAACTGAGTGACCCAGGCTAGGGTGAGGACTTTAATTCAGTCTTTTGGTATATAGACTTGATTGCTTTTTTTTTTTTTTTTTGTATATGCATGTGCTTCACTTTTCAAAATAAAATGAGGATAATCTATTCTGCCTCAGCCACAGACATGGCTAGCCCAGGAAAATTTATGAAGTGATCAGGTTCGTCCACACTTCCTCCCTCTTTCCTTTCAGTATCTGTTTTCCTTTGGACAACTCCCAAACCCAATCAATACCCTCATATTTCTTTCCCTCTTAACAGATGTCTTCTGGATTAACCATTAGAAAATATGTTATTAACTAATTCTTACAAAAGGTACAAAAGACTGATTATGAAATTCATGTGGGGTAGGTGGAGTTAACTAAAATTTAATAAAGGAAAATACCTCTATTGAAGAAAACAAAAAACCTGTCTAATTTGAAATGCAGGCACCATACAGGTATCATTCATATCTGTTCTTTTAAAAACAGTGAACCATATATTTTTCTCTGATTATAAAGCTTTTGCATGTTTACCATAAAAATACTATAAATTATAAAAAAGAAAATAAAAGCAATGCAAGGAGGGAATCATTGTGTTTGGAGTTTGGGGTCAGGGGAATCTTCTCAGAGGTAGTACAATCTGAGCTGGGTGTCAAATGGTAAAAAGAATTAATGAGATAATCAGAGGGGGCAAGGGCATTCCTGGCAGACAAAACAGAAAGTGCAAAGGCACAAACGCATGTGTGTTTGAGAGACTGTAAATTCTTTGGTATCCCAGAGGTCTGTGCGGGCAGAGACTTTGATAGTTTTGCTCATTATATCCAAAGTACCTCATACAGAGCCTGAAGCACAGTGAACAATAAATATTTGCTGAAGAAAGAAATGAATGAGTGGGAGCCTCTGTTCCATTTCAAGGAGCTTGGATTTACTTAAGCTTGTGCTTCCCATTGGCTGGACCTAACTGGAAGCCAGTGGGCAAGGGAGTGTTGGAAATTTAGTGTGCAGGAGTCAGCCCCTGTAAAAAGAAGACGACGAAAGGGAATGGAGCTGAGCAAATAGGGAAATGATCCACACCTTTATTATGGCCTTACCAGCCTTGTATGATGTGGCACATGCCTACCTCTCTAATTTAATCTCCTATGCTTTAATAAATTGGCCTCCTTTTCATTCCTCAGACATACCAAAACACTGCAGCACCAGCAATTAAATCTCATGATTCTCACAGTGACAATCTTGAAAGCATGTGTCTCTTTGAAGCTTCCATCAGTCTGGGGACTTGAGTCACTACAAGGAGCAGAGTCCATGCAGTAAAAGTGCTGAGCTACCCAGATTTACCCGTTAGGACTCAAGTACAACCTCTCCCAACGGCTGGAAGTGTTGGGGGCTGACAGCTGGGTCCCTCTCTGGGGTTGCTCTTGGCTAAAGAAAGCTCTCTATCCCAAGGTTGTCTCCCTTCCCTAGGTGCAGACCTGTTCAATGACTGGTTGACGTGAGGGTATAAAGACCTGGCCCCTGCCTCAATTTAGGACAATGTTGAAGGTCCATCCCTCAGTGCTCTCTGCAGAAGTGGTTGAAGCGTCACTGACAACTGTGTTGCACTTTAATTTCTCCCTCTGCCTGATAGTGTGACCCTCCACTCCAGAGAGATCATCCTTAGAAGCACTATCTATCCAATATCCTCCTGCATGAAAATCGAAGAGTTTTAGGGTCTGTTCCATAGTGAACCCCACTGTGATAGGCTACCTGTTGACTTGTATCAAACACGGTCAAACACGTAACCAGTGTGAGAAATAAACCTTTGTTGCAATAAGCTGCTGAGATGTTTGTTACAACGTAGCTTATCCTGACTAGTACAGATACCAAACCTTGCCTGCCTTGCCAATCCTGTTTTCTCTAGAGTGAAGTGTCTTGTCTTACTGGGCAGATTGCTTGCCAAGTTCTAGTTCTTCTCTCCTGTTCTTTCTCATAGTGAGTTAATAGCCATGTTTCAATGGAGCAACAGAAGCAGAAGGTTGCCTAGCTGGTTGTCTACTAAGTATTCCTACCAAGTCAGTGGCATGTCTTTTTCTCACGTGAATTTTCTAGGACCCTTTCTCCTTTTCTATATTATTTATCACATATTTACAATTTACAAGGATACTTGTTTCTTAGAACAATTTTTATGCAAATAAAAACAGAATAATCAAGTACTCGGTCCCAATTTCAGAATGAAAAGCTGTAAACTATCCATTAATAAACCTTCTGTACCTTAACATACTTAAAATCCTATTTCTCTTGAGTGCTAGATCTGATTTCTTGAAAGTCAAGTGGTAAGACAATACCAGTTTCTTATTTTAGGTCTCTTGGGCTAAACAAAACATATTAATAAAACTAATGAACCAAAACATATGCTCCTTCTAATTTTTTTTTAAAGGGATTTTACTTTATAGAACTATTTCCCTCTGCCTGAAGGGTATACCGTATAAAAATAGTTCCACTACAAAGAGTCTGAGAATCCTGGGCTGGTATTACACAACCCCTAATTACAGAAGATATTTAGTATGATAACAGCAACCAGTTTAAGGAATGTGGAGATTTATTTACATCAAGTACAGATAGAGATAAAAGGGGACTTGAATAATCAAGCAGAGAGTAAGGTATCCGTGGATGTATCTTTGGAATTGCCTTTAGCATTTAGAATGAAAGACCAGCAAAAGCAGCTTTCAGAATAATCCCGCTGCTCAGTACAAGGGAAGGCTAGACTTCACCTCTAAAATCGCCCTCCCACGCAAATTTTCCACCTCGCAGCTAAGAATTAAACCCAGACTTCCGATCATGGCGCCACGCACGTCATCTTCTCCCTTCTTCTCCCCCAGCAAAATCCCACCCAAGTCGGCCTGATCCCATAGGCGTGTGTAAGGGCTGCGGGGCGAGGTTGGGGGGGGTGAGGGGTGAGGGTGGGGGGAGGTGTGGAATCTCTTCCTCTATCCTGATTGCTTGGGATGTTGTAATTAAAAAATTACCGACTAAGCCCGATCCTTTCCAGATTCAAGGAAGCTACAAACAGGACCTTCTGATTTCCTGGGGTGCGAAGACTCGGTCCCGAGGCAGCAACTCCCTACTGCAATTTCCAACCCCCGTGTCTTAAAAAACCCGAAAGCGCCCAGCCTTTGTGAATAAAGGCCCACCCTCGCTGCACAGATGTGCACAGAAACAGCAGGACGGCGTACAGAATTTTAAAAGAAGAGAGTTTTCTTTCCGGTTTCGCGTCCTTTCTTATGGTCAGCATTCCTGTCAACTCAGAAGAAGGGCTACGGGAATGGGCGCTGGAGGCCAGCAGGACGCCGATAAGAGCGGAAAGATCAAAATACCCATTTAAGGGTGGTCTTTCCAATTCCGGCTTTTGTTTCCGCCAGTGAGCGAGGCCGAGGCGGCCACGGTCTCCGGTTCTGGGAAAGGCGTGACCGTCTGGATCCTGAGGCTCCGGAGGGGCAGGCTCCGGCCCCAAGAAACAATAGGGCAGGTCTGCCCCTCCAGGCTTCCTTCGAGCCCGGAGGACACCGCGACGCGCACACACACACACACACACACACACACACACACACACACACACACACACACACACGTGTGCGCCTATGGAAGGAATGTGTGTCTGAAGCAGAAGAGCCATTTCTGCCCGTATCGCCGGCCCCGCCCGGCCCTCGCTGGTTCGGGTGAGACACCCGCGGAGGCCGCCGAGTCGCCCCGGCAGCCCCGGAGCGAGGGGCGGGTTCGGGCGGGGCCGCGCGCGCAGGCGCAGTGCGGGCCCCCTCGCGCCGCCGCCGCCGCCGCCGCTGCCTCCCGCGCTGCACCGCAGGCCCGAGACGGACAAGGTCGGGAAGAGCCGGAGACTGAGGAGGAGGGGGGGGTGGCGGCGGAGGCGGGGCGATCCCCGGTCGGGAGCGCCGCCGACTGGCAGCTGCGGCGACTCCCCCCTTTGTGTCTCCTCTGCTCGGAGCCACTGGAAGTGCTTCCCGGAGGGGTGCTGCGTGTCTCGCCGCCTCGCCGGCCGCCTCCCCTCCCCAGCCCTCTACATCCGCTCTTCCGCCGCCCCCCGCCCTCGGCCTCGACACCCCAGCTGCGCCCGGAGCCCAGAGCTGCGGGGTAACGAGGCGGCGGCGGCTGCTTCTGGGGTTGTGATTCGCTGGTCACAGGAGCCATTGACGGGCGAAGACGAGGCTTTCATGGTGGAATTTACCTCATGCGAGATCGAGCGGCAGCGATAAAAAAAGAGAGCAGCGCACCCGGGCGGGCTGGAAAGGGCAGCCTCCCGGCACCTCCCCGCCGCCCGCGGTCTCGGGGGGCGCAGGGCCCAGCCTGCCGACCCCCCTTCCCCCGCCCCGCACCGCCCCGCACCCCTCCGGCCAGACCCTCACAGGATTGTTCCGCGGAGGCTGCGGGCTTGTCCATGGAGCCAGACCCCGTTTACCCTCCGTTTGGGAAAGAGGATTTGTTGTTCTTGAAACCGGAGTGAAGGAAGCCCCGAAGCGAAACTCGGGAAGGAGTCCTGCCCTCCCGGAGCCGCGGGCGATGCGCCTCGGGCCGCCGGGGGCCGCCGCCGCCGCCCGCCGGGCTTCGCCTTCGCCTTCGCCTTCGCCTTCGCCGCTGTCGGGAACTAACTAGCTCTGCTCCTCGGCTCCCCGGTCGAACCCCCGCTCCCCACCCTCTGCACCCTGGATATGTTTTCTCCCAGACCTGGATATTTTTTTGATATCGTGAAACTCCGAGGGAAATAACCGTGGGGGCTTGCTTCTCGTCTCCCTGCGTCTCCCCGCGTCTCCCCACGGACATGCCTTCCGTTTGGGGGGCTGAGGCACCCCGTCCTAGGCGAAGGAACGCCCCCAGCCGCGAGGGAGAGAAATAAAAAGGGAATTCCTGCAGCGGAATGAGAGCTCTGCAGCTAGGTCCTCTCATCTGCCATTTGTCCTTCCAAACTGCCTTGTGAGACGGGCCGGTCAGTCCGACGGAGGAGGAGAGCCTCCCGGCCTGCTGCTGCGCCCGTGTTTACTTTCCGTGTTTCTTTGCTCTGCTCGCCTGCTTCTTGGCTGACCCAGGGATGACTTCCTCGCTGCTGCGGCCCTGGCGGGTGCCCTGGCTACTATGGACCGTCCTGCTGGTCGGCACTGCGGCCGGTGAGTAGCCCGGCTGGCGCGTCGGGGCCACTAATCCTCGGGGTGGCGGGTGGCGGGTGGCGGGGGACGGGGCGGGGGGGGGGGGGCGCCCGCAGAGGCCGAGGCCTGCGCTCGCCCTTCGATGCGTCCCCGGTCGGTGGAGAGGGAGCCGCGACCACAGTGTACCTGCGCTCCTCTCCCGGTCCCTCCGGGGGAAGAACCTTTTCTGTTTTCGTGTCGTTTTGAATCTCCACTCCCCCATTTTCCCACCCCCTCACACCTCCCACGGCGGGGAAAAGACATATTGGGTGTGGTTTCTTGACATTTTTAGCTGTGAGGTAATGCAAGGATTAAAAATAATATTTTAATCACCAGTGGATAGTGTCTATTATGAGATCTTTGGAAACAGAGCTGTAGTTTTTTTTTTTTTTTTTTTAATATAAAGAAGTGGATTTGGCTTACAGTAAAAAGGACATCAACTATGGAACACACACTTGAACCTTATTTTTAGGTTTAGATTACTCTTTGGGAATCCATGTTCCTTTCATTATTCAGAAATGTTACTGAATGAATTGAATACAATGTTGAGGAAGCCATGACTGTGAGATTCTTAATACATTGTATAATACTGTTAAGTATTATTATCATTAGTGTTACTTTATTCCGAAGTATTTTAGTAATAATATTTCCATCTTTCAGTCTGGACCCTCGTATTTTATATGCTTTTGGAATTGCTGTTGGGTTTAAAAGGGTTTTTGATCTCTTTACATTTAGTCATCTGGCATTCATTGGCTGTCTTGTCATTGAGACAACTTTGACCTCGCATCAGACTTCTAGGAGATTTGAGTCTGAAAGTTCTTTGTTATTTTACCGAAGCTTAAAGAGAAATGGTAGTCATCCTTTCCTTAGGATATTTTCCTTTTAGTCCTCAGACACCTTAAAAAAAGCCTCATGTTCCTTTTGCAAGCAGTCTTTTGGTGATAGGTTTTTTAGAAAATTTTAGGAGTGAATTGTACATATAATCCTTAAATTTGGTTTAGTGTGGCTAAATGGATTATGCCTTTAAAAAGGAGTCATGGACAACATGACAGTTTTCAATTACTTTCTTATTTTTATAAGTGTACTTTTCATATCCAATAAATTTCTCATCGCCATGTTAGACAGGGGTTGCTTGCTTATTTCCATTTAAAAAATTTGCATTGGGAAAATACTGAAAGGAAATTTGAAGTTTCCTTTTGTGCTGTTGATACTTTTTATTAATGTCTATTATGTTTATGACACATCTATATAGTTGTGTTAAAAAAATTGGAATTTCTGAATTGAATATATTTGGGAACTTATATTTTAATATGATTGGCCACTACAAGTTCTTTTGGGATAAAAATGATTTTTATTAGGTTTCTTTATATTGTGTTAGCTATTTAAATTCTCTAGTCATAAGTCACGTGGTTGCTGTAAAATATGTAGAGAATAAAAGGCCTTAAGCTTAAGCAGTCATTCTAAGAGCAGAAATCTCAGAGCATAGACTTTTCAGTGTTCTTTGTTATTTTTTACCTTTTTAGCTCTAGGTTCTCATTTATGGTTGATGGGCTTATTTTGTGATCAGAACTGATAAAATAAGAGAAAGATTGATTTAAAAATAAACTTAATTTCTATTTGGTAAATAAAATATTAGAATAATGTCCCTTAAAAGGGATGGATTAAAAGAATCACTGCTTAAAAAGTAGTTTAGACTTATTTTTTCTTTTTTTTTTTAAGACTTCTTTTTTCTTTAGTATTACATAGCAGCACATGCCCACATTTGTGAAGCTGGATTTCAGAGCAGCAACAACAACAATAATAGCAGCTAGTATTTATTAAGTGCTTGCTGTGTGCCAGCAACTATTCTAATAGCTTGACAGGTATTTTCTCATTTCATCCTCAATTCTATACTGCAGACTTAATTATTCTCTTTTTACAGAGAGGGTGAGTGAAGTACAGAGAATTTAAATAACTCACCACACAGTGAGTAAATTGTGGAGCCAGGATTATAGCCTGGACTCTTACTTACAACATTAATGATAACAACAACTTCTCACTCTAATTGGGAACATGAGATAGAGGAGTGCCTTCACCAGATCAGCCTTTGCAAAGAAGTAGAGACATTTGACATGATCTTTGTACTGCAGTGATTATGTATGCAAACGTCATGGTTCTAAATGTGTAAAAGTTTGCTTTGCTTAATATTGGAGTGGCTAGCGCAGTTTCATAAAATGCAGGGTGACTAAAGAGGGTCTGTGTAGATTTGGGGATACATAGATGCAGTGATGTAACCAAACAGGTACAAATAGTGCAGCTGAAAGGAAAAAAATACTGGAAGGCACACTGATATCACATTCATCTTTGGGAGTCATGGTTAAATCCTTCATTTATTTACTAGAGGCCTGGTGCATGAAATTAGTGCATGGGTAGGGTCCCTAGGCCTGGCTGGCAATCAGGGCCGATCTGTGGGGTGACCAGTGGGGTGATTGGGCCCCCCTGCTGGCACCTGCCTTGGCTGGCCTGGCACCACCCCTGGCTGCAGCCACTGATCGCCTCCTTCTGCGGGGCAACTGGCAGGGTGATCTGGGGGCCCCTGCTTGCACCTGCCTTGGCTGGCTGGGGCCTGTGGGATGCGGGCAGCTCCTGCGTTGAGCGTCTGCTCCCTGGTGGTCAGTGTGCATTATAGCAACTGGTTGTTCCGCCAGTCTTTCCGATTTGCATATTAGGCTTTTATTATATAGGATTTACTTATTTAAAATATTTTTATTTATTTCAGAGAGGAAGGAAGAGGGAGACAGAGAGAGAAATATCAATGACGAGAGGGAATCATTGGTCCGCTGCCTCCTGTATGCCCCCCACTGGGGATTAAGCCCACAACCCAGACATATGTGCCCTTGA